>NC_133538.1:195814155-198214155 GCF_048544455.1 Silene latifolia | reverse complement strand
TTGATTAAATACGTATCCCAGCACCTTGCCTGATGTTACTCCGAACGCGCACTTTTGAGGATTGAGTCTCATGTTGAGCCTGCGCAATCTAAGGAAAAATTTACGAAGATAAGCGATATGGCCTTACCCGTCTTTTGATTTGACGGTCAAGTCATCCACAAATACTTCCACTTCATTGTGCACCATGTCGCGTAACAGGGTTGTTGCGGTGCGTTGAAATACAGCCCCAGCATTAATTAATCCAAATGGCATGACGGTATAGCAATAAGTTCTCCTTGGGTGACGAACGCTGTTTTATGCATATCGTCTTCAGCCATCTTGATCTGAATGTATCCTGTGTACCTATCCATGAAAGACAGGAGTGCGTGGTCGGCTGTAATATCTACGAGTATGTCGATGTGTGGTAATGGAAAATCGTCATTCGGACTGGCCTTGTTTAGGTCTCTGAAATAAACACAAACCCGGATTCGCCTATCCTTTTTGGGTACGGGGACTATGTTAGCCACCGAGTCAGATACTCGGAAACTTTGATGAACACGGCCTTCAATTATTTGTCTACTTCTTCTTCGATCTTGAGAGCCCACTCTGTTCTCATTCTGCGGAGCTTCTGTTTCATGGGTTTGAACCCTGGTTTGATAGGAATTAGGTGTTATGCAATATCCCTGTCTATTCCTGGCATATCTTTGTAAGACCAAGCGAAGACATCCTAGAACTCGTGGAGGAGGTCGATGAAATGAGCCCTTTCGATTGGGTATAGGGTCGTCCCTATCCTATGTTCTTTGGGTTCTAGGTCTGCTCCTACGTTGATAGGTTCAGTTTTTCTATAATCGGTGCCCCATGTCCCTCTTCTAATATTTCTTTTATATATGGAGGTAATTCGATTGAGTCTGGGTCATGATCATTCTTAGTATCGTCATAGACAAAATTGCAATCAAAATAACACGATGAGTAAGCAGAGTATGATTTATTTATTCTAATGTTTGAAAATAGCTGAAATAAAGATGCAATCCGGGCAGTAGGAAGTGGCGGAAGAGGAACAGTTGATGGGACATTCCCCAGATTGTTGTTACTAGGCAACGCTAAACTAGGAGAAATGACGGGAATGAGACTGACAACAGGAGGAGACTCCTTAATAACATCTCTAGACTTAGACTCGGACTCCGACTCCGACTCCGACTCAGCCTCGAACTCGTCGTCTTCTGGTTCTCCTTTGGACATCTCTCTTTCTCCAGTTGTGAGTTTGAAGAGCCTTCCTTGATTATTCGCCCACTTGATCAACTTTATCAATCCTATCTGCTTCTTGGCTGGATCTGCGTCAGTAATTAGAGCTGTAGGGTTAAAATGGTAATCCCGTAGTTGTAACACCCCCATATACCAAGGAACCTTAACAATACCTTCCCTAGCAGATAAGGGCGTTACCATATCGATTGCCCGAGGACAGTAATAATCAAATGTCGATAATAGAACGATTATATTATATTACAAGTGATTTAAACCAAACAAACAACCTATATAAAAGATACAACTCATGACTACTATCAGCTATGTGAAACTATCTCTGCCATGACTCGTGGTAGACTCGTCCCTCCAAGCACCCAGCTAAGATCCATACATCAACTTGCTAAGACTGACTGCTCACCATAGTGGATCAACCTGTGTTGTCTTCTTGTGTTGTGTATGTCGTGCCTCACATAACATTTATACACATCATAAGGAGTTGAATGGTTAATTGATTTTGTCGAGTGTGAGGTTCTGACCTCACGATAAGTGGTATGGTGTGATAGTTATAAAGTTGTTATTTGAATGTTCTGTAATGCATGTTGGGTACGATAACTTAATGGAATGATATTTAGAAAACTGATAGATTGGGTGATCTAACATGGCAAGTTATACTTGTATGTGTATTCATGATATATGTTTATTCCGTGATATGGTAAGGGGATGATATTCATGAGGTTCTTATCTGCTTATTCCATATATTATGTTGCGTTGCGTTGTGATCTAGTAAAGTGGTTTTGAGAAAGTTTTCTTGTCCGGGAAGTTATACCGAGTCAGTGTTTATGGCATTGTGTAAGTTGCGATGTCTATCGATGTGGTAGTGGTGCCTCGGGTGATGATCCGGGCACGTTACGTCATGTTGTGATGCGGGTATTATCGCGCTGTGGTACGGCTGTTGGTGGCGGTGCGATGCCGTCACCGGTTGTGGTGGAGTAGGCGGGATGATTACGATTCGAGTTTCGAAAGTACATACCAGTTATACATAGTTGTTTTTTTGTTTGCTGATGCTTCCTGTGAGATTCAGTTTGGACAGATAGACGGTTGTTTTGTTTATTGATGTTTCTTACAAGTTTCAGCTTGGGAGTGAGAGTAGAGTATGATATGGAAGAGAGTTTTGTATGCTTCTGTTGGCGGCATGGTATAGCGATATTCTGTTGATGGGACACAGTTGTGAGAGGTTGTTACAGTAATTTTGATCTTGTTTTAAGATGAGGCATTGGTAGACATAGTAATGGCAAGTGAGTTGTGGAACATGTGTTGTACTGATATGAAAGCTGCAAGTGGTTCATAATCTTTTATTGGGACAATGAGTATAGGCTGTCGGAAATTAGGGTCATGTTAAGTTATGTATGAGTTTTGCGGTAATGAAAGAAAAGAACTTAAGGATCTAGTGTGAGTGTACGTAACAAGTGTGGATCGTGAGTTATGCTTTTGGCGATAGTAGTTTTATATAGTTTATATAAAGAGGTATGTCGTGTTGCTGTAATGTGAAAGAGTTGGAGTGTTGGTTATGATAAGGATTTTATGGTATTGGTTAGATGGAGTGCAGAATGAGTTGAGGTATGAGAACTGTTTAAGTAAGAGAGCCTTGGAAATAGGAATGGTTATAGGTGTGAGGGTATAGGCAGTTATCTTTGACATGAGGTGGTGATGAAGATAATGAGAAGATATAGCTAAGGATCTAGTATTTGTGAGTTACGAGGACGTAAAATTTATCTTAAGAGGAGTAGGATGCGACAAAGAGTGTTTGATGGTTGTACGTGTTGTAGTATAATTAGAAGTAGAGTGTTGGTGTAGCATAAAGAATGGATTTGCATATATTGTGGTAGATATTTTTAAAAGGTCATGTCCGTGCTTGTAGTAGTTCGACGTTTAGGAATGGGAGAATATTTCGATAGTGTTGACATTTGGATGATGATGGTATGAGTGTAAGTAAACTTCGAGGACGGATTTCCTTTTTAGGGTGGTAGAATGTAACATTCCGTTGGATGTTTATGAGTGTCTTGTTATTTTAGTTTCTAATGGATAATATGTTAGTGAAACGGAGCTAGCGGCGTCTGTGGATGGTAGTTGGTAGTGTATGGAGTTATTGTCGAGAGAGACTATAATGTAGTTGATACGATATCGCGAGCCATGTTGTGGAGGTAGGCTTAGTTGGTGGAGTTGGTGTTAAGAGTTCATGTTTGATAGGTTGGGGTTTTGTTTTGAGTCCTTAGTTGCGTTGCTGTGTCTTAATCGAGTTAGTATGTTTATTTTGGGTATGGGTTGAACTTCGGGGATGAAGTTCTTTTTAAGGACGGAAGACTGTAATACTACGGTTTTCTATGTCTTTGGGTACTCTATCGAGTGGGGCTTACTCTGTCGAGTAAGAATGTTTTTATACGAAACAGTAGTCTGTCTGATGGGTACTCGATCGAGTATGTGTGGCACTCGATCGAGTAAGGGGCACTCGATCGAGTAAGTTACTTACTCGATCGAGTAAGTTGGTCTTACGGGTTATATTAGCCGGGTTTTGTTAATAACGCGTGATTAGTATTTAAGGGTTATGTCACCCTTCTTAATCAGTTTTAAGTTTTCTAAAAACCTTTTAAAGAGAAGAAGAAGTTACGTAGCTTTCATTCATAGCGTTATTAGCAAATCACAAGGGCTAGGATCGTCGGATCGTCTTGTTCTTTACACCGTTGAGTTCGTCGCATTAAGGGTATGATTCTTGTATAATTTATGTCGTGTTTCATTGAGTTTCTTTAAAACCCTAATTCGGTAATGTTGGGGGTTTTGGGTGATTTGTATGGTTGTGGTGGTAATTGTATATTTGTATGTATGAATGTTATAAGAGGGGGATTCGTATATGAGACATTCTGATTAGCTGCTAGATCGTCTGTGGTGATTTCTATCTCAGGTAGGTTCGCCTACTCAGTACTGTTGGTCGTCTAGAGTGTCTATTGATGTGGTTTGGTTGTTGTAGTGTCGGTGTGGTTGATCGATTGTGATAACTGGTTGTTGTTGCGTTGTTTCATTTATCGTTGTTGTGGTGCAGCTGATTGTGATTGTTTTTCTATGGTTCTTGAGGTGCGTCCTCGGCTGAGTGGAGTCACTTGCAGGAGTGGCTTCACGCCCGTTGTTCGCCCTCCGTGGAACTCGCCACAGGAGGGGATGTGCACATTAATGGACATGGGTTTATCGCTCGGTATAATGAGCGGGGATTTGGTGGGTACGGCTGCGTTCGCCACTGGCAGGGCTGGTCCAGTGGACAGTCGCTGACGGTGATTGGTTGGGGGAGATGTGATGTGTGTATCTTCTGTTGTGCATGTGTTGGGTCTGTGGTGGTTGGTCTGTTTCTTCAGTTACTGACCTTGTGTGGTAATGTCTTGTTGTTTGTTTCTGTTGTGTCTGTCGTGATCCCTTATGGTGAGCATTAAGTCTTAGCAGGTTGTGATCTGGATGTTTGTTGGGTGCTTGTCGGGATGAGTCTTTCACGAGTTACAACAGAAGTATTCCACATAGCTGACAGTAGTTTGAGTTGTACCTTAATATACATGTACCTTTAGTTTTGTTAATCACTATAATGTAACTTAATTGTTCTTTTATCGACATTTGATTATTACTGTCCTCGGACAACTGGGATAGTCACTCCCTTATATGCTAGGGAAGGTCTTGTTAAGGCTCCTGAGTATATGGGGGTGTCACACCCGCACTTGTGTCCAGGTCTACCTTCACTGCCTTGTATGAAGATTGTGTAAAATCATCATATGAATTAGAGACTATTTGTACTTTAATTCGGATTGTATGGACCAGACCACCCGCGCGTTGGATATTTGAGGCGGCAGCACTTCTCCCACGGAACCTCGATAAATCCAAAGCACGCCATGGGTCGTTATCGATTTGAAAGGCTTTGAAACCGGTGAAAGGTTTGAACGAGCCTGTATTTGTGGAGTCGCCACCAACTTTTATGGAAAATTGGAACCATTTGAATACTTCATGCCATGTCAAGACACTAATTAATGACATGAACACTAAGAAACTCATTACCCTTAGGTTTCTATGTCTAGAATCACTCTCGCAATGCTAATGAACACGGATGGTCACAGATATTTGAGTAAGGGGTTAGGGTACGTATAAAGAAGCTCTTTAATCGAACACCCAATCCTACCCGCCACAATAGCGACCTCTACTAATGATCAGGGAAGTTATTCATATTCGATGTATTGTTGATGTAATGCATGCAGTGAAACATTCAATAGATTAATCCTAGCATGTGAATATATTGACTCTGTCGGTGAATATCCAATTTTGAATTAGAAATCGAAGTAGGAATTTAGATTAATTACATGTGAATAAGTATAAAAGAATAAAATATAATTTATTGCTTATTATGACGAATGTACATCATAAAAATGCCAAAGACAGGATTAGGAAAGAAATAAAAGAAAAGGAATAAAAGAAATAAGGAAAATTTGAAAATTTGAAAATATGGAAATTGGGAAATAAGGAAATAAAAGAAAAGATAATAAAAAGAAATAGGAAATAAATGAAATAGCGAATATTAAAGAAAAGGAAATAAAAAATAAATAGGTCAGAAAGTGATAATAAGAGATAAGGTCGATTAGTAGTAATCTAATATAAGCTACGTTAAAGCGAGAAAGAGTTCAGAGGCAGAAGCCAGCCTAGAACGGGCGCAACAATGGGTGCGTCCTCTGGAAGAGGCGCATCACCCACCGGGTTAGTTCTGGGATGGGTTCTGACTGTGAAAGTCAGAGTCTGTTGGTTATTTATGGTTGATTAATTACGAAAATTGATATTATTTACATATTAATATAAAACAAGATGCCGAAAGATGAAATAAAAGATTTTGGTAAAAATAGATGTGAAAGAATTGATCAAAAACTGCTTAAATTGATTATTAAAGAATGATTTTGAAGCTTAAAACAAAATTGATTTGATTAAGAACAATTAAAGAATGAAAATTAGTTGATATGCGCAAAACTCGAGTTAAGAGGACCTAATATTAATTATTATACCCCTTAAACTAAGATTATTTGCTTTAAGGCGATTTAAATTAGCTAACATTAATTATTGGCAATCTAAATCGAATTAAATAAAATAAAGATGAAAACTTTGAAAAATAAAATAAAAGAAGAAAACTGATCTTCCTAGGATCTGAAAAGATCCTCAGATCGAAAAGGAATTACGCACGTAAACCAAGACGAAAAAAGAAGACGATCAGCAGATCAAGCGATCTCAGAAGTGGCGCAGCAGATGCCACGTTCTTTCTAAAGGGCGCATCTATTGATGCGTTTTCTCTAGGCGTCAAATCTGGTTTGTATGCGTAACGCGGTTTTAGAAATTGATTTTTATGAATGATTAAAAGGTAATTGGCATCATATAATATACAAACGTAAATAAAATACAAAATTAATAAATACAATAGTAAATAGGATTTTACACCCTCAGAATTACATGTTAACGTCGCGAGATTTAACTAAAATCAGCTTTTTAGTTGTAACTCGACCCGATCTATACAAATATGAAAGTGCCCTTACAAAAAGGATTTTGAAAGATTGATTTAGTGTGATTGTGTAGTGGTCAAATTGGTCGGTCATGCAAAATGATACTTGTACCCAGAAGGATCTCGGCTTACGTGGTCGAGTGATCAAGCATGTAGGCGTCAATAGCAAAAGCTCGTGGTCTTCGAATGCAATGGGAGAAGAGAAGGGCGGACACTCGCGTGAAAAATATGTGAGGCGGAGGCCTCTATTTACACTAATCACAAGTAGGGGGTTTAGGAAAGGAAATATGAAAGATAGCCCCTTCCCCAAGTAAGCGCGTAGATGTGGACCTTGCGTCAGGAAAAAGCTATCCTGGGGAAGAGGCGCGGCAGTGCTGCGCTCCCCAGAAGAGGCGCATCTCCTACTGCGTTTTGTCCTGAGACAACTGTAATACTACGATTTTCTATGTCTTTGGGTACTCTATCGAGTGGGGCTTACTCTGTCGTGTAAGTAAGTTGTTTTACGAAACAGTGTTCTGTCGGATGGGTACTCGATCGAGTAAGTGTGGCACTCTATAGAGTAAGGGTCACTCGATCGAGTAAGTTACTTTTGCGGGTTGTTTTAGTCGGGTTTTGTGAGTAAGGCGTGATTGATATATTAAGCTTTCCGTCACTTTTTTCATCATTTGTATATTTTATAAAAACCTTTCAAGAGAGAAAAGAAGTTACGTTGTCTACGTTCGTCACGTTACCATCAAATCCCAAGGGTTAAGGTTGTCGGATCATCACGTTCTTTACGCCGTTGAGTTCGTCATGTCGAGGGTAAGATCCTTGTATAGTTTTTATGTTGTTTTCTTAATTTTGGTTAAACTCTAATTGGGTAGATTTGGGGGTTTTGGGTGTTTGATTTGCTTAGTAGTAATTGCATGATTGTATATGTGATTATAGGAGGAGATTTCGTAGAAGAGCATTTTGATTAGTTGCTTATGATGGTCTTGTGATGGCTTATTTCAGGTAGGGTTTCCCTACTCATTATTGGCTACATACTGTGTTGGTGATTGTTGTTGTGTTTCTTGATTAATTATAATGTTGGTTTGGTTTTGGTGATTGATGTGAGTATATTGTTGATTGGTTGTGTAACTGTCTGTGATCTTCGGGGTGCGTCCTTGGCTGAGTGGAGTCACTTGCGGGAGTGGCTTCACGCCCTTGATTCGCCCCTTGTGGTTCCCGTCACAAGGGTGATGTGCAAATTAATGAACTTGGGTTTATCGCTCGATGGAGATGAGCGGGGCTTAGGTGGGAACGGCTGCGGTCCCTCACTGGCGGCGAGGAGTATCTGTTACGATGGGTACCCTGGCAGGGCTACACACTTCGGTGTGTAGTCAGATATGTGGAGATAGGGTGGAGTTGTGGAGATTGAGATGTGCTGTTTGAGTTGTTTGTAATATTGTTTTATTGGAGTTGTTGTATGTAATCAGTACTGACCCCGTTTAAATGTTTTAAAAACCGTGGTGATTCATTCGGGAGTGGTGATCAGTTATTGAGCAGGTATGAGTTGATGCGCATGGGATAGCTGGGTCGAGTCATCACGAGCTGTCTTAGAAGTCTTCCGCTGTGTCGAACACACTTTCGTTGTTTAATTGGGTTAACATTTTGTTGACTGTTGTACTTTTTACTTTATCAGTTTTGGTTGAACTTGTATCACATTAAACAATTTAGTAAAGTAAGTTTCGTTATTATCTATTTGATTATCATTGCCTCGGGTAACCGAGATGGTAGCACTTCCATGCCTTAGGTGGTCCTGGTAAGGCACTTGGAGTATGGGGGTGTTATAACAGCCCATCATATTTTGAGAATAACTTTCTCTACAGGACTGGGACTAAGGTGATTTAGGAGGCCTTGGAAAGCTAAAACAAAAATCTATAACTTTGTGTGAAATAGCCAGGACCCAAAAATATAACAACCAGACCCGCCACCGTCGTAACACAACCCCAATAAGATGGGATGTGTACCTATGGGCCTATTATTTGTCCTCACTTAAGCCTAAAAGCTCAAGGCCTTGTTACTAAGTGGTGGTGGAAGCCCTTATAAATATCTCATAAGCCATTCAAGTTCCCGATGTGGGACAACTTCCTACTCAATCTCATGGGGTGTTACAAAAAGTGTCGGCTAAATGAAATGCATATTTTGTATGTAAACATAAGTTTAGCCTAGGGAAGTGACATGAGACTCAAAATGAGATATAATCTCGACATATAAGGACATCCTAACCTTTGTGGACAAGCACATTGCTTTGACTCGATATTGACGGTTTCAGGACGGTAAAGGACGGTTTTGCTCTGGACTCCGATTTGACTCTAATGACTGCGAAAAAGACCGTAATGACACCTAGATGACAACCATTGTGTAGACACAAGTGTATAGTTACCTTTTATTAATCGATTTACGAAACGTCATAAAATCACGACATATGCTAAATATGCGGCCCAATCATCACTGGGTGTTTGGTGGGAGGTGCTGAAATGAGGTATCTACAGAGCCCCCATTTTGGCTGAGGCATGGGTAAGGCAAAAGCCAAAGTATAGCCCCCAGGTCATATTACAACCTAAAAACTATGTCCACACAAGGCAGCTTAAGGGGTGTGAGCCAAGGACCTGTCGTCGGGAACATTTTAGAGTCTGTCGACTTCCGGGTAGGGTCTTTTAAAGTCCATTAGACTACGTAAGGAAGCTCACCAGCCATAAGAAGAAATCATACCTGCAACACCTCTAGGTGAAACGTGACTGAAGGCATTGCGGCAAAACTCTTTTGTCTGAAGATAACTCGGTGTCTGAAGGCATTAGGGGTTACAGGGCTTCTGAAGAAACATCTTAACACTTCTGAAGGCTAACTATAAAGGCTATCTCTAAAGGGAAGGCTGAAGGATAACTCTCTGAATGGAAATTCTGAAGATTACTGAAGGGGATCTGAAGGAAGAACTTATAAAGGATCATTTGAAGGCTATCCTGAAGGGTACTTCTAAGGATTACTAAAGGGTATCTGATATCTCTAAAAGGCTAAGGTAGGCTTCTGGAAGAAGAACATATAAAGGATTATCTGAAGGCTATCTTGAAGGGCTATCTAAAGGTTATCTAAATTGATGACTTTTGAAGGATTAAGAAAGATTTGAAGGATTAAGGTATGTTTTATCGAACTCCGTAGGGAACAAGACATATTGGAGAGTTGCTGGGGAAGAGTTAACTTGCATCGTTTCAAGCATAACCTAAATAAGGTGAAAACTCGGTCTTTTGAACCCGGACCATTTATGAGCTTTCTGGCAATTTGAAGCTGACTCCATAATTGGGCCATTAAGTGCTTTTGGATCCTTGCAGGGAAATACGCTAACCGTCATGGCTCTCGCTTGAATAATATCAACGACTAGGAGCATCTTGATCGCCGGGGTAAAAACCTTGAGCATTACGGCGAGTACTGCTTGGGAATATCGGATGACGGAGACTTGACTGCCGCTGGGGGAAATGAGGGCTCAGGCAAAACCCCCCGGTTAGAACGAGCACTACTTCTTAACTATCTGCATGGTTAGTAGCCACACGAATCCCCAGCAATTAGCACATGGACCTCGAATAAGGAAGCACATAGCTTTTGCAAAATTTGTTTCTCTATAAAAGTTGCTTTAAACTTGATTAAGAAATTTGTCGCTTGTAATGTGTTATGCATACTCAATGGGCTTTAGACACATGACTGACACGACCTCATACCACTACCAAAAAAACTGGCCTTAGCTACAACCAAATTTCATCGCAAAAACAATAGATTCAGTCACTAAATGGGTGTTTGCGACGGAATATGCGACTACTTCAGTTCATTGCACAATTTAGTAGCAAATCCTATTACATTGCGATGGAAATATCGTAGCATACATTTTAGCAACGGAATTTGCGATGGAATCTAAATTAATTAATTTTGATTAATTAAGTAATTTACTTTTGTATTCCATCGCAAATCCTTTAAATTTCGTCGCAAAAGTTATTAATGCCGTTGCAAATCTTTAAAATTCCAACGCAAAATTTATTCATTCCACCGCACAAACTAATTATTCCGTCGCAAAGTCTATTCATTCCATTGCAAAACTCAATTATTCCATCGCAAAATTTATTCATTCCATTGCAAATCCTAATTATTACGTCGCAAACTTTATTTTTATAGTCCCTGCATTCTGTTTCTCGCACGCCATTTTCAAACCTGTACCTGAATACAACATTGCTGCAATTTCTTACGAGGCTGCCAAAGACGCATAGGACGACTTGGATAACCAAAGAAGGCTTTTCATACATAAATTTCAGCCTACATTGTTTTACAAACCAAGTCTTCTTGACAATTCCAACAAAAGAAACAAACATTATTAAATACTAAATAAGTCTTATATATACTCAAGTATACTAATTATTTAAAAACAACTCAAGCATCTAACAACCTAATATTTGAGTTGCAAAGTCACCCCCATATCCTCCATTACCCTCATTATCACCATCATCAGCATGCCTATCATTGTGAGGTTGAGAATTGGGATTACATAATTGAGTAGTTATGTGAATACCTTGTGAAGCTAGAGTTTGCTCCAATTGCAACTTCCATTGTTCCATGCTTTTCAACTCCTCTTTTATAGCTTGATTCTCCTCTTTTATAGTTTGATTCTCGGTGGAAAGCTTACTTACGAATCCCGGAGTGTAGGATCTTGATGATCCACGAGTTTTTCCACGAGCTGATAAAGGTAGCGGCTTGTCATAGTAGTAGCTCGTCGCCTTCCTCATGCCCCAAACTTCTCCCTTTTTGTTAAAGCCTTTTACTGTGTCAATATATATGTCATTATCATCAATTTCTTCCTCGGTAAGAGTCTCTAGTAAGGCATCTTTTTTTTTCTTGATTGTCCCCTGGAATCAGTTTCAATAATTAATAAAAACATACGAAAAACAAAAATATCATGACCTGGTGACTAGAGTCTTAGATGTCCCAAAAAAGTCTCGGCGAAGGACTGAAGAATAACTAGAAGAGTTACCAGGATTCAAGCCTAAAAAGCACTGCTTTCAAGAACTTTTTATTCACAAACTGACTGGCTAGCTTGCTCTTGGAAAGGAACGGAGTCACTTCATTTAGAGAGGGAGAGGTACTTCTTGAAAGCCCACTAAATTGAAAAATTAATTTCTAAAAAGCAGTTTACTTTTATTATTTGAGGGAAGTAATATAAATTTAATTCTAAGTTTCAAAACATGTTTCAAACCTCATCTTTTACTGAATATGGAACCAGACTACTCGATTATTTAAGTGTGTTGTGCTGAATAATTAATTACCTTTGTACGGATTGGAGTAGCTCTATGTATCTGTTCTTTGGAGCTAGAATCTATCAATAGAAAAAAATAAATATAGAATAGTGTAGGGAGCGTAGGAGGGCAGTGAACATGGCTCAAGAGTGTCTATCCAAATTCCTAGCTAGCTTTTACAAGATATGATAATGTAAAGTTCATGTAAAGTTCAATAGACTTACGAGGAGGTCTGATACTTCGTCACACACATAACCCCCTGATTTTTTTTGTTTTAGACTTCTTCATAAGCTCATAAGGAGGTGGTAGTAAAAGGCCTCCATTGTCATTACACTTCAAAACATATAAACAAACCATATGTTATCAACATTTAAAAAATATATAGTGCGTATGTATATACTTTTCGTGGAACTTTTAAATGAATTAAGTTATATGCATACCAGTTTGTCCATAAACTTGATATTGTTTAACCTGCCCATGGTATGAGTTCCAGGGGCTTTTCCATTCTTGCCTTTTGATGTGCGATTTTTCTTGTATTTAAGTGACCGGATCTTAAATTTCTGCATTTTATTATGTCATTAGCACAGGATTTTGAACTTTGGGTAGCGAAAATTCCAAAGCTTTTAACGGACATATAAATACCGTACATTACTTATCTTGTTTATACAAGTAGTATATGCTCTTCAATATATTTTTACCACCGATATTATCGTTCAAATCAAAAGATATATATTTCAAAAATTAATATATTACTTGAAGGGAGAAGAGGTTAAAATCCTTTTTGTAGGTACTTGTGAAAGGAAATAAGAATAAAAATGGGAGGGCAATCCAAATACGAAGTAATAGAGACCACGACACAAAATAAGAATAGGGGGAGATGAAAAAAAGTTTCAGGAAAATGCGTCCAACAGGAATTGAACCCCACCCAATCGACATGATCACTGACGCATCTACCGACTACCGCTGCACCAGAAAGCATTGCATGCCTTTTACAATGAGCTTTTTTTACTTATGTCAACACAGCAGATATTTGGGGTTGCACACAGCAATCATTCTTGTTTATTTTTTCCAGATTGGGGTAGCAAGTTCCTACCCCTTGTACCTACCTAGGTCCGCCTCTGGCTATATGATGTAAACTAGTTAAAATACGAATTTATTCTATATATACTACACCTCCGTGGCTCTATAAGCAAGCATCTCCTCGAACACTGAAGCTTCTATCCACGTATTTTTCCCTGTCCCCGCTCGGCAGACTAAATCCCTCAACCTCTCGCTACAGTATTCTTCAAATCCAGCCTTAATTTCCGGTTTGCGAAACTTCTGATACTTGAATTGAGTCTACAAGAAACATTAAGAGACATTAGTTATAATAATAAATTCAAAATGGTAGATGCTTGTGATGCAATAAGAGGAGCTGGTATGAAATTATAAGTCAGCACTAAATACAACAATTAATGGTAATATAAACGATTAAAGTGACCTCCTGAATGTCGAATTTGTATTTGGCTCCTGGTTTACAGTTTAAAAGGCTACATATTATGAGTGTTGTTGTATAGGATCTCCACATAGTCCTTCTAATTATTCATTTTTACCTATAGTGCCCACATTATCAGAGACACTGAAAGTGCAGTGGTATAACGCTGGTAAAAACTAAAAAAAATAAAAAGCTAGAAAATAGAATACAACCTTGAATCTATTCCACCAAGCTTCATTTTGCTCGGAGGTTTCTGCATAATAAGAAGGGGTAAATCTATCAAACTTGCCCACAACTGCCTCTCTTGCAGCTTTCTTCACATTATCGGTGTGAAACCTATAATAAAGTTAACAAATTAAGAAATAAGAATCATAATAGAGTTAACAAAGTAAAAAAATACAACAAAGTTATTAAATAAGTACAACATGTATTGAAAGTGCAATGGTATATTCAAGTATGGGCAGAGGAGCCTGATGGCTTGGTGTGTCCCTTTGCACTCACTTCATTTCCAGGTAACCATAGCATAATTGTCAAATGAGCTAAGGTGGTTAGGATTTTAAGTCAATATTAAAAGAAAGTTCAGTACTCAATAGCTCAGTGCAAAAGTAATGGAACTTACATCAGACGGTTAACAACCGTCTTGGGTGGAGATGGCAGCACTTCTCAATACTTATTCAAATATCAGTCCCTTACCATCCAAGCGTAGAGTAACTGAGGTTAGTTAGATACTCAGGTTGAAAGGTTAGTTAGAATGAAATGATTGTGCTCATAATAAACCTCTCACAAGAAAGGAGGATCAATGGGTGCAGAGAATAACACATGTTTACTAAGGCCGTGTTAATACAAATTTCTCACATTTTAGCAAAATAAAAATAAAGTCGTTAAATACTATATAAAAAGATGTACCAGGGGCCAAAAGGGTCCAACATTGGTAGATCTAGGTTATCATTTATCCATCGACTACGTTCTTCCTCCTCTGCGATCATAGAGCTGCCCTCGGCATTTATTAACCTTGAACCTGGACCTACCATTTTTAGTGACTTCAAATTTGAACATTGTTAGATATAATGCAAAATAATTAGGAAAAATAAAGTAAATAAATTGACATCAATTAGTCTTTAAAAATAATAATCAAAGTTTAAAAATAACAATCAAAATCTAAATTTCATTTAACATTAGTAGCTTCAATAGTGGCAGCTAACCCCATTACATTCAGCATCCATTTTCCAACTAACGAACAATAACAAGAAGCTACACTAATTATCCTCTACATAATGCAAACAATAGACTCGTCTGGATAATATTACCCATCATTATCATCGTTAAGCTAGAGATCGTCATCTTCCTCATCATTATGCTCTAAATCATTATTATCATATTCTTGGAAAATTCCTTTGTCCTCTTCGGAATTACCACCATCTATTTGTTGTTCCAAAACCTCGTGGTCATCACTATATTCACCTTCTTCAACATCAATATTACCCTCAATTACTTCATTCATTATCGAAATCTCCCCAACATCTAAGTTATCATCATAGTCAGTTTCATTTTCTATGAAGATTATTGATGACAATTCTGAAACATGATTGATTATTTCTTCCTGGAAAACAACTTCATTAACAGGAGCTTCAATTTTTGATCTAGCTTTAGTTTTACACAACAGACCATTGATCTCTGTCTTTCTTTGTGTTTGGATATGGGGCATAGTAAACTTGTTCGACTTGATATGCCAACACAAAAGGATCATATAATGGATATTTTCTAATACGAAGAACTTCCACAAGTTTATAATCCTCGTGTACGTTCATACCACGAGAAGAATTATCCATCCAATCGCATTTAAATAATATTGTCTTGTACAAACCATTAGCTCCAACATAAGACAACTCTATTACTTCATCTAAAATACCATAATAATCTGCACCTTCTATTGAACTAACACACACTCCATTGTTAATGGTAGATTTCTCTACTTCATTTTTATGGTTGAATGTACGAAAATTATATCCATTACTGGTGTAACGATTCCAAGTTCTCACTTGCCTAGACGGTCCCATCGCTAAAGCTTTGAGTAGATCATCATTCAATATACTTACTTGTTGTCTAAACCACCTTGAAAACTCTTTGCATATTTATTCCAAACATCGTCAACAGATATTTGAGGATTTTTTGTAAGGATAAACTTTTGGATGCAATCCTTAAGAACCTCACAATTAGACAAGACAAACTTATGTGCACAATCATATTCTTTGTCCTCCAATGATCTCACCCTACATTTTCCTATTGTTCTTTCCATGTGATCTTGGAAAAGTTCAGGCAAAGGTGAGACAACCAAATACGTTTTGTTGCCAATATCAAGATTTTTTGCTTTTGTATCTATGTGGTCTTCAAAGTAAAATTGCATATTGAACCTTCAATGTATGTTTTGTTCCCAATTTTGCGTTTCAAGTGATTTAATGGAATAAAACTACTAAGACTCGAATTTTGGACAGAAATGGAGTTGAAAACCGAGACTCAAATGCTAAGGATCGAGTGAATTGGATATGAATTAAACCAAGCACTAAGTCAAGGCTTAAGACTAAGAGCTTGTTCAAGTACCTAGCAAAGAACTCACTCAACCCCTAGCACTAAGCATAGGAGGGTCTTCTAGGACAAAGCAAAGAATTTTAAGAGAAAAAACTAGGTTTTCACTTGTATTAATGTTCATTCAAATCTGAAGTTCTCAAGTGCCTAGCTTGGTTTATATAGACCAAGGCTTACAATGTTGACCCTTGATTACTAGTTGTATCTAAGGGCCACAAAATGAGCAGCTAAAGAACAAAAAAACGGTAGCCAAGGACTCTTACAATGCTGAAAAGAAAATGACATAAAGTAAAGAAAGTAAACTAATAGTCCAATCTTCCTTGTTTGTAGCTCAACTTCTTATTTATGATTATATAGACTGATTGGGGGCATGAGAAACCGTGTAAGACTTCCATGTTGCAGCCAGAAAGTCCCTTGAACTTTGTTGGAACAAAAGAGGAAAGATTGATAGCGACATTTAGCTCATTGTTGTGGTAGTAGTTAATTAAATAATAAAGTATGTAAGCAAGTCGGGAATTGGGCTTAGCTAGTAATAAGGCCTTGGGCCGTGTGAAATAGATATGGGCTAATTATATTAGGCCTAGTATGAGTAGTACTCGGGATTTGAAGCGGGATTTAATAATAAAATAATAAGTATAATAATAATAGTAATAAAGGTAACCATAATTATAATATTAATAATCCTAAATAATATTAGTGTTATAATAAATTAGTAAAGGAAAAATATAGTAATTATACTTATGGTAGGCTAATATAATAATAATAATAATAATAATAATAATAATAATAATAATAATAATAATAATAATAATAATAATAATAATAATAATAATAATAATAATAATAATAATAATAATAATAATAATAATAATAATAATAATATTAATATTAATAATAATAATAATAATAATAATAATAATAATAGTAATAATTGTAATTGTAATAATAGTAATAATAATAATAATAATAATAGTAATAATAATAATAACAATAATAATAATAATAGTAATAATAATAATAGTATTAATAATAGTAATAATAATAAGAGTAATAATAATAATAATAATAATAATAATAATAATAATAATAATAATACTAATAATAATAATAATAATAATAATAATAATAATAATAATAATAATAATAATAATAATAATAATAATAATAATAATAATAATAATAATAATAATAATAATAATAATAATAATAATAATAATAATAATAATAATAATAATAATAGTAATAGTAATAATAATAATAATAATAGTAATAATGTCGGCGGAAGATTTGTGATGGCCACTATACTGCTGCTGTTCGGGTGCTTTCTTCCTCTGGGGTCGCCCCCTACTCCGATGCCACTCTTGTGGCCCTGCGTGAGAAGCATCATGTCGCCCCGCCTCCTTCATTGCCTCCATTGTCTGGGGATCATCATCCTCTAGTTGCCTCTTCGGTTGTGGTCTTGGATATGATTCGGAGCTTCCCACGTGGTACTTCATGTGGGAGGGATGATTTTCGTGCCCAACACCTTATGGACTGTTTGAGTGGCGCTGATGTGGCTGTCTCTGATGATTTGATCACTTCTATTACTAGGGTGGTTAATCTTTTTCTTGAGGGCCGGTGTCCTCTTCCTCTGGGTGAGTACATTGCCAGCGCTCCTCTCACACCGCTCGTTAAGCCGGGTGGTGGGGTTCGTCCTATTGCCGTTGGTACGGTCTGGAGATGGCTTGTCTCTAAGGATGGTGCTTTTATGGTCGGCCCTTCTTTATCTTCTTATTTTGATGGGCTTCAGTTTGGGGTGGGTGTGTCCGGTAGAGGAGAGGCTATCTTGCATGCCTTAAATCGGCTCATTGAGGCTCGGGGGACTCAGGTGGGGCTTTCTATGTTGCTGGTTTATTTCCAGAATGCGTTCAACCTTGTTGATCGTTCGACCATGCTTCAGGAGGTCCGCCGTCGTTGCCCGTTTCTTTCCCGTTGGGTGGAGTTTTGTTATTCCAGCCCTGCCCGTCTTTTTTATGGGGAGCACTGCTTGTGGGCTTGTTAGGGTGTTCTGCAGGGTGATCCATTGGGCCCTTTGCTTTTCGCTTTGGTTTTGCATCCTTTAGTTTGCAAGATCCGGGACACTTTTGACCTCACTATGCAGGCGTGGTACTTAGATGATGGCACCATCGTGGGTGATACTTTGGAGGTGGGGAAGGTTTTGGATTTGATTATGGTGGATGGCCCTCGTTTTGGGCTATATATTAATGTCTCTAAGACGGAGGTCTTTTGGCCTGTTGAGGATACTCAGAGTCGGCTTCCTGGGGTTTTCCCCCCTTCTATTTCTCGGCCATTGCGTGGTGTTACAGTTTTGGGTGGACCTGTCAGTACTTGTCCTAGTTTTAGTAGTCAGATTGTGGCGAGGAGAGTAACTAAGACCATTGAGCTAATGGACTTAGTTGCGGGGATTGAGGACCCGCAGTGTGAGTTGATTCTACTTCGAACCTGTACTGGTATTTCTAAGCTCTATTTCTCACTTCGTACTTGCTCCTCTAGTGTTTTTGTGTCAGTCCGTCATCCTTTTGATGTCGCTCTTCGTTCCAGCTTGGAACGTATTGTCACCGCGTCTGGGCCGGGTTTTGGTGATTGGCAGTGGCGCCTTGCTACTTTCCCTTTTCACCTTGGTGGTCTTGGTGTCTATGCGGCGGGAGATGTTTTATTCTATGCTTTTATTGCGTCCCGCTTGCAGTCTGATGGTTTGCAGGCTAAGCTCCTCGGCCCTTCTGGTATTGTAGCTTCTGGCCCTGCTTTTGATGATGCCGCGCAGGTGTTCACCGCGACTACAGGTTCTGGTATCTTAGGTAACCCTAGTGAAATTGCCGCCCCCAAACTTATGAAGAAGTTGGAAGACATTTATTTTGCGACGGTTGCTGCTGCCTCAGAGTCTGTTTTCTCTTTGACACCACGCCAGCTTGCTTTATGGCAGTCTCAGCAGGCGTCTTACTCCTCTGATTGGTTACGAGAGGTTCCTATCTCGGGGTTGGGTCGGACTATGAAAGGGAGGACGTACCGTAGTGTGCTTGGATATCGTCTGGGTGTTCCGTTATTCACGGTATCTAGGCCCTGTCCTGCATGCTCTCGGGTTTTTGCTGAGGATGTTTTTAGGGACCACGCTATTTCTTATACTGGTACTGTGGGCATTAAACATCGGCATAGCCTCGTCCGGAACACTCTTTTCGACATCTGCTATAGATCTGGTATTTCTGCGGGAAAGGAAGTTGATATTAGTTTGGTTGACGGGCATGGTGGGTCTCTTCGTCTTGCGGATTTGCTGCTTTATTCTTGGGACAGGGGGCTCGATGTGTTTGTCGACTTGACAGGGTCTTCTCCTTTGACTCAGACTGGAATGGCGGATTTTGTGCCTAGTCGGGTTGTCGCTGATACTGCTCAGCGAAAGTGTGCTAAGTACGGGGATTTGTGCGCGGCAGCGGGTTATGGTTTTCTTCCCTTCTCTTTCTTTTCACTTGGGGAGTTGAGTTCGGATGTTGTTGCCTTGCTCAAGCGGATCCAGAAATTCTCGGTATCTCAAGATGTAGGGGCTCGAATGGCCGCTTATATTTTTACTAGACTTAGCTTTGCTGTTGCTAAGGGTGTGGGAGCCCAGATTGTCTCTCGGATCCCCACCAATTTCATGTAAACTTTTATTTCTATTTTAATGAAAGATGCGCGCATCCCTTAATAATAATCATAATAATAATAATAATAATAATAATAATAATAATAATAATAATAATAATAATAATAATAATAATAATAATAATAATAATAATAATAATAATAATAATAATAATAATAATAATAATAATAATAATAATAATAATAATAATAATAATAATAATAATAATAATAATAATAATAATAATAATAATAATAATAATAATAATAATAATAATAATAATAATAATAATAATAATAATAATAATAATAATAATAATAATAATAATAATAATAATAATAATAATAATAATAATAATAATAATAATAATAATAATAATAATAATAATAATAATTGTTAGGCCCAGGTTTAACTGGTCCGACCATAACCTGGCTTTGACTCAAAAAGGCCGATTGATCAAGACAGAACCGGACAAATCGACTACTATTTAGTCTTGAAGAATATTATGGCAAGAAGACTACTAAATCCTGGAAAGGAAGCCCGATAGTCGTATATTATAGCTTGGCGGAGTACTAAATACAGACCGGATTAAGCGGATAAACAGAAATGCGATTGTATAAGCCAGATAACCATGCCCTATTCTCAAGGAAGACCAAGTCCAAACCTAAAACTATTTAATCCATGAATCTGGACGGAAAGAGGAGAAAAGGCTAAGGATTGGTTGAGTTGAGAACGGGTCAAGCGAACTAATAGGAAGCATGCCCTATTATTCCGGCAACAACTCCTATCTTTGGGGAGAACGTTATACATTTATAAACGTTATTCATTGTAACGTTGGAAGGGCGAGAGAGTACTATAAATAGGAGAATTTAACAATTGTAAAGGACATGGATTGTGAGCTAATTTTATCTATACTTTATCTTTTTACTCTTGAGCATTCAGATATTCATACAACATTGTACCCGGTCTATCAAAATAATATAAACGTTATTCTTTATACTTACTTCATCATTCATTTACACCATTCCAATCTTATAGAACTAGATACCCCGATCACTATATAACTAAGCCGGATCCCTTCAGAAAATCCTGCTAAAACAATTGGCGCCCACCGTGGGGCATCTAGTTCTTCAACCAATAAAATTCTCCTTATTATCTTTCAATTAATATTCACACACAAAAATGGTGGAACTCACCATTGAACAACAATTAGCGGCTGCTCTGGCCAAAATCAAGAAATTGGAAACAATCCAAGAGAAAGCGGCTCAGTGAAGCAGAAATCAATAGGTCAAGGAATCGAGTCTAGCCTGAAGAAGAAATTGGAAAATCAAAGCTTCGGGCTCCAAGACCGATTCGAACCAGAACCCCATTCTCATCCATTATCAAAAACATAGACTTCTCTAATTTTGGAACCCCGGAGAAGGATACATTATCCCAAGACTCCAACCATTCCCAATGATGAGACAAACAAAATCTGAGCAAAGAATAATGATGGCTATGCTTCAAGAAATCCAAAAACTCCACAACAAAATAGAAAATATACCCGGAGTACCGGACCACATGTGGTCAAGTAGAAATTGACAGCTTTGCGGATTCACCCTTTGCAGATGAAATTGCAAAGATTGATCTACCCAAGAAATTTACTTGTCCCATCCATGAGAACTTATGATGGAACTTCGATTCACAAAATCATGTTGCCATATTCGGACAAAAAATGTTGGTCGCCTCAATACCCAGTGAACTCAGGCAAGTCTGCATGTGCAAAGGCTTTGGCACAACCCTGACTGGGGCAGCATTACAATGGTTCATCAATCTCCCAAATGGAGGTATCAAGAATTTTGCAGAATTGATCAATGCCTTCAATCAACAATTCGCAAGTAGCAGAGATATGGCCAAAAGACCAAGCAACCTGTTCAGGATAAAGCAACTTCCTGAAGAATCTCTCAAGGAATTCCTGGCTAGATTTGTCAAAGAAAAGGTGGCCATTCCCAGATGTGATGAAGAAACAGCAGTAGAAGCATTCAGGCAAGGAGTCTTGCTTGACAGTGACATCTATGCAGATCTAACCAAGAAAGCATGCCCAACCTTTGCCACTGTTCAATCCATCGCCTTAGAGCATGTCAGATTAGAAGAAGACCTCAACTTCAGACGAACTCATCCGGAGGAAAGCGGGGCTATGGACATACTAACAGGAAAAGCTCCTACCGAAAGGAGGCAATCCCGCATCGCACCCTATTCCAGGCCCGAACGATCCAAGTCAATATGGCACAAGAACATAAAGGTAACCTCTCTAGCCTTCCAACTATTCCTGAATATAACTTCTCTATTAATACCGCAGGATTAATCAAACGCCTGGAAAACCTGGGAGATACGATCAGATGGCCAAAGAAATCCGACAACCCCAGGAAAGATCCAACAAGATGGTGTGACTTCCATCGGGACATCGGACACACCACGAAGAATGCATTCACTCGAAACAAGTGGCATATCTTCTAAAGAAAGGCTACTTGAAAGATATAATCCAGCACCAAAGAATAAAGATGAAGGACAAAATAAGAGAGACCCGAAGCGTGAGAGATCCTCCTCCTCCTCCTCCCATCTATGAAGTCAAATTCATAAATGGAGGATCGAAATCTGTGGTCCGACCACTCTGCAGCCAAGAGAATATCCAGGGAATCCAGACTCCAACCTCCTTCCAGGCCCGAGTCGTTGCACTTTATTACCTTTGATGACTCGGATCCGCAAGGAATATCGAGTCTACACCATGACACCTGGTAATCACAATGCAAATCGGCACGACCAAAGTATCAAGAATCCTGATAGATGGAGGAAGCTCAATCAACCTGGTGATGCTTGATGTCCTTAAAGCTATGAAGATAGACGAAAGCAAGATCATAAAGAAATCCAGGCGTCTGGTTGGATTCGGTGGAGAAACAAAAAACACCCTAGGAGAAATCAGCTTGCCTACCTATGTGGAGGGCGTGGCTTCATACGAGAGATTTGGAGTAATGGATTGCTTATCCTCATATAATGTAATCCTGGGCGGACCATGGATCCACAATGTCAAAGCAATCCCATCAACATACCATCAATGCGTGAAAATTCCAACGAATGGGGATAACCACCATCGAGGAGAACAAAGGACTCGCCAGAATGTTATACTCAGGCTTTGAAACCCTCAAAGTCAGGTAAGTCCCTTGCATAGCAATTAAAGTCACCTGTCGGGGAAGAATACATAGCACAAACACGGATGGAAACAGGAGAAGTCATATTAGACCCGAATTCCCCGACAGAAAGTACTTGTAGGGTCGGATGCACCCGACACAATCGGACCAAATCGGTCGCTTTCTTAAAACTAAAATGTCTTGTTTTGCTTGGTCACATTTTGATATGACTGGTATAGATGCTGATGTTATTACTCATAAGTTGAACATTGACAAATCCTTTAAGCCCGTACAAAGAAAAGAGAAGAAAATTTGCTGCAGAGAGGCATGAAATCATCAACCAAGAAGTTGACAAGCTCATGGACATGGGAATGATCGGGGAAGTGATGTACCCCGACGGCTTGCAAACGTGGTAGTCGTCCAAAAGAAAAATGGCAAATGGAGAGTCCGTAGATAGATTACACCGACTTAAACAAAGCCTGCCCAAAAGATCCATTTCCCCTACCACACATCGATGCAATGGTAGATGCCACTGCAGGCCACGAAATGTTGACATTCATGGATGCCTCCAGTGATTCAACCGAGATAAAAATGCACCCAAAGCAGACCGGAAAGCACAACTTTCATCATCGAAAGAGGTATATATTGTTATCTTTGCTATGCCCTTTGGATTAAAAATGCAGGTGCAACCTACCAAAGGCTAGTCAACATGATGTTCAAAGATCTGATAGGAGACACCATGGAAGTCTACATAGATGACATGGTAGTCAAATCAAAAAAGGCAGAAGACCACGTCAAAGACCCGGAAGTAGCCTTTCAAATACTGGAAAAATTCAATATGAAACTCAACCCACAAAAATGCCACTTCGAGTCTCAAAGAGGCAAATTCCTGGGCTACATGGTGACAAAAAGAGAATAGAAGCCAGCCCTGAGCGGATCAAAGCTATCCTGGAGCTAGAACCACCAAAAACAACAAAGACATACAAAAGCCGATTTGGAAGAATAGCGGCCCAATGCATTCATTTCAAGATCATCAGAAAGATGCAAATCATTCTATAACCTGCTAAGGAAGAACAAGGACTTTCAATGGACCCCCGATCATCAGTGCCTTTGAAGACCAAAATATATCTATCTTCTCCCCCTTGCTGGCAAAACCAGTCAAAGATGAACCCCGACAAGATACCTCGATCCACAAATCACTTTTGTCAGTGCGATCCTGGTCAAAGAAGCAGACGGACAACAAAGACACCACTGTCTATTATGTAAGTAAAAGTCTACCGGATGCGAGAGATCGGGTATGGCCTACTAGAAAAATATGTTTTAGCTTTAATAATGAGTTGCACAAAATTAAGACCATATTTTGAAAGTCACCCTATAATAGTCGAACAAATCTTCCTATTAAGTCTCGTACTTAGGAGACCGAATTGTCCTGGACGAATGTGCAAATGGTCACCCAAATAAGCACATACAATATAACGTTTGAACCAAGGACAAAGAATTAAGTCACAAGCACTAGCAGATTTTGTGGCTGATTTTAGTCCGACCCTAGAACCCGACCTAATAAAAGAAGTAAATAAACCGACCAAATGACCAAACAGACCTAGAATGGACCCTATTTGTCGATGGAGCAGCCAACACAAGGGGCACAGGCCTAGGTGTAGTACTAAAATCGCCACAGGGGGATAAGATAGTACAGGCTATAAGCTGTGCATTTGAGGCCACCAACAATGAGGCAGAATATGAAGCCCTGATAGCCGGATTAAAGGTATGTATTGATCTTGGTGTGCAAAATTTAAAGGTACGCACTGATTCCCTTCTAGTCTCCAACCAGGTAAATGGCACATATACTGCAAAAGACCCCAAAATGATGCTTTATCTAGATGTTGTTCAAATGCTAAAATCAAAGTTTAAAAACTTTAATATTGACCAAATTTCCAGGGACTTAAATACCCAGGCCGATGCCTTAGCCGGCCTAGGGTCCAACTTTAGTCCCCTTGATTTTGACAAAATACCCATTGTGCATTTATTAGAACCTGCAATAAACAAACAAGATGAAAGTTTCCCAATCTACATTGCTAATTCTTGGACGAAACCTTACTATGATCCGGCTACAACAGGGAATCCTACCCTTAAATAAGCAAGATGCCGAGAACACCGAAAATAAAAGTCGCTTCGTATACTATTATTGACAACGTGCTTTTTAAGAAATCGCAGGCCGGACCTTACCTCGGATGCCGGAACCACAGAAGTCGAATGAGATATTATCGAAATCCATGAAGGATACTGTGGAAATCACAAAGGTGGAAGAAGCCTGGCAAGCAAAGTACTCAGAACAGGATATTATTGGCCCACCTTAAGAGCCGATTGCCTGGATTTTAGCTCTAAATGCAAAGCCCGTCGATTCACGGACCGTACATCCATCACCATCCGAGGAACTACATTCCATATCCGCACCCTGGCCATTTATGAAGTGGGGCATGGATATAGTAGGAAAACTACCTCAAGCACCCGGACAAAAAGTTTTCATGCTAGCAATGACCGACTACTTCTCCAAGTGGATAGAAGTTTAATCATACGTGCAAGTCAAGGAGAAAGATGTCATAGCATTCATCAAACATAATATCATATGTAGATATGGCATCCCCTCCGAAATAGTATGCGACAATGGCACACAATTTGTGGGAAAAAGAACAAGAAATTTTCCGTGCCCAATGGAACATCAATCTGGTAACATCCACGCCAGGATATCCAAAAGCCAACGGTCGAGGCGAATCCAAGAATAAAGTGGTGATCAGCTGCATAAAGAAAAAGCTGGAAAGAAGAAAAGGTAGATGGGTGAAGAGCTCCCCCGGTCCTTTGGGCCGACAACCACGCCTAAAACATCCACCGGCCAAACCCCTACTCCTTGGTCTATGGATGTGAAAGAATACCGGCCGAGGTGGACATTCCATCAGCCAGATGTAGCCTGAACACAACAACAAACAACATACCTCTAATGGAGGATAGCCTGGACTTAACAGAAGAGCTAAGAGATGCAAAAAGCATCGATTAGCGAAGATACCAAAGAAAAAGTTGCAAGAAGCTACAACAAGACTGTCAAAGCCAGGGTGTTCAGGGTAGGAGACCTCGTTCTCAGGAAAGTATTCCAAAACACAAAAGAGAAGAATGCTGGCAAATTGGCCCCAACCTGGGAAGGCCCCTATCTGATTGATTCAATAGTCGGCCAGGGAGCTTATAGACTACAAACCCTGGACGGAGAAATGATCCCAAGAGCTTGGAATATTACACACTTAAAACTATTTCACATATAGAATATATTTGCACAATCCAGGTATAACTTTTTACTTTAAACACTTCTTGCCTGAAAACTACATGTATAATACTTGCAATTATATGAATAAATGCCGTATATGATTTCTTCAAATTATGTGCCCAAGTACTTACCTATACTCTCATATTTACTTAGTAAAATCTTCAACACTTGTTTTACATATTGCATCTTAGTTAAAAACAAATCTTAAAGATTGGGGCCACCCCACCAAATATCCAACTGATATCCAAAATTCAATTGCAAAACAGTGCCTTTAAATATTGAGCTCAACATAACATACAAACCTGGAAAATCTATTCCTAGACTCAGATGACATAAATGGGTCATAAGCCCTCCCGCATGGCAAGGGACATAAGCCCTCCCAGGCAGTGCAACAACCCCACCCATAACACATTAAATCGGCCGATCCATCGAATAACTGCCCGATCCAAATCGAAAAAATTGCTTTGATCCATCGTATAATCGGCCGATCCAAGACACGTCCAACATCACAAAAGTACTTTGTCAAAACACAAAAAGAAGCAAAACAAAGACCAAATATTTATTCACCCAAAATAATTGGCCCTACCTAATAACCATCCATTCCAGGGACATCCCCCCTGGATGAGCCAAAAAAGTTTCTGATATACTCTAAATATTCATTCCAGGGACATTCCCCCTGGATAGACCAAAACCCAAAAGAAAAAACTAAGCTATTTTTGAGCCAGTAACCGACTCACAACCATCCACCATCTCCTGATCACCAGACTTTGCCTTGGAAGGAGGAGAATCCACTTCTTCTTCTTGACCCATGTTGGCCAAGTCAGGATACTGAGCATCCAAAGCTGTCTCATCTCGGTCCGGATTCCAATCAGGCCCGGTCGGTCTCGGGTCCCTCATAGCATCAACCCGACCTTTCCCGAAGAAGTCTTGAGCCGCATCGCCCAACCTCGCCTCCACTAACTCCTTTTCAAAGAGCAAGCTCCTCATTCTTTTTCAACTGATCCTGCATTGCCTGCTTCTCAGCCTCCAACTCCAGCCTGACAGCCTTCTCAGCATTTTTCGCAGCCACCTCACAAACTATAGCAGCCCTGGTTGACTCCTTAGCTGTTGCCAACTGAGATTGGAGCACTACTTCATTACCCCTGGATGTGTGCAGGTCACGGTTTAGCCTATCCAGCTTTTCTTCCAAATTGGTAATCTTGGCCTGGGCGTCCCTAAGCTGACAAGCAGTAGCCAGCCCAGCATCCAACCCCTGCGTACATACAAAATCAATTAGGCAAATACAAGGTAAAACAAAAAGCACATAAACAATTAAAAAATATCCCTCTACAACTAACCTCTCTAGCCTGGGAAACGAGTTCAAGCGACCCTTGTTACAAGAGAAGTCAGAATAGAAACCACCCTGGTAGACGAATCAAGGGTACTAGCAGGACAATAGTTGGTCGCTCATCTTTGCGGAAAACTCATCTATCCGAGCCCGGGCATCATCCATGTCATCAATCCTAGCAGGCACTTGCCTTATACTCCCGAGTGGTCGAGCCGGATAGGCTGTTTTCCCTCCTTCCTCCTCTTCCGAAATATCATCCTCCCTCTTTCTTTTTGAGCCTGGACGACCTCTCGGTGACACTATCCTGGCAGATCTTGAGGAGGCTGGACATCAGAAATCAGGATATCCAAAGTCTTGTCACTCCCACTAGTTTCCTGGCTCTTGGACTGCTCAGCAATCCTAGCCACCCCAGCCTTCAAATCCTTTGCAGAAAAGCTAGCCAGCCTAGCAGAAGACCTAAACACTGGATATATAAAAAAAAAATATATATACGTAAATATCAAACCAAAAAGCAACAGAAGACAACAAACAACATAAAAGCAAGCGAAGACGTACAGAAAGAGCAAGAGAACTAGGCTTGCCTTTGGGTACTTTAACCCCATCGGCTTGGTCTTCATATACCGGGGCAACAATTCCCCGCCCAAGCAAGCCGGCCAGGCCCTCTCTTCCTCAGGAATGGCAAGGAAAGCATCTATCCTTGCAATAGCCTCTTCATCTAGAGGATCGTGATTCCAATCGGAGCTACAAACATTACGAAAACAAAATATACAGGTAAGACTTATGTACCTCACTCTCATTCAATATAACTACAAAATAAAAGTACAGAAACCTACCACTCTCCAAAGGAGGATATCTCGAGTAATCAAAGCCTGATCCCAGTCTCATCCGGATAAACAGAAAGTCTTTGCCCAACTCTTGTCGTCTCCAGAATCCAGGTTAGTAATTAATGGAGTCATCTTTGACTTAATTCTCAAATTAAAACGACCAACAGAAGGATTTTTAAAATGATATACTGCCTTAATATCATTGAGAGTAATCACAAGATTGTGTTTAGCGCATAAATTTTCTATGGAATGAACAAGTTTCCAAACCATCGGCATAATCTGAAAAGGTGACACTTCCATAGCACGGATGGTGTCAATCATTAAGGGAGTAAAAGGTAACTTACACCGCTTTGAATGCCCATTCGAAAATACAACCAACCGGTGATACCCAGTTAGCCCTAATCTGACAAGACTCGAGAATCCATACCTCGGTCGATTCAGGAATTATTTTCTTCTCCCTTAGTATCTTGTCATAATTTGTTTTCAACAAGTTCTCTTCAGAAAGTAAGGATCCAAAGATTGAAGGGCGGTGAAAATGAATCCTGGTACTTAAAAGCAACAAATAAGCGAAAGGAGGATCAATCTCCATCACTTCTTCTTCCCGGACGTTTACGAGTTCAGCTCAACAGCAGCAGCAGCTTTCTC
This sequence comes from Silene latifolia, assembly GCF_048544455.1. Lineage (NCBI taxonomy): Eukaryota > Viridiplantae > Streptophyta > Magnoliopsida > Caryophyllales > Caryophyllaceae > Silene > Silene latifolia. The sequence goes on along the minus strand of NC_133538.1, from coordinate 198,185,095 downwards.
GGGATGCGGGACGTTTTTTTGGCTCCCATATCTTTAAATGTTTGATTTATTATTGAAATAGTCGAGAAAATACAAAATAGCGAGAACAGGGTTACGAGAAGAAGGGAAGAATTTGAGAAGAATTTCAGAAGAATTTAAGAAGAATATGCAAAGAAAGAAAGAGGAGGAAATTTGATGAAAAATAACCTTGCCCTAAATACCGTATTTATAGGAGATGAATAACGGCATGAAAAACCTAGGGATTGCAAAACTCTCAACATGACATCACCTAGCCGTTATAGTGTTCAACGGTAACTAGGAGTCTAAGAGTCATTGATTAAGTGTAAGTCTCTTAAATATTTAACTCGGTAAATTTGACATCTCACCCCCGGCCGGATCCAAAGACGGGTAAAATGTCAAGGGCAATTGTTAGGCCCAGTTTAGCCTGGTTCGACCATAACCTGGCCTCGACTCAAAAGGCCGATTGATCAAGACAGAACCGACAAATCGACTACTATTTAGTCTGAAGAATATTATGGCAAGAAGACTACTAAATCCTGGAAAGGAAGCCTGATAGTCAAGATATTATAGCTTGGCGGAGTACTAAATACAGCTGGATTAAGCGGATAAACAGAAATGCGATTGTATAAGCCAGATAACCATGCCCTATTCTCAAGGAAGACCAAGTCCAAACCTAAAACTATTTAATCCATGAATCTGGACGGAAAGAGGAGAAAAGGCTAAGGATTGGTTGAGTTGAGAACGGGTCAAGCGAACTAATAGGAAGCATGCCCTATTATTCCTAAGAACAACTCCTATCTTTGGGGAGAACGTTATACATTTATAAACGTTATTCATTGTAACGTTGGAAGGGCAGTAGAGTACTATAAATAGGAGAATTTAACAATTGTAAAGGACATGGATTGTGAGCTAATTTTATCTATACTTTATCTTTTTACTCTTGAGCATTCAGATATTCATACAACATTGTACCCGGTCTATCAAAATAATATAAACGTTATTCTTTATACTTACTTCATCATTCATTTACACCATTCCAATCTTATAGAACTAGATACCCTGATCACTATATAACTAAGCCGGATCCCTTCAGGAAAATCCTGCTAAAACAATAATAATAATAATAATTATAATAATAATAATAATAATAATAATAATAATAATAATAATAATAATAATAATAGTAATAATGTGGTAATTCCTAATAATAATCAGAATAAGGCAATAGTTTTCTAATTGGCCTCATATACTCTCTAAACCTAGACTATAAATACTAATATCTGAAAAATAATTCACAAAAGGGAGAGAATTGGGATTGACATTCGATACACAAAGACTAACATCGCTAATTAACTCGAGGTAAGACCGTCTCATGTATACTCTTTGCTATGCAATAACTCGTAAATTAGACCACCGTAGGATAAGCCGTGACCATCATTGTAACCGTGGAACACCAGGGACCTGACCTCCTTGGACCACCATTGACCGACGGGAGAGGGGTGTTTCAGGCGGGTTTTTATGGGTGGTTGGTTATGATTTTTCACGTGTTTTATATGGTTTTAAACCCCTATCCAATCGTGACTGACCTGGGTTTGGGTTAGGGTGGTACCTAGGGTTTAGTCGACCACCGTGGGTGGTCAGGGTTGTTTAAAGGTGGTGGTTTGCACGGTGGGTGGCCGGATTTTCGTGGGTGGTTTTATGGTTATTCAATTCGAATAAAACACGGGTTAACCTCTTGCTGTGACTTTACCGGACTCGGGTCTGGGTACCAGAATTCGGGGTGATTAGTCGACGTGTGTGGTGGTATTGAGTGGTTAATGGTGGTGATTCCGGGTAGAGGTTGTCGGAATTCGAAAAAACAGGGGAAAGCAGGGGAGCGTGTTTGTTTGCGCATGACCGTATTAAGACGAACACTACGACTTCGTTTGTTGACCAATCAGGGAAAGGCGACCACCACTGGAGCCACCGTGGGACAGTGGTGTCAACGGTGGTGGCCAAAGGTGGTAATGGTGGCTGTGATGGTGTTGGCGAGGGATTCTTTACACGGGGGTTGCGGTGGTGTTGATGTCGGGTTTTCGAAGGGGGCTGTTAGGGCGTTTGTTTAAGAGTTTCTGGTGGCAGTTTGGCTGGTGGATTCGGTCGTTGGTGTTCGTTGGGGTGCGGGCTTGTAGGTGACAGGCTTGGGTGGAGCTGATGGTGGCTAGGAGAGTCGTGAAGGACGGGTTTTGGCGTAGTGTTGGACTCGGTTTTCACCGTGTTTAATGAGTGTGTAAGGTTGGGTGTGTCACGTGATTGTCATGGGTTTTGAGTAATTGTGTATGGGTTGGTTTACTTAAATTATTGAGACGGGTTTTTACGTAATAATAATTCGTGCGGGAAATATTTAATATAATTAAAATATAAGTGAATAATTAATATAATGAATTGAATAACAAATAAATAATTTAATTATAATATTTATGTTAGGTGACGATTTGTGAAGAAATTATAATCGGGTTCGGATTGCTTTAATTATTTGGATCGCTTGAGCTGCTTAATTGGATTTGCTTGCCAGGTAGGATAACGATTCTACTAACCTTATTATTTGTTATTTAATTGGATACTGTGGACTGAAGTGTTTGGATTATTGGATTATTTCATATCTTGCGTATTGTGATTAAAGGCGGTTGTATTAGTTATTCTTGAGACGGTGTGGTTTGTAGCCATTGTTGTTGCTACTGTTGGTTTTATAATGGGTTGGATATCAGGTTTAGCCTGGCTGACATCGTGCTAAGAGCCTTCGGGTGATGTGACATAAACTTACTAGCTGAGGTAGACATCATGGTAAAAGCCTTCGAGTTATGTATTATAAACTTACTGGCAGACACCGTTTAATACCTTCGTGGTGGTGTAAGGCCCCAGGCTGGTTTTGCAGACCTGTCTCTGGTGTGTCTACTCAACTGGAGGTTGAGGGCTGAATTGTGACTCAACGGGAGGTTGAGGGCTGGATTATGAGAACAGTTGATTGGGCATTTGTGATTATAACCTTACACTATTTATATTATTTGTTTTAAGATTGTTATCCTACTCAACCTCGTAGTTGACCGTGTATTCGTGAACACCTGTGATGAATCATAATGGGGAGCAGATTTGACAGGTACTAAAGATTAGCTGACTTGAGAGCTTATGGGAATGCGTGAGGACTTGGCCAGTCTACCTAGAAGTCTAGACCACATAGTTTATTATTCACTTTATTTATTTTCCGCTGCGTGTTTTGTAATTTAATTTATTAAGTTATTTATTCAACAGTTGTAATAAACCATTTGAGTTAATTATTTAAATAAAGTACTTTGGATTGCTATACTTTGTTATTCACTACCTCGGGAAACCGAGATTGTAATAGTCCTATTTATCTAGGAATGTCTAGCTAAAGGCTCCTGAATAAATGGTGGTGTTACAAGAATTATAATTGATTAAGCTACAGTCTACTAAACAACTAATAAAGATAGGTGAATTCAGATAATTAAAAGGTCTTGGGTCAACAAACATCCACTATCAACAAACCAATTGATCTTCGATTGTCTTTTATTCAAATGCTCTCAAGTACTCTATTGTAGAAATACGAGTTTCCTTCTTCCTCTTAAGTTTAGTCAACTAACTCGAAACGCGATATTAGAAGACTCTACTTATTAAACAACATAATCCACGAGTCTAGATTTAATATAACAATAGCATTAACAATCAAAGGAAGCAATAAAGATAACGATCTTTAGCACAAGCGGTTAATGATTCGAATTATATGTTTAGTCTCTAGTTCGTCCTAATAACGATGAAACACATAAAAATTATTAGGGTAAAGTTTACGACGTTAGTCTAGATTAATTGAACACTTAAGGATTCAATATATAAACCTGCAATAGATTAATAAAAGCAATTACTAATTGATCAAATTATCAAGAGAAACAATAATCATAATATAAGAGCAAGAGACATAAACAATACTTGAGAAATAAAGAAAGAAAGAACAATCTTACAATTAATTAATCGATAACTTCAATTGTTGATCCTAGAAAGGGAGGATTACTTCCTCATAATTTTCTAAGCAAAAGATGAATTAGGGTTCTTGAGTATTGTCTAATGATAGTAATGATAATAATGGAAAACAATAATAATAAGTTTTATGTATCTTAAAGCAATAAAGCAAAGTGATGTGAGCGAGTCGTTGTTCACTCAATCAACCACATTTATATTCTCAGCAAACAACTAGTAAGTGGTTGAGTCGAGGTCGATCCACGGGACGGTGTGCTTTGGGTTCTAAGTCTATCTATCTCAATTTATGCTACTGTCACAATTATTGGGGTTTGAGGGTGTGTTCTAAACTACGACAAGGAAATTTAAACAAATGAAGAACAAGGCAAGTAAATAGAAATGGAGATGTAAATAAATGATTAAAGACACTACGGTGTCATGGGATCATAGGGGAATCATGGTAAGATCACATAAATGAGTCATATTGATACAAGAAATTATTATTGTGTTGGAATCGAGTTAGTTTATGTCTTACAATTCCTAGGGAGACTTAGGTCTCGGAGCCGAGTTGGGTTACAACTTTACAACACCTACATCGACTTGGTTCTCCCTAATATGTTATATGCATGGTCTAACAAGCCTTGAGTTAGATTATATCTTACAAGTCTTGTTGAAAAGATAAGAGAATCATGCTAGGTTGTCAATCAAGCATTTCATCAAACATAACATGTGCATAAGTTAAAAGTACAATAAGCAAGCATTTATATGAACTCATTAAGAATAGATCTATCCTATAATTACTCCCCTAATCCCCCATTAACCCTAGTTAGAAGACTACTCACTACACATCATGATTAATATGCTAATAATGGCGTCACACATCATAACATAGGTAAACATGATGATTAAGAAAGATATTAAGCAAAGGATTAACAAGTAAATAAAGAGATTAATAAAGTTACCAACTTGAAAAGGAAAGATGAACATAAATAAAGGAGGATCCTTGCATAAAGATGAAAACGTGTGACATAGTATTCAAATACATACCGAAGAGATCCAAATGTAAACTACTGAAGATTGAAAGTACAATTCTTGAATGCTTGATGTAAATTGTGGAAAGATTAAAACTAATCTACTCCTAATCTAATCTAAGGAGGCTTAATCTATTCTAAAGGGGCTTAATCCCCAATTTATTACATAGAGGGTATATATTGTGGGTACAAGAATTAGGTTAACTAAGGGCTTAAATGACGATTAAGCCCCTTAATTGAAGTCCAACGCCTTGCAAGTCCCAGCTGGGGACGCACGACCTCCCTTCGTGAAGACAATCATCCTGCAAGTCAATCCACTCGAGTTGGGCTGAAATCGCGCGATCTGGGCTTTGTCCCGCTCGGGATAAAGGTTGTCCTGCTCGGGATAGTTTTGTGCCGCTCGGGTTGGTGCTCAGCTTATCTATTTGAGCCCGGATTGTAAAACGGGCGTCATTTCCTCATCCGGACTCCTATTGGAGTGATTCAAAAGCCTAGACCACTTTATTTTTCGACGCCGTTTGATCTATTATAGTTTCAGATCCGAACTAGCAACTCTTGGTTTGTTTCAAATAAATTTCCTCTAGTAATGGCTCCCTTCTCGTCATCCTTGCCCAACAACTTGTGAGGATTGATTCTTGGGTTGTGGGGATTGTCCTTCATAGCCCTAAAACATGCTTTATTAAGCTATGAACTTTATCATTGGTCTCCTCTTTGATGCTTGGTCGTTGGATGCAATCAACTTAGCTCCGTTTTACTCCGTTTAGGCAAGGTTAGTGCTCCTCTCCTACCAAGGACACCAAACCTCATAGAATATGCATAATAGGAAGCTAAAGATAAGAAACGATCCTAATACAAACTAAAAGGCATAGGAGCTAGGCTATTTACGGGACTAAATGTGCGTAAATATGAGTCACATCAAATCTCTCCAAACCGAACCTTTGCTCGTCCCGAACGAAGAGGTGACTAAAACTATGACCTTTATTTATACTAATCTAATAATATTGCTGATGTGAGACAATTAGCGGGTCTCACTCAGCCCCTTCAACTCACAACAAGACATCTATGAGGTAAGATGCCTTCTTGCAAGGCAAGGTGGGGCTTGCCAAAATGGTGATGCATCCAAACATTAAGCACACAAAACACGTCAAAGGATACATCTACAAAAGAATAACCACTTTCCTCATCTAAGTGGCGGAAATCAACTAAAAGGGAAGCAATTTAAGGGTACACATTCCATCATTAGTATTAGTTCTCCAAGTTACTAAGTCTAAGAGGATACAAATAAGTCACCTCCAAGTTATGTTGAACTAGGCTACTTTCGTCCACAATTGGAAAATGCTTTCGTCAAGAGCAAACTCCCTATGGTGTTAGAAAACACTGTAGGATCGCGGAATTCCCCCTCTTGCCTAGACAAGAAAAAGGGTCATCCCCTCTCCACCATGAAACAAAGATAGGATCATCAGTGGATAAAGGGATCAATATAGTTGAGTTTCACGATGGTAGTTTGCTTTTGGGTTATTTTCCTCCCATTTTCTTAGCATTTGACAATTAAAGAACATTTTTTGCCATTTTTGATGTTTGACATTTGATACTTTGGCATTTTGACTTTTCGGCTTTGATATGACATTTAAACATTGAGAGTAACCCCATATGTAGCAAGGGTACTCTAGAAAAGCATAGGAGTCTATTTTGTGCTCCTTATTTCTTTGACAAAATTGCAAACTTTTTGACATTCATTTGGCATTTGAACTCAATTTGATGATTATAGTGCCCATTCCCTTTTGGTTAACAAAATGATGATAGAAATGAAAGAACGGTTGCATGGCTTCAACGGTCACCTTGGAATAAACGGTAGCCAAGGAATTATCACACCACAAGGTACTCTTGACTAGGCCTTAGTCCATGGTCAAAATATACTAGTATGACACATCCTAGGGTGTCTTGAGGGTATTCTAGCAAACAAAGTCTCAAGGAGAAAAATTACCTACAAGGGCCTTATATACACTTGTCAAGCTTTCCAATTAGGCATTTTCACCAAATTTTCTAACATGCAAACTACATGCCATGATGCAACTAACATATATAAAAGTCTAATGCATATGCTTCTATCAACTAGTATGCCAAGTAATCTAAATGCAAGCTCCTAACGACATATAGGCACGAACAACCCTAACACGAAACTCCACAACATCCTCATACATATGTAGCCCATCCTCCTTATAAGTAAAAAGAAATGGAAAGGAGAAAGGATTAGAACAATTATACTATGTAGCCTTCTTATTCCCTTAGGACATGTTTCAAATGGAGTAGCGTACCTATATGAGAAGAGAACAATACACACAAGTATATACAATTCTACACTACTAACTGAACGAACATTTTTTTTTTGGTTTTTTGAAATTTTTTAATTTTTAGGGATTTTGTTTTTATGAAATTAAAAGAATATTTTACAAGATTTTTCAAATTTTTATAAGTTATTGGAATATAAATTCTCACCCCCACTTTATTTTGGACATTATCCTTAATGTACAACGTAGGAGTAGAAATGAAAATGCAATGCATGAAATGAATGAATGCATGATCTATATAAATGCAACTATATGTCATGTGTCACAAATGATGCAATTAAGCTAAACTAAGCTAAAGTGATGCATGTTTTCTATTAATATGAAAGCTAATTTAAATTAGCTTAGGTTACTTATGATCAAACCTCCCCAAACCGAAGCAAACACTATTACTAGTGCAAAAAGGAGGAGGTTTGGTCATGAGTGACCATGCATGAATGTCAAATGTATGGAACTAACTATATGAGTTATATATATTATACTATATATATGATGAGCTAATCTATATGAGCTAAGTAGACTATTATGATGCATGATATCGATTTAAATAAGAGTTAATTTGAATTAACTCGGAGTACTTGTAATCAAACTTCCCCAAACCAAAAAAACATTGTTTCCAATGCTAAAAGAGAGAAAGTTTGGTTACAAGAAGTAAAATGATTCTAGATGCAATTACACTAAATGTAATGCAAAGTCAAGGGAGAGGATATCTTACAAATAGTGGTTTGAGGGAGGACTCCACCAAACTCATTTCAAATTTCCATTTTCATTGATGTTGTCTATGTTGCTCAATGCTCTCAATAACCGGTAAAAAGCTTGAGCATAATCTTCAAACAAGCATGAATCCGGTTTGTTCTAATTCAAAATGAAGCTTGGCCAAGGGAGCTTGCCACTTACTCTCTCATTCACCTTGCCGTAGCACTTGAGCCTTTATAATGCTTCAAACCAACAAGCCAATGATTCTTGTCAACACAAGGTATGAAGTATGGCCCATATTCGTCCGGAGGCTTCCAATCTTCACTACCTCTTTCAAATTCTATGATGATAGAGCATTGATTCATCAATACTTCAATAGTAGAAGGAGAGTTCATATTTTTTGATGAGGGGATAGTTGAAGGATGAGATGTTGATGCGAACCAAGCTAATGACCAAGCTAATGACTTGGAGTTGGTTAATGAGAACACTCACGATGATGGTCTGATGTTGGCTCGTAATTTTCAGCCTATAAGCAATTATCCTTCCTTTGTGAATTTGCTAAGTGTGGAATAGAAGAGCTGATAGGGGTAGCACGCATTCCAAGGAGGACAGTCCATAAGAAATTTTTACTTTACATTTTCAGATTATGTTTTATAATAAAATGATAGCTTAATTAGTGATTGTCTAAGTTCAATGAACTAGTAGCTTTAAGTATTGTAATTAAGTGAAGAGTGATTGTTCAACTCTTCACCTTGCTTAGACCTTTTGCACGGCTGCCTTGGGGGTTATATAAAGCCTTCAAGTTCATGAATAAAATCATTCGGAAATTTGCTCAAACTTGTGTTTACAAAAATCGTTTCTTGCTTAGAAACAAAACTGGTTTTGGTTAGAACGCGTTTCTAATTAAAATTCTTGAGTTGTTGATCAATAGGTCTTGGTCTCACTCACTTTGATCAAGTAATAGGTCTTACTTGTTCAAAACACTATCCCTTATATACAAAAATCAGAACTGGTCGTACCTAGTACGTTGAGTTCGCCAAAAACAGTTCGTTAATTTTTAATCCTTTGTTCTCTAAATTGATCAGTTTCAGGTCTGCGCGTACCTAGTACGAATAGTCCTCAGCAATGTCCAAATCGTTCTAAAATCCGCTGCTCAATTCGTATCATTTGTGGTATCAAAGCTTCGGCTCTTGATCCTTATTTATCTATGGATTTTGATAACCCTAACTTTTTGCAGCAACTCCGTGATGCCTTGAGAAACGTGCAAGAAAGGGATTATAGGTGGCAACCAAGGCGTTTTGAAAGGGTGGCTGAACCGTTCAAAGTTAACGAACTACCTGAGTTCGTTGGAGGGGCTGATCCCGAGGCCTATTTGGAGTGGGAACGGAAGATAGATCGTATGTTTGACTTCAAGGAATTGGATGATGAGAAAAGGTGCAAGTATGCAATTCTGAAATTAAGCAAAGGAGCATCTCTTTGGTTTGAAGGGTTGAAGGCCAAGAGGGTGCGCGCGGGGAAGGAAAAGATAGATTCTTGGGAGTCTGAAACATAAACTTCGTAAAAGGTATGTGCCAACGACCCATATGTTAGGTACATATCTTAAGATTGCTGATTTGAGACAAGGAAAATTTAGTGTTAGTGAGTATATTGATGAATTTGAAAACTTATGTTTAATAGGTGAATTGGAGGAAGTAGAAGAGCAGAAAATGTCTAGATTTTTGCGTTGATTGAATTATAATATTGCTAGTTCCGTTCGGTTATACCCATACTCTGATTTTGATACTCTTTGTGGTCTTTGTTTGAAAGTGGAGTCACAAGGAAAGTCTAAATATGGGGGAGGGTCGAGTTCAGACTCGGGAAAGAATAAATCATGGACCAAAACTAAAACAACCCCTAAAACCGAAACACCTAGTAATTCGTTTGTGAGTCCTAGCAAAGCCACGACATCCTCAAACACTACCCCTAGGACAACGGCCAAGGAGACTAATCTGTCCAAAGTTCGTTGTTTCAAGTGTCAAGGTTTCGGTCATTATCAAAGTACGTGTCAAAATAAAAGAGTCGTGACCTTGAGAGAGGCGGTAGAGTGTAGGGATGAGTTGTTGGCCGAGGAAGAACAATTGGGTGAACTGTTTAATTTCAATGAAGGTGAGGAAGAGGACGAGTTAGTAGAGGATTATGAGGCACCAATTTACGACACAAACCTAGTTTTGCGAACCTTGCAAGTAAAGACTATAACTACTGATTCGGAACAAAGAAATCAATTGTTTCATACCAAGTGTCGGGTAAATGATAAGTGGTGTAGTCTAATTATCGATGGGGCTAGTTGTACCAACGCGGCCTCTACTGAAATGGTGTCAAAATTGGGTCTTGTAACTACTAAACACCCACACCCATATGAGTTGCATTGTTTAGATGACGGTAGCAGCGTTAAGGTGACAAAACAGGCCCGGGTTGGTTTGGTTATGGGTTCCTATGTCGATGAGGTGTTGTGTGATGTTATTCCCATGGATGCTTGTCATATTTTGTTGGGACGACCATGGCAATATGACCGAGATGTGTTGCATAGAGGGAGGAGTAACGAGTATGAGTTGAAAGACAAAGGGAAACGAATTGTGCTTAAACCCATGTCACCACAAGCTGTCCGTGCTTTAGGTTCAAAACCGAAAGCAAAAGCCCATGCTGCAATGTTGATTGTAGAACGGGATGTGGAGCGTGCCGTTGATCATGGAGAGCAAGTTTATTTACTTGTTGCTAATAAAAATTCGAGTGCTAATGTTGTTTTACAGGAACCCCAATTGACGATTTGCTTGAGGAGTTTGGGGATGTGTTTCCCGATGAGTTACCCGCTGGTTTGCCTCCTATTCGAGGCATTGAACATCAAATTGATCTTATTCCGGGCTTAACTCTTCCAAACAAGGCTGCTTATCGATGTAATCCGGAAGAAACAAAAGAACTTTAAAGGCAAATTGATGAGTTGATGGAGAGGGGTTATGTGCGTGAAAGTATGAGTCCTTGTGCTATTCCGATGTTACTCGTACCAAAGAAAGATGGTTCATGGCGTATGTGTGTTGATAGCCGGGCTGTAAATAACATAACCATCAAATATCACTTTCCAATAACGAGACTTGATGATATGCTTGACGAGCTTCATGGTTCGGTTATCTTCTCAAAAATCGACCTTAGAAGTGGTTACCATCAGATTCGGATGCGTGAGGGTGATGAATGGAAGACGGCCTTTAAAACGAAGAATGGATTATATGAATGGACCGTCATGCCATTCGGTCTTACTAATGCTCCAAGTACCTTCATGAGATTGATGAACGAGGTACTTAAATCTTTCTTGGGCAGATTTGTTGTGGTTTATCTTGACGATATTTTAGTGTATAGCAGGAGTATTGATGAGCATTTTGAACATTTGAGACAAGTGTTCGAAACATTGAGTAATCAGAAACTTTATGGGAAGCGAGAGAAGTGCTCTTTTCTTGTGAAGAGCGTGGTATTCTTGGGATACGTGGTGTCCAAGGATGTTGTCTCGGTGGATCAATCAAAAATCGAAGCAATTCGATCATGGCCGGAGCCTAAAAAAGTTAGCGAGGTACGATCTTTTCATGGGCTTGCTTCTTTTTATCGACGATTCATTCGTAATTTTAGCACCATAACCAGTCCTATTACGGAGTGTTTGAAGAAGGGCGGGTTTGAATGGGGTGTGGCAGCTAAACAAGCCTTTGAACTGATTATGGAACGGATGTGTACCGCTCATATCTTGGCGTTACCCGATTTTTCTCAACCATTCGAGGTTGAGTGTGATGCTAGTGGCGTAGGTATAGGTGTTGTTTTGATTCAAGGGAAAAGACCTCTAGCCTATTTTTCCAAAAATTTGGGTGGAGCTCGATTGAATTATTGCACTTATGATAAAGAATTTTATGTTATTGTTCGGGCTCTTGATCATTGGAGTCACTATCTCCGTCCTAACCATTTTATATTGCATTCCGATCATGAATACTTGATGTATATTAATGGGCCGCAGAAGTTGAATCATAGGAATGCAAAATGGGTTGAATTTTTACAATCATTTCACTTTTCATCCAAATATAAAGATGGGAAGAGTAATGTTGTAGCCGATGCTTTATCTCGTCGTTATACCTTGCTGTCCACACTTGATGTTCGTCTTTTGGGCTTTGAAACTTTGAAAGATTACTATGTTGAAGATGGAGACTTTGGTGCAATATATCTTCAGTGCAAATTAGGAGCTAAGGGAGAGTATTTGATTCAAGACGGTTTTCTTTTTAAGGGAAATCGACTTTGTGTTCCTAAGCATCCTATCCGGGAACTACTTGTAAGGGAGGCTCATGGTGGAGGGTTAGCTGGCCATTTTGGGGTGGCAAAGACCGTGGAGATCTTGTAAGAGCATTTCGTATGGCCAAGATTGCAAAAAGATGTTCACAATATCGTGGGTAAGTGTGCTACTTGTCAAGTGTCGAAAAGCAAGTTCAAACCGGGTGAATATACTCCTTTACCAATTTCGGTCAGACCTTGGGACGATGTTTCAATGGATTTTATTGTTGCTTTACCACGCACTCAACGTGGTAAGGATTCTATCATGTTGGTGGTTGATCGTTTTTCCAAGATGGCTCATTTCGTTGCTTGCCATTAAGCCGATGATGCTTCTAATGTGGCTGATTTATACTATCGGGAAATTGTGAGGTTACATGGCATTCCAAAGACTATTGTGTCGGATCGGGATTCTAAATTCTTGAGCTACTTTTGGAATACATTATGGAGGAAAGTGGGTACAAAGTTGCTATTTAGTACCTCTCACCATCCTCAAACGGATGGGCAAACCGAAGTCACAAATCGAACTTTGGGAACTTTGTTGCATGGCCTTGTGAGCAAGACACAAAAGGATTGGGATCTCAAGCTTTCTCATGCCGAATTTGCTTATAACAGGTCGCCTACTCATGCTACGGGTCATTCACCGTTTGAAGTTGTATACGGTATTAATCCTTACCTTCCTTTGGATTTAATTCCGTTGCCTAAAGATGATTTGGTGCATAAGGATGCCGAGTCCAAGCTGAAAGCAATGTTGAAGCTCCATGAGCAAGTCCGGGCCATAATTGAGGCCGTGAATGCAGCCTACAAACGCAAGTGAAGCAAAAATAAGAAGCCAAGGGTGTTCGAGGTTAGAGACTTGGTTTGGGTGCATTTGAGAAAGGAGCGATTTCCAAGCAAACGAAAGAATAAACTCATGCCTAGGGCGGAAGGTCCTTACAAGATTGTGGGTCGAGTCAACAACAATGCTTATAAGGTTGAACTTCCCGGTGATTATGGTGTTCACGCCAATTTTAATGTTGGTGATCTCTCTCCTTACTTGGATGACGATGGCCTAGCTGAATTGAGGTCAATTCCTTTTCAAGGGGGAGGGTATGATGCGAACCAAGCTAATGGCTCGGAGTTGGTTAATGAGAACACAAACGATGATGGTCTGATGTTGGCTCGTAATTTTCAGCCTATAAGCAATTATCCTTCCTTTGTGAATTTGCTAAGTGTGGAATAGAAGAGCTGATGGAGGTAGCACACATTCCAAAGAGGACGGTCCACAAGACGTTTTTACTTTACATTTTCAGATTATGTTTTACAATAAAATGTTAGCTTAATTAGTGATTGTCTAAGTTCAATGAACTAGTAGCTTTAAGTATTGTAATTAAGTGAAGAGTGATTGCTCAACTCTTCACCTTGCTTGGACCTTTTGCACGGCTGCCTTAGGGCTTATATAAAGCCTTCAAGTTCATGAATAAAATTTTTCAGAAATTTGATCAAACTTGTGTTTACAAAAATCTTTTCTTTCTTAGAAACAAAACTGGTTTTGGTTAGAACGCGTTTCTAATTAAAATTCTCGAGTTGTTGATTAATAAGTCTTGGTCTCACTCACTTTGATCAAGTAATAGGTCTTACTTGTTCAAAACACTATCCCTTATATACAAAAATCAGAACTGGTCGTACCTAGTACGTTCGGTTCGCCAAAAACAGTCCGTTAATTTTTTAATCCTTTGTTTTCTAAATTGATCAGTTTCAGGTCTGCGCGTACCTAGTACGAATAGTCCTCAGCACTGTCCAAATCATTCTAAAATCCGCTGCTCAATTCGTATCAGATGTGGAGGAGTCAACTTCTCATCATTGAGGTCATTCATGCTTTCATTTTCTGTACTTTCTTCTTGACCATCCTTAGAAATTAAACCATTTCCAAAGAAGAGAACTTCTATTTCTTCCAAACTGTAATCAAAGGTGCCAACATCATAATTTTCCTCTTGGCCTCTCAATTCTCCAAAGATAGCAAGTTCAAATTCATCAACCTCCTCTTTCCAGGTTTTACCTTTACTCCCACAAGTGTCAAGGGAACACACTTCTTCTACATGTATTATAGAAGGAAATTGTGGCGGGAGGTCTTCCTCATCATCATCATCATCATCATAGTATCCCAAATTGGAGAAGCAAGGCTAGTAGGTGAGCTAGATACATGAGGCAATTTAGATAAAGTGCTTGTCTCATAATTGGCCTCCAACTCACATTCATCATTGCTCTCCTCCCCAACTACATCATTTTCCAATTCATCATTCACTCTTGGTTCATAATTAATGAAGGACTCCCCATCCTCAAAGGTTACACTTTCATATGCATATTCATCAACAATGTTTGTAAAGTGGGGTACAAGTTGGAATATGGGGTGATCAATGCTTATGAATTTGGAAGGTGGTGGGGGATTCACAAGAGTAGCTTCATAATGCCATCCAAATTCTTCTTCATTTGCACCCTCCTCTTCTTCTTCATTGAGCTTTTGGGTGGCCTCCATTTGGGCAATTTGATTTGCCAACTCCTCACCATGGGTAGCAATGTTATTGAGAACATTGTTCCTATCTTGTTTATCTTCTAGCACTTGTGTGAAGAAATTTGGTTGGTCTCTTAGCATTTTGAGAACCACAACTTGTATATCAAAATTATGCTCATCTTCTTGTTTTTGGTACATGGGAGATTGGTCATATAGGTGTTGATTGTAGGATGACATTTGGCATTGATAGTAAAGTGGATTTTGGGAGGGTGGGTGTTGTGGATATTGGATGTGGGGGCTTTGGTGTGGGAAGTTTGTGGGATAATTTGGGTTTCTATTGTAGAAGTTGAGGGTAGTTGTGGGTTTTCTTGATCAACAAACTATCTCCATTCATATATGTCATTTGTCCATACCCTTCTGGTTGAATGTTTTGTGCCATCATCATTGCTAAAACAAGGAAACGACTACAAACACGGAAACTACATGAAAATGGTAAGAACGACCTTGAGGAACAAGTTCTTCAAGGTTAGAGCACAATTAAAATAGATAAAGAAACAAGAACATAATCACAAAACACTGTCCCCGGCAACGGCGCCATTTTGATGTGAGCGAGTCGTTGTTCACTTAATCAAACACATTTATATTCTCAGCAAATAACTAGTAAGTGGTTAAGTCGAGGTCGATCCAAGGGATGGTGTGCTTTGGGTTCTAAGTCTATCTATCTCAATTTATGCTAGTATCACAATTATTGGGGTTTGGGGTTGTGTTCTAAACTACGACAAGGAAATGTAAACAAATGAAGAACAAGGAAAGTAAATAGAAATGGAGATGTAAACAAATGATTAAAGATACTAGGGTGTCATAGGATCATATGGGAATCAAGGTAAGATCACATAAATGAGTCATATAGATACAAGCAATTATTATTGTGTTGGACTCGAGTTAGTTTATGTCTTACAATTCCTAGGGAGACTTTGGTCTCGGAGTCGAGTTTGTCACAACTTTACAACACCTACATCGACTTGGTTCTCCCTATTCAACTATATGCATGGTCTAACAAGCCTTGAGTTAGCTTATATCTTACAAGTCTTGTTAAAAAGATAAGAGAATCATGCTAGGTTGTCAATCAAACATTTCATGAAACATAACATGTGCATAAGTTGAAAATACAATAAGCAAGCATTCATATGAACTCATTAAGCATAGATCTATCCCATAATTACTCCCCTAATCCCCCACTAACCCTAGCTAGAAGAATACTCACTACACATCATGATTAATATGCTAATAATGGCGCCACACATTATAACATAGGTAAACATGATAATTAAGCAAGATATTAAGCAAAGGATTAACAAGTAAATAAAGAGATTACGAAAGTTACCAACTTGAAAAGTATAGATGAACATAAATAAAAGAGGATCCTTGCATAAACATGAAAAATTGTCATATAGTCTTGAAATACATACCTAAGAAATTCAAATGTTAACTATTGATGATTGAAAGAACAATTGTTGAATGCTTGATGTAAATTGTGGAAAGATTAAAATTAATCTACTCCTAATCTAATCTAAGGAGGCTTACTCTACTCTAAAGAGGCTTAATTCCCAATTTATTACAAAGAGAGTATATATAGTGGGTACAATAATGTAATACACCATCATACCAAGGTACCTTACCAAGGACTACCCCAGCATGAAAGGCTGTTACCATCTCGGTTGCCCGAGGTTACTATACCAAAGTTAACAATCCAAACACATATATTAAAGTATAAAAGATTAAAGTTTACATGTTCTCCAAAACCAAAACCAAAGTGCAAATGTGAAAAGTCTAATCAACTACAAAGACTGCAAACTAAATCTCTTGGCGGCGAAAGCTAGACTCGAGTGATGACTCTCTATATCTGTCCCCTAGCTAAAGAACGGCATCACCTATCACAATCTGCTCACCATCCCCAAATGGATCCCCACAGATTTATAAAACAACAACAGGGTCAGTTACTGAATAATCAACGCAAGACAAGTACAAAGAGGTATCCAGCAGATCATCACCCTTCTCTGGTCTCCCGATCTCACACAGTAACCGACTACACACCGAAGTGTGTTGCCCTGCCAGATTACCCATCGCAACGGGTAATCTTCGCCGCCAGTGGGGGACCGCAGCCAATCCCCACCTAAGCCCCGCTCATCAAGGAGCGAAACACCTGTCCTTTAATGTGCACATCCTCTCCCGTGGCGAGTTCCACGGAGGGCGAACTAGGGTGTGAAGCCACTTCCGCAAGTGACTCCACCACAATTATCACAAAACCACCACCACCACCACACCAATACCACACCATCACTACAACAATGATCAGCAGACAAAAAATCGTACACAATACATCAAAATCTCAAATCAATTACACAGGAACTGAGTAGGGAAACCCTACCTTAGCACAACAGCAAGAGATACGAAAAGGCAATCTAGAACGGCTCCTCTACGAAGTCTCCACCTAACACAATCACATAAACAACAATCACCATATGCAAAAACTCCCCATTTTCCCCCAATTCACCATTAAGCCAAACCCTAAAGATTAACCAAAGAATTTAGGGTAAAACAAGAACTTACCGACGATAGGACTCAAGATGAAAGACCTTGTTAATGATCACACACACTAGGGAGAGATTTGGAGAGGATTTGAGCGTCGTTGAGTGTTTAGGTTTTGTAAAAGTGTAACTACAAACTGATTAACGTGTTTATATACTTCTAATCATCTCAAAATCAAACCGCGAAAAACACTCGTCAAACCGGATACTCGGTCGAGTACTGAGTATACTCGACCGAGTACGCTCTACTCGGTCGAGTATTCCACATACTCGGCCGAGTATTCCTGGGTAGTGAGCCACCCAGAATACACCACGTCCCTTACTCGGTCGAGTAGGCCATACTCAGTCGAGTACGGGCTTAGGAAATCCGTAGTATTACAGTCTTCCCTCCTTAAAAAGAACTTCGTCCTCGAAGTTCACACTATAAACATGAAACCAGACTGACACAACTCACAACACTCACACTAAGTAATACAAAACTCCTAACACTAGCTAAACTAACACAAAACATCACTAACCCGACTCGAACTAACTAAAAAAAAAACATGCGACCATCTCCTACCCCCCTAAAAAGACAACGGTTACGTCCCCGTAACCAAACATATCTGATCAAAAAGGTTAGTAAAACGTTCTCGCATAGACTCCTCGGGTTCCCATGTGGCGTCTTCCACATTATGATTAGACCAAAGCACCTTGAGTAAGACGGTTTCACAATTCCTTGTCTTATGTACCTTGCGGTATAATATCTCTTTAGGAACCTCATAATAAGATAAGGACTCATCAAGTTCGATGTTCTCAACCTCAAGCACATGTGACGGGTCACTCACATACTTTCGGAGCTGAGAAACATGAAAGACATTGTGGACTCGATCCAAAGCTGGTGATAAACATAACATGTAGGCCACCTCACCTACACGATCCAAAATCTCATATGGACCGATAAACTTCTGGCTTAGCTTACCCTTCTTCCCAAACCTCATCACTCCTCCCATTGGTGACACCTTCAAAAGGACTTTGTCACCCATGGCGAACTCGATGTCTCTGCAGTGTAGATCGGCATAACTCTTCTGGCGATCCTGAGCTGCTTTAATCTTTTGACGAATTAGCCGAACCTGTTCAACCATATCCTGCACCATCTCTGGCCCTAAAACCACTGCCTCTAAACTGTCATCCCAACAAACTGGACTTCGGCACTTCCTGCCATACAGAGCCTCGAAAGGTGTCATCCCGATACTAGTATGGTTGCTGTTGTTATACGAGAACTCGATCAAATCCAGTCTGTCCTCCCAACTTTCCCCGAACTCCAAGGCATAAGCTCTCAACATGTCCTCTAAGGTCTTGATAGTCCTCTCGGTCTGACCATCTGTGGCAGGATGAAAAGTTGTACTCATCTTTAAGATCGTTGACACGGCTATCGCAACCCTATCAAAGATAAAACCTAACGGTCTCAACTAAAATGTAGCAGAGGCAGTCTAGTATCGAATACACAGGGAGGTAATGTAATTATAGCTGTCTAATTATAGTCCTATGGTAACAATTGGTGGTTGTTTGAATTTGGTTCTAAACTACGAAGTTTGAAAGGAAGAGAATTAAAGTAAAGAGCAGTAAAGGCAATAAAATATGATTAACTATCAAGAAGAGAAAGACATGTCGGGATTTCGGTTCACTACGGTAGTCCAATAACTCAGCTATAAATGATTCAGACGAACTAATGTGAGACGGATGTGGAAAGGTCCTTTCGGTCCACTTTCTATCCTAAAATACCACTAACTTAACTTTCGTCCTCATCAGGGTAGTCTACTGTTTATAGCAGGCCTATTTAGTCCAATCTTTCGATCCAGGATTAATTTTAGCCAGATTAAAAGGGTGACATAGAAGCGTGCACTCAACTAGGTCGGATAATTACAGTTAAATTGCTATAGTGACAGGGTCTCATAATCAATTCGTCTAATTCATTTACTACATCGTCATATTTCTACCGCAGATTCCCTAATCCCAACATGAAGGGAGTTTAGCTACTCATATCGGTGATTAAACTAACAACAATTAAATTCCCAGCAGAAAACATTATAAATAAACAACAAATTGCAATAATGAAAATTAGGGCAAAGGAAATAATGACACAACGAGAAATTAAAGCAACCAAAAAGATTAATTATTATTAAGAAGGAGGAAGGAATTACAATCCAAGCGAATCCGGAGTAAAGAACACAAAATCCGAGTAAAAGAAATCCCGAGATAAAGTAACAGTGAAGAGGAAAAGCAACGTTCTCAAGTTTACAGTAGAGTGTTTGATAATATGAAAGATAATCCCCATTAACCTAGTAATGCGTGCTTAAATAGCAAACAAAATAAGTTTTAGCGAAATAAAACATCACGCGGGCTAATTAAAGCCCAAACCCATCAATACCACTCGATCGAGTGGATTAAAACCACTCGATCGACCAACTCTCAGCGAAAACAGCTCGATCGACCAAATAGTTACTCGATCGAGGACTTGGTCTTCTGCAGCATAAGGATCGAGTAATGAAACAGCTCGATCGACCAACTGGTGGTGTAGAAACCACTCGATCGAGTGGAAAACAACTCGATCGAGTGACTAGACTTCAGTTCAGCTCAAGTCCGCTTCTAAGTGCCTCGTAATCCGTGCCACGACGCTTCCAAACACAGTAACTCACTCTGGAATAATCCCGTCTCGTCTAAATGCATGCAAAAAGGCCGAAAAAGAGTACGAATCCACTACTTTCGCGATCATTCCTACAAAAAGGACAAAATGCACCAAAGTAGCCAATTCGGGGCAAAATACCATAAAAACAGTATAAATATGCATAGAAATACGTGCTGAAATAGGCAAAAGACTATATATTAGGCACGTATCAAATCTCCCCAAACCAAACCTTTACTCACCCTCGAGTAAACTCAAAACTAAACTAATGGAACGGAAATGATAACTCAGAGCTAGCTTAACTTGTCGACTTGAACCAATTTAATGCAACAAAAACTAACAGTTAAAGCTAAGCAGTCAAACGCAAACGAATTATAAGCTGTTCAGAAATATAGCTGACCTATCGACCTTGCAAGACCAAAAAAACTGGACTCTCTCGTGGTCACTCTTCTCTCATGAAGCAAAGGGTGAATGTTATATGTAAAAGAGAGAAGGAAAGATAGTCACTCACCTAACTGCGACCTACATAGCATGCATGCAACAAAAATGAAAGACAATTCAAGTACTAAAGCACAAATTCCAACCAATAATTTCCGTCACAGCCGAGGGTTTGCAAATGATTTGGGAATAGTGAGGTTCAGGTCAGAAAAGGCAAAACATGTTATGGAAAAGTGGAGGTAAAAGCGTCAAGCTAGTTCCTAACAGGACCATAATGAAACCATCCGAATCTCAACTGACTGAAAGACTAAGTACGGGTGCCCTTCATTCGGCACAAAACTCACTAGACTCGAAACACAATCTCCTCAAAAAAAATATGGGATAGAACAGAGGAGTCAGACGGTCACAAACTTCCTTATTTAAACACCGTCTGAAATACTAACTGAAACAAATCGACCTTTTTCGATTGTACATCTTCGAACATCTTCTCAACTCAGACAAGAGGAACACGTCTGTTTCCTCCATTTTCACATTCCTTTTTTTTTCTTTTCTTTTTTACGTGAACTTCAACTTTCCAGTTTTTTTTTTTTTTTCTCACGTTTTTCTCATTTTTTCAACACCTTTTTTTTTCTTTCTTCCTTTTCCTCCTTTCTCTATACTTACACCAACTCCAAAACAAGAAACACGGACCAAAATGCATCGGAAAAATATACCGCAGAAGAACATACTAACTAGCTTGACTAGGCAGGCTTAGTTTGGGATGTAGCTAATGGGTCAAAAGGCAATTTTGGCTTATGTGGAGCTAAATGGGTGTAAAGTAATAAGAAAGGGAAATTTGCAAGACCCTCCCTGCATGTGACACCAACCACAACCCGAATATGTGCATTTGACAAGAAATTGAATGTCATAAATGTGCAAATGAGATGAACATGCTATGCAAGGAGTACTACCCAAAATTCCTAATGAGCTGGTCATGAATGCCAACAGTTATGGCTCTAAAACTCAGAATTTTTAAGTAGTTTGCCAATTTATAGGTCAAGTCTAAACAGTCAGCTATATTTGAACAGAAATTCGTAGACTATGCGTATGACAAAGCTAATAACTATCAGTGAAAGTGCAAGGCTCAAGCAGAAAGACAAGTTATAGTGCATTGTCATCATGGGAATCTACCATTCCGACTCAACCTATATGCAGAAATAAACGTGAAATTTTTTTGAATTTTTGAAATTTTCTAAATTTTTTTTTTTGGATTTTCAATGAAATAAAACAATGCAAGGCTGAAAAATAAACGTGAATGCAAAAAGACAGATGCAAATGCAGACTCAAAAGGATGCAATACCCTCCCCAAACCAAAACGGACAACGCCCTCGTTGTCCTCCAGCATACACCAGCACAAATATGGGGGAACGGGAATATACAACCAACAAAATAAAAATAATAAAATAAAGGAGATAAAATAAAAGAGTAAGAGATACATACAAAATACGAACTTCCCCAAACCAGCCAGAAAACTGGGGAAGTGAGTAGACCAGTAGCTACTCGTCGTCGTCGTCGTCGTCGCCATCCACCTTGTACTCCGGGTCCTTCTCCTCCTCTCTCCTATTCCGCTCCTCCTCACGAGCTCTCTCCACTGCCACCTCTGGGTCCTCGTCCTCCTCCTCGTCAGAAAACGGGTACCCCTCAGCTGGGTACTGGAAGAAGGAAGGGTGTGGCCAACCCTCCGGGATCGGTCTGTGTCTCCGCAAGTGGTACTCGTACAGAGGGTGCAAGGCAAGAGCCATGTCCCTCTCCATACGAGCCTGACGCTCTGCAAGCTCAATCAACAAACCGTAAACTGCTCCCTCGTGGTCCTGGACCACGGGAGCTACAAAGGGAGGGGGTGGTCTAAAAGTAGCCGGGAATACCGGCTTAGTCTGTGTCTGGCCAGTGGGAGGTGGAGCAGGAGTAGGAGTGGTAGTAACAGTGGGAGTAGGGGTCGGATCGGGAGTAGCCGTGGAAGGCTGGGTACTCCCTGAAGGTGTGGACCCCTCTCCAGTCTCAACTCGCCGCTTCTTGGCGGCAGGTGCATCAGGAGATGGTCGAAGTGGAAGGTGAAGTAGAGGCAAGGCAGGCAGACGGTGGCCCTTTACCACAGTAGGTAAGGGCTCAAGACGGGGGAGACTATCGCAAGGTAAGTCAACAAACAAGGAGCCGTCAATCTTCCAAGTCTGGTAGTCTGGGGTAAGCCAATGTTGAGCGAGCATGGCAGCCAGACTCAGTGACCTCTCTCCCTTGAGGTACTGCAAGTCACGTGGCCAGGTGGGGAAAAGTCGGCGGGCAAGGATGATGGCTATGCCACCGCAGGCAATGGTTCCCGCCTCCTTCTTCCCCTGGTCGTGGAGGTACTGGGCGGTAAGGTAGGAAATGTTGAAGGTAAAAGGACCTTCATAGTCGACGTTCAGATAACCGCCCAGGATGGAGAGCTCGGTGTTGGTAGTGTTGTTTGGCTCCTTTCGGCCGAAAATAGAGCTCCCCATCAGTCTAAGAAAACAGAGGACGGGGGGATGGTGGACCTGGTGGAGCTTACGCTCCTGGAAACGGGTCCGGGCTAAGCACCGCCAAACCTATTTGTAAACCTTCCTCGAGCCTGCTGTCACACCCGAGGAGGTAAGGTCTAGCAACCTACCAAACTCCGCTAGAGGCATCGGGAAAGTCCGGTTGAACAACCGGAAAGAGACTGACAAACGATCCGGCCGAGCGTATGCCCCCGAGGAGAAGGTAAAAGAGCTGAGAAACTCGAGACTCAGCTCTAAGAAGGTATGGCCCCTCATGGTAATGAGGCCAGGCATCCCCGTGCCCCGTAGTAAAGTACAGACTGACTCGTAAATACCGAGTCTCTCTAACGCCAATTTATCCAGAAATCGGGAAGGTACATGTACACACTTGACCAAGTTAAAGAATTTCGTACGATGAACAGCGTTGACGAATAATACCTGTGGGTAGTCCGGGTGGGAGTCGAGGGAAGTGTCCCCTCGGATCAGAATCGTCTCGAAGTAGGCGGAGCGGCGGTGAAGTAGAAGCGAAGCGGCAAAGCAGTGGAAAGTGCTAGCTGTGGTGGAAGTAGAAGTGACTCGGAGCTGGTGTAGCTCGACCGATCTACGACCCCGCCTCCGTCTCTCGAACGCAAGGCGGCCCACTCTCGGATCGTGTAAGGGACCGGGCGCTACGAAGGCGGGCGCGGCCGCTGGTGAGTCCGCCACAGTGTAGAAGTGGTGGCCGGTGTACACGTGGTGGCTGCTATGGTCGCCATCAAGAGGGACTAGCAGCGGTGCTAGGTGTGGTGGTGACCGTAGTGGAAGTGGCAGCTGAATCGGGCTTCCAAATGAACTAGCCGGAGCAAAACCGTCCCCGCACCGAGACATGGAAAATCGGGGCTGCGGTGGTGACTAAAGCGGAGCTAGTGGCAACAAAGGGGCCACCGACTCACTCAAAGATGGACCGGAGGTGGTACATCGGCGAAGGTAAGGTACTCGACTCCATCCTGTAAACATAGGGCAGAGGGCACGATAAGAAAACAGCTGCTAACCGTGGTTAAAACAACATAAAACCAGCACGTGACAGCGTGTGTGTCCCCTACTAGTCGAAAAATTCGACTTACAGCAAACAAATTCCAACATTTCCTCTGAAATTTTGAAATAGCAGTACATGAATGGTGATAATGTGACAGTGTAATGACTGCTAATGAAGACTAAAAACAGCACGAAAAACTGCATATGACAGAATGTAAGTCCCCTAGCAGTCGAAAATTTTGACTCGCAGTATAGGAATCCCAAAAATTTATAGAATGTAAAGGCGATAGGGGACGGAAAGAGCAGTTAACAACAGCAGCAAGTAAGCAAGAACTGAGGTTAAACAAATCATGGCAGCATATAGACCGTCTGACAGTCGAAAAATTCGACTTAGAAGCCCTAATCGCGGAATCCTTGCGCAAATTTCGAATTAAACACGCAACACAGTGAGGAATTGAGATATGATCATCAAGCAAGCTAATTAAGGGCATATCAACACAATTAAGTCGAAAAAATTCGACTAAACATGGATTTTCGAAACCCTAGTTCAATTTCACCTCATGAAATTCGAATTAATCGAAAATATAATCCAAAGAAGAGGGAAGAAATACTTACTTGATGATAAAAGACCTACAATACGCAATTAATCTTCAAATAAACAAGCAACAATGGCGGATTTCAATCGAAAAACCCGCAAACCCTAAAACCCTTTAAAACCGTGAAAAAGAGCGCAAATAAGGGTGAATGTAAGGGGCTTTTGAAGATTAGTATGCAAACTAGAGATTGTAGGTGGCGGATTTGGAGATTGGGCAAGAAATAATGGGATTTGGGGAAGAAATTGATCGCAAATGGGAGGGGGTTAGACGGAAATTAGGGATAAAATGAATTAGAAATAGGAAATAAGAGCTTAAGATAGAAAAACTCCCGTGTCCTGTTCATTTCCACTCGATCGAGTGGTTTTAAACCGCTCGTCGAGCACTGTTGATGCTCCAGCTGCCTGTCGAGTAAAATGTTACTCGATCGACTAGTTCCTCTTTTGGCTTTACTCGATCGACTGGAAAAAGCGATCGGTCGACCAGATTTTCACTCGATCGAGTACAAAAAGTACTCGGCCGAGGACTTTCCTTGCGTAAGCCTTTTAATTTCGTCTTTACTCCTTGGAAATGCGTGAAACTTCCCCAAACCTGCGTAAAAACACATCCAAAAATTTCCCAAAATACCAAATACGCAAAAGCACAGTCTATAGTCTTATGTTTACGCTAAAAATTGTCTAAAACTAATTGTCCTAATTAAAACGCAGTAAAACAAATTCAAAAGAAATTCAATGATTATCTATTACAAAGTGTTACACGGGGCATTTCCCCGTTTAATTCCCATCAAATTTCAGTAGCCCCTTGGGGGCTTTTGAGTGGAGGACGTCACCTCAGCAACATTGACTGTCCTCTTCAACTTCCATAAGCATGAGTAATCACTTGAAACGGTAGGAGGGGAGTAGCTCGCATCCACGTAAGCGTCAGCTTTCCTCGTCCTTGCTCCTTTATCACCAGCTTTAGCGTCAACATTTCCAGTTTGATTGATAATGGCTGCACCATGTCCCTTGACAGCTTCCCCTTTGCTTTCATCTGTACCTACAGCAGGGAAAACAGACGAACTTTCCTCCTTTTTGCTCTCAGTCTGAGGCGGAGGGTTAACAATAGCGGCACAATTCTCCAAATTTTCATTTGGAGTGTCAATAATAGGAACAATAGAAGAGAGAGCATTGCAAGGCTGGGCTTGCATGGGAGCTCTCCGGAACTTGGACTGATGAAAAATCAGCTCCTCATCCCCTACCTGAAAGGTCAAAGTTTTCCCCCCGACGTCTATTACTGCACGGGCAGTGGACAAAAATGGTCTCCCTAAAATTATAGGGGTGTGTGCATCTTCGGGGATGTCTAAGACAACAAAATCAACGGGAATAAAGAACTTCCCGATCTGAACAGGTACATCTTCTACTATACCTAGTGGCCGTGATAAACTACGGTCGGCCATCTGGACAGTCATATTGGTGCAACTCAACTTTGTCAAACCAAGTCTCTTAGCCAGAGACAAAGGTAAGACACTTACCCTAGCGCCTAAATCGCATAGCGCGTTATCAATCAAATGTATACCGATATGACACGGAATTGAAAAACTACCCGGGTCTGATTGCTTAGGGGGTAACTTATTTTGAAATAGGGCTGACCCTACCTCAGTCAAAGCTACAGTTTCACTGTCATTAATAGTCCTCTTACGTGCTAAAATTTCTTTCATAAACTTTAAATAAGAGGGTACCTTAGTCAGCAATTCAGTGAACGGTACGGTGACTTCCAAGCTCTTCAAAAGTTCGACAAATTTGCCGAATTGTTGATTAACTTTGGTATTCTGCAGCCGCCTCGGGAAGGGAACCGTGATAGGTATCTCGAGTCCCTTGTTTCTCGCTTCCAATGTATTTTCCGATGCAAGTTCTGTATCCTTTGGACGCTTCTTACCTCTCGAACGAGGTCTTTCCGGTGATTTCTCGCTAAAACGAGCACTAGCAGGCTCTCGAATAAGCTTCCCATCATCAATACTACTCGATCGACCAATCTGCTCACTCGATCGAGCAGTTTCTTCATTGATGTCAGTCGATCGAGCACAATTCTCACTCTATCGACCAACTCCACTTTCTGCTTCACTCGATCGAGTAGATAAACTACTCGATCGACCAACCTGTTCTTCTTGTTCACTCGATCGAGTGGAAAAACCACTCGATCGAGGGCTTTCATCTTCAGTTCTACTCGATTGAACGCCAGATTTCAGTCGATCGAGCAACTGCTTTGTCGTGAGCCCTTTTTTTCTCGACAGTACACTGTTCACCATCAGTATTAGCTTCCCTAGGGTCTGATTTTGACACTTTCGGTCCCTGATAAGAAAAACCGCTTCTCAATTCTATCAGATTTACCGTCTCATGTGGATTCTTCTCATTTTGAGTCGGTAAATGACCCTGCTTTCTCGAGGATTGATTTGCAGCAAGTTGGGCAACTTGAGTCTCAAGTGCCTTAAATGACGCGATCCCTTCGTTGATTTTGTTGATCATTTAGCTGCAATTGCTTTGAAATGGACTGCAACATAGACTTTAGCTCACTCATTTCACTCACCCCACTGGAAGATGATGCACCTTGGTTAGGAGGATTGAAAGAAGGGGGCTTCTGAAAGCCTTGTTGATTCTTGTGTGGAGGAATATACTACCGAGCTGCACTGCGATGCGGAGAGGAGCGGTAGGATTGAGTATATTCTGACTAGTCCACCTCAAATTGGGGTGGACATTCGGCTCGTAATAACCGTTGTTCTGCTGTAGTGTTGGAAGGCGAAGACATGACTCATAGGAATTGGGACGTTATCCAAACATGCCCCTCTCCTCCACATCTCTGTTGCAGTGAATGGACCGATCAGAACGGCATTTACATGGTAAATTCCTCCCTTCGAGGCTAGTCCTAGCTCATATTTATCAAATCGGGCCGTGAGGGCCTCTAAAGCAACGACTACGAGAAGGAGATTCGGCACTCCTCTTTTGATTTCCTCTCGAGTTCCCATATTCAACTTTATGGATGGCCAAATCATCTATGATCTTCCACCCCTTAGTCTCTTCTAGATTCTCAAGAAACCGGCCACTAGCCGGCATCCAAAATAGCCCTCGATCGTCGTACAGCCCATTATAGAACTGATTGCAAAGACTCCACTTCTCGAACCCATGATGTGGAATGGTGCGCACCAACTTCTTGAAGCGGACCCATGCCTCGTGAAAGTTCTCGTCAGGCCCTTGCTTAAAACTCGTAATCTGAGCTCTAATTGCATTAGTCTTCGAAGCAGAGAAGTACTTCTTGTAAAACGCCAAAGCCAACGAATTCCAGTCAGTTATCCCATGAGCAGTCCGATCCAGATCCCTATACCACTCCCTTGCAGCATCTCGGAGTGAGAAAATGAACATGGTTTCTTTTATCTGATCTTGGGTCACACCGGCTGGTGGGGGTATGGAGCACTAGTAGTCACTAAAGGTCTCCATGTGCTTAGCTGCATCTTCATTTGCAGCTCCCCCGAACTGGTTCCTCTCAACCATATTAATGTAAGAGGGCTTTGGCTCAAATTTTCTTGCATCGCCTGGTAATTCGAATCCTTTGTAAAGATTAGCAGCTGTCGGCTCAGAATGACTAGCTATACTCGCTTCCTCGGCCATAACTGGAAAATCTGGAAAAGTGACTGTTTTAGTTGATGAATTGGAAACTGGAGATGAAGTTGGATCTTCCTCGAAATGCTCGTTCTCGTGAAAGCTTGACAGAGTACACAGCTCTTCCTCTGTCGGTAATACCCTTTGTGATCGCCTCAATTCGCGCAGAGATTTCTCAAACTCAGGATTATAAGGCAATAATTCACCGCCCTGTGACCTGCGCATAAGAGGAAACTACGAACAGGATATAAGAATAGTCTAAGGAACGTATGTCCCTTAAACTAAAAAACAGACTAAAAATAAAACAACTAATAAATTGAACAATTGCCTCCCCGGCAACGGCGCCAAAATTTGACACGGCTATCGCAACCTTATCAAAGATAAAACCTAACGGTCTCAACTAAAATGTAGCAGAGGCAGTCGAGTATCGAATCCACAGGGAGGTAATGTAATTATAGCTGTCTAATTCTAGTCCTATTATAACAATTGGGGGTTGTTTGAATTTGGTTCGAAACTACGAAGTTTGAAAGGAAGAGAATTAAAGTAAAGAGCAGTAAAGGCAATAAAATATGATTAACTATCAAGAAGAGAGGGACATGTCGGGATTTCGGTTCACTACGGTAGTCTAATAACTCAGCTGTAAATGATTCAGACGAACTAATGTGAGACGGATGTGGAAAGGTCCTTTCGGTCCACTTTCTATCCTAAAATACCACTAACTTAACTTTCGTCCTCATCAGGGTAGTCTACTGTTTATAGCAGGCCTATTTAGTCCAATCTTTCGATCCAAGATTAATTTTAGCCAGATTAAAAGGGTGACATAGAAGCGTGCACTCAACTAGGTCGGATAATTACAGTTAAATTGCTATAGTGACAGGGTCTCATAATCAATTCGTCTAATTCATTTACTACATCGTCATATTTCTACCGCAGATTCCCTAATCCCAACATGAAGGGAGTTTAGCTACTCATATCGGTGATTAAACTAACAACGATTAAATTCCCAGCAGAAAACATTATAAATAAACAACAAATTGCAATAATGAAAATTAGGGCAAAGGAAATAATGACACAACGAGAAATTAAAGCAACCAAAAAGATTAATTATTATTAAGAAGGAGGAAGGAATTACAATCCAAGCGAATCCGGCGTAAAGAACACAAAATCCGAGTAAAAGCAATCCCGAGATAAAGTAATGCTGAAGAGGAAAAGCAACGTTCTCAAGTTTACGAGAGTGTTTGATAATATGAAAGATAATCCCCATTAACCTAGTAATGCGTGCTTAAATAGCAAACAAAATAAGTTTTAGCGAAATAAAACATCACGCGGGCTAATTAAAGCCCAAACCCATCAAAACCACTCGATCGAGTGGATTAAAACCACTCGATCGACCAACTCTCAGCCAAAACAGCTCGATCGACCAAATAGTTACTCGATCGAGGACTTGGTCTTCTGCAGCATAAGGATCGAGTAATGAAACAGCTCGATCGACCAACTGGGGTGTAGAAACCACTCGATCGAGTGGAAAACAACTCGATCGAGTGACTAGACTTCAGTTCAGCTCAAGTCCGCATCTAAGTGCCTCGTAATCCGTGCCACGACGCTTCCAAACACAGTAACTCACTCTGGAATAATCCCGTCTCCTCTAAATGCATGCAAAAAGGGCGAAAAAGAGTACGGATCCACTACTTTCGCGATCATTCCTACAAAAAGGACAACATGCACCAAAGTAGCCAATTCGGGGCAAAATACCATAAAAACAGTATAAATATGCATAGAAATACGTGCTGAAATAGGCTAAAAAGACTATATATTAGGCACGTATTAATCGTACGCATCAATTCCTGCAATTCTTGCCAAAACTTTGATATAAACCTTGCATCTCGATCTGACACTATATCCTTAGGTATACCATGTAACCGGACCACATGTTTCCTGTAACTCAAGGCTAACTGTATCTTAGTCCTGGCATCCTTCATAAGAACGAAGTGAGCTGACTTGGTTAACCGATCGACTATCACCCAAATCATATTATTACCTTGTTGTGTCCTTGCTAACCCCACGATAAAGTCCATAGAGATCGACTCCCACTTCCACTAAGGTACCTCAAGAGATTGGATTTTACCCTGTGGTCTCCGCTGCTCACCCTTGACCCTCTGGCAGGTCAAACATCTAGCCACGAACTCAGCCACATCTCTCTTCATATTAGGCCACCAAAAAGTCTTCGTGAGGTCTTTATAAAGCTTGTCACCTCCTGGGTGAACTGAATAAGGAGTGCAATGAGCCTCTATCATGATAACTCTCCTCAAGTCTGCATCATCAAGAACACACCATCGCCCATCAAAACGAACATTCCCATCAACGTAGATAGAAAACCTGGAAATTGTGCCACTCTTCACTCTAGACTTCCTGAAGTAAAACTCTCTAGACTCGGATTTTTACTGAAACTGACTCGATTTGGACAGTGAAATGAACTGTTTAATTGTGATAAAAATGACTAAAAACCAAACAGAAACTCCGAGGACTGCAATCGAACAGTCGACATAACTGTTTATAACCACAGTTTCATGAACTCTACAATCGAATAGAGTAAAAGACGTGATTGGGATATGACTTAATCCAAGCACTAAGCCACTAGACTAAGCCTAAGGATAATTTCAAGCACTAAGCAAAGAAAATACCCGACTCTAAGCACTAAGCAATAGAGGATTTCCCAGCACTAAGCAAAGGAGATTAGTAGAAATCAATGTTTCTAACTTGTGTTTTTCATTCATCAAATCTGATTTTCTTTCATGTCTAACCTCGGCTTTTATACTACAAGCCATACAATCTTGACCCTTGATTACAAACTAAGATCTAAGGCTCACATAAGAGCTGAAAAACAACAAGAAAAATGGTCCTCTAGACCTTACATGACTTACACACGACAATAACATAAATCATAAGGATACAACTTCCCTTTGGCATGTTCTATTGACTTATTTATGATCACAATAGACCTTTTAGAAGCTCACAAAACCGGCTCATGCTTTTGGTAGCCTTCCAAAGGTGTATTAGAACTTGCTTGTTCAAAAGAGGAAAGGTTGAAAGCGACCCCTTGATAAATCTCTTAAACCGTGTAGATTTCCCCATCACTCGGTTTTACCTCCCTTGTTCCACATGGTTCAATTTCTTTTAAGACAAAAGATATCATGTAAATATCCTCCCATCCTTGATATGAGGATCCTAGGCCAAAAGTTTGACATTTTCTTTAGACGGGTTTGGGTTTGGACCTCAAATTGCGTGATGGTCCAAAACCGGGCTCAATGGGACTAGGTGTGCCTTGTTTTGCTTCACTTGCATTCTTGGATCTTAAGATCAAGCTCTTGTTTTCTCTTGATATTCTCATACAAATCCGGCTCGATCATCCAATCCCCGATGGTATCCCCTTTCCTAATCATATGGACTCCCATCTTGGACATCTCATCCCTCATCTTCAGCAAAGACATAGCTGTACACAGCGAATGAACACTCTTTCTGCTCAAAGCATCTGCAACAACGTTAGCCTTACCCTCGTGATAGATGATCTCCATGTCATAGTCCCCGATTAGCTCCATCCATCGTCTCTGCTGCATGTTAAGCTCTTTCTGAGTGTAGATATATTTCAGACTCTTATGATCTGAAAACACCTTAAAGGTTACCCCGTAAAGGTAGTGCCTCCAAATCATAAAAGCAAAGACAACTGCGCCCAGTTCCAAACCATGAGTTGGGTAATTCTCCTCATATGGCTTCAGTTGCCTTGACACATAAGCTATAACCTTCCCATTCTGCATCAGAACACAGCCCAATCCATGCCTTGAAGCATCCGTATATACTTTAAAGTTCTCACAACCCTCTGGAAAAGCTAGGATAGGAGATGTGGTGAAATGCTCCTTTAAGGTCTGGAACGCCATCTCATAACTCTCATGCCATCGAAAACTGGTCTCTTTCCTCATCAAGGCTGTCATAGGCCATGCTATCGTAGAAAATTCCTTCACGAACCACTTGTAGTAACCAACTAAACCCAAGAAACTCCGAATCTCAGCAACATTCTTCGGTGATTCCCAGTTGGTTACTGCCTCGATCTTGCTAGGATCCACGGACACACCCTTCTTAGATATCACATAACCCAGAAAAGCCACCTCCTCTAACCAGAACTCACACTTGGATAGCTTGGCATAAAGTTGATTGTCTCACAAGGTCTGCAAAAGTAGCCTCAAGTGCTCCCCATGCTCTTCCTTAGTCTTAAAGTAGACTAAGATGTCGTCAATGAAGACAACCACAAACTTGTCCAAGAATGGACTAAAGACCTGGTTCATCATATCAACGAAAGCTGCTGCTGCATTCGTCAAACCAAAAGGCATCACTATATACTCATAGTGACCATATCGAGACCGGAAAGCTGTCTTAGGAACATCCTCGTTTGGTGATAACCTGACCTCATATCGATCTTAAAGAACACCCCTGTGCCACTCAGCTGGTCAAACAGATCATAAATCCTAGGCAAAGGATACTTGTTCTTCACCGTGACACAGTTAAGCTCCCTATAGTCGATGCATAGCCTCATGCTCCCATCCTTCTTCTTGACAAACAACACTGGTGCTCCCCAAGGTGATACACTAGGCCGGATATACCCTTTGTCCAACAGATCCTGCAACTGTTTCTTCAACTCTTCTAGTTCTTTAGGTGCCATACGGTATGCGGCTTTAGATATAGAACCCGTTCCCGGTTTAAGCTCCACATTGAAGTCGCTATCCCTCTTTGGCGGTAACCCTGGTATCTCATCTGGAAAGACATCACTAAACTCTCCTACTACATGTATATCAGACGCTGTCAGATGTTCCGCCCGTTAGTCTCTCACTTGGCAAAGAATCAAGGGACACTTCTTCCTCAAACATGACTTTAAGGTCATTACCGCGATGAACTTACACTTAGGCCTCACAACAAACCCTCTATAAGATACTCTTATACCCTTTGGACCCTTTAAAGATACTTTCTTCTGTCGATAATCTATCTTAGCATCATACTTACCCAACAAATCCATCCCGACGATGACCTCAAACCCATACATAGGAAACTCTATCAAGTTGACTGGCAAGTCTACCCCTCTAACTAACATGGACACATCTCTATGCAACTTGACATAAGACATCGACTCCCCATATGGTATAAACACACTATCTTTTACAAGCTCAAACTCCCCCAATCCCATAGACAAAGCATGGCCTCTAGACACAAAAGAGTGTGTTGCCCCAGAGTCAAACAAAATAAAAGACGACGTATTATGAAGAAGAAAGGTACCGGTGTGATCGGTCCGTTTCGTGTTCACAATTAAATAGATGTGGTCGTTGGGTCACGTCCGAATCAAAACACAATTTATAGCTTCACAAACAACTCTACAATTAGTAAGGAGGCAAGTAAAGGTCGAATCCCAAGGGACGGGAATTGAGATGAGATTTCTATTGAAACTAGTGGTGTCTTAGGGGTGTCACAATTTGGGTTGATGTAGAAGGTCACTAAACTAAATAGCAAAGAAAGTAAATAAGTAAGATGAATTAAAAGGGTTGTAAACAATTGATAAAAAGCACTAGGGTGTCATGGGGTCATAGGGGATTCATGGGAATTGATCATACAAACATGTTCTCAAATTATAAGCAAGCAAGTATTGTTGTGATGGATTAAGTTAGGTTATATCTTACAATCCTAGGAAAGTTTGGGTCCCGGAGCCAAATCGATTAGATTGTACAACACCTACAAGTCGACTTAGTCTTCCCTACTCAACAACATGCATGGTCTAATGAGACTCGAGTTGGTTTATGTCTTACAAGTCTCATTGAAAAGATAGGTGATGGGTAAAAAATGCAAGGATTCATAGGTTCACATTTCATCAAACATAACATGTGCATGAGTTGAGATCAAAACAACCAAGCAAATAAACCATGAAAGCATATTAATTTAAGCATGAATCATTCCCCATGTTGGTTTCCCCTAATTACCCATTAACCCTAGCTAAGAGACTACTCACTCATTATCATGTTGATCATGCTAGGAAGGTTGTCAATCATACCAACAAAAGGAAACATGATGAATGAATGAAAGTAATTAACAATAATTAAAGAGGGATTAAGAGAATTATACCTACTAATGATTCCAATAATAAAGCAAAGAATAAAAGAAGTACTTGATGCTTGATTGAGAGGTTGTCAATCCCCCAATAATAACCCAAATAATCTTCAATTACCCAAAATAAAGGATGAACAAAAGAGAGATTAAGGAAATAAAACTTGTATTAGAACTTGATTAATTGTTGATTACAATACTAAAGAGAGATTTGATTGATATTAACTACTCTAATTATTGATAAGAAGAACATGCTCTTCTAATTAGACTAATGGGGTATTTATAGTGGAAATTAGGTGGATGCATTAGGGTTAACTAAAGGCTACACTAGTAATTACACTTTTTAGATTGAGCAGGGAGGAGCCAGTATTTTTCGCAGGAAGGGCTTCTTTCTTTGTAGCTTGGAGAAGACGAAATTGTGCTGTACAGGAATCCGTGCGTTTTGGAGTCGGGACGGGCGGATTCAGGCGGGGAAAAACGGGCGTCTTCAGGTGAATCCAGGCGGATTGTGGTGGCTGCTAACTCGGGCGTCTTAAGGAGAAAAACGCACGGATTGTGCTTTGGAGGACGGGCGGATTGTGGAGAAACCACACGGATTGTACCTCAGCAATATTTCTTCTTCTTTTCTTCCCTTTTCTTCATAAAATCCTTGGGGATTTCCTCGGGGATGCAAGGATCCTTTCTCAACATTGCTCATCTACTATAATATGTACAAAGGCCTTTTAATCTTGTCTCTCCTTGATGGTTGGTCATTGAATTCAATCAATTTAGTCTCGTTTTGCCATGAAAATGCAAGATTTGCACTCCTTTCCTACTAAGGGATCAAAATCTCAAAGAATATGCAAAACAAAGAACTAAAGACAATAAATGACCCAAATATGCACTAAAAAGCATGGGAACAAGGCTAATTCGGGGGCTAAATATGCGCTAATTATGGTCACATCAAATATCCCCAAACCGAACCTTTGCTCATCCCGAGTAAAGAGGTGATAAAGACTAGGACCATTATTTAAACTAACCTAATAACATAGCCGATATGAGACAATTAGCGGGTCTCACTCCGCCCCTTCAACTCACAACAAGACAACCATGAGGTAGGATGCCTTCTTGCAAGGCAAGGTGGGTCTTGCCAAAATGGCGACACATCCAAACATTAAGCACACAAAATCAAATAATGGATGCATCTATAAAAGGAATAGCCACTTCCTCATCAAGTGGCGGAGGCAACTAAAAAGGAACAAATTTAAGAGCATGTAATCCTTCACAAATACTAGTTCAACTAATTACTAAGGCTAAGAGGATGGCACTAAATCACCTCCAAATGGTGTTAAACTAGACTACTTTCGTCCTCAATTTCCAAATGCTTTCGTCAAGGGCGATCGGATGGTGGTAGAATGATGATCCCTATGATGCTAGTAGCATATGACATGACAAGTCTCGAATTCTCTACAAAAGTAAAGGTCATGGATCGTCCCAAGCTAGACAAAGTGGCTTGACAAAAAGACTTTTTGGGAATGAAATGCTCAAATCTTTATAAAAAAGGGTGGATATGACTAGTATTCAAAATTGTCCTCATTCAACTTTCACATTTCAAAAATTTTAAGATGGGGTTTGTCCCTTCCGGGCTAGTATCCTTTGCTTTCGCCAATCGCTTATTAGGCAACCGGTTAACCTCTAGACAATAGCTTTTCGGGGTGATAGTCACTCTGTCTCTGGGTGGCCGAATTCACAACCGTGTGGGGGCCCAATTCAATGGATCCCACTCCAAAGCACATCGAAGTGGTACGCCTCCATCAAAATAATTAAATTTCTCAACATTCAACAATTCATAACATTTGAGGTTTCCTTGGCATTAAATTACTTCCACATGACAAAATTCTTTGAAATGAGCACTTCAAACTTATTGATAGAAAGTATTTTTGGGTTGCCTTACCACAAGGTCAATCAAGGTCACCTAGACAAGTTAACCAAGTCCACATCGCATCTCGGGGTTGGATAGGTGATTCACATGCAAACCCTTGAATAGGCTTTGGGTCATGGGTCAAAAGACACTAGTATGACACTATCTAGGGTGTTTTACAACCATTCTAGTAGGCAAAGTCTTAAGTTGAAAAAGTTTTTGTAATGGCTTAGTTGCTCTTGTGAAAGTTCCTAATTAGGCATTTTTCAAAAATTTTGTCTAAATGCAACTACATGCTATGATGCAACTAATATATACATCCTAATGCAAGTGATTCTATCAACTAATATGACATATAAACTAAATGCAAGTCCTAAGTTCACATTGTTGTACCGCATCAATCAAAATAAAGCCACATGGTCATTAACATAAAGAGGAAAAAGGAGATTGGAAAGATCATACCATGCGGTCTTCATGATCCTCATGTCTCGGATGTGGCGTAGTCAATCAATGTGAACAAGGATAGAAGAAACACAATATATACAATATGTACAATATAACTACTCTACAAAAGGAATAAACATGTTTTTGGGTTTTTCAATTTTCAAATTTTTATGGTTTTTCGAAATTTTTCAATTTTTTTGGATTTTTGAATAAAAGTCAAGTTAGAATTCCCCATCCCCACACTAATATGGGCATTGTCCTCAATGGCCAAAATGATGGGAAATTATGCAAACATAATGCATGATTTCTACACTAAATGCAATCTACACTAATCTATACTACATGATGCATGGTTTTTGTTTATGACGGAGAGGATAATTTATATTACCACCCGTTGTGTATGCATTAACTTCCCCAAACCGATCTAGACATTATTGCTAATGTCCAAGGATGGGTGTAGTTCATGCACACACTATGCAATGCATGAAACTAATTTGTCATTTTGGATTTCGAAAGTGGGAACAATAAAATGAGACACCTCAATGGTACCGAGGTGTGAGTCCTAAATGGTGCTAGGACTAATCCAACAATGATCAAGAAAAATAAATAAATAGAACAAAGAGAGAAATAGACAAACCTTGAGAGGGTAGGAGCCTCCAAAGCTTGCTAATCTTCCATCATATCATCACTATCATCATCTTCCTCATTAGAAGTGGTCTCATTGCCACTTCCCTCTTCACTTGCTTCTTCACCTTCTTCTTCACCTTGCTCATCATCCTCTTCTCCTTCTTCACTAGCTTCTTCATCAATGTTATCATGAACTTCTTCATTACAAACAACCTCATTATCACCCGGAACAACCCTAGATGCACTCGGAAATAGGACTTCCTTATCCGCCCAACTAGGCAAAGGACATGATGGGTCAAGTAGTCCTTGCCTAGCTAAGTGTAAGAGGGGTGGATGTTGAGCTAAGTAAGCATTTTTCCGATCCTCAAAGGCTTGCTTGTGCATTGCTTGCATGAGAAGAGTCAAATAATCATTTCTTGCTTCAACACCTTCCGGCTTGAACTCTTGGTACTCAAAAGGGTAAGGTGGTGTGACAATGGAAGAGGAGGGTATTTCAAGTTCACCCTTTTGTTGTTGGATAATATACTCGGCCTCTTTTAAAAGGGGAAGTAGATAATTGGTCCGGTGGACACTCAATCGACAAATCTTTGAACGCAAAGTGAAAGAACTAGCCTCACTAGTGAGCCATCCATACTTGGTGTCAAGAGGGTTATGGGCAACCCACTTGTACTTGTGTATCATAGTATGCAAATCAACGAGATGACCACCTTCTTTCGCCTCATACTTGTTATCTTTGTTGAAGTTAGGATCAAAGTATTTAGCTAGGATGGTGACTAGGCCTCCATTCATAATAACGGTAGTGCCTTTCTTCCCACAATCAATGTTGAGCCATCTATCCACCAAGAGCCTTAGAAAGTTAAAAGGCTTGGTGTGTACTCTTCCAATGTTCAAAGCCGACTCAAGAAGAACAAAATCGAGTTTGGTGAAATGGTTGGTGTCTTTTCTTGCATTGATGGTGCTCCCCACCACCTTGTGCCATACTCTTATGCCCGGATGGTGGACTAAAAGAGCACGACTCGCATGAAAGTCTTCAAATTTCCTTCCGGAAATCGCCTCCCAAAGAGGGTCGGGGTCATATTTGCCAACATTCTTAAAATAACTCGGTTCATCACTAAGACCCAAAGCTTCACCCAATTCCTTAAAGGAGATGCGCCTACTAACATTAGCTAGACGAAACACAAGGTTCTCCATATTCTCAACCTTGTTAACTTTAAAAGAACTCAAAAATTCTAAGGTAAGGGAGGGGTATGTCAATTCTTTTGATTCAAACAATTTCTTCAACCCCATGGCTTTGAAAAAGGCTCTAGTTTGCTCAAGGAAACCCAACTTATTTAAGGTATCTTCACAAATAAATTTGGTGGATTGAAATGATTTTCTAGCAAACTTAGCAAAAGTGTCCCTATGGGTTTTGGAAATGAAAGTTACCTCCGGATAGTTTACAAGTTGATCAATTTCCGGAGTAGTAGATGTTGTTGCACCCATGGGAGGTTGTTGTTGTTGTTGCACTTCCAAGTTTGGGTTTGCTACTACCATAGCCAATGCTTTATTTGCTTGAAGAGTCTTTTGCCTTAATGAAAGTGTCTTTGCCTTTGGTGCCTTTGCCTTTGTTGCCTTTGTTGCTCCCTTAGTCCTTTCCATTGATGAATTAACCAAGAAAGAGTGAAAAATATTTAATTTCTAGTGCACCCAAATCGATTTAAAGATGAAAGGCTTTGCCTTTATGAATTCGAAAATCGACTCAAAGGTTGAAGATTTTGTGCTTGGTTTTGATTTTTATTGAAAAAGCAGTGATTGATTTGTTATTAAAAGGATGTTTTGATTTGATTTTGGTGAATGTAGTTGAGGAATTTTGTTTTTGTGATGGAGAGGATGAGGGTTTTGAGGGTTTTGAGTACTGTTATGAATGAAGGAATGAAGAAATGAATGTGGGAGGGGTTTTATAAAGCCCGAAAAAATTTGAACTGCAGGGGCAATCCGTGCGGTTTCTGCTCGGGACGGGCGGATTCTGCCTTTTCTGGGTTGGGAAAAACTCGCCTAAAGACGGGCGTATTTAAGGGAAGACGCTCGGATTTGCAAACACAGGATGGGCGTCTTCTGTAGAAGACGGGCGGATTTCAGTCCAGGAATTTTTCTTGTTTTCCTCAGCCAAGAAGACGGGCGTCTTCCCTTCAGGACGGGCGGCTTTTTGAAGACGAGCAGATTAGGATGTAGGACGCCCGGATTCGCTGACAGTAAAAAATTTCAAAACTTCAGCTCATTTCAGGACGTGCGTCTTCTACCCAACACGCCCAGATTGCTTGAAAACGGGCGGATTCTCCTGAATCCACTCGTATTCGACTCCTTTGTACCCGGATTCAGTTCCATCCGTGTACAACGCATATCTCTTGCTATTCTTCCATTCTTCTTCATATCTTGTGTTCTTCATTGTGGGGGCACTACTAAGGCATGGATAGCCTAGGAAATTGCCATCCCCACACTAAGCTAGAGCACTACACATTAATTGAAATTATTAATCCCTCCCTCACTTCTCTCAAACATGATAATTATCTTGATCAAAGTATAAAAATCCAAAAATAAATAAAATGCAATACAAGAATTGAAATGCAAGTTAGGGAGTTAGAAATATTTACAAATGGTGGTTTAGGGAGGACTCCACCAAACTCTCATTCTTGATGAGATGTCAGGGGGGCATGTTCAAGGTGTTGTTGATGTTGCTCAACACCTTGAAAAAGTAATCAAAAGCTTGTTCATTATCATGGTAGAGGTCTTCAATAGACCTTGGCCCTTGTTGTCGGTCTTGATCGATGGCATTACCAATGTAGGGATTAAAAATCCCTTCAAATTCGTCGTCCCAAAGACCACAAACTTCATTAAGTTGATCATTGAAAATCTCTTGATTTGATGGAGACAACTTTCCCATTTCCTTTTCTTGGCCAATGAGGCCATCTTCTTCATTGCTTGTCTTTGATGAGCTTTGCAAGCTCTCTTTGTCACAATTCACTTGCTCTTTGAATGGAGCATCTTCAATTTTATTCTTCCATTAGAGTTCCGACTTCTTCCTTTCATCCTTCCGACTATAATGATCGATCATAAAACACGGTTCATGTAAACGGGGAGCTCTCATAGTCTTGTCAAGATTAAAAGTTATACTCTCATCTCCCACTTCTAGAGTGAGCTCACCATGTTTTACATCAATCACCGCACTCGCGGTGTGTAAGAAGGGTCTTCCAAGAATGATTGGAATGTTAAAGTCTTCCTCCATATCAACAATGACAAAGTCCAGCGGGATGAAAAACTTCCCAATTCGCACGGGGACATCTTCCCATATCCCTAATGGTGTCTTCGTCGATCTATCGGCCATTTGGAGTGTGATATTGGTGCATTTAAGCTCTCCCATCCCCAACCTTTTACTTACCGAGTACGGCATAACACTCACACTAGCCCCTAGATCACATAAGGCTTTGTTGATCATGGTGTCGCCAATGGTACACGGTATTGAGAAGCTTCCCGGATCCTTTAGTTTTGGAGGTGAACTCCCTTGAAGTATTGCACTACTTACCTTAGTGAAGGCGATAGTCTCAAGTTTCCGGATCGATTTCTTCTTTGTGAGGATGTCTTTCATGTATTTCGCATAGGCCGGCACGTGATTGATTAATTCCGTGAAAGGAATTGAGACTTCCAAATTCTTCACAATTTCCATAAACTTTCCAAGTTGGTCATCAAATTTGGGCTTGGCTTGACGACTTGGAAAAGGAAGTCTAATCACAATGGGCTCCTTCTCCTTGACCTTGTCTTCATTTTTCTTTGAAATTTCTTCTTTTGATGATTCTCCATCTTTGGAGTTTTGCACAATTTCTTCCTTATCACTAGCTTCCACAACTTCATCCTCAACTTGCTTCTTCGGTGCTTCATACCTTGTACCACTTCTCAAGTGAATGGCACTAACCGTTTCATGTCTTGGGGGATTACTTTGAGGTTG
Organism: Silene latifolia; assembly: GCF_048544455.1. Lineage (NCBI taxonomy): Eukaryota > Viridiplantae > Streptophyta > Magnoliopsida > Caryophyllales > Caryophyllaceae > Silene > Silene latifolia. The sequence continues at coordinate 198,143,643 of NC_133538.1, read as the reverse complement.
TAATTGCCCCTTTTGTCTTTGTGAGCTTGAAGATTCTAGTTGAGTCAATTGTGTTTCCAACATCTTGGTGTGAGCTAGGATGTTGTTCATTGTGGTTTCCTTTGCTTGACTATCTTTTTGCATTTGAGTGAAAAACTCTTGTTGATTCTTTTGCATTTGGAGGACCGCTTTTTGAACATCAAAACCTTGGTCATTTTGGTGATTGTATGGATTTTGATTTTGGCAACCTTGGTTTTGGTTGTAAAAGGGTCTTTGATTTTGGTTTCTCATGGGAGGTGGGGTGTAAGTTGTTTGAGGGTTTTGAACATTTTGGCTTTTGTATGAGAGATTTGGATGAAACTTGGTGTTTTCATTGTAATAATTGGAATAAGGGGTACCACTCTTGTATGCTTGGAAAGCATTTACTTGTTCATTTGTTCCCCTACATTCACTTTGGTCATGTCCCAAAGTTCCACAATTCTCACATATCCCACTTGGGATTGATGAGGATGCCGTCATGGCATTAACATGATGCTTTGGTGATTTTGAGACTTCTTCAAGTCTAGCCATAGCTTTTTCAAACTTCAAATTGATTGTGTCAATGTGGGCACTAAGTTGAGCACCTAATTGAGTAACGGAGTCCACTTCATGCCTTCCTCCTCTAGTAGCCTTGCGAGGTCTACTATATTGTGAGTTATGGACCGCCATTTCCTCAATCTTGTTCCATGTTTGATTGTCATCAACTTCGGTGAACATTCCATTTGATCCCATGTTGAGAATGTTCCTTGAATCTTCATATAAACCGTTCCAAAATTGTTGTACCAAGAACCATTCGCTAAGTCCATGGTGAGGACATGAGTGACAAATTCCTTTAAACCGCTCCCAAGCTTCATAAAAAGATTCTTCATCCCTTTGCTTAAAACCCGTAATTTGAGCTCTTAGCATGTTAGTCTTTTCCGGTGGGTAGAACTTTTTGTAGAAAGCTAGAGCCAACTTCTTCCAAGAATCTATTCCGAGAGTGGCCTTATCAAGGCCCTTCAACCATTGTTTCGCGGTGCCAATTAGAGAAAAAGGAAATAAGACCCATCGAATTTTGTCTTGAGTCACACCGGTTTGAGAAATCGCATCACAATAGTCACAAAAGGTTTCCATATGAGAATGAGGGTCTTCACTAGGCATCCCCCCAAATTGGCTCCTTTTGACTAATTGGATAAAGGCGGATTTACCAATAAAATTTCCGGTTAGATGTTGTGGTGTGGGAGTACCATTGGGTAGGTTCTCCTCGGTGGGTACGAAATGTGATGAAAACTTAGGCATTGTAGGTTGATTTTGTGGGGTATTTTGTAATGGGTTCTCCTCGCCTTCTCTTGCAAAAGGGTTGATGAACTCAATAGTTGGTTGAACAACCTCACTAATACCTCTCAAATTCCTCCTAGCAAATCTCCTATTGTTTGTCAAGGTTCTTTTAATTTCACGGTCAAAAGGTAACAAATCACCTTGTGACCTTCTAGACATGCAAAATATCAAACAACTCGAAAACAATTAGAACAAACCTTGAGGAGTTTTACTTCCCCAAGGCAAAGAAAGACACAACTAATAACAATAAAAGAAAATCTAAATCAAGTAAACACCGTCCCCGGCAACGGCGCCATTTTTGATCGGTCCGTTTCGTGTTCACAATTAAATAGAAGTGGTCGTTGGGTCACGTCCGAATCAAAACACAATTTATAGCTTCACAAACAACTCTACAATTAGTAAAGAGGCAAGTAAAGGTCGGATCCTAAGGGACGGGAATTGAGATGAGATTTCTATTGAAACTAGTGGTGTCTTAGGGGTGTCACAATTTGGGTTGATGTAGAAGGTCACTAAACTAAATAGCAAAGAAAGTAAATAAGTAAGATGAATTAAAAGGGTTGTAAACAATTGATAAAAAGCACTAGGGTGTCAAGGGGTCATAGGGGATTCATGGGAATTGATCATACAAACATGTTCTCAAATTATAAGCAAGCAAGTATTGTTGTGATGGATTGAGTTGGGTTATATCTTACAATCCTAGGAAAGTTTGGGTCCCGGAGCCAAATCGATTAGATTGTACAACACCTACAAGTCGACTTAGTCTTCCCTACTCTACAACATGCATGGTCTAATGAGACTCGAGTTGGTTTATGTCTTACAAGTCTCATTGAAAAGATAGGTGATGGGTAAAAAATGCAAGGATTCATAGGTTCACATTTCATCAAACATAACATGTGCATGAGTTGAGATCAAAAAAAGCAAGCAAATAAACCATGAAAGCATATTAATTTAAGCATGAATCATTCCCCATGTTGGTTTCCCCTAATTACCCATTAACCCTAGCTAAGAGACTACTCACTCATTATCATGTTGATCATGCTAGGAAGGTTGTCAATCATACCAACAAAAGGAAACATGATGAATGAATGAAAGTAATTAACAATAATTAAAGAGGGATTAAGAGAATTATACCTACTAATGATTCCAATAATAAAGCAAAGAATAAAAGAAGTACTTGATGCTTGATTGAGAGGTTGTCAATCTCCCAATAATAACCCAAATAATCTTCAATTACCCAAAATAAAGGATGAACAAAAGAGAGATTAAGGAAATAAAACATGTATTAGAACTTGATTAATTGTTGATTACAATACTAAAGAGATATTTTATTGATATTAAATACTCTAATTATTGATAAGAAGAACATGCTCTTCTAATTAGACTAATGGGGTATTTATAGTGGAAATTAGGTGGATGCATTAGGGTTAACTAAAGGCTAAACTAGTAATTACACTTTTTAGATTGAGCAGGGAGGAGCCGGTATTTTTCGAAGGAAGGGCTTCTTTCTTTGTAGCTTGGAGAAGATGAAATTGTGCTGTACAGGAATCCGTGCGTTTTGGAGTCGGGACGGGCGGATTCAGGCGGGGAAAAACGGGCGTCTTCAGGTGAATCCGGGCGGATTGTGGTGGCTGCTAACCCGGGCGTCTTAAGGAGAAAAACGCACGGATTGTGCTGTGGAGGACGGGCGGATTGTGGAGAAACCGCACGGATTGTACCTCAGCAATATTTCTTCTTCTTTGCTTCCCTTTTCTTCATAAAATCCTTGGGGATTTCCTCGAGGATGCAAGGATCCTTTCTCAACATTGCTCATCTACTATAATATGTAGAAAGGCCTTCTAATCTTGTCTCTCCTTGATGCTTGGTCATTGAATTCAATCAATTTAGTCTCGTTTTGCCATGAAAATGCAAGATTTGCACTCCTTTCCTACCAAGGGATCAAAATCTCAAAGAATATGAAAAACAAAGAACTAAAGACAATAAATGACCCAAATATGCACTAAAAAGCATGGGAACAAGGCTAATTCGGGGGGCTAAATATGCGCTAATTGTGGTCACATCACGGTGACTACGTGAGGATCATTCTCCGCTTCCTGCTTGTCCATCAAGAAGAGCTTCCCGCTGGTTTTCTGACCTCCACCCTGGGCCGAGGTGTTAGAAGTACTCGGCTTAGCTGCCTAATTCTGAGTCACACTGTTGTTCGAGCGCTGATACGATCCTCCACTGTTGCGGTTAAAACCGTCATTGTTGTTCTGCCCTCAACGATTACCCCACGACCCAGATGGCCTGTTACTAGCAAAACTCTAACTCGGACCCTGTGAGAAACTTCCCTGATAAGCCCCTGAGGCTCCTCCAGCTCGGGCACTAGTACAGTCATACCTCTTGTGGCCTATGCCACCACAATTAAAGCAAGTAAGGTTGGATTTGTCACTAACACTCCGTGCACCACCCCTACCCCATGCTCGCGACCCTCCAGAGAACCCAGCTCCCCCTGAAAAAGCCCTTGACTGGCCAAAGTTGCCCTTCTTGTTACCTGACTGGTTGATATTCCCACTCTCTGCTTTCCTCTTCTCAGTAGCGGTTCTTTCTAGAGCTTCCTTAAATAGATCCACTAACCTCTCTGCTTGTCTAGCCCTCAAGTACACATCTTTTAGATCGGTAATAACCCCAGCTGGTAACCGGTTCATGATCTTGGGTGCCAACCCCCTCTCAAAACGAAGAGCCAAACCCCTTTGCCCTGGTTGCATGTATTCGGTATAGCGAGATAACTCGAGGAAGAGGTGATAGTACTCGGTGACTGTCATATCCTCAGTTATGGTAAAGGAATCGAACTCTGATCTCATCTTGTGACAGATGTGTTCTGGTACGAACTATTCCCTCATAGCGCTCTTCAATCCCGACCAGGGTATAGCACCGAGTCCCTCACTCTGGTAGTAAGCTCTGGCGTCTTCCTTGACATTCTGCCACCACACCGCAACCTCGCTCCTCAGGTAGTACACTACCTGCTCAACAGCTAACTCTGGTGGATACTTCACCACTTCAAGGAGACTCTCCATCTCGCGGTGCCAGTTATCGAGCAACTTTGGTTCCCCGATGCCCTCATAAGTTGATGGGTTGAAGCCGACGATGATAGTGCTTAAGTGGGTAGCATCCACCGGTTTCTCATCCCCCTTACCCACATTCTTAAGAGCTTCAAGGAGTGCATCCTGCTGCTTGATCATACAAGCTACCTCATCCGTGGACATCTCAGTTGCTTGGATATACGCAACTGATCTCTTTGGCGGCATTTTGAGCTGATAAGAAGCAAGGAAACGTAAGCACAAAAGCCTACGACTCAAAATAAACATGACCCTCCGCCAAAGAACCACTCGGCCGAGTATGGTGAGATACTCGGCCGAGTATCTCCAGTACTCGGTCGAGTTGTCCACTCCAGAAGCTAACATCACAAACCCAGAAAACATACTCGGTCGAGTATGGGTGATACTCGGTCGAGTATGCTCAATACTCGGTCGAGCTGACTCAACCAGAAGCTACTGTTGAACACACCCCAAACAACACTCGGTCGAGTGCTTGGTTACTCGGCCGAGGACCCCCTACTTGGTCGAGTACCTGCCCTGCTCGGCCGAGTCAGGCCAAAAATGAGCTACAACTACTCGTAAACATACTCTACACATGCTTTTCTACCAAAATATACATACTATATGTCTCTACCCTTTGAAAGTGATGTGAATCGCAAGAGGAAGTCTTAACTTATACTAGCAAATAGACGAAGGATCTGAATGCACTAGGTGCAACCCGATCAATCCGTATATTCGTAGCGAGATTTGAACGAAAAAGAAGGGATATTTGTCGTAGCTAGACTTATAGCTACGCCAATGGGTGAATTGTTTGATACTCGTCAAACAATCCGACTTAAACTTAGGATCACGTCCCTCAGTCAAGCAAGGTGCAAAATCGCGTTTCGACCTCTTAAGCCAAACTACTCGTGTAACAACACAAGAAGACAAGACAAGTTTTAGAGAATACTCTCAAGTTTTTACTTCAAATTGGATGATAAACAAATGAGGACTACAAGCCTTATATAAGCCGAAATCCTTGATGCCCAAGGCTAGTCTTTAATGCCTTGTTGTGAATTCTAGGCTATGTGGAAGAACTAGGCAAGACTAAACCAAAAACTAGGTAAGACCTTTGTAAAAACTAGGCTATGACAAAAATTAGGTGAGCTTATTCCATGCATTTGGTCTTGCCCATTTTCGAGGTCCATCCCTTGCTCCACACGGTTTTACCCATCCCATTGGCGGGTGATCATGCACTTTTCTCGACTCGTATTCGAACCGATCCATGCTTGGAGACTCGGGTTGTCTTGGTTGCTTGTTTCGAGAATTATTTCATCAAGGTGATTCGTATTCACATTAATTCCTCCCCCTTTGAAAGGAATTGTCCTCAATTCTGCAATCCCATTATCCTCGATGTAAGGAGAGAGGTTAACCACATTGAAAGTGGTGTGGACTCCATAGTCTCCTGGGAGTTCGACCTTGTAGGCATTGTCTCCATACTTTGAAATCACCTTGTAAGGACCTTCTGCGCGTGGCATGAGTTTGTTCTTTTGTTTGCCCGGGAATCGTTCTTTCCTTAGATGCACCCAAACCAAATCTCCTTCCTTGAAAACTCTTGGTGGGCGGGTTTTGTTGGCTCTTTGTTTGTATACCTCATTGACGGACTCAATTCTGGAGCGAACTTGCTCATGTAGTTTAATCATGGATTTTACCTTTTCTTCCGTGCTTTTGTGGACTAGCTCGCCCTCGGGTAAAGGAATGAGATCGAGTGGTAGGTAGGGATTTATGCCATACACGATCTCAAAAGGAGAGTGCTTCATTGCGTATGATGGAGACCTGTTGTAGGAAAACTCGGCATGAGCGAGTTTTAGATCCCAATCCTTCTGAGTCTTGTTCACGAGGCCACGTAGTAATACCCCAAGAGTGCGGTTTGTCACTTCCGTCTGACCATCGGTTTGAGGATGGTGAGAGGTACTAAATAAAAGTTTGGTACCCACCTTCTTCCACAGAGTGTTCCAAAAATAGCTCAAGAACCTTGAGTCACGATCGGAGACTATCGTCCTTGGGACTCCATGAAGGCGGAGTATTTCTCAAAAGTACAAGTCGGCCACGTTGTTAGCGTCATCTATCTTGTGACATGCAATAAAATGGGCCATCTTGGAAAATCGATCCACTACGACCATGATCGCGTCCTTACCCCTTTGGGTTCGTGGTAGAGCAACAATAAAGTCCATGGACACGTCTTCCCATGGTCGGGATAGGTAAGGGCGTGTACTCCCCTAGCTTGAAGGTACTCGTTGCAACGTGACAAGTGACACACTTACGAATCACATCTTGCACGTCCTTCAGCATTCGAGGCCAATAGACATGCTCTTTAAGGACCTCCATAGTCTTAGTGACACCAAAATGTCCACCAAGTCCTCCCCCATGAGCTTCTCATACCAATAACTCCCGGACTTGATGCTTGGGTACACACAGCTGATTTCCTTTGAAAAGACATCTATCTTGAGTTATGAACTCGCCTCGGGGTCCTGTTTGGCATATCCTAAACATTTCACCAAAGTCGGGATCAGTTTCGTAGTAATCTTTCAAGGTCTCGAATCCAAGTAGGCGAACATCAAGCACGTTCACTAAAGAGTAGCATCGGGAAAGAGCGTCGGCCACCACATTGCTTTTGCCATCCTTATATTTCGAAGAGAAATGAAAGGATTGAAGAAATTCAACCCATTTGGCATGTCTTAAGCTCAACTTCTGCGGCCCATTAATGTATTTTAAGGATTCATGGTCCGAATGTAGAATGAAGTGATTTGGGCGAAGATATTGGCTCCAATGGTTGAGTGCTCTCACTATGGCGTAGAACTCCTTATCATATGTGCAATACTTGAGCCGAGCTCCACTTAGCTTCTCGGAAAAATAAGCAATGGGTCGCTTTCCTTGGACCAACACAGCTCCAATTGCAACACCGCTCGCATCACACTCTACCTCGAAGGGTTGAGTAAAATCGGGAAGTGCTAGTATCGGTGCTTCACAAAGCCGTTGGATAATCGTCTCGAAAGCCTTTTGAGCAGCCTCGGTCCATACAAATGTTCCCTTTTTTAAACACTCGGTGATGGGACTTGTGATGGTGTTGAAATCTTTTATGAATCTTCGATAGAACGAAGCAAGTCCTTGGAAAGACTGAACCTCTGTGACGGACTTAGGCGTAGGCCATGACATAATGGCCTCGTTCTTTGCTTGGTCCACTGAAACTCCATCTTTAGAAACCACATAGCCGAGAAATATGACACTCTCGACCAAGAATGAACATTTCTCCTTCTTTCCAAAAAGCTTTTGTCCTCGGAGAGTTTCGAACACTTTGCGAAGGTGTTCGAAGTGATCTTCTTTGCTTTGCTGTAAACCAAGATATCATCTAAATAAACAACCACAAATTTTCCCAAGAATGGTTTGAGTACCTTGTTCATGAGCCGCATGAAAGTACTCGGAGCGTTGGTTAACCCGAATGGCATGACAGTCCATTCGTACAACCCATGTTTGGTCTTGAATGCAGTTTTCCATTCGTCACCTTCCCGCATTCGTATCTGATGATAGCCACTCCTCAGGTCGATCTTGAAAAAGATCTCGGAGCCATGCAACTCATCAAGCATGTCATCAAGTCTTGGAATCAGGAAACGGTACTTGATAGTTATGTTGTTCACGGCTCGACTATCGATGCACATCCGCCAATTCCCATCCTTTTTCAGGACAAGAAGAGTAGGAACGGCACATGGACTCATGCTTTCACGAACATAGCCTCGTTCCATTAGCTCTTCGATTTGGCGCTGCAACTCCTTGGTCTCTGTTGGGTTGCATCGATAGGCTGCTTTGTTAGGTAACGCAGCTCCAGGAATGAGATCGATTTGATGTTCGATCCCACGAATAGGCGGCAATCCCAGTGGTAAATCTTAAGGGAAAACGTCCTCGAATTCCTTTAAGAGCGCCGCTAGCTGGGCATCCTTGATCCCAACTTTTGGTGCCTCGTCGACCACCATAAGATAGACACAACCACCTTCTTTTAAGACTTCACCAACTTCTTGCTCACTTGCAAACATGTTCATGCTTATGGTTTTCCTTTGTGGGGTGCCCAAAGAACAGACAGCACAAGGTGCCATCGGTTTTAGGACAAGCTTCTTACCCTTGTCGACCAATTCATATTCGTTGCTTCGGCCACGGTGTATGACATTGCGATCGAATTGCCACAGACGCCCCAAGAGTATGTGGCATGCATCCATTGGCACTACGTCACACAAGATATTGTCGTCATAGGAGCCCATTGTTAACGCCACTTTGACTTGTTTGGTGACCTTCACCTTGTTCCCGTCATTAAGCCAATGTAACGCATATGGTTTGGGATGAGGTATGGTATCCAATCCCAACTTGTCCACCATCTTTGTAGAAGCAACGTTGGTACAACTCCCTCCATCGATGATTAGGCTACACCACTTGTCCTTCACTTGACATTTGGTGTGAAAAATCTGGTTCGTTTGTTCTGCCTCAATTGGTGTGGATTGAGTCTGCAAGGCACGAAGAACTAAAGCACAATCATAGTTAGGAGCGTCATAAGTTTTGACATCTTTATCGTTCCCCTCCTCTTCTCTTTCTTCGAAGTTGAACACATCACCCAATCGTTCTTCTTCATCATATAACTCGTCTCGAATGGCAATAGCTTCCCTTAGTGCAATGTTTCTCTTATTTGGGCACGCATTCTAAAAATGCCCAAATCCTTGGCATTTGAAACACCATACTCTAGATAAACTTGTCTCCTTAGGAACGGGTATCTTGGGAGCGGACTCAGGGGTGGAAATCGTCTTAGGTGTAGTCTCAACCGTACGACTACTCGGACTTCCCCTTGATTGTCCTTCGCTCCTCCAGCTTCGACTACCCTCACCATGAGTTAGGGTGAGCTTGGCCTTCCCTTGAGCTTCGACCTTGAGACATAGATTACACAAGGAATCGAAGTCATCGTAAGATTGTAATTCAACTGAATTGCCTATGTTACGATTTAGGCCACGAAGGAATCGAGCCATCTTCAAGTCTTCACTTTCCTCTAATCCTCCCATCAAAGTAAGATTTTCAAACTCATTTATGTAATCTGAGACACTGCTCCTCTCTTGAGTCAACTCAGCAATCTTGCGATACGTCGTGAGCCTATACGTGGCTGGGACGTATCTCTTGCGTAGCTTCCTTTTGAGAGATTCCCAAGAGGATATCTTTTCCTTTCCTGCCCGGGCACGTTTTACCTTAAAGCCTTCATACCATAGGGAGGCTCCATGACTTAGTCGTAGAATGGCGTACTTGCAACACTTCTCGTCATCCAGGTCCTTGAACTCAAACATCCGTTCAATTTTCCTCTCCCATTCGAGGTAATCCTCGGGATCCGTGCCTCCCATAAACTCGGGTAGTTCACTTACTTTGAATTCTTCTCGACTTTGTTCACCTCGACGTGGTGTTCCACGTGGGCTAAGTTCCGAAAGATTATGTAGTTCTTCTATAAGACTTTGAAGGATATTAGGATTATCGGGATCCATATCGACTTTTTTTTTTTTTATGAACTGTACCGTGAACAGTGATTTTTTTCTCTGATGAACAGTACCGTGAACAGTACTGGACGTGAACAGTAACCTTTTTTTTTGTGTGTGAAGAAATCAAGACCCCTGGATCGTCTCGATTAATGGAAATCAAGAGCCGAAGCTCTGATACCACAATTGATGTGAATCGCAAGCGAAATTCTTAACTTGTACTAGAAAATAGACGAAGGATCCGAATGCACTAGGTGAAACCCGATCAATCCGTATATTCGTAACGAGATTTGAATGAAAAAGAAGGGATATTTGTCGTAGCTAGACCTATAGCTACGCCAATGGGTGAATTGTTTGATACTCGTCAAACAATCCGACTTAAACTTAGGATCACGTCCCTCGTTCAAGCAAGGTGCGAAATCGCCTTTCGACCTCTTAAGCCAAACTACTCGTGTAATAACACAAGAAGACAAGACAAGTTTTAGAGAATACTCTCAAGTTTTTACTTCAAATTGGATGATAAACAAATGAGGACTACAAGCCTTATATAGGCCGAAATCGTTGATGCCCAAGGCTAGTCTTTAATGCCTTGTTGTGAATTCTAGGCTATGTGGAAGAACTAGGCAAGACTTTACCAAAAACTAGGTAAGACCTTTGTAAAAACTAGGCTATGACAAAAACTAGGTGAGCTTATTCCATGCATTTGATCTTGCCCATTTTCGAGGTCTATCCCTTGCTCCACACGGTTTTACCCGTCTCATTGGCGGGTGATCATGCACTTTTCTCGACTCTTATTCGAACCGATCCATGCTTGGTGACTCGGGTTGTCTTGGTTGCTTGTTTCGAGAATTATTTCATCAAGGTGATTCGTATTCACATCAGAAAGCCACTTAATAAACATGTAACATGCCAACATATTCCATCCTAGAGATCTAATATTGACAATTCAACACATCTGTCACACACTATCGCATTCCACTTCCTCTATCATATCATTCAATCATTCACGTTTTCAAGTACTACACACACATTGACTCAACATACAACATTTTCCTCCATGTGACCGGCTTGAGATCGTAAGGGCCTTAGTGCGACTTCGGGACGTCTCCTAAGTCTTTGCGGTAGCTCCAAACAACTCTCCCCGGGTTCATTTTATTTAGATTCCCTAAGTTCATTGGGTTCATTAGTTTTAGGTGCCAGAATCGTCACTCTGATACCACTTTGTAACACCCCCTCGTACCAAGGTACCTTATAAAGGACTACCCTAGCATGAAAGGCTGTTACTATCTCAGTTGCCCGAGGTTAGTATACCAAAGTTAACAATCCAAACACATTAATTAAAGTATAAAAGATTAAAGTTTACATGTTCTTCAAAACCAAAACCAAATTGCAAGTGTGAAAAGTCTAATCAACTACAAAGACTGCAAACTAAATCTCTTGGCGGCGGAAGCTAGATTCGAGTGATGACTCCCCATAACTGTTTGTTGAACCATATAGCTTATATGTTTATGTTTTGATGATGTCAAGGTGTCTTATAATTTATATACTTGTTGCATGTAATCGTTTGTCTAAGTGTTTTAGAATCAATTTAACAAGCAAGTAACAAAGAAGATTGTGATGATAGCATGAATGCTCAAGCCTCTATTCAAGATCAAATGATATAAAGATTCATTCAAGATTTATGTGAAGACGAAGTCCGTCTAAAGATTAATCAAGCTTGGATGATGACGTAGCCTATAATCGAAGATCTCCTTGAATATTAGAATAGTATAGGTGATTATCTCGTAACGGTAATCAAGAATGAGTTTCTTGAATTGGTAAAGTGATAGCTTTGCAGCTATAACATTACTAGTAAAAGAGCTCAATGTTATAGCTCTTCTACTATAACATTGAGATGCTGAGTTTTTATACACGACTTATATTGTTTAGAAAATTATTTTTAAAATTGTTTAAAGTTTATTTTAAATGTTTTAATAAAAGTATTTATATAATAAAGCTCGGTTTAGTGCGGAGTTTGGTTTTATGAAGGACGTTGACTAGTAGTTATCTTGGACCAACTTATGAGTTGGATCATACTACTAATTAGGGTTTCAATATATCCTCTCTTAAAACCTAAATTCTAACCCATATGTTAAGACTATGGTTTGCACAAGTCACGAGGCTTATGAGCCGTGACATCTCGTGTTACCTAGGGTATGTTTGGTAAAGATTTTATTCTATAATAAAATCTTTACATATCTTATATATCTTACTTAATATATTTGTTTATGATAAAAGATATTCTTATTTTAGAAAATCTTATCATAATCTTGGAATTTATAGTAAAGATAATATTTGAATAGATTATATTCTATCTCTTAGAATATTCTTTATTATCTTTTAAGGCTTTTAGGAAAGAGATAATAAGAAGATATGATTGGTTTACATATCTTATTATTTCGGCTATTAGGGTTTGTGCAAAACCGTGTGGCCTACTCTTTCTTTCCTATAAATACTTTGTTATTTACAACATCTAGAGTAGAGACCTTAAGCATAAAAATTGATTTTAATTTTACAAAGCAAACCGTGTGTTTTCAAGCAGAAAAACTGATTTGTTATTTTGAAAGGTCGTGTGTTTTAAAGCTCGCATACTTGTTCTTATTTTATCGTTAGATAATAATGCTTAGTTTATTTCTTACTTGTTCATTAACGTGAACCTTTGTTAGAATCATTAGTGCTTTCTTATTAGCGTAAGTTAGTCACTCGAGTATTTAACGGTACTCATTGAGTTACAGCTAGAGTTAGTTGTACGAGTTGGGTTAGTAAATTAGTAATCCGTAGAAAGGTACTAAATTTATTAATCGAGAATAGTGGACGTAGATTTCGACTTGTGAAACTGAACCACTTCAAAAACCATGTGTCTCTTCGTTTTTTCGTTTATTTCGTTTACTTTCATTAGTTGATTAGTTAAAGTTTAATCAATAAACTTTAAATAATCAATTACATACGTATAATCGAAAAAGCTTTCAAAAGTTTTAAATCATCAATTCACCCCCCCCCCCCTCTTGAGTATTTTGGATCAATAGACTCTTCAATTGGTATCAGAGCCTCGTGCTCTTGATTGCCTAACCGCAAAGAGGCTGATCTATCTTGTTTTTCATTTATCTTATCGTTTTATATTCCGCTGCCTATCACGTGATAAATGGATTCCAAAATATCTCAAGTGTCCCGTCTTTGATGGGATGAATTATGGATTGTGGATAAGCATGATGACTCACTATGTAAAAGGTCATAATCTTGTGGCATCCGAGGAAGGCACTACCTATGAAAAGAAAGAAGAGGACTATGTCGAGGCCGACTACAAGAAGGCCGAAAAGAACTCCAAAGCAATAAGTCTCCTGCAAAACGGAATGACTTCTATAGAGTTTGATCGGTTTTCTTCATGTTCCACGGCCAAGGAGATATGGGATGGGCTTGAACTAGCTTATGAAGGTACTTCTATTGTTAAGAAGCACCGAATAGATTTGCTTATGCAAAAATATGAGCTATTCATTATGGAGCCTAATGAGTCCTTAGATAGTATGTCCGTAAGGTTTTCAAGCATTATAAATGAACTGAAAAACCTTGGTAGGAAATTCAGTACTGAGGACATTGCTAGGAAGGTTCTTAGGAGCCTGACTAAGAAGTAGCGTGCTAAAGTCACAGCAATGGAGGAATAACGAGATCTTGAAAACCTATCCTATCAAGAACTCATTGGTGCTCTTATGGCCCATGAAATTACTCTTAACAAGGATGACGTTGAACCAAGCCGTAATAAGAGTATGGCCTTAAAGAGCGAAGAAGTTGACTCTGAACTAGAGGATGAAACTGTTCTGTTTGCACGGCGTTTCAAAAATAAAATATTTCGAAACAAAAAAACAAAATCATCCTACAACAACAACAACAAGTCATCCAACAAAAAGGTCACAGAATCAAAGTCATCTTTTGCAAATAGAGGTTGCTTCAAGTGTGGAGAATCTGGTCATATGATCAAAGATTGTCCAATATGGGAGAAGATAAAGGACAAGACAAAACGTGAGAAGACAAAGAGAGAATTCAAACAAGTTATGATGGCGCCGTGTTGGGGAGACCTTGACTCAGAAGATGACGAGGAATATGAAGACGACGAAGTGGCCAACCTTTGTCTCAGCAGTGTTAGTCTTGACCTAATCTCCGACAGCGACGATGAAAGCACAAATTCTCACTCAAACTATTGCTTTCTTGGAGAATCAGACGAAGATGACGATGAAGAGGTAAGTTATCTTGAGCTTAAAAAACGTGTTAAGAAATTGTCTAAAAGTGCCTTAATTGAATTCTTTGAACAATCTCTTGATAAGTGTCACGAACAGGACTTGGAATTAAAAGATCTGAAGGAACAGATTCTCGAAATCGCAGAAGAGAATCATACTCTCAAGGTCAAAGCTAAGAAGTTGAAATCTAAGGTTATAGCTGAGAAAGCAACAATGTTAGATTCGACTATGGCTGAAAACAAGGAATTAGAGTCCAAAGTTATAACTAATGAAGCTATAACTTCAGACCTAAAGCTTAACATCAAGCACCTTCAAGCCAAAGTTATAGCTAATGAATCTATAACTTTAGAACTAAGAAAGGCCAGAGAACTTTTGGAAACTAAGGTCACATCTGATGAAGCAGTGATCTTAGACCAAAAGAAAGAGATAGATTCTCTTTTAAAGCAATTGAAGGAATCTAAGACCGATATGATCAATGTTAAGAAACAACACACCGATGTTGTGTTCATTCTTAACAAACGATTCAAAGAATTTCGTGATAACTTTAAAAAGGATAATGATGTAGATCACACGAAATGTCAAGCGGAAATTAAAGCCCTAAAAGACCTACTTCTACACGCTAGAAAGTTCCATGATAAGTGGGAAGGTAGAACAAAAGTCCTAAACTTCCTAACCGAACAATCTGACAATAATATGAAGATGGGGTTAGCACATGAGTGCTACAGCCGTAGAGATCACTCTAATGCAAATCAACACCTTTGGATTTTGATTTTAGGAAAAGGAAGTATGTTGATCTTCCTGAATACTTGATTTGCAATTACTCTGGTCATACGGGTCACATCCAAATCAATTGTGTCAAAAAGTCTCACGATATATGAAAAAATGCCGACCATGCTAAAACTGTTGACACGGTTGATGAGAATGATGAAACCCCCATTAAAGAACCTAACGAAGAAAGGAACAATAAATTCCGTTGGTTCTATGACATGGCCTTCGACTACAGCAAGAAACCTAGCACCTCACAAAACCCTTGTCGATCTCAACCTAGTAAACCTATTCACAAGAGAAATAGTCAATAGAGACCAAGAGAAAACCCTAACCAAGAACTCCTCCCAAGCAAAATAAACCAAGGGTTAAAAAAACGGTTATTAGAAAAGTGTGGATACGAAAGGATTTAGTATATAGAATAACTAATCATAAGGGATCCAACTTACCTTGGGTACCTAAAAATTGTATCTAATCTTTTCTGCAGGAAGTACTGAAAGAAAACAACCAATGGTATCTTGACAGTGGATGTTCAAGACACATGACCGGAGATAAGAATTTATTTCTTTCACTCAAGTCGTTCAATGGAGGAAAAGTGACGTTCAGGGACAACAAAAAGGGAAAAGTCATTGGCGTTGGCAAATTCGGAATTTCTAAGTCTCACGCAATCAGTGATGTTTATCTCGTGGATGGTCTAAAACATAACTTGCTAAGAATATCTCAACTATGCGACAAAGGTAACAAAGTAGTTTTTCATACTGATAGTTGTCGCATTATTATTGAAGGAACTAGCAATGTTATTCTCGAAAGCCACGGGAAACGAAATGTTTATATGGTAGATTTAAATGTTGTGCCTACTAACTCTTTTTCATGCATGAAAGTTACTCTTGATGATCCTTGTCTATGGCATAAACGATTTGGTCACATTAGCTCACTAACCTTGAACAAACTCAAGAAGTGGGACTTGGGTGAAGGGTTACCTAAGATCAAGTTCGATCAAGAAAGGATGTGTGACACGTGTGCAAGGTGCAAACAAGTGAGATCATCGTTCAAACCAAAAAGAATAGTAACCACAAATCAAGCCTTGGAATTAGTACACATGGATTTATGTGGACCAATGAAGGTAAGGAGTAGAGGAGGATCCAGGTACGTCTTTGTTCTTGTAGACGATTACTCAAGGTATGTATGGCCTATCTTTCTTCATTCAAAAGACGAGACTTTTGATGAATTCGATTGTCTTATAAAACGTGTTCAAAATAAGTATAAGACTAATCTTTTATCTATTCGTACGGATCATGGCACCGAGTTTGGCAATCAAGCTTTCATAGAATATTGTAGAGTTAATGGTGTAGGGCATAATTTTTCTGCACCAATAACTCCTAAAGAAAATGGTGCTGTTGAACGTATGAATAGAACTTTAGAAGATATGGAACGTACAATGCTTTTGTGTAGTGGTTTACCTCGTAACTTTTGGGCTGAAGCCATAATTACTTCTTGCTACATCCATAATCGTGCTATGATCTGACCTAATCTTAATAAAACCCCCTACGAACTCCTTAGAGGTCGAAAACCTAATATCTCCCATCGTCGTTGCTTTGGGAGTAAATGTTTTGTTCACAATAACGGTAAAAACCGGTTAAGTAAGTTCGACTCTAGGAGTGATGAGGCGATTTTCATAGGATACTCAGATCATAGCAAGGCTTACAAAGTCTTCAATAAAAGAACCCTTTGTATTGAAGAAAGTGTCCATGTCATCTTTGATGAGGATAACGTGTTTGATAAGCCTGTACAGGATGAGGAAGAAGACTTGGATGAACCCCACTTCCGTCTTTCAAGAGACGATCCTCCGGAACTAGAATTGGAGGACAATGAGATTGAGGGAACGAATGATGAACTTGATCGTTTCGCAAAAGATAAAAAGGAGAAAAATAAAGTTATAGTTGATGATACTATAACATTGACTCAAAACAAGAACTCCCAAACCAATGTTATAGATGATATTACTATAACATTGAATCTAAAACAAGGTGTAGAGTCCGAGGTTATAATCAGCTCTAATCTAACACCCGGATTGGATTCAGGGGGAACTTCCTCTAATTCCGATCCAGATGAAGTTGGGACAAGCTAAAATAATGATGAAGAACCAAGTACCTCAACAAAATGGAAATACAAGAGCTCACACCCCATGGACAACATTCTAGGGAATATTAAGAAGGGTGTTCAGACAAGACGTTCCTTGAACAACTTATGCTCTTTCTACTCTTTCCTATCCATGATCGAACCAAAGAATATCAATGAAGCTCTTACTGAATCAGATTGGATTATTGCTATGCAAGAAGAGCTACAACAGTTCGAAAGAAACAATGTTTGGCATTTAGTTCCTAGACCAAAAGATCGTTCAGTCATTGGACCAAGGTGGGTCTTTAGGAACAAACTAGATGATGCTGGAGTCATTGTCAGAAACAAAGCAAGATTGGTGGTCCAGGGTTATAATCAACAAGAAGGAATAGATTATGACGAGACCTTCGCACCTGTCACTCGTCTTGAAGCTATTAGACTTCTAATAGCCTTCGCTACACACAAAGGGATGAAGCTCTTCCAGATGGACGTAAAGACAGCATTCTTAAATGGATATTTACAAGAAGAAGTCTTCGTTGAACAACCTCCCGGTGTTAAGATTATCAAATTTGAGGATCACGTTTTCAAATTAGATAAAGCCCTATACGGATTGAAGCAAGCACCTAGGGCATGGTACGATAGATTATCTAAGTTTCTACTTGACAGTGGATTTAGTAGAGGATCCGTCGACAAAACCTTATTTCTAAAAACTGAGGATTCTGACCTTTTGGTTGTTCAAATTTACGTCGATGAAATTATCTTTGGATCTACCAACCGAAGCCTATGTAAATATTTTTCTGAGTTGATGACTTCCGAGTTCGAGATGAGTATGATGGGAAAATTAAAATTCTTCTTAGGCCTGCAAATACAACAAACTGAAGAAGGCATTAAAATCCATCAACAGAAATATATTAAAGAATTAATTCGGAAATTCGGGATGGAAAACTCTCATGCAATGCCTAATCCAATGGTCGAGAACAAGAAATTGTCATTGGATGAAAACGGTAAATCAGTTGATGAAACTACTTACGTGGGGTTCGAAGAAACAAAATTCGGTTGCTCTCTCAACTGCTGAAGCCGAATATATTGCTGCAGGACTGGTATGTACTCAACTTTTATGGCTTAAGCAACAATTACGTGATTATGGTATTGATGTAGGATGTATTCCTATTTTATATGATAATACTAGTGCAATTATTATTTCTAAAAATCCCGCACAACATTCATGTACCAAACACATTGAAATAAGACATCATTTTATTCGAGACCATGTTGATAAGGGGAATATAAAACTTGAATTTTGTAGTACTGAAAAACAATGGGCAGATATTTTGACAAAATCATTAGCTAGAGAACGATTTGAGACTTTACGGTTGGAAATTGGTTTAATCAGTGGGACCTAAGTTTCTATACACGTTCAATTTCCCTATGACTGACTAGTTAAGATAAGATTGTATGACTGTGTCCGTATATTGCGTTGCATGAATAATTTCGTTATTGGAATATATATTTGTTATAAACTTCTAACTGTTATTTAGAATTTTATTATTTATACAAACTTAATTCCTTATAAAATAAACATGGCACACCATATCTTGTATAATTCCAATTTACAAAAATCCTTCATAAATTGCTACTCTTTGTACACGCCTAAATATACTCCACATACAATTCTATTTCCTAATTCTTATCTTTTACCCTATTAATTCTATCACTTAACTTCCTATACCTACCATAACTCATATTCCTAATTGACACTTACCATAATTGCTTTCCACTTGCTAAACCTAGACCTAGACTAGTCCTATATCTACCCCTCCCTTGCGTGTAACCCGTCCAAACACCCCACTTGCATACTTTTTATCCTCTCAAAAATTTACCATCATCACAATCTCCTTCTTTATACAACCATCACCATCACCTCCTTTTTCAACTATCACCATCATCATGAATCCAATCCATGCAAAAACCACCTGATCATCAACCCGTCACCACCAAAACCGCCACTCTCATAACCAAACATCACCCCTACCACCACATGATCCCAATTCCACTAATTTTCCTTCACCTCAACAAAACACAACTACTCCCCTGTTTCGTGATCGGGACGAGTCGATGTCCGATGGTAAAAGACGCCGTCTTTTCAAAGGAAAAAATAAGGTAGTTATCGATGAAAGTGAAGATGTAGAGGAACCCGAGGTTATAGTTCGGAATGGTATTGCTCGTACCTTGCTTCGTGATGTTTCGAAAGCCGCGACCAAGGAAGGGTTGAATCGTGTTCGGCTTACTCATGACGAAAGCATCCTAGTTAATCGAGTTTTAAGGTATTCTATTCATGGTGGAAGGTACTATCCGAAATCTTGGTTGATTAATGTTCTCGCTCTTAAATTCTTTGTTGATTTTCTTGATTTTCAATGGTGGAGTCACATTAGTCAGTTTTCGGGTCCTATTTATCCAGTTGAGGTGGTTCAATTCTTTACTAGTGTATCAATTAAGAAAGAAGTCTTGCATGCGGTTGTTAATGGGGTTGATGTGACGGTCTCTGTTTCGGATTTTTGCTCTGCTTTTGCGGTTCCCGATGACGGAATCGAAGTAAATCCGAGTCTTGAATGGTCTAATGTGGTGAGTGAAAAAGAGATGTTAGTTAAAAGGTATTTTGAGGAGCTTGGGATGGATGGAGGTAATATTGTGGTTCGTCCTCTCTTGGCAAAAATCAAGTTCCTCTTGAACTTTTTGTGGAACACGGTTGTGCCGAGGAGATGAGGTCGTGATAAGGTGTCGAGTTATGAAGCTATCATGGTTTATTCTTGGTTGGAGGGACAGAAAGTAAATTTGGGTAGTGTCGTGTTGCACCGTATAATCCAAACAAGTCTCACGGTAACAAAAGAGAAGTTGAGCACCACAATCGACTTACCATATGGGATGTGGGTGTCTCGGTTGTTGGAGATAAAATAAGTTGTAGGACAAGGTAGCTACGGTGTTAGTGCACGAGATTGCATGTGTGATAGGTTAATCAAGCTTATGGGTCTTGTTGTTGATGAACCCTAGTTACTTATTGTTAAGGATGTTAAGAAAACCCCGGGTGATTCGGGTTTGGGAGCTATGGAGGCGAAATTGGAAGGTTTTATGAGTGGTCTAATGGAGAAGTTTGAGGAGAATTCAACAAATTTGGCTACGGTATTGTCACGGGTTGGACCGTCTCGGTCTTTAGACTCGGTTTTGGATGCTTCTCGGGTGTATTCTTGGATGGAGGCAGTGGATAAGAGGTTAGCGGGTTTTGAATGGGAATTGAAGGCAATTCGTGGGGAAGTGTTCCCACACGGTGATCGTCTTACTTTCCTTATGAGTCAAGGTGGAGCGTTGGTCATGCACGGGAAGACTATGGCAAGTGATCAATCGCTTACATTGGAGGCCATGAAAGCTCTCTCCCTGAAAGTGCCTAACTTTGAAAGGAGCATTCAAACTCTTTCACAGCTTGTGCGGAGTTCTTTCGATCGTCTTGATGCTTTAGAGCATCGTACTCGGCCCGACTACGTGAACCCGTACCTTACCCGCAATATTTGATCTCCCTCTGCCTTACCATATTTAGCCCCTTCTATTTTTAGCTTTCCTTTTCATTTTCTTTTGGTGGGTTTAACAAACTTGTCGTTCGGTCCAATTTTGGCATGCACTTGTGGTTATGGCCCAAGTGTTTCTTTAAACATGCATGTTATTCGGCCCATCGGCTTTTTGCGTGTTTTCTTAAGTTTGTTTAATAATTAAACTTCTCGATGCTTTTAGTTATGTATGATAATATTAATTTCTATGACATTTTATCTCTTGTCTCGTCTTATATTATTCTAGTCATTTTTTATTTGTTCTTAGCTTTTCGATGATGTCAAGAGGGGGAAAGAACGTCTATAGTAAGCATCTACCTAAGCTTGCTCCTTGTCAAGACCGATTGTCTATTAAAGTCCTTAAAGTCTCGGTTTTTGATAAATTGTTTTGATCTTGCGTTGATCTTTATTATTAAGATGACGGTATTATATTGAGGGGGAACAACATACTGAGTCACAATTTTAGGAGGCTTGCCATCATCAAAAAGAGGGAATTTGTTGAATCATATAGCTTATATGTTTATGTTTTGATTATGTCAAGGTGTCTTATAATTTATATACTTGTTGCGTGTAATCGTTTGTCTAAGTGTTTTAGAATCAATTTATTACAAGCAAGTAACAAAGAAGATTGTGATGATAGCATGAATGCTCAGGCCTCTATTCAAGATCAAACGATATAAAGATTCATTCAAGATTTATGTGAAGACGAAGTACGTCTAAAGATTAATCAAGCTTGGGTGATGACGTAGCCTATACTCGAAGATCTCGTTGAAGATTAGAATAGTATAGGTGATTATCTCGTAATGGTAATCAAGAATGAGTTTCTTGAATTGGTAAAGTTATAGCTTTGCAGCTATAACATTACTAGTAAAAGAGCTCAATGTTATAGCTCTTCTACTATAACATTGAGATGCTGAGTTTTTATACACGACTTATATTGTTTCGAAAATTGTTTTGAAAATTGTTTAATGTTTATTTTAAGTGTTTTAGTAAAATTATTTATATAATAAAGCTCGGTTTAGTGCGGAGTTTGGTTTTATGTTGGACGTTGACTAGTAGTTATCTTGGACCAACATATGAGTTGGACCATACTACTAATTAGGGTTTCAGTATGGCCTCTCTTAAAACCTAAATTCTAACCCATATGTTAAGACTAGGGTTTGCACGAGTCACAAGGCATATGAGCCGTGACATCTCGTGTTACCTAGGGTATGTTTGGTAAAGATTTTTTTCTATAATAAAATCTTTACATATCTTATATATCTTACTTAATATATTTGTTTATGATAAAAGAAATTCTTGTTTTAGGAAATCTTATCATAATCTTGTAATTATAGTAAAGATAATATTTGAATAGATTATATTCTATCTCTTAGAATATTCTTTATTATCTTTTAAGGCTTTTAGGAAAGAGATAATAAGAAGATATGATTGTTTTACATATCTTATTATTTCGGCTATTAGGGTTTGTGCAAAACCGTGTGGCCTACTCTTTCTTTCCTATAAATACTTTGCTATTTAGAGCATCTAGAGTAGAGACCTTAAGCATAAAAGTTGATTTTAATTTTACAAAGCAAACCGGGTGTTTTCAAGCAGAAAAACCGATTTGTTATTTTGAAAGGTCGTGTATTTTAAAGCTCGCATACTTGTTCTTATTTTATCGTTATAAGATAATAGTGCTTAGTCGATTTCTTACTTGTTCATTAACGTGAACCTTTGTTAGAATCATTAGTGCTTTCTTATTAGCGTAAGTTAGTCACTCGAGTATTTAACGGTACTCATTGAGTTACAGCTAGAGTTAGTTGTACGAGTTGGGTTAGTAAATTTGTAATCCGTAGAAAGGTACTAAATTTATTAATTGAGAATAGTTGACGTAGGTTTCGACTTGTGAAACTGAACCACTTCAAAAACCGTGTGTCTCTTCGTTCTTTCGTTTATTTCGTTTACTTTCATTAGTTGATTAGTTAAAGTTTAATCAGTAAACTTTAAATAATCAATTATATACGCATAATCGAAAAAGCTTTCAAAAGTTTTAAATCCTCAATTCACCCCCCCCCCCTCTTGAGTATTTTGGATCAATAGACTCTTCACTGTCCCATAGCTAAAGAACAACATCACCTGTCACAATCTGCTTACCATCCCCAAATGGATCACAACAGATTTATAAAACAATAACGGGGTCAGTTATTGAATAATCAACGCAAGACAAGTACAAAGAGGTATTCAGCTGATCATCACCCTCCTCCGGTCACCCGATCTCATACAGTAACCGACTACACACGAAAGTGTGTAGCCCTGCCAGATTACCCATCACAACGGGTAATCCTCGCCGCCAGTGGGGGACCGTAGCTAATCCCCACCTAAGCCCCGCTCATCAACGAGTGAAATCCCTGTCCCTTAATGTGCACATCCCCTCCCGTGGCGGGTTCTACGGAGGGCGAACTAGGGTATGAAGCCACTCCCGCAAGTGACTCCACCATAATCATCACAACACCACCACCAGCACCACACCAATACCACACCATCACTAAAATAATGATCAGCAGACAAACAATCGTACACAATACATCAAAATCTCATATCAATTACACAGGAACTGAGTAGGGAAACCCTACTTTAGCATAACAGCAAGAGATACGAAAAGGCAATCTAGAACAGCTCCTCTATGATGTCTTCACCTAACACACAATCACGTAAACAACAATCACCATATGCAAAAAACCCCCATTTTCCCCCAATTCACCATTAAGCCAAATCGTAAAGATTAACCAAAGAATTTGGGATAAAACAAGAACTTACCGATGATAGGACTCAAGATAAAAGACCTTGTTAATGATCACACACACTAGGGAAATATTTGGAGAGGATTAGAGCGTCGTTGAGTGTTTAGGTTTTGGAAAAGTGTAATTAGAAACTGATTAATGCGTTTATATAATTCTAATCATCTCCAAATAAAACCGCGGAAAACACTCGTCAGACCGGAAACTCGGTCAAGTACTGAGTATACTCGACCGAGTACGCTCTACTCGAGCGAGTATTCCACATACTCGGCCGAGTATTCCTGGGCAGTTAGCCACCCAGAATACACCACGTCTCTTACTCGGTCGAGTTGTCCATACTCGGCCGAGTACGGGCTAAGTAAATCCATAGTATTACAAATAATTAGGTTAACTAAGGGCTTAAATGACGATTAAGCCCCTTAATGGAAGTCCAACGCCTTGCAAGTCCCAGATGGGGACGTACGACCTCCCTTCGTGAAGACAATCATCATGTAGGTCAATCCGCTCGAGCTATGCTTAAATCGCGTGATCTGGGCTTTGTCCTTGTTGGGATGGATATGTCTCGCTCGGAATAGAGGTTAACCCGCTCGGGTTGGTTTTGTCCCGCTCGGGTTGGTGCTCAGCTTATCTATTTGAGCTCGGATTATAAAACGGACGTCATTTCCTCATCCGGGCTCCTATTGGAGTAATTCAAAAGCCTAGACCACTTGATTTTTCGACGCCGTTTGATCTATCATAGTTTTAGGGCCAAAAAAAGCAAATTTTTGTTTGGTTCCAAGCAATTTTCTCTTGTAATGGCTCCCTTCTCGTCATCCTTGCCCAACAACTTGTGAGGATTGATTCTTGGATCGTAGGGATTGTCATTCATAGCCCTAAAATTTTCTTTATTAAGCTAAGACCTTTAGCCTTGGTCTCCTCTTTGATGCTTGGTCATTGGATGCAATCAATTTAGCTTCGTTTTACTCCGTTTAAGGCAAGGTTATTGCTCCTCTCCTACCAAGGACACCAAACCTCATAGAATATGCATAATAGGAAGCTAAAGACAAGAAACGACCCTAATACAAACTAAAAGGCATAGGAACTAGGCTAGTTAGGGGACTAAATGTGCATATATACGAGTTACATCCCAAAGCTACGAAATAAGGTAATTTCGTCGTTCAGCACATGGCTACCCGCCAGCCTTGATGGCGACCCGCTAGGCGACTAGCCACCCTAGCCTGGCTAATGCGCTGCTTTATCTGGCATTCTGGACTCCTGTGGCGGCTCGCCTGGGTTGCCTGGCTACCCTCCTATTCTTCTTGCTTGACTTGCTAGGCTAGTCTCCTACTCCACTTGTTTCATCTTCTTCTTGTCAAAACAAGTCTCTAGCTTTCAACGTAGGTCTCCAACATCATGAAACTTCCAAGCTCCAAACTCGGTTCATGTCTTGACTTTCCATAATCGGGATAACTCGGTACAATTACACATTATATGCACGAAACAAGTGCTAAACATGAACACACATTATCCCGCATAAGGTACCTCATTTAGCTCCTTTAAAATCACTTAATCGACCGTCTTATCATATATAAAACTCGTCTTATCAACTTCCCCACACTTAGACCTTTACTCGTCCTCGAGTAAACTAAAAGGAATGTCCATAATAAGCTTATACCAACACCGGTCTATAGAAGTGCATAAAAGCTAACAAAACTTACAATAACCTAACATACGATCTCAAAAATAGCAAGGGGACATAAACATACATCGGAAGAATTTTTTCTTTTTACCTAAATCCCTCATTTTGTCTAGAGCACCTGCCCTTGCGGGTTTTCACTCTAGCTTATTTTTTTTATAACTCAGTATTCTCTCAGTGGCACGCAACTCGATTCTTTATTTTACCCGGAGCGCCCTTTTGTGTTTTCACTCCGTCCTCGGCCACATCCCAATCTTACCTAGGCGCCTCTTCGGGTTTTCACCTAGCCAGGATACTTTTCTTTTTTTTTTCTTTTCTCTTTTTTTTTTTCTTTTTCAATTCTTTTTTTTTCAGTTTTTTTGTCAACTTTTGTTTTTGCTAAAATAAATAATTGAAATAAACCCACAGTACAAGGATAAATGACTACAATCAAACGATTCTCCCTCCCCACACTTGAATGAAACATTGTACTCAATGTTGCAAGGACACAATAAAGGGAAAAGTAGAACAAACCTCAATGGTGAAAAATGCCAGACGACCAGACATATATCAATCCTCAACACCGCGTGGAATAGAGCAATCCACGCACCACACCACCTCCCCATACTTAGCCATTAGCATCCTCCATAATGTACAATAACAACAAGGCCAACGAAAAACAAGAGTAACCAAAGTAGACTAATGCCCCTTATTACTCCAATCCTAATCAAAGGGCCAAGTAGCTCCAATAACATATGTACCAGCAACAAATTGCACATAAATAAAATACTTCTACAACTCCGAGCTTATATGGTCAATCCTAATCTCCTCTACGCCAAATCGACAAATCATCCAACCGCCTTAGAAAAGTGCCCAACAACAATGCACCCCGGTTACACCACATCGTAGTCTCTATCCTACCCATCTGACCTTCTAAGTCACCCTTCTTATGATGCCAAAACCATAAATATGCAACAAAAGCTCAAAGGTTTTGATTCTTTTCGCTTTTTTTTTTTTGAATTTTCGTTTTTTTCAGGTTTTGTTTTTGTTTTTTTTGGCAAAAATTGCACACACATATATGGGTTGCCTCTCGGGAGTGCTGTTGTATAACGTCAATAGCTCGACATCTCGCGAAGTGATAAACCACCCGACTTAAGTGAGATTGTAGAAATTTACCTTTCAAAAGTCTCCTTCAGCTGAGTGATTAGTCAAGAGTAGAACAACTCAATGCCCTTAATAGTTTATCAAAAACACTAGCAAAAGAGTCAATGAAATGACAATAGCAGCTTAATAAAAATTGAAATAGCACATGAATAAAAGAGGCACAAGCATATAACAAGTATTTATCCAAGCCTCTATATTGTTCCAAACTAACTACTAAATCACGACACGACTCTTTATAAGATAAGAAATCCATAGGTAAGAGCAAGTAAGGAAAAGAGAAAATATAATGAGCTCTAAGAATTACCTTGTGTATCTACTTCAGATAAGCGGTCGGTGATTGCTGTTTTTGAGGTAAAACCTCAAAGAAATCATCATGTTTAACTTCATCGTCATTTCTTACTCTTTCTACTTGAAAGTTTATACTCATTCCTTCACTTTCCATAGGTACAACTGTACGTTGTCTAGCATCACTAAGGGCCTCATCCACTTCCTCATTGACATCACTCACCTCAATCAAATGCCCTTCATTTACATCCTCCATGATAACACTTAATATATCACAAAACTTGGAACCCTCACTCAAAACACTATGAATCGAGGAATCATCCTCCACAAGTGTCCTCTCACCAATAGCACAAGAGGGGTCAGTTGACATAAAAATAGAGGGAGGGGGTGTTGAATGTGTCAAATTATAATCATCCTCCTCTTCATCATCATCCCAAAAATAATCATCATCACTATTGACATCACTATCTTTATAAGAGTGGTTCACATCAGGTTCAAGGAGAAGGGGGTCATGAAACTTATCAACATGCTTAGCTTGCCACTTTATATAATAAGAATAAAGTTCTTCTTGTATCACACGCATATCAAAGTGATCAGTCACTTGTTCAACTCGGTCCTCTAAATCTTGGCTAACTAAGTCAGTCTCACATGGGGAGGGAGGAACATTAGCCCAAGAAGAATTCACATCAGCCATATAAGCACATATCAAATCCCCGGTAGATAAGGTGAGTTATCATGACAGCTCAAAGCATCAGAATAAAGGGGTTGGGTTGTATAAGGAGTGAATTGTATCGCTCCCATTGTTTAGTGTCATAAATGATAGTGGGGTTTTGTCTTGAAACCCACTTCAGACAATACTTATAAACTCAACTACTATGTAGCTAGTGGTCGAAGTCACAGATGAGGATGGTGGAGTTAGATTGGGTATAAGTCCTAGTTTCATTTTAGTTTAGTCTAGGACACAACATGTGAATGAATACTATGCTAAAAAATTAGGCTAGAACATGAATTAAACACACACACACAAGCACTTAAAACAAAGAGTTGAGAAGCTAGGGTTTTCGGGTTCATCTAGGTAGAGAGAGGGAGATGCAAAGGTCTACGAGAAATGGATAACGGTTTCGGTCAAGGTATTATGCCTAGTTTCCTAGTCACCTTAAGCTTACCATAAAAATTTCACCTTATGTTAAACTCATCACACACATGCTATCAAACACGCCTATTCATTCACATGTAAAGAGATATAAAGCATACATCAAATAAAGGCATGGACTTTCATTCACATATTTCATTGAACACCTTCTATACATGTATGTAACGACTCGATTTTTAACCCATATTCAAATGTAAACAACTCATTATCGTCCCTCATGTTAACCCAAACTCCCCCTTAAACCCTAGGCATAAACTACTCAAATATAGTTAATATAAACAATACAATTAATACAATACCAATAACAATAAACATGGTTAATAGCAAAATTAAACAAATAAGACAAGAGTAGTGAAATAACATGTAATTAAAGAGAAAAATATTGGATCTTTACCAACAATGAAGACTTGAATGGAAAAGATAATAACTTGTATTAAACATGAATATGGAGCCTTGAATTTTCACCCAAAACCCATAAAAAACTAGCTATTACAAGATTAAATGAAAGTGGAGAAATTGTTGTGGAAATATTAAAGTGACAATTAAACTAATTAATCTAATTAAATTACTAATTATAAAGTAATACTACTAATTATCCAAATAATATAAAACTAATTATGAAAATATCCTAAAAATAAAACTAATTAAAAAAAGGGTAGAATGACTAAGTATGGGATGGTATATATATATATATATATATATATATATATATATATATATCTCACTCACCCCAAACCGTATCTTACTCACCCCACCCCCCACCACTGACCCCTGACACCGGCGACAACTATCCAGCTTTCGCTGACTAGCACCACCAGTCGCCGGCGTCGAACGTACCATCATACTCATCGTTCTGTTTACAAATTTGTAGATACCCAGTATCTGCTGAGACTCCAACAAACACCCGATGATTATAGGACTATAACATGTTTTGGGATCGCAGCGGTTGATCGACAGTTTGTGTACAACTTTACGTTGGAAAACTTAAAACGATTTCGAAAACAAAACATTTCAAAACATTTCAAAAATACCTGGAGTGTTTAATGCACGACGACGGGGTCGCAATGACACTAACTAGAGTCAAAACCGACACCGGACGAAAAACCGACTCAAAAATTCAAATCCCGACTCTAACAACGAGTCAAACAGAGTCAACCACAAAAACAAAATATCTTCAAGCCTTCTATGCTAAGTTTTCCCGGATTCATATTGGTCAAGTACCAAACATGTGACTACAAAACCTAGGATAGAACAAATCATGATTGCGTTTGTTGTGATAGTGACAACACAACTCGAAGTGCCGCGACGTGGCTCGCGCCTCTT
This sequence comes from Silene latifolia, assembly GCF_048544455.1. Classification (NCBI taxonomy): domain Eukaryota; kingdom Viridiplantae; phylum Streptophyta; class Magnoliopsida; order Caryophyllales; family Caryophyllaceae; genus Silene; species Silene latifolia. Next base: position 198,114,594 of record NC_133538.1, on the reverse strand, counting down.
TGAGCAGCCCAAGTGGCCACGTCACTCAAAACTCACACAACCACTCATTCTCCTATAAATACCCCTCAAATGCCACCCATTTGAGACTTACGCGAGTGTCTGCCCCCTCTTTTCTCCCTTAAAATTCTCGACTCGACTTCTAAAGTCACAATCCGACGCGTGTTTACGACCTACCGATCGTAAACACTAGCCTTACACATTGTTTGGTACCGTCATCATGCATTAAACCACTTGACCTACCACTTCGACCACTACGCAATCACTAAACTTTTAAAACACTCTTTTTACTTACCAAAACGGTTTTAAACCGAGTTTTTTTCGATCAAACAAGTTGTTACACTTACGTCGGTCACTCGCCATAACCAAACATGTAAGTATGAGGGTGTAAAAATCCTCTTTTATTATGTTTTCATTTGTTTCATGACTCTAACATGCTAAAACATGCATAACATGAACCAAAACATGGAATAAACGAGCCAAAACTGATTTTTGGTCTGAGGCAGAAACCCCTTAGGTCGCCAACTGGTTCGCGCCTAAATGGGGTACTCCGACCAGAGATCAACCGTGTTTGTTCTCGTCATTTCCTTTTAATTCACTTTCATATTTGTAATCGGTTTTCACCATTTCAAGTATTTTCGAAACCTTTTATTTTATTTCACATGTTTTAACCATAAAACATTAGTCACCCTTGGTTCTTCATTCCATGACGGTTAAATCCGTGTTTCGGTGATAATATTTGGTTAATGACATTTAAAAGGTATTTTAAAGCCTTTTATTTCATTTCTTCACATTTACAAAACATGCATATTAGTCACCAACACAAAGTCATCCTTGGTTCTACATACCATGCCGGATTTCAACCCGGGTACGATGATGAGTATCGACTAATGACATTCAAATGGACTTAAAACAATTAGTCCATAATCATTTTCAAAACTATTCATGTCAAGTTCGTCAAATCGAACCCGACACCGAATATTATCAAAACAATGATGATTATTCGAGTTGAGTTCTTCAAATCAACAAATACGGTCTTAAACGACCCCTTCAAATCAAACCGGGTTCAAATACCCATTTTCAATACGTTTTATAACGTCTTTCTAAAAAGTCAGAACACGGCATATAAACCGTCGACTAACCCGCGCCTAAACAGGCTCCTCATTTCTCATTTCCAAAACCAGGGGGAGGCCCCTTGTATCGCCCGGTGCTCGCGCCTCATATAGTCGTCGACACGGGCTGTTCCCTTCCAGCATTAGTCTAGGACGATCCCGACTCCGGTTAACCCGGATACAGGACGGATCAGATGACTATTCTGATTATTCAAAGCCACACTTGCAAAATGCCTTACCAAGACAAATTTATCATGTTATGCACCCTAAATCTAGTACGGTAAATGGATGTTTAATTTTCGTCTTGCATGCAAATCAATCATTAATCAAACTCGACATCTTATACTTGATACGTGGATTAAACCAACCGACTTAGAAAGCTCTCACATGTTAGGTTTAAATTACTGGATGCGCATTCATGCATTTAAACCGTTTTATCAACTTTTGCATTCAACCAAGCAAGATCGATCAGTGGAGGCCGCTAAACGCGGGCGGGATTGGGTTTCTGATTAAAGGGCTTCCCAATACGTACCTTTACCCTTACTCAGAAACTTTGGATAGTCGACGACCTTATCCAGGGCGTACGAGAGTCATTCTAGAGATAGGATGCTAAAGAGGGACGATTTCCTTATCTTTAGTACCTATGTCAAACGCTGCTTTGTGCTTCGATTTGACCGAGGTATAAAGTGGAATTCGAACGGGTTCCAGGCATCCCACAAATGCTTGGTGGCGGCTCCGAACATCTCTAATCGTTTCGAGACCCATACCGAGACGAAACCGACCGATCTACAACAATCCGGTCGAAGGCATTTTTACGCCGCCGAGCGTGGCTTTCAAAAGACCGCTATACGTCCACAGATTGGTTGGGCGTGCAGGTGGGCCATGTCCACAGATTGGCGACTCCGTTGGGGAAAACTAGGACACTTACGTCTTTATGATCCCTAGATGGTGAGACTCGAACGAGATCTTGGTTGGAATGCTTTAATTGATATTACGGTCACGGTCGGGTTCCTTGTCCGGGCCCACAACCTAACCCTTTTCGACCAATTGGCTCGTCCCGTCGGCGTGAGTTTTCTCATCCCCGCGTTTCGAATCCCGATTGAGTAAAGCATACCATTGACGTTACACATTTCTGTTTCGCCAAAGAGCTTTCATCACTTTCGAGCACGAGGCTAGGGCACCCTCCTTACACATTTTGTTTGGATTGGTATCCCTCTCGCAAATCGGGGTTTGATTGCTTGGTGTGTAACCACCCTTTTAAGCCAAAACCCGTGTCAACATGATGCATAATATAATGAACTGTGAGTGCTTATGTGCTATTTGGTCATAAGTCCTTCCGTGTCATTTTCAAAACTTTCAAAAACACCTTTTTGCGCCGTTATAATGGCTATTTCAAAACTCGGTCTTTCGCCGACCGATACACGCCTTCCTAGGCCGTCGTAATGACGATTTTCAAACCCGGTTTTGTATAACCATTTCAACACGCCTTTCTAGGCCGTCGTAATGACGATTTTCAAACCCGGTTTTGTATAACCATTTCAACACGCCTTTTTACGCCGTCGTAATGACGATTTTCAAATCTGGTTTTGTATAACCATTTCAACACACCTTTCTAGGCCGTAGTAATGACGATTTTCAAAACCCGGTTTTGTATAACCATTTCAACACGCCTTTCTAGGCCGTCGTAATGACGATTTTCAAACCCGGTTTTGTATAACCATTTCAACACGCCTTTTTAGGTCGTCGTAATGACGATTTTCAAACCCGGTTTTGAATAACCATTTCAACACGCCTTTCTCGGCCGTCGTAATGACGATTTTCAAACCCGGTTTTGTATAACCATTTCAACACGCATTTCTATGCCGTCGTAATGACGATTTTCAAACCCGGTTTTGTATAACCGTTTCAAATCACCTTTTTACGCCATTATAATCGCCGCATCTAGACACGGATTTTAACCCGTTTCACGCCGACAATGGTTCCCTTTCAATACCCGAGAAAAGCACACACCCTTTTTTCGAGACACTTTCGGGATCCCGAGGACCATGCACCGTCCCCGAGACCTTTTCAAACATTTCAAAATTCGATTTTCAAAACATACAATTTTGAATTTCAAAACCGTCTTGGGAAACAATGCACTGTCTTCTGAGCCGACTCAAACTAAAACCGTCTTTTGCAAATAAATTTAAGACAAACCCTTTTCAACTGATCGACTTGCGGAGATCTCTATCTTCGGAAGCCGCCTATTAAAGCGACAAATGAATCTTTTTGGAAATTTCTATTTTCGAAAACTTCAGTCCACCATTCCAATTCCGCCTCGTGTCTATCGAGTCAAAGCAAACGTACTTATGGGTCTTTACTTATGAGTCGTCTCACCACGAGACCCGTCCAATAGCGTCGCGCCGTCATGATTGGACTCGTGTCAAAGGTTCGGTCGAACACCGTCACGTCATAAATCGAGTCAACACCGAGGGACCACACACGGTCACCCCGTCTTATTGAGTCGATCTTTGTCTCGTCCTCTGTGTTGTCTGCGTTCAGTCTTGGAACCGTGTCGGATTGAGTTGTAATGTGAGCCGTTTTTCTGCCTCAGAGTCATGGCCCTGTCTTCAACTTTGTCTGTCAACCACAACAACAATGATAACAACAGAGATGTCACAACTGATCAGCTAGCCAGCCTGCTTACCCCTCTTAAGGTCACCCTGGATCGCGTCGAGATCCGTATCGACGCCCTGGAAAACAAGGAAATTGGGGAACATAATACCCCACCTATGACTGAAACTGAGAAGAGGCTGAAACTTTGGAAGAACAACTCCTAGCCCGGGGTAACAACATCCACCTTGAAAATAACCGAAGGTTCGAACCTGTTGGGGACCAGTTACCTGACAACTTCACCCTGACCGATGTGCCTAAGTTCAAGGGAGTGGAGGACCTACTCAACCATATCCGTGCTTTCAAAGACTACATGGCCATCATGGGGGTCAAACAGGAGCTTTTTACCATAATCTTCCCATCCTCCTTGGAGCCGATTCCTCGCCAATGGTACTACTCCTTGGACCCGAAAAACCTTACCACTTGGGATGAGATCGCGGTTGAGTTTGCCAAACAGTATGCCGACAACGTCGAAATCCAGGCCAACACCCGTACTCTCGAGGTGTTAACCCAAAACGACAAGGAAGGATTCACTGAGTTCCTAACCCGTTGGAGGAGGGTGAATACTCAGTTGGTCAGTAAGCCGTGTGAATCAACTCTGGTGGAAAAATTTGTCAACAACCTCCGCCTGGTTTATGCCAACCTGCTGAGGTATCAAAATATCAAAACTTTTCAAGATCTGCAGATTCTGGGGACACGTATTGAGGACGACCTCCTAAAAGGGTGTCTTAGAAAAAACCACTGGCAGGGGTTATCAAGGATCCACCTCAACCGGATCTCGCCCTTACGGTCAGACAAACAAGATTAATGAGGTCAACCTCGTCGAACCATCTTCCAAGAAAACTGAGCGCCCCCAGAGAGTGTTCACCAACATAGGGTCGACTTATGCATGTACCCTGAAAAGGCTCATGGACCAAGGGAAGCTACAACCGATCGGACCCACCCCGGAACCGACCGATGCCAAGAAGTCCCAATTTTGGAACCCCAACGCCTATTGCCGGTATCATCGAGGGAAGGGGCATGATACCAAAAATTGGTTCAAGCTCAAGCACCTCATTCAAGACATGATTGAGAAGGGAGATTTACCTATACCCCCACCAACTAAGCCGAACAACAAGACGAATCCTCTGGGAATTCACGTCATCTCTGACGATGAGCCGACCCTAGACTGCTCTCATCTCATCTTGCTAATTGATGACGAGGTGAATGTTCTGGAAAAGGATCCTTCTGACGGAGTGTTCGTGTTCAGTGCAGCCACCATGCTCACTATGTTCCAGCAAGTTGAAGAGGCCATAGCCAGCCTCTATGAGAGAATCACCCGACTCGACGACGCCTACCATCGGCTCGTCTTCAACCCCCCGGCACCACGCCCGAGGGAGAGTTCCCAAAACATTAAAAACTACCCACCCCAGGATGGATTGCTCCCGCGACCATTCTGGCATAGACCTCACGAAAATCACCTTCAAAATAATCACCCTCAAAATAACTACCCTCAAAATAACTACCCTCAAAATAACTACCCCCATAAAAATCGCCCTCACAAAAACATTCCCCACAAGAACTACGCACCGAGCAATACCCCTCCAAGGTATCCTCGAGATCCTGAAATTAACGGCATATGGCGGGATGATGTTGAGGATGTCTATATCCTCCCGGGGAAGGAGAAGCGGACGAAGGAAATTGGACATTTCACCCGATCGGGACGTCCCTATCAAAATCCGAACAATCCAATGGTCGTTCTAACAACGAATGACCAAATTGTCCCGGAAGCGGACACTCAACCAAAGGATCTCGAGAACTCAATCTTGAAACAGCTCCAGAAAGCAAAAGCCGAAATCTCAATTTGGCAACTTATCGCAATGTCTTTTAAGCACCGACAGGCCTTACTGCAGGCCTTGGGAAAATTAACAGTACCCTCCACCTCTTCCCCAGAAGAAATAGTGGCGCACATGACAAGGTACGCTCCTGATCTGAGTAACCCGGTCGTCTTCTCCGACGAGGATATCTCTTTGTTCGGAGCCAATCATAACCTGGCTCTGTATATCACCGTACAATACCTCCAGAAAAATATACCCATGGTCCTCGTGGATGACGGTTCCGCCGTGAATGACATTCCTCTCAAAACTGCACACCGGCTGGGTATCAAGGAATCTGATCTAATCCCAACGAATCAAGGAGTACGCGCCTACGACGGCACTCGTCGCAAGGTCGCTGGGCTAGTCCCTTTGGCCGTCGCAACCGGGCCACTGGAAAGGCAAATCAGTTTTCAAGTGGTCGACATCGACGCGTCCTTCAACATGCTCCTGGGATGTCCCTGGATTCACGCCGTCAAGGCGGTCACATCAACGCTCCACCAAAAGATCAGGGTCCCCTTCAACGGGAAAACGATCACGATCCCCGCTTCCCCAATCAAATCAGTTATGAGAAGAGGGGTAGCCTCCCAAGCCATTGAGGAGGACGACAATGAAATGTGGGGTTTCCAAGCCGTAAACGCCATAACTGATGAATCGGCGACCTCTGAGTGTGACCCTTTCACCAACCTCACGATCAACCGTGTCATGATGCGTCAGGGTTATTTCTCGGGTTTGCCGCTTAATCCACTAAAGGACCCATTGCCTCCCTTGAAACAGGCTAAGGTCCCCAACATTCCCTTTGGGCTGGGATACGAACCTACCAACGAAGATATCCAGGAGATGAACCTCCTAATCCGAAAACGCAAGAAGCATGGAGTTATCCTCCGTCCCTACCACCTGACTCTCAAGGGATACTTTGTCCCCGAGGGGGAGTCTGAACTCTACTACGGCTCTCCAGAGCCGATCTATGACTCTGTGGCCAGGGCTAGATACCCGGGAGTGGAAGTCTTCCAGGACTGCTACTTTATCCCCGACAACATCGAAGCTGCATCAACTGAGTTCAAGCCGTCACCATGCCTTGACGGACAAGCTGTCACACTCCTCTTCGGGGAAGATAACATCAAACACCTCGACTATGAGGACATCGTCAACATCGCCCTGAAAGACAACCAATTTGATCCAACCGCCTTGATCTCCGATAATGACCCGGAGAAAGCCACCCAGGGCTGGAGGAAAACCATCAAGGGGACCGATCGCCAAGGCCGCATTCTCAAGATAACAACTGGAGGAGGAAAAGTCTGAGTCTGAGTCAGAGTCAGAGTCTGTCATAGCTTCTAACACTCCGGATGTCCCAGTCAAGGTCCCATTCCCACTGTTTTATCATAAAGTCGTGGCTGATTCAGAGGATGAGTCTGCTAGGGTCACCCCCACTCCAATGAAAGGTGACAACCTGGAGCCTGTTCCAGGGGCCACTTCCTCTGTTGTGTCGCCTCTGACTGACCACGAGATGTCTATCCTTTCCGAGCTTTTCGCTCGTGTCAACTTAATGAACGCTAAGTTTGCTTATGACTCGTCTCAATTTAACTGCAATGCGATTCTGAATGACGATGAGGAATTTGACTTGAGTGACTACCCACCCCACTTAGCCAAAGAACTTGACAAGCGGGAAACCAGAACCCCCATCATTGAGGAAACCGAACCTATTAACGTAGGAACCGATAATACACCTCAAGAACTTAGGATAGGGACAACCCTGGACCCCTCGGAAAGACAACAGTTCATTGACCTCCTCCACGAATACAAGGACGTGTTCGCCTGGTCTTACAGAGATATGCCTGGGATTGACAAAAAAATTGCAGAGCACCGGATACCCATTAGACCTGGAGCTAAACCTATGAAACAGAAGCTACGCCGGATGCGTCCCGAATGGGCCCTAAAAATCAAGGATGAGGTGGACAAACAGTTCAAGGCTGGGTTCATCAAAGTGTCTGAATACTCGGATTGGGTGGCCAACATTATGCCGGTACCAAAAAAAGACGGAAGAATTCAGGTTTGCGTCGACTTCAGGGATCTGAACAAGGCGAGTCCAAAAGACGACTTCCCTTTGCCACATGTTGACATTCTGGTAGACAACACCGCCGAGCATGCTCTCTTATCATTCATGCACGGGTATGCCGGGTACAACCAGATTAAGATGGCTGAGGAAGACATGCACAAAACTGCGTTCACTACACAGTGGGGTACATATTGCTACACGGTCATGCCTTTCGGCCTCATCAACGCCAGAGTGTTCAGTTATAAATTACCGCAAGTGAACGGTGTCTGTTGTAGCACTTACGGGTCGATCTCAGGGAAGTGAAGGTTGAGTACTAGTTGATTTAAGATTTGATTTATCTACGTCAGAATAATATTTGTGTATGTGTGAGGTATGACAGAATAAAAATAATATATAATAATTGGATAATAAAATTAATTCAATGATAAAAAGCTCTAGGACAACGGTATCACCATTAACATAGATTGATCAATATAGACTATTGGAAGGAATAACATATTTAATTGTGTATTTAAGTGAGACTAATTTTCTGGTTTTAATTCTGAAAACTAAAACCAATACTTGTTATTCTCTCTCGAGATATAAGAAGCCTTCCTATAGTGAAATAATCCTATTCTCATGGGTCTTATAACTCATATAGGAGCTTTAAAGACCAAAATTAAAATGTCTCAACTATCACTCTCACCATTCTCATAGGAGAGGTCTAATTTTGACTCGGGCTCTCTAAGTGGAAATTCAACTCTCATTGCAATTTACACTGAGTAATTATTAATTATATTCAATTCATAATATATATGCTAACTCAAAAGGACTAAACTCAACTCTCATTGTAGTATTAATCAAGAGCTACGTATATAGATTATGACCAATAAATTAATACTTTAACACAACCCTATCAAACCTAAGTACAACCATTAAATAATGTTTAGAAAATCATAACATTGACCAATCCATATTAAGGCTCCATCGAGCCCTAGATAAAAGACTACTCACGATCTATAATTATAACTAAAATAACAAATTTAATAATAGAAGATAACATATTTAAATAAATAAATAAAACAAATATAAAAGAGATAATAAGGGAGATAAATATAGTATTAACTATGGCAATGACAAGTTAAGAACCTTGAGCTTGTCGTCAAATAATAGCATGAAAGTGTAAAAATATGAATAAGATAATTGATGTGAATAATGAGAGAATAAATAGAATTTAATATGAAACTAATTATTGTATTGCTTATTGTTGTGTTCTCCTCCCTCAAATGCAAATCACCTTCTTTATATAGGTAATCATGTGAGTTTCTAAATTAAATAATACACGTACGTTTACATCACTAATTAATGTAAATACATTACATGTAAAATTATTCCTACAGTTTATGCTATTAGTGCTTGAAGTTTCTTCAAAATATGAATGTTTCATAAATTAAATAATTAATTTGAGATGTTTCATGTTGTATTTATCAGAATAACTCTTCACCCATGTAGATGTTGGCATGCGTTTTCCTCGTAAATCCTTCAATGTAACATCAACCAAATTGAATGTTTCACCACTTTATTTTCAATGCTTCAACTTTTGTAATTGTGCTTCTTTATTTCATGACTTGTAAAATGGCGGCCTTGTCAACATTTTATTCAATTCTTGGCTTTTTATTTTATTTTGGGTTGCTTTGTCTTTATTGTGTGGACTTGGAGGTTTTGAATCTGAGCTTGAAGTCCTTATTTATTTTGTCGTCTTTATTCATCGCCTCGCTTAGCTGTTTAGCTAATATCAGCATCAAAATAGCTCCTTCCTACAAATAATTTTATAAATCGTAGTAAGATGTTCTAGGAAGGAATTTATTATTAAAATGAAATATAATGCTGAAAATATAAGTAAAATTATGGGAAATAAGTATATAAAATATAGTAAATTATACGCTTAACAAATTCCCCCATGCTAGACCTTTACTCGTCCTCGAGTAAACTCCAGAGGCATAAATAACTAATAGACAACAAATGGTCAAATGTGGCAAAAGTCAAGGGATAAAACAATAATTCAACCAAGGTTTTCGAAAAGAAATTAAACATAGGTTCAAAATCATTTTAATTTCGAAATAGAGTTTAAGATCACAAATTAGCTCGCAAAATCAATCACCCTAACAAATCCAACAAAATATTATGTAATGTGCCCAAGTGACTTTTCCATCTTACCACCAACCATCTAGACAAGTGACAAACCAGTGGACCCTCACTTTAGGGAATGTAAACGCGGAAAATCACTACTCTCAAGTGTCCAAGTTATAAGGACACGGGTCACACATATAAAACTAAGGCTAAACTTGCCGACTACTACATGTCAAGAGGACTTTTATGGGTTGTAACGGGGCTAGGGGTTAAAGGTGTGGATTATTCTGGAAATGTGGTGTTAAGAGTAAGAGTTAGCAAAGAACTTGTCAAATCTCGGTCAGAAATATGGATACAAAAACCTCCAACAACTACTCTTCATATGAAATATAGAACAAACACCAATTGTTTTACCAAATTCCATGATTTAGAACATACACCTTTATAAATAGTAAAACTCGAACCCCATTTATTAACAACTATAACCTTTTTTTTTCAGATTTTTTTTTTTTTCATTTACTTTGGTCTTTTTCAATTTTTTTTTCTTTTTTCCTTTTTTTTCTTCAAACAACCATCAACCCATTTCATATATCAGTGTTCACCAAATTACCATCAGTTACTCCCCCATGCTTCGCTTGTATCATAGCCTTACTCAAACCGAGAAAAACAAACACTTCACTAACCCTTACTAGGGTAGGATAATGTACGGAAACGGCTTGTAATGTTGGGTTAACAAAGAAATAAGGCTAAAGGCTCAAAGGGGTTGCAAATAGGAAATATTAAATTCGGGACGGCTTTTTGGCTCATGTAGCTTATAAACAAATGAATGCCTCTATCATTCATACAATCCTAATGGCAAGTACTAATCCTAAACCACTCAAGAAAAAATTAGATTGGCATGGATGTCCCAATCTTATTTGGCTATGTGATCTCACAGCTTTTGGTCACATGGTTATATTGTCACAAGTCTACTCAAACCATCTTACCGCTTTCAGTGTCACAAGAAAAGCACAAAACAAAAACTCTATCAGACTTTCAAGGGAGAAGTTGTCTTGCTTACCTCATGTGATCAAAAATGAAAAATCATTGTAAATTTGAAGATAATAACTTGATCAAATTATGCTCAACATCCACAAGACGAGCCACAAATCAATTGCATTTTGTGTGTGTTTTTTTTTTTCAATTTTATATTTTTTTGTGTTTTTTTATGAAAAATAAATCAAAAAAAATGTAAGCTAATTTAAAAACTTAATCAATACAATTACCCTCCCCCATGCTTAAACCAAGCATTGTCCTCAATGTATGAAATTAAAGAACATCAAATGATTAGGGAAAGGAAACGAGCTCACCAGGCATTGTCGCATGAAATTTGAGCACGAGCGTGACCTGTACAATTTAGCTTGTACTAATTAGTTCTTTTTATTTATATTTTTTTTTGTTTGTTTTTCAATAAAGATTCATGGGTTGCCTCCCATGCAGCGCTTGTTTAACGTCACGAGCCTGACTCCTTTGTAGATTAATTCGCAGGCGGAACGATAGAAAGCGTGAAGATTACTTTCTCATGAATAGGTTCACCAGTAATATAGTGCTTAAGGCGCTGACCATTAACCTTGAAGCAGCCTTTAGCTTCATCAAATAATTCAACTGCTCCATATGGAAATACCTTAGTGACACGGAATGGCCCAGACCACCGAGAACGAAGCTTACCCGGAAATATTTTCAACCTAGAATTAAAAAGAAGAACTAAATCCCCTTCATGGAATTCTCGCCTTAAAATGCGCTTGTTGTGCCATCTTTTAGTCTTCTCTTTATAAATACGAGCATTCTTGTAAGATTCAAGTCGAATCTCATCAAGCTCATTTAATTGCAAAAGACGACGCTCTCCAGCACTTTTATAGTCATAGTTAAGGGCTTTGATGGCCCAATATGCTCTATGTTCTAACTCAATGTAAATGACATGCTTTACCATACACCAATCGAAATGGGGAGGTTCCAATTGGTGTTTTAAAAGCAGTACGATAAGCCCATAGTGCATCATCTAGCTTGATAGACCAATCTTTGCGAGACCTAGCAACTGTCTTCTCTAGGATAGATTTTATCTCCCGGTTGGAAATTTCAACTTGTCCACTAGTTTGAGGATGGTAGCCAAGTCCTTGTCGGTGTTGAACCCCATATTTCTTTAAAAGAGCTTCAAATTTCTTCTCAATAAAATGGCTCCCACCATCACTAATAAGAACTCTAGGGACACCAAAACGGGGGAAGATAACCTTCTTAAGGAATTTAGATACAACTCCAGCATCATTTGTAGGGGAGGCGATAGCTTCGACCCATTTTGATACATAATCCACAGCTACTAGAATGTATTTGTTTCCGAAGGAGGACGGGAACGGACCTTGAAAATCAATGCCCTATACATCAAATATCTCAACCTCAAGAATAAAGTTTAGAGGCATTTCATTCCTCCTAGAAATGTTTCCTGTCCGTTGACATCTATCACACCCCTTCACATATGTTGCAACATCCTTGAATAAGGTTGGCCAATAGAAGCCACATTGAAGGACTTTAGCTGCAGTTTTGGTGGTACTGGCATGACCACCACATGGCAAATCATGACAATGGGAGATAATGGAATTAGCCTCTTCATTTGGCACACATCGTCGGATAATACCATCAACACAAGACTTGTAGAGAAAGGGGTCATCCCAATAATAATGCTTGACATCATTAAAGAATTTCTTCCTTTGGTGGGAATCATACCCATGGGGTGTAACTCCTGATGCCAAATAATTCACAATGTCAGCAAACCATGGAGTATTAGCAATAGCGATAGCAAATAACTGATCGTCAGGAAATGAATCATCAATAGGAAGGCCATCAGAAGGGCCCTGTTGAACCAGACGAAATAGGTGATCAGCTACTAAATTATCAGCACCCTTTTTGTCTTTAATCTCCATATCAAATTCTTGCAGTAAAAGAATCCAGCGAATTAGTCTGGGTTTAGCATCTTTCTTGCTTAAAAGATACTTGAGTGCTGCGTGATCAGTGTGCACAATAACTCTAGATCCTACTAAATAAGATCGGAACTTCTCAATAGAAAATACCACAGCCAACAACTCCTTCTCTGTGGTGGTGTAATTAGCTCTACTGCATCAAGAGTCTTGCTCGCATAATAGATGGCATGTAGCTTACCATCATGTCTTTGCCCCAGTACCGCTCCTACTGCATGATCACTCGCATCACACATTAGCTCGAATGGTAAGCTCCAATCCGGTGGCTGAATAATCGGGGCGCTAATTAAAGCTTTTTTCAACCTGTTAAAAGCTTCAAGACAAACATCAGTGAACAAAAAAATGGGGTATCTTTAGCTAAAAGCTCTGTCAAAGGACGAGCAATCTTAGAGAAATCTTTGATAAAGCGGCGATAAAATCCTGCATGTCCAAGAAAACTCCTTACCCCTTTCACATTTAGAGGAGGCGGTAGATTCTCAATCACCTCAATTTTTGCTTTATCTACCTCAATACCACGATTAGACACAATATGTCCTAAGACGACCCCCTCTTGTACCATAAAATGGCACTTCTCCCAATTTAGCACAAGATGAGCTTCTCGACACCGATTTAGTATTTTTTCAAGGTTTATCAAACAATCGTCAAAAGTAGCGCCAACCACCGAGAAGTCATCCATAAACACCTCCATAATTTGCTCCACATAATCAGAGAAAATAGCCATCATACATCTTTAAAAAGTGGCGGGAGCATTACATAATCCAAATGGCATCCGACGATAAGCATAAGTGCCAAATGGACATGTAAATGTCGTCTTCTCTTGATCACTTGGATGAATTGGGATTTGAAAAAATCCGGAATACCCATCCAAGTAACAAAAGTAGGAGTGTTTTGCTAGTCTTTCAAGCATTTGGTCTATAAATGGAAGGGGGAAATAATCCTTCCGAGTGGCTTTATTCAATCGGCGATAGTCAATACACATTCGCCACCCGGTAACAGTTCTTGTAGAAATTAGTTCATCCTTATCGTTTTTTACGACAGTCATCCCCCCTTTCTTTGGAACGACATGAACCGGGCTCACCCATTTACTATCAGAGATAGGATAGATTATTCCCGCATCAAGTAACTTCAAGACCTCCTTTCTGACAACCTCCTTCATATTAGGATTGAGGCGTCGTTGAGGCTCAATGGAGGATGCATTGTCGTCCTCGAGAAGGATTCTATGTGTACAAAAAGATGGACTGATTCCCTTAAGATCGTCAATTGCGTACCCAATGACACTTTTATATTTTCGAAGAACAATCAACAATTTAGAAATTTGGCTGTCATTGAGTGCACTATTGACGATAACTGGGTAAGTTGAATTTTCTCCTAAAAAGACATGTTTTAAAGAAGATGGAAGTGGTTTTAATTCTACCTCGGGAGGCTTAGAACTCTCCCCTAGCTTACCCGTTACCTGCAACGCCTCTACCGGAGGCTCGGTTAAATGAGATGGAGAGGAGTCAAGCATCCAAGCATAGGCTAACAACTCTACAACCTTAGAATCAGTGTTGGTGAGACAATCTTGTAGTTTATCAGACGATGTACACTCAAAAGAGGGCTCAGACAAGTACTCCTCTAAAACATCAACTCTGTAGCAACTATCACTCATAGAAGGACCGCCCATAGTTTTGCTAAGCTCAAATTCTACCTTGTCTTCGCCAACTTGCAATGAGAGCTTACCACTCCTCACATCAATCATAGCTCCAGCAGTGGCTAAACATGGACGTCCCAAGATAATGGGTACTTGAGTGTCCTCGGAATGTCCATGACAAAAAGAATCACATGGAATAACAAGTTTCCCAATAGCTAAGGGAACATCTTCAACGACCCCAAGTGGAAATTTGACTGACCGATCAGCCAATTGTAGTGAAACTCTAGTCGGCTTTAGATCCATTATTTGCAACCTCTTAAAAATCGACAGAGGCATAAGGCTAACACTAGCCCCCAAATCACACAAGGCACGTTGAATATAAATACCTCCAATAGAACAAGGGATTGAAAAACTGCCAGGATCGTCAAGCTTTTGAGGAAGCTTGTTAAGGAGTATGGCACTACACTCCTTAGACAAGTTAATAGTCGTGCTGGCTCCAAGTTTCTTTTTGTTAGAAAGCAGCTCCTTGAGAAACTTTCCATAAGATGGGATTTCAGAAATAGCCTCCAAAAAGGGAATATTAATGTGCATTCCCTTTAGGATATCTAGAAATTTTCCTTACTTTTGCTCCAATTTTGCCTTGGCTAACCTTTGAGGAAAAGGTACAGGCGGCACATATACTCTAGGTGGAGTTAACGAAGCTTCCTTCTCACAAGCTTGCTTCTTTTCAACTACAATTTCCTCCATCGCCTTGCCCTCATCCTTGATCACAATAGCTTCATCTTCAACAAACATGCTCTTAGGATTAGTAGTCTCTTCAAGTACCTTCCCGTTCCTTAAGGTTAAAGCATTCATCTGACCTTTTGGATTAGCTTCGGTGTTTCCTGAAACGACCTTGAGATTTCACTTTTGACTTACTTGTTGGGCTATTTGAGCAAGTTGAGTTTCTACCATTTTATGTGAGGATTTGAGTTGAGAAATTGATGTAGAAAACTCTTCATTTTTTTGGTTTTGGTCCCGCATATATTGAGATTGTTGGGACAAAACTTGCTCTAACATCACCTCCACATTGGATTTTTGCGGAGCGTGAGGTTGTTGAAATTGTTGTTGTTGTTGCTGAAATAGGGGACGAGATTGCATAGGGGAATGATGATAAGACGGTCTTGGTTGAAAACCAGGCGGTTGCTGAAAAGTCTGTTTAACTTGATGTTGGGGATTAAGATATTCTTACGGTATTTCCATATGAGAGCTTAGGATTATGAGCCCATCCTGGATTGTAAGTATTAGAATAAGGGTCCCATTGTTGCTTCCCATTAAGAGCATTAACTTGCTCAAGCATAGAAGCATTCCCACACCCCGGAAGAGTCATGCCCATTAACCCCACAAAGTTGACATATGGGCGATGAAGAACTAGAACCATTACTCAATTTAAGCTGAGCCACTTGTTGAGATAGATCATCAATTTTGGCTTGCATCACATTAACAAAGTCTTTTGTAGTCTTGCTCCCTCGAACATGACGGTCACTACCCCAATGATAAGTGCTTATTGCTAGATCCTCTATGAGAGCCTTGGCCTTGTCCCAAGAAATCCCGTCTAACCGCCCTCCAAAGCGGCGGCATTAAGGCTCATTTGCAGCTCCGGTTTTAAGGAATTGTAGAAAGTAAGAATCAATACACATGATGGGATCCCGTGATGAGGACATTGCCGCCGAAGTTCCTTGTACCTTTCCCAAGCTTCATAGAGACTCATCTGCATGTTGGACGAATCTCGTAATGTCATTTCTAAATTTGGCAGTCTTCCCTGGTGGAAAGTATTTTTGGAGAAAAGCCGTAGAAAGCTTATCCCAAGTATCGAACGAGTCAGGATCACAATTAGTCAACCATTCACGTGCACTCCCTCGAAGAGAATAAGGGAATAATCTCAACCGAATGGCATCATCGAGACTCCATTAATCTTGATGTCGGCCTTATCAAGGAATGTATTCAGTGCTCGTTGGGGTTTTCGGTTGGTGATCCACCAATTGATCGGTTTGAACAAACTGGATCAAAGAAGTCTTCAACTCAAAATTGTTTGCATCAATTTTAGGCTTTGAGATACTTGAATTGAAATTCGGCTTTGGAGCACTTTCATCTCGCATAGAAGTCATGATAATTGGTGTATCAAATTCTATAAAAGATTCAATAGTATCGAGTTCAGGCTCCTTTCTCTTCTTCTTTCTTTGAGCGTTTCGTCTCCTAGCTGTAGCTTCAATCTCAGGGTCAAATAGCAATTCACCACCGTGTCGCGTGTGCATATAAAACTAACAACAAAACTAAAGAAGAAGAATTAGTAACAAAATAGGCGTACTTGCGTACGCTAAAAACGTAGTCTAAAATAATCTAAAATTAACTAATATCAAACCGTTACTTCCCCGGCAACGGCGCCAAAAACTTGTTCAGATATAAATTACCGCAAGTGAACGGTGTCTGTTGTAGCACTTACGGGTCGATCTCAGGGAAGTGAAGGTTGAGTACTAGTTGATTTAAGATTTGATTTATCTACGTCAGAATAATATTTGTGTATGTGTGAGGTATGACAGAATAAAAATAATATATAATAATTGGATAATAAAATTAATTCAATGATAAAAAGCTCTAGGACAACGGTATCACCATTAACATAGATTGATCAATATAGACTATTGGAAGGAATAACATATTTAATTGTGTATTTAAGTGAGACTAATTTTCTGGTTTTAATTCTGAAAACTAAAACCAATACTTGTTATTCTCTCTCGAGATATAAGAAGCCTTCCTATAGTGAAATAATCCTATTCTCATGGGTCTTATAACTCATATAGGAGCTTTAAAGACCAAAATTAAAATGTCTCAACTATCACTCTCACCATTCTCATAGGAGAGGTCTAATTTTGACTCGGGCTCTCTAAGTGGAAATTCAACTCTCATTGCAATTTACACTGAGTAATTATTAATTATATTCAATTCATAATATATATGCTAACTCAAAAGGACTAAACTCAACTCTCATTGTAGTATTAATCAAGAGCTACGTATATAGATTATGACCAATAAATTAATACTTTAACACAACCCTATCAAACCTAAGTACAACCATTAAATAATGTTTAGAAAATCATAACATTGACCAATCCATATTAAGGCTCCATCGAGCCCTAGATAAAAGACTACTCACGATCCATAATTATAACTAAAATAACAATTTTAATAATAGAAGATAACATATTTAAATAAATAAATAAAACAAATATAAAAGAGATAATAAGGGAGATAAATATAGTATTAACTATGGCAATGACAAGTTGAGAACCTTGAGCTTGTCGTCAAATAATAGCATGAAAGTGTAAAAATATGAATAAGATAATTGATGTGAATAATGAGAGAATAAATAGAATTTAATATGAAACTAATTATTGTATTGCTTATTGTTGTGTTCTCCTCCCTCAAATGCAAATCACCTTCTTTATATAGGTAATCATGTGAGTTTCTAAATTAAATAATACACGTACGTTTACATCACTAATTAATGTAAATACATTACATGTAAAATTATTCCTACAGTTTATGCTATTAGTGCTTGAAGTTTCTTCAAAATATGAATGTTTCATAAATTAAATAATTAATTTGAGATGTTTCATGTTGTATTTATCAGAATAACTCTTCACCCATGTAGATGTTGGCATGCGTTTTCCTCGTAAATCCTTCAATGTAACATCAACCAAATTGAATGTTTCACCACTTTATTTTCAATGCTTCAACTTTTGTAATTGTGCTTCTTTATTTCATGACTTGTAAAATGGCGGCCTTGTCAACATTTTATTCAATTCTTGGCTTTTTATTTTATTTTGGGTTGCTTTGTCTTTATTGTGTGGACTTGGAGGTTTTGAATCTGAGCTTGAAGTCCTTATTTATTTTGTCGTCTTTATTCATCGCCTCGCTTAGCTGTTTAGCTAATATCAGCATCAAAATAGCTCCTTCCTACAAATAATTTTATAAATCGTAGTAAGATGTTCTAGGAAGGAATTTATTATTAAAATGAAATATAATGCTGAAAATATAAGTAAAATTATGGGAAATAAGTATATAAAATATAGTAAATTATACGCTTAACACAGAGCGACCTATCAAAGAACCGCTACCACTCTCCTACATGATATGATGCACATGGAGGTAGAGGTATATGTCAAGGACATGATCGTCAAATCAAAAGAACGGGACGGCCACATCAATGCCCTCCGGAAATTCTTCGCTCGTCTTCGGAAATATAACATGAGAATAAATCCTCAGAAGTGTGCATTCGGGGTCACCTCCGGAAAACTCTTGGGACATGTCGTCAGCAAGAGAGGCATTGAGATTGATCCAACCAAAATCAAAGCCCTTCAACAAATGCCTCGGCCTCAGAACGAGAAGGAGATTCGGGGATTTCTCGGTCAGGTCCAATACATTAGCCGGTTCATTGCCAAGCTTACTATGATTTGCGAACCGATATTCAAGAAGCTTCGTGCCTCCGATCACACCGATTGGGACGACGACTGTCAGAAGGCATTCGACAGGATAAAGGAGATCCTATCCAAACCTCCTGTCCTCATGCCACCTCAACCGGGGATTCCTCTATCCCTATACCTGACTGTTACCAACACAGCCATGGGAGCAATGCTAGCACAAACAGTTGGCAACGAGGAGCGAGCCATCTACTACATCAGCAAAAAGTTCATTGAGTACGAGACGAGGTATACCCAACTGGAAAAGACATGCCTTGCCCTAGTATGGTCAACAAAGAAGCTGCGGCATTACATGCTCAGCTACTCGGTCCACATCTACTCCAAGATGGACCCGGTTAAATACATCTTCGAAAAACCCGTACTAAACGGAAGGCTGTCTAGATGGACACTCACGCTGTCTGAGTTTGATCTCAAGTTTGTACCCCTCAAGGTTATCAAGGGAAGAGCAGTCGCTGATTTCCTAGCAGAAAATCCCGTCAACGAGGATCCAACGACCGACACATGGTCACTTCCTGGCGAAGACATCCTTTGTGCCGACTCCGACGCATGGGACCTATACTTTGATGGTGCATCTAATCTGAGAGGCTTCGGGGTAGGAATCCTTCTAATATCACCACAGGGAGAACATGTTCCGATCTCGGTCAAGCTGGACTTCGCCGTCACCAAAAATGCCGCTGAATATGAAGCATGTCTCATCGGCCTACAAGCAGCCATCACACTTTGCATCAAGAGACTGAGGGTCCATGGCGATTCCTCGCTCATCATCAATCAGGTATCTGGATCATGGAAAATCCGATCTGACAGCTTAGCTCCCTACAAAGCGAAGATCAGTCAAGAGGCCCAGTTCTTCGACCAAATCGACTACTTCCACTTGCCGCGACAGGAAAATCAATTTGCTGATGCCCTGGTAAAACATGCCGCGCTCGTCAACATACCTGACGACATGACATCGATGCCCCTTTGTGTCGAGAGAAGGAGCGAGCCAGCTCACATTTGTGCCATTATCGACGACGAGGAAAGCCATGATGAACCTTGGTACCAAGCCATCCTCAATTACAAAACCAAAAACGAATTCCCTCCCAACTCTGATCAAAGAGGACAAAGAGCCATCCGTTTACTTGCATTACAATTCGTGATAAACCAAAATCAACTCTACAAAAGAACACCCCAAGGAATTCTCCTCCTTTGCATTGACCATCACAAAGCCAAGAAACTCATGGGAGAGGTTCACGACGGAGAATGTGGCCCTCACATAAGTGCAATGATGCTTACACGGAAAATCATGCGGCTAGGTTACTACTGGACAACCATGGAAGCCGATTACCGTAACTACGTCAAACATTGCCACAATTGCCAAATATTCGCCAACATACAACACATACCACCATCCCTTTTATACCCCATGACATCACCCTGGCCATTCTCAACCTGGGGCATCGACATCATCAGGAAAGTCAACCCGGTAGGCACCAAGGGGCATTGCTTCGTCCTCGTCGCCATCGACTACATCACCAAATGGGTGGAAGCGCAGTCATATGCAGTCTTGACCGCCAAACAAGTGGCCAAGTTCATTCAAAACAACATTATCTGCCGATATGGGGTACCCCATGAAATCATCAGCGATCAAGGCTCTCACTTCCGGGCGGAAACTCAAGCTTTGCTGGACAAATACAAGATCAAATGACATCGATCATCCCCCTACCTTCCCCAAGCCAACGGAGCGGTGGAGGCAGCAAACAAAACTCTTGTTGCCATTATCAAGAAAATGCAAGACAACTACCGCGATTGGCCGAGAAAACTCCCATTCGCACTCTGGGGATACCGAACCTCCATTCGAACACCGACAGGCGCCACACCCTTCTACCTAGCATACGGTATGGAGGCGGTCCAACCAGTAGAGTTAGAGGTCCCATCTCTACGCATCCTACTGGAGAGTCAAGTCCCTGAGGCGGAATGGACCCGTCGAAGGTACGAACAACTCACTCTTCTAGACGAACGTCGACTCAATACCTTGCACAACGTCCAGCTATACCAACGACGTATACAACGGGCATTCAACAGGAAGGTCAAACCCAGAAACATCCGGGAGGGCGACTTGGTCCTCAAGTCAGTCCGAGCACCATTACCCGTCGATCCGAGGGGAAAATTCAAACCCAACTGGGCCGGGCCATACCTGGTCAAGAAAATACTTTCGGGGGGCGCAGTGAGGCTGAGTGACCTAGACGGGGAGGACTTTACAAACCCGACTAACCTAGACCAACTCAAGAAATACTACCCTTGAGTCCTAGCAACCAACAACCTAGCCTAGTTTTGCAACTAGCAATCATCTTAACCCTTTTCAAGTGAAGTTCCTCAATGTGTTCTGATTTGAAATTGCATGTTTTATCGAGTCTAAGCTGCGGCACCTTGCCCGTTTCGAATGTCCTTCGATCCGTCAAAGGCAACGTCCATTTGCACTACAAAAACAAACCCCCTGAACTACGAACATGGTTTGATTTCACCTCTTCAGGTGAATACGTAGGCAGTCCCTCTAATGCCTAAGGGATACAACCACAAAATCCAATTCAAATTCACAAAACATTTCGAACTACGATCATGGTTTGATATCACCTCTTCAGGTGGATACGTAGGCAGTCCTTTCTTACACAAGAAGGATACAACCATCCCCACATAAAAAAAAAATCCCATCAAAAAAGAGAAAGGGAAAACCATTCCCTTTCCCCAGAAAATACAAAAATAAGCCTTTCTCCCTTTCCACAAAATACCACTTTCCCAAGTGCAATTGTTTAGGACGATTCAAATCGAGTTGCCTTCACAAAACGGATGGAAGAAACAAGCGTTCACAACTTTCCGACACGAGCAATCCTCTTATTTAATTAATAATGGGAGGGATTACAATCTCAACAACAAATAAAGCTCGACGAGTCTGCAACTTGTCGAAGCTAAGGTGTCAACTAACACACCTCACATAGTAAAACTAGCACAAAACACACAATAACTAGCTAGTACAACATAATAAAAACTCACAACAATAATACAACATAATAATAAAGTGGGTAATGAAGGTCTTCACTCTTCCATTCTACCCTTACCTTTTCCTTCGGGGTACATCTTCCCCTTGTTCTTCTTGTTGGCCCACCTAGCATGGACTTCTCCCTCGGAACGAATCTTAAATGGATCTAAGACGGCGACGGCCTCCGGTCTGGCACAAGACCCCATATTTGACCCAAGACGAGACAATGCACGGCCCACCATATTCTTGGGGCCGGAACTCTTCCTCTTCGGTGGTCTCATCACATCGGGGGTAGCTCCATCAACATACTCCTCAAAGAAGGCACGGTTGGCCTTGCCAACCTCTCGATACTTCAAGTCGACAACCTCGTCCTTAGGGAATTTGGATCTCTCTTCCAAGGACGGAGCTCGTGACCACTTGACATAAGCGGGAGTCACCCATGTCGTAGCTGCGGGGTTTGGCACCTCCCAAAGTGGCCGAGTGGCCCACCACCTTTCAAAGAACTCCACAAGCTCGGAGTTCTGGAACACATTTTTTTGGACAAGAGTATCTTGAGCGGGCACCTTTTGTTGACGCCCCATTTGCCTCATGAGCCTTTCGGGATAAATGAAGGAAATAACCTTCAAACCCACCGCCATCAAAGAACGAGGACTAGCACCCGAAGCGGGCAACCCCGTGAAGGACCTCAAGTCCCACCACGGCACCACCCAACGGATATGAGGACCACCCTCCTCCGCCAATCTTGCGGCCCAATAGGCCTCGGTGGAAGCAAAACTATCCAGGTACAACTTCTTCCTCATGGTGAGATGACGGAAGGAATTGGAAGAAGGATTAACCGGAGGCTCTACATACCTTAGGCTCTCCAATAGCCACACTTGGAGGATCCTTGGCAATCCGAAAGAGGGAGCTTCTCCACAAGAGCCTTCCTTGTCCAAAGCTTGGATAATCTCTCCAAGCACCAACCATGATGGATCTCTACCATGCTCCATTTGCTCAATCACATGGATAAGGGTCATGCTACCATGACATCTTGGCCCCTCCTTCTTCAAGACATCAACAAAGAGGTACACATAGACAAGGTAAAATACAAGAGCCCTTCTCCTAGCCACCTCCGAGATATTAGCATCTAATCGATTTGAAAAGATGTTGATAGGAGCCAACATATCCACACCATGTGGAGCAAGAAGGAAGTTGACTGGGCTTGTGGATAAGCCCAACATAGAACGGAAATTCTCCTTGTAGCACAACCGAGTCGTAGGAAGCACCGGAGCACAACCCGGCCACCCACCAATGGCTCCAACTTCTTCGGCAAGAGGACAAATTTCACCTTTCGGGAAAACGAAAACATGATGTTTCGAATCCCAAAACCGAGAACATGCTTTAAGAAACGAGGGTTGCACCTTTACTTGACGGAACACCAACAATTGACCAACTCCCATGCAATCGAGTTGATACTTCTCGGGAGGCGACAAATCCCGGCACCATTGTCGCAATGCATTCTCAAAAGCATCCATGAAATATTTTTGTGGAAGAAGAAGAGGTTTTGTAGAGATGTTTTTGTGTTCGGATGATGAAACAATGAAGCGCAAACATCCCTATTTATACAAAATGATCAGCGCGTTTTTCAGAAAAAGAGGAGAGCCGGCTTCCATCGCCAAGACGCTCGCGCCTCTTTGAGGCTTCTACAAGATTCCCGCTATTGACTTGTCTCTTTCAACATGTGTTTTCTCCTGACACCTCAAACCTCCCGCCAGGAACCTCGCGCCTCTTCGGGATGATTCCGGGAAGTTTTGTGTTTCTTCACACTCACATTTCCTTGTTTTTCGCGTTTTACGAAACCCGACACGGTTTTCATGACGCGGCTATAAACATATGGATTTTTTCTTTCTTTTTTTAAAGGGGGGAAGGGCTAGTCGCCCTGATCCACGATGGATCGTTTCCATGTCAGTCGAAATTCCGAAAATTTTTCGCTTTTTTGCAATTCAAAAATCAAAATCGAAAGTTGATAACACAACATCAATTTTCCTCAAAAACTCAAGCACTCACAAATTCGAGTCTTGACATCATAAATCAAACATACTCGCAAAAAATCCTTTTCTAAAATTCTTTCCTGGCGGTTTGAGTTTTATATTTTTCGAGTCATTTTCAAATTTCGATGCAATTTAATTCACGACACGAGTTAATTGCTCAAATTTTCAAATCAATTCCTTTTGGATTCCGAACGTGACCATTTGTCACGGAATTTTCAAAAATCATTTCAAAATTTCAAATTTTAACTTCAAGTCATCTTGGTTAATTTTTGTCTTTTTTTCAATCAATTGCTTCTACGTGTTTACGTTTTTGCGTATGTGCTATCTATTGCCTGTTTTCTACAGCTAACAATGCATGAACTGGTGCAAAGCAAAAGGAGAATCGACAACCGACAGCGCTCCTCCGAAACACAACACAAAAAAAGCCGAAAATCACAAAATAAACCACAATCCATAAACACATATATACAAACCGCCTTACGCAAAATACATAAACAAACGTCTATCATACAGGCACTGGCCTAAAACAAACGTCTATCATACAGACACTGGCCTAAAACAAACGTCTATCATACAGACGCTGGCCTAAGACAACGAACTGGGGGCTATCCGCCACCTACCGAACTAGGCACTCTCTATCCTCTCAAACAGAAAAGAAAGAGATCAACATAGGAAACAAAGGAGCAACAGCGGAAGCAGAGGTGATTATCATGACGGTAATACACCGTTCCTGCTCCTCGACAAAAAGGAAGACAGTGTCTGGCAGATTTTGGACGATGGGGCGACCCAGAACCATGATGCGATGCATCATTCCGGTACTGACCCCACTCATCAGCCACCCTGTCTATGAGCCACAAAGAAAAGGACAAACCGGCCATATCAGCCGCCTATCCTCCTCTACGGAAGCATCCTCCACCACCGCCTCGAATACGGCAGCTTCCTCGGCCGCTACATCCCCTCCGGGATCGACTTCCTCCTCCAAAGACTCAACAACGGACCCCATCGGTCCCAGACGATACCCTGCGATCAAAAAGTAAAACAACAACAAAAACGTCAGCCGAAATTTCGGCATTACGACGGCATGAAATGGATAAACCCAAAAAAAACAAAAAAACAACCTGCAATACAAAAAACAAGGGGCAATCCCGCCCCAAACCACTCACAAAAAAAAAGACACAAAAACGACTCGCCCCTCTTTTAAAGCAAAAGACGAGTCAAAACCACAAAAACGGCATTTCAAGACCCATACAAGGTCTGCCAACAACCCGAAATACATTCCCGACACACTGGGGATTTTTTCTACGGTTCAAAAAGGCAATTCATACGCTAATTTGAGCCCAAACCGGTCAAAATTCAAAGAAGACCGCAAAAAGGCAAACGTGATTTTATCACGCCTCAGGGTGACCTAAGATACCAATAAGGTCCATTTCAAGGCAAACTGACTCAATTCAAGCCCAAACAGACGCTTATTTTGTCAGACGTAAGACCGTCGCAAAAGGCAAAAATCCAATTTTGCCCATAAACACCCAACGAAGGTCCTTAAACGGCAAACACGGGTTTTCCCAACTACAAAGCAACCTAGTGGGACCCACTACCCGAGAAAATAAACTTGGCATTGTGAAATGAGACGGTTTCTCGCCCCATTCACGTTTTTCGAGCATAGGGAGCGGGAACGGGGACCAAAATGCAAACGAAAAGCACCCATATACTCCTAAACAGGTTTCTAACCTAATGCAAACATCAATTTCACTCGAAATTGGCTCAATCAAAAACGCCCAATTCGATTTTTTAGGGCAAAATTTCGCTCTAATTCAATCAAGCTAAAATCGACAAATTTGAAAAGATTCAAGAGGAAATACTTACCTTGAGATGACATTTGTTGATAATGGCACAAACAAAAGCAAGCTAGAAGGTCTTTTAATGGCGATTTTGGCGAGATTTTGAGGTTGAAGATGAATGATCATCCGCAGCTCAACCTCGCGTCTTTTTAACAGAAAATATGGAAGCCGGTTTCTATCGCCAGATGGCTCGCGCCTAAACCAGGCCTCCCCTTTTCTTTTTCAGCGAAATTTGGGCTTTGGCCCTATTTCCCATGACAAATTCCAAAATTTTCGTTGACGATATTGAATATTGTCATTTCCTCGAAAACAAACATAACCAAATAGTGAAAATTCAAATTCGCTATTTTCAAAAACTTCAAGCAAAATCGCCAACTTCAAAAATAATAGCGAAAATTCAAAATCGCTATTTTCCTCCAACTTCAAAAATAATAGCGAAAATTCAAAAACCGCTATTTCCATCAAATGCCAACGGCGGCACATAAACCGTCACTTCAATCAATGGTGAAGATTCCAAATTCACTATTTCTTTCTAATGTCAACGACGGCACATAAACCGTCACTTCAAACGCTATAGCAAACTCAAAATTGCTATTTTCCTTCAAAATTAAAACAAACGGCGATCAAAACCGCCACTGCGAATTCAAGCCGACGAATGGTGAAAATTCCAAATTCACTACTCCTTCAAATACCAGCAGGGGGCTTCCTCGCGGAACCCTCTCATTCCAAAAATAGTGATAGTGAAAATCCAAGCTCACTATTTCCCCAGTGGCATCACGAGTTCGCTACTTTCAAAACAAGCCTATTTGGCGCGGCTATTCCCATGGTCCATTAACCAACCGTGTCATGGCTGGCGAGCCTTTGTCCGCACCCTTTCAAGGACAGATCCTGAAGATGCCTCGGGTACATTTCTTTGTCTCGGCTGGCGAGCCTTACAACGCATCGCGGCTGGCGAGCCCTCCTCACATACGCACCATGGCTGGCGAGCCTTTGTCCGCAACCATATCAAGGACGGATCCCGAAGATGCCTCGGGTACATTTCCTTGTCTCGGCTGGCGAGCCTTACAACGCATCGCGGCTGGCGAGCCCTTCTCACATACGCACCACGGCTGGCGAGCCTTTGTCCGCACCCTTTTCAAGGACAGATCCCGAAGATGCCTCGGGTACATTTTCTTGTCTCGGCTGGCGAGCCTTACAATGCATCGCGGCTGGCGAGCCTTACAACGCACCGCGGCTGGCGAGCCCTCCTCACATACGCACCACGGCTGGCGAGCCTTTGTCCGCAAACATGTAAGGACATATCCGAAGATGCCTCGGGTACATTTCCTTGTCTTGGCTGGCGAGCCTTACAACACATCGCGGCTGGCGAGCCCTCCTAACATACGAACCACGGTTGGCGAGCCTTTGTCCGCAAACATGCAAGGACATATCCGAAGATGCCTCGGGTACATTTCCTTGTCTCGGCTGGCGAGCCTTACAACGCATCGCGGCTGGCGAGCCCTCCTCACATACGTACCACGGCTGGCGAGCCTTTGTCCGCACCCTTTTCAAAAACAGATCCCGAAGATGCCTCGGGTACATTTCCTTGTCCCGGTTGGCGAGCCTTACAACGCATCGCGGCTGGCGAGCCTTTCTCCGCACCCTTTTCAAGGACAGATCCCGAAGATGCCTCGTGTACATTTCCTTGTCTCGGCTGGCGAGCCTTACAACGTATCGCGGCTGGCGAGCCCTCCTCACATACGCACCACGGCTGGCGAGCCTTTGTCCGCACCCTTTTCAAGGACAGATCCCGAAGATGCCTCGGGTACATTTCCTTGTCTCGGCTGGCGAGCCTTACAACGCACCACGGCTGGCGAGCCTTTGTCCGCACCCTTTCAAGGACAGATCCCGAAGATGCCTCGGGTACATTTCCTTGTCGCGGCGGAAGAGCCTTACAACGCATCGCGGCTGGCGAGCCCTTCTCACATACGCACCGCAGCTGGCGAGCATTTATCCGCAACCATGCAAGGACATATCCGAGGATGCCTCGGGTAGGACTCCTTCTTATGGCTGGCGAGCCTTCTTACGTAGTCTAACGGACTTTAAACGACCCGCACGGACAGTCGACAGATGTTAAAATATTCCCGACGACAGGTCCTTGACTCATACACTCGAGTCGCCTGGGCGTCGCCCTTCCCGACGGCAGGTCCTTGGCCCGAATCCTTTTGAGCCGCCTCGACGTCGCTTGGGTCTTCAGGTTGTAATCTTCGATTGACCTGGGGACTCTAATTTGACTTTCGCCCTATCCAAACCTCAGTCAAAGTGGGGGCTCTGTAGATACCCAGTATCTGCTGAGACTCCAACAAACACCCGATGATTATCGGACTACAACATGTTTAGGGATCGCAGCGTTTGATCGACAGTTTGTGTACAACTTTACGTCGGAAAACTTAAAACGATTTCGAAAACAAAACATTTCAAAACATTTTAAAAATACCTGGAGTGTTTAATACACGGCGACGGGGTCGCAATGACACTAACGAGAGTCAAAACCGACACCGGACCAAAAACCGACTCAAAAATTCAAATCCCGACTCCAACAACGAGTCAAACCGAGTCAACCACAAAAACAAAATATCTTCAAGCCTTCTATGCTAAGTTTTCCCGGATTCATGTTGGTCAAGTACCAAACATGTGACTACAAAACCTAGGATAGAACAAATCATGATTGCGTTTGTTGTGATAGTGACAACACAACTCGAAGTGCCGCGACATGGCTCGCGCCTCTTTGAGCAGCCCAGGTGGCCACGTCACTCAAAACTCACACAACCACTCATTCTCCTATAAATATCCCTCAAATGCCACCCATTTGGGACTTATGCGAGTGTCCGCCCCCTCTTTTCTCCCTTAAAATTCTCGACTCGACTTCTAAAGTCACAATCCGACGCGTGTTTACGACCTACCGATCGTAAACACGAGCCTTACACATTGTTTGGTGCCGTCATCGTGCATTAAACCACTTGACCTACCACTTCGACCACTACACCATCATGCATTAAACCACTTCCAACATTTGTCTAGGACGATCCCGACTCCGGTTAACCCGGATACAGGACGGATCAGATGATTATTCTGATTATTCAAAACCACACTTGCAAAATGCCTTACCAAGACAAATGGATCATGTTATGCACCCTAAACCTAATACGGTAAATGGATGTTTAATTTCCGTCTTGCATGCAAATCAATCATTAATCCAACTCGACATCTTATACTTGATACGTGGATTAAACCAACCGACTTAGAAAGCTCTCACATGTTAGGTTTAAATTATTGGATGCGCATTCATGCATTTAAACCGTTTTATCAACTTTTGAATTCAACCAACCAAGATCGATCAGTAGAGGCCGCTAAACGCGGGCGGGATTGGGTGTCTGATTAAAGGACTTCCCAATATGTACCTTCACCTCTTACTCAGAAACTTTGGATAGTGGACGACCTTATCCAGGGCGTACGAGAGTCATTCTAGAGACAGGATGCTAAAGAGGGACGATTTCCTTATCTTTAGTACCGATGTCAAACGCTGCTTTGTGCTTTGATTTGACCGAGGTGTAAAGTGGAATTCGAATGGGTTCCACGCATCCCACAAATGCTTGGTGGCGACTCCGAACATCTCTAATCGTTTCGAGACCCTTAACGAGACGAAACCGATAGATCTAAAACGATCCGGTCGAAGGCATTTTTACGCCGCCGAGCGTGGCTTTCAACAGACCGCTATACGTCCACAGATTGGTGGGGCGTATAGGTGGGCCATGTCCACAAAATTCCATTAATTATCAATTATTGCACTTAATAATTATATCGTTTAATTACATTAAACTAATTTACACTACATTTTACACTATATTTTTTCAGATCAATCCCCAAATTCCCCGATTCCGAATACCCAAAAATGTCGTCACATCCATTCAACCTCCGTTCTTGTCAAAGTCGATGGAGATTATGATGATTCAGAGGTTGAGTTGTTAATTATTATTTGATCCACTGATCACTGATGAGGAATTGTCAGAAGCGTTAAGTAATGGTGGTGGCGGGATCAGTTGAATATGAGAGGTGTTTTGAAAAATGGAGAGGAGAGAGAAGGAAAATGATATGACAGTGGAGATGAAGAGAAAATCAGACCGTGTTAAGGTGGGTGAATCTGTGGGGAGGCGTCGAGTTTGTCTTTGCCGAAGTGTTGGTGATTTGCTTCGTTACAGGTGAAGAGAGAAAGCAGAATAAGGTTGAAGGATGAAGAATGTTTTGGTAAATTTCTACCAATTTAGGGTTAAAGTGGTCTTAGCGTTAGGTCAATATTGCGATTTATGTGAGCGTCGTATGTTATTCTGTTTGAACGATGAATGCAATGAACACAAGCAATTTTGGTGACGCGGAAAACCCAATGTGGGAAACAACCGCGGGAGGAGACGGAATCCCACCAATATTTTTACTATAATTCGAGAGGAAATACAGTTCTTATGCTTGCTATGAATGCTAAAGAGTAATTCGTGTATGTTTCGATGATCATTCTTCTTTGCATGGGTGTTCCTTATATAGGGGAGGTCGAGGAGCTAGGGTTTCTTCCTTCTTCTCCAAGTTACTCCTAATTTAACAATGGGTAGGTCTCTCCTTTCTTCGGATCTCGCAAGCTATTGGACCCTCACAAGCTTCGTCCGTGTGGATCAAAGCCCACTTCCTGCGTTACTCGCTGAGGCTGGCACCCTGGCTCCCTGGTATCCTGCATCCCGCGGCGCTCCCAGGCCTGCTGCCCCAAGTCAGCCCATATCCATATTTTGGGCCTAACAGTTTGCCCCCAATTTTCTGCGAAAAGTGCAACCCTAATTATTTGAGCGGGAAATTGCAGTGTATCGTTAAGTGACTTCTCGCATACTCCATTTCAATTCACATTTTAAAAACCCCAACTACCCTCTCCTATTTAATCTCATCCGCCCACCATTTTCTCTTTCATCATCATTTCATCTCCTCAAACCTCTCAAACTTCCGTCTCCCCAAATTCCTTCTTTGTCAACACCCTTTCACTGCCAGCGCCGCCTTCATCCGTCCTCTCAGGTACTCCCATTTCTTTCTCCTCGTTTATTATGGCTAAGACTCGCTTAACTTCATCTTCCTCCACCACCATCGACCTTGAAAACGACGACTTCCCCACACAGGGAGTCCTCAAAAGACCACACTCCGGTGACTCCCACCTTACCCAGGAGGATATACCCAGAATCAAAGCCCTGCTGGGGCTAGGTGACGATGTGATGATCCACATCCCCAAACCTGGTCAGAAAGCAGACGCTTTTCGTTCGGGGTGGATTTGCCTGTACACCTACCCCTTTGTCCTTGGCCTCAAATTTCCGTTCCCCCCAATGATCCAAGAGTTCATCCGCTTGAACTCTCTCCCTATGGCCCAAATTGCTCCTTATGCGTGGAGGATCCTCCTGTCCACCATTGCTCTGAACAATAGCATGGGCGCCGAGATTGGTTTATCAGATCTGGCCCATAGGTTCGAGTGCCGATCACTGGGGCACGGCCAATATACTTTTAGGTCTGTGGAGAAGACCGAAAACTTCCTCCTCTCGGCGGCAAAAGGGAAGGACGATGGGTGGTATGAGGATTTCTTCTACATCAAGCTCGAGTCGCTTCCCATTCGTGCTGACTACCTGTTTGAACACTGGGTTTTCGCCAAGAGTAAGTGCATTTGCATGTTCATTCATAATTGCCCCGTAAACTTACTATTCTTACTCCTTGATTTGACGCAGAACTCAAGAACCCTGAGAAATCCGAGGACGAGGATACTTCTGTTGCCAAGCTCTTTTCCATTCCTGAAGATCGTAGATTATTCCCCCTCCTGCTTGCTGGTTTAGACGATTCTGCTACCGAGGAAACCATGTCTTCTGGTAAACACCCCTCAATCCCTTGGAATTCCCTGTCTCCTTTGATTCTTTATTCTGACCCCCTGCGTCCCTGTGCTCCTGTAGGAAGTGCCAAACCATCTGCCTCCGAGATCCTGATGCGCCACGCCAGGAAGAGGACTGCTGACTCCTCTCACTCTCCTGCCTCCTCGAGAAGAAGGTCCTCTTCTAGGCCTGCTCCAGAGCCCATTGAAGCTACCCCAATATCGCGCGCTCCTGGATCCCCCATTCATTCTGATGAACTGCTCCTACGCCTCCCTGCTGAGTTTGGGGACGCTGATCGGGCCAACTACTGGCCCGCACTAGAAAGGCTCCTGACCCCAGCTTGCTCCAAGGCTTTTGACTCAACTGCCCCCCAGGAGATGACGACACAGGCTGCGAGCAGCACGCTTCTGGTGAGCCTCCTTTTGATGTTCCACCTCTCTCTTTACCCCTGTGCTTCCACGACTAATGCGTTCTTTTCTTTTGTTTCAGGCTCTCCAATCTTCTCTCTACCTTCGCAAGATGCTGCAGAGGGCTAAGGTTGAATGTCTGGCTTCTATGGGGAAGAACAAGGAGCTCACAGCCACCTGTGCCAAGTTGAGGGAGCAGCTCCACACACGACTTTCCGGGAGAAGGAGGCGGCCAAAGATCACCTGCGAGGACCCAGGAGGCCAACTGCGTTCTGACTTCAGGGTTAACAAAGGCAGAGGCCCGTGCTGAAGAGATGGCTGAGCTGGCCAAGAATGTGGGAGCCTACACTGCTTTTGAGGGGCGGATTGACTGCATCCGTGCCTATACCGAGGGGAGGCACACATCCTGGAACCTGGAAGAGGAGCTGGCTGAATTTGCTCGTGCATTTCCCAATGGCATGGATCTGAGTGCCCTGTTCCCTCCTGAGGCTGAAGCTGCTAACCCGGAGCCTGAGTATTCAGCCATGGATATTTCTCGGAGCCATTTCGGGACCGTTGAGGAGATCCCGGCCGGGAGGTGGTGATGGTGCTTCTACAACTCCCGGAGCTGTCCGTGTACTGCAATGGAGAAGCAAATAGAGCATGGGGAGCGAGCAATGGTCGTAGCGCTATTGAGAGGATTGACCTCTCTTAAATTTTATTTCAATTTATCCGGGGACTTGGCCTGTGTGGCGCAAGTTTTGTAAAAAAACTATCTTATTTTGGTCCGTTTTGTGCTGCCGTGTGCGGCGTTGAACTTTTGATGGCGCCGCTAAAGGTAGCAGTACCCTACTTTAAAGTAGCTTTAGGCCCGAGTTTCCGAGGCCTTACTTTTGTTATACTTGTGTTTTTGCCACCAATTTACGGAGTTTCGATTCCACATAGGTATACCCAGAAGTCGGCACGACTCAGTGCACAGCCCACATTTTCCGGTGATAGATTTTTGATAACATATTCCACCCATGACGTGGAATATCTTATCACTAGGGCTAGCCGACTTAGAGCTCACCTTCATTGAATATTTCGACTAACAAGGAGTGTTGCGCTCCTTGTGGTTCCGACGTTGAAATCCGTGCGTGCACCCATTGACATACGACATAGCTAGCTAAGGAATTACTGAGTTAACGTTAAGGTATGGGTGGTCTTAGTATGCCGAACCCTGCGCGCTACCTCGGCGTATGCTCTCCATGTGGCTTGACTTTAGATAAACGTCTCGCGGCCTCACATGGCGGGGGACCCTCAAAGTGTGCCTCATCTGACAAGCAACCAACATTAGTACCAAAGCCCTTCTTCGTAGAAGCATTATAAAGTCCAAAGTAGTGCAAATTACCCGTGTCTTTGTCTCATGGTGTTCCGGGGCAACACTGGATCCAGAAGCCACAAACTGTACTACTCGGTTTAAAAACGACTCTTTCTAAAAAAAAGAAAAGCTAAAAGGAAAAAAGTTTTCATAAAACATTCTAATGCCTAAGGCATATACTAACCCCCACCCCCTTTTTTTTTTTTTTTTTTTTTTTTTTTTTTGCTTCACGGACTTTCGAAGGGTCCTTTGTACACTAAAGTTTTGGCACTTTGTCAGACAAAGTACCGTTTCAAGTGACGGATGTTCCAGGGTTTATCCAGGATTTGACCGTGCATGGTCATCAACCTGTATGCCCCATTCTTAACAATGCTTTCGACCTGATA
This sequence comes from Silene latifolia, assembly GCF_048544455.1. NCBI lineage: Eukaryota > Viridiplantae > Streptophyta > Magnoliopsida > Caryophyllales > Caryophyllaceae > Silene > Silene latifolia. The sequence continues at coordinate 198,080,723 of NC_133538.1, read as the reverse complement.
TGGCCCTTCCCATTTATAGGCGAATTTGCCTGCCTTGTGGTTCTTGGTATTTTCAAATACCCTTCTTAGTACTAGGTCCCCTACTTCGAGGGTCCTGATTCTGACATTCTTGTTATATGTCCTTGCTACGGATTGCTTATATGATGCCATACGTATGTAAGCACTTTCTCGCAGCTCATCAACTGTATCCAGGCTCCTGGTCATTTCGACTTGGTTTTGCTCCGCCGTTTGACAGCCGTATCTGTGTGTGGGTACCAGGACTTCTGAAGGTATCACTGCCTCCGCTCCGTATACTAGGCTAAACGGAGTTTGACCCGTTGCCATCTTTGGAGTTGTTCTGTCTGACCAGAGTACCAGTGGTAGTTCATCTGCCCATTTTCCCCCTAACTCTTCCAGCCGCTTCCTGAGGTTCTCCACAATAATCTTATTGCTGGACTCAGCTTGGCCGTTGGTTTGTGGATACCTGGGGGCTGACTTTCTCAGTGTTATGTTCCATCGTGCACAGAAGCCTTCAGTGTTATCTGATATGAACTGGGACCCGTTGTCGCATATGATCTCGGATGGTATCCCAAATCTGCTTATGATGTTGCGCTTGATGAAAGAGATCACCTGTTGTTCTTTTACCTCTGTCATGGCTTCTGCTTCAATCCATTTTGAGAAGTAGTCGGTCATTGCTAGCATATATACTCTGTTTCCTGGAGCCCTGGGTAGCTTTCCCACTATGTCCATGCTCCACATCATGAATGGCCATGGAGAGATAATTGGATGCATTGGTTCTGCTGGCTGGTGAATCGCTGGAGCCGCCTTTTGACATGATTCACAACGTTTGGCATGGTTTATGGCGTCTGCGCGCATTGTGGGCCAGAAATACCCCTGTCTTAAGATTTTGTTTGACAGGCTTCGTCCTCCAGCGTGGTTCCCGCATTCTCCACTGTGCATGTCTTGCAGTATTGTTTCTGCTTCCCCCTTGCTTAAGCACCTGAGGCATGGTCCTGCCAATGATTTTCTGAAGAGAATATTATCAATCATGATATACCTGGAAGCTTTTATTCTGAAACTTTGTGCTTCCTTTCTGTCTTCAGGGAGCGTCCCATCCCTTAGCCAATTTAGGTATGGAATCCTCCAATCTGCATCCTGCTGTCCCACTGGGGAAACCAGCATTCTGGTTCCCTGTACGCGCTGCACGTGTACACCCTTTACTGTGGAATCCAAGTCCGCTCTTTGGATGGTCAGGGGTCAACACGTGAGTAATTGGTATGTTTGACAGCTCTGTGGGCCGGAAGGTTGCCCCCAGCGTAGCCAGAGCATCAGCCTCCACGTTCTGATCTCGTGGCACCTGAGTTATCTTGAATGTCCTGAACTTTGATTTCTGCTCTGTGGCTATCTTTAGGTACGCTATCATCTTTGAATCTCGTGCCACATATTCGTTGTTCACATGATTTACCACAAGTAAGGAGTCACTATATACCCTCAGGTTCCTTACCTTGAGCCCTGACGCCATTTGCATCCCAAGTATAAGAGCTTCATACTCGGCCTCATTATTGGTTGCCTTGAATTCGCACCTGATGGCTTGCACTATCATATCCCCTTTGGGAGATCGCAGTACTAACCCCACACCAGCCCCTCTAGCATTTGAGGCTCCGTCAATATACAGGGTCCACACCTCACCATCCTGGCTTCCCATCATCGTCAGCATTCCTTCCTCTGCTTCCCCACGAGTTGCAGGGCAGAAGTCAGAGACGAAATCTGCTAGGGCTTGGGATTTTATCGCCGTTCTGGGTTCAAATTGCAGGTCATAGCCACTAAGATGCACTGACCACTTAGTCATTCTCCCTGAGAGTTCAGGCTTCCTCATAATAGTCTTTAGCGGGTAATTGGTTATGACATGGATGGTGTGAGATTCAAAGTACGGCCGCAGTTTATAAGAGGCAGTAACCAGAGCCAGTGCTAATTTTTCAAAAGAAGTGTACCTGGTCTCTGCAGGGAGCAGAGACTTGCTGATATAATATACGGGATGCTGCACTCCTTCTTGTTCTTTAACCAGAACTGCGCTTACGGCTGCTTCCGTGACTGATAGATACAAAAATAGTGGTTCCCCTTGCTCAGGCTTCGCGAGTAATGGCGGCGTGCTTAGGTAGCTTTTGAGTTCGGCAAATGCTTTTTCATGCTCTTTAGTCCATTCGAATTTCTGACTCTTCCTCAATATATCATAGAATAGTTTGCACCTATCCGAGGCTCTTGATATGAACCTATTTAGGGCCGCCACCTTTCCTGCTAGCCTCTGCACATCTTTTGGTTTCTGGGGTGATTCCAGTTGGAGTATTGCTCTTATCTGCTCTTTGCTTGCCTCAATTCCCCTCTGTGTCACCATATACCCCAGGAACTTTCCCGAGGATACCCCGAACGAGCATTTGGATGGATTAAGTTTCATTTTAAACTCCCTCAATGTCTGGAAGGTATCCGCCAAGTGCTCCATGTGCATCTCTGCTTTCTTAGATTTTACCACCATGTCGTCAATGTATACTTCCATGGTCTTTCCTATTTGCTGCTTGAACATTTTATTTACCAACCGTTGATAGGTGGACCCGGCGTTCTTAAGGCCGAAGGGCATGACCTTGTAACAATATATGCCCCTCTCCGACATGAATGCTGTCTTTTCCTGATCTTGTGGATGCATCTTGATTTGATTGTAACCGCTCCAGGCATCGAGGAAAGTGAGTACCTCATGTCCCGATGGCGTCCACCATTGCGTCGATATGCGGTAGTGGGAAGGGATCCTTGGGACAAGCTTTGTTTAGATCTGTGAAGTCTACGCATACCCTCCACTTACCGTTCTTTTTGGGTACCACTACTACGTTAGAGAGCCACTCAGGGTAACTGACTTCTCTAATCTTATCTGCTGCCAGGAGGCTGTCCACTTCTTTATTGATGACTTCATTTCTTTCTGCCGCGAATTTTCTTCTTTTCTGCTGTACTGGGGTGCAGCTTGGGTTTACGCTTAATTTATGTGAAATAACGGATGGGTCTATGCCCACCATATCATTGTGGGACCAGGCGAAGCAATCCATGTTGCTCTTGAGAAATTGAATCAGTTGGTTGCGCAGTTCTTCACTGCAGGTGGCCCCAATCAACACTGTTCTATCCGGGTGCTCCTCATCCAGGTGTATCTGGTCCAACTCTTCCGAGGGAGGTTCCTTGTATTCTGTCGAGGTGCCCCGGTCCTGTAATTGCTATGAGGGGAGCTTGGTTGTGGCTTTGAGGGCTTGGGTATAGCAGTTTCTGGATTCCTCTTGGTCTCCTTTTACCGTAACTGTGCCCCATGGGGTTGGGAACTTGAGACACTGATGATATGTTGAAGGTACTGCCTTCATCTGATGCAACCACGGTCTCCCCAGTATCACGTTGTAGGTGGTTGGGCCTTCGATGATTAGGTATCTTACTAATTTGTTAACTCCTTCAATATATGTTGGGATGGTTATCTCACCTATTGAATGCGCAGTCTCTCCACTAAATCCCACCAGTGGCACAGATTTCTTTATCAGGTTCTCTTTATCGAAACCCATGGTTTTGAGGGTTTCGAGCATGATAAGGTTCACAGAGCTCCCTGTATCTACCAATGCTTTCCGTACAGTGCAATTGCCAATGGATAATGTTATGGTCAAGGCATCGTCATGCTGTTCTGCGCTGCTTTCCATGTCGGTTTCATCGAAAGTTACTGGGGGTAAATTGCTCTGGCTTACTCTGTACGAGGTTTCTGGATGACCTCCTTTGCTTCCGGTGGCTTTCCTCTTCGCGGCGGAATATGTCAATCCTGCTAGCTCGGATCCGCCTGTTATCACGTTAATAATCTTCGTGCATACGGGTGGAGCAGAAGGAAGTACCTGATTTGCTGCTTCCCTTCTGTCCTGCTTGCCCCCACGTGATAACAGGTGGTCCAAATTTCCTTTGCGTACCTGGAACTTCACCTCCCTCCGTAATTTGTAGCAATCTTCGGTCCTATGCCCTATGTCTTGGTGCCATTCACACCTCTTACTGCTGTCTCTGTCGTCGTTTGGCCTATCCTGAGTGGGTGGCTTTGGCCATCTCACCTGGTCACCCAGATTTCTGAGCGCTTTCAACAGCCCTTCCATTCCCGTGTTGAATCCGTATTCAGATAGCTTAGGAGGGTGTGGAGAATCGTCAATTTGCTGAGCTTTTTCTGCTACCCTGCTGATATTAGGCCTGCTGTATGGCTTAATTCTGTCATCCCTCTTTTCTGGTGCGAATTTCCTGCTTGTCTTGTCGAAGCCTGCTGTACCCTTTCTGGCCTGTATATCTTCTTCCAATCTTAACGCTGCAGTAGCTCTCTGTTGAACTTCCTCGAATCTCTCACAAGGATACATAGTTAATTCTTTGTAGAGGTTTGACTCCTTATCCAGGCCCTGCCTGAAGGCGTTGATAGCAGTGGACATATCGCAGCCTCGTATTGAGACTTTTTCTGCGTTGAACCTGGTGACGTAGTCCTTGATTGATTCCCCTATCTCCTGAACGATCCTGTACAGGTCACTTGGCTGCTTGGGTGTCCTGCGGCTGCTGGAGAACTGTTGGTTGAAAGCGTTGACCAAGTCAGCGAATGATGATATGGTGCCATTAGGCAGACCGACGAACCATTGTAATGCTGCTCCGGTTAGGGTTGAACCAAATCCCTTACACATACATGCCTCTTTTGAGGCTCCCGTGGCCGTAGTGACCATCATCTTCTGCTTGAATTGACTGATGTGATCGCAGGGGTCTGTGGTTCCATCAAAAAGAGTCATTGTTGGGACGCTAAATCCTTTTGGTAAGGCCACTGTGGCTATATCGTCAGTAAACGGTGAATCAGCGTAGCTTTCTGGTGCAGCCATCTCCATAGGCAGAGGCATACCGGGGACCCTCCTGAGGAGGCTTCGTAGTTCCTGGTACTGCTGTTCTATGTATGTCTCTCTTCCGGAGGGTCGCTGATGCTCCTGTGGCTGGTGTCCTGCTCCTTGTACGAAGTTCCGTCGTTCCAGGATTTCTGCTTGACGTGCCTGCGATGTTGCTGCCACCGGAGTGTCTTCCCAGGTATATTCGCCTTGATTTGTAGTTAGCATCCTGGTTATTGGGACTATAGTTGTGGCCCTGCTTTTCTGCGGTCCTGCCGCGCCTGATGTGGGTGTAGGTTCCTGGTGCACTGGTTCCTCATCCGGTGTTAGTGCCCCTAGTCTGTTGGGACCAGGCCTCCTCGTGGTTTGTGGTGTTCCTTCCATATCCGGCTGAGTGCTACTTCGCGTGGTAATACCCGTGTCGCCTTCGATCCCTACTTTCTGGCGGCGGCCTTCCGAGATCTGTCTTCTTGCATCTCGGGGGGACTAGCGGCCTGGTTCCTTAATTCGTTGATCTGTGCTCGGAGGAGGTTATTGTCCTCCTCCATCTGGGTTCTCATGCTCCTATTCTCGTTCTGCATAGTCCTGATGGTTCTGGCTAATGTGTCCAACCCGCTTATCATGATGCTGGTAGGACTCGGAGGTGCCCGATTCTCGCCGCTGGGGTTGCGCTCCCTTTCTGATTGTGGGACTCCCTGTTGTCCCTGGGCGAATCCTGGATCTTTGGTCTGAGCTTTTCCCGAGGATGGGCTTGCTGCGGCTGGGGAACTCTGACTTTGCTTGGCTGCTTGTATCTGAGCAGCAGTGGTGATTTTACCCGAAGTTGTACGTGCTGCTGCTGCTGCTGAGGGAGATGGTATTTGTGCTGCTGCTGAAGGGGGCGGCACCTGTGCTCCTAGTGCGCCGCCGGTGTTGCCTGAGGTTGTTTCTTTGTGTCCGGACATGTTTTGATTGTTGGGTAGATTGACTAACGAAGACGACCACTATGCCCCACGGTGGGCGCCAAACTGTTTTGGTAAATTTCTACCAATTTAGGGTTAAAGTGGTCTTAGCGTTAGGTCAATATTGCGATTTATGTGAGCGTCGTATGTTATTCTGTTTGAACGATGAATGCAATGAACACAAGCAATTTTGGTGACGCGGAAAACCCAATGTGGGAAACAACCGCGGGGGGAGACGGAATCCCACCAATATTTTTACTATAATTCGAGAGGAAATACAGTTCTTATGCTTGCTATGAATGCTAAAGAGTAATTCGTGTATGTTTCGATGATCATTCTTCTTTGCATGGGTGTTCCTTATATAGGGGAGGTCGAGGAGCTAGGGTTTCTTCCTTCTTCTCCAAGTTACTCCTAATTTAACAATGGGTAGGTCTCTCCTTTCTTCGGATCTCGCAAGCTATTGGACCCTCACAAGCTTCGTCCGTGTGGATCAAAGCCCACTTCCTGCGTTACTCGCTGAGGCTGGCACCCTGGCTCCCTGGTATCCTGCATCCCGCGGCGCTCCCAGGCCTGCTGCCCCAAGTCAGCCCATATCCATATTTTGGGCCTAACAAAGAAGATGAAGTTGGATGGTGAAATCACCATTGATGGAGAGCTTGGTGATTGTTGCTTATGTTTGTAAAGCCGTGTCGAATATACGTAAGAGTTGTTGTATTGACTTAATTGTGAAATACGGAGTACATCTTTGTTTGTTAGTTAGAATTTATTTTTGGTCTAATGTGGGTATCTGCGGAATTAGTTAGTCCCTTAGCCAGGTAGGCAGGCTTGAGTTTATATCTTTCTTATTTCTAATGGAAATCTTATCTTCTTACAAGAAAAAAAAATGTCCAGCTAGGGAATGGGAGTGACTAGTACCAATATTATTAGTGTTTTTAATTGAAAATGTGGGTAGTGGAGTGAAATCAAAGGTGATATTAGCGTTACAATTTACGTCTTCGGTCACTTACGGTTACCACGGTGGATTGGGGAAAGTGTACCTAGAACAGAAAAAAGTGTAACTGCATTGTTGTAAAGTGTATCTAGAATTTATGCGAAAGAATGTATCTATTTTATTTTGTAAAAAAAAAGAGTATATGAGATTTAGTAAAAAAAAGAGTATCTAAAAAAAAAGTGTATCTACATTGTAGCTAGGATAAAGAAAAGTGTATACAGAATTTACTTAAAAATTGTACCTACAATAAAAAAGTGTATCTATATTCTTAAAAAGTATATATATAGAATTCGGATAAAAAGCGTAGCTAGAATAATCCAATGTGTATATATGAGATTTCGTAGAAATAAAAAAAAGTGTATCCAACATATGTTTCAAGTGTATCTACATTTTTTTTTTACTATATAGATACATTTTTTTCCATCTTTTTTTATACACACTTACCGCCACTAGATACATTAAAATATATTTTAGGTACACTTTTTCTTCACTTATGATTAATGTATCTAGTAATACAATTAATGTATTCAACAATATTTTTAATGTATCTAAAGACAAATACACCCCTAGTAACATAATTAATCCCCAAGTTCTTAATCTTTCCAAAAGCAAGATAAGTTTCAGTAAGATGCACCGACTAGCCAAGATGGTTTCACGCCTTGCTTGTTTTCTTTGTTTGTTTTGTTTTCCTTTTTTTCTTGGGCTCGAGTTTCCGTCTCATTATTCCGTCTCGCAATCCCATCTCACCTACATATTAAATCAAAATAATAATAATACGAATAATATAATAAAAATCCGACTACTTATTAAATCTAACTAATAAGACTGATTATTATAAATTAGTTATTGAAATGAGCAATTAAATCAATTAAACACGCAAAATCGAGTCGGAATAAGGTATAAATGCTGGGTAAAAAGCGACTAAAATACTACTCATCAATAAGCCAAATATTGAAAAAGTTCCCACTTTTCCTCATAGCTCAACCGATTAATGAACTTTCCCTCACTTAACGAATCAACATGACCAAGAGTCTCCTTATTCAAACCATTATAAATTACATGACAAAGCACCCATGTTTGATAAGGATGATGACATCTTATAACATATTCATGCAACCTATAAAAATATTTATAAAATAGTTCATGCTCATATTGAGGGAAATATTTAGTAGCCATCTATCAAGTAAATTAAACTATATAGTAGAGGTAAGTCAGGTGTTGAATACACAAGGAAGGGGATGTAATTAATGTGTAAGCATTAAAGAATATAAGTAACAATAATATGGAGGTAATTAGGATTGATTAAGCTACAGTCGACTAAACAACTAATAAAGATGGGTGAATTCAGATAATTAAAAGGTCTTGGGTCAACAAACATCCACTATCAACAAACCAATTGATCTTCGATTGTCTTTACTTCAAATGCTCTCAAGTACTCTATTGTGGAAATACGAGTTTCCTTCTTCCTCTTAAGTTTAGTCAACTAACTCGAAACGCGATATGAAAAGACCCTAATTAACTAACAATGTAATCCACTTATCTAGATTTAATCCAACAATAGCATTAACAATCAAAGGAAGCAATAAAGATAATTATCTTTAACACACGCGGTTAACGATTCGAATTATATGTTGTCTCTACTTCGTCCTAATAACGATGAAACGCATACAAATTATTATGGTAAAGTTTGCTACTTTAGTTTAGATTAATTGAACAATTACGGATTCAATATCTAAACCTGCAATAGATTAATGAAAGCAATTACTAATTAATCAGATTAGCAAGATAAACAATAATCATAAAATAAGAGCAAGAGACATAAACAATACTTGAGAAATAAAGAAATAAAGAACAATCTCACAATTAATTAATCGATAACTTTAATTGTTGATCCAATAAAGGGAGGATTAGTTCCTCATAATTTTTTAAGCAAAAGATGAATTAGGGTTCTTGAGTATTGTCTAATAATAGTAACGATAATAATGGAAAACAACAATAATAAGTCTTATGTATCTTAAAGCAATAAAGCAAAGCTACGAAATAAGGTAATTTCGTCGTTTAGCACATGGCTACCCGCCAGCCTTAATGGCGCCCCGCCAGGCAACTAGCCACCCTAGCATGGCTACTGCGCTGCGTTAACTGGCATTCTGGACTCTTGTAAAGGATCTCCTGGGTTGCCTGGCTACCCTTTAATTCCGCTTGTTTAACTTGCTAAGCTAGTCTCCTACTCCACTTGTTTCTTCTTCTTCTTATGAAAACAAGTCTCTAGCTTTCAAGTTAGGTCTCCGACATCATCAAACTTCCAAGCTCCAAACTCGGTTCCTACCTTGAATTTCCATACTCGAGATAACTCGGTATAATTACACATTATATGCACGAAACTAGTGCTAAACATGAACACACATTATCCCGCATAAGGTACCGCATTTAGCTCCTTTAAAATCACTTAATCGACCATCTTATCATATGTAAAACCCGTCTTATCAGTATTCACGTGGAGTGAAATCAAAGCAGATCATAGTTATGAGTGTGTGCCTAAGCTATGCTGTTAGGACCTTAAAGTGCATGGGTCACAAGGGTATATTCCTTTGGTGACTCAACGAATCAATTTGAGATAATTCATCTTCATGATCCTAAACCAAAGAGGTATAGGTTTTGTAAAAGCTTCCTTGTCATGTGAGTGCACTTGAAAGTGGACCCTAAGAATGGATATGGGCATGTCCCGTCTTAAGTAGCAAAGTATTTGAAGACTCCGTGTCTGGGTCAAGGTGAAAACGGCTTGGATACTTTGAAAAAGTGGAGCTTGGAAATAAGAAGCTTTAAATGAACAAATCTCTGGAGCTTGATTTTGTGGAGTTAAGGCTTGATTGGGTTATGACTTGTAATATGGCTTGCAAAAGGGGTCTCAAGCTTGATGTAGCCTGAGCACAAAACACTACAACAAATTGTCACTTGTGCCACGAATGATACCACGGGAATTTATAATTCGTGGCTAAATTCTGCTTAGCCACGGAAAAAGCTTATTCATTATTTTGCAAAAAAATTTATGCCACGGGATAACTTTTCCTGTGGCGAAAATTCATTTGCGCCACGAATGAGGCTACACTCGTGGAAAATAATCATTTTAGCCACGAGCAATGTCACACCCGTGGCGAAATTTGATTTAGCCACGAATTGTTTGGTGGCAAATATTTTTGTAGCCATGAACTAACAACACCCGTGGCGACTATTTTTTCCGACTTAAATTAATATATTTCATGTTAAGGCAAACCTAATAATTGCTTGCTTAAAAAAAATAATAAATCTGAATGAAATTTAATCAAATATAAATAATATGAAATGACATTTAAATATAAAATTTTGGAAACATTTAAAATTTTATGAACTTAGATGCAAGCAAAGAAAATTTTATCGTCTAAATTTTTTGATTTTTTTAAAAATCACATATTATTTTGTTAGTTTTTCAACCCATTGATAATTTAATGATTTGTTTTAATATATAATTTTATTTATTAGAGTCGTGAATTTATTTAAAATTACTTTACTTTTTTAATTAAAACTTTATAATCTTGAATAACAATCTTAAATGATCGTATCACATTTAAAGACATGTCATATCAAATTAAATAAAGAAGTTATTTACCATCTATTTTAGAGAAATCTAAAATTAATATATTTTCAAATTGTTTTACTCAAAATTTGATTTACAACTTTATTTGTAAGATATTTATAGAAAAAATTGAATTTGATATAATATTTAACTTGTTGAGAAAAAAAATTGGGAAAATTTTTATATAAATGCGAAAAAACGACAATTAGATTACAAAATTGATTAAATAAAATAAGTTCACTAAGAAATTATTTGAGAAAAAAAACATATTGGAAAAATTGTCAATATAAAAATTCAATTTGGAGAATTTTTTTCGTTGATAACAAGCACGTTGTAGGTAAAATATAGAAATTATAATAATTTAAAGTCACATGTGAAAATAATATGAAAAATTCGAGAAAAGAAACGATAAATCATAACAATGAGAAATCGGTTTACGAAAATAAGTGATTCTGTCATACGAGAGTCTTTTTCGGGTTTTTTGGGTAAAAAGTGATTACTTATTGATTAATAGTGACCACTTTGGGGAAAAAATACCTTTAATTATAAAAAGTGGTCATTATTTTACAAAAAAAAATGGTCACATTTTTTATATCGCAGGTACGACGGTCATACAATAGAATGTGCGTAGAAAAATATACGAAAAAATGGGTTCAAGAGAAATGAAAATAATAATGTCGATAAACTAAAAGAAATAAAAAAATGTTAGGAAAACACGATTAAGTTTACTTTTTGGAGAAACGGCTAAAAAATGACGTCTAAATCATTAGTCGGGAGGTTAACATCGAAAATATTATTGTTTTTGGCAAAATAATTATTTTCCCGCAAAAATTTGTAAATCATGTAATATTTGTGTAATTAAATAGTACTAAAGATAAATTTTGAAAGAAAAAAATAAACTTAAAAGGATTCAAAATATTAATTATATCAACAAAGTTAACTTTCAATTTCGCTAGCACATAAAAGAACTCTACAGTTAAGCGTGATCAGGTGAGAGTAGTGTTGGGATGGGTGACCTTCTGGGAAGCCTCTCCGATTCGCACGAATGCATGACTGGTGAAACCAAATTACGTTCAAATGAATCGAGTTAACTAGCGAAATAAGTACCTAGATTGCCAAGGTTCCATATATGATAAAATATCCATTGTGGAAAAAAAAATATTATTTTACGTTTTATTTATTTAATTTTCATATATTGTTTGCCGCGGGAATTTTTTTTTCGCCACGGGAATTTTTTTTTGCCACGGGAGTTATTAGCCACGAGAGAATCCGTGGCAAAAAAATTCAATAATAGTCACGTACTTGTTTTTCCCGTGGTTATCTCTTTGGCACGGCCACTTGCGCCACGGAAGGTGCAAATGATTTAGCCACGGAAATTTAGCACTTGCGCCATGAATTTAGCCGTGGCCCAAGTGTTCATTTGTAGTTAGACCTGGCAAAGCTGACCCGACCCGAATGACCCAACCCGTTAAGGCTGGCCCGAGACCCGAAAATGACCCGACCCAAATTGACCCGATTTAGGTGACCCAAAATGACCCGATTGACCCAAAATGACACAAAATGACCTAATTAAGGCAAACTCATGACTCGAAATGACCCAAACGACACAGATTAACCCGACCCAAAATGACCTGATCCAAAAATGATCCGACCCGAAAGTGACCCGATAATTTATTGACCCGTAAATTACCCAACCCAATGTGACCCGACCCGAACCCGACCCAAATGACCCATTTGCCAGGCCTATTTGTAGTAGTGAAGCTGGGGTAGGTTAATTGATGCGGGTTCAAATTTTCATGTATTGGCCCTAAAGGTTGGGTATACATTACGAGCTTGAGAGGATTCTCAAAATTTCAAACTCTCGCTCTGTAACAGTCTCGAGAAGGACTTAGGGTGCATAAAAGGCTATACGTCGGTGCTAGCTTACCATTGTGCACATTCGGTTCAGATTCGGCCGTTTACTTTTGGTATTTGATATTTGACTTCTCTTTCGGCGTTTGCATTCAAGCTTGTTCTTGATTCGAACTTTTGAATTCAGGTTCTTGCTCAGGGATCTATCTTGGACGTTTCGGGCTCTATCCTTTTGGCCCTTCAATAACTTGGACATCGGGTATTGACATCGGTTTTGCTTGACTGAGCCTTCCAACTCTTAGCTCCTTTGTCTTTGTTTGGCATTTGGGTCAAACTAGCACATTTTATGTGAAACGGGCCGGTCTTTTGTATACGGGTTTCCTATTGTGGGGGAATGGGCTTGCCTTCCGTCATGGATCATTGACAAGGAGACGGTTTAGATTCGTCCTAGAATTTCTTTCATAATGCTCGTCCCAAACCGGGTTATAGTGAGATTTCTATTGCCAGACATGGAATAGGTATGGAAAGAACATGGAGCTTCGGGTCTTTCACAAATCGGAATGGAACATCATTTAAGTGTACTCACATTGACTTGGCATGTTGTTGTCATTTTAAAATGTCTCAAACCAATCCTCGTTGTCAGAGGAAAGGGTAAACAAAGAGATAGCATGATATGTAGATTGAAAACTGTACTTTTATCGAAATGATTAATGAATGTATTTAACATAGACTCGAGAAGACATGACTCGTGGGTCAGCCCCTAGGTTGTCATTAGGAATAGAATTGAAACCTAAAACGGACACTGGAATAATTATGGGAAAGAAAGCCTAAGACTCGGACGCGGACTCGGAATCGAACTCGATCTTATATCCAGACTCGTAATCATCGGCCCGTGCTTGAACATTTACTCTTCCGGCAACTGGCTTCGGCATGTGGCTTTGAGCATTCATCCACTAGAGCACCTCGTCCTCGTTGTTTGGGATAATGGGTGGAGGACAATCAAGAAGGGTTCCCTAGCTAGCTGACGTGGTATATCCATGAGGATTGTCCAGACTATTACGTTGGCTAAAAGATGAGAGTGGCAACTTCCCGTTATCAATCATGTCTTGGATCACATGCTTGAGCTTATAGCACATCTCGGTATCGTGTCCTTTGCCCCTATGATACTGGCAATGGGCATTACTATCCCAGAACCGTATCTTCTTTTTGGGTATTGGATCGGGCGTAGGCCCAATTGGCTTCAACATTGGTCATTTCATGAGTCTCTGAATGGTATCGGTGTATGTAATACCAATTTCGGTAAATTTCCTAGGAGGTGTACCCTTCTTATCGGAAGCCTTCAAGAAGATGACCCCATCGACGCGTACGATCTCCATTGATAAATCCTCGACGGTTTTAATGTCACAACCTTTCAAACGGGACGCATAATTTGGGTGAAGGCAGTCAATAACATGTTGGACTAATGTCCTCTCGAGCGTTCGTGATTTGGCTCTCCTTGTTTTCACCAAATGATTGGTAGAACGCTCACCATCTAGATTGAACTTCTGATAAGGTCACCTGGTTTTAGCGTCGGGGCTGGTTAGGAGGGAAACGAGAATCCTGCCATCTTCATTTCCATCTTGTATATCCTGCCTAAGCTTATAGCAATCCTCAAAATCATGCCCTCTACCTCCATGGTATTGACAGTATAAACTGTCATCCCAAAACTTAGATTTCTTTTCTGGGTGAGGTGTTGGACCGATAGGTTGGAGAAAACGTAGAGAAGATAACTTGTTCAGGGCTACGGCATAAGGTATGCCTAGATTTGTGAATTGCTTTGGAGATTGGTTAGGCTTCTTCGATGAATTCTCCACGAGGTTGCGTCTCTTGATTTTGACTCCTGGATAAGACGGATGCATGGCATGAAAGGAATTAGGGACAAACGGATCTTTTGTCTTTTTCACAAGAAATTCAGATTGAGGGATTGTATGAACACCCTCGCATTTTCCCAGTGTTTGAATATCAAGTTTCTTACCCATTTCAACAAGCTGTTTTTCAAAGGAGACAAATTTGCCTTCTATACCAAAAACCCTGGCGTTCAAATCGTTGATGGCTCCCGCTAACTTGGAAAATTTATTGTTGATGGTGGCAGAAAGCATGAACATTCCGCTCTAGATATCATCGTCTTCGAGGACATTGATTTGTTCTTTATCATGAGGAGCAAGGAGGTGAGAACAATCTAGGAATGATTCCTGGTCATGTTTAATAATATTAGACCCAAGAGGGTTGATCTTCTTGGATTCCTTGACAAAACGTGGCAATGGTAGACTGTTGTTTTCGATCATATCCTGAATAATATGCTTTAGGCAAAAGCATTCCTCCCTATCATGTCCTCTACCTCGATGGTACTGACAATATGAATTGCCCTTCCACCTAGGAAATATCCTTTCAGTGCCTGAGGTTTGACCAATTGAATGGAATTTTCCCTGGGAAACAAGTCTTTGCAAAGCCACTTCATATGTGATTCCAAGGTCAACGAATTCCCTAGGAGCTCGTCCCGGCCTTATGGCTGGAGTTTCCAAGAGGTTGGCTCCCTTATCTTCATTGACTTGCTTAGATTGATGGGTCATGTTGAAGGTATGAGCTGGCTTTGAGGTACGAGAAGATGGTGAAGGTTTCATCATGTCTATCTGGTTTTCCATATTAACGATACGAGGGCTCAAGTTGTCAACGGTGTCTTGAAGTTTCATGACTGCAGAACTTAGTCCTTCGACGATGACAGATAAACGTTCTTCAACACTTTCGTTGGAAATCGCAGAATTCCTATCGAGAAGAAAATGACGCACGTTACAACTTGATTCGACATGGGATCACGCAAACTAAGGCGACAAAGAAGGGATACACATCTAAAAAATGACGGTATAAAAACAAAATGGGATAACTAGACTTGGACTCATGAGTTCTTGAAATGTCATGAACAACCTCTCGTGCTTGAACTCACAAATTTTGACTTTAGACTCGAGTGTTGACTTTGACGGAGTGACACTTATATGGTTGACCTTATTGACGGTATTGAACATGGTGTGACGCCATTACACAATGTGTATGTTTTAGCGACTCGACTAGAGGTTTGGGTATGTGTGCACCCGAATGTGACATTGGGAGTTGAGAGATGGATTGGAATGACTCGGTGCGCTGGTCTCGAGTATGTGAGCCGAGGTGTCGGAAAATGTCTAGATCCTAACTGACTCGGGATAAGAGGTCCAAAATGACGGCGTAACGCCTTTGGACATGACTCGAATTTGAATGACCCACAATGTAAATGAAGACGGGTTAATAACTTGACGGAGTTTCGACTAGGACATAGTCTATTTGAATTTTGACTGTGACTTAGCCCAATTTAATTTACAAATTTACATTTACATTGTTTGAAAATATTTTGATTTTATTAAAATGTTTTTTTTTTAAATTTCTTTTTGAATTTTTTTAAAAATTTACAAAGGATTTTATTTATGGAAAATTTCAAAATTGACTTGAATTTTGAAAATGGAATTTTACAAAAAGTAATTTTTGAAAGGAAATAGATTTTACATTTACATAAAATTGGACATTATTTAATTTATAAAATGGATTTTTGAAAAGTTTTTTTTTTTGGAAAATTGAAATTTGAAAATCAGAAAGTTCGGCATTATTTGGTTTACAAATGGTCTTTTTTTTTTTAAAATAAAAAAAGAATTGAAAATGGATTATCAAAAGAGATTTTGACATTAGTTGGTTTACAATTGTGATATTTATACTAGTGATTGACTCGGAAAATATATAACACATACATATTGACATGCATTATAACGGTATGCTGAGTGCAAGTAATGGGTTTTGGTTTAGAAGGGTGGGTGCCACACCAAGCTATCAAACCCTGCTCTATGGAGAGGTCTGCGCCAAACATGAGTAAGACCGGTTCCTAGTTCTATTCGCTCGAATAGTGAAAGCTCTTTATACAAACATGAGTAAGCATCGCGTTGTAGTTGACATCAATCACTATCCATCTATCAGGAACAAATAGGAATTTGTGCCGTCTAGACGGGACGATTGGTCGAATAGGTTTGGTTAAGAGCCTAGGAAGGCTTGCTGAAACGACCTAAGAAGGTCGAATAATGAAAATCAACAATTGTTTCATACAAACTATTCCCTAACCTTGTTCAAGTTTCACCCTAGGTAACACTAGACTAAGTCTAAGTGTATCATCCCCAGCAAAGTCGCCAAACTGTGGACCAGGCCACCCGCGCATTGGACATTTGAGGCGGTGGCACTTTTCCCACTGAACCTTGGTGAATCCAAAGCACGTCATGGGCCGTTACCAATTTGAAAGGCATCAAAACCAGTGAAAGGTTCGAACAAACCTGCATTTGTGAAGTCGACGCCAATTTTTATGGAAAATTGGAACCGTTCGAATATTTCATGCCATGTCAAGACACAAAGTAATGACATGAACACTAAGAAATTCATTACCCTTAGCATTCTATCTCTAGAATCACTCTCACGATGCAATTGAACACGAATGCTCACAGATATCTGAGTAAGGGGTGAGGGTATGCATTATGAAGCTCTTTAATCGAACGCCTAATCCTACCCGCCTCGATAGTGGCCTCTACTAATGATCAGGAAAGTTATTCATACTCGATGTGTTGTTGATGTAATGCATGCAATGCAACATCCAATAAATTAATCCTACGAGATGAATATATTGACTATGATGGTGAACAAGCAAATTTAGAATTAGAAGTCGAAGTAGGAATTTAGATTAATTACATCTGAATAAGCATAAAAAAAAAATATAATTTACAACTGATTATGACGAATGTACATCATACAAATGCCAAAGACAGGATTACGAAAGAAATAAAAGAAAAGGAATAAAAGATATAAGGAAAATTGGAAAATATGGAAATTGGGAAATAAGGCAATAAAAGAAAAG
Source organism: Silene latifolia (assembly GCF_048544455.1). Taxonomy (NCBI): domain Eukaryota; kingdom Viridiplantae; phylum Streptophyta; class Magnoliopsida; order Caryophyllales; family Caryophyllaceae; genus Silene; species Silene latifolia. Next base: position 198,063,493 of record NC_133538.1, on the reverse strand, counting down.
GAAATAAAATAAATAGGAAATAAAACGAAATATGAAATAAAATAAATAAAGAAGATTAAAGAAAAGGAAATAAAAAATTAATAGGTTAGAAGGTGATAATAAGGGATAAAAGTCGATTAGGAGTAATATTATATAAGCTACGTCAAAGCGAGAAAGAGTTCAGAGGTAGAAGCCAGCCTAGAACAGGCGCAACAATGGGTGCGTCCTCTGGTAGAGGCGCATAACCCACCGCGTCAGTTCTGGGATGGGTTAGGACTATGAAAGTCATACTCGGTTGGTTATTTATGGTTGATTAATTACGAAAATTCATTTTATTTACAAAGTAATACAAAGCTAGATGTCGAAAGATGAAATAAAAGATTTTGATAAAAATAGATGTGAAAGAATCGAAATAAAACCGCTTAACATTGATTATTAAAGAATGATTTTGAAGCTTAAAACAAAATTGAATTGATTATGAAGAATTAAAGAACTAAAATTAGATGATATGCGCAAAACTCGGATTAAGAGGACCTAATATTAATTATTAGACCTCTTAAACTAAGATTAATTGCTTTAAGACGATTTAAATTAGCTAACATTAATTATTAGCAATCTAAATCGAATTAAATAAAATAAAGATGAAAACTTTGAAAAATAATATAAAAGAAGGAAACTTATATTCCTCGGATCTGAAAAGATCCTCGGATCAAACAGAAATTAGGCACACAAACCAAGACAAAAAGAAAAGACGATTAGCAGATCAAATGACCTCGGAAGTGGCGCAGCAGATGTCGCGTTATTTCTAAAGGACGCATCTACTGATGCGTTTTCTTTGGGCGTCAGATCTGGTCTGTATGCGTAACGCGGTTTTAGAAATTGATTTTTATGAATTATTAAAAGGTAATTGGCATCATATAATATACAAACGTAAATAAAATACAAAATGAATAAATACAAAATTAAATAGGATTTTACACCCTCAGACTTACATGTTAGCGTCGCGAGATCTAACTAAAATCAGCTTTTTAGTGGTAACTCGACCCGATCTATGCAAATATGAAAGTGCCCCTGAAAAAGGATTTTAAAAGATTGATTTAATGTGATTGTGTAGTGGTCAAATTGGTCGGTCATGCAAAACGGTAATGGTACCCAGAAGGATCTGGGCTTACGTGGTCGAGTGATCAAGCACGTAGGCATGAATAACAAAAGCTCGTGGTCGTAGAATGCAAAGAGAGAAGAGAACGGCGGACACTCACGTGAAAAATATGTGAGACGGAGGCCTCTATTTATACTAATCACGGGTAGGGGGTTCAGGAAAGAAAAAAAGGAAAGATAGCCCCTTCCCCAAGCAAGCGCATACATGCGGAGCTTGCGCTAGGCAAAAGCAATCCTGGAGAAGAGGCGCGGCAGTGCTGCGCTCCCCCGAAGAGGCGCATCTCCTACTGCGTTTTCTCCTGTGACAGCCCATCGTATTTTGGGAATAATTTTCTATACAGAACTGGGACTAAGGTGATTTAGGTGACGTTGGAAAGCTAAGACAAAGATCTATAACATTGTGTGAAATAGCCAAGACCCAAAAACGTCGTCATCACCTCATAAAATGAGCCTAAACGTCGGGTTGTCGTAGTTTCCTAAAATGAAATGCACAGTTTGTAATGTAAACATAAGTTTAGCCTAGGGAAGTGACATGGGACTTAAAATGAGATATAATCTCGACATATAAGGACATCCTAGCCTTTGTAGACAAGCACATTGCTTTGACTCCGATTTGACTCTAATTAGTGCCAAAACGACCCTAATGACGCCTAGATGATAACCATGGGGTAGACACAAGTGTATGAGTTACCTTTTATTAAACTCTTTACAAAACATCATAAAATCGCGACATTTGCTAACCATGCGGCCAATTCATCACTGGTTGTTTGGTGGGAGGTGCAGAAATGAGGTATCTACAGATTGCTTCGGTCAAGACGTCGTGTCATTTTGGTGTGAGGTTGCTTTAGGTTTTGTCATTTTCGGGTCAATGGCTACAAAGCTAATTGATAAGATTTTACATAGGTCAAAACCATGAGAACTTTTATTATTTTCAATAAAGATTATTTCGAACATTTGTAAACACAAATTTGTGATCTGAAAATGAAATAAAAATCACAAAAATGGTAACAAAGAATATTTTTATTATATTTGAGATTCAGGTACAATTTTTAATGTAATCCGCTGACTCGATCACCACGTGACTTCGATGGCGATATTGAAGGAGGGTCTCAATGACTTGGTTCTCCTCTTTGATGAAATGTTGTTTTCTTCACCTTTGAGTGCGCTATTTTGGGTGCTTGACATTGAGACTTTAAGAGATGATCGCTTTGTGTAGATACCTAGTATCTGTAGAATCCCCAACAAATGCCCGATGATTATCGGACTATAAGATGTTTCGAAAATCGCTACGTTTGATCGACGGCTTGCATAACTGTGTGTCGGAAAGCTCAGAAAACGGTTTCAAAAATGAAAAACATCTTAAAACATTTCAAAAATACCTGGAGTGTTTTATTCATGACGACGGGATCGCAATGACACTAATTAGAGTCAAAACCGACACCGGACCAAAAACCGACTCAAAATTCAAATCCCGACTCAACACAAAATTAAACCCGAGTCAAACACGAAACACCCACCCTAAAGAACACCCAAACACGAGTTTACATGAATAATCAAACACAATCAACCTCAAAACACTTCCTGTAACACCCCGGTTTATGAAGGAGCCTTAGGCAAGACATTCCCTAATAAACCGGACTGTTACCAACTCGGTTTCCCGAGGTAGTGAATAACAAATTAAACTCCAAGGCAAATTATATGAATACTTTAACTTAATTATAACAAAACTTCTTTTACATCAAATTACAAGAATTAACATGAATAAAAGTGAAAGTCTTCTAAATAGTGATCTAGCTACTAAGTCTTCCGATCCAGTGCCTCACGCCCATCCAGCTCCCGTCCTATCTCTTAAACCCCGTCAAGTCCGCTCGCCAATAATTGGGTCGTCACAGGTGTTCACGAATACACAGGGTCAACCACGAGGTTGAGTAGGGAAAACAATGAAACAACAAAATATGATATGTATGATGCATGCTCCTCCGTCACCTCCATCTCCATCTCAACTCACATCTCATAACTCATAACCCGAACGCCCACCCATACCGATCCCCAGAGACTATATATATCGACCGTAGTCGATCTGCCACTTCACTGAGGACACCAGGGCAAGTCCTGCAGAACCCGCCTGGGCCTTATCACAACATCACCATCACCACACCACGTCACCACAACATCCTCCATCTCCAATGCATATGAATGCTCAGCAGTAAACAATGCAATACAATATGTATACCAATGAATGAAATCATGTCAGGTACCAAATGTTGTGATAACACACTCAACACGAACCATTCAGTCGACCATATTATAGCGTAATCAACAACCACGAATCAAGTCACGTTCACAACTTGGTCATATGAAACACAAACAAGTCAACACAATTCAATAACACGATAAGAAGTCAAGTGTATTTCCCTACCTCCAAGTGCCAGCAAATCCAAGCTCACACAAGCAATCAATTATGAACCTTCACATATCCATCACCTACATAACATAATTATATATAATTACCACCTACTCAATCAAATAATCATGCACATAACCTAGACTCATCATAACTTAGTAGGAATATCAACTTAAAGAACAAACACGATTTTTCCTGATTTTCCAGCACATGACAGACTCGGAATAAAATACATAACTAATTCCAGAAAAATCAAATTGATACAAGGCCAATTGAATTGGAACCCCATGAGTCTTAGCTACAAATTATATCTAACGTGTTTTTCCCAAATTTCATACTTATCAAGGGTTTCCAGACGGATTTCCAAAAACTGACAGAAACCGTCGCATAAAAAGTAATGATTCATAAAACGAGTTTAAAACATTATTTTTCAGAAATTCCAAATCCTATTATCATCTAGACTATACAAAGATTATGTATGAAGAAGCCTCATAACTGAATCGACATAACAATTAAGGTTTCAAATCATTTTCCACAACCAAATCAGATTCGCGGACGTTTCAGCGACATGTTAATAAATAAATCACCTAGGACAAACCACAAAGAATTTGACTATGATATTTTATATGCATAAACTAGACATCAAATAAACAGGACTCTCTTTTCAAACTTTTCGAAAAAAACGACTTTAAAATAGTATAAACAATGGAATGAAATCGACTTACAAACAGGGAATCGAATTAGGTTGGAATCGATGAGCAATCTTCAATCAAATGCAAGGATCGTGTGTGTGTGTGTTGGTGTGCGTCGAAAAGAGGGAGGCGGGTGAGATGAGGGTTGTGTAGTGTTAGGGTAAAAATTAGGTTAAGAATTAGGTAAAAACATGATGTTGGGTGTTGGGTTAAACATGTTATTGGGTAAACTCCAATGGGTCGAGGGTAAATGGGTTAGCTCACATCTCGAATTCCATGTAAACCCGTCTCAATTAACTTACGAAACAACTCGATCTTACGATACAACGCGAGTCAAGTAAAATAACTTAACGTAATTATCGTCTAAACAATTACCCGACTTAAATAGTAAAATAAAATACGGAGTATTACAGTCTTCCCCCCTTAAAATGAACTTCGTCCCGAAGTTCGCTCATCTATCAAACCTCCAAGCATCACCGTGGGTACCAAAACAGATTTTCTAGTATAAGAACTCAAGAACTAACTTAGGCCCATAAAACAAAATGTTACATTCTACCCTCCTAAAAAGAAAGTTACGTCCCGGAACTTACTTCATGCAAACATATCACCACGAATCATTCCATCATCCTACTACCGTTGTTCACCTCGACCTATTAGAGCACCATACCAGTAGTTTAACTACACGCTTCTCTTACACATCAACCAACTAACAGAAGTAAGAACACAACATAGAGAACTCATTTGCATGGGTACACCCAACGAAACATCAACTTAATCAAACCACAATCTATAAACAAGTGCAACATAACATTAAGATTTTACAATCCTACCCAACTAAAAACATGGTTACGTCCTCGTAACCTCTTTTCAACTTTCATATACGTATGCAACAAAATCATCATCAACAACATGTAAAAAAAGAACACATGATAAGAGATCAGCGCTTTAACATTAAAGTCGAAAACAAGGTTTTATTATGGAATTAATCGATTGGCAACAAGTAACACTTATTACTTAGCTCATGCTTAACTTAAAAACACAACATCAAACTAAAAGAACAATAAGAAAGGAGCTAAAGGTTTACACGGTTTCATAACAGATCGATCATGGTGTTACTAGCTTTAACCTAACGATCTAGGTCGTGCTTACTCGATTCTCGTGACTTCTATGTCATTCCCTTCCTGGTTCACCTCTTCCCCAAAGTCTGGTTTGGATGGTTCAATCGTACTTTCGGCATCAGGTACATTAGCATAAAATTCGTATCTCAGGTCGCCTGATATAAAGTCAAAGGTATGCTCGGGCGGGTAATTGGCCCCGCCGCGAAGAATTGGGGTCACGGCATAACCTCATGCAATGGGTGGACAACTCTCTCATATAGAAGTGTTTGTCTGTCCCTTAGTATGCCGTAGTCGGGATAGTATCAATAAGGGTATACGCTCTTAATCGAGTATTAGTTAAGTACTCGGGTGCCCATTAGGGCCATACTTGTCCATGGCAAAGACAAAGTTTCTCACAATGCTCATTGAAGTCAGTATCAAGTGACATGTAACAGTCTCGCGGGTGTACATTGTAGGGATCCATCCTACAGAGTTGAAAGCTAAACAAATTAGGACACAAGGGTGATACCGTAGAAGGTGTTAAGATAAGGATTCATTCACGTGGTTTAAGTGTGCGAAAGTTATATAACAAGTTTTCGTAGTAGTTTGTTGTAGTACCGGGTTTTGGTCAACTCAAGATTATCACACAAAGCATTATCTACTAGAGAACAACAACCTTAGAAAGATCAACCATAAGGATATACATATACCAAAGATACAATTTTAACATTGACCCCACCAAATTCCTCTCTCAAGTCAAAACTATTACTAATTCCGAACAATTGATCCATATGCGCATTCATTCCGCCCTACCACTAACAATCACCAGGAGTATTAAAACATGCTGCACATACGCACTACTTAAACACTTTGAAACCACAGAAAACATAACATGTAATCAAAACCATTTGACTCATCAGCTATGCAACACGAATTAGTCAGTTTGCATGATGTAAATTCTGAAAACATATTTCCCAATAAAAGTAACAACATATGATCCATGACAACAACAACATTACTTCCATATCACACATGTGTTTAACATTTTAGCAACCTTATCGTTCAATTGTGTCCAAAGAACGTAGTATAACTCATTTTCAAGAAAACAAAAGATATCGCATAATTAGCTTAAACATACACATTTGCCTTCATATACTTTGTAGGACATTATCTATGATAAAAGATTAGCAACTTGAACAACTTCTCTGATTTGCACAATTTGAATAATTAGGCAACTCGTAGGCTCAACTAATTGTATCTATAACGACTCTCATTTAAACCAACGCATATCATGTGAATCATAAAAGGGTTATTCCATCATAATTGGCCAACATAGCCGACGTAAAAAATTTCCGTCAAAATAATCACCTTAGCATTTCGTGACAATACAACTATGAACATATCCAATAAGGAACAACGACACTATTTTATTATCATATCATAAGTTTAGGTTCAATCAATAAATTAATGCAATGAAAGTAATAAGTATAACTATAGGCACACAGACTCACATAAAAGACATTAGAACCCAGATGACATCGTACATGTGAACATTTAGACATACTCATTACTATCATCCATGTGTAAACATTTAAACATAATTATTATAAATATTCACGCGAGTATATTAGAACAGTCAAGTTAACATTTAACGCCACCAACTTTACCAAGATATGACAATATAGTTTTATATTTATATATATCCGACCACTATACAAGTATGATGAACACACCAGAGATATTACAACATGCCAAACATATATAAAATATGCAACAACTGGACTCGTATAAAATATTTCACCCTCGATTAAGGATCAGATTAAGCTATTCAATTTCACTCATACTATCATGCCAACAATGTTATAAACTAAACTTTAATTTTTTTTTTATCACTTGTTAAGATACATAACCAATGAATATGTGTGCTACTATCATCGTATAAGGACACTATAATTTCACATTAATAAGGCTCATGAAATAATCGAACAACTGTATGAAAACTCAACATAGAATTCACATTTTAAAAGTTATGATTCACGTGGTAACTTCCAAAAATCACGAATAAATAACCGTTCAACGAAAACTTGAGTTATATTACATTTTTATAACATACAGAGAGTTAATAATTCGTGATAAAAAGAATGAGGTCCAAAGCTCAAGAATTCAATTTTTAAAGGATTTTACAACTCAGTTGGTCCAAACAAGTATGTGACAGCAATTGGTCCGAAACTTGGGTCAGTTTGCAAAACTTACCATTTAATATAGAGACATCAAGAATTTTCGTGGCTTATCAATTTGAAAACATATGCGAATCTTCGGATCGATGGAGTTGGAATTATGCAAAAATTATTAATACAATTTAAATGAGGATTTTTACAAAATCGTTGGTCAAAACATCACTGCACAGGAACTTCCTGACCACAGCCCACTAAAATATTTATTACTCCTAATCCGTATATCCTATAAGCATGAAACCAACGCCAAATGAACACTAACTCACGAGGCTATCTCTCAGAAAATTTTCATCCATAGGAGACAAACAGAAAACGAATGGCAGTAAGATCAATTAGAGAGTAAAATCAAACAAAACGTGTTTCAGCACTAGGTCATTCATTTACTATGTTCCAAGCTCTTACAACCACACTATCGATACTAACCCATCCTAACTTAAATCTCACACTTTGTAATTACGTAAACATCTATCCCATAGCATCCCTAAGCATCTCGATATACTCCTTACATCTAAATCACGATTATTGCTATGACTAGAACATGCAATTCAATAGTGTTTCTCATTACTATCACAATACTATACTAGCATGGCTTCGGGATCACATAACCGCATATCACGAGACATAATAGCACTATTAACACGTCATTCGACATCCATCCAGATAAATATCATCAATTCGCAATTATTTTCACGCTCACGATTACCACAATCCAACAATTATCAACCTGAACACGAAAATTTTAATTCTCATCTCCACAACATCACATGATCAGGCCATCATTCATACAAAATACTTACCGTAACGTTGTCCTGCAGCATGGTTAAAATATATGGGTCTCAAGGTGTACATCCACTCGATTATATCCAAGGTTTTCCTTCTAACTACCCCATTCACTCAATTTCTCTCGGTTACCTGTTCAAAACTCGAGAGGGCAAAAGAGCACGCATTAAGGGCGCCTTCTTAACCGCACTTTGTGAGCTCCTAGCGCTTTATTCCCGGGGTTCATTTTATTTAGACACATCCTACGTTCATTGGGTTCATTGGTTTAGGCCCGAGGATCGTTCGCTCTGATACCACTTTGTAACACCCCGGTTTATGAAGGAGCCTTAGGCAAGACATTCCCTAATAAACCGGATCATTAACAACTCGGTTTCCGAGGTAGTGAATAACAAATTAAACTCCAAGGCAAATTATATGAATACTTTAACTTAATTATAACAAAACTTCTTTTACATCAAATTACAAGAATTAACATGAATAAAAGTGAAAGTCTTCTAAATAGTGATCTAGCTACTAAGTCTTCCGATCCAAAGGCCTCACGCCCATCCAGCTCCCCGTCCTATCTCTTAAACCCGTCAAGTCCGCTCGCCAATAATTGGGTCGTCACAGTGTTCACGAATACACAGGGTCAACCACGAGGTTGAGTAGGGAAAACAATGAAACAACAAAATATGATATGTATGATGCATGCTCCTCCGTCACCTCCATCTCCATCTCAACTCACATCTCATAACTCATAACCCGAACGCCCACCATACCGATCTCCTAGAGACTATATATATCGACCGTAGTCGATCTCGCCGCCGCACTGAGGACACCAGGGCAAGTCCTGCAGAACCCGCCTGGGCCTTATCACAACATCACCACACCACGTCACCACAACATCCTCCATCTCCAATGCATATGAATGCTCAGCAGTAAACAATGCAATACAATATGTATACCAATGAATGAAATCATGTCAGGTACCAAATGTTGTGATAACACACTCAACACGAACCATTCAGTCGACCATATTATAGCGTAATCAACAACCACGAATCAAGTCACGTTCACAACTTGGTCATATGAAACACAAACAAGTCAACACAATTCAATAACACGATAAGAAGTCAAGTGTATTTCCCTACCTCCAAGTGCCAAAGAAATCCAAGCTCACACAAGCAATCAATTATGAACCTTCACATATCCATCACCTACATAACATAATTATATATAATTACCACCTACTCAATCAAATAATCATGCACATAACCTAGACTCATCATAACTTAGTAGGAATATCAACTTAAAGAACAAACACGATTTTTCCTGATTTTCCAGCACATGACAGACTCGGAATAAAATACATAACTAATTCCAGAAAAATCAAATTGATACAAGGCCAATTGAATTGGAACCCCATGAGTCTTAGCTACAAATTATATCTAACGTGTTTTTCCCAAATTTCATACTTATCAAGGGTTTCCAGACGGATTTCCAAAAACTGACAGAAACCGTCGCATAAAAAGTAATGATTCATAAAACGAGTTTAAAACATTATTTTTCAGAAATTCCAAATCCTATTATCATCTAGACTATACAAAGATTATGTATGAAGAAGCCTCATAACTGAATCGACATAACAATTAAGGTTTCAAATCATTTTCCACAACCAAATCAGATTCGCGGACGTTTCAGCGACATGTTAATAAATAAATCACCTAGGACAAACCACAAAGAATTTGACTATGATATTTTATATGCATAAACTAGACATCAAATAAACAGGACTCTCTTTTCAAACTTTTCGAAAAAAACGACTTTAAAATAGTATAAACAATGGAATGAAATCGACTTACAAACAGGGAATCGAATTAGGTTGGAATCGATGAGCAATCTTCAATCAAATGCAAGGATCGTGTGTGTGTGTGTTGGTGTGCGTCGAAAAGAGGGAGGCGGGTGAGATGAGGGTTGTGTAGTGTTAGGGTAAAAATTAGGTTAAGAATTAGGTAAAAACATGATGTTGGGTGTTGGGTTAAACATGTTATTGGGTAAACTCCAATGGGTCGAGGGTAAATGGGTTAGCTCACATCTCGAATTCCATGTAAACCCGTCTCAATTAACTTACGAAACAACTCGATCTTACGATACAACGCGAGTCAAGTAAAATAACTTAACGTAATTATCGTCTAAACAATTACCCGACTTAAATAGTAAAATAAAATACGGAGTATTACACTTCCTAACAAAACCTAGGATAGAACAAAACACAATTTCTAAATTTGCGAAAAGGACAGGAAAGCCCTTGTATCGCCCAGATGCTCGCGCCTCCTTAGGTGGCTAGCATGGCCACGTCGCCCAATACTCACAAAACCACACATTCCTCTATAAATATCCCCCAAGCACCACCATTTACGACCATGCGAGAGCCGCCCCTTCTTTATCCCTTAAAGTTCTAGGCCTCGACTTCCAAAGTCAAAAACCGACACGTGTTTTCGATCTACCAATTAAAAACACGAGCCTTACACATTGTTTGGTACCATTATAGTGTATTAAAAACACTTGGCTTACCACTTCGACCAACTACACTCACACTAAATCAAAGCAACACTCCATATTTACAAAACGGTTTTTCAAATCGAACTTTCCGACTCACAAGTTTTACACTTTGTCGATTTCTTGTCAAGCAACCGAAGATGTTAGTAAGAGGGTGTAAGTAATCCTCTTCTTTTATGTCATTTTTAGTATTTTCATGACTTTCACATCATAAAACATGCATAACACGATTTGAAACTTGAAAAGATTGAGCCAAAACCGAGCTTTGGCATGAGACAGAAGCATGTTGCCTCGCCTAGGGGATCGCGCCTCATATGGCTTCTCAGGTCAGAACTCAACGTGTTAGGGTTCATCATTCCTCAATATTTTATTTAGTTTTTTCTTTTCTTTCTTAAAATGATTTTTACCATTTCAAATCATTTTTATGATAAAACTTTTTTAACCATAAATCTTAATCACCCTTAGTTCTTTATACCATGACGGTTGATTCCTTGTTTCGGTGATATTATTTGATTAATTACACTTAAAAGTGTATTTTAACACTCTTTTCTTCATTTTAACTATTTTTCTCATTCAAACACATTTGCAAGCATTTTAGTCATATTCATAATCATCCTTGGTTCTACATACCATGTCGGTTTAATCCCGAGTACTATGATAAATTTTAACTAATTACGAGCAATTAACTTAATATAGTTAGTTCATATCAAGCACTTTCAATTTTATTTCATTTCATTTTCCCCTTTTGTCTTAACCATATTGCATGTCACCCTTGGCTAATATACATGGCATGTCGATTTAATTCGAGTACGGTGAAAAAATGGTTGAGCAAATACATTTTACATGTTTATTTACAAAACTATTCATGACAAGCTTGCAAACTTAAACCCGACAAAGAATATCAACAACATAATGATGAATACTCTGAGTCACATTCTACGCTTTAACATAACGCGGTATTAACGGCCTTTTCATAAAAAAAAGCGGTCCTTACAAAACTTTTAAACTGGTTTTAACAACCTTTTACAGAATCAGAAGGATCACTTAGGTTGTCATATGACCCGCGCCCCAATACCCTTCTGTTCTTCACCTTTTACAAAACCAGGGGGAGCCCCTTACACTGCCGATAGGCTCGCGCCTCAAAGGTTGCCTGGCACTGTTTCTATTTCCTTTCCAGCACTTGTCTAGGACAATCTTGATTTCGTTTAACCCGAATACATGATGGATCAGATTGACGAGTTTATATTTTATATTTCACATTTTAAACACCCATGTTTTAAAGAAATGGATCGTGTTAAGCACCGTAAACCTAACTTAGTAAATGGATATTAAATTTTCGTCTTTGCATACGAATAAATATTTAAATCCAACTCGATATCAATTACTTGATACTTGGATAAACAACCGACATAACATATTTCACATGTTACGTATACAGGGCGTACGAGAGTCATTCTAGCGATAGGATGCTAAAAGAGGAACGAGTCCTTATCTTTAGTACCTATGTCTAGCACTGCTTTGTGCTTAATTTGACCGAGGTATAAAGTGTATTTTGAATGGTTTCCAGGAATCCCATAGTTGCTTGGTGGCCACTCCCAACATATCTACATCGTTTCGAGACCTTCATCGAAACGAAAGCAACCGATCTAAAGCGATATGGTCGAAAGAATTTCTACGTCCCCGAACGTGGCTTTCAGACTGCCGTATGCCTATATATCGGCGTGCGGGTGGCCCATTATAGATACCTCATTTCTACACCTCCCACCAACCACCCAGTGATGATTGGGCCGCATGTTTGGTACGCGGAACGATTTATGACCGTCCGTAAGTTCATCGACAAGTGATAGCTCAAACACTTGAGTAAACCCCTTGGTTTTCATTTACACACTGATACGGTCGTTTTGACAGTAATTAGAGTTCATTTGGAGTCCGGGTAAAAAACCGCTTCATTTCCTAAAAACTGTTTAAATGCCGAGTCGGAATATTCCGAAATGTTCTAGAATTCTCTGGATATTTATTCCTAATTAAAATATTTGTTTTAAGTAAATATATTTCGTACATTATGTTTGATGGAATAAGGAAGTGTAAATCTACCGAAATTCCATAATAAAACGCGGAAATCTTTCTTGCTGAGGAGGAAACCTTTGGGGAAATGACGTAGCAGGTGTTGCGCTTCTTCAAAGGATTGCGGTGGCTGATGCGCCTCTTCTCCAGCCCTCTTTTCACATTTTCCAGAATATTTCCGTGATTTGTTTCCAAATCCGTGTCATTCCTAAACTCTTCCATATGTTTAGTATAAATAAAGGCCTTCGGCCTCCATATTTGGCACGCGAGTTTTCCGCCCCTTCTTTCTCTCTCTTTGCATTCTAGACTACGCTATTGCTTTCAACGCCTATGTGCTTGATCAATCGACCATGTAAGCTCAGATCATTCTGAGTCCCAATCACGTTGCATAGACTGGCCAATTTGACCAACTCCACCTTTAATCAACCTTATCAATCTACTAAATCCTCTAACGAGGGCACTTTCCACGCATATTCGAGTCGAGCAATCACTAAAACGATAACTTTAGTCAATCTTGTTTCGTCAAACATGTAAGTCTGTGGGAGTAAATCCTATTTTTTTTATTGTACTTTTTATTTTGTATCAATTAATGTAGATCTATATCAAAAGCACGTTCGAAAACCGATTTAAAATCTATCTTTTAAAACCGTTTTTACGAAACAGCTGAGGTCAGACGTCGAGAAGAAACGCAACAGCAGCTGCGCCTCTTCGAAGGATCGCAGCTTAGCTGCGCCTCTTCCAGAAGCTGCTTGCTGCTCCTGCTCTTCTTCTTCTTCCTCGACTTCCTGCATATTTCTCTTTTTCTTATTTCTTTCATTTTTCTCTTTTTTCTTTGTTGTTTCAGTATATAAACCGTGTTTTTTACAAATCCTTTTTATTACAATGCTTAATTTATCCTTAATCCCGAGTAATTCAATACTTGCGGGTTTTCACCGTTTTAATTCAAATCGATTCTTCGAGTTTCGACTTGTTCATGTCGAGGTTCTGGAATCCTAATTTGATACTTAAGTTTTCTTTCGAGTTTTGTTTGTCTAATTCCGTCTTAATTTAACCTCAAGTTTCTCCCTTTTGTATTTCCGATACGAGTTAATCATAATCATGTAAACCGCTATAATTTCTCGTTCTTAATTTGTTTTATGACTTGCCCGGATAAATATAATCAGTTAAAACACTTTAATTCAAGTCTAATATCGATAATTCCTCCTAAATCTACCAACGAACAATAATGGTGTTGCGGTTCTGACTTCACAGCCAGAACCCAGCTCTAGAACAGACGCAGGAAGTGCTGCGCCTCTTCCATAGGACGCAGCAGATGCTGCGCCTGTTCTGGGTTGGTTTCCGTCCCTGAACTCTTTCTCGCCTTAACGTAACTCCTAATTACGGTTTAAATCAACTATTATTCGTATTATCACCTCTAATCTAACATATTTTCGTATTTTATTTCCAATTTTATTTTCCTTTTTATTTTCTTCTTTGAAATCCCGTCTTTGAGCGTGCTTTTGGCGTAGATCAAATAAAGCTTGTAATTTCATTTATTATTATTATGTATGATTTAATTATATGGCATTCACATGTATTGAATCCAACTTCAAACTTCGACCTAATTTGTTTGCTAAAACACGTGTTAACCGACATAGTCTAATTTCACATGCTAGGATTATTCTATGTTTGTTGCATTGCATGGATTACATCGACGACATATCAAATATGAACAATTTCCGTAATCATTAGTAGAGGCCACTATCGAGGCGGGCGGGATTAGGCGTTCGAATTAAAGAGCTTCCTAATACGTACCCTCACCCCTTACTCCAGTTATCTCTGGACGTCCGTGTCCATTGGCATCTTCGAGAGTCATTTTAGACATAGAATACTAAGGGTAACGAGTTCTTAGTGTTCATGTCACTACTTTGTGTCTTGACATGACCCGAGGTATTCAAACGGTTTCCAATTTATCGACAATAAATTGGTGGCGACTCCATAAATGCAGGCTTATTCAAACTTTCACCGGTTTCAATGCCTCACCAATCGGTAACGGCCCATGACGTGCTTTGACAAACCAGGGTTCCGTGGGAGATGTGTCGCCGCCTCAAAACCAACGTGCGGATCCGCGCGGCACGGGTGGCCCATGTCCACAGTTTGGTGACTCTGCTGGGGACGATACACTTACGTGTTACCCAGGGTGAAACTTGAACAAGGTTAGGGAATAGTTTATACGAGACAGTTGTCGATTTTCATTACTCAACCTTCTTTGGTCGTTTCATTTGGTCTTCCTAGGCCCTGAACCAACCTATTTGACCAATCGTCCCATCCGGACGGTCCAAATTCTCAATTGGGCCTAAAGATGGATAGCGATTAACGTCAACCATACTGCGGTACATACTCATGTTTGTATCGAGAGCTTTCACTACTCAAGGAAATGGACTAGGAGCAGACCTTACTCATGTTTGGCACGGACCTCTCCACAGACCAGGGTTTGATTACTTGGTATGGCAGCCCACCCTTTTAAGCCAAAACCCTTTAAATGCACTCAGCATATCGTTATAAAGCCCATATGTATGTTTGTATCATATACGTTATCACCATTTGTATACGAAACCATGACGAAATTTTGTAAAATAAAATCCATTTCAAAATGTAGTCGTTTTCAAAAATGGCCTAAAACAGCGCAAAATAGGCCGAAACTCTGTCCAAATGTCGAGCCAAATTTCGGGCCTCAAACCCATTTCAAAACCCACTTCGAGTCAGCACTCCTACAACTACACCACAGTTGTCTAGGACAAGCATTTCAAAATTTATCATTTTCAAATCCCACTTGACACAGTGGCACACACCCACTTCACGAGTCAAGTCTTTTTTTGAGTAAGTGTGCAAAAATGGTCGATCGTGTTTTATTCGTCGTCGATTTCCTATCCTTAGTCCAAAATGGTGGGAACTAGTCAAGGAAACGTAATGGTGAACCTGAACAACCCGTAAATGGTAATGATCAAATCCTAGCTGCACTCCTTCGTCTCCAGCCAATACCAAGCTTATGCTCGCCCCAACGCTATTGAAGGCCGTATTATCGCTGTGTAAGCTAGGCTTCCTTCTACAGAGGGTCCCATTCCCGACGCGCTTATGCACGATAATTCTCCACCTGATGCGAACCAAGCTAATGGCCAAGCTAATGACTCGGAGTTAGTTAATAAGCTGGACGAATTGGTTGTGAACACTCAAGGTGATGGTCTGATGTTGGCTCGTAATTTTCAGCCTATAAGTTCCAATTATCCTTCCTTTGTGAATTTGCTAAGTGTGGGTTAGAGGAGCTGATGGGGAGCACGCTTACCAAGGGAAGGACGGTCCAACAAGACGTTTTTACCTTATATTTTCAGATTATGTTTTACAATAAAATGTTAGCTTAATTTAGTGATTGTCTAAGTTCAATGAACTAGTAGCTTTAAGTATTGTAATTAAGTGAAGAGTGATTGCTCAACTCTTCACCTTGCTACCTTTTACACGGCTGCCTTGGGCCTTATATAAAGCCTTCAAGTTCATGAATAAAATCATTCAGAAATTTGCTCAAACTTGTGTTTACAAAAATCGTTTCTTGCTTAGAAACAAAACTGGTTTTGGTTAGAACGCGATTCTAATTAAAATTCCCGAGTTGTTGATCAATAGGTCTTGGTCTCACTCACTTTGATCAAGTAATAGGTCTTACTTGTTCAAAACACAATCCCTTATATACAAAAATCAGAACTGGTCATACCTAGTAATTCGTAAAAGGTATGTGCTAACGACCCATAGGTTAGCTACATATCGTAAGATTACTGATTTGAGACAAGGAAAATTAAGTGTTAGTGAGTATATTGATGAATTTGAAAACTTATGTTTGATGGGTGAATTGGAGGAAGTAGAAGAGCAGAAAATGTCTAGATTTTTGCGTGGATTGAATTATAATATTGCTAGTTCCGTTGAGTTATATCCATATTCTGATTTTGATACTCTTTGTGGTCTTTGTTTGAAAGTGGAGTCACAAGGGAAGTCTAAATATGGGGGAGGGTCGAGTTCAGACTCGGGAAAGAATAAATCATGGACCAAAACTGAAACAACTCCTAAAACCGAAACACCTAGTAGTTCGTTTGTGAGTCCTAGCAAAGCCACGGCATCCTCAAACACTACCCCTAGGACCACGGCCAAGGAGACTAATCTGTCCAAAGTCCGTTTTTTCAAGTGTCAAGGTTTCGGTCATTATCAAAGTACGTGTCCAAATAAAAGAGTCGTGACCTTGAGAGAGGCGGTAGAGTGTAGGGATGAGTTATTGGCCGAGGAAGAACAATTGGGTGAACTGTTTAATTTCAATGAAGGTGAGGAAGAGGACGAGTTAGTAGAGGACTATGAGGCACCAATTTATGACACTAATCTGGTTTTGCGAACCTTGCAAGTAAAGACTATACCTACTGATTCGGAATAAAGAAATCAATTGTTTCATACCAAGTGTCGGGTAAATGATAAGTGGTGTAGTCTAATTATCGATGGGGGCGGTTGTACCAACGCGGCCTCTACTGAAATTGTGTCAAAATTGGGTCTTGTGACTACTAAACACCCACACCCATATGCGTTGCATTGGTTAGATGATGGTAGCAGCGTTAAGGTGACAAAACAGGCCCGGGTTGGTTTGGTTATGGGTTCCTATGTCGATGAGGTGTTGTGTGACGTTATTCCCATGGATGCTTGTCATATTTTGTTGGGACGACCATGGCAATATGACCGAGATGTGTTGCATAGAGGGAGGAGTAACGAGTATGAGTTGAAAGACAAAGGGAAACGAATTGTGCTTAAACCAATGTCACCACAAGCTGTCCGTGCTTTAGGTTCAAAACCGAAAGCAAAGGCCCATGCTGCTATATGTTGATTAGAGAACGGGATGTGAAGCGTGCCATTGATCATGGAGAGCTAGTTTATTTGCTTGTTGCTAAAGAAAATTCGAGTGCTAATGCTGTTTTGCAGGAACATAACCCAATTGGCGATTTGCTTGAAGAGTTTGGGGATGTGTTTTCCGATGAATTACCCGCTGGTTTGCCTCCTATTCGAGGCATTGAACATCAAATTGATCTTATTCCGGGTTCAACTCTTCCAAACAAGGCTGCTTATCGATGTAATCCGGAAGAAACAAAAGAACTTCAAAGGCAAATTGATGAGTTGATGGAGAGGGGTTATGTGCGTGAAAGTATGAGTCCTTGTGATATTCCAGTGTTACTCGTACCAAAGAAAGATGGTTCATGAAGTATGTGTGTTGATAGCCGGGCTGTAAACCAGATAACCATCAAATATCGCTTTCCAATACCGAGACTTGATGATATGCTTGACGAGCTTCATGGTTCGGTTATCTTCTCAAAAATCGACCTTAGAAGTGGTTATCATCAGATTCGGATGCGTGAGGGTGATGAATGGAAGACGGCCTTTAAAACGAAGCATGGATTATATGAATGGACCGTCATGTCATTCGGTCTTACTAATGCTCCGAGTACCTTCATGAGATTGATGAATGAGGTACTTAAATCCTTCTTGGGCAGATTTGTTGTGGTTTATCTTGACGATATTTTGGTGTATAGCAGGAGTATTGATGAGCATTTTGAAAATTTGAGACAAGTGTTCGAAACATTGCGTAATCAGAAACTTTATGGGAAGCGAGAGAAGTGCTCTTTTCTTGTGGAGAGTGTGGTGTTCTTGGGATACGTGGTGTCCAAGGATGGTGTCTTGGTTGATCAATCAAAAATCAAAGCAATTCGATCATGGCCGGAGCCTAAAACAGTTAGTGAGGTACGATCTTTTCATGGGCTTGCTTCTTTTTATCGACGATTCAGTCGTAATTTTAGCACCATAACCAGTCTTATTACGGAGTGTTTGAAGAAGGGCGGGTTTAAATGGGGCGTGGCAGCTAAACAAGCCTTTGAACTGATTAAGGAACGGTTGTGTACCGCTCCTATCTTGGCGTTACCCGATTTTTCTCAACCATTCGAGGTTGAGTGTGATGCTAGTGGCGTAGGTATAGGTGTTGTTTTGATCTAAGGGAAAAGACTTATAGCCTATTTTTCGGAGAAATTGGGTGGAGCTCGATTGAATTATTGCACTTATGATAAGGAATTTTATGCTATTGTTCGGGCTCTTGATCATTGGAGTCACTATCTCCGTCCTAACCATTTTATATTGCATTCCGATCATGAATCCTTGAAGTATATTAATAGGCCGCAGAAGTTGAATCATAGGCATGAAAAATGGGTTGAATTTTTACAATCATTTCACTTTTCATCCAAATATAAAGATGGGAAGAGTAATATTGTAGCCGATGCTTTGTCTCGTCGTTATACCTTGTTGTCCACACTTGATGTTCGTCTTTTGGGCTTTGAAACTTTGAAAGATTACTATGTTGAAGATGGAGACTTTGGTGCAATATATCTGAGTGCAAATCAGGAGCTAAGGGAGAGTATTTGATTCAAGACGGTTTTCTTTTTAAGGTAAATCGACTTTGTGTTCCTAAGCATCCTATCCGGGAACTACTTGTAAGGGAGGCTCATGGTGGAGGGTTAGCTGGCCATTTCGGGGTGGCAAAGACCGTGGAGATCTTGCAAGAGCATTTCTTATGGCCACGATTGCAAAAACATGTTCACAATATCGTGGGTAAGTGTGTTACTTGTCAAGTGTCGAAAAGCAAGTTCAAACCGGGCGAATATACTCCTTTAACAATTCCGGTCAGACCTTGGGACGATGTTTCAATGGATTTCATTGTTGCTTTGCCACGCAATCAACGTGGTAAGGATTCTATCATGGTGGTGGTTGATCGTTTTTCCAAGATGGCTCATTTCGTTGCTTGCCATAAAACCGATGATGCTTCTAATGTGGCTGATTTATACTATCGGGAAATTGTGAGGTTACATGGCATTCCAAAGACTATTATGTCGGATAGGGATTCTAAATTCTTGAGCTACTTTTGGAATACATTATAGAGGAAAGTGGGTACAAAGTTGTTGTTTAGTACCTCTCACCATCCGCAAACAGATGGGCAAACCGAAGTCACAAATCGAACTTTGGGAACTTTGTTGTGTGGGCTTGTGAGCAAGACGCAAAAGGATTGGGATCTCAAGCTTTCTCATGCCGAATTTGCTTATAACAGGTCGCCTACTCATGCTACGGGCCATTCACTGTTTGAAATTGTATACGGTATAAATCCTTACCTTCCTTTGGATTTAATTCCATTGCCTAAAGATGAGTTGGTGCATAAAGATGCCGAGTCCAAGCTGAAAGCAATGTTGAAGCTCCATGAGCAAGTCTGGGCCAGAATTGAGGCCATGAATGCAGCCTACAAACGCAAGTCAAGCAAAAATAAGAAGCCAAGGGTGTTCGAGGTTGGAGACTTGGTTTGGGTGCATTTGAGAAAGGAGCGATTTCCAAGCAAACGAAAGAATAAACTCATGCCTAGGGCGGAAGGTCCTTACAAGATTGTTGGTCGAGTCAACAACAATGCTTACAAGGTTGAACTTCCCGATGATTATGGTGTTCACGCCACTTTTAATGTTGGTGATCTCTCTCCTTACTTTGATGACGATGGCCTAGCTGAATTGAGGTCAATTCCTTTTCCAGGGGGAGGGGATGATGCGAACCAAGCTAATGGCCAAGCTAATGACTCGGAGTTAGTTAATAAGCTGGACGAATTGGTTGTGAACACTCAAGGTGATGGTCTGATGTTGGCTCGTAATTTTCAGCCTATAAGTTCCAATTATCCTTCCTTTGTGAATTTGCTAAGTGAGGGTTAGAGGAGCTGATGGGGAGCACGCTTACCAAGGGAAGGATGGTCCAACAAGACGTTTTTACCTTATATTTTCAGATTATGTTTTACAATAAAATGTTAGCTTAATTTAGTGATTGTCTAAGTTCAATGAACTAGTAGCTTTAAGTATTGTAATTAAGTGAAGAGTGATTGCTCAATTCTTCACCTTGCTAGCTTTTACACGGCTGCCTTGGGGCTTATATAAAGCCTTCAAGTTCATGAATAAAATCATTCAGAAATTTGCTCAAACTTATGTTTACAAAAATCGTTTCTTGCTTAGAAACAAAACTGGTTTTGGTTAGAACACGATTCTAATTAAAATTCCCGAGTTGTTGATCAATAGGTCTTGGTCTCACTCACTTTGATCAAGTAATAGGTCTTACTTGTTCAAAACACTATCCCTTATATACAAAAATCAGAACTGGTCGTACCTAGTACATTCGGTTCGCCAAAAACAGTCCGTTAATTTTTAATCTTTTGTTCTCTAAATTGATCAGTTTCAGTTCTGCGCGTACCTAGTACGAACAGTCCTCAACACTGTCCAAATCGTTCTAAAATTCGCTGGTCAATTCGTATCACCACCCTTTGAACAACCAGATGTCCATCTTCCCCAAGGTCCTACTGAA
Source organism: Silene latifolia (assembly GCF_048544455.1). Classification (NCBI taxonomy): domain Eukaryota; kingdom Viridiplantae; phylum Streptophyta; class Magnoliopsida; order Caryophyllales; family Caryophyllaceae; genus Silene; species Silene latifolia. Next base: position 198,042,120 of record NC_133538.1, on the reverse strand, counting down.
ACTGAAAAGCGACTCCAGTATTTGGAGGAGAAACTAATGTATCTCAAGGGGGATGACATTTATAGGGAAAACAGTCACAAATATGAGGCTGTAAATGCTCAAATGCCAACTAACTTCAACATGACTGACATCCTGAAGTTTAAGGGGCATGAAAACCCTTTGAACCATATTCGTGCATTCAAAGATTATATGTCTATTAAAGGCATTAAGCCAGATATGTTCTTAAGGATCTTTCCTTCATCTCTTGATACTATTCCTAAGCAATGGTTCTACTCCTTGGATCACAAGAAAATTGCTACCTGGGACGATGCTGCAATTGAGTTCACCAAACAGTACGCAGATAATGCTGAAATTCAAGTCAATATGCGCACTCTAGAGGTTCTTACCCAAAATGAGAGAATGTTTCACCGACTTCCTAAGTCGGTGGAGAAAAACTAGCACGCAACCCGTCGAATGCCCAGACGAAGCTACTCTTGTTGAAAAGTTCGTGGACAATTTAAGGCCAATTTATGTGAACCATCTAAGGTACCAAAACATAAAGTCTTTCAAAGACTTAACTATACTAGGAACCAGAATTGAAGACGACATCCGTAAAGGACTCTTGTCCAAAACGATAGGTCGCGGATATCAAGGCACAACGAGTCATTCTTATGGCTCCACTAGCAAGACTGACGAGGTCAACCTTGTCGAATTGTCTACTAAGAAGAATAACTCGCAGAGGAAGTTCACCAACATTGGTGACTCGTACTCTAATGCTCTAAAAACATTGATGAAACAAGGCAAACACCAACCCATAGGACCTGCACCTGACCCAGAGAAGAAGTCTATGTTCTAGGATGAGAATGCCTACTGCGAGTACCATAGAGGCAAAGGGCATGATACAGAGAATTGTTTCAAATTGAAGCATGCCATTCAGGATATGATTGAAGATGGGTGCTTGCCTATACCTCCTGCAAGCAAGCCTAACAATACTCAGAATCCTCTTGGAATTCTGATGATCACAGATGAGGAATCCACCTTGGATTGTTCGCACCTCATTTCTCCAGCTGAAGATGAGATCAATGCACTAGAAAATTAGGAGAGTTATTCCATCATCTCTCCTACTATCGCTGATTTTGTTGCATGGGCAAAGGGTGTAAGTAGACAAGTTTCAAAGCTAGAAGCTATAGTGGCATCCCTACGCAATCCATGCACTATACCTAGGGGAGACAGGCCAGTGGTTTCGACCTTATCTTAAGGATCCACAATGCAAGAAGTGATCACAGTAACCGACAAACTAGTCGAGCAAATAAACAGCTTAGAAGCTGAAATCATAAGCTTGGGACGATGAAGATGTTTAACTCAAAGAACATCCTCTAGTCAAGGCCAGTGAAGATCAAGATGTAGACCACCTTACTCGCTCGGGACGTCCATATCAAAATGTCACACAAGGACAAACGAGTGGTCCGGTTTCTACTAACACCAATGTCATCACACCAAATGATGGCGAAGATACATCTGCTGACCACTAATTTATTGAAGCAACTTCAAAATACAAAGGCGATCTTTCAGTCTGGCAACTAGTTGCAAGTTCATTTCCTCATCGCCAGGCGTTACTGCAAGCATTGGCTAAATTGAACATAGCACACGACTCTACACCTGATGACATCGTCAACCTAGTCTTCCAAGAATCAGTTAAGCTAAGTAACACAGTTACTTTCTCAGATGAGGACTTGGCTCCCATTGGCGTCACTCATAACCTTGCTCTATACATCACAGTCACATGCTTAAAGAAAAACGTACCAATGACTTTGGTTGATAATGGCTCCGCAGTCAATGTTATACCACTAAAGACAGCATACAAGTTAGGTATGAAAGAATCATACTGGACTCCTACTAACCAAGGCGTTCGGGCATACGATAGAACGCGATATAAAGTAGTTGGGCTAGTTAACCTCAGTGTACCCACTGGGCCAATCGAGCGAAAGGTTAATTTTTAGATAGTGGACATCGAGGCATCTTTTAATATACTTCTAGGTAGGCCCTGGATTCATGCTTCCAAAGCAGTGACATCCACCTTACACTAAAAGATCAAGATCCCTATAGATGGCAAGTTATTCACGATCACTTCATCACCTATCAAGGCCGTGATAGAGAAAATGTCAAGCAACCAAGTAGTTACAGGTCCAGTGTACGAGCTTAGAGGATTTCAAGTCATAAACCTTATAGACAGCGAGCTGGCTCCCTTATACTTCGACCCATACTCCAACTTGGTGGGCAACCACATACTCAAATCTCAGGGATACTTCCCAGGAATGTCACTAAACCTTATCAGAGAGAGTACCTTTACACCTATTAAGGAAGATAACTCCCAAAATATACCACTAGGCTTGGGGTACAAGCCCACGAAGGCCGAAACCCTTGAAATGCTTACTCAAGTTCAGAAGCGCAAAAGTAAGGGAGTACAAATGCAACCCTATCTCCCTACACTAAATGGGTACTTCGTCAGGAAAGGGGACTATGAATATTTTCATGGATTTCAACCTTGGTTGTATATAGGCATTCAACTAGCTGGAATCGAGGTCTTCCATGATTGCTAATTCATTCCTTCAGAAACGGTTCCTACCGTCAAAACTCGTCAAACACCTTGTCTCGACGAACAGGCTGTTAGCCTTCTATTTAGAGAGGATCGATTTGTCAAAGCAGTGCAGGATGAGATCATTACCATGATACTTCATGACGACCATTTCAACCCTGCAGCACTAATCATTTACACCAGCTCGAATCAGCAGAAAGGATGGAGAAAGTCGATCAAGTGGACCAACAATCAAGGAAAACTCTTCAAGGTCACTACTGGAGAAGAAGAGATGTTCAAAGAAGAACCCGAAGATGATGAATTTGAGTCAGAGTCAGAATTAGAGTCGGAGTCGGAATCTAAGTCTAGAGAAGTCGCTAGAGAGTCTCCTCCTGTCGTCACTCCCCACCCTTTTGTTTCTCCTAGCATAGTATCGCCTAGTAACAGTAGCTTGGGGAATGTCCCAGCAACTGACCCTTTACCGCCACTAACTACTGCGTAGATGGCTTCTTTGTTTCAGCTGTTTTCAAACTTTAATATAAATAAATCTGATTCTGCTTACTCCTTGTGTTATTCTGAATGCAATTCTGTTTACGGTGATAATAAGGATGATCCTGACCCAGACTCGATCAAATTACCTCCCTATATTATTAAAGAAATACTAGAAGCGAGGGAAGGGGCACCTGTCATAGAAAACACCGAACCTATCAACGTAGAAACAGAATCAGAACCCCAAGAACTTAGGATAGGGACGACCCTAGACCCAACTGAAAGGGCCAATTTCATCGACATCCTACACGAGTTCAAAGACGACTTCGCTTGGTCTTACAAGGACATGTCAGGGATCAACATGGATATTACAGAACATCGCATTCCAATTAAGCCAGGTTTCAAACCTGTGAAACAGAAGCTTCATCAGATGAGGACATAGTGGGCGCTTAAGATTCAAGAAGAAGTCGATAAGCAATTCAAAGTCAGATTCATCCCCGTACCCAAAAAGGATGGGCGAATCCGGGTTTTGTTGATTTCAGAGACTTGAACCGAGCGAGTCCTAAAGACGACTTCCCTCTACCACACATCGATATATTGGTAGATAATACAGCAGATCACGCGTTGTTATCCTTCAAGGATGGGTATGCAGGGTATAACCAAATCAAAATGGCCATAGAAGATATGCACAAGACAGCCTTCGTCACTCAGTGGGGCACATACTATTATACTGTTATGCCGTTCGGGCTAATCAATGCTGGGGCTATGTACCAACGCACTGCGACTACTTTTCTACATGACATGATGCATAAAGAAGTGGAGGTGTACGTGGACGATATGATCGTCAAATCTAAGGATAGAAAAGGGCACATTGCTAACCTTTGCAAATTCTTCCTCGGATTGCGCAAATACAACATGAGGCTCAATCCTCAGAAATGTGCATTCGGAGTAATATCAGGCAAGCTTTTGGGATACATTTTCAGCCAGAGGGGGATAGAAATTGATCCATCCAAGATCAAGGCCTTAATCGAGATGCCACAACCCCAAACAGAAAAGGAGGTTATAGGATTCCTAAGCAAAGTGCGGTACATAAGTCGATTCATATCGAAACTCACTATGATCTGTGAACCTATCTTCGAAAAGCTCAAGAAAACGGACCATACCATATGGGACGAAGACTGTCAAAAGGCATTTGATAGTATAAAGGAGATATTGGCCAAGCCACCAGTGCTAATGCCTCCCCAACAAGATCAACCTCTTTGTTTGTATCTCATAATTACCAAAACAGCCATGGGGGCTATGCTCATGCAGACTGTTGGAAAAGAAGAAAGAACTATCTACTACCTTAGTAAAAAGCTCTTGGGAGTACGAAAGTAAGTATACACCTCTCGAGAAGACATGCCTCGCTCTTGTGTGGGCAACAAAGAAGCTACGTCATTACATGCTTAGCTACTCGCTCAAAGTGTATTCTAAAATGGATCCCGTCAAATACCTCTTCGAGAAACCCGTCCTCAATGGACGCTTGGCAAGATGGACCTTAATGCTCTCAAAGTTCGATCTGAAATACGTACCTTTGAAAGTCATAAAGGGACGTGACATGGCTGAATTATTCGCAGATAGTCCTGTTAACGATACGCAAGCAATAGACATGTTGTCGTTTCCAGATGAGGATATTTTACAAACCAGTATGGATTCTTGGGATCTTTACTTCGACGGGGCGTCCAATTTAAAAGGATTTGGAATAGGAGTATTGCTCATTTCTCCTAAAGGCGAGCATACACCACTTTTTGTCAAACTCGACTTCGAGGTGACAAATAATGTAGTAGAGTATGAAGCTTGCCTCATTGGTCTACAAGCAGCAGTGAGTTTAGGCATCAATAATCTTCGAGTTCACGGGGACTCATCTTTAATCATTAACAAAATCACTAGATCCTAGAAAATCCGAAGTGAAAGTCTAGCACCCTATCAGGCTGGGATAGATCAGATTGCTCAATTTTTCGATCAGGTTACTTATTTACACTTGCCTCGCGAAGAAAATCAGTTTGCGGACTCTCTTGTAAAACTCACATCCTTGATTAATATGCCAGACAACATGGTTGAAATGCCTTTATGCATCAAACGGCGGTTAGAGCCAGCCTATGTACACTTCCTTATAGATGAAGAGGAAAACCCAGGGGAACCTTGGTTCCAGGCCATTCTAAATTTCAAGCTTAATGGTACATACCCATTAGATATGGATAAGAGGGGACACGCGCCATACGCCTACTTGCCTCTCAATACCTTCTCATGTAGGGAGAGTTATACAAAAGAACACCACTTGGTATCCTCTTGCGTTGCCTTGATCATTCACATGCACAGAAAGTAATGGAGGAAGTTCACGATGGAGAATGCGGTCCTCATATGAGGGGACCTATGATGGCAAAAAATATTACGCATCTAGGGTATTACTGGACGATAATGGAGTTAGATTGTATCAAATACATCAGGCGTTGTCATACTTACCAGATCTTCGGAAATGTGCAACATGTTCCTCCCTCAATTCTATATACCATGACATCTCCTTGGCCATTTTCTGCTTGGGGAATAGACATCATCGGGAATATCACTCCAGCTGGGACAAGAGGCCATTGTTATATTCTAGTAGCTATCGACTATTTTACTAAATGGGTCGAGGCAGCATCTTACAGTAGCCTTACAGCCAAACATGTGGCCAAGTTCATACAAACTAATATCATCTGTCGATATGGTTGCCCACATGAAATCATCAGTGACAACGGGTCACACTTTCAGGCCGAAGCTGAACAGTTGTTAGCCAAATATAAGATCAAGCATCACCATTCTTCGTCATATAGACCTCAAACTAATGGTGCGGTAGAGGCAGCCAACAAAAATGTCGTCACAATCCTCAAGAAAATGATCGACAATTACCGCGATTGGCCTAGCAAAATACACTTTGCGTTATGGGAATAACGCACGTCAGTTAGGAGGCCCACTAGGGCTACTACTTTCTTTTTGACTTACGGAATGGAAGTTGTACAACCAGTAGAGCTAGAGATCCCATCCCTACGCATTTTACTCGAAAGTCAAATTCCAGAAGCGAATGGAATAAAGATAGATATGATGAACTCATCCTTTTGGATGACGAAGGCTACGCGCATTACATAATGTGCAGACATATCAGGCACATATCAAATGAACCTTTAATTAATGGGTCAAACCCAGAGATATCAAGGAAGGGGATTTAGTGCTCAAATCAGTCAGAGCTCTCTTACCTGTCGATCCACGTGGAAAATTTAAACCCAATTGGGCAAGACCATTTCTGGTCAAGTCCATACTTTCAGGGGGTGTGGTCAAGATCACAGACCTAGACGGGAATGATTTGTATAATCCGACTAACCTAGACCAATTGAAACGGTACTACCCTTAGAAATAGGATAAAATGCGCCTCGCGTGACACACGTTCCGCTCTTGCGACACGAAATAAAACGGCCCCTGGCCTGCTAAAAAGCTTATGACATTTCGTTATTGCGTTTTGACATTTTGACATCCTCATATCATCAAATTGAATTGCATTTCCTTAGGAGTAAGTAGAGCACACGCTTGTTTTTCTAAGTTCATTACAAGCTCTTACTTCGAACATTTATTCTTTTACATTTTTTCGAACTACGCACAGGGTTTGATATCATTTTTTCTAATAAATACGTATGCAATCCTTTACAAGATACAACCCATCATTTTAAAATGTAAATAGAAGGACATTTGCATGTTGCATTTGAAATTCGACAAGACTAAATAAAGAAAATTTGTGAAAGTTTCTTAACTGCTAAATCATTTATTCATTATTTCTTAAATAATAGTAATACGCCAAATACATATAAAATTAAAATGCTGAAAATTAAAATGCTAGGCTAGGATTCTAAAAACCCCGTCATTTATTACAACTCATAATAATAAATAATACTATAAAATGACTAAGGCTACTCTTCCATTTTCCCCTTACCTTTGTCACCCTTGTCACATTTCTTGTCTCGACCACGAGCGGGACGCTCTTGCGTTATTTCTGACCTAATCACTAACGGTCATTCTCGCGGTCTAGATTTCCCATTTCAATCCACCACCATCTTCTCGGCAGGATCATTCTTTGGTTTCTTCGACGGAGGGACAACCCAATATCCGACCTATTCTTCCTCCTCAGTTAAGTACTTTTGGTTCTCCTTCGCCACTTCGCGGATCTTATAGTCTACGGGCTCGTGCTTCCTCAGCTTTTCACGCTCCTCAGGGGTGCTAGCTTTCCTCCACTGCAGATATGAGTCAGCTACCCATAACGAGCCAACCGGAACGGGTATGAACCAAATATTCCTTTGGGCCCAATGAATTGCCCACTCTCGACAAGACTCCGAAGTATGCGCCAAGGCAGTTTGAGGGACGGTGTCTAGCTTCGGGATTTTCTATCTTAGGCCCACTTTCCTCATCAATCTCTCCGGAAAAATATGGACCATGAATTCCAATCCAGGAACGCGAATCGACCGTGTCGGATCCAAGGACAATACTCAAGTCGCTGATCTAAGATGCCACCAAGGAACTACCCATCTGATCAAGGGCCCACCTTCATTCTTGAATTTATTTTCCCAATAATCGCATACTCGAGTGAAGTCCACCATGTATAGCCTCGTTCTCATCGCAATTGATCGGGAGCGATATAATGTCACGTCAACTGGGGGCTCGATCAACCGCAGCCTTTCTATCATCCAGATCTTCAAAAGGGGATGAGATTCAGTATCAAAACCGATCGGGAAAACAAAACGGAAATATAAAAAAAGGCCAAATAAGACAGAAAACGGGTTCTTACCTATAAAATAATAGGACTCCCAAGATAAGGATGGTCGCGGTTCGCCTTCCTGTTGTCCAATCCTAGAATGGTCTCCCCTAGAACTAAGAATGTTGGGCTCCTGCGCAATTCCATTAGCTCCACTATGCCTAAAAATCGAGGGTCACCCGTCATCTCCTTGTCCACACGCCCTCGTAGGACATAACAATGAAGAAGGCAAAATCCATAAGCTCTGCGCCTCGCCACATAAGAGATAGTAGGGTCCTCCCTATTTATAAATCGATCGACAAATTCAAACATACGGACACCTTTTGAGGTATCAAGACAGTCTACCTCAGCCTAAGTCAATCCAACCAAATCCCTAAATTTATTTTTATATCCTTGAGATCTAGGAGGTATAGTCGGAACACTTTCTGCATCCCATCCTCCAACCGCAGCAATTTCGTCAGGAAAGGGACAAATTTCGCCTCCCGAAAAGGCAAATACATAAAAATTCGGGTCCCAATATTCAAGACAAGCATCCAAAAAGGGCCTAATTACCTTCACCGGTTTCAAACTTATGATTGATCCTAAGTTAAAAGCTCCCATGTCGTGTTTCTCCACATTCGTAAATACGTTCGTCCACTCCTTAATGCGATTTTCAAAGGCATCCATATTTTTGTTGGAAAAATTTGAGAGGATATATAAGGTTATATGTAAAAGACGAAGTCGAGGAAGAGAGAATTGTGAGAATAGAAGCTCAACTGAGGTCTCTATTTATACTATTCGACGTTTCCTAATTTATGTCGAGAACAGACTAACTGGAGAGAAGACGCAGCAGTTGCTGCGCTTCTTCGAAGGGTCGCAGCTCCTGCTGCGCCTCTTCCTCAGGCTCTTTTCCTCGTTTAACAGCCGTGGGATCTTTCCTCATCTGTTTTAGTTAAAGTTTCCTATTCCTATAGGGACTTAATTCGGTAATTATATTAATTACCAAATTTATAATCTTTTACAGGTTCGCTTTTCGAGGCAAAATCGACATATTCGCCAAATACGCACACTTACACGTTCTTTTTTTTTTCTCGGGGAATCATTTCAATCCCTCTTTTCAAAAATGTTTCTGATACACTTAGACATTTCTTTCAAATTCCTTTTTTAGGGGGTACCCCCCCACCATTCGGTCTCGTCATTTTGTCCATTTTTGCGTCATTTTGTTCATTTTCGGGCACTTTTCATTTTGCGTCATTTTGTCCATTTTCGGCCACTTTTTTTTCTTTTTTCGCGCTAATTTAGGCCATTTTAATGTTCATTTCTTTTTGCTATATGTTTTCTTACGTGAATTTCGGCAGCATGACGACGCAAACCGTCACATACCAAACCTGTTTTTTCAAAGCTAACCTGCAGATACAACACACACCCAGCAGCAAAGACATGCAGGTCGTCATATATACGACCAAATGCAATAACCAAAATGCAAAAATATACATCAAAATACGGGCTCCCTCCCAGAATGACAGCTAAAATGTACAAATGTACAAACAGTTAGCAAACTAGTCCTGACGACCCCTTAGCTCAGCCACTGTCGCCTCAAGGGCAGCGATCTCAGCATCTCAGACCTCGAGCTCTCTCATCAAACGAACCGTCTCCTCCTGGGACTGCGCCAGCTAACGCTCCAAGCCACGCTCCCTCTAGACAGAAAAATGAAGTGATACTTCACTTTACTTCACTTCACAAAAATTGGAGATAATAGAAATAAAGACGGGTACAAAAGGTTCATACCTGCCTCCCCGAGCCACCTATGAGGGCCTCAATGGCTATAGCTCGCAGCCGGTTGGCCATCCTCCACAGCTCCACATGCCTGGACGGTGCCACCTTCATTCAAATACGGAAAAGGTTCAAGCAAATGCATTTCTATGTAATAAAGCGGAAAATACAAAAGACAGCCAAAGCTTGGGGCTTACCCTCCTCACGACATGCTGCCACTCATCTAAGCCGGCATCAGTTACCACCTCGCTGAAATCCCGGATCTCCAAGATCACCGTCATGCCCGCCGAGTCAGTGTACTCCAACATCTCTGGAAAAGCTGGTGGCTCGATGCCCGCCACCTCGTTCTCCTACAAAACTCAAAATGGTTCATTACTTTGCTGATCATTCATCATCTATCAGATTTATCAAAGACAAGTAAATGGTAATATGCTTACCACGATCGACCAGTACGCTAGCCTCCGGCGAACAAACTCAGTGTACTCCTCACCAGGGAGAAGGAGAGCGTCACCACTCACACCAGCCAGGTCAGGTATCCTCTCAGCCTCTGAAGGCTCCCTAAACATCGTCCGTGGAGGGTCGATGGGAACCATGAAAGTGTCACGGGAGCACTGCCGAGTCAAACGCTCACGCAGGTACCACACATGACCCATGGCCGTCGTCAACAGCAACCTACTTGAACTCCGGGGATGGAGAACCTCAGCCACAAAGGCGGGAGCCCCAGAGTATCTCTCCCAAGGCCGAGACACCCACTAAAGCAAGAACACGATGGGTCATTCCTATGATCGTCTCTAAAGGAAAGATAAAATGAAGATCAAAGACACTTACGCTGTCTAAACTCAGGGCATTCACGCCCCTCAGACAAACATCTTAAGAAGACCGCTGGCTCTTCTGACGACACACTATCCAGTCCCTCACGACGGGATACGCTCTCGATACGTCCGTCGCCCTCGTAGGCGCAAAACCAAGAAAGTAAGAGTACAGGCAAAATAATAATGATTACAAATCATTCTCTACAAAAATGATCTTTCATATTTTCAAAATTGACCTTTCATATTTGCAAGAAAGGTTCATACCTCCAAAAAAAGTCCAGGACTGCGTGAGGACCGCAAAGCTAGGAGTAACCCAGTCCTTGCGACCTAGGCTACTAAAGTCAAAGAGAAACGGAAGAAGCTTCGTCGATAGCCTCTCCCCCTTGTCTCCAAGGTAAATCAAAGATAAGAACCACCACAACCACAAACGGGCCCGCTGCTCAGCAGTACAAGGTGGTGGAGGCACCATGCGTCCATCCATCCTCACTCTCGCCGGAACCCTGCCGCCGAAGTAGTCCCTGACGTAGGTACTCGGCACCAAACTAGGAACCTGGGCCGCACTCGTAGCCAAGTTCCAGCCAATCAGACTCCTCGCTTCGGCCGAGTCTACTCTCAAGGCCGTCAACAGCAACAACAACGGCTCCTCTCCACACAGAAGACCCGATATCATGCCGTAGTCCTCCAAGGCGACCCCGATATCTCCAAAAGGCATATAAAAAGTCGAGGTCGTGTCCCAGAACCGATCAAGAAAGGCTCGAATTAGGCTGAGGTTAGCCTGAATCTTCATCTCCTTGATCTCCCTCCAGCCTCTACCAAGGTACCAAAGGCTTCCCACTCGATGATAGCCTTTTCCTCCTCCGACAGCTTCCCAAAGGCATCCATCATCGTCGTGTAACCAGAAAAGGATATCATGTTCCCAGCCTCCTGCGTCAATTCAAAAGAAAGCTTTCTTGAGCATAGAAATGTGTAAGAAATAAATGAATAAAGGAATGACGGGCTGAAGGCTTACCATGCTCCTCGCCATCCTGTACGGCAGGTTGCTCTCTGCCGCCCAAATGAGATGTCTACCATCCCATTTCTCGGCCCACTCGGGCGCTCCTGTGGGCTGACGGCCGCCTCATCCTACATTGGCCCTCCGTGCGGCCTCCTCCTCTATATCCTCCTCCATCTCATGGGTTGCTCCCAGAGCGTTGGAAGAGTCAATGTCAGAGTCCATGGGGTCTCTCCCCGATGTAGAAGGCATATCCTCTGCAAATTGAAGTAGACAAAGCAATGTCAAGCATTTTTCAACAATTTTCAAGCATTTCAAGCCTCTAAAAACGGCATTTCTAGCCATCTTTGGCCCATATTTTCAATGTCCGACCACACATGTGGTAGGTTAAGTCAAGACGAGTCTAAGTTCAAGCCTAGTTGCAGGTTTGAGTCGAAAGTTTGGCAGCATTTTGCTACAATAGCAATTATGTCGTACAAAAGTGTCCCGGAGGAGCTGTCACGAATTGAAAATACGGCATGATAGAAAGTTTACCCATTACTCAAGGGTTCCAAAACATCATGTTTCATAAAAAATGGGCTAGTATAGGGCCATTTTCGAAGGGTTTTACGGTTTAGCAAGAAACCGTCACATTTCGCGCTCAAATCCTTAATACTTGACGAAAATTCGAAAGGAATACATGGTTGTGTTCCTAACATGATCAATTACTCATTTCTAATGTCAATTTCATGAGACAAATTCATTTGGGACGAAAGCCCCAAATTTTCGAAATAAATGGGTGTGTAAACCCTAATTTTCACCCCAAAATCAAAGCTCAAATGCAAAATAAAGCAAGTACAAGACACATACCTCGATTAGTCATCGTTTATGGCAAGTTTGACGGAATTCGGTTGGAATTTGGTGAAGAAATGAAATAGTTTTGTATTTTGAAATGAAAACAAAACACGGCTTAAGTCGGGTTTTTACCCAGATAGGGGTGAGCTCGGGAGAAGACGCAGTACCTGCTGCGCCTCTTTCAAGGGTCGTAGCTTTTGCTGTGCCTTTTCTTCAGCGGGTTTCCTCATAATTTTGTTAAAGTTCATTATTTGTGGGCCCGAGCTTCATGCGCCTCTTCCTCAACATATGGCTCCTTTTTGGGTGTTCTCTTCGTCCGAATCGGCATTTTCACTTCAACATACTGCAGACAACCACGACATTTTGGTTCCCCAGCAAGAATTCATGATCACTAAATACAGTTCATGGGCTTATCAACTTTATCGGAATTTCTCTTACGACGACCCGAGCGGATTTTCTCCTCAGCTGTGCCAAGGGCGCGCCGTTGTCGATCAAACACCTTTATTTTCCTCAGCGATGCCAAGGGCGCATCGTTGTCGATCTAATTTTTTCTCCTCAGCAGTGCCAAGGGTGCGCCGTTGTCGACTCAACATATGATTCTTCCCCCACGGAGTTTAATATAAAATTCTCTGGAGAGCATGAGCACCTTCGAATCCTTCACCCAGAAGTGAATCGGGTTGATTTGTTCTTATGACTGGCGATGATTATCGGACTATAACATGTTTCGGAAATCGCTACGTTTGATCGAGGGTTTGCATAACTGCGTGTCGGAAAGCTATGAAAACGGTTTCGAAAATGAAAAACATCTTAAAACATTTCAAAAATACCTGGACTATTTTATGCACGACGACGGGATCGCAGTGACACTAATTAGAGTCAAAACCGACACCGGACCAAAAACTGACTCAAAATTCAAATGCCTACTCAACACAAAATCAAACCCAAGTCAAACACGAAACACCCACCCTAAAGAACACCCAAACACGAGTTTACACGACTAAGCAAACACAATCAACCTCAAAACACTTCCTAACAAAACATAGGATAGAACAAAACACAAATTCCAAATTTGCGAAAAGGACAGGAAAGCCCTTGTATCGCCCAGATGCCCCCACCTCCTTAGGTGGCCAGCATAGCCACGTCGCCCAAAACGCACAAAACCACATATTCCTCTATAAATAACCCCCCCCCACCACCATTTACAACCACACGAGAGCCGTCCCTTATTTCTCCCTTAAAATTCTAGACCACGACTTCTAAAGTCAAAAACCAACACGTGTTTTCGACCTACCGATTGAAAACACGAGCCTTACACATTGTTTGGTACCATTATCGTGCATTAAAAACACTTGGCTTACCACTTCGACCAACTACACTCACACTAAAGCAAAGCAACACTCCATATTTACAAAACGGTTTTTCAAATCGAGCTTTCCGACTCATAAGTTTTACACTTTGTCGATTTATTGTCAAGCAACCGAACATGTAAGTATGAGGGTGTAATTAATACTCTTCTTTTATGTCCTTTTTAGTATTTTCATGACTTTCACATCATAAAACATTCATAACACGATTCAAAGCTTGAAAAGATCGAGCCAAAACCGAGTATTGGTATGAGACAGAAGCCTGTTGCCTCGCCTAGGGGTTCGCGCCTCACATGGCTTCTCAGGTCAGAACTCAACGTGTTAGAGTTCATCATTCCTCAATCTTTTATTTCGTTTTTTCTTTTCTTTCTTAAAATGATTTTTACCAGTTCAAATCAATTTTATGATAAACTTTTTAACCATAAATCATAATCACCCTTGGTTCTTTATACCATGACGGCTGATTCCGTGTTTCGGTGATATTATTTGATTTACACTTTAAGGGGTATTTTAACACTCTTTTCTTCATTTTAAAAAATTTTCTCATTCAAACACATTTGCAAGCATTTTAGTCATATTCATAATCATCCTTGGTTCTACATGCCATCTCGGTTTAATCCCAATTACGATGATAAATTTTAACTAATTACAAGCAATTAACTTAATATAGTTAGTTCATATCAAGCACTTTCAATTTTATTTCATTTCATTTTCCCCTTTTGTCTTAACCATATTGCATGTCACCCTTGGCTAATATACATGCCATGTCAATTTAATTCGAGTACGGTGAAAAAAATGTTGAGAAAATACATTTTACATGTTTATTTACAAAACTATTCATGTCAAGCTTGCAAACTCAAACCCGACAACGAATATCATCAACATAATGATGAATACTCCGAGTCGCATTCTACGCCTCTTCTCCAGTCCTCTTTTCAAGTTTTCCAAAATATTTCCGTGATTTTTTTCCAAATCCGTGTCATTCCTAAACTCTTCCATATGTTTTGTATAAACAGAGGCCTCCGGCCTCCATATTTGGCACGCGAGTGTTCCGCCCCTTCTTTCTCTCTTTTTGCATTCTAGACTACGCTATTGCTTTTGACGCCTACGTGCTTGATCAATCGACCATGTAAGCTCAGATCATTCTGAGTCCCAGTCATGTTGCATAGACCGACCAATTTGACCAACTCCACCTTTAATCAACCTAATCAATCTTCGAAATCCTCCAACGAGGGCACTTTCCATGCATATTCGAGTCAAGCAATCACTAAAATGATAACTTTAGTCAATCTCGTTTCGTCAAACATGTAAGTCTGACGGTGTAAATCCTATTTTTTTATTGTAATTTTTATTTTGTATCAATTAATGTAGATCTATATCAAAAGCACGTTCGAAAACCGATTTTAAATCCATCTTTTAAAACCGTTTTTACGAAACAGCAGAGGTCAGATGTTGAGAAGAAACGCAGCAGCTGTGCCTCTTCGAAGGATCGCAGCTTTGCTGCGCTTCTTCCAGAGGCTGCTTGCTGCTCCTGCTCTTCTTCTTCTTCCTCGAATTCCTGCAAATTTCTCTTTTTCTTATTTCTTTTGTTTTTCTCTGTTTTCTTTGTTGTTTCAGTATATAAACTGTGTTTTTAACAAATCCTTTTTATTACAATTTTTAATTCGTCCTTAATCTCGAGTAGTTCAACACTTGCGAGTTTTTGCCATTTTAATTCAAATCGATTCTTCGAGTTTCGAGTTGTTCATGTCGAGGTTCTGGAATCCTAATTTGATACATAAGTTTTCTTTCGAGTTTTGTTTGTGTAATTCTGTCTTAATTTAACCTGAAGTTTCTCCCTTTTGTATTTTCGACACGAGTTAATCATAATCACGTAAACCGCTGTAATTTCTTGTTCTAAATTCGTTTTATGACTTGCCCAGATAAATATAATCGGTTAAAACATATCAATTCGAGTCTAATATCGATAATTTCTCCTAAATCTACCAACGAACGATAACGGTGTTGCAGTTCCGACTTCACAGCCAGAACCCAGCTCTAGAACATACGCAGGATGTGATGCGCCTCTTCCAGAGGACGCAGCAGATGTTGCGCCTGTTCTGGGTTGGTTTCTGTGCCTGAACTCTTTCTCGCCTTAATGTAGCTCCTAATTATGGTTTAAATCAACTATTATTCGTATTATCACCTCTAATATGACGTATTTCGTATTTTATTTCCAATTTTATTTTCCTTTTTATTTTCTTCTTTGAAATCCCATCTTTGAGCGTGCTTTTGGCCTAGATCAAATAAAGCTTGTAATTTCATTTATTATTATTATTTATGTATTAATTGTATGGCATTCACATGTATTGAATCTAACTTCCAACTTCGACCCAATTTATTTGCTAAAACACGTGTTAACTGACATAGTCTAATTTCACATGCTAGGATTAATCTACGTTTGTTGCATTGCATGCATTACATCGACGACATAGCAAATATGAACAATTTCCCTAATCATTAGTAGAGGCCGCTATCGAGGTGCGCGGGATTAGGTGTTCGAATTAAAGAGCTTCCTAATACGTACCCTCACCGCTTACTCCAGTTATCTCTGGACATCCGTGTCCATTGGCATCTTCGAGAGTCATTCTAGACATAGAATGCTAAGAGTAACGAGTTCTTAGTGTTCATGTCACTACTTTCTGTCCTGACATGACGCGGGGTATTCGAATGGTTTCCAATTTTTCCACAATAAATTGGTGGCGACTCCACAAATGCAGGCTTATTCAACCTTTCACCAGTTTCAATACCTCACCAATCGGTAACGGCCCATGACGTGCTCTGGCAAACCAAGGTTCCGTGGGAGAAGTGTCGCCGCCTCGAAACCAACGAGCAGGTGCGCGCGGCGCGGGTGGCCTGTGTCCGCACCCATGTCCACGAATTGGCGACTTTGCTGGGGAAAACTAGGACACTTATGTCTTTGTGATCCCTTGATGGTGAAACTCGAACGAGGTCTTGGTTGAAGTGCATCATTTGTTATTACAGTCATAAGTTGGGCTCCTTGTCGGGCTCACAACCTAACCTTTATTGGCCAATTGGCTTGTCTCCTCGGCATGAGTTTTCTTATCCCCGCGTTTTTCATCTTGATTGCTTTAAACATATCATTGACATCACACATTTCTGTTTCGTCAAAGAGCATTCACTTCCTACGTGAACGAGGCTTTGGCACCAACCTTACACATTTTGTTTGGATTGGTATCCCTCTCGAAAATCGGGGATTGATCGCTTGGTGTGTAACCACCCTTGTTAAGCCAAAACCCGTGTCAGCAATATGCATAATATAATGAACTATGAGTGCTTATGTGCTATGTGATCATAAGTCCTTCCGTCTCATTTCCAAACTTTGCAAAAACCCTTTTCGCGCCGTTATAATGGCCATTACAAACCTCGCTCTTTTGTCGACTGTTGCAAATCACCCCTTTTTACACCGTTGTAATGACGATTTCAAAACTTGGTTTTTCACAACCACCTCAAAGCAACCTTTCACGCAGTCATAATGACGATTTCAAAACTTGGTTTTTCACAACCACTTCAAAGCAACCTTTCACGCCATCGTAATGACGATTTCAAAACTCGGTTTTTTGAACCGTTTCAAAAGCACCTTTGCACCGACATAATGGACATTTGTGCCGATATAATGGCCCTTTTCAAATCCCAAAAACAACGCACCGTTTTCAATAACACAACACTCTCAAAATTTTCAAGCCTCGATTTTCAAAACTTTTACTTTTTGAATTTCGAAAACCGGTCTTCGGAAACGACACACCGTTTTCAAAGCCGTCACAACTTTATCTCAAACCGTCTTTTGAAAACAAACCTAAGACGATATTTTTAAATCCTAACTAGCCGGTTTTCAATGATTCCTATTCTCGAAAACAGTCTATAAAACAACGAATGTAATTTTGAAAACTCCTATTTTCGAAAATTTTAGTCCACCCTTCCGATTCAGCCTCGTGTCTACCTAGTCAAAGCAAACGTACTTATGGTTCTTTACTTATAAGTCGTCTCACCACCGAGACCCGTTCGACGATTGATAAGTCCATTTTATATACATTTTAACTCCTTATATTAGCTCTATTTTACATGTCATTTGCACTAATGTTAGTGTTTGTGAGCTAATTCCGTGTTCTAATTGTGTTTGCTTGTTTTTATTGTGTTTTGTAGGAAATTAAGCTTATAGTAGCTTTTTCCCGTCAAAGTAGCAAGCACAAGAGTTCACGAGGCTAAAAAGACTAAGCATGACCTCGGAAGGGCATTTTGGCAATTTCCAAGCCCGAGTAAGAAGTATGAAGCTTGGGTTGATATACAAAATGATCATACAAAATAAAAGCCCAAAGTAAAGTCCAAGGGTCAAGCTTGGAGATGTTCATAGGATACCAAATGATGCTCTTAACTCGGGTGATTAAGAAGCTTAATTACGGAGCATAGGATACTTGGTGTTGATTAATGAGGAATTAAAAGAAATAAAGAGAAAACCTACGACCCAAATCGGGGTGGGGTGGCCCCGATCGGGGTTAGCCTCCTCTAGCTTGTTTCCGTTACTCCCTTGACTCCTATATAAATGGTGTTGATCCGGGACCTAAAGGATACCTCTTATACACTTCTTATATAGTTCCTACACCACTTTTAGACTCTCAATTTAGTTCTTAGTTTAGTTTATATTAGGTTTCCCTTTATCATTTCCTTTATGTTATAAAAAATTTCCTTAAGCATTTCAATTTATATTACAAGTTCATTTACAATTTCCATTTCAAGTATTTGTTCTTCTATATTCAAGTTCTACTTCCATTGTCAAGGTAATTTTATTTCTAGTGTTATTTTGTTATTTCTTAGTATGTTTATATTTATCAGTTCATATGTCAATAGATTAGTTTTCATTATGCATAAGTAATTCAATTGTCTAGGGAACAAGGGAAACCATGGATAACTAGTTTTTTCAATTGTTGAACAAGTATGTATTAATATCGTTTCATTGTTTCTATCACATGTTTGCATCGACACGTTTAATCTTTGTTTAAAGGCCGTATTCATTGATTAAGTTTGTTAATTCGTTCTATAAGTCGAGGCACGGAATCGGATTAGACTAAGCATGTGTCGTAGGACGACCTAGTCATAAACGAGAGTTTCTCTAGGACCCGGTCTATGGTTGACAGTAATATCGTGAGGTGGGTGTCTCTAAGCCTAAATAATTAACGATTCATTAACTCCTACGTTTAATTTGAGCATTTACGTAATTTGCATGTGTGACTCGACCTCTCTAGAGTATTTCTTTATCATTATTGTTTTCTTGCAGAAAACCAACCAACCAAGCATACGATAACCGACCTTGATAAAATTCACCCCAACCAACCAAGCCTATCAAATTTTGGCGCCATTGTCGGGGAGCACGGTTTTGTTTGCTAATTAGTTGTTGAATTTTATGATGTTTTATTTTGTCTCGAGGAACATTTGTTCCTTGGGATCATCTCACGGTTTCTCTGTAATTTTAGTGCCTATTTTGTAGGTAGTAAAGCTTGGCCTTTTATAATGAGTTTCGAATTTGTCCCACAACTCCAAGATGAGCATTTTCCTGACTATCTTGACCGATTCTATTACTTTTTCGATAGTCTCATCTCCCTTGGACATGTCCTTGATGGGGATTACTTGGGTCATTTCATGCTTGGTGACATGAATTCTAAGACCCATGGATTGGCTCTAAAGTTGAGTAATGGGAATCTCTACAACATGATAGGGCCGAAACTTCGGAATTTCTTAGATTCCATGGCTACCAAATGTCGAGAGTTAGCGTGCCAATTTGATGTGTGGCGTATCCAAGAGGAGCTCAAAGTGCTTCAAGCTCGTTTGGAACAATTTTCTCAAAAGGAAGCAAGCCAATGTGAGATTTTTTCCTCTCCTCATGCTCTCCCAACCTCCCAAAGTGAGTCTTTTGACCCTAACTATTTTGAATTATTGGATGAAGATGACGATGAACCGACTTTCATTATTGAAATGCCCCTATTATCTTTCTAATTTACCATTTCATGGAGGAGGTAGTTGACACACGTGCCATGGATAAGCTTGAGCCCGACCGTAATGAAAAGGATGAGGTTTTGCCCGAGACGTGTAAAACCTTTGAAAATCCTTTCACATGGGATGTAGTTGACCCATTTGAAGTTGATGGAGGACTTAGTGATGTTAACATAGAGGTTAAGTAGGATGAAACCCCCATTTTTGATGAGTCCTACCACTTAGAGTTTTCATACCACCAATTTGAGATCATTCATGATTATAATTTATGCACTAATGCTTATTTTTATGGTCTTAAGCATGATGCTCCTTCTCTTGCTGACGAGGGGAGTACGGTGGTTCTATTTGAAATCTCTCATGGGCAATTTAATAAGATTAATCCTTTCTTGCCTTTGATCTTTCATGCTTATATCTTATCAATTGCTTACATATGCTTGTGCATTGCTCATGCGCAGGAATATAATCAACTTCTAAGGGCGTTGACATGCTTTTTAAAGGACGTTGGATATTCATTTAGGAAAATTTGTTTTACTTATGCTTTATTAAGACAATTTATGTTTGCAATTTCAATTTGGTTTTGATGTAATAGTTAGGACAATAAGTAATTTAGCTTGTTTTCGTATATAGTAGCTTGTCTTTCGCAAATACTTTGCTACTTGGATTGGACTTTACCCTGTTTTCAAGCTAGCTTGGGGGAGCTTCTACGCGGTTGTATGCTTTATTTCCTTTCTTTATTTCCGCATTTGTCGTCTCATCTGAAATCTCATAGATCCTAATTAGGCTCTCTAATTAAAAAATTAAATTATCTCATAATTTATCATTTTGGTGATCTATGTAACATGCATGCAAATATAAAAGCATAAAATTAAAGATTAAGGAAAAACAATTTCCTTACATTAATATTTATAGTAATATGGGCATAATCAAGATCTCCTATCTTGATTGTTCTTGAGCTTAAAACAAAAGGATGATCCTCCTAGAAAAACTTTCAAAAAGAAAGTCTCCTTCAAGTTGCACCCAAGAACAAATCACCCAAATAATCTTACAAATATTAACTAGATATTTGTAAAACTTACCCTTGATAATATTTGTAATATTACTAACACTCTTAGTAATAATATTTTGATTACTAACTTCTTAGTAAATGATGTATAATAATTTTAGAGAGAAGATAGACAAATTATGTTCGCATGCAAAACAAGTGAGCTAGCATGTAGAAAAATGAACAAAAATTGGTGTAAATAGAGTAGGAAAACCGGTTGGGAGTAGGTGGAGTGAGGGAGTCAACTTGTTTTAATAATGTCCAATCTTTATCACATGCACAAAGATGTTATGACAACTTATGGAAGAAAAAACAAGTAATGTGTAATGATTATGATTATAATCATCCACTACACTCCATTTACACGGTCCAATGTCCCATTTACGGGTCCATTTTGGTTCTTATATTTGTCACACAAATACGTGTAAATTTTATTTAAACATCGTTTCATGTTTAAATGTTTCCAGTTAATTTCGTCCAAATCACTCCGTAAATATACGTGTACCGCTGCACATATTATTTACGTACTAATATTAATCACATTAATCAATTAGTATAATTTTAGTGAATTAACAATTAATTAACTAAAACCCGTCTCCCAAAATTTATTATTCAATTATCACATAATTAAATAATAACTGACGTGCCTCGAGTTCGCAACTCGAAATCTCTCTAAAAAATCGACTAACCTTTTAGTCTATAAATCAAGGGACTAAATAAATTGTATCTCATACAATTAATTAGTTGTCTGTTGGGGTTCGTTCCTTTAGGTGTGACCGAAAGGGGTCAGTTGATCACCGCCGTCTCACGACAATAACGTCAAACTCTAATCAGCCAACCATTATCGATTTACGTTAATCAACTGACGAGAATCAAATAATTAAATATCTGATGATATTCCCTTAATAAGATTTATTATGTAAACGCACTATTGTGGAGGACACTAACTCCAACATCATCTCCCCTTGTTGGCTGTCCTTCTTTGTTTTACACATTGAAGACAATGGGTTGTTCTAGTTTGGGGGAGGGATTTAGTGAGTCTAGTTATGGGAAATCTAAAAAACTAAAACTTTGAAAAAATTGAAAAAATTGAAAATTTTCATAAAAAGTGTGTGTTGTGTCCACCCTTTTGTCTTATGCATAATGTCTTTCCCCTTTGCATTTCCCATATTGTAGCTATTTAAAGCTAATGAGTCGCGCTTTTGACGGGTATTGCATACATGGGGATGTCTTAACATAGTAGGTGGAAGATGAAATTTGAACCAAATAGGCTTGATCTGGACTTTTGGCAAGCCACAAGATGGTAAGGTAGAACCTCCTTAGACCGCTACATCTATATTCGGTCTCACTTAGGTGAGTGTAGGTCTCCTTATGGTGTGTGTTATATCAATGACGTACAAGTATGGTTCTAATTTCATCTCTTTAAGTATTACTTTCATTATATGCTATGCATTTGAAGTCATTTCACCTTGACTTTTTATGCCCAATTCTAAGCCTTTCCTACATATTATCACTATTCGCCTAGCTACATTCTAAACTTGCCTACCTTGTTAAGCTAGTTTCTATAATTTTGGTGTTGGGATGCTCATTTGGGATATGTTTTCATTATGTCATTGTGAAATGGTATGCCGGATTTATTGTTTTCCGGATTTTAGGATGAAAGAAAAGAAGTGAAAGTGAAAGAAGAAAAATGGAAAAAAGATATGTGATGAAAGAAAAAAAAAGGAGAAAAAGATGTGGAAAGAAAGAAAAAAAAGAATGAATTGAAATAAAGGAGAAGAAGAGGTTGATTAAGTAACTCTCATGCTATTATACATGAGTTTTCGGGAGAGTTTTCTTATGTTTTGTATTGAAGAAATCATTTTGTCTTTCAATTTGGGTTAATTTTTTGGATTGGGCATCATTACACTTGGTTGTTGCTAGCTTAACCATAGCTCCACATACCATAATTCATTTGTTCTCCCTTATTACCCATGTTCCAATAGCCTTCTTCTACCTTATGTCTTGCATCTTATATGCTTGCATTTGATTGTTTTGACTTATGTTTTGAATTGATTACCATATTAGATTGGGGCACACTTTCATGAGTCGAGGGTAGTTGAGTACTACTCATATAAATATCCCTTTTATATATAATCGAGCTTGAGTGTATCGTGAGAGTCCAAAGTCAAAAGATCATGCAAGGGCCGAAAAGTTCATATGAAGTATTTCATGCTACGCCGTCATATAAATCTCATCCATGTTGTTGCATTTTCCCTATGCCCATGTTGTTTCGGAATTTGATTCGTTGTGCTCTAAAGTTACTTGACGGGAATTGCATGTGGATGAGATGATTGTTGCTCTTACCCTTGTCCTTATCATACATTGTATTGTGTGCTTGCTTTAGGACAAGCAAGGGTTTAGCTTGGGGAAGTTTGATAAGTCCATTTTATATACATTTTAACTCCCAATATTAACTCTATTTTACATGTCATTTGCACTAATTCCGTGTTCTTGTTGTGTTTTCTTGTTTTCATTGTGTTTTGTAGGAAATTAAGCTTTTAGTAGCTTTTTCCCGTCAAAGTAGCAAGCACAAGAGTTCACGAGGCTAAAAAGACTAAGCATGACCTCGGAAGGGCATTTTGGTAATTTTGAAGCCCGAGTAAGAAGTATGAAGCTTGGGTTGATATACAAAATGATCATACAAAATAAAAGCCCAAAGTAAAGTCCAAGAGTCAAGCTTGGAGATGCTCATAGGATGCCAAATGATGCTCTTAACTCGGCTGATTAAGGACCTTAATTACGTAGCATAGGATACTTGGTGTTGATTAATGAGGAATTAAGAGAAATAAAGAGAAAACCCATGACCCCGATCGGGGTGGGGTGGCCCCGATCGGGGTGAGCCTCTTCTAGCTTGTTTCCGTTACTCCCTTCACTCCTATATAAAGGGTGTTGATCCGGGACCTAAAGGATACCTCTTATACACTTCTTACATACTTCCTACACACTTTTAGACTCTCAATTTAGTTCTTAGTTTAGTTTAGATTAGGTTTCCCTTTATCATTTCCTTTATGTTACAAACAATTTGTTCAAGCATTTCAATTTATATTACAAGTTCTTTTACAATTTCCATTTCAAGTATTTGTTTTTCTATATTCAAGTTCTACTTCCATTGTCAAGGTAATTTCATTTCTAGTGTTCTTCTGTTATTTCTTAGTATGTTTATCTTTATCAATTCATATGTCATTAGATTAGTTTCCATTATGCATAAGTAATTCAATTGTCTAGGGAACAAGGGAAACCATGCATAAGTAGTTCTTTAAATTGTTGAACAAGGATGTATTAATATCTTTTCATTGTTTCTATCACATGTTTGCACCGTCACGTTTAATATTTGTTCAAAGGCCTTATTCATTGATTAAGTTTGTTAATTCGTTTTATAAGTCGAGAGGCACAGAATCGGATTAGACTAAGCATGTGTAGTAGGACGACGTCATAAACGAGAGTTTCTCTAGGACCCGGTCTATGGTTGACACTAATAACGTGATGTGGGTGTCTCTAAGCCTAAATAATTAACGATTCATCAACTGCTATGTTTAATTTGAGCATTTACGTAATTTGCATGTGTGACCCGACCTCCCTAGACTATTTCTTTATCATTATTTTTTTCTTCTATCAACCAACCAACCAAGCATACTATAACCGACCTTGATAAAATTCACTCCATAACAACTAATTAACAACTATCGTCTCTCTGTGGATTCGACCCCTACGTACTACATTCATTTGTGTCTAGGGAATTTATTTTCACATAGGTATGCGATAGCCTATCAACGATGTCACGCCACCAAGTTAAACCCGAGTTAAGGTCTACTCAACACCGTTGCACCATTGATCGAGTCAACACTGAGGCGCCACACATGGTCGCCCTCATTTTCTTTGAGTCCGAGACGTTTTTCCGTCCTTGTGATTTCTATGTTTAGTCATTAACCCATGTCGGGCTGAGTTGTAACATGAGCCCTTTTCTGCCATAGACGATGGCCCCGTTTTTAGCTTCGTCCAACAACAATGATGATAACAACAGAGATCTCACAAATGCTCGGCTAGCTAGTCAGCTCACCGCCCTCAAAGTCACCCTAGATCGTGTCAAGACCCGTATTGACACTCTGGAGAACAAGGAGCTCGGAGAACATAACCCTCCGCCCTTAACCAAAACTGAGAAAAGGCTTAAACTCTTGGAAAAGCAGCTCCTAGCCCGCGGAAACAACATCCACCTTGAGAATAACCGAAGGTTCAAACCCGTCAGGGATCAACTGCTTGACAACTTCACCTTAACCGATGTACCCAAATTCAAGGGAGTGGAGACCCTCTCAACCATATCTGTACGTTCAACGATCATATGTCAATTAAGGGAGTCAAACAGTAAATCTTTACCCTAATCTTCCCGTCATTGCTGGAACCGATTCCCCGTCAAAGGTAGTATTCCCTTGACCCAAAGAGCATCACCACCTGGGACGAGGTTGCCGTCGAGTTTGCTAAGCAATATGCCGACAATGTCAGAATTCAAGCCAATACCCACACCCTTGAGGTCCTAACCTAAAATCACAAGGAGGGGTTCACCGAATTCCTAACTCGCTAGAGAAGGGTGAGCACCCAATTGGTGAGCAAGCCAAGTGAATCAACCCTAGTGGAGAAATTCATCAAAAACCTCCATCCGGTATATGCTAATCTTCTAAGGTATCAGAACAACAAAACCTTCCAGGATTTCCAAATCCTTGAGACCCGTATTGTGGATGACCTGCGCAAGGGCGTCTTGGCCAAAACCATAGGTAGAGGCTAACAAGGGTCGACATCAACAAGGGCCCCGTCCTTACAGCCAAACCAACAAAATCGACGAGGTCAACCTCTTAGAACCAACGGCAAAAAAATCCGAACATCCCAAAGGACGTTCACCAATTTAGGGTCAACATATGCCCCTACCTCCACCTGCAAAACCGAACAAAATGAATCCTTAATTATTTAGGCTTAGAGACACCCACATCACCTGCAAAACCGAACAAAATGATTGAGAAGGGCGAACTGCCCCTACCTCCACCTGGAAAACCGAACAAAATGAATCCTTTGGGAATCCATGCCATTTCACACGATGAGCAAACTCTGGATTTCTCGCACATCATCTTGCCCATTGAGGTCGAAATTAATGCCTTGGGAAACGACGCCCTGGACGGCATGTTCATATTCAGCGTCACCTCTATGCTTGACATGTTTCTGCAAATCGAGAAGACCACTACCACTCTCTCAGACATGATCACCCGGCTTGAATATGCTTACCACAAACACATCTTCAACCCACCAACACCCATGTCGCGCCCAAGGGAGGGTCCACCAAGCACCCAAAACTCCAAATTCTAAGGCGGACCACCTCCACGTCCATTCTGGCACGCACCCTCCAACACAACTCACAACTATCACCCCCACAAAAATCATCCCCATAAAAATTACCCACCAAGGAACACTCCTTCCAGCTTCGCTCGTGACCCCGAAATTAATGGCATTTGGAGAGATGACGCAGACGACGTCTACATCGTTCGGGGAAGCGAAAAGCAAACCAAGGAATTCGATCACCTCACCCGATCCAGACGCCCATAGCAAAACCCAAATCCCAGAACAAAGAGCACACCAGCAATGGACGACCAGATCGTTCCGGACACTGACGGCCAACCGAGGGTCCCAGAAAACTCCATCCTCAAACAACTACAAAAAGCCAAAGCCGAAATATCCATCTGGCAACTGATACGAACACCGTCAAGCCTTACTCCAAGCACTGGGAATATTAACAGTACCATCCACTTCCTCACCTGAAGAAGTGGTAGCTCATATGACAAGAGACATTCCTGAGTTGAACAACCCCGTAATCTTCTCCAACGAGGATATTCCTCCCTTCGAAAGTAACCACAACCTGGCATTATACATAACCATCCAATGTTTTAAGAAGAATGTACCCATGGTCCAAGTCGATGATGGCTCCACCGTGAATGTCATCCCTCTCAAAACTACACGCAAATTGGGATTAAAGAAGCCGACCTTGTTCTAATCAACCAAGGAGTCCGCGCCTATGACGGTACTCGCCGCAAAGTCGTCGGTCTGACTACCTTAACCATCACGACCGGACCCCTGGAAAGGCAAGTTAACATCCAAGTTGTCGACATTGAAGCATCCTTTAACATGCTTTTAGGGCGTCCTTGGATCCATGCCACTAAAGCTGTCACTTTGACCCTTCACCAGAAGATCAGCGATCACCATTCCTGCATCCCCAATTAAAGCCATCATGGAAAAGGGGACGGCCTCCTAAGTCACTGAGGAATTCAACGACGAAATGTAGGGATTCCAAGCCGTGAACGCCCTAACCGACGACCCGGCACCTTTTGATTGTGACCCATTCTTGAACCTCACGATTAACCATATCCAGATGCGCCAGGGGTATTTCCCGGGGATGTCCCTCAACCCACTGAAAAGCACCTTTCCTCCCCTGAAACAGGCCAAGGTCCCAAACATCCCCTTCAGGCTAGGTTACGAACCATCTGATGAAGACATACGGGAGATGGGCCTTCTTGTTAGAAAGCGCAAAAAGCAAGGAGTCATCCTCCGCCTATACCATCTGACCCTCAACGGATATTTCGTCCCTGAAGGGGAATCCGAACCCAACAACAACTTTCCTTAGCCAATCTACAATCTCATGCTAAAAATCAAACATCCGGGTATAGAATCCTTCCATAACCGCTACTTCATCCCCGACAATAACACCACTGCTGCACCAGTCAAGTCTGAGTCGACCCCTTTCCTGGACGGGCGAGTTGTAAGCCTCCTTTTTGGAGAAGACAACATCAAGCACCTCAACAACAAGAAGATCATAGCTATCGGCCTCAAAGACAACCAATTCGACCCTACTTCTTTGATCTCTGCTACTGACCCAGAGAAAACTGTCTAAGGCTGGAGGAAGACCTTCAAATGGGATGGTCGCCAATGCCACATTCTCCAGATCACAACTGGAGAAGGCCGCATGTTCAAGGAGGGAAGTGAAGATGAGTCTGAGCCGGAGTCTGATGACAAATAAGAGTCAGAGTCTGTCTTGGGTCCTAACATTCCCAATATCCTGTCAAAACCCCATTTCCACTGTTCTACAATAAGTTGGGGGCTATCCCAGAAGTCGTACCCCCATCCACCGACAAAGTCCCTTTCCCACTATTTTATCACAATCTCGGGGTTGTCTCAGAGGCTGAGTCAACTATTATCACCCCTACTCCCGCGGAGAGTAGCAACCTGGAGCTTGTCCTAGGGGCCACCTCCTCTGCAGCGTCGCCTCTAATTCCCAACGAGATGACTGTCCTGTCCGAGCTCTTTGCTCAAATTGACTTAATAAATGCGAAGTTTGCTTACGACTCATCTTATTTTAACTGCAATGCCACTCTGAACGAACATGAGTTACTGCCCACCTCATTTAGCCAAAGAAGTCGACAAACGCGAACTTAGAATACCCGTAATTGAGGATGCCAAACCTATTAACGTAGGGACTGACCAAACACCTCGAGAACTTAAGAAAGGGACCACCCTTGACCCCTCGGAAAGACAGCAATTCATCGACCTCTTGCTCGAATACAAGGACATATTCGCATGTTCCTACAAAGACATGCCTTGAATTAACAGGGAGATCGCAGAGCATAGAATCCCCATTAAGCCCAGAGCCAAACCCGTAAAGCAAAAACTACGCCGCATGCGCCCCGAATGGGCATTGAAAATCAAAGAAGAGGTTGACAAGCAATTCAAAGCCGGATTCATCAAAGTTTCTGAATATTCCGACTGGGTGTCTAACATAGTCGCCGGACCCAAAAAGGATGGGAGAATTCAGGTCTGCGTTGACTTCAGAGACCTGAACAAGGCAAGTCCAAAGGACGACTTCCCCTTACCGCACGTCGACATCTTGGTAGACAACACCACTGAACATGCCCTCTTGTCATTCATGGACGAGTACGTCGGATACAACCAAATCAAAATGGCTGAGAAAGACATACACAAGACCGCATTCACTACACAGTAGGGCACATACTGCTACAACGTCATGCCTTTCGGTCTAATCAACGTCGGAGCAACCTACCAATGAACCTCCACCACTCTCCTACACGACATGGTGCATAAGGAAGTGGAGGTGTACGTCGACGATATGATCGTTAAATCAAAAGAGCAAGATGGCCACATCGACGCCCTTTGAAAATTCTTTGCCCGCCTTCGGAAATACAACATGAGACTAAATCCTCAGAAGTCTGCATTCGGGGTCACCTCTCGAAAACTCTTGGGACACGTCGTCAGTAAAAAAGGTATTGAAATTGATCCAACCAAAATCAAATCTCCCAACAAATGCCTCAGCCTAACAACGAGAAGGAGATTCCGGGATTCCTGGGTCAAGTTTAATATATCAGTCGCTTCATAGCCAATCTCACCATGATTTGCGAGCCTATCTTCAAGAAGCTCCGCATCACCGATCATGCCTATTGGGACAATAATTGCCAAAAAGCCTTCAACAGAATAAAGGAAATCCTAGCCAAGCCTGATATCCTTATGCCGCCACAGAAGGAAACACCCTTATCCCTATACCTGACCGTCACCGACACGGCCATGGGAGCAATGCTAGCACAGACAGTCAATGGCAAAGAACGAGCCATTTACTACATCAACAAAAAGTTCATCGATTATGAGACCAAATACACCGAATTGGAGAAAACATTCCTCGCTTTGGTATGGTCCACAAAGAAGCTGCGACACTACATGCTCAGCTACACGGTTGACATATACTCCAAGATGGACACTATCAAGTACATCTTTGTAAAGCCCGTAGTGAACAGAAGACTATCCAGATGGACAATCACGCTATCTGAGTTCGACCTCAAATTTGTACCCGTCAAGGTCATCAAAGGAAGGGTCGTCGCTGATTTCCTAGCAGAAAACCCCATCAACAAGGATCCAATGACCGACACCTGGTCACTCCCTGACGAAGACATTCTTTATGCCGACACTGACGCATAGGACCTATACTTCGACGGTGCATCAAACCTGAGAGGCTTTGGAGTGGGAATCCTTCTTATATCACCCGAAGGAGGAAAAGTTCCGATCTCAGTCAAGCTAGACTTCGCCGTCACCAACAACGCCGCCGAATACGAAGCATGCCTCATCGGCCTACAAGCAGCCATAACACTTGGCATCAAAAGATTGAGGGTCCACGGTGAATCCTCGCTCATCATCAATCAAGTGTCGGGTCATGGAAGATCCAAAGCGACAACCTAGCACCTTACCAAGAAAAAATCAATTAAGAAGTCGAATTGTTCGACCAACTTGACTACTTCCACTTGAGAATAGAGGAAAACCAATTTGCCAATGCCCTAGCAAAACTGTCTTCACTCATCAACATACCCAATGACATGAAATCCATGCCCTTATGCATCGAGAGAAGGAGCGAGCCAACTCATATCTGCGCCATCAACAACGACGAGGAAAGCCATGCCGAACCTTGGTACCAAGCCATCCTTAACTACAAAACCAAAAACGAATTCCCTCCCAACTCCGATCCGAGAGGATAAACAGCCATTCATTTAATTTCATCATAATTCGTGATAAATCAAAACCAACATTACAAAAGAACACCTCAAGGAATCCTTCTCCTTTGCATTGACCATAACAAAACCAAGAAAGTCATGGAAGAGGTCCACGACGGAGAGTGTGGCCTTCACATGAACGCAATGATGCTCGTGATACGTGCATTTTATATAGCCTTTTAAGTCTTATATGCACGTATTTCTATGCGATTCCCGTAGTTTTATGCTACGAAATGCTCCCGAATAGTCTACTTTGGTTCGTTTAGCTTTAATTGTAGGAATGGACCTGAAAGAAATAGAATTGAGCTTAGAACTGTCCATTTGGCCTGCATTTAGGAGAGAGTGGATTTGGATCGGAAATGCTGCTGCCTTGGGATGCGTGAAGTCATTTCGGAAGCAAATCAAACGTCCAAATAAGCTGGCTAAGTGGTAGATGCTTTGATCGGAGACTTTTGCTGACCTAGTCTACTCGATCGAGTAGATTGACTGTGAGAAGACCTCGATCGAATGCTCTGCTTAATTCGATCGAATGGTGGATTTTGGAGGCTCCTCGATCGAGTAGTGATGTACTCGATCGAGAGGGTTTTTCCTGAAGATTACTTGATCGAGATGTTTCATTATACTCGATCGAGTACTTTGCGTCTAACGTAATAATTTCCTGCGAAAACTTGTTTATTTTATATCTTAGGTTTAAATAAATGTCTCTCCTATAAATAGAAGAGACTTAATTAGGTTTAGTTATTTGGGATATACTTCTTAAATTTTATGAACTTTGAACATGGCACAGGTTCGACGGTTGCTTTACTTCTCTTTTCCGGATCTAAAACCTTTGTATCTTTCTTCTCCTTTATTCTAAGTATTATTTCTCTTTTATCATCTTTATACCATGCTTACTATTGTCTTCTCTTTCGTTATTGTTCTATTCGTTATTATGCGTAGCTAATCCCTTAATGCTAGGATTAGGGGAGTCATGTTAGTAAAATGATGATGCTTTAATTGGTTTAGAAGGTTTTGTTGTGAGAATTGTTTGATAGCAATATAACTGTAATTATTAAGTTGAATGCATGCAACTGAATCAATTAATCCAGTTAAATTCAGACCTAGATCGAGAGATTGGAATGAATAGAACTGTTATGGACAATAGACTGCACTAATGAGGGCGAGAGCTAAGTTAGTAGTATTCTAGGTCGGATAGCGGACCTAGAGGACCTTTTCTTTACCCTTCTCACATCAGAACAACTGGCCTATCTTTAGCTGATTTGTGTAATATCATGGTGAACCGACATCCTGGCATCTCTCTCTTTTTTTTATCTTAATTCTCTTTACTCTTGTTTTCTTGCTCTTTAGTTTAGTCAAACAACTCAAACCCCCCATTGTGTGACCGTAGACAAACTGAATAACGAGTAGATAGTGACCACCTCCCTGTGGATATGATACCCGACTTGTGTCAGCTGCATTAGTTAGAGCCTGTTGGTTTTATTTTTGATAGGGTTGCGACAGCCGTGTCAAATTTTGGCGTCGTTGCCGGGGAGGCAACTATTTTATTTGCTTGCTTTATTTTTGTTTGTCTTTAGCCTCGAGGAATTTATTCCTTGAGGCAGTTCTTATCTTTTCTTCTAGTGTTGTTTTGATAGGTCCTACTGGTCCTACCTAGACAGATTTCTAGGAGAAAATCGAGAAAATCGTCAAAGGGAAGGCTTGAGTACCTTTGACTCTTCTACCAGGATGCCTAACATCTCCAGAATTATTGCACAATTTGAAGATCAGAATGAACGATCTGGCAAGCTGGAGAGTAGACAATCTTGGGGTAGTCCGCCTCAGTTCCACACTATGGCACAACAGGTGGTCTACTGTGAGAGATGTGGTGCTGCAGGGCAAAATGTTTTTATTTGCATTGCAGAGATCGACGAAGTCTATGCTTTTAAGCAGCATAGACAAGCTAGACATTCCTTTGCATATGTGCCGCCATATCCGTCTCAGCAACGAGGCTACCAAAAGCCCCCATTTATCTGGCCGCCGCAACAACAAACCCCTCCTCCTGCTAAAAAGAATGAAGAGATTGCTGAATTGAAGTCTTTGGTGGAGGTACTTGCATTTCAAGTGCAAGAATATGACAAAGATAGAGAGGCTCACTTTAAGCTATTTGAATCTCAAATAGCTCAATTAGTTGTTGAGTTGGATTCTAAGCATTCAGAGACGGTATATGATATATGTACCGAAAACAGTCTTTTCTATAAAGGACCAGAGTTGCCTATTGATGATGATGATATATATGACTCGGAACTCGAAGATTTAGCTGAAAATGAAGCATCATACGAAGACTTCTGCACTGTACAGCAACAAAAATTTGATTAAACTACCTACAACGTTCGATTGAATGGTTTATATGAGGAAGTGTTCGATCGAACAGTCTATACAACTCGATCGAACAGGTTGTACGAGGAGGACCTCGATCAAATAGTTAGAATTGTTCGATCGAGTGGATTTTGTGAAGAACCCCTTCGATCGAGCACTATTCTTACTTGATCGAAGGATTTGGCTATAAACAGTGTTGATTTGTCACTTACGCCTATCCCGGATGACGATAAGAAGGTAATTGAAGACCAATCTTATCAAATTGGAGGTAATGCTATTCTTTCTGTTGAACTCAATGGGATTCCTTCCGTTAAATCATATACTGCTGTTGATTTGACGCCTCCGCCCCAGTTTGGTAGCAAGTTGGAGGAATATCATCTTGGTTCTTATTATACAGGTCTTGACAGGTTAGAAGACCCGGGAGGAGGATTTGAAGATTTCATCCCCCATAAGAAGAAGGCGTGGGATAAGGCTAAGAAAGGTGTTGGTGTTGTCTATGCTGTAAAGAGTCACTATTTTTCCAATGCTTTCCTGTGGAGGCCGAAGGTGAAAGTCATGGATGCTGAAGGGACCGCATTCACTCAGAAACCTAGTTGTGGGCCATTAATTCTTGTTGGTGGATGAAGAGAAGAAGGTCGAGCTGGACCTATCTGAAACTAGCGCTGTCCGGGAGGCAACCCGGAGTTTGAAACTTTTTAGTTGATTTTCAAACATTTCAGTTTTGTTGTTTGCTTAATAATTGGTTTTCAGACTATAAACTGTGAACAATTTGGACTTGGTTTTTGGTCGCCATTTGTGGTATGCAGATACCTCTCGATCGAGCACTCTTTTCGCTCGATCGAGTGCCTGATCTTCTCGATCGAACACTTCGCAGCTCATTGTACTCGATATAGTATTATATCCTCTCGATCGAGTTCACTTTCTTTGATTCGCTTCCAGTGACGATGTTATGGAGCTGTTAGCGACCTCCCATGTTGTTGGCTGGTTTGGGGAGGTCCCTACTTCCCGTTATCTTGTAAGTTTTTCGAGCTTCATTCTCCTTTTCAGTTTGCATTTCCTTTCCCTATTTTGGGTACAATGAGGGCATTGTACAGTTTGGTTTGGGGAGGTATATTGATCCGGACGATGTCGTCACTCATCCAATCAAACACATTTATAATACTCAACATACAACTAGTTAGCGGTAAGTCGAGGTCGATCCATAGGACGGTGTGCTTTGGGTTCTAAGTCTATCTATCTCAATTTATGCTAGTGTCACAATTGATGGGGTTTGTAGTTGTGTCTAGACTAATGCAAACAATAAGGTAAAACAAGCAATAAAAGGAAGGATGTAAATAATTGATAAAAAGTGCTAGGATATCATGGGGGCATAGGGGATTCATGGTGTTGATCATACAAACATGTTCACAATGTTGCAAGCAATTAATGTTGTGGGGGAACCGAGTTGGTTTATGTCTTACGGTTCATAGGAAGAGTTGGGTCCCGGAGCCGAATCGATTAGATTGTACAACACCTACAAGTCGACTTATTTTCCTCCTATTCAACTTCTATGCATGGTCTAACCAGACTCGAGTTGGTTTATATCTTACAAGTCAAGTTGAGTAGATAAGAGATGGTAAAAATGCAAGAATTCATAGGCTTAGCATTTCATCAAACATAACATGTGCATAAAGTTGACTTCACAACAAGCAAGCAATTTAATCATGTGAACATATTAGATTAAGCATGAATCAATCCCCATGTTTGTTTCCCTTAATTATCCACTAATCCTAGCTAAGAGACTACTCACTCATTATCAAGTTTAACATGCTAACAAGGTTGTCAATCATATTAACAAGGTAAAACATGATGAACAAGTAAGAAAGATTAACAATAATTAAAACAAGGATTAAGAGAGTTATACCTATGGAGATTCCAAAATAATAATGCAAACAATAATAGAAGAAATTGATGATTGATGGAAGGTTGTCAATCTCCCAATAATAACCCAATAATCTTAAATTACCCAATAATAAACTTGAATAATAAACTTGAACAATAATTAAGGAGAGATTAATGTGTAATTTGTGTGGAAAGATTGAGATTAATCTATTCTAATCTACTCCTAATCTAATCTAAGAAAGCTTGATTTAATCTAATAAAACTTGGTTCTAATCTAATAAAACTTGATGGTTTGATTATTACAAATGGGGTATTTATAGTGGAAATTAGGTGGATGCATTAGGGTTAACTAAGGGCTAAACTAGTAATTACACTTTTGAGATTTGAGCAGGGAGAAGCCGGTATTTTTCGAAGGAAGGGCGTCTTTCACGGAGCTTGAACAACACGAAAATTGCTGTAAAGGAATCCGAGCGGATTAGAGTCGGGACGGGCGGATTGTAGCAAGGGAATCCGAGCGGATTTGGAGCAAGACGCTCGGGCAAAAAGAGAGGGAATCCGAGCGGATTTGGGAGGACGAGCGTCTTCAGCGCGGGACGCGCGGATTCCTGTACAGCTTCTTTGTTTGAGCTCGGATTGTAAAACGGACGTCATTTTCTCATCCGGACTCCTATTGGACTGATTCAAAAGCCTAGATCGCTTGTTTTTTCGACGCAGTTCCATCTAGCATATTTTCAGAGCCAAAGGAGCAACCCTTGGTTTGCGTTCCGAGCAGTTTTCTTCATGAATGGCTTCCTTGCTTTTCCTCCTTGCTTTAAACCTTATGACCCTTCTATATACTCTTTATTCCTACATCTTTGGTCATCATTCTTGCCTCTTCTTCATAATAGTCCATCTAATATCATCAATAAGCTTCCAAATATGCACGAAAGACGGGAATTTCCGCCTTATTATCTCCTTTTCTACAAAACATATGAAATGCGATAGAAAAGCAAATAGGAAGGTTTTGACGGATAAAATGGCCAAAGAATGTTATAGTAGTATGCAAAATAGGCTCAATTAGGGGACTAAATGTGCGCAAATAATGTTCACATCAAATATCCCCAAACCGAACCTTTACTCGTCCCGAGTAAAGAGGTGACTAAAACTAGACTTTTATTTAAACTAACCTATTAACATAACCGATATGAGACAATTAGCGGGTCTCACTCCGCCCCTTCAACTCACAACAAGACAACCATGAGGTAGGATGCCTTCTTGCAAGGCAAGGTGGGTCTTGCCAAAATGGCGACACATCCAATCATTAAGCACACAAAATCAAGTAATGGATGCATTTACAAAAGAATAGCCACTTGCCTCATCTAAGTGGCGGAAATTATCTACAAGGGAACCAATTCAAGGGTACACACTCCTTCATAGATACAATTTCTTCAAACTACTAAGCCTAGAAGGATACCAATAAATCACCTCCAAAATGTGTCAAGTTAGGGTACCTTTGTCCTCAATCGTTAAATTGCTTTTGTCAAGAGTAGACTTCATATGGTGTTAGAAACACTGGAGGATCGCGGAATTCCCCCTCTTGCCTAAACAAGAAGAAGGATCGTCCCCTCTCTACCATGCACAAAAATGGATACGATGGATAAAGAGATCAATAAAATTTGAGTTTCATTTGGGAGTTTGCTTTTGTTTTTGTTTTCCCCCCAATTTCTTGTGGCATATAACATTTGAGAACACTTTCTTTTTGCCATTTCTTTTTGATTTTTGGCATTTCAACACTTGACAACTTTCAACTTTTCTTTGCATTTCTTTTTGAACATTTTCAAAGTCACCCCTTATGTAGTGAGGGTGTCTTATATTTGAAGCATAGGAGTTCTATTTTTGCTCCTCTTTTCATTTGATGCAATTTGCAAACTTTCTTTCACTTTTCATTTCATTGAACTCAAATTGATTTCTTTTTGTGCCCATTCCCTTTGATGACAAAAATGTGGTAGAACATGGATGATGGTTGTATGCATGGTTTCAAGGGTCACCTTGGAATAAACGGTAGCCAAGGAGTTATCACACCACAAGTTACTCTTGACTAGGCCTTAATCCATGGGTCAAAGGATACTAGCATGACACATCCTAGGGTGTTTTACAAGTATTCTAACAAGCAAAGTCTTAAGAATAAAAAGCATCTACTAGGGCCTATATACACTAGTCAAGCTTCCCAAGTAGACGGTTTCGCAAAATTTTTTATAACATGAAAACTACATGCCATGATGCAACTAACATATATACATCCTAATGCAAATGATTCTACCAACTAATATGCCATATAAACTAAATGCAAGTCCTAAGTTCACATTGTTTTTACCGCATCAATCAAAATAAAGCCACATAGTCATTAACATAAAGAGGAAAAAGGAGATTGGAAAGATCATACCATGCGGTCTTCAATATCCCCATGTCTCGGATGTGGCGTAGTCGATCAATGTGAAAAAGGATGGACAAACATAATATATACAAAACAATATGTACAAGACTACACTAAAAAGGAAATGAACTTGTTTTTGTATTTTTCAATTTTTCAAATTTTTATGGTTTTTGTTTTTATGAAATTAAAAGACATATTTTTATGCATTTTTGGAATATAAATTCCCATCCCCCACTTTATTTTGGACATTGTCCTCAATGTACATGTAGGAGTAGGAATGAAAAAGAAATTCATGTTTTTGGATTTTTGATTTTTTGAAATAAAGTACAAATGCAATGATATGGTATGAATGAATGCATGCTCTAACTAAATGCAATTCTATATGACATATATAACAAATGAATGCAATCTAAACTATACTATATGATGCATGATTTCTAGTAAACTATGGTCACTTATGATCAAATCTCCCCAAACCGATTTAAACACTATTTCTAGTGTAGAAAAGAAATAGGTTTGGTCATTAGTAACTATGCATGAATTCTAATCTATATGCAACTATTTACATGAATCATGTGAGATATATTACAATGCAAACTATACTATTTGAACTTAACTAATGCAAATGCAATATGAAATATAATACAAATGCAAGCTAAATGTATATGTATATAACCAAATGCAGGTGTTAATGTAATGCAAAGTTAAAGGAAAGGATATCTTACAAATGGTGGTTTGAGGGAGGACTCCACCAAACTCATTCCTTGTTGCCATGATTATTGATGTTGTCCATGTTGCTTAATGCTCTCAACAACCGGTCAAAGGCTTTTGAATGGGCTTCATGTAAGCATAAATAGGAGATTGGTGATGTCAAAACGTAGTTTACCCATCTTGTCTTGGAATAGAACTTGCCAAATACTCTCCCATTTGTTTTGCCCTTGGCACTTGGCTTCTTACAATGCTTCAAACCAACAAGCCCATTATTCTTGTCAATACAAGGTATGAAGTATTGCCCATATTAATCCGGAGGCTTCCACTCTTTACCATCTCTTTCAAATTCTATGATGATAGAGCATTGATTCATCAATCCTTCAATAGTAGAAGGAGAGTTCTCATTTCTTTGATGAGGGGATAGTTGAAGGATAAGATGTGGAGGAGTCAACTTCTCACCATTGAGGTCATTCATGCTTTCATTATCTTCACTTTCTTCTTGACCCTCCTTAGAACTTGAACCATTTCCAAAGAAAAGAGCTTCAATTTCTTCCAAACTATGATCAAAGATGCCAACATCATAGTTTTCCTCTTGGCCTCTCAATTCTCCAAAGATAGCAAGTTCAAATTCATCAACCTCTTCTTTCCAAGTTTTACCTTCACTCCCATAAGTGCCAAGGGAGCACACTTCCTCTACATGGGTCATAGAGGGAAATTGTGGTAGGAGTTCTTCCTCATCATCATCATCATAGGTATCCCAAATTGGAGAAGCAAGGCTAGTGTGTGAGCTAGATTCATTAGACAATTTAGACAAAGTGCTTGTCTCATAATTGGCCTTCAACTCACATTCATCATTGCTCTCCACCCCAACTTCATCATGCTTCAATTCATCATCCACTCTTGGTCCATAATCAATCAAGCACTCCCCTTCCTCAAAAGTAACATCTTCATATTCAC
Source organism: Silene latifolia (assembly GCF_048544455.1). NCBI lineage: Eukaryota > Viridiplantae > Streptophyta > Magnoliopsida > Caryophyllales > Caryophyllaceae > Silene > Silene latifolia. The sequence continues at coordinate 198,003,481 of NC_133538.1, read as the reverse complement.
ATCTATCATGAATGTTTGTAAAGTTGGGTACAAGTTGAAATATGGGGTGTTCAATACTTATGAATTTAGGAGGTGGTGGGGGATTCACAAGAGTAGCTTCATAATGCCATCCAAATTCTTCTTCACCCACATTATTTTCCCCTTCTTCTTCATTTAGCATTTGGGTGGCTTCCATTTGGGCAATTTGATTTGCCAACTTCTTGCCATTAGTAACAATGTTTTTGAGAACATTGTCCCTAGCTTGGCTCTCTTCTAGCATTTTCATGAAGAGATTTTGTTGGCACCTTACCATTTGGAGAACCACACTTTGCATGTCAAGATTATGCTCATTCTCTTGTTGTGGGCACATGGGAATTTGGTGGTATGGGTGTTCATTGTAGGATGACATTTGGCATTGATTGTAAAGTAGGTTTTGGGAGGGTGATTGTTGTGGATGTAGGATGTGGGGGTTTGGTAAGAAAAGTTGGGGTAGTGGTTAGGACTTTCATTGTATGAGTTGTAAGGTAGGTTTGTTTCAACTTGCTCCAAAAACTCCCCATACCCATGGTAGTCATACTCAAAAGATTCACCACATACTCCACGTGCTAAGCCTTCGGTCATCATCATAACTAGGACAAAGATATAACTACAAACAAGGAAACTACAAGAAAACGGTAAAAACAATCCTTGAGGAATAAGTTCCTCAAGGTTAAAGCAAAATCAAAATAGACAAACAAGTAAGAACTTAATCACATAGCACCGTCCCCGGCAACGGCGCCATTTTGATCCGGACGATGTCGTCACTCATCCAATCAAACACATTTATAATACTCAACATACAACTAGTTAGCGGTAAGTCGAGGTCGATCCATGGGACGGTGTGCTTTGGGTTCTAAGTCTATCTATCTCAATTTATGCTAGTGTCACAATTGATGGGGTTTGTAGTTGTGTCTAGACTAATGCAAACAATAAGGTAAAACAAGCAATAAAAGGAAGGATGTAAATAATTGATAAAAAGTGCTAGGATATCATGGGGGCATAGGGGATTCATGGTGTTGATCATACAAACATGTTCACAATGTTGTAAGCAATTAATGTTGTGGGGGAACCGAGTTGGTTTATGTCTTACGGTTCATAGGAAGAGTTGGGTCCCGGAGCCGAATCGATTAGATTGTACAACACCTACAAGTCAACTTATTTTCCTCCTATTCAACTTCTATGCATGGTCTAACAAGACTCGAGTTGGTTTATATCTTACAAGTCAAGTTGAGTAGATAAGAGATGGTAAAAATGCAAGGATTCATAGGCTTAGCATTTCATCAAACATAACATGTGCATAAAGTTGACTTCACAACAAGCAAGCAATTTAATCATGTGAACATATTAGATTAAGCATGAATCAATCCCCATGTTTGTTTCCCTTAATTACCCACTAATCCTAGCTAAGAGACTACTCACTCATTATCAAGTTTAACATGCTAACAAGGTTGTCAATCATATTAACAAGGTAAAACATGATGAACAAGTAAGAAACATTAACAATAATTAAAACAAGGATTAAGAGAGTTATACCTATGGAGATTCCAAAATAATAATGCAAAGAATAATACAAGAAATTGATGATTGATAGAAGGTTGTCAATCTCCCAATAATAACCCAATAATCTTCAATTACCCAATAATAAACTTGAATAATAAACTTGAACAATAATTAAGGAGAGATTAATGTGTAATTTGTGTGGAAAGATTGAGATTAATCTATTCTAATCTACTCCTAATCTAATCTAAGAAAGCTTGATTTAATCTAATAAAACTTGGTTCTAATCTAATAAAACTTGATGGTTTGATTATTACAAATGGGGTATTTATAGTGGAAATTAGGTGGATGCATTAGGGTTAACTAAGGGCTAAATTAGTAATTACACTTTTGAGATTTGAGCGGGGAGAAGCGGTATTTTTCGGAAGGAAGGGCGTCTTTCACGGAGCTTGAACAACACGAAAATTGCTGTAAAGGAATCCGAGCGGATTAGTGTCGGGACGGGCGGATTGTAGCAAGGGAATCCGAGCGGATTTGGAGCAAGACGCTCGGGCAAAAAGAGAGGGAATCCGAGCGGATTTGGAGCAATCCGAGCGGATTTGGGAGGACGAGCGTCTTCAGCGCGGGACGCGCGGATTCCTGTACAGCTTCTTTGTTTGAGCTCGGATTGTAAAACGGACGTCATTTTCTCATCCGGACTCCTATTGGAGTGATTCAAAAGCCTAGATCGCTTGTTTTTTCGACGCCGTTCCATCTAGCATATTTTCAGAGCCAAAGGAGCAACCCGTGGTTTGCGTTCCGAGCAGTTTTCTTCATGAATGGCTTCCTTGCTTTTCCTCCTTGCTTTAAACCTTATGACCCTTCTATATACTCTTTATTCCTACATCTTTGGTCATCATTCTTGCCTCTTCTTCATACTAGTCCATCTAATATCATCAATAAGCTTCCAAATATGCACGAAAGACGGGAATTTCTGCCTTATTATCTCCTTTTCTACAAAACATATGAAATGCGATAGAAAAGCAAATAGGAAGGTTTTGACGGATAAAATGGCCAAAGAATGTTATAGTAGTATGCAAAATAGGCTCAATTAGGGGACTAAATGTGCGCAAATAATGTTCACATCATATATGGATCCATATCTGTGTCTAAATACTATTTTTATTGCATTTCTGTTATCATGTTTAATTTTCTGCTTGCATTGTCTTTTATTTTCAAAAAATATGAAAATCTCATAAAAATTATAAAATTCAAAAAAAATTCACGTTTACTTTTGCATATAAGTTGAGTCGAAACGGTGTATTTCGATGATGAAATTGCACTACTTTTTGTCATTTTGCTTAAGCCCTGTATAAACTAATTATCTTTTTAGCTTTGTCATTTTGCATTCTACGAGTTGATGTTAAAATTTAGCTGAACGAGTAGACTTGACCTGAATTTTTGGCAGCCTACTCATATATTTCTAAGATATTAGAGCCTTAATAGCTGGTGTCATTTATGACCAGTTCATGTAGGATTGTGAGTAGTATACTCCTTGCATAGCATGTATCATTAATTTGCACGTATATGAAATTCAATTGCTTTTTGCCTACATACATTCGGGTTAGTGGTTGGTGTCACATGCAGGGAGGTGCTTATATTCCCTTTTTCTTTCATTTTTACCCATTAAACTCCACATTATTTAGCCAAATTTGCCTTTTGACCCTAAACTACATCCAAATTTAGCCTCCCTTGTCAAGCTAGTTTAGTGATTATTTTGCGGTATTTTGTTTATTGAGCCAAGTTTGGTTTGTATTTGATGATTCGGAGTTGGTAGAAAAGAAAAAAAAAAGGATGATGAAAAAAAAAAGGAAGCTGAAAAAAAAAATGAAAAAAGAGATTGAATAAGATCGGTTTTGCTCATATGTTTTATCTTTATCTTTTGAGGAGTTAATTTTGTATGGCCTAGTGAGTTTGTATGCTGAATTGAGGACATAGTGCTTATGTCTAATTGTTTTGAAGCCGATGTTGTCGTTTGGTTTTGTTAGATAGCTAGCTTGACTATTAACCTCACATTTCCAAAAATATTTTGCCCTTCTTACCCCTTGCCTCACTTTTCCATACTTTTGTAAGCCCTCGGCTGTGGCAGGACCTTGATTGGTTGGAATGTATGTGTACGGTAGTTAGAATTGTCTATCATATTAGTTGCATGCATGCTTATGTGGGTCGTAGTTTAGGTGAGAGACTATATTTCTTTCTCTCTTATAATTATATGCTTACCCTTTGCATCATGAGAGAAGAGTGACCCGTGAGAGTCCATTATCAAAGGTCTTGTAAGGTCGATGGCTCAGCTTTATTATAAACATCTCATAACTCGTTTGCATTTGAATGTTTTGCTATAAGTATTAGTGCTTGTATTAAATCGGTTTAAGTGGACAATTTGTAGCTAGCTCTGAGTTTTCTATTCCGTCCTAATAGTTAGTTGCATTTAATTTGCTTGGGGACAAGCAAAGGTTTGGTTTGGGGAGATTTGATACGTGCATTTTATATAGCCTTTTTAAGTCTTATATGCACGTATTTCTATGTGATTCCCGTATTTTTATGCTACGAAATGCTCCGAATAGTCTACTTTGGTTCATTTGGCTTTAATTGCAGGAATGGACCTGAAAGAAGCAGAATTGAGCTTGGAACTGTCCCTTTAGCCTGCATTTAGGAGATGAGTGGATTTGGATCGGAAATGTTGCTGCCTTGGGATACGTGAAGTCGTTTCGGAAGCAAATCAAACGTCCAAATAAGCTGGCTAAGTGGTAGATGCTTCGATTGGAGACTTTTGCTGACCTAGTCTACTCGATCGAGTAGATTGACTGTGAGAAGACCTCGATCGAATACTCTGCTTAGTTCGATCGAATGGTGGATTTTGGAGGCTCCTCGATCGAGTAGTGATGTACTCAATCGAGAGGGCTTTTGCTGAAGATTACTCGATCGAGATGTTTCATTGTACTCGATCGAGTACTTTGCGTCTGACGTAATAATTTCCTGCGAAAACTTGTTTATTTTATACTTAGGTTTAAATAAATATCTCTCCTATAAATGGGAGAGACATAGTTAGGTTTAGGTATCTGGGATATACTTCCTAAATTTTCTGAACTTTGAACTTGGCACTGGTTCGACGGTTGCTTTACTTCTCTTTTCCGGAACTAAAACCTTTATAATTATTTCTTCCCCTTTATTCTAAGTATTATTTCTCTTTTGTCAACTTTATACCATGCTTACTATTGTCTTCTCTTTCGTTATTGTTCTATTAGTTATTATGCGTAGCTAATCCCTTAATGCTAGGATTAGGGGAGCCATGTTAGTAAAATGATGATGCTTTAATTGGTTTAGAAGGTTTTGTTGTGAGAATTGTTTGATAGCAATATAACTATAATTGTTAGGTTGAATGCATGCAACTGAATCAATTAATCCGTTTAAATTCAGACCTAGATCGAGAGATTGGAATGAATAGACGTGTTATGGACAATAGACTGCACTAATGAGGGCGAGAGCTAAGTTAGTAGTATTCTAGGGCGGATAGCGGACTGAGAGCTCATTTCCTTTACCCTTCTCACATCAGACCAACTGACCTGTCTTTAGCTGATTTGTGTAATATCATGGTGAACTGACATCCTGGCATCTCTCTCTTTATTTGATCTTAATTCTCTTTACACTTGTTTTATTGCTCTTTAGTCTAGTCAAACAACTCAAACCCCCCATTGTGTGACCGTAGATAGACTGAATAATGAGTAGATAGTGACCACGTCCCTGTGGATACGATACCCAACTTGCCTCTGCTGCATTAGTTAGAGCCTGTTGGTTTTATTTTTAATAGGGTTGCGACAGCCGTGTCAGCTAGCCCGAAAAATCATGCGGTTAGGCTACTACTAGACCACCATAGAAGCCGATTGCAGAAACTACATCAAACATTGCCATAATTGCCAAATCTTCGCCAACATACAACACACACCACCATCCCTTCTATACACCATGACATCACCATGACCTTTCTCGACCTGGGGCATCGACATCATCGGCAAATTAAATCCGATAGGCACCAAAGGACATTGTTTCGTCCTACTCGTCATCGACTACTTCATAAAGTGGGTAGAAGCACAATCTTATGCAGTCTTGAACGCTAAACAAGTGGCCGAGTTCATCCAAGACAACATCATTTGCAGATTGATACGTGCATATTCTATACACTTTATTTGCAGTTTTGGCACGTATTTCCATGCATAATTGTTAGCTTAAGGCTACTATTTCTCCCGAAACGGTTTACTTTGCAATTTCTATGATTTATTGTAGGAATGAGTGAAAGTGGGCTAAATCAAGCCTAAATCGTCCTCCGGAGGCAACTTCAGGGAAGCTTGGAAGAAGGAAGTTCGTACTCACTCACCTCGGGATGCGTGCATGGAGCTTAGAGGCTGTTTGGAAGAGGACAGGAGGCTACTGCACAGCTCAGCTGGTCGATCGACCATGCTCACCAGTCGATCGACCGTGGAACTTCTTCAGACGCTACTGTTCTGCTATGACCAGTCGATCGACCATGCACACCAGTCGATCGACCAGTCTGCGAGCTGAGATTAATTCTTCGTGTTAGACTTTTAAAAGCCCAATTTGTAATTAACTTTTGGCATCGTTTATCAGTAGAACGCATCTACAATTTTAGGTTATGTTTTTCATTACTCAAGAACTCAGTTTAGATCTAGTTTAGAGGCAAGAAAGGGGGACGACGAATCCCGAATTTCAATACTTTGTTCATCGATCCTTAGTAAGCTTGAATTCAATTTACTTCTTCTTTAATTTCTTGTGAATTCAATACTTGTTGTCATTAATTTACTTTCAGCAATTCATCTTTTGATCTTTTGTCTTTAATTCAATTTCAATTATGTCAATCTCGTTCTTTGTCTTTAATTTTGCAATTGTCGTAGTTGTAATCTTGCGTAGCTAATTGTCTTGATTGGGAACGAGGTGAGCCATGGCATAAATTAGGATTGTTTTGTTAGTATGAATTCTTCCGTATCGATCTTGTTGTCTTTTGATAAGCCTTTTTACTAGATTGAAAGATTAGTAATTTAAATTATCATTAGATTGGAATTTCCTTTAAGCGAAAGCTTTGAGAAATTCTTGGGAATTAGAAGACCGTAAGGTTAATTTGAGCATAGATCGAAAGGCTTGCTCATATTCCCTGAGACCGTATTATAGGACCTCTGCTACCTTATTGACCTGACCTTAGCCATGGTGAACCGAAATTCCCGATCTTCCTTTTATCTTGTTGAGAATTTCATATTTAGCAATTAGTCATTAGAATCAACGAATTTCAACCCCCCCCCCCCCCATTTAATTGTTACTTTTATAGACTGAAAATAGCAAACAAAATTGATCTTGTCTCTCTGTGGTTCGACCCTTACTATCACTAGCTATAGTTTTAGTTTGGAATTATAAATTTAATTTTGATACAAAACGACGGTATCAAATTTTGTGGCGCCGTTCTTGGGAGACGGTGTAATTCTGTTTGCTTTATTTTTAGTTTATTTTTCTTGTCTCAAGGAACTTTGGTCCCTTGAGGCCGTTGCTTACCTTTGCTTCTAGTTTTGCTTTTGCACAGTTAGAAGACAGGTTTTTGAGAGGAAGACTTGAGTACTCTCAGTTTGGCGAACATGACTACGATATATGACAATCTTCAGCCAAAAGAGCAAAGACCTTCCAAAGGGGCACGTGTTACCTACCCCTACTCGGTCGGTTCAAATTTCGTTCCTCCTATATTGATTTAGTGGAGCGAAATCGGTTTGCTTGTCTACCTACCAGATGAGGATCCTTTGAAGCATATGGAAATTTTCACGGACTACTCTCTTCCATTTTCCATACCCGTACATTACCGGGTGACTCAGGATGAAGTAAAGGGGGTGATGTTCTTATACTCCTTGAAGGATTCTGCGGGAGATTGGTACCGCTACCTTGATAGGGTAGCAGCTGAAGTCACAGATTGGACATCTCTTGCATTAGCCTTCTACAAAAAATACTTCCCACTTGCAAAGACTGATGCTTTGAGAAGTAAAACCACAAATTTCCAGCAAGGACCTGATGAGGAATTTTGTGAAGCATGGGGACATTTCAAGAATTTGGTTCGGTCTGTCCCTCACCACGGTTTCCAGCAGTAGTACCTTTGCAACTTATTCTACAATGCTTTATATGATGATTACAAGGTCATCCTGGACGCAGCTGCGAATGGTAGGTTCCAAAACAATACCGGTCAGAATAGAGGTTGGAACACTATTGAGGAGATGGCAGTCCATAGAGCTGAGTTTGGGAGTTCACGTGGAAAATCACGCAAGCAAAGTGATGAAATGAGTGCCGTTGTGACACTCATTACTTCTATTACTGCCCGTCTCGAGAAGCTCGAGACCTCTGAAACTTCCAAGGAACGAGTTGAAATTCCTGTCCATAATTCAGATGAGACCGCGAAATTGAGAGAAATGGTCCAAACTCTTTTGGTTCAAGTGGCAAAAATAGAAGCAGCCGGGATTGAGTCCTCAAAGAATTTTGTTAAGCAGTTGGAGAATATAGAGGCTAAGCAAGTCGCCAATTCTTCAAGCAAATACGAAGGGACAATTGAAACGATTAATGCCATTAATCTCCGAAGTGGCTTTTCTTATGATGGTCCCTATAAGCCAAGAGGAGACTCGGAAAATGATGAAGAGGCTAGTTTAAATTCTGGTGCGAAAACGAGTTTTATTTCCAGTACTACCAGTCGATCGACCAACAACAGCAGTCGATCGACTGGGGTGTCAGATAAAAAAGTTTCTGATCAGAAACTATTCACACCCAACATAAGCAGTCGATCGACCAACATTGCTAGTCGATCGACTGAGACTCCTGACGAAGAAGTCTCTGTCCAGGAACTGTTCACACCCAGCCAGATCGGTCGATCGACTGGGTCACCAGTGCAGAACGCAAATCCGTCAACTAGTTTGCATGATTCTACACTTATTGATGATTTGACGGAAGTTTTAAACTTACGGAAGCCGAAGGTTACTGATCCTACGGCCAGTGTTACAGTCCCGTATCCGGAGCGTTTAAAGAATACTAAGCTGGAGCGCAAGTATGGTAAGTTTTTGGAGATGGTCAAGAATCTCGAGGTAACCATTCCTTTCACTGACCTAATTACCCAGGTACCCTTGATGCGTGTCTAAAATATGATGTTTCACACTTTATTCTACACGCATTTCAAGAGCTCAAATGTGCAATATATGCCAATATTTCTCTATTTTCCTCTACTTTCGTGTTTTTGTACGTTATTGCAGAAATGTGAAGAATTCAGCGGGAAATCGAGCCAAATCCGTCCCCGAGTAATCTGCATTGCAAATGACGTAAAGGAATTGCTTAAGGAACGAGCTTGGTGCGCGATCCAAGGCCCAAAGACGAATCCACGAGAATAAAGCGATCAACTAGCAGCTCAGCGGTCGATCGACTAGACTCATCGATCGATCGACCAACTATCGGGATCCGAAGCTACATTCTTTGAGATCCGATCGATCGACTTTCCCCGCTTAGTCGATCGACCACGTACTTTTCAGACGAGAATTAAAATATCAAGGAACTCAAAGCCCATTGTGTTTAGGTTTTGGAATAAGATGTTACGTATATTTCCTATATAACGTAACCTAGATCATCAGTTTATTATCAAGTCTTTTATTCAGAATTTTACATCAAGTTTTAGCATTAAGTTTTCATTCAAGTTCTTTATCGAATAGTTAGGGTTTGGGATTATTGTGAGCATCGGAATTTCGGTTCTTATTAATCAATCTTTCCCCTGCAATTGGTATTCTCCTGTTTACTTTCAGTTCATTTATTTTGCTAATAGATTAGAATTGCTAGTAGATTCCCAAAACCATCTTCATTATTGCATGTTAATTGCTTCCTTTCCTGTTTTAAGCATGAATTCAGTAGCTAGTTTTATCGTTTATGTTATTGTTTCTACCCTTAGCATGAGTAGCTAAATCTATAGTGCTGGGATGTAGGGGAATTGTAGCATAGGCGGCATTAGATTGAACACGGACTGAACCCGCGTGTCAGTCGATCGATTGACATTGTTGGTCGATCGACTGACCTTGTAAGGTTATCCTTCGTTTTAATTGTTCTTAATCTTGTATTTAACAAATCGAATGCATGCGACCAGTTAGATACCTTTTTTGTGACTGACCCATTAGATCGAAAGATAGGGGAGGTTATTAGACCGTCAATTAAATCGACTAGACTGTGCTAAGATCGAAAGATAGGTATAGTTTAGACCATTAGTCACTTTTCGGGACGAGAGTTAGTATTAGTGACATTAGGGAACTATAGCGAGATCGAGAGATGCTATTTGTTAAGAGTGGACCGAGAGGACCTCTTTATTTCCCGCCTTACCTGTGTTTGATTCAGACCGACTTAGTTTGCTGCCGCCGAAGCTATAATGACCCGACCATCCTAGTACCCTTCTTTTATCTGTTTAAATCTTTCATTTAGTTTATTGCCTTTATTTACTATTAGCTATAGATCAATTCAAACCAACCCCCATAATTGTTACTTTTGACTGATCATAAATCAACTAGAGTTTACAACTGCCTCCTTGTGGTTCGACCCTGTTACCACTAGCCTAGGTTAGTCTTAATAGGAGATTATAAATTTTATCTTTGGTACTCACAACGACGGGTATCAAATTTTGGCGCCGTTGCCGGGGAGGCAATAGTCCTAACTTTAGTTGTTTTTATTTTTAGTCTTTCTTAGTTTAAGGGACATCCGTTCCTTAAACTTGTCTTATATTCTTTTGTAGTTTCTTCTTATGCGCAGTCACGGGGGTGGAGAATTAGTACCGTTGAACCCTGAGCTTGAGAGATCCTTGCGCGAGTTAAGGCGAACACGAAGAGTATTACCGAAGCGGAGGAAGAGCCGAGTACTCACAAGCTATCACGAGAACGATCTGTTCAAGAAGACCCACGATCTTCACCGTTTCCACTTCTTCACCCGAGACATTACTTCTCCGAAATTCCAAATCATGGCCGAGGAAGCAAGTATAGCTAGTTTTTCCGAGCCGAGTACCGACAATTTATACAAGGGGTTCGAATTACGGAGATGCCAGAAATTCGAACCAAAGCCTCGCTTACATTACTATGGTCGAGAGAAATCGGTTTGGGGAGCTGCAAATGAAGATGCAAAGCAAGGCATATGGAGACCTTTATTGACTATCGCCGCTCCATACCCCCACCAGCTGGCGTGACCCAGGATCAAATCAAAGAGACCATGTTCATCTTCTCTCTTCGTGATGCTGCAAGGGAGGGGTATAGAGATTTGGACCGGACCGCTCAAGAGATCACTGATTGGAATACATTGGAATTAGCGTTCTACAAGAAGTACTTCTCTGCTTCAAGGACGATCGCTATTAGAGCTCAAATCACGGGCTTTAAACAAGGGCCAGATGAGAATTTCCACGAGGCATGGGTCCGATTCAAGAAGTTAGTGCGAACCATACCGCACCATGGGTTTGAAAAGTGGAGTTTGTGCAATCATTTTTACAATGGGTTGTACGACGATCGAGGGCCATTTTGATCTTTGCGACCCAATGGAAGATTCGCTGAAAATCTGGGAGCAACCAAGGGGTGGAAGATCATTGACGACCTAGCTACCCACAAGGCCGAATATGGGAATTCGAGAGGGAACCAGAGGAGAGCTGCTGAATCCTCTTCTTCTTTGCACTTGAGGCTCTCACCGCGACATTTGACAAGTATGAGCTAGGAGGAGCTTCTAAAGGTGGGATATACCAAGTCAATGCTGTGTCGGACGGTCCCTTCGTCTGTGAAAGGTGTGGAGTTGAGGGCCATGTCTAGAAAAATTGCCCCAGCCCCATTGAATCTTGTGCTGCCTTTCAACACTATAGGCAGACAAACACCTACTACGAGCCACCGCATCCGAACTTGAGTTGGAGAAGCCAAAATGTCCAAAATCCAACCCAACATCCGCCACAGCAGCAGCCATATGTCCCGCCTCATCAAAAGCAACAGCAGTACCAGAAGCCTCCTTATGTGCCGCAGCAGCAACAATCACAAAACTCTGAGTTCTTCGAGCTTAAGAATCTGTTGCTAAAAGAGTCCCAAGCAAGAGAGGCCGGGATGAAGTTACTAGAGAACCAAATTGCTCAACTGGCTAGTAAAAGTAACACTCGAGCTCCCGGACACTTACCCACTCAACCCGAACAAAAGGAGACCCTAAATGCCATCACTTTGAGGAGCGGGTCCACCCTTGATGGTCCTGCCATGATTGAGGATGTTGTTGAGAAAGATGAGCCGGAAACAAGTCAGAAAAGCTTCAACGAACAAATCAAAGAAAAAGACGTCGCCAGGCATTTCGGTCGATCGATCGAAGTACCTAGTCGATCGATCAAACACGGGTTCCGGGAGCTTCGAATCTGTAACCTTGATCGATCGGCCGAGGATGTTGGTCGATCGACCAAAATCACTGCTGATGTTGAAGAATTTCGTCCTTTAATGCCAAATAATCTACGAGACCACTTGTTTCGGGGAACCACCGTCCCGAAAAGTTTGGGGGCAGACCCGAATGCTGATGGGTCAGTCCCGGCTCCGAAGTTCGATCCAATGACGGTCAATGGTTCTCATTTGAGACGGTCTGAGGAGGGGTCTAGCTTCAACAAAGAAAAGGTGACAGACTTTCAGCCTAAGTCCAAGGATACCGGCACACGCGACTTAGAGGAGAGGGCTAAGGTACTCCTTACAGCCCCATATCCGGAGAGACTCGTGCCGACGAAGGAACAGGTATCTTTCAGTAAATTTGAGAAAGTTATTCGTAGCTTAAATGTTCAGGTACCCTTCCTTGAGTTAGTTAACCAAGTGCCAGCATACACTAAATTTATGAAACAGTTATTGTCAAAGAAAAAATCTCTTGAACATGTTCACACTGTTGCGTTAACTAAAGAGTCTTGCTCCTACTTGTCTCACACTGCGCCCCATAAATTAGAAGACCCGGGCAGTTTTTCAGTTCCTTGCAGCATAGGTACCTTTTCTATCGAAAAGGCATTATGTGACTTAGGAGCTAGCATAAGTGTCATGCCCTTGAGTCTAGCTAGAAAGCTTAAGTTGACCAGGTTTGCAATAACTGAGATGACAGGTTCGGATGGTGACCGATCTGGTCGAGCCTATAGGAGTCCTAGAGGACATACCCGTCCAGATAGGGAAGTTTTTCTTCCCTGTTGACTTTGTTGTCCTTGACATGCCTGAGGATGACCATATTCCCATTATTTTGGGTAGGCCATTTCTGCACACTGCTGGTGCAGTTATTGATGTCGGTCTAGGAACCTTGACCTTCAAAGTTGGGAAACATTCTATCATTTTTGCCCAACCTGCTAAAAAGAAGGACGCCATGTGGCCTGTTACTTGTAATACGGTCTCTGAAAAGAGATCGTACTTTGTGCTTCCTGAATCAACTGTCCCTATTACTACTGCTGTGTTAACCCCTCCGCCCCGGATTGGGAGCAAGAAGGAGGAAGAATCTTCTATTTTAGATAATGCAGGAGCTGGTTTGGGGAAGGAAGAGCCGTTGGATGCTCCAGCTGCGACAAAGCCTATCATTCAAAGAGGAGGTCTTGGATGCCTAAGCTATGGGACTGATGAGGAAGTGGAAGATGAGCCAGCCAAGGTGAGATGGGCTGATCTGGATTCCGACGATTCCGAGGGAGTCCTTGATTGGGGAGGTGACGAAGCTGATCAGCTGAGCTCTCCGACTGTTGAAACTAAGAAGGGTGCAACCGATAAGATGAGCACCATTGAGGCTACCTCTAGTAGCCAGAAGCCGATGAAGTGGGCCATACCGTGGTCCTTCTTGATCAACTACTAGTTGATCATGCTCGTTATAAACTTCATTCTTTTTGCTTTGTTAAGACATTTTTATTGCTTTTGTGTGCGCGAAACTTCGCTTTTATTCTTTTTGCTTAGGATTTTTAAGCACTTTAGACTTTGCCATGGGTTTTGCGCAATTTTTGGGCGCGTATTATTGTGCTTTTGCAGGTATCTAGAGCTTGTTAGCTCAAATCATTGAGCAATTATGAAGAAATAAGACGCTGCAGCAGTGTTTTCAGTCGATCGACTGGCACCATTGGTCGATCGACCGAATTGCAGGTTCTACAGAGCTCTGTTCATGCCCATATGGTCGATCGACTTACCTTCTTGGTCGATCGACCACTGCTGCTACTATATTCGTTTACGACCTCTCCCCTGCTGTGTTTGGTCGATATGCGGACCTAAGGGAGTCTTCTACTCCACTCTATTTTCCGTCGAATTATCTATTTCTTCTATTTGTCTCATTTGTGCACAACTTTTACGTTTCAAAATTGTTTCCTTCGGTCTTATGCGTGGTTTTCAATTGCCTTTTCGGGTCTTTATCGGTAGCATCACAGCTCTTTGAAACCTCCTAGCTCACGCTGGTTTGGGGAGGTTTCCTTTTGCTACGCTTAAAGTCTTGTGAGTTCCATATCTTTCCTTTGTGTCTTGCTTATTTACTTTATCGCAAATTCCCATTTCTCCTTTCTTTCATTACATGATTTTGCACAATGGGGACATTGTGCGATTTGGTTTGGGGAAGGGTTTTGCGTCGCACTTCATTCACTTGCTTGCATTCACGTTTACTTTTTGTTTTGCATTGTTTATTTCATTTCTTTCATATATACAAAATTGAAAAAAATTGAAAAAATTTCAAAAAAATTCCCATAATATGCACGTTTATTTTAGCATATAGGTCGAGTCAGAATGGTAGTATTTCAAGGATGATATCGCATTTGCACTGCTTCGCTGAGCCTTGCTTAATTAACATGTTATTAGTAGAATCATATATGCATAGTCTACGAGTTTTCGTTAAGTTATCTTCTTTCGAACTTGAGACTTGACTTTAATAATTGGCAACCAACATCATATTTCTGAGTTATTAGAGCCTATAACTGGTGACATTCATGACCAGTTTATTTAGGAATGTGAGTAGTACTCCTTATGAGACATGTTTCCTAAATTTGCATAATTATGAATTTGATCTACTTAATACCTATATGCATTCGGTCTGTGGTTTGTTGACACATGTGGTAGAGGTTTCCTTTTCTCGTTTTACCCATAAGCTCCACACCGCCAAAAATATCCTTTTTGTCCTATTTACTACATCCTACACATAGCTTGCCTTTGTCAAGCTAGTAGCCTAGTTTTTGGGATTGTTACTCGTTTTTGGTAGCATTGGCTCTTATGAGATTTCGTTGGGAGAATGAAAAAAAAAAAGTAAAGAAAGAAACAAAAAAAAAAAAAAAGATGGAAGAAAAATGATTCGGAAAAAGAAAAGAAAAAATGTCCTCTTTTGTTCAAAGCAATCGATCGATCGCTCCTTTTGGTCGATCGATCAAGATCCGAGGAAGAAATTAATTCGCATACTTTAATCCTTATCTTTTGGCGATTTTTTGCTCCCATGTTTTATTCTTATTTTATGGGGAGTTAGTTGATTACTTTTACATCTGGAGATTGTGAGATTTGTGCTTGCTATAGCACCGTGTTGTTTGCCTATGAGCAAGAAGTTGGATGTTGTCCTTTGGTTCCGTTAAGGTACTAGCTTGATCACCTCTACCCCCACTTTACCATAAAATGTTTTGCCTCTTCTTACCCATACCTCACATATCCCATATATACCTCGGCATGTGTCATTGGTCATCTGTTTGGTTGGAATGCATATGTACGGTTATAGAGATCATTTTCATACTTTATTGTTGGCATGTCCTCATAGGTCGTAGTAGGTGAGAGTCACTACAAGATTAATTCTTTCTATCTTACAAATATATCACCTGTGCTTAATTGAGTGATTTGAGCGACCCTTGAGAGTCCAATTTAATAAGTCTTTACTGATTGGCGATTCAAAGATGTCTTTGACGACTACATAACTCGCTTGCATGATTCACATTGCTAATTGATTGTTGGTTGTGCATTAAATTGGTTTGGGTTTAACAGTTTGCATTTCGCTCTGAGATCGAACTCGTTCCATTAGGTCATTAGATCGAGTCTAGTTCTTGCTTGGGGACAAGCAAGGTTTGGTTTGGGGAGATTTGATGCGTGTCTAAAATATGATGTTTCACACTTTATTCTACACGTATTTCAAGAGCTCAAATGTGCAATATATGCCAATATTTCTCTATTTTCCTCTACTTTCGTGTTTTTGTACGTTATTGCGAAATGTGAAGAATTCAATGAAATCGAGCCAAATCCGTCCCCGAGTAATCTGCATTGCAAATGACGTAAAGGAATTGCTTAAGGAACGAGCTTGGTGTGCGATCCAAGGCCCAAAGACGAATCCACGAGAATAAAGCAGTCAACTAGCAGCTCAAGCGATCGATCGACTAGACTCATCATCGATCGACCAACTATCGGGATCCGAAGCTACTTTGTTGCTTTGAGATCCATCGATCGACTTTCTGCTTAGTCGATCGACCACGCAACTGCTTTCGAGACGAGAATTAAAAGATCAAGGAACTCAAAGCCCATTGTGTTTAGGTTTTGGAATAAGATGTTACGTATATTTCCTATATAACGTAACCTAGATCATCAGTTTATTATCAAGTCTTTTATTCAGAATTTTACATCAAGTTTTAGCATTAAGTTTTCATTCAAGTTCTTTATCGAATAGTTAGGGTTTGGGATTATTGTGAGCATCGGAATTTCGGTTCTTATTAATCAATCTTTCCCCTGCAATTCGGTATTCTCCCTGTTTACTTTCAGTTCATTTATTTTGCTAATAGATTAGAATTGCTAGTAGATTCCCGAAACCATCTTCATTATTGCATGTTAATTGCTTCCTTTCCTGTTTTAAGCATGAATTCAGTAGCTAGTTTTATCGTTTATGTTATTGTTTCTACCCTTAGCATGAGTAGCTAAATCTATAGTCTTTGGGATGTAGGGGAATTGTAGCATAGGCGGCATTAGATTGAACACGGATCGAACCAGCGTGTCGATCGATCGATGACATTATTGGTCGATCGACTGACCTTGTAAGGTTATCCTTCGTTTTAATTGTTCTTAATCTTGTATTTAACAAATCGAATGCATGCGACCAGTTAGATACCTTTTTTGTGACTGACCCATTAGATCGAAAGATAGGGGAGGTTATTAGACCGTCAATTAAATCGACTAGACTGTGCTAAGATCGAAAGATAGGTATAGTTTAGACCATTAGTCACTTTTCGGGACGAGAGTTAGTATTAGTGACATTAGGGAACTATAGCGAGATCGAGAGATGCTATTTGTTAAGAGTGGACCGAGAGGACCTCTTTATTTCCGCCTTACCCGTGTTTGATTCAGACCGACTTAGTTTCTTTGCGCCAAGCTATAATGACCCGACCATCCTAGTACCCTTCTTTTATCTGTTTAAATCTTTCATTTAGTTTATTGCCTTTATTTACTATTAGCTATAGATCAATTCAAACCAACCCCCATAATTGTTACTTTTGACTGATCATAAATCAACTAGAGTTTACAACTGCCTCCTTGTGGTTCGACCCTGTTACCACTAGCCTAGGTTAGTCTTAATAGGAGATTATAAATTTTATCTTTGGTACTCACAACGACGGGTATCAACCCTCTTACGCTAAATTTATGAAAGACATTTTGAATTGTAAGAGAAACTTTCGTGATTATGGTAATGTTGCTTTTGTGGAAGAATGCAATGCTCTTTCGCAAATTAATATACCACCCAAATTAAAGGACCCGGGTAGTTTTTCAATTCCTTGTACTATAGGTAACCACGAAATTGGGAAGGCCCTTTGTGATTTAGGGGCCAATGTCAGTGTCATGCCATATTCCGTTTGCGAAAGGTTAAATATTGGTAGACTTAAGGTGACCGATATTACCGTTCAGATGGCAAATAGATCGACTCAGAGACCTATAGGAGTTCTAGAGGATGTACCCGTTCGAGTGGGTAAGTTTTTTATTCCTGTCGATTTCGTTGTTTTGGACATTGCAGAGGACAGTCAGATACCTATTATTTTAGGTAGACCATTTTTACATACAGCTGGAGCTGTAATAGATGTCAAACATGGAATCATAACCTTAGAGGTAGGGGATGACACCATTGAGTTCAGTCTTGCTCGTAAGGCCACTGAACCTGCTGATAATGATACGTGTTATTCCATTGATATTGTTGACAGGGCTGTTAATTATAATTGGAGGGAATCCTTAGCCAAGGATCCCTTAGCTGATCTAACTAGTTTAGATGAGTGTGCAGGTAATACAGCGGAGAATGCTGAGGAGCCAGATGCTTTAGTAGCCTCAATGGAGAACTACGAGCTCAACGAGGAAGAAGATGAGATGCTCTTAAGCCTGGCCAACGAGAATTTGGTAAACACTTGCTATGTCATTGAAGTTGATTCTGTCTATGCTGTAGAGGTAAAGGTGCCTGAGCGTAAGCCACTTCCTCCTAATCTTAAGTATGTTTATTCTAAATGATACAGAGCAGTACCCAGCTATTGTTAGTGCTAAGCTTAATGATGACCAGCTGTCTGCTTTGATGTGTGTGCTTAAGAAAAACAGGAAGGCTCTAGGTTACTCTTTGGATGATATTAAGGGCATCAGCCCTGATGTTTGTATGCACAGGATAGAGCCGGAGGAAGGCCACAAGCCTTACAGACAGGGTCAACGCAAGTTAAACCCGAAGATGCAGGAAGTTGTTATGGCTGAGGTGATGAAACTACTCGATGCAGGTATTATTTATACAGTTGGCAACTCCAAGTGGGTTAGCCCAGTTCAGGTAGTTCCGAAGAAAGGAGGGACTACCGTGGTTAAAAATGATAAAAATGAATTAATACCGACACGAGTTGTGACAGGGTGGCGGATGTGCATTGATTATAGACAGTTAAATGCCGCCACCAAGAAAGACCACTTCCCCCTCCCTTTTGTTGACCAAATGACTGAAAGACTTGCTTCTAACAAATTTTTCTGTTTTCTAGACGGATATTCAGGGTTCTTTCAGATCCCTATTCATCTGGACGATCAGAGTAAGACCACTTTTACCTGTCCACATGGTGTTTTTGCATATCGTAGAATGCCTTTCGCATTGTGTAACGCCCCTGCTACCTTTCAGAGGTGCATGATGGGGATTTTTTCTGATTATATAGAGAATATTATGGAGGTATTCATGGATGATTTCTCAGTTTATGGTAATGACTTTGATCGTTGTTTAGCTAATCTTGATAAAGTCATGCAGCGTTGTATAGATGTTAATCTTGTTTTAAACTGGGAAAAATGTCAGTTCATGGTTAATGAGGGAGTCGTGTTAGGGCATCTGATTTTTGATAAAGGTATACATGTTGATAAGGCAAAGGTGCAGGTGATTGAGCAATTACCTCCTCCCGTGAATGTTAAAGGAGTGAGGAGTTTCCTTGGTCACGCTGGTTTTTATCGGCGTTTCATTAAGGATTTTTCAAAAATTGCCAAACCACGTACACATTTGCTCCTTAAGGATGCTGTCTTTGAATTTACTGATGAGTGCCTTTCCGCTTTTAACAGGTTAAATGAGGCCCTAGTTTTTGCGCCAATCATTCAGCCGCCTGATTGGGACCTCCCATTTGAGATTATGTGTGATGCCAGCGATTATGCGATCGGTGCAGTTTTGGGACAGCGGAAGAATAAAGCTTTGAATGCCATATATTATGCGAGCCGAACTCTGGATTAGGCTCAAATTAATTATTACACCACTGAGAAAGAGTTTCTAGCTGTAGTTTTTGCCTTGGACAAATTTCGATCTTATTTGTTAGGTTCTAAGGTTATTGTTTATACTGACCATGCAGCGCTGAAGACTCTCTTTCTTAAGAAGGATGCGAAGCCGAGGCTTTTGAGGTGGATACTCCTTTTGCAGGAGTTTGATTTGGAGATCAGAGATAAGAAAGGAGCAGAGAATGTGGTGGCTGACCATTTATCTCGTCTGCAGCTGACAGAAAGGGAGGATTCGTTACCTATCAATTATTCTTTTCCTGATGAGAGTCTGTTAGCTATTACTACTTCAGGGTCTTATCCACCTCCGTGGTTTGCTAATTTTGCTAACTTTCCTGTGACAGGTAAGATACCACCCGAGCTTTCATGGCAGCAGAAGAAGCGGTTTGCTTATGATGCTAGACAATACTTTTGGGATGATCCTTATGTTTTCAAGGAATGCGCAGACGGTCTCATCCGGAGATGCGTGCCTCAATGGGAGGTGAAGGATATCCTAGAAGCTTGCCACTCTTCTACTTATGGTGGTCACCACGGTCCATCCAGGACTGTAGCTAAGGTACTCCAATCTGGTTTCTATTGGCCAACTTTGCATGCAGATAGTCACAATTTTGTTGCTGAGTGCGACGCTTGTCAAAGATCGGGGAATATTTCAAGAGACATGAGATGCCATAGGTAGGCATTCTGGAGGTTTAGATTTTCGATGTCCGGGGCATTGATTATCAAGGACCTTTTCCGAGCATCAAGGTAATAAATATATCCTCGTAGTCAGTAGATTATGTGTCCAAATGGGTGGAAGCTATTGCTACTCCCCATTGCGATGCAAAAGCCGTGATTAAACTGTTTAAAAAGATTATTTTCCCTCGTTTTGGTGTCCCTCGGGTTGTCATTAGCGATGGTGGAATGCATTTTAAAGAGAAACAACTTAGTGCTTTATTGACTAAATTCGGTATCCAACATCGTCGAGGTTTGGGGTATCATCCTCAAACCAGTGGTCAGGTTGAGATTTCTAACAGAGAATTGAAAGAATTTTTAGCTAAAGTTGTTTCTAAATCACGGAAAGATTGGAGTCTTAAGTTAGATGATGTCTTATGGGCTTATAGAACAGCGTTTAAGACGCCAATTGGGATGTCTCCGTTCCGATTGATTTATGGTAAGACATGTCATTTACCTGTTGAGTTAGAGCGTAAGTCTTGGTGGGCTATTTGTGATTTGAATTTGGATCCTAACCTCTCTCGTGAGAAACGCATGACACAGCTGAATGAGCTGGAGGAATTTAGGCTGCTTGTCTATGACAATGCTAGGATCTACAAAGAGAAAACGAAGCGCTGGCACGACAAGAGAATCATTAAGCGCGAGTTCCATATTGGCGATAATGTACTTCTTTTTAACGCTCGTATCCGTTTATTTCTTGGCAAGCTGAAATCCAGGTGGACCGGCCCTTATACGGTCACAGCAGTTACAAAGTTCGGATAAGTTGAATTGGAGACCTCTGTTGGAGAAAGGTTCACAGTTAATGGCCAATATGTGAAGCATTATCACGGAACAGATGAGTTTGTTGGGAAAGTCGAGGTATTGTACTTCGACCCGTTATCGGATGATGCAAATTGAGGTAAAAAGGTCGTGCGGGACCTCTTAAACCAGCGCTAACCGGGAGGCAACCCGACTTGTAAATTTTTGTAATTAGGATTTTAATGGTTTTATTTCATTTAATTTGCATTAGGAGCTTTAGCTTTTTCTTTTTATTTCGTAATTTCTTGGTTTGAAAAATGTGCGCCTTTGAGAATTTTGCAGGTGATTATTTTATTGCAAAGTGCGTAGGGTGGTTTACTGAATTTTCATGAGAGAAGAATGGGAAATCGAAGTGGCAAAATGAATTTTTGACGATTTTGAGTTTAATTGCCAGCGTTTGCAGTCGATCGACTAAGTCACTCAGTCGATCGACTGAAGAGAAAAGTCCAGAAGCTGTTTTCAGTGAAGACTGGTCGATCGACCGGGTCAGGTGGTCGATCGACCACAGCGCGGGTTCAGAACGCATTTTAATAAGGGAAGTTTCCTTCTATTCTCATTCATTCATTCATATTCATAAAACCAAAAATCAGAGGACGGACCCTAGTTCCTTCCCCCTTTCTTGCGATTTTTCCTTGCTAATTCATCCCTTAATCTCGAATTTTCTTGCTTCAATCTTCAAGGTCTCGTCAAAGGTATGTCTCTAATCCACTCTTAATCCTTTAAATTTGATTCTCGCTGCACTGTCATGCCAAATTTTCGAGCATTGTTCCTTTGAGACGGAAAAATCGATTTGGGATAATCGATTTAGGGGTTGATTTCTTGTAGTTTTTTATGCTTTAATTGCTTTTTTTACCCTTTTCCCTTGATTTTCGAGATAATTTAGCAACTAGGGGCTTCTTAATTCCATTTTCCCCCAAAAATTTCGAAACCCTAATTTGATTTTTGATCTCTGATTTTTGGTTAGGATTTCATAAATTGTCAAGGTTGAGGGAAGCTTGTTACTAATTTGTTGTTTGCAGGAAACAACAATGTCAAAAGGAAAGCAGCATATGTTCGAAGGGCAGTCCAGCCAGGGAGCTGCCAAACGACCTAGGGGTCTGCCGCTAATGATTGAGGACACCACGGATAGTCTACTTGACTATCCGCAGGTTATCTTTTCTAATTCTACTCAGCGTGCCAAGTTTGCTCTTTTTGTCGCGAAAATGAAAGTAACAGCCACCCGATTTCTTCACAAACCCACTTTAGAGAAATTAGGCTGTTTTGAGTCTGTTGTGTCCCTGCTAAATGGGACAGGAATGACGGGTCTTGTGGACATGGCTGAGTTCACATATTACCTTTTGACCCTCGAGTTCTTTTCGTCTTATGCTTTTGACTCGGCTTCTTTTGAGGAAAATAAGAATAATGCTTGCATTTCTTTTCGGCTATTCAATGTCACCTATTCCCTGACATTAGCCGACTTTGCTGGTTTTTTGGATCTTTATTTCGAGGGTAAAACCTCGGAAACCTCTGATGTTCACCGAGTCATGTGGTCCTGTATTAGTGACTGGAACGGGCCTAAGAGAACGGGCACTTCCGTCCACTTGCCCCCTTTTCGTTATTTTCTACGGCTAATGGGTAATACCATTTTCGGCCGTAAGGAGTCTAATAATGTGAATACTATTGAACTGTCTATTTTGGCGGGCTATCTGAACATTGAAAGTCGGGTAGCCCGTATCTATAACATCGCTTATTTGACTGCCGCTCACTTTCAGACTGTTAGTGAGGGCACTTTGACCACTATTGCTTGTGGCGGGTTGGTGACGCGTATCGCCAACCGTCTAGTTCTACTTTTCCCTCGAGAGGAGGCCCCTATAGACCCTGACCTACGCTTCATGGATCTTGCCTACGTGCAGTCTGTGGAGTGGGTCGATAGTAGGAGTCGGTGGAAGATTGATTCTTTCATCTGCGGCCCCATCCCTATCCTAGGCTACCCTCATATCCTGCCCCTCACCACTGTTTCGGGGGCAGCTCGCCCGCCCTTGCCTAGTTACAGGCTCCCTATTGGGGCGGGTACTGCTACTGCTAGCACTTCGAGGAGAGCTCGTGCCTCCTCTTCACAGGCACCCTCTCCCTCCACTCCTGCTCCCACCGGCTTGCCGGCCACATTCCGTCCCCCTCCACCTACTGTTATCCCTACGGTCATGGACCAAAGGGCGATGTCACGTGTGCTGGGTGACTTGTGCAGGAGCTTTGATCAGCATATACTAGTCACGGCTTTAGCCCTGTACCCAGTTTACGAGGAGTACGCCCGGGGAGGGATGCTCCCACAGGGTGCCTGGACTCACCCGTCCTTCTTTGTCCCTCCGGTGGGCAGTTATCCTCAGCCTGCCAGGAGACCTCCTCCCACGACTACTACTACTGCCGCTGCTGCTGAGGCGGAAGAGGAGGAGAGCGACTCGGGGTCCGGAGAGTCTAGTGGTTCCGAGTACGACGGTGGCGATTAGATGCTTGTGACCTCCCCGTTTTTGGCTGGTTTGGGGAGGTCGTCTTTTATGAGTTTCCTATCCTTCTTTATTAGTTTCCCTTTTATTTTGTTGTGCTTTTATTCTTCCCTATTTCTGCTGGTGATTTGCTGCTGAGCACAATGGGGGCATTGTGCGTTTTGGTTTGGGGAGGGTATTTGCATATGTCTTTTGCATCTGCATTTGTTTTTTATTGCATTTCAGTCACACGTTTATTGCATTTTAGCTTGCATTTGTTTTTCAATTCAAATGAAAAAAAAAAAAAAAAAATTGAAAAAAATTCATAAAAAATCAAAAATATCACGTTTACTTTTGCATATAGTCGAGTCGGATTGGAGTTTATTAATGATGATATTGCACTATTAGTCAAATATGTCATTCCTTGCCTTTTCACAGCTGCTTAGCGAGAATTAAAATTGATTTCTCAAATTTTGTTATGGAATTCATTTCGGGTAATTAGACTTGACTCATTACTTTTGGCAAACTACTTATACTTTCTGAGATATAGAGCCTATAACTGGTGACATTCATGACCGATTAATTTACGATTGAGAGTAGTACTCCCGTCATTTCATGTTTTGCACGTGTATGAGTTTTGATTGCTTATTGCCTATACGCATCAGTTTGTGGCCGGTATTACATGTTTTGAGAACTATTGCATCTCTCCCTTTCTCATTTTGCCCCATTAACTCCACTATAAGCCATATCTGCCAGTTGCCCTTAACTACATCCCATACTTAGCCTACCATTGTGCCGAGCTAGGAAGTAGTAGAGGATCTTTCCGAATTATAGCTGTTTTGGTTCGTTTTGTACTGATGGAGTGAGTATTTATGAGAAGTGAAGGAGTTGTGTCATCTTGGAAAGAAAGAAAGAAAGAAAGAAAGAAACTCAGAAGAAATGAAAAAAAGAGGAGAAGTTGTTAATCTGGGCAGAGAGCACTGGAATTGCAGTGGTGATCGATCGACTGGTGATGTTGGTCGATCGACTGCCCATTCCAGAAAAAGAAATATGAAAAAAAAAAAGCAGAAAGAAAGAAAAAAAAAGAGGAATTTGAAAAAAAATAATAAGAAAAAAAAATGGCTGAGTCGAGAAATACACCTCATGTGCTCATCTTGTGAAATGGAGGTGTCGGTTTTTGGGATAGTGTGTTGCCTAGACTTTTAAAGGCATTGTTTATTTTTCGAGTTGGAGGAACGGGATACGGTCTATATGGTTTGTTAGGTACTAGCTTGGCTCTTACCTTCACATTTCCATACTTGTTTTTGCTCTTTCTTTCCTACTTAGCCTCACATATCCAAATTTTGCAATAGTTCGGCATGTAATAGTCCTTGACGGTGGTTATGCGTGTGTACGGTAGCTAGAATCATTATTCATACTAGTCAAGCATACATGTTTTGTCGGTCGCAGTCTAGGTGAGAGTCTGTATTTTCTTCCCTCTCTTCTATATACATTCTTACCATTTGCTTTGCTGAGAGAAGAGTGACCCGGGAGAGTCCGAATTTATGAGTCTTGCAAGGTTGAACGCCCGATTTAATTCCATGATATGTATAAATTTGTTCACTTGATTTGAGCTTTGCAGTCGTAGGTTATGTGCATTAAACGGTTTGGCATTGACTTGTAGCTAGCTCTGAGATATACTCCTTTCCATTAGGTTTTTATTTGGGTCATAGTGCTTGCTTGGGGACAAGCAAGGTTTGGTTTGGGGAGATTTGATACGTGCATATTCTATACACTTTATTTGCAGTTTTGGCACGTATTTCCATGCATAATTGTTAGCTTAAGGCTACTATTTCTCCCGAAATGGTTTACTTTGCAATTTCTATGATTTATTGTAGGAATGAGTGAAAGTGGGCTAAATCAAGCCTAAATCGTCCTCCGGAGGCAACTTCAGGGAAGCTTGGAAGAAGGAAGTCCGTACTCACTCACCTCGGGATGCGTGCATGGAGCTTAGAGGTTGTTTGGAAGAGGACAGGAGGCTACTGCACAGCTCAGCTGGTCGATCGACCATGCTCACCAGTCGATCGACCGTGGAACTTCTTCAGACGCTACTGTTCTGCTATGACCAGTCGATCGACCATGCACACCAGTCGATCGACCAGTCTGCGAGCTGAGATTAATTCTTCATGTTAGACTTTCAAAAGCCCAATTTTTAATTAACTTTTGGCATCGTTTATCAGTAGAACGCATCTACAATTTTAGGTTATGTTTTTAATTACTCAAGAACTCAGTTTAAATCTAGTCTAGAGGCAAGAAAGGGGGACGACGAATCCCGAATTTCAATACTTTGTTCATCGATCCTTAGTAAGCTTGAATTCAATTTACTTCTTCTTTAATTTCTTGTGAATTCAATACTTGTTGTCATTAATTTACTTTCAGCAATTCATCTTTTGATCTTTTGTCTTTAATTCAATTTCAATTATGTCAATCTCGTTCTTTGTCTTTAATTTTGCAATTGTCGTAGTTGTAATCATGCGTAGCTAATTGTCTTGATTGGGAACGAGGTGAGTCATGGCATAAATTAGGATTGTTTTGTTAGTATGAATTCTTCCGTATCGATCTTGTTGTCTTTTGATAAGCCTTTTTACTAGATTAAAAGATTAGTAATTTAAATTATCATTAGATTAGAATTTCCTTTGAGCGAAAGCTTTGAGAAATTCTTGGGAATTAGAAGACCGTAAGGTTAATTTGAGCATAGATCGAAAGGCTTGCTCATATTCCCTGAGACCGTATTATAGGACCTCTTCTACCTTATTGACCTGACCTTAGCCATGGTGAACCGAAATTCTCGATCTTTCTTTTATCTTGTTGAGAATTTCATATTTAGCAATTAGTCATTAGAATCAACCAATTTCAACCCCCCCCCCCCCCCCATTTAATTGTTACTTTTATAGACTGAAAATAGCAAACAAAATTGATCTTGTCTCTCTGTGGTTCGACCCTTACTATCACTAGCTATAGTTTTAGTTTGGAATTATAAATTTAATTTTGATACAAAACGACGGTATCAGAGATACGGGGTACCCCATGAAATCATCAGCGGCCAAGGCTCCCATTTTCGAGCCGAAACATAAGCCTTGCTAGACAAGTACAAAATCAAACGGCACTGTTCATCTCCCTACCGTCCCCAAACCAACGGAGTAGTATAGGCAGCAAACAAAATACTCGTCACAATCATCAAGAAAATGCAGGACAATTACCGCGATTGGCCGAGCAAACTCCCATTTGCACTATGGGGATACCGAACCTCCATTCGAACACCAACAGGAGCAACTCCTTTCTACCTAGCATACGATATGGAGGCAATGCAACCAGTAGAGCTGGAAATCCTATCTCTATGCATTCTACTAGAAAGCCAAGTCCTAAAGGCGGAATGGACCCGTCGAAGGTACGAGCAACTCATCCTCCTAGATGAACGGCAACTCAACGCGTTGCACAATGTCCAGCTATAAAAATGACGTATACAACGGGCATTCAACAAGAAATTCAAACCCAGAAACATCAGAGAAGGCGACTTGGTTCTCAAGTCAGTTCGAGCACCGTTACCTGTCAATCCGAGGGGGAAATTCAAACCCAACTGGGCAGGGCCATACCTAGTCAAGAAAATCCTTTCGGGGGGTGCAGTGAGATTGAGTGACCTAGACAGGGAAGACTTCACAAACCAGACCAACCTAGATCGACTCAAAAAAATACTACCCTTGAAACTTAGTATCAACAACCACCTCTAGTCTCATGACTAGTGGCCGCAACCCAGCACCAACAACCCTTCCTAACGACCGCACACAACTCTCAAGTCAATTTCTCAAAAGTTCTGATTTGATATTGCATGTTTATCGAGTCTGAGTTACGGCACCTTGCCATGTTTCCAACAGTTTTTGATCTGTCAAAAGCATCATCCATTTGCACAATCTACAAAAAAGCACCTGAACTACGAGCATGGTTTGATTTCGCATCACGCGAATACGTAGGCAATCTTTTCTTACACAAGAAGGACACAACCATCCCACTAAACAAACAAAAAACACCTGAACTACGAGCATGGTTTGATTTCGCATCAAGTGAATACGTAGGCAATCCTTTCTTATACAAGAAGGATACAACAACCACCACACTCGGGCTCCTACACGGCCCACTCCACGGCACAAGCCGAGCCCACACACGGCCCAAAGACTCCTTGGGACCCAAGCTACTCTTCTTTGGTGGCCTCATAACACTCGGGCTCATATCATCATCAAATTCATCAAAGAAAGCCCGATTTTCCTTGGCCGCATCCCGGTATTTCAAGTCGTTGACTTCATCGTTGCGGAACTTTGACCTTTCTTCCAAGCTGAAAGCTCTTGACCATGAGGAGCAAGAAGGAAGTTCATTTAGCTCATCAACAAGCCGAGCATGGAGCGGAATGTCTCCTTATAACACAACCGAGTCGGAGGAAGCACCGGAGTACAACCCGACCACCCTTCAATAGCACCTACTTCTTCGGCAAGCGGGCAAATTTCGCCTTTCGGGAAGACGAAAACATGGTGTTTTGTATCCCAAAATGGAGAGCATGCATCAAGGAATGAAGATTGAACCTTGACTTGGCGAAGTACCAACAATTGACCAACTCCCATTACATCGAGTTGATATTTTTCGGGAGGCGATAAATCCCGATTCCAATGTCGCAACCTACCTTCGAAAGTATCCATGAAACTTTTTTGTGGAAGAAGAGGAGAAGTTTTTATAGAGTTTTTGTGTTTCGGATGATGAAGCAATGAAGCACAAACTCGCTATTTATGCAAAGCAATCGGCGCTTTTTTTCAGTAAAAAGGGGAGGCCCTTTGCATCGCCAAGATGCTTGCGCCTCTTTAGGTCGCTTCTAAGGATTCGCACCTTGACTTGTCTCTGTCAAGTTGTATTTTCTCCTGACACCTATTTTTCCTCGCCATAATGCTCGCGCCTCTTATAGCTTGCTGGCCAGGAATTTTTGTGTTTTCTCACACTCATATTTCCTTGAGTTCACGTTTTTTGAAATCCGACACGGTTTTCACGACTCAGTTTTAAGCATAAGAATTTCCTTTTCTTTTTTTTTTAAGGGGGGAAGGGCTAGTTGCCCTGATCCGCGATGGATCGTTTCCTTGACGAAATTTTTTTTGCAAAATCGATTTTACAAATTTCGATCTCACAAATCACTCTCGCAAACTCGAGTCTCGATTTTGCAAATTTCAAAATCAACACATTTACAAACTCCCCTTTTATTTTCACTTGTCTTAAATTCAAGAGACTATTTGAGTTTCAATTCAACTTGTAAATCAATTTCAACAAAATTTGATGCAATTTTCGAGTCAATTTAATTCAAGCAGGAATTAATCTCTCAAATTTTCAAAACAATTCCCCTTTGAAAAATCCAAGTGTGACACATTGTCACGGAGTTTTCAAATTTTCAAAATTTCAATTTCAAATGAGAAATTTCAAATTCTAACTTCGAGTCATCGCAGTTATTTTCGACGGCATTTGGGACCATTTCTACGTGTTTATATGCATATGTGAAGGCGTCTGTGCTACCCGTTGCCTGTTTTCTACACTAACATTCTAGGTAAAAATATCAAGGCAAGTGAGAAGTCGTCTGTCGCCGTACTTCTCCAAAACGCAACACAAAATAGCCAGGTAAAAAAAAAACACAAACCAAAAACATACAAAAGGCCATATATACAAAACTGCCTCACGCAAAATACATCGACGCACATTTGATACAAACAACTAACCATACAGATAGGATCCGATACAAATACTTATCATATAGGCACTAGCCTAAAACAATGAACTCGGGGATATCTGCCACCTACCGAACTAAGCACTCCCCTTCCCTCCGAACGGAAACGAAAAGGAGCAACAAGAAAAGAAAAGGAGTAACAGCAGAAGCAGAGGAGGTTACCATGACGATAACTCCTCCTTTCTACTCCAGGACAAAAAGAGAAAAAGTGTCTGGCAGACTTCGGACGACATGATGATCAGAGGCCACGACACAGTGCATCGCCCCGATGTTGAACCCCAATCATTAGAATTCAGTGATGATTGAACGCCATAACACAGTACGTTGCCCTGATGTTGACATCCAATCATCAGACACCCCTCAATCTGCAGACGTAGGTCACTGATCGTGACTCAATGACCTACCCTCGAGCCTCACTCGTATCCAGACCAGACGAATCTCCTATATCGTCCTCCACCCGGATCCTCATCCACGATCTTGCATACCCCAAACTCTCAGCTGAGGCCAAAACAAAAACATCAGTCGAAATTTCGGCATTACGACGGCATAAAATAAAAAGGCCAACAGCCAAAACAAAAAATTGCCTGGAAATACAAAACGACAGCAAAACCAACAAGGGCAAACCCACCCAATATCATCCAGCAAAATATTCCACAAAAACTAACAAAAAAAAAAAAAAGAAAACTCACAAAAACCCGACTCGCCCTTCTTTTCAATAAAAAGTCGAGTCAAATCAACAACAAAGCAACCAAATCCTCTCGGGCTAACACAAATCCTACAGAAGCAAAAATATACACCCGTCCCAACTAGACACTTCACAAAGCCCAAAAAGGCCATTTTACGCCGAATTAAGGGGCCAAAAATTCAAAAGCGACCACGGCAAAGCAACGTGACCCGATCACGTCCTAATGTGAACTAAACTGGGTCTAGGGAACATGTCAAAGCGAGAGGGCTCAGTTCGAGCCTAAATAGGCGCTTATTTCGTCAGCATAAGACCATCTGACAAGGTGAAATGCAAAATTTTCACCCCTCGCATATGACAAGGGTTTCACATACCAAAGATGGCCTTCCCGGACTACAATACAACCTAGTGGGGCCTATAACTCAAGCAAACAAACGCAACATTGCGAAATGAGATGGTTTCATGTCTCATTCACGTTTTTCGCGCATAGGGGACGGGAACAGGGACAAAAATGCAAACTAAAAGCACCCCTATACTCCTAAACAGGTTTCTTACCTAATGCAAACATCAATTGCACTCAAAAATAAGCAAATAAAAAACGCCCAATTTGATTTAAGACAAATTAGGGTTTCGTTCTAATTCAATCAACAAAAATGCAAACAAAATCAAGTGGAATCAAGAGGATAGACATACCTTGAGATGACATCATGATTATAGCACGAATCCAAGAAGCAAACGAGATCAACAATGGCGATTTTGAGAGCTTTTTGGGGTGATTTGTCGAGGAAGATGAAGCGAATGAGAAGCAACTAGTTATCGCGTCTTTTTTAAGAAAGTAGGGGAAGCCCCTTATGTCGCCCCAGGGCTCGCGCCTCTTTGGGGTGACTCTGGCAGTTTCAGCCAAGTTTTGCGCTTTGGCCCAAACATACGCATAATCACCATTTTGGCAAATGCAAATTTTAAATGACAGAATTAAAAACCGTTATTTTCTTCGCACGTAAAAAATGGCGAAATTGAAATTCACTATTTTCACAAAAAATTTCAATGACGGAATCCAAAACCACTATTTCCATCACAAATACAAAATGGTGAAATTCAAATTCGCTTTTTTCACAAAAATTTCAAATGACGGAAATAAAAACCGTTATTTCCTTCACAAATACAAAATGGCGAAATTTAAATTCGCTATTTTCACGAAAATTTCAAATGACGGAATTAAAAACCGTTATTTTCTTCACAAATACAAAATGATGAAATTCAAATTCACTATTTTCACGAAAATTTCGAATAATGGAGTTAAAAAGCGTTATTTCTCTCACATTAGCCAATAGCAAGATTCAAACTCATTACTCTCGCGAAATCTAAATGACCGAAATAAAAACCGTTATTTCCTACCTTTCAGAACTGCAGGTGGCGAAATTGAAACTCGCCATTCTCGCAAAAACTCCGGATGGCGGCAATAGAAACCGTCACTCCCCCACAAGTTCAAAATTACAAACGGCAGTAACAGAAGCCATCGTCCATAAGAGCCAGGCCCGAGTTACAAAAGGCCTATCTCTTCCAAGCACCGCACACCTCCTTTATAAATGCCCAAAATTCCCCAGCGGAACCCATGAAACCTCCGCACGGAGTCATCCTTCAGCAAAATGACAAAACTACCTGCATAAGCACCAACGACCGGGCGTCAAACAAAGCAAAATCCAGCACCTTCCACCCTAGGCAGCATCGACGTTGCTCCCCATTCGGTCGTTTGGACAAATAACCTCTTGAAATAGGCCCGATGATTCAGGCCATTTCCGGTAATCGATCATTCGACCATTAATGGTTGGCAAGTCTCCACACACCGGCGTCAGATAACCTCTTGAAATAGGCCCGATGATTCAGGCTATTTCTCACAGTCGATCACTCGACAATTAATGACTGGCGAGTCTCCACGCACCGACAACAGACAACCTCTTGAAGTAGGCCCGATGATTCAGGCTATTTCCCGCAGTCGATCACTCGACCATCAATGGCTGGCGAGCCTCTACGCATGTCCAAGAACAAATCAAGGACATATCCCGAAGATGCCTCGACTCCTTCCTATGGCTGGCGAGCCTTTATACGTAGTATAACGGACTTTAAACGACCCGTACCGGCAGTTGACAGACTCTAAACTATTCTCGATGGCAGATCCTTGATTCGAAACATCGAGTCACCTAGACTTCGCCCTTCCCGACGGCAGGTCCTTGGATCAAATCCTTTTGGGTCACCTCGACATCACTCCAGTCCTCTGGTTTGTAATCTTCGATTTACCTGAGGGTTGTATTTTGACTTTCGCTCTGTCTAAGCCTCAGTCAAAGTGGGGGCTCTAAAGATACCCAATATCTATAATCCCCAACAAACACCCGATGATTATCGGACTACGACATGTTTTGGAAATCGCTACGTTTGATCAACGGTTTGTATAACTGCGTGTCGGAAAGCAAAGAAAACGGTTTCGAAAATGAAAAACATCTTAAAACATTTCAAAAATACCTGGAGTTTTTTATGCATGACGACGGGGTCGCAATGACACTAATTAGAGTCAAAATCGACACCGGACCAAAAACCGACTCAAAATTCAAATCCCAACTCAACACAAAATCAAACCCGAGTCAAACACAAAACACCCACCCTAAATAACACCCAAACACAAATTTACACGACTAAGCAAACACAATCAACCACAAAACATATCCTAATAAAACCTAGGATAGAACAAAACTAAAATTCCAAATTTGCGAAAAGGACAGGACAGCCCTTGTATGCCCACATGCTCGCGCCTCTTTGGGTGGCCAGCATGGCCATGTCGCCCCAAAACGCACAACACCACACATTCCTCGATGAATACCCCTCAAGCACCACCATTTACAACCACGCAAGAGTTCGCCCCTTCTTTCTCCCTTAAAATTCTAGACCTCGACTGTAATAATTCGGAAATTAAGAAAAGAAAGAGTACGACTGTTGGAATATGTGTCCTCCGACAATAATGCGATCACAACTGTTGATCATAATGATCACATGTTTAAAACTCGTTTTAAGAATACATGTGGGATGTAATATTTTACAGTCAACTGGTCCACACAAAAGCTCTCTCTTAAACCGAAATTCAAGAGCAAAAATAACATTTTTGTGTCAAATTTAAGTATAATTAATATTATTACTAGATCAAAATAATATTAGTTATTATGAGTTTTCCTTGGGTATATGCTTTTGGGAGAGATTCTAAACTTGAATCTTGTTTATCCAATGTTGGAGAGCTCAAGAACTAACATGAAGGAGATCTTGTTGGTGCCCATAAAACCGAAATCATGTAGTAAGGACAATGATTTCTTCTCTTTTAATTTAAGTTTGCATGCATAAGATTTGTAAATTAATTTTTATGACTAAATTAATTGAAACATATATGAATATGTAAAGTAATGAGATATAGATTTCAAACAAGTGGTATCAAGAGCCTTTGGTTGTTTGCATGCAAATCGGTTATAGTTTTTCCGAGTTATACGATTAACATATAAAACTTGTAAATTTGTGTTATTATGATATATCACGAAATAAATTATACATGTTAAAGTTTCTGATCCTAAAATGTATTTAGGATATTTTGGTTAATTTATGGATTTTTATTGTTCATCATATATAATAATGGCATTAAAAATGTGATTTTATGATTAAAATGTCATTTTCGGACTAAAATTAGCTAAACTTCGAATTTTTCAGTGGTTTTTGGATATGTTTTCACATATATTATATTGATATGACCTGTAAATTTTCAGGATTGTTGGAGTTTTTATGCTCGAAATATGGATTTTTCATGATATAAATTGTATTTAAATGAAAAATAGGTTAATATGAGATAAATTTCGAATCTGGTCATATAAATTTAGTATGTTGTCACATGCAATTTTACAAGATGTGTGTAAAAAAATAGGCTATATTGAAGTCTTGATGCATGATTTATGAATTTTTGATGAAAAATAGCATAAATAGTGACTTAATTAGTGAATAATTGCTAAAACATACTCCATGACTAAGGAAAAACGTCACATCTTGCATTTTATTATCTTTTTCAGATAAAAAATTGAAAATTTGATAAATATATTTTTTCTCATGTTTTTATGATTATATTTGATAAATCCGATAAACCGAAACATTGTTTTTCCCGATAAAATTCGAAATTTTTAACCTAATTTTTTGAACATTATGAGTGTCATGGTATTTTTCCAGAATATTCAAGAGTTTAAATTTCAAATTTCAAATTTATTTGAAATTTTTGTGATTTATTTGAAGTTTATAGCATTTTATTGTAATTTTGGGTCCATTAATGAACAATTTTAAGAAATATGAGTTAATTATAGTCAAATAGTTAGTGGAGACTAATTTTGAGTCCTAAGAGGTTAGGGTAATTAACTTGTGCATAAATATGAATTTATGTAATTTATTGTGATTTTAAAAGGTTGAATCACGCAAATCCGTAAAAACCGTTTAATATACGATATTGGCTCCTTAAAGGCAATTTAGCATAAAATTGGGCATGTTCATACATATTATAATGCTGCATTTTATTTATGATTGTCATAATTTTATTTTATGTAATTTTGAATTATGTAATTTTACTTAGTATGGCCTTAGTTTTTAATTGGTATTACCCGAAATGTATGAGAATATCGATTCGGTTGTAATTTATTGTGATCTCGTATCACCGTTTTGTAATTTAATAGATTTATTTTATTTTAATTACAAATGTATAATAGGAAATTATGTAATTTGTTATGTAATTTATTTATTCCGGAGTTCCTTGAAGACGGTGTCACACAAGAAGGCGATACATAAAGACGGTGTTACCTCGAGATGCGTGCCAAAACCGAAGTTCAAGGGACCAATGGAGTTGGTTTCCGAATATGTAATAGTTATTAGATTTTCTATTTTAGGAAGGCCATACTAGGATTTTTTTTATGTTTTGCATTTCATTTATATGTCGCATGCATCGCTAAATCGCCATAACTAAAACATGCATCATCATTTTATCGATTTTATCGACCGTGTCAATTAAAATTATCGTAGTTCACCGCTTTAGTTCACTTAAAACGTGATAGATAATAAATTGACATGACCCCTCGCTAAAAATAAACAATTGAGACATAGCCTTACCAAAAGTAGAAACCATGAAAACCTATTTCGCGAGGGAGTGCACTCGGCCATCCCGGGGTAAAAACCTTGTTACGTGGGGGAAGTGGGTGATAAATGTCTATCCACCGAATTCGTGTTGATGAGGGTTTCATCGGCCATCCCGTGCCCAAGTTAATGTGAATTTGGATGATGGACACAATTATTCGAAATTTGGATTGACCTCAACGGAAGTATTCGTGACTGTAGTCGCATGTGTTCCGGACTATAGATAAATATTAGAGTAATTTTATCGACCGAGAATTCTAAAAGTAGAATCGATTAAAGAGTTAGTCCACTGAGTTATATTGATAAGGGTTTCATCGACTATCCCGTGCCCAAGTTAATATGAATTTGGATCTCAGAATCATTTATCATAGTTAGGTAGAGGTCACTATGTAAATGCTATACTTGTTATTTACAAGCATAATTATAAGGATGAATGTTTTGTTTTCACTATTTCGTTATCATATTGTTCTATTTCTTTACCACAATTCATATACGATATCATTTCGATTTTTGATTCAAATCTCCATTAAAACATCGTAACTAAAGACAAATATGATTTGCTTCTAAAACCTCATATGAACCATTGCTAAGGATCTCTTTTAAAGAGTATAGATAAAAGTTATTCATTATCAAACAGGTTTTTTGATTCTTGACTAACACATCTACTTACAATGGATTGTTTTTCATATACTTAATTAAATTAAGTACCTTGAAGCGATAAATTATTTTGGTAATTAGATTTGTCAGAATTCGTAATTAACCAAAATAACGCAACCACTTCAATGAAAGTTTTAAGACTAAAACGATTGAATTAAAGAGTAGTCTTCATAAGATTCAACTTTGCTTCTCTAAGTAAAGATTCTTGAAATGAGTGGGAGCATTCTCTTAAACCGTTAAGAAAAGGACGAGGTTCAAGAAGTAAAGATTATAATGGAATTGATAAAAGGTAATGTTAAAAGTAAAGTTATTGAGAATAACGACACTAAACCTATCAATCCCGACCTATAAATTTTCCATTGTCTTAATGTTGGACACTAGAAAGGAAACTACCCCAAATTGTTAAAGAATAAGCAAGTTAGTTATGGGACATCTAATAAGACTTAGTTCTTTATTTATTTAATTGACATAAGTTTTTCTAGTACCATCTCGTCAATATTAGAAACCGATGGTGGTTTTCATCATTGTATGCGATACATAGGATGATTAGAATATGACGACTAGCAACAATGATGTTGAGAGATAGAGTCATTGTGTACTCAATCTAGTTTTTGGGTTTGGAGTTATACTTAATTGTGACTATTAAGTGCATAAACTCTAAATAAGAATATAAACTTGTTAAGATACAAAAGAGGTTTCACTTTTGTGACCCTATACACCATGATTTGATGGCTAGCCCATTATCAAGGTGATTATATTCTAAACCAAACTAGAATGATAACCAAACTAGAATGAAGATGATGCAAGACTAGAATGAAGATGATGCAAGACTCAAATTGGTAACCCAAGATTAAACCTTAAATTCTAGAATGATGAACGCAAAGAGTTATCGAGTACTCTTGAAACCATTAGATTGTTAATGGTATATGCGTATCTTGTATTCAAAGCAAGATATCTCGTGATTTTTGGTTGAAAAGGAAATCGGGGTTGTAAATCATTGATACAGAATAGGTTGATCATTTTCTTTTACCATCAATTTAAGTTGACACCAATATGTTTACTTAATAAGGTAAAAGGAGAAATCTTTGAAGGAGTTCAAAGAGTTCCATGAATCTCGATTTAGTCGTGAAGAGATTATCAAACTGAAAACTTTGATATAAGCCAAGGGAAATGTGATATAGTATCACAAGTTAATCTCTCTTAGCACGCATTATGGGATTATGTGTGGTTGGATAAAGAAATCAAACGCTATTCGCTATGGTTTGGACTCCAATCAAGTTACTTTGAGTTACTTGATCCTTTTGGGGATTTTATCATTTTGTCTAAATTATTTTTCCACTAAATCTAAAACGAATCATATGAGATATGAAATGGTAGAGTACCA
Source organism: Silene latifolia (assembly GCF_048544455.1). NCBI lineage: Eukaryota > Viridiplantae > Streptophyta > Magnoliopsida > Caryophyllales > Caryophyllaceae > Silene > Silene latifolia. Next base: position 197,966,502 of record NC_133538.1, on the reverse strand, counting down.
TGCTTGTAAGTTTTCAAAAGAAACAAATGCTCATTTTTCCCTTATTATAATCACGAATACAACGGGTTTGTGGCTCGTGAAGCTGTCTTTCTAAAATACAAGTTTATTTCTAGAAGACAGAGTGGGAGAAATTATTCAAGAACCACAAAGAATATTATGTCACAAGAAACTGGTCTTTCTTGGCTACGTGAGATGTTTTGTTGGCTACATGAGACATTTTGTGTAAGACGTTGTTTCTTCAAAACCTAGGAGGTTAAAGTCATCACTTGTTGAAAATGATGAATTAGTGTTACTTTTAGAAAGTAAAGAGCTTGCGACTTACAAAGAAATCGTTTGATTCAAGTTGATTACTTCTAGAAAGTAATGAACATATGACTTACATGAGAGTGTTTAAAGTCACAACTCAATACAAGGCTTAGAGCCATGAAAATCCGAAATAAAAGGCTTGATTAGTGACAAAGGGTTTTGCACTAATAAAGAGAGATTTCAAGGCTTGATTGGTTGCAAAGGGTCTTGCACTAGTTGAAATGCTTAAGTCTATTTGGATCTTCTTAGGGATTGTGTTTTATTATGAAATACATAGCTAGTGAATCTAAAACCCACTTCTTCAATTAGAAGGAATGTATTCAATACATGTTATGAGTTTTATAGATTCTTACAATCCTAAGATAATGTGCAACTTAAGAGATGGTCTTGAGTAGGACATCAATGAGTTGGAATCAATGTTTTGATCATGTTATAAAAATTTTCTCGATAAGTCGAGAAGTTGTGTTTATACATGAAGTTTAGTGGGAGTTACGGAAATTTTAATTAGTCTTATATGTGGATGACATATTGATCATTGGGAATGATTTAAGACTTTTGGAGTAACATAATACATCTTTAATATCCAGATTTATGTAGATAAATCCACATGATATTAGGGTCAAATAAGAAGTCTTATGTTGATAAGATTCATGACTAGTTCAATCAAGTTGAACATATTTGATTGATTCCATTTGTTTCCGCTGCCGAATCAATTAAATAGGAAATGATGTATAACACTTCATATACTTTGAGTATGATGAATTGTTTCAAATCGAATTTAAGTAATAGTTACCAAGTAAGCCATAAAGATTACCCTTAAGTGCTTGCCGAAGCATTAAGGAAGTAAAGCAAAGTGTTCATGATGCAATTTTGTGTAAGGGTGTTACACAAGTGGCAATTGACAATTGAGATTGCGCATGGTTTCCGACAAAACCATAGTCAAAAACACATTAGGATGGTTAAGATACCATTGTGGCTATGTTATTTAAGAAATAGATTTTTTAGAATCGTTCTAGGCAATAAAGAACAGTGAGAAATATTTACAACGGAAATTGAGTACACTTGCAATCATGGGATGTGCAAGAGGGATGAGTCTCGCACACTGTGAAAACAGTGGGAGCTATTTTAAGGCATGAAAGCCTATGTCTTGATTGGATCTCGACACGTACTCAGAAAGTTTTGTAATGCAAATGTATACATTACAAAGGAAAACGAGTATGTAGTAAGGTTGAGTAAGGTACAAGAAGTTGATAAAACCTACTAACCAAAGCCTTCTCATAGGCTTAACATGATGAGTCATGTCATTTCAATTGAATTGACATGAACAACTACATTCAAGATCAAACTGGATTATAGAATATGAAGTAGTAATCAAGTATTGATTACTCATATGATAATCACATTTATCGTTCGAGTTTTTAAAATCTGAAAACTCCTTTATACTTTGTTACATCCAAACGGGTTGTAGAGACAATATTGACCCCGTTAAAGTGAACCCGGATTAACATGGTATTCGCCCATAGTCACTTATATGAGGTGACGTCTCGAAGTGACTAGAGTGTGATGCGATTGATGGCAAGTTCAAGTGCCATAGAGTCATATGAGAATGACTAGTCGATCACATAGGCAAACTGTTAGGAACACTTTGTCGGGCCTTATGACCGCTTATAGAGTTCTGGCAAATTTATATAGCCTGGTCGTGGCGAGAGCTACTATAGTATTCTAATGAGTCGATTCTTATGACTAAAGACTGTTCACCTAAGGTGGCACATTTCAGATTAACTTTGATTTGTGTTACTACGACCTTCGTAAATGGGGTCAAATGGGCATATTTTGGGTTATGATGGCTGTGACTAGTCGAAGGGAATAAGTGCGATATGAATTGTCCACCCCCTTGTCAGGGTTAAAACAATGTCTCAGGGCTACTCGAGGAGTAATGAACTGGAAATGCGTGGCCACGCTCGGAAGGTATCTATGATAGATAAATCCGGTCAATCAGTTATTCTCCAGATCGAGGAAACCACTCTCGATATGATCACTTGCAAGTACGACCCGAAAGACACCTTGCATTGGGTGGGAGATAGTAATAGGACAAGATAATTTGTGACGCACACTTGTCGAGGACAAGTGGGAGATTGTTGGAATATGTGTCCTCCGACAATAATGCGATCACAACTGTTGATCATACTGATCACATGTTTAAAACTCGTTTTAAGAATACATGTGGGAAGTAATATTTTACAGTCAACTGGTCCACACATATCGGTAATGATTGGCTGACTAGAGTTTGGCATTACTATCGTGCGACGGTGGTGATCAGTTGATCCCCTTAGGTCATACCTATAGGGAAATACTCTTAATTGATTATTTAATTAATCGTATACCGATACGAGTTAATTAAATTGCTTAAAATTAACGGATGATTTTATGAGTAAAGTTAACGTGTCTTTTTGTAATTCGATTAAATTAGATACGGTCTAAGTAATCGAATTGTTTTATTACTTGGATAAAATTATTGTTTACGAAACAATTGATATTGAATTGAGATTGAATGAATGATTTATTATAAATACAAGATGTTGTGATTTATAATTAATAAACTATTTTGGTACAAGTAATTACGAATTACTAGTCGATTTTGTAAATGACATATTTTATGAGTATGTTGATTTTTAATATGTTAAAAATACATTACATTGTGACATGTCATGTAACATGTTACATGTGACAAAATTGACAAATGACAAAATAAAATGGACCTCCCATTTTATTGATATATACCGAAATATTGGAGGGAGTTAGTGGAAAAATTTGTGTTAATTGTTTAAGTGGAAAACACAATGATGGAAGCTAACAAGTAGCCATGCAAACCTAAGCTTTTGAGAAGAGCAAAAATAAAAGGCATTGGGCATACTACCCAAGGCCAAAATTTCGGCCAACCATAGGAGAAAAGAAAAGAGTTTTTCTTTTCAATTTATTTATTCATCATTTTTAATACAAAAATTTCTAGTGTAAGAAATTTTGACTATTCTCTCTACATCTTATGACATTTATAGAGAAATAAAAACCTCACAAAAGCTCTCTCTTGAACCGAAATTCAAGAGCAAAAATAACATTTTTGTGTAAAATTTAAGTATAATTAATATTATTACTAGATCAAAATAATATTAGTTATTATGAGTTTTCCTTGGGTATATGCTTTTGGGAGAGATTCTAAACTTGAATCTTGTTCATCCATTGTTGGAGAGCTCAAGAACTAACAAGAAGGAGATCTTGTTGGTGCCCATAAAACAGAAATCATGTAGTAAGGACAATGATTTCTTCTCTTTTAATTTAAGTTTTCATGCATAAGAATTGTAAATTAATTTTTATGACTAAATTAATTGAAACATATATGAATATGTAAAGTAATGAGATATAGATTTCAAACAACGACACGTGAGGAAGTAATGAGAATTGAGCAAAGAACCTTGGGATAAGTACGATAAACATGTGTGGTTAATAAGAGTGATAATGACAATAAGAATCTTGAAGGACTTTATGATAGAGTAAAATGGCGAGAGAGTACATGAGAACCGGTAATGAGACTTGAGAGAAAATTGAAGAATGGGCAGGGTATGTAACTTTGACCATGCCAATATATTAAGTATGCCTGTGACTCATGAAGAGATTAAGAAAGTTGTATTCTCCATTCCCAAGGATAAAGCACCAGGTCCTGATGGGTACACCAGTGGATTCTTCAAAGATGCATGGGAAGTTGTGGGTACTGATTTATGCACTGCAGTTATTGATTTTTTTACCACAGGTAGGCTTCTCACCCAAGTGAATGCTACTAATGTTACTCTTATTCCTAAGTGTGGGAGGCCAACTTCAGTGAAGCATTTTAGGCCCATAGCATGCTGCAATACTGTCTACAAAATCAACTTCAAGCTTCTTTGCAATAGACTAAGCCAAGTCTTGCCTGATATAATTCATGATAACCAGGGAGCTTTCATCAAAGGCGGATCTATTCTTGAAAATGTCCTTATTTCCCAGGATATTGTGCATTTATATGCTAGGAAAGGTGTCTCTCCACGTTATCTCTTCAAAATTGACCTTTAGAAAGCCTATGACACAGTGGAATGGGACTTTGTTGAGCAAATGATGATTGGCTTGAATTTTCCTGAACATTTTATCCACCTTGTCATGACCTGTGTCAGGTCTTCTGCTTTTACCCTATCCCTGAATGGTAATCATTTTAGATACTTCAAAGGGCAGAGGGGGCTTAGACAAGGGGATCCTATATCACCTTTGTTGTTCACCATTTGTATGGAATACTTGACTAGACTGATCAAATATGCAACTGATAGGTGGCCTTTCCAGTACCACCCCCTCTGCAAAAACCTCAAGCTCACTCACCTCATGTTTGCAGATGATTTGTTGCTATTCTGCAAAGACAATGCCCCCTCTATTATACTGCTAATGAAAGCTTTCTCATCTTTCTCAAGAGCATCTGGACTCACCATGAATAGCTCCAAATCAGAAATTTTCTTCAATGGTATGAATGAGGATCTTAAGGAAGGAATAAAATCAGTGACAAGATTTTAGGAAGGCAGTATGCCATTCAGGTACTTGGGGGTGTGCCAATCCAAACTGGTAGGTTATCCAAAAAGGATTGTTCTGCCCTAACTGAGAAGATGGTAGCAAAAATCAGGGGACTGGGTGCTAAGAAATTGTCTTACTCTGGTAGAGTTGTTCTCATTAACTCAGTCCTTAACACACTCCACAATTACTGGGCTCAACTCTTTATTATCCCCAAGAGTGTCATTAAAAGAATTGAGGCCATTTGCAGAAACTACTTATGGGACAGCAACCCGGACTATCATAGGGTACCTCTGGTTGCGTGGGACAAGGTCACCATGACAAAACAGGAAGGTGGGCTTGGCATTAAGAAAGCTGAAGTATGGAACATTGCTACTGTGGGTAAATTGGTTGATTGGGGACTGGCATGAATATGTCCCCCCAAATGACGCTACATGGGTCTGGAAACATATCTGCAAGGTCAAGGAAAAGTTGAAAGATGGGTCTATGGATGGTGCTTGGGTTTCTCATCCTAAAGGGTACTCCATTAGAAGGGGCTATGAATGGCTTAAGCCTGTCCAAGCTCCCCAACCTTGGAAGTCCATTGTTTGGAACAACTGGAATACTCCAAAGCATTCATTGATTTCTTGGTTAATGCTGCAGGGGGGATGAATACCAAGGAAAAATTGCATAAATTTGGCTACTGTTCTGATGACCGATGTATTCTCTGTGATAGTATGCTTGAAACCATTGATCATTTGTTCTCTAGCTGTGTTTACAGCTGCAAAGTCAAGCACATTCTTGAGAATTGGATTGGAAATAATCTGCCTAATGTCAGTCACCTGGCTGCAAGTGTTACTAATTCTGTACAGTGGAAAACAATGGTTGTCATCCTGAATGCATATCATTATGCTATTTGGACTCAAAGGAACAATGCTCGTGTAAAATACTGTCTCCTCAGACCTGAGGGAGTAGTGAAATAGATATAAGAAGCTACCAGAGGCAGGATCAAGCTCAAGCTTGGTTAGGAGCTAGCTAAGGCTAGAGTTGATTGTCTGAAATTCTTAGGAATTTAATTCTTGTTTGCGTTGTAATTTGGTCAGGGATAGCAGCTTGTTGAGCTTGTCATATATGCTGTAATTGATATGGTTTTTTGATATATAATATATATACTCACATTTCACCAAAAAAAAAATTGAAGAATGATTGTGAAACAAGAGAGCGAGGCGAACTTCGGGGACGAAGTTCATTTTAAAGAGGGAAGATTATAATACTCGGATATTTTGGGACCTACAAAGGAACCTTACGATGCGTGAGAAGACCTTATGCTAGACGAGAGTCTACTCGGGAGTGAAGTATGACTATAAAGTGGACCGAGTATAACCTATACTAGACTTATTAGAGTTGTTATAATGTCTGCCTATAGAAGGGTCGTCTTACAACTGTCATAACTTGAGATCTAGACATGGTATTGATGTGATTCTAATTGGAGGGTATATTTCATTCTCTTACGATTCCAACGGTAGCTCACACGCCCAAAATGACCAAGAAATGAGTGAGGTATGACTGTTTTATGAAAACTGGTCATTTCTGAGAACTGCGTTGCACCCGACCGAGTGAGGGTCACTCGATCGAGTGGACTCGGCACTCGATCGAGTGAGTGACACTCGACCAAGTGAGTGACACTTGATCGATTGGACTCGTCACTCGATCGAGTGGCGCTGAGTCAAAATACGGGATAAGGAAATCTTAAACCCTTATCCTCATTCATTCTATCTTCTTCCTTCTCACTCCAAATCCTCTCCCTTCTCTCTAAAACCTCCATAAACGCACTTCCATGGGATTTAAGCTTGGTTAGGGAGATTGCTCACCTTCCTCTTTATTCCTTCCACCTTGTAAGTTGAGATCTACCCTTTTATGTTTAGTACGAACCCTAACTTTTGGGTTTTTTTTGGGTTGATTAATTAGTAATTATTGTTATTATATGGGTAATTAGTGGGTAATAATAAGGGTTTTTGTGTTGTATTATAGTATAGGGTGATTTGTGATAGTTATTATGTGATTTATGTAGGATGAGACGGTTTTATGAGATGGATACTTGGTGATTTCGACTAGCTTATGGATTATGCTAAAAGGTAGGTTAATCCTACTCGGTTTCAATAAGTTTGGATGGTTTCATGTGTCATTAGTATGTTGTCATTGCATTATAAGATGATTGTTGTGGTTAGTCATTGGTGGTCTCATGATGTTGTTGAGAATCCATGGTAATATGATAATGAGTAATTAATGTTTGTTGGTAATTGAGGATTTGGGTGAGCCTCATATGTGTTGGTGATGCATTATAACATGATATTGGATTGTGATGACTCGAGGAGTCGGTATTTGACATATAAAGTGGTATCTTGCATTTATTATGTTTGTCATATGTATTGGAGGGTATGACGGCATGTGATTGATTGGTTATTGTTTAGGAGACGGAAGGTGGTTGGGAGACCGTCTTCCGCTCGGGTCGCCTCTTGGATCTTCCCACTCCAAGTCGGTATTGTTGATAGCATGTGATTAATGACTTGAGTACGGAGGGACTCGTGTGGTTGAGGCACGACGTCTGGCAGGGGATCCAGTTGGCTTCCGAACCCGGTACGTCTGGGCGTGTCCCGGTACCTTTGTGGTGACGTGTGGTGTCGTGGGCGTGTCCCTGACACCGGTAGTTGTGGGTAGTGGGTACGTCAGGGCATGTCCCGGTACCGGCATGGTGATTATATAATATTATCTCATTCATATCATTGGCATGTTGCATAGTAATTTATCATCTTGTGTTATATTTATTTATTGAAACTGACGTGTTGTGTATCTGTGTAATTGTCACCTATTTTCGGGGTGTCCAGTGTCGATCCATATGATATTTCTGATCATATGGAGAGCAGGTTAAGTACAGGTCGAGTTGGTTTCACGTGTGAGATAGGACAAGACTTGGACTTAGAGCCGAGTGTCATTTCATTAGAAGCGTATAGTAGTCATGAGTTGTATCATTTATTTCATTCATTCATTTATGGTTATGTAATTCACTAAATAATTTATTTATATTTAATTGTTTCTTGATTGCAACTCCGATTTCACCGCCTCGGGAAACCGATATGGTAATATCTCCCAATTACCTTGGTCGGGTAAGAAGGAGGTGTTACATCAACTTCTAAAGTCAAAAACCGACACGTGTTTTCGACCTACCGATTGAAAACACGAGCCTTACACATTGTTTGGTATTGTCATAGTGCATTAAAAACACTTCGCTTACCACTTCGACCAACTACACTCACACTAAAGCAAAGCAACACTCCATATTTACAAAACGGTTTTTCAAATCGAGCTTTGCGACTCACAAGTTTTACACTTTGTTGATTTCTCGTCAAGCAACCGAACATGTAAGTATGAGGGTGTAATGAATCCTCTTCTTTCATGTCCTTTTTACTGTTTTCATGACTTTCACATCATAAAACATGCATAACAGGATTCAAAAGTTGGAAAGATCAAGCCAAAACCGAGTTTTGGCTTGAGAAAGAAGCCCGTTGCCTCGCCTAGGGGCTCGCGCCTCATATGGCTTCTCAGGTCAGAACTCAACGTGTTTGATTTCATCATTCCTCAATGTTTTATTTCGTTTTTACTTTTCTTTCTTAAGGCGGTTTTTACCATTTCAAATCATTTTTTTGATAAACTTTTCTAACCATAAATCATAATCACCCTTGGTTATTTATACCATGACGGTCAATTCCGTGTTTCGGTGATATTATTTGGTTAATTACACTTTAAAGGGTATTTTAACAATCTTTTCTTCATTTTAGCAATTTTTCTTATTCAAACACATTTGCAAGCATTTTAGTCATATTCATAATCATCCTTGGTTCCACATACCATGTCGGTTTAATCCCGAGTACGATGATAAATTTTGACTAATTACAAGCAATGAACTTAATACAATTAGTTCATATCAAGCACTTTCTATTTTATTTCATTTCATTTTCCCCTTTTGTCTTAACCATATTGCATGTTACCCTTGGCTAATATATATGCCATGTCGATTTAATTCGAGTACGGTGATAAAACGGTTGAGCAAATACATTTTATATGTTTATTTACAAAACTATTCATGTCAAGCTTGCAAACTCGTACCCGACAACGAATATCAATATAATGATGAATACTCTGAGTCACATTCTACACTTTAACACAAACGCGGTCTTAACGGCATTGTCAACAAAAGCGGTTCTTAACAACCTTTTAAAAACGGTTTTAAGAACCTTGTGCAGAATCAGAAGGATCACTTGGGCTGCCGCATGACCCGCGCCCCAATACCCTTCTGTTCTTCACCTTTTACAAAACCAGAGGGAGCCCCTTACACCGCCGATAGGCTCGCGCCTCAAAGGCTGCCCGACACTGTTTCTATTTCGTTTCCAGCACTTGTCTAGGACAATCTTGATTTCGATTAACCCGAATACATGACGGATCAGATTGACGAGTTTATATTTTACATTTCACATTATAAACACCCTTTTTTTAGACAAATGGATCGTGTTAAGCACCGTAAACCTAACTTGGTAAATGGATGTTTAATTTCCGTCTTTGCATGCAAATCAATCTTTAAATCCAACTCGACATCAATTACTTTATACTTGGATAAACAACCGACATAGCAAATTTCACATGTTAGGTTTAAACTTGTGGATGCGCATTCATGCATTTAACCCGTTTTATCAACTTTTGCACTTAAACAACCAAGATCGATCAGTAGAGGCCGCTAACGCGGGCGGGATTGGATGTCCGATTAAAGGGCTTCCCAATACGTACCCACACCTCTTACTCAGAACCTCTGGATAGTGGATGGCCTTATCCAGGGCGTACGAGAGTCATTCTAGCGATAGTATGCTAAAAGAGGGACGAGTCCTTATCTTTAGTACTTATGTCAAGCACTGCTTTGTGCTTCATTTGACCGAGGTATAAAGTGGATTTCGAATGGTTTCCAGACATCCCATAATTGCTTGGTGGCGACTCCGAACATCTCTGCATCGTTTCGAGACCTTCATCGAGACGAAACCGACCGATCTAAAGCGATCCGGTCGAAAGCATTTCCACGTCCCTGAACGTGGCTTTCAAACTGTCGCATGTCCACATATCGGCGTGCGGGCGGCCCATGTCCACAATTTGATGGAGGAGGGTCGCTTGACTTGATCTCTATAGACGATTTGATGTGATGGAGGGCGTCGGACTTGCTCTCCTTTGATGATTTGCTCTTCCAGATGAATCCACGATGATTTGAAGTGTTTGGCGTCGGAACTAGAAGAATGATTGATTCAATGGAGGAGTGTCGCTTGACTGGATCTCTGTAGACGATTTGATTAGATGGAGGGTCGTCATACTTACTTTTATTTGATGATTTACTCTCCTAGATGACCGCACGATGATTTGAAGTGCTTTGATGTCAATCCTTGCAGACAATTTGATGTCCTTGTTTGATGGAACTGTAAAGAAGAATCCGATTTGCAGAGGGAAATTGCGAATTTTCTAGACTTCAACTTTTCTCTCTATTTTTCCATCGCATATAAATGAGGATGAATGGTTCCACTTATAGAAAACGAACCACCTAAACTCTAGAGTTTTTTAGTGGGCTTGGACTTGGAGGTCAACTTGACTCATTTAGGTGGATTTGACCATTTGTTGAGTTTTACCACTTTAATGAATCGGACTTGAGTAAAATAATTAAAATGGAGCCTTGTGGACGTGCTAATCTAAATTAGCTCAATAAGCATTGTGACAAAACTTGATCCAGAGTCTTTGAATAGCGATTCCTAGGGAATGCGCATAAAACATCTGAAATAGCTCTCTAACGACCAGTACATCAGCCTGATACAGATAAAATAGACAGGGCTTTCTCTATATCTCTAGCCAAATGACTAAACAAAATGCAGTAGAATATAAAGAAAAGAGCCTCTTGATTGATAGTGCCAAACCAAACTTTTTCAGAAAGGGAAAATTTGGAACTTCGACATCATACTGCTGGCAATTCACCACAATCACTGATGACAACCCTCTGCCTTGGACGGTCTCCTCTGTCAGTCTCCTGTGTTTCAATGAGCGTAACAATGTCCATACCTTCCAACACCTGTCCGAATACTACATGTCTCTGATCTAGCCACGGTGTCTGCCATTTAAAGAGAACCATAAGCACATTAGAAAATAGACTTGTAAAGTACTCCTATCTTGTATGAAAACTGGAAACCACTCATCAGAACCAGTGGCGTTTTTATAGGGGGTTCATGGGGTTCCATTGAACCCCCCATTGAAAACAGATCTGAAAATTTTAGTGTAGCTTTATTCCATTCCTTGAAAAGTGGTGTAGTGGTAAAGCATGTTTTATTTTGTTTTGGAGGTCTTGGGTTCGAAACCCAGGACTTCTTTTTTCCCCTTAATTTTTCATGCTTCTAAAATTGGGGTTCTACTACTTTCTATAATAGATTATCTTTATTATTAATTTCAATAATATTTTCCGTTTTTAATTTCTTTGTACTACAATAAGTTTTCGCTAAATGCCAAAGCCAAATGTATCAATACATATCATAATTTTTTTTAAAATAATTTACCCTTACACATTATCAATAAGAAAATTACAGTATTAGTTTACAAAAAAAAATTGTGTTAAATTGAACCCCCATCGCTCTAGTCCTAGAAACGCCACTGCAGAGAACTCGCCCTGAACACAATTTATATTTTATACTCAGTAGTTACTATAAAATCTCATTTACAAGGGACATACTATTATATTCACACTTGGATAGCGGGTAAAGTTTTTTAGGCAAATATATACACGAAGGAAAACAATATACATGAGGGCAAAACAATTGATGCAGATTATAATATAAAACGTATGATCGGAGATCAAAATTCTCAAACATGACGGGTTTGATGACTAGATGTTTCTTATCTAAACACCATGTCTGCTATTTAACCGGAGCAACAAATACAAAAAGACGATAAATTACACGCACAGGGAGCTCATACATTTCAACAAATACAGTATATGCATTTTAGGTTTACCAATAAAGTAGTTTTGGTACTAATAGTGTTCGGACTCGTGTCATGAGTACAATCACTTCATTACTGCACCTGCTGGCTTACCTCACAAAAATCATTCTTTTGGATTATGTAAAACTGAAGCAACATGATTTGAGACTCTGAGTCCTATAAATTTTACCTAGCGAGAATTGCCTTGGGTGTACAATTTGCAGTATGAAGGTCTAGACTCTAGATGCATGGAAAAACCCCACAACTTATATTAATCTGCTCGATAAAGGCTTACTGATCCAACACTAATGGGGTGGAATATTATAAGGGTGTGTTTGGATAGCAAAAGTGGAGGGAAAGGGAGGGGAGGGAGGAGGGAAGAGAAGGGAGGGAAGGGAAGGGGAGGGGAAATGGGGTGTGAGTGTTTGGATACAATTTCCCTCCAAATTTTGCCTATCGTGGAGAGATTTTGATTTGCCTTGGAAGAGGTAAAATGGATCCCTCCAAATCCCTCCCCCTTCATTTCCCTCCACCCTTATTTGCTATCCAAACATGGGATTTTAAATACCCTACTCTCCCTCCCTTTCCTTTCCTTCCAAATCCCTCAATCCAAACACACCCTAAAGAGAATTTATTCCTAGTTGTGCCATATTTCGTGGTCCGCTTCATGACAATGCTGAGAACCTCGAAAGACTGATCAGGAGTGATCCCAAATTTCCAAGTGCTGGAGGGCTGCGCACAGAAAAAAAGAAGAAAAGAAAAAAGCAGGGTTGGGGACTGAGGTACAGGCAGTTATATTCCGAAGGTGGAAGATTGACGGAATTCTCTCAATGATAGAAAGAGTTAAGAGTCAAGGCATGGAAATAGAAGAAAATAAGAGTTTTTGACGAGCATTTAATCCAGTGACAGAGTGTCACAGGAGAAGGTTGGTAACATTAAATGATGACTACTGTATGACTACAGATATAGTGCTTGTTGATGCTACTTTTGTGCATGGAGATTCAAGTATTGTATGACAGTAGGTTATATTCTTATTCAAGTCAGTTTTGTGCAAAAATCAACACTTGAGTTTCTTGGACGTCTACTTAGGGCAGATGAGCGTCATACGCCAAGAGAATATAAGGGGTTGACCTCCAGATGCTGTGTCTATGGTAAGCAGACTGGAGACTTTACAGCTTATAAACGAGGGTCAAGATGTCTTGGCTTAGGTTAGTTCTTTGTAGTACTACTTACACTGCTGTAGCTTGGTATCTACCTAGTTTACTGACTTATTCCTCCTTTCATTTGATGAAAATTAGGGGGCATTTGATTCGCGTAGTGGTAAGGGACAAAGGGGAATGGAAAAGAATGGCTCTTGATTCTCTTATTTGCTTGGTTTTGTATGTAAGGGAATGATATACAAATCCAACAACCACTCTAAGCCACCACAACCACCCCAAAACCAACACCCCCATCCACCCATGGGAACCATTAGTGGCGCCAGCCCGTTGGCGACCCTCCAAATATTTCCTTTATTGGAGGAGAAATAATTTGCCTATTATTTCTCCTCCAATAAAGGAAATATTTGGAGGGTCGCCAGCGGGAGGGCGAGCTGCGAGCTGGCGCCACTAATTGTAATACCCGACCTTTGTGGGACCCGTACTTAGACCTTGGGACGCGTGAGAGGACCTTTAGACTGATAAGAGAGCACTCGGAAGGGAAGGATAGCCTTACACTAGACCGAGTGGTGTTGCAGCGGATCGAGTGGGTCCACTCGGTCGAGTGAAGGGTAAACTCGACCGAGTGGAGTGCTACTCGGCCGAGTGAGTCCACTCGCACTCGGTCGAGTGACGCTGTTTCAGAACACGGGATTTAAATCCCTTTCTTCCCTAACCCTAAAATCATTTCCACCTTCCTCCTTATTTCTCGAAACACTCTCCCTTCTCTCTAAACCCTCACAAACACCTACTACTTGAGATTCAAGCTTGGATTAGAAGATTTCCCACCTTTCTCTTCATCTCCTTCACCTAGTAAGTAAAGATCTACCCTTTTCTAGTCTTTTAAACCCTAACTTTTGGGGGAATTCGTTATGGGTAATTAATTAGTGATTAGTATGTGTATTTGAGGTAATTAAGGGGTAATAATAAGGGGCTTTGTAGTGTATATTATTATAGGATGTATTGTGATAGTTATCATGTGATTTGTTTAGGATGAGACGGTTCCTTGAGACGGTTTCGGTCCGGAGTCGAGTAGCTTGAGAAGATTGCTAAAAGGTAGGTTAATCCTACTCGGTTTCAATAATGTGATGTTTATGTGATGTTGTAGTTAGTCTTGCATAATTAGGGTATTTGCATTATAACATGTTTAGTGGTAATCACATCATTAAGAGGGTAATTATGATATGTGGTTGTGGTTCATGTATTGGTCATTATCATATATGTTGTAGGATTTGTTGTTGTTGTCGTCGTTGTTGTTTTAGAGACCCCAACCGTCTTACGCTTAAGTCGCCTCTTGGAGCTTCCCACTCCCAGAGGAATGTGCACATTAATTGTTTGAGTTACGGAGGGACTCGTGTGGTTGAGACACGACGTCTGGGAGGGATCCGGTTGGCTTCCGGACCCGGTACGTCTCGGCGTGTCCCTATTTGTGGTGTTTGTGGTTGTTGGTATGTCTGGGCGTGCCGGTACCAGTGTGGTTCCTGGTACCGTGGTGGTGGTTGTTTGATGGCGTCTCATTCACATTAGTAGTCATGTTGCATATTCATACACTTGGTCATGTCGCACTTTATTTGCTTATTGAAACTGACGTTTGTGTTCTGTGTAATTGTCACCCGTCTCTTTTGGGGTGGCCTGTGTTAATCCATATGATATCCTTTGGTCATATGGGAGCAGGTTAGGTACAGGTTGTTTAGATAGTACACAGGAGACGGAACAAGCTTGATGAGTCACGAGACGAGTGTAGTTAGTTAGATGAGTATAGTAGTCATGAGTTGTATTTCATTCATTAGTTAATGGTTTGTAATCACTAAACTTGTCATTTATAATAAATATTTCTTTATTGTATCTCCGATTCACCGCCTCGGGAAACCGAGAAGGTAACATCTCGCAATTACCTTGGGCGGGTAAGAAGGGGGTGTTACACTAATGGTTGTGGAAACCATAGACCTATTATGCTGAAGGAAAAATCATCAAACTCACACATGTCCAGCAAAAGTTAATGGCTCTTAATGTCGGCCAGCCGGCCGCCATGCAAAAAACGTGACAACCCCTAGAAACCTAAAACAAAGGAAATAGGAGTTTACAAGATACTACACCAAAGATGTCCACCAACATATGTAGCTTAATATACATCACAATGTAGTTAGTTAGATGAGTATAGTAGTCATGAGTTGTATTTCATTCATTAGTTAATGGTTTGTAATCACTAAACTTGTCATTTATAATAAATGTTTCTTTATAGTATCCCCGATTCACCGCCTCGGGAAACCGAGAAGGTAACATCTCGCAATTACCTTGGGCGGGTAAGAAGGGGGTGTTACACTAATGGTTGTGGAAACCATAGACCTATTATGCTTAACGAAAAATCATCAAACTCACACATGTCCAGCAAAAGTTAATGGCTCTTAATGTCGGCCAGTCGGCCGCCATGCAAAAAACGTGACAACCCCTAGAAACCTAAAACAAAGGAAATAGGATTTTACAAGATACTACACCAAAGATGTCCACCAACATATGTAGCTTAATATACATCACAATGTAGTTAGTTAGATGAGTATAGTAGTCATGAGTTGTATTTCATTCATTAGTTAATGGTTTGTAATCACTAAACTTGTCATTTATAATAAATGTTTCTTTATTGTATCTCCGATTCACCGCCTCGGAAAACCGAGAAGGTAACATCTCGCAATTACCTTGGGCGGGTAAGAAGGGGGTGTTACACTAATGGTTGTGGAAACCATAGACCTATTATGCTGAAGGAAAAATCATCAAACTCACACATGTCCAGCAAAAGTTAATGGCTCTTAATGTCGGCCAGTCGGCCGCCATGCAAAAAACGTGACAACCCCTAGAAACCTAAAACAAAGGAAATAGGATTTTACAAGATACTACACCAAAGATGTCCACCAACATATGTAGCTTAATATACATCACAATGTAGACTGTAGAGTAGAGTCAGGATCACAAATAGCTTCCATTGTAGATTTAACTTGCCATGAACATTCAACTTCTGCTAGTTTTACATGCCACGACCAATTCTCTTAACTTCTCTAAGTCAGACTTACCCCTCCTATGTTTTATCCCATTTTTCAAATGCTACAAGGCCTACAACCAATTGGCTGTAGACTTAACTTTTCATATGTAAAGGAATGCTTATGGTTATGTTATTCGACTAGCACAACACATTAACAACACTTGTCATGATTTGGACATAAAATTTAAGAATCACTTACCTGTTCTTATATTTTTAACCCTTTTAAAGTTGTATATAAAAGTGTCCACTTCAAGAAATATACTTAAAATAGTGGTGGAAGTTTAAAAAACACGAAAAAATGGAACAATATCAAAATAATAGTGAAACTGAACTGAAAGTCTGAAATATAGGAAAATTTAACAACCCTATTACAGGGATCAGAATCAAGTAATCGCACTAAATAAAAATTTGGTAATAACCTACAAGAAAATTTAGTAAATAACAGAAAAACATATTTTCCGGATTGGATATCCAAATGTTTTCAAGTAAATATCCACATCCGAACCAAATAACAAAAAAAGTCAGACAGGATATCTGATCCAAAACCTAACTTCAGATATCCAAAATTTCGCATCGGATTTGATAATCAGATTTTTGCTCAGCTCTAGTCCCAAGAATATAGGATATTGCTGGTCGCTTTTATTTCTGGGGGGGGGGGGAGTTATTTAGTTTGTAGATAAAATGCACTGTAGAAAAAGTTATACACGGGAAAGGTCAAATTCTCACTATTTATCTATACTCTGCAAACAAAGTAATTCAACAAGTTGAACAAAGAAAAACCAAGTAAACTATACAAGCGAAAGAATTAAATTTGAGATGAAGTTATACCGCGACTGTGCAAATAAAAAACTGACTCCCATTGGTGTTGGGGCCTGCATTTGCCATGCTGAGTACTCCAGGTCCAACATGGGATACTGCAGTAACATTCCAAACATTAGAGCTATCCTTAATAGATGACAAAGATTCAAAATACTAAACAGCTGAGCTAAGTATACAAAACATGAACAAATGTCAACTTACAGTTGAAGTTCTCGTCCTTAAATGTACGGCCGTAGATGCTTTTACCCCCGGTCCCCTGAAACAAAGCAGTTTCTTTCAGGTGCTTGCTAAACAAACTGTAACGGCTAGCACAAAGAATGGAGAAGCAAAGCAGATAAAAGGGAGACGAGGGAGATGTGGAAGGAATTTAGGGAACAAAGAAAGAGATTAGGAAGGACGCAAACAAGACCTATTGATTCAGAGAGGGAAGCTTAAAGTACGAATTAATCAGTTGGCCGTATTAATTTACCTCTCATCTGTCAGACAATCATTCAAATCTTATAAAAAAAGATTATAACATAGAGGAATGTATCTATAATGGAGTAAATAGAAAATATGAATTTAGACAAGCACATACAAATAGATCTATGTCATCCTCTACTGCAAGAGGAGCGAACATACTAACTCATTGTTCCAAGACTCAGGCTGGTATTAACTCCTCGACAGTATTTTAGCCCATCAGTGGGTATCAAATAACCATAATCGTCGCGAGGTACAAAAGACTATAATTGAGTACACGAAACCTTGCTAAACATACTCTCTTTTAATACACAAGACATAACCATATGTCATAGTAATTTATAGAAATAAGGTAAATGTAAATAACGCTGGGGCTCAGAGAACCTACATTTCCCTTATCAAAGTCTCCTCCTTGAATCATGAATTTCTGGATGACACGATGGAACGCAGAGTCTTTATAACCAAATCCCTTTTCACCTGAAACCGTAAATTAGCTCAACATCAAGTTTCCAGTTTTAATTCATAAGCAACAAAACACATGACTCTAGTCAAGAGCCAAACGCCCAAACCTGTGCACAAAGCTCGGAAGTTCTCAACAGTTTTAGGCACCTCATCACCATACAAGCCTATCACGATTCTCCCAACAAGCTTTCCCACTGGATTTCCAATGCTTATATCAAAATACACCTTATTTGTCACTTTCGCTTGCAATGGTATGTCTTCTGCTTTCTGCAAAGCAGACGACAAGACAGGTTACCAATATGCAGTATTACCAAGTCCACAAAAACTAATTTTCAAACACAAAAAAGGAAATAAGAAAAACTGTATTGATCTTTGAAGAACGACTAGCATCGATAATAATTCACAGAGAATTTAGCATTCTTAACAACTTCTCCATCCATCCCCCAATCAATCAAAGGTAAACAATTGATGATGATGATGATGATGAAACGAGTAACAATAATGTCTTTTACAGCGTCAACAAACTACAGCGAAAATCATGTCACAATTGTGGAAACTTGGAAATCACTTATCACACCAATACATTCAACGGAGCGTTTATGTTTCAATCTGTGGCGGACTAGCGACGACTCCATAACATATTAAACTACAACAACAGTCATCAACACAAAATAACCGCAATTGAAAAGATATTCATTGAACAATTAGTTATCAACTTATTATTACTGTGTTCCGTCTCAATCATTTATATACCTTGTACAATATGTGTACTAATAAATAAACAAATTTAGAAAGGAAAAGGAATAAATACCACAGTAGAAGCTCGAACTGAGGGAAGAATGCGACGAGGTAGGCGGCGAAGTGAAGAAGGAGAAGAGCACGTGAGCGACAGGTGAGCGAACGAACCAGAAGATGACAAACAAGTCTTGGGAGCAACCTTCACCAAAAACGAGGCGTTTCGGTTACCGGAGTTCGCCGGTGCAACGCCGGAAATGGAACAAATATTAACCTGAATTAAAATCAAAAATTATCAAATTTAACCCGCAATAGCGATATTTAACAGTAAAATAAGGAAGTTAGTACTTACTAGGGTTGCAGCAGATGTCGCCATTGATGATTGAAGGAGAAGGTTGTGTTAGGTAGAATATGCTTTGGAAATGCAGATACTAGAATGAAAGAGAGGAAGATAAGGAGATTGTGTACTTTTGTCGTGTGAACCTGTACGTTATGGGCTGGGTCATTATTTGGTTCTTATTTGGGCTAGCGGAATAACTACTCATGTTTCGCATTGGGTTTGTTAATTTTTTTGTTTTTTTTTTTTTTGTTTTTTTGGTACATAAGAAGGGCGAATTCCGAATACTAAGTCGCTATTACACGATATATCTATTTGTAATGTGCTTAGAGAAGCTTCAACAAGCCATTGACACAGAATTTAGAGCGGGTAATTGGCGTCCAATATCGGTATGTCGCAACGATCCAGCTATTAATAATTTATTTTTTGCTGATGATGTGATCTTATTTGGAGAAACGACCGTAGAACAAGCCTTAATTATCAAAAAAGTCATCGATAACTTTTATTGCACTTCAAGTGAAAAATTTAGCATGTCAAAATCTCGAGTCTTTTTCTCAAATAACACTCCTTTAATTACCAAAAATTCTTTGAGCAATGCTCTTGGGTTCGAGCAAACAACAGACTTCGGTATTTATCTTGGTGTCCCTACTATCAATGGTCGATTTACCCGAAACACTTATTCTCACCTTGAAGAAAAAATTAATAAACGGCTTGCGGGATAGTCCACCAAACGTCTATCACTCGCTGGGCGAGCCACTCTTTTGCAATCTACTCTCTCAACCTTTGCCAACTATACGATGCAATCTGCTAAAATTCCAATAACGGTATGTGATTCAATTGATAGAAAATCGAGGAGGTTTTTATAGGGCGGTGACTAGGTTAAAAAATCGGCCATTTAATTTTATGGAAGACCATTCAACGACCACAATCTTCAGGCGGTCTTGGCATTACTTCGGCTATACAGTCAATAATTCAGCCTTTTTAACAAAGCTCGGGTATCATGTTCTTTCTGAACACACTAAACTTTAGGCTTGTGTCCTTCGGCTCAAATATGAAGTGGCCGGTGTGGTGTAGATATGTTCCAATCCAAAAGTAACATGTCTAATGTTTGGGCCGGGATTACATCTCAAGTTCGTACTATTTCTAATGGGACGGCTATGGCTATTGGTAATGGTAGACACACTTTTTTTGGGATCATAGATGGGTAGAGGATGAGTGTCTATCAGATAAGGTCATCGCCCCAATCCCTATTAACATTTTAGGTGCGACAGTTAGTGAAATGTGGAATGAAGCTACCGGTTGGAAATGGGATTTATTTGCAAATTATCTCCCTCAAATCGAGCTACAAAAAATAGCTGATTTTTTGCTCAATCCGGACTCGGACCTTGAAGATACAGTTTTTTGGAAAGGTACAACTTTTGGCCGATTTTCTATTAAATCTGCTCTCGCAATTATTAAATCCCCGAATTTATTTAACGAACCTGAGTCACCTATGTGGAGAGTTATATGGCGTTGATACGTGCCTAATGTATAGTCTTTTTAGCCTATTTCAGCTCGTATTTCTATGCATTTTCATATTGTTTTTATGATATTTTGCCCCGAATTGGCTACTTTGGTTCGTTTTGTCCATTTTGTAGAAATGAACGCGAAAGTAGTGGAATCGTACCCTTTTTCGTCCTTTTTGCATGCATTTAGAGGAGACGGGATTTTCCTGAGTGAGATACTGTGTTTGGAAGCGTCGTGGCACGCAATACGAGGCACTTAGACGCGGACTTGAGCTGAAATGAAGATATAGTTACTCGATCGAGTGGTTTTTACTTCCTATGATGATCGATCGAGGGGTTTTTCACTTGACCTTATGCTGCAGAAAGAGCTGTTGCTCGATCGAGTAACTTTCCAGTCGAT
Source organism: Silene latifolia (assembly GCF_048544455.1). Classification (NCBI taxonomy): domain Eukaryota; kingdom Viridiplantae; phylum Streptophyta; class Magnoliopsida; order Caryophyllales; family Caryophyllaceae; genus Silene; species Silene latifolia. Next base: position 197,945,639 of record NC_133538.1, on the reverse strand, counting down.
CGAGCTGTTTTGGCTGAAGAATTGGTCGATCAAGTGGTTTTAATCCACTCGATCGAGTGGTTTTAATCCACTCGATCGAGTGGTTTTGATGGGTTTGGGCTTTAATTAGCCCGCGTGATGTTTTATTTCGCTAAACTCTTTTGCTTTGCTATTTAAGCATGCTTTACTAGGTTAATTAGGATCATCTTTCATACGATCAAACTCTCTCTTTGTTAAACATTATTACGTTGCTTTTCTTCCTCTCTTTGTTACTTTATTTGGGATTGCTTTTACTCGGATTTTGTGTTCTTTACGCCGGATTCGCATTGATTGTAATTCCTTCTCTTCCTTTAATAATAATTAATCATTTGGTTACTTTAATTTCCCTTGTTTGTGTCATTATTTCCTTTGCCCTAATTTTCTTTATTGCAATTTATTGTTTATTTATAATGTTTTCTCACTGGGAATTTAATTGCTGTTAGTTTAATCACCAATATGAGTAGCTAAACCCCTTCATGTTGGGATTAGGGATCTCATGATAAATGTGACGATGTAGTGAATGAATTAGACGAATTGATTACGAGACTCTGTCACTATAGCAATTTAATTGTATTTATCCGACCTAGTTGAGTGCACGCTTCTATGTCACCCTTTAATCTGGCTAAAATTAATCCTGGATCGAAAGATTGGACTAAATAGGCCTGCTATAAACAGTAGACTACCCTAATGAGGATGAAAGTTAAGTTAGTGGTATTTTAGGATAGGAAGTGGACCGAAAGGACCTTTCAACATCCGTCTCACATTATTTCGTCTGAATCATTTATAGCTGAGTCACAGGACTACCGTAGTGAACCGAAATCCTGACATGTCCCTCTCCTCTTGATAGTTCAATCATATTTTATTGCCCTTACTGCTCTTTACTTTATTTCTCTTCCTTTCAAATTTTGTAGTTTAGAACCAAATTCAAACAACCCCCCAATTGTTACCGTAGGATTAGAATTAGACAGCTATAATTACATTACCTCCCTGTGGATTCGATACTCGACTGCCTCTACTACATTTTAGTTGAGACCGTTAGGTTTTATCTTTGATAGGGTTGCGATAGCCGTGTCAGGCGTCTTCCGGTCCAACAACTTATTCGAATGTTTATTTGGTTAGCAACTCATAGAAGATTAATGCATAATGTGAATCGCGTTCGTCGCAGAATGGGAGATGATTCAATCTGCCCAAGGTGTCACAGTGAAGAGGAAACTTCCGATCATCTCCTCCGCTTGTGCCCAATATCCCGCAATATTTGGAGTCAAGTAAGTAATTTGGTCTCCCACAATTACTTTTATACCTCCTCTTATATAGATTGGTTGCTTCATAATGCGAGTAATAGTATATCTAATGCGTCGGAGGATTGGTCGATGCAATTCGCTATTACTTGCTGGTGGATTTGGAGATGGAGAACCAATGTTGTTTTCGGCCATGACGAGGATAATCTCATCGATCCTAAGGCCTTTTTATTTCAGGAATTCGCTTCATCTAAGAATGCTTTCGATCGGTTTTCTTTGTTCATTCCACAACCCGGACTAGGAAGAAGCGAGGTTTATATTAGGTGGCATCCACCACCTCATGGTTGGACTCTTCTAAAAAATCGACAAGTCATCTAAAGGTAACCCAGGTCCGGCAGAAAGCGGGGGTATATTCCGGGATGAAACAGGTAATTTTATTGACGCTTTCTATTTCTCCTGTGGATATTGAACATCGATGAAAGCTGAATTGATGGTGTTGGAAGCGGGGTTGGAAAGAGCTCGGATTTTGCATATTGACAAGCTCCTTATTCATATGGATAACTCCCCATGCATTAAACTCATACAAGAAGAGCAACTAGTAAGTAAAATTTACCTTCTCTGGTTAAAAAATGCAAGGAACTTATATTCGGTAACAGCTGGAAAATGGAACTGAAGCATTGTTACAGTGAAGCTAATAAAGCGGCAGATTGGTTAGCAAATCAAGGAGTAGGGTCGAGTATTACTAAATCTTTTGTCAAGACTCCAACTATTGCACTTTGTACCATTATGTGCGAGGATATTCTTGGGGGTATTTATTCCCCATGTAATAGCTAATTAATTTGTCGGGGCTTGCCCCTCATTTGCACCCAAAAAAAAGTATTTTCACGCAAGATTGCTCGAAGCTCCATAGAAGTATTGACTAGTAGAGTGGGCTTTATATCTTCACGCATTGGGTTTGTTCACATAAGATGGTGATTTCGAGGTTTAAAACTACTAAATTATCCCCTCGATTCCGGTTATTTATTTAGCTTTAATTTTGTCACAAAGATCAAGGAAAGAGTAGATGATCAATTATTAGATGACAAGTGGACAAAATTAAGTGTGGAGGATCCAATTGCCCATCAAAGGCGTTCCTAAAATAGAAGGCAAACAATTGGTTGAGACACCCAAAATGGAATAGGCAAACAAATATCCAGGACGAAAGATTTAACAATTTTTAAATATTTACAATATTGTTGTAATTACCCATCAAAATAACTAGGTTACTATATCGAGCAACTCATTGTGTAAGTTAAGACCAACTCAATCGAGTAAGCTAGACACTCGGTGTAACACCCCGGTTTATAAAAGAAGTCCTCGTCAAGACATTCCCTAATAAAACGGACTGTTACCATCTCGGTTTCCCGAGGTAGTGAATAACAAATTAAATTCCAAGGCAATTTATATAATATTTTAACTTAATTATTACAAAACCTCTTTTACGTCAAATTAAAAAGAACTATAAATAAAAGTGAAAGTCTTCTAGATGATGATCTAGCTACTAAGTCGTCTGATCCAGTGTCTCACGCCCATCCAGCTCCCGTCCTATCTCTTAAACCTGTCAAGTCTGCTCCCCATAAAACGGTTCATCACAGGCGTTCACGAATACACAGGGTCAACCGCGAGGTTGAGTAGGGAAAACAATAAAACAGTAAATATGATATGCATGATACTCCGTCACCTCCATCGCCATCTCAACTCATCACACACATCCTCGAACGCCCACCATACCGATCCCCGGCAGACTATCAATCGACCGTCGTCGATATACCAGCTCAACAGCTGAGGTTATCCAGGGCAGGTCCTGCAGAACCCGCCTGGGCCTTATCACAACATCGTCATCATCACACCGCATCACCACCACATCCTCCATCTCCAATGCATATGAATGCTCAAAAGAAAGTGCTGCAATATATATAAAATCAATGAACTGATGAATCATAAAATCATGCCGCTTACCCGATGTTGTGATATCATGCTCGAGACGATCAAATCAAATCAATCACTTTTCCGAATATAAATGATAACGTAAAGCAACAACCAGGAATCAAGTCAACACAATCCAACAATGACGATAATAGGACAAGTGTATTTCCCTACCTCAAAGTGCCGATAATTCCAATTAAGCGCTTAAGCGATCCAGTAAAGTAAAGCAATGAATTTGATTATCGATCCATCACGAATCCTTCACCTAAAACAATTATAATATTTATGATTACTAACTACCAAATATATCAATCTCCCAAAATATAAGCTTCCCGAAATACAATCCCGACACCAACTTATGCCCAATTGATAGCTAAAATAACCCGATTAGTATTTGACCCAACTTCCCAAAATAGAAAGTTAATAAAGTAGAATTTCTTAAAATGGAAACTTTCCCGATATAGTAACTTTTCTCTTTTAACAAACCCGACTCAAACCCGACTTGAATTATTAAATGTCTCGGGAATTAAACTAAATAACCTATATGATAATTAAAAGATTAAACGAATCATTCGATTAAGAAAAACCCGAATCAAATATTGAACAACTCACAACCCGACTTAAACTCGTCTTTAATTATTTAAATAACTCGGGATTAGATTAATTAATTAAGAATACGACCCATTACGAAATATAACGATTAAATTATGAAAACCCGTCTTTAAATAACTCGGAAGTTAATTTAACTACTAAACACGATAATTTAAATAATAAAGAAAACGAATACAACCTGTAACATTCCGTTTGATGTCTAGGAGTGTCTTGATTTTGGATTTGATAGTGGATGATATTATGGAGCTAGCAGTGTTAGTGGATGGTGGTTGGTTATGTATGAAGTTGGTGTCGTGAGAGATATATATGTGGTGGATACGATATCGTGAGTCATGTTAAGGAAGTAAACATAGTTGGTGGAGTGGGTGTTAAGAGTTCATGTTTTATGTTTGGTCGAGTTGTTGAGTTCTTAGTTATGTTGTTGTGTCTGGGTCGAGTTAGTATGGTTGTTTTTAGAGTATGGGTTGAACTTCGGGGACGAAGTTCTTTTTAAGGAGGGAAGACTGTAATACTCCGTATTTATAAGTCTTGGGGTACTCTATCGAGTAGGCCTTACTCTGTCGAGTAAGGGTAAGTTGCGTTTTAGAAAAGTTTCGACTGTAGGGTACTCTATCAAGTAGCCTTAGGTACTCGATAGAGTAAGGGGTACTCTATCAAGTAGCCTTAGGTACTCGATAGAGTAAAGGGGTACTCTATCAAGTAGCCTTAGGCACTCGATCGAGTAAGGGGTACTCGATCGAGTACCTTGGGTACTCGATCGAGTGTCCTATTTTACGCGGAGTTTTCTCGGGTTTTGTTAATTATGCGATTAAGGTATTTAAACATATTCGTCATTGTTTTAAATCACTTTTGCAAAACCTAAAACCCTGTTTAAGAGAGAAAGCGATCAGTTCATCTTCCTAATCGCATTCTTAGCAATTCCGGAGTTCGACGGTCGGTTCTTGTCGTTTTTCGTGTCGTTGGATTCCTTGCGTCGAGGGTAAGCTTTTAATATAGTTTTTATAATGTTTAATTAAGTTTGGTTAAACCCTAATTTAGGAATTGGGGGTTTTTATGTGTAGTATGTGATGTATGGCCTATGTGTGTTTTATGATAGGAGGAGGGTTCGTAGAAGAGGCTTTTTGAGACAGCTGTAGATACCGTCTGCTTGTTGTGCTTTCCAGGTAGGATTTCCTACTCAGTATTAGTCCCATAATGGGATATTGGTGATGTGCTGTAGTTAGTTGTTTGATATGATGATTGTGATTGTGATTGTGATTGTGATTGGTTGTCTATGGTTCTCGAGATGCGTTCTCCGAAAGTGGGGTCACTTGGGGAGTGACTTCACGCCCTAGTTTCGCCCTTCGTGGAACCCGCCACGGGAGGGGATGTGCACATTAATGGGACAGGTTATCGCTCGGTATGATGAGCGGGGCTTAGGTGGGAACGGGCTGCGGTCCCCCATCGGGCGTGGTCGGTCCAAAGGGACGATCGATATTGAGATGATGGGGATTGGTTGGTGGTGTGTGTGTGTGTGTGTGACGGTTCAAATTTGTCTGTTTGTCTTATTATTGATATATATATAAGTTGTGTGATTAGTATCGACCCGTTTAAATGTTTTAAAAACTCGTGGTGATCCATTCGGGGTGGTGAGCGGTTGCTTAGCGGTATATCTTGGATACGCGTGGGATCTAGCTGGGGATGGAGTCATCACATATCATAGTCTTTAGTCTTCCGCTGTGTTTATTAGAACAGTTCCTTTCGGTTGGTTTATAGTTTGAGGACAACAGTTGTATTTTGCTTACGCTTGGTTTTGTAATGTAATCACTTAAACTTATTTAATAAAGTATGTTTCTTCATTGTCTTATGATTATCATGCCTCGGAGTACCGAGATGGTGACATCCTTATACCGAGTGGTCCTGGTAAGGCACTTGGAGTATGGGGGTGTTACAAATGGTATCAGAGCGACGATCCCGAAACCTGTAACCAATGAATCTAATGAATCTAGGGAGTCAATTAAAATGAACCCGGGTAAAGGTTGTAGGAGCTAATGCAAAGACTTGGGAGACGTCCTAAAGTCGCGAACTCGCCCTACAATTTTGAACCGGTCACCATGGGATATGTGTCGGGATCGTTATGTGCTTATTGTGTCTTTGTGTGTATTTATGTAGTAGTATGTTGTATGAATTGAACATGTCTTTGGTGAATATGTTGAACGTATATGGTGGATAAATATGTGGTATGATGGATGAATTAGTGGAAAAGATGAATCATCGTGGTAGTAACATTTGAATAGGGGACTTGATGTCATGTATTTGTGATTTTGTATACGAAAAGTGATAGAATAAAAACATGTGAGTAAGTCATAATTGGCAAGTTAGATAAGCTAAGTGCATGATGAATGTTGTTGTTTGGCTTTTGAAAATAGTAACATATGATTATGAATACTGGTTTTATGAGTTTTGGGTTGTTTTCGTTTAACTTGGTTGTTGTTTAAGTTGTTTGGAAGTAAAAATCAAATAATTATGTCGTCCGATTACAGCAAAGTTGTCTTTAAACTGTTATAACTTGAGATGCGTAAATGATTTTAATGTGATTCCAATTGGAGGTGATAGCTTGTTCTTTTACGATTCTAACGATAGGTCACACGTCCAAAACGACCAAGAAATGAGTGAGTTATGACTTTTTACGAAAAACTGACAAAGTCTTGAGAATTAGGGGTACTCGATCGAGTATCCTTGGTACTCGATCGAGTAAGGGGGCACTCGATCGAGTACCTTAGTTACTCGATCGAGTAGCCCCGTGATTTGTTTTACGTGCTTCTGATCTTCACCTACTCGATCGAGTAAGTCCCTTTACTCGATCGAGTGGCTCAGACTCGATCTAGTGACCCCTATTTTGGGTCATATGTTTATCTTTTGACTTCGTTGCATATTATGTTTAATTCAAAGGCGTTATTTTGCTTCTTTATGCATTGTTTTACATGTATGTTGGTCTTGACGCGTAAGTTACCCAATTTTGTGGTGTAAAGAGTGGCACCTATGATGAGTATGAGTTCGGTGGGGAGGACATGATTTATATGTGTTGGGATTAGTAAGACTTAATTGAGGCATAGAGCATGTTGTGTGAGACGAGATGAGTGACATGATTGTATGTTGAGTAATGAAAATGTAAGTGAATGTGGGCAAGGCATGATGTAAGTTTAAGGAACGTGAGAATGAAAAGATTGAAAGAAAGGATGTGGATAGTAGCAACCTGAGATGTATAATAAATTATGGAGGGAGATGGTTAGAAATAGTGTTGAGTAAGAACATATGTAATGAAAGGTCGTTTGGAAATAGTGGTATATAGCGAACTTAATGGGACATGTCGCGACGTGGATTTGCGGTAGTGACTGAGTTTGAAATTTGTGTTAATCGAGAGACGAAACTACTATGTGATTTCCTTGGGTAATTAACGGTATTAAATGAATTATGATTTCTAGAGATGTAAAAAGGGAGATGCAATTGTTTGAACATTAAACGTTGATTCTATGGATAGATTAGTGGCAAGTGTGAGTGATAGCATAATAAGAGAAGATCCATGGTAAGAAAGAGTGGGATGATGTCGGTAGAAAATAATGGAATTTGAGTTTTGGAGCAACGAAAGGGTAACTGGATTTCTAAAGAGTTAGCTAGAAGGAATAAGGAGTTGAACTATTAATTGGTATTATTGAGTGTAAAGAGAAAAGAAGGATAAAAGTAAGTGAGGAAAATATTCACCCTAGAGTTATGTGATATAAAGGTAAGGAATCATCGAAATGTGTGATATTATCATGAGGATGTTAGTTAATGGTTATATGGGAGCTTCAGGACAACATGTTAAATAATGAGTTTCGAGAAATTAAGGAAAGTAAGAAGTTAGTAGAATATCTGCATGATATGAGATTTTGGTGGAAAAATGGATGATGATTCAATTAAGGAAAATATTGGGAAGAATGTTGAGGTAATTTTGTTCATGGATTCGATGTTCGTTGTTTGGGATGTTAACCAAAGATAGAAAAGAAATCATGATGTTTAGAGATGAGTGAAGAGGTTTGATGTCCTGGACAAAGGTAGTGTTATGGTCTTTGACTAGTGGTTAAGGTTAAGGGTATATTAGAAAAGTGGCAATTCTAAAGAGGCTGATTTTGTAAAGACGGAATTGATAAAAGTATGGTTGTCAGGAAGTATAAGACATAGTCTTAGGAGGTGGTTTCTCATAATGAGTGTTAGGCTGTATGGTTATGTATGGCGAAGGTCTTGGTGATGCGAATGGAAGAATGTGATGAGGGGCATGCGAGTTAAGCTCGGACAACAGGTAACCTTTGTTGAGTGGTAACTTACGTGGTCAGGATTGACTAGTTGGTTGTGATTACGGGTCTATGATATGTGTAAATGTTTGTGTGAGGTTCTGACCTCACAAGAAGTGGTATGGTGTGATAATTATAAAGTCGTTTTATGAATGTTCGTAAATATATATGTTGGATACGGTAGTTTAATTGAATGATATCCAAAAAGGTAATAATTTGATTAATTTGACATGGCTAGTTATAATTTTATGTGTATTAATAACACATGTGTATTCCATGAAATGGTAGAGATGATGTTCATGAGATGCTTATCTGTTTATTCATATAATATGTTGCGTTGTGATTGAGTAAAGTGGATTTGAGTAAGTTTTCTTGTCCAAAGGTTATTTCCGAGTCGATATTTATGGAATTGTATGTAGTTGTGATGTCTATCGATGTGGTTGTGGTGCCTCGGGTGGTGATCCGGGCTCGATATTTAGTGTTGTGATGCGGGTATTTTCGCACTACGGTGTGGCTGTTGGTGGCGGTGTTGTGATGCCGTCACCGGTTGTGGTGGAGTAGGCGGGATGATATGATACGAGTTTTCGAAAGTGCATACCAGTTATACATAGATTGTTGTTTTGTTTGCTGTTGTTCTTTGTGAGTTTTGGTTGAACATGTAGACAATTGTCTTGCTTATTGATGTTTTCTTTACCAGGTTAAGTTAAGAATGAGGTAGAGTATGATATGAAATAGAGTTGAATATGTTTTCGTTGTTGTCATGGTATAGTGATGTTCTATTGATGGGACACGGTTATGAGAGGTTATTACTGATAATTTTGATCTTGTTCTAGATAAGGCTTTAGTAGACATGGTAATGGAAAATGATTCGTGGAACATGTGTTGTAATGATCTGAAAGCGGCAGGTAGTTCATAATCTTTTGTTGGGACAGTGAGTGTAGGGTGTTGGGGGAATTAGTGTCATATTAAATTATGTATGAGTTTTGCGGTAATGAAGGAAAGAACTTGAGGATCTAGTGTGAGTATAAGTAACGAGTGTGGATCGGGAGTTATGCTTCCGAAGATAAGTGCTTACATAGCAAGGTATGTTGGTTTGCGGTGATAATGGAGAGTTAGTATGGTGATTTTGCTACGAGCCTTATGGTATAGGTTAGGGGTGTGCATATTGATTTGAAGTATGAGAACTGTTGAAGTAAGAGAGCCTTGAGAAATAGGAGTGGTTATGGAAATGAGGTTATAGGCGGTTATCTTTGACATATGGTGGTGATGAGGATAATGAGATAATATAGCTAAGGGTTTAGTATTAGTGAGTTACGAGGACGTAACATTTGTCTTAAGAGGAGTAGGATGCAATAAAAGAGAGTTTCATGGTGGTGCATGCGGTAATATAATTGGAAGTAGAGTGTTAGCGTAGCGTAAAGGAGGGATTTGTTTTGTGGACAATACTTATAAAAGGCCATGGCCGTGCTTGTAGTAGTGTGATGCTTCAGAGTGTGGGAATATTTTATATAGTGTTGACATTGAAGGATGATGTTATGAGTCCGAGTAAACTTCGAGGACGAAGTTCCTTTTAAGGGTGGTAGAATGTAACATTCCGTTTGATGTCTAGGAGTGTCTTGATTTTGGATTTGATAGTGGATGATATTATGGAGCTAGCAGTGTTAGTGGATGGTGGTTGGTTATGTATGAAGTTGGTGTCGTGAGAGATATATATGTGGTGGATACGATATCGTGAGTCATGTTAAGGAAGTAAACATAGTTGGTGGAGTGGGTGTTAAGAGTTCATGTTTTATGTTTGGTCGAGTTGTTGAGTTCTTAGTTATGTTGTTGTGTCCGGGGTCGAGTTAGTATGGTTGTTTTTAGAGTATGGGTTGAACTTTGGGGACGAAGTTCTTTTTAAGGAGGGAAGACCGTAATACTCCGTATTTATAAGTCTTGGGGTACTCTATCGAGTAGGCCTTACTCTGTCGAGTAAGGGTAAGTTGCGTTTTAGAAAAGTTTCGACTGAGGGTACTCTATCAAGTAGCCTTAGGTACTCGATAGAGTATGGGGGTACTCTATCAAGTAGCCTTAGGTACTCGATAGAGTAAGGGGTACTCTATCAAGTAGCCTTAGGCACTCGATCGAGTAGGGGGTACTCGATCGAGTACCTTGGGTACTGATCGAGTGTCCTGGTTTTGGGGAGTTTTCTCGGGTTTTGTTAATTATGCGATTAAGGTATTTAAACATATTCGTCATTGTTTTAAATCACTTTTGCAAAACCTAAAACCCCGTTTAAGAGAGAAAGCGATCGAGTTCATCTTCCTAATCGCATTCTTAGCAATTCCGAGTTCGAGACGGTCGGTTCTTGTCGTTTTTCGTGTCGTTGGATTCCTTGCGTCGAGGGTAAGCTTTTAATATAGTTTTTATAATGTTTAATTAAGTTTGGTTAAACCCTAATTTAGGAATTGTGGGTTTTTATGTGTAGTATGTGATGTATGGCCTATGTGTGTTTTATGATAGGAGGAGGGTTCGTAGAAGAGGCTTTTTGAGACAAACAGTGATACCGTCTCCGTCTGCTTGTTGTGCTTTCCGGTAGGATTTCCTACTCAGTATTAGTCCCATAATGGGATATTGGTGATGTGCTGTAGTTAGTTGTTTGATATGATGATTGTGATTGTGATTGTGATTGTGATTGGTTGTCTATGGTTCTCGAGATGCGTTCTCGGAAAGTGGGGTCACTTGCGGGAGTGACTTCACGCCCTAGTTTCGCCCTTCGTGGAACCCGCCACGGGAGGGGATGTGCACATTAATGGGACAGGGTTATCGCTCGGTATGATGAGCGGGGCTTAGGTGGGAACGGCTGCGGTCCCCCATCTGGCAGCTGGTCCAAAGGACGATCGATATTGAGATGATGGGGATTGGTTGGTGGTGTGTGTGTGTGTGTGACAAATTGTCTGTTTGTCTTATTATTGATATATATATAAGTTGTGTGATTAATCTTGACCCGTTTAAATGTTTTAAAAACTCGTGGTGATCCATTCGGGGTGGTGAGCGATTGCTTGGCGGTATATCTTGGATACGCGTGGGATCTAGTCAGGATGGAGTCATCACATATCGAGTCTTTAGTCTTCCTTGTGTTTATTAGAATGCAGTTCCTTTCAGTTGGTTTATAGTTTGAGGACGATTGTATTTTGCTTACAGTTGGTTTTGTAATGTAATCACTTAAACTTATTTAATAAAGTATGTTTCTTCATTGTCTTATGATTATCATGCCTCGGGTAACCGAGATGGTGACATCCTCATACCTGAGTGGTCCTGGTAAGGCACTTGGAGTATGGGGGTGTTACACAACCCGACTAAACACACGCCCTTCACTCTCACCCAAACTCACCACACATCGCCTGAACCACCGCGTCCACCACCAGCCGTGCTACCCACTTCAACCCCACCACCGGAAACCAACCCCACCCTGGTCGACTGCCGCCGGCGAGTCGAAACAGGGCTGCCAACCTGGCCAGTTCACCACCGAGCATCACCAACCGCCCTATTTCCTCTCCTGACCACCACCGCAGCCAACAACCTTACCCCTGCCAACCACCACGACCTTGCTCTCCGTCATCCCACGAACACCGACATCACAGCACCACCGTCTCGACCTCCCCCTAGTCCACGGTGGTGCCACCCAAAACCCACCTGTCTAAACTCCCCTGAAAACCCGTGTAATAACCCGTTTCTACCACCCATGTCGCTGCTGCCTTTTTCCGCCATTATCACCACCAACAACCACCCTAAACACCACCAATACACTCGCCCCTTACCACCCATTACCTATACCCAGACACCAACCACCAGCATCCCCACCCTAAGACACGAACAACACCCAAAACCCACGACATAAACAATGAAAACAGAAAAGGGGTGTTGAATGCTTACCTAAACCGCCACCAAAACAGCCACCAGGGCCACCCACGGCCGTCGACCACCGCTCCTATCTCTTCCCTGCTGCACCGACACTACCCAAGCTCACTCTCTCTCTCTCTCTCTCTTTATGCGTGAGGTTGATGATTTGGGCTGATGAAAAGGGAGGGACAAGCACATGGGAAGAAGAGTAAAGAAGGAAAGAGGAAAGCTAGGAAGGGTAGTAGTAATAATGTAATAATAATATTAGAATAATAATAATATATATAATAAAGATATATTTTAATAAAAGTAGAATGTGTTGTCAAAATATGATAGGTCGAGAAAGGTTAGACTCACATTTCGAATTCCATATAAACCCGTCACAATTAACTTATATCGATACAACGCGGTTAATTAAAATAATTTACGTAATTATCGACTCAGCAATTATTCCGCCTTAATTAGTAATATAAAATGTATAATAATTAATATATAATAATATCCGTTTAATAATATCCGTTTAATTCAATAATATCCGTTTAATTTATTATATAAAAATACGGGGTATTACAGTCTTCCCCCCTTAAAATGAACTTCGTCCCGAAGTTCGCTCCCATACTCAACAACAGAAATGTATTGTATATTGTCCTTACGAACGTCACGCAATTCTAACACGGTTAACACACTTTTGACTCATCAATTAAACGTAACAAATACGGAATGTTACACTCGGCCTAGTCGAGGGTGCTCGATCAAGTAAACTCTTTCCACTCGAGCGAGCAACCCGTAATGTACAACAGCATGATTTTTTTTATTCTTATTCCAAAACTCGTCTAAGCCTATCCAAACCCTATATAAACCTCTTAAACATTAGACCTATAGTCCTTTAGCTTCTATTCCAAGTTTTTAAAATCTCATAAATAAATTAGGGAGGAAAGAGGAAATGCAAATTAATTTGGGGTTTTTTTTCTTTGTAAAGCAAATTCAAATTCTTTTCGTTATAAGGCCATGTTCTTTCTGGCTTTTTAGAGCTAAACTGAATCAATCAATCGAATGGAGCCGAACTGAATCAATCGAGCCAATCAATCGAATGGAGTGAATCGAATCAATCAATCAATCGAATGGAGCCGAATCAATCAATCAATCAATGAAGTCAATTGAATCGAATAATCATATTAATAATAATAATAATAGTATTCAATATTATTGTTATTATCAACTATAATATATTAATATTCATAGTATAATAGTAATATTAAAATTAATGTTTATAAGAAAAAAATTATAATATTATATATGAATAATCATAAATTATAATAATGAAAAAATAGTATTTTTCTACTAATAATATTTTTAATAACAATAATAAATAAAAGGTCATATTAATAATGATATTAGTAAAATAATTGTTTAGAATAAAAACACTCAAGTAAGTGTTGCTCGAATTCAGGTCCTGGTAAACACTCAAGCCTATGCTTGCTCTCTTCGGATGGATCTTTCACGCGTAACAAAGGCCTCAGAGGGTATGCAAAAGGTCCTTCTCTGATGCCTTACGGTAATGGTGGATAGTCGGGACCTTGCTTGAAGCTAAGGTCTCTGTGCCCTCTTGTAGTAGCTCGAGTAGTCTTACTTCTAGAGAGAGGAAGTTGTTGGTGAGAAGTTTTTACCATTGATTGGTGAATAGTGAGATATTTATAGGTTTTATGTGTACCTCAAATGATGGTTTGGCAAGCACGGTTACCATATTCGCTATGAATACGCCTTACCGATTCGCGATTCGCGATTCGCTTATAGAAAATGTGTTGCATGTATTTTCAGTAATCAACTTGATAGAATTCGCTTTTAACGATTTGTGATTCGTAAGGTACCAAGCGAATTTTTAACCATGTTGGCAAGCGTGTTGACTTGTAAGACCCCGTATTGGCAAGTGAGTCAAGTCAGTTCGGTGTGCCTCATTAATAATATTAATAATAAGGGTTTTTCTAACTTATGCCCACTAGGCATAGGATAATAAACTAAAAAAGGAAAGTATTAAATGAGATTTTCATGGGAAATTGTAATATCTCATAACTTTTACTTTTCTTCACAAAAAATACATTTAATACTTTCCTATTTTAGTTTCTTATCCTATGCCTAGTGGGCATAGGTTAGAAAAACCGAAATAATAAATGTTATGAATTTTAATAATAATACCAATAAATGTTATGAATTTTAATAATAATACCAATAATAATTATAATAACAACGACAATAATAATAATAATAATAATAATAATAATAATAATAATAATAATAATAATAGTAATAATAACAAATAAATAAATAAATAATTTATTAACAATATTATTAATTATAATTATAATAATAATAAATAATAAATAATATTAATATTAAAAAAATAGTATTATTGTTAACAAAATTAATAATAACTATTATTTAAATTAGTAAAGCTGAAATGAGCTGAATTTAATGGAACTGAAATCAATCGAATTGAAGTTGAATCGAATCGAATGAGTCAATCAATCAATCAATTGAATGGAGTCGAATCAATCGAATGGAGTGAACTAAATCAATCGAAATGAATCGAATCAATAGAGTGAATTTGGCTCGAAATGGGCTGAAAATAAGCCAGAAAGAACAGGGCCTAAGTTCTTAATTCATTCTATAGATCATTAATTTACATACTAATTTTCTAATTTATGTTAGTAGATTAGATTGAGACTAAACCCTAGACTTGGGATTTGGGAAAGTTAGTTAATGTTGATTGAATTGGATGAACTATGTGGTGATTGTATGAAACTGTGTATTATAGGCGACGGTTTGGTAGCAGATCGTTATTAATTTTGTTTGCGCTCCTGTAATTGAGGTAGGGAGATTATGTACTCATACTTTGAATCTATGTTATTGTTGATGTCGTATGGTTGTATTTTGTTAGAATTATTCGTTGTTATTGTATGATGATATTATGTTACGGTCGTATGAGTATGTGGTGATGATAGTACGGTGTTAAGGGAGTGTATTATGATGATGATAGTACGATGTTAAGGAGGTGTACTACGATGTTGATTATAGTACTGTGTTGAGGGGGTGTACTACGATGCGGAGAAAGTTAATAGTATGGTGTCGAGGGATGTACTATGTGGCAGAGATGGATGGTCACACGAGCAAGTCGTGTGAGCGGCGTTGCGCGAATCGTTGTTGGTTTCTATACTGTTTGTATATGATATTGCATATATGTGGATTTTATAACTGTATTGATTATCTCTACTCAACTTTGGTTGACTTGTATGCGTTATTGTGTAAAAATCTTTTATAAATTATTTGCGGTGATCAGTTTGATATTTATGGCAAATGATGAGCAGTGAGTCTTACAGGTGCCTTGTTTCTGAGCTGTGACTGTGGATGTTAGTTGGGAATGAGGCGTGACAAGTAAAAGCAGTATGAGTTGACCATTTGTTAGTTTTAGGTCTCGTTTGATTGCCATATGGGAATTAATATCCCATGATTTTACAAAACACGTGAATTGGCCAATTCATGTGAATTGCCCAAAACTCGTTTGGTTGACATCCTGGATTTAAATTGATACAGGAGTTTCAAATTACCTAGGGAGGGCTAGGTAATTAAACTCCTCCATTATGGAGGAGTTGGGAATTCATGGGAAAAAAAAAATTCCATGATTTGGGGTTACCAAACATCCCTCATTTTTCCAAATCATGGGATTTTCCAATTCACCCATTTTTGAGAGGGCAACCAAACGAGACCTTATAATGACATTTTACTTAATCTAAGTCTCCCGTTGTAATAGTTAATACAATGATTTTGATTATTTTAAGATAGTTTAATTATTATAAAATAAAGTATTACATTACTCTTTTATTATGGTTTTGATATGTACTATCTCAGAAAACCGAGATGGTAACACACCTATTTAGCTAAGAAACTCTTGCTAAAGCCTCTTGGTTAAATGGGGGTGTTATAATCATGGTACTTAACTTTAACATCATGTAGAGATGAAATAAAATATTTATAAGTACCCACTAACTTTAATAATACGATATATTTTAGGAAGGAATTTAGGAATAAATTTGTAATGGACTGGTCTAAGGTGGACAACATTGTACTTTATAGGCCGTGGACACATGAGCATCAGATATCCAATAAGAGGTATAACTTCCCCACAACAATTGACACCCGATCTCATGTTCTGATTTGGTTTTTCTACTTCCGCATTGTGTTTTGGGTATTATTTACATTTGTTAGTTTTTGGGTGAAAAGATTTCTGGAGCAAGTGTTTTGACCGTTGATAAGTTCATTGGCGAAATAGTTTGGCTGTGACAGTTAAAGGTGAGAGCTCTACTTAGACGGCAGGGGTATAGTCTATTTTTATCAAAGGCAAAGTAAAGGGTAAAATTTTTGGATTTTGAGTAGGCAGAGGTAGCCTTTAAGCCTTGGATGAGAAGGCCCATTTTTTGATTTTGTTGTGTTTATCTGATGATGTGATTGTTGAGATTGTCGATGAGGAAATAGCTATAGGTTTGTAGTTGAAGTGAAGTGTAACTTTTGTATATGATAGATACTCTAACCAACAAATTGCTTCTTAAGCAGGGTTTTCGATTTTTCTAAGTAAGAAGGTATGTCTCTTAAGGAACATCTAGACTGACTTAACTCTATTTTACAAGTACTTGACCTGTGTAATTTAGCTGTTAAGATAGCTAATGAGGATGGCATCTTGATTTTGTTAATTTCTTTGACAAATTCATTTAAGACTTTTATGGAGTCGTTCGTTGTTAGTAAAGATTCATTAGCTCTAGAATAGGTAAGGTCATCCACTTCACACTAGAGATTTGTACCGAGTAACATCACTTAATGTTTTCGACAATAGTCCAACGAGGTTGTTGTTAAATGGGAGAGATCTATTAAGGGTAAAGCAAAATCTAAGGTCCTCGTAAAGGTGTCTACAATAATTACAAGGAACCGGTAATTGGAATGATCAATGTCCTAGGTTGAAGGAAAATGATGTTTTTGTTGTTGCACAAAAGGCTGCCAAATATGATTGTATGAGAGATTATGCTCTCATTCTTGACGATGTTATTTTACGTCTTTTGGATAATTTATTAAAGTACACATAAATGGACACTACAAGGATGCAATAAAATCTTGTCTAACTAAAATGGTCGCTGATGATAAAGTTCAGTCGGTAAAATAATTTACCAACAAATTTGGGATATTGAGCGCCCAAAAAATCGTGTAGTAGATTAAATATAGTTTTCTACTTTTTATTTTCGGTTATTTAATGTAAATACTCTAAACTATAGGTGGTGTTCTAAAAATACTTTGAACTTTAATAAATCTCAAAATAAACCCAACTTTTAATACTCTCTTCTCAAAATGATCTTTGATGACTTACTACCCGATAAACAAATCATTGCCTACTTTTATTCATTACGTTCCTTCATCTTCAATTCTTCATCCCTTACCTTAGTTATCTTCATCAATCATCTCCTACCTTAAACAACCTCTACCATCCACAACCCTTCAACGCCTCAATTCACCACTAAAATCCACCACTGAAACCCTAAAATGACCACTTACCACTTGTAACACCCCCATATACTGAGGAGCCTTAACCAGATCTTCCTTAGCATATAAAGGCATTACCATCTCGGTTGCCCGAGGTAAGTAATCATCAAAAGTCGATAAAAGAACAATTATAGTTATATTACAAGTGTTACAACCAACTAATAAAATAAAAGTACAACTTGCCAGCTACACATTATCTCTATCAGAACTCGTGACGACACACCCCTGCCAAGACTCCAGCTATCAACCACAACAGCACCTGCTAAGACTGACTGCTCACCATAAGGGATCATGGCAGACACATAAACAAACAAGACAACCACACAAGGTCGGTAACTAAGGCAAGACACAACATAAACCAACAACAACCGTCAAAACAATACAAACAACAGTCACACACAATCATACCCACTCCAGTCAATCTCCATCACCGACTGTCCACTGGACCAACCCTGCCAGTGGGGGACCGCAGCCGTTCCCACCTAAGCCCCGCTCATCATACCGAGCGATAACCCTGTCCCATTAATGTGCACATCCCCTCCCGTGGCGGGTTCCACGGAGGGCGAAACTAGGGCGTGAAGCCACTCCCGCAAGTGACTCCACTCAGACGAGGATACACCTCGAGAACCAGAGACAAACAATCACAGGCAACTGCAATACAACAAAAATAGACATCCAGTATACACCAACCAACTACCAGGTACGGTCACAACAACAATACAACATCACACAACAACCAACACTCTAGACATTCAACCGAAACTGAGTAGGCGAACCTACCTTTGAGCGACTGCGACGATTCCATGTCCATACACGCAACACCCAGCAAACAAGCAACACCTATACACACAATATAATAATCTATCACTACCATTCTAACCCTAACTGAAAACAACAAAGATACGGGTGATGATGACGACATACCAACATGAGGAAATCTGGCAAAGGACCGCTACCCGACTCAAGCTATGCACTCCTAAGGCACAAGGACCTTCAAAGGCTCCCATGGAAGGCATATGGTGAAGGGAAGAGGAAGGGACGACATCTAGGTTTAGAAGAAAGAGGTGGAAATGATTTGCGGTTTTAGGAAAACACGATTATAAACCCTCGCTGAAAAGACGCTACTCGATCGAGTAACTAACGTACTCGATCGAGTGGCCTCTACTCGATCGAGTATCCAAGCTACTCGATCAAGTAGCCTCTACTCTATCGAGTACCACCCACAACTCAAGACACAAGGTAACTATGGCACGTGATCCTAAGAACCATTACTGCTCCCAAGGTCGGTCAACGCTGGTCAACGGGTCCCTAAAAAGGCGTGTATTACAGTCTTCCCCCCTTAAAAAGAACTTCGTCCCCGAAGTTCAACTCACCTATCCCAAAGCACAAGATGCGGAAACAAGGTGACATCACTACTCCTCCGACATAGGTCACTATTCCCCATAAATACTATCCCCCATGTCATCATCATCAACTGTCTAACACTCCACCTATATCGACTTCTACACTCTACCACATGAAATACCAACCTCACAACATAAACCAGCACAACCAATGACTACACTACTGCTCATAACTCTTAGCCACGCACTACGGGATTACACTTTCACTAGTACACAACCATCAACACAAAACATGTCACATTAACGCAACTATGCTACCCAACTATACGATTCTATTCAAACGCATGCCATCATAACTCTCCCTCTATGATTGCCTTTTCCTAGCACCTTATTCAACCAGTACTTCAACATACAACTTAGTCAACAAACAAAGAAAATAATTATAGTTTCGTACTAGGAATGTAACAGAAATAATAGGAAACATTATAAACAAACAACAAAATAATTGTAATATCGACCTTTTTATTTGCGACATTACTCTTCCCCTCTAAAAGGAACTTCGTCCCCGAAGTTCACCACCGAATTATTACTCACATTACTTAAAGCTTACCTCTTGTCATATAACTAACACATACAATGCCTTATGGACATTACTCATTAATCACACAAACGTTAAATCATAAAATCATTTGCTACTTGATTCGAATAATTAGCCACAATTACGAATGCATGTATATATCAATTGTATATATATATGGGAAATACACAACTCCGGTAAAATATAACTAGTAGACATTGAGGATGTAAAATGAATGCAATAAGAACCAACTACTACTTGCACTATTCGTTACGGATCCGCATTCAAAATCCAAACACGACTTCCAACATATCAAATTAACGGTCCAAACATGTTACTAATCGTAAACAACCATGTTAAACATCAAAACATGCAATGATATAACCATTAAAACAATTTTGATTAACGAAATATTCCTGTAACAGTGCCACTCGATCGAGTATATAAGGTGCTCGATCAAGCTGGCCCTACTCGATCGAGTGTCTTAGCTACTCGATCGAGTAGCCTCAAATCAGAATACTCCATCCCCATCACACCTGCAGCTACTCGATCGAGTGAGGGGCACTCGGTCGAGTGGCCACATGTCAAAATCCTCGAAATATTCCTGTCATAACACAATATATATATAAAATGTCACATAAGCGCGAGTCGGGATGACAACCCGACCCCCAGAATCCTGCAATGAAGTTTAATCTAAGCAAATACGGCCTTATGGCCATCCATACAAACCAAATGTAAGAAGTACGAACTGAAAAAGGCTACTAACGTCCAACACAACCAAAAACCATAAACAAAGAGAAAGAAAAGGAGTATCACTCCTGCTGCTGCTGCTCCTCCATCATCTCATCCCCAGCTTCATCCCCTCCCGAGGTGCCTGCTCTTGATGCCCCAAGACCCGCGTCGACCCCTGCTCCCACTCCTGGACTCTCATACCATGGGGTCAAACCTCCAAAAGCAAAGGACTGTGGTGTCCCCCATGCTGCCATGTCCACTCCATATGAGTGGAAAACCCCACTGTAGTCTCCAACCCTACTCTACCACACTGGGTATGGCCCCTCGGTCCCAATACCCTGAGTATATGTCATCTCATGCATGTTCTGGAGCGTCAAGGTAGAGGACACTCTCTCTACCAAGTAGCTCGAACGTGTCTCCGGGGTATCAAGGTAGGGGTAGCAAGGAAATGGGTGCTGAGGTGGTGCTGCTGGCTGTGGCTGGGTCTCAGCCGTCCTCTCCCTCAGACGACGTAGTCCCCTCCCTAGCCTGGGTCTATCCGCCGCCGCTCTCACATTCTCCCCCTTCCTCGGCTCGGGCATAACTTGAAGGATCGTGTCGTCAATGAGGTATGTCTGTCGCTGCCGAGGTACATCATCCTCCTCCTCCTCCTCATCAGAGTCAACAGCTACCACAACTGGGTCTAACGGCTCTGTCGGTGGGAGGTGCTCAGGGGCCGGTATCCTCATCCAGCTCATACCCCACACCCTCCAAGCTAGGCTACCATCTGCCAAGGTTCTCAACCATTTCAGGTCGAGGTAGTAATCTCTGTCCATAGTAGGCACTGGGGTGGCTAAGGGAACGTATTTAGAGGAAGCCTCAAAGGAGGTTAGCTTTTCAGCCAACCGAGTGGCAAAAGTACCACAACTCAAGTATCGAGTGGTAGAAGAAGCCATTAAAGCAAGGCTGGCACAGACCATGGCAGGAGCATTAAAGACCACCTTCTCGGTCCACTCCGGGTTAAGATAAGCCATCAAAAGCAATAACTTGTGAGAGTTTAACTTACTCATATCAGGCCTCTCATAAAGAAGATTCGATATGGAACGAAGGAAGATCCTCAAAGTAACATGCTGCATATCATTAATTAACATGTTGCTGGCGGTGGGAGCTGACTTCCCAGTAAGGCAAGGCATAAGGCGGCAAACCCCGTACTCAGCTGGAATCTCGCGGATGGATCCCTTGGGAGGCTTAGCCAAACCAAGGTGAGAAGCAAAGAGGTCCATGGTTAACACAAAACTCATGTTCATAAGACGGAATTGGACAGACTGCTCATTCGGCTCGTATTTAAACGAGCTCATGAACTCCAAAGTCAGGAAGGCATAGGAATGCTTCCTTAAACGATACAACCTCGTGAACCCAAGGTCTCAAAAATGTAACGGACATCCGTCTCAATCCCCAAGTCATCTAGAAGTGTGGTGTCCACACAACAGGTGGGTCTCATCTTCCGGGCCTGCAAAGCTACAAACCTCTCCCTCTGCTTGTAGTCCACAAAGACTACTGAAGGGTACTCCGGTACAGATGGTACTACTGGTCCACTCCCCTCCCCAATTTCGGGCTGAGAAGCCCTTCCCCTCTTACTTTGACGGGTTCCCAGGTTTAGTCTCGGCATCTGTTTCAGTATACAGTTTAAACATACTTACATAGGCACTTGAAACATGTAATTTACACAAATTGAACATTGAATAATCATCTATGTACACACTTTCCTCAACCAATTCCCAATTTATACATAGAATTTCAATTTATTGTATCTTAGACGATCTCTACAGCTGTGAAAATTTTAGCATAGATAACATGAATTACTCAACTACTACAACTGTCAACACATGGCTTAGATACAACTCCATATATACTTGAAAACATTTGAAACGTTCATGTATGCTCATAGAAAAGGGCAACTAAGTACACACCATTACCGACAATCAAACATTATGAGTAGACTTCACAATTCTAGTAATCAGACGGTCTCCTCAGCTGTAACAATTTTTGACATATTTAGCATGAATTAACATTACTACTACTACTTCCATGGTTTAACCCTTCAACATACATTCATATACAACACAAAATCTCAATCATAGGAAACAAATTTCGATTTGGGGCATTTTTAATACGGAGTTTTAAGGCAAATTTTGAGGTGAAAATCACAAAATTCGACTTCCTACATGATATATGCAACATATACTACTCAATTTCATCACTCAATCATGTAAAAGACACACAAAAATCAATTTGATTTCACAAACCCTAGAAAATTCGTCCCCAAATCTTGAAATTTCTATTCAATTTTTAGCTCAATACACAACAACAATCATAAAAGGGAAGCATGTGGATCATATTACAACAATTACAAGTAACTTTTCTTCCATATAAACCGAAATTTCAGATTATTCCACTATCCCAATTATTTCTAAGTGATGAAAATATGAAAATAGGAAAGAAATTCATACCTTGATCAATTAGGAAGTGCAAGAACGAATCAAAGTAAGGAAAACTACCCAAATTAATCACCAAAAACACAAGATACAAGAGCTTTAGAGAGGTTTAGGAGGTTAGGGTTGCAAAAGATGAAGAAGAAATAGGAAGAATGAGGAAGAACAAGGGTTTTATGAAACCCGCGGAAGTCCCTGTATTGTATCCTACTCGATCGAGTGCCTAGGGTACTCGATCGAGTGCCCTCTACTCGATCGAGTAGGCGCTATTTCATCGAGTAGCCGTAGGAAATTCCTACATCTCGACGTCATAGCTTCTTAACTAGATCGAGTGAGGTCTACTCGGTCTGGTAAGCACTTTCACTCGGTCAAGCGAGGTTGAGTACACGGTTAGAATTACAAAGTTAACTGAAAGTTCCTGCAAAACAATATCACGTGTCGACTCCAAACCAAGTTCGGAAGTCGTCACTGGTTATCGTACTCATTCATATATTACCATTTCTAACCGAATATACCATACAGTCTTATCAAATAAGATTCACATCACATCATTCTATCGTGAACTTCACCCAACACGATTTACCTGCTACCGAGTCATCCAGGCATGCAACTATCCCATTATATCATGTCTAAACTTGTTTTACTACATTATTAACAAAGTTATAATCACGCTACTTGAAACACATAATTAACGACAAATTTCCATGTATTGTCCAAGTTTATTAGCAACATATTCATGCCTCAACATAAACAAATTATTCTACACAAATTAATCACCACACAAGCGGAAACTTTCAACCATTAAACATTGTATATACTCATTACTATTTTGATAATTCTCATTATAAATCAACACTTCTTTAGCTATCATTATCATGGCTACTGTAAGACTTATAAACTCGTATAGAATCACCATCACTAAAAACCTGGAACAAACACCAACATTAGCACATTCCATATCACAGCACACACCTCTACTCTTTTCACACACTTCTATCGTATAGAACCTTCTACGTTTCTCATTATCATCACATACACACCTTAACTCTACCACAAATTCACCATACACGATTCTAACGTAACTATTGTACCGATATTAACTTCAACAAAGACTCAACCACAAATAATTCTCACATAATCACCATACACGTTAAGCACATACTTACTGACTCCACATTCCCATACCCAGTGACTGGCTTAAGCACAATGGGGCCAGGATTTTGAAATGAGGGCGCCTACTCACCCAAAATCTAGCATCAGCTGGGGCTCCCATTAAACATACACCAGGTTCATTTTATTAGACTCACTACGTTCATTAGGTTCATTTGTTACAGGTTCTAAAATCGTCGCTCTGATACCACTTTGTAACACCCCCATATACCGAGGACCTTAACCAGACCTTCCTTAGCATATAAAGGCATTACCATCTCGGTTGCCCGAGGTAAGTAATCATCAAAAGTCGATAAAAGAACAATTATAGTTATATTACAAGTGTTACAACCAACTAATAAAATAAAGGTACAACTCGCCAGCTACACA
Organism: Silene latifolia; assembly: GCF_048544455.1. Taxonomy (NCBI): domain Eukaryota; kingdom Viridiplantae; phylum Streptophyta; class Magnoliopsida; order Caryophyllales; family Caryophyllaceae; genus Silene; species Silene latifolia. The sequence goes on along the minus strand of NC_133538.1, from coordinate 197,921,372 downwards.
TTATCTCTATCAGAACTCGTGACGACACACCCCTGCCAGGACTCCAGCTATCAACCACAACAACACCTGCTAAGACTGACTGCTCACCATAAGGGATCACGGCAGACACATAAACAAACAAGACAACCACACAAGGTCAGTAACTGAGGCAAGACACAACATAAACCAACAACAACCGTCAACACAATACAAACACAACCAGTCACACACAATCATACCCACTCCAGTCAATCTCCATCACCGACTGTCTACTGGACCAGCCATGCTAGTATTGGGCCGCAACCGTTCCCACCTAAGCCCCGCTCATCATACCGAGCGATAACCATATCCCATTAATGTGCACATCCCCTCCCGTGGTGGGTTCCACGGAGGGCGAAACTAGGGCGTGAAGCCACTCACTCAAGTGACTCCACTCAGCCGAGGACGCACCTCGAGAACCAGAGACAAACAATCATAGGCAACTGCAATAAAACAACAATCGACATCCAGTATACACCAACCAACTACCACGTATACTCAACTACATGGTCACAACAACAATACAACATCACACAACAACCGATACTCTAGACATTCAACCGAAACTGAGTAGGCGAACCTACCTTTGAGCGACTGCGACAATTCCATGTCCATACACGCAACACCAAACAAACAAGCAACATCTATACACACAATATAATTATCTATCACTACCATTCTAACCCTAACTAAAAACAACAAAGATACGGGTGATGATGACGACATACCAACATGAGGAAATCTGGCAAAGGACCGCTACCCGACTCAAGCTATGCACTCCTAAGGCACAAGGACCTTCAAAGGCTCCCATGGAAGGCATATGGTGAAGGGAAGAGGAAGGGACGACATCTAGGTTTAGAAGAAAGAGGTGGAAATGATTTGCGATTTTAGGAAAACACGATTATAAACCCTCGCTGAAAAGACGCTACTCGATCGAGTAACTAACGTACTCGATCGAGTGGCCCCTACTCGATCGAGTATCCAAGCTACTCGATCGAGTAGCCTCTACTCTATCGAGTACCACCCACAACTCAAGACACAAGGTAACTATGGCACGTAATCCTAAGAACCATTACTGCTCCCAAGGTCGGTCAACGCTGGTCAACGGGTCCTTAAAAGGGCGGGTATTACACCACTCTCCCTGATCTACCGTCGACCAACACATGCCCCACCTCGCCACAAACACTGCCCCTTTACTTCCCCTTTTAATCTTGAAGGCCCGATACATAGTTTGCACCCATAATCATCACCAAAGATTAGAAAACATCAAAATTTTGAGATGTGACGTTTGCAAGAAAGGTCGAATTTGGAAGAGCAACACTCACGTTAAGCCGCTGACGCCGCCCGTATCCGGTTTGCACCATCATCAAATAAAGCTCAGAGCACATTCACCAGCACCAACCTAACACCATCTTCAACTATCAAGCACATTCACGTCTTGAACTGCCTTGCTCATTGAACATTGAATTTTGAACCGCCATTTCAATTTCAATTTTAAAACTCTAGATCCCCCTTTCAAATTGGGGGTAAATTTCAATTTGATACAACTAACAATAAAATTTGCAGAAATGTTGGGATGAGTCTTAATATTTTTTAGCACAGTAAAAGCTCTTTGTAATTTATTTTCAAGGTAGCTGTTGTGATTTACTGATTTGGTATTCTAGGTTTGTACTATCATATATTTAATTAGGTTAATTAGTGTTTGTTTTGTGTTTTTTATTGATTTTTTTTGTAATTTAAAATGAGTTTTTCTAGGTTTTTACAAATTTTTTAGTATTGGGAGGAGAAGACGATGAAGATCATCTATAATGACTAAGGTGAGACCATTTTACTTGTTACTACATGTTAATAAAGGGCAAATTCTATTAAAAGTGGAGGGGTGTCATAGTTGGTTGTATTAATAGTTAAATTATAGTTTGGAGTATTTTGAGAAGCATCCCAATATTTTGGAATATTCTCATTAATTAACTCTTTTATTTTCAACAAATTCTTTTTTTTTATTTTGTTATGGAATATGAAACTCTCATTAATAATTACACCAATGAAGCTTTTACACCATACATGTGGTTTCATCCTCGCATCAAAGACAAGCTGACAACACCCTTTAAAAGGTTAAACTAAGCCAACTTGTTCTACCCATCTCATGTCCATACTACATATTTGTCTATCTGCAAACTAGATAGACGACCTCTAAGACTCTCATGATTTTCTTTTTGATACAATCAAGGTGTGGTACAATAGCCTCCACTTTACAAATATTATGTGCTTCCCAGATGCAATATACTAACCCTATAATAGCTGCAAGTATGATTTTCTTTTTGAGCAACGAACGACATCTCCAAGGGAGGCCCCTGGATACCATATCTGTTTGTCACTGAATACCCTTCTGAACCAAAGCCAAGCAATATTTACTAAAACAACAATAAAAAACAAATGGGCATTGGCTAGACTTGTCGCGAGTCTCCAAATTAGTATATTTATCCACTACAAACTCTAACAATAGCAATGGTAAGTAGGGGTCGAACCCACAAGGAAGGTGTAAATGTCAATCAAATGTGTGTAGAAATTATCTCTAAATTAACCAATTAGGGGGTGTTTAAATTTGATTCTAAGTCTACTAAAATAAGATGCAATAATTTGGTATTCAAAATAATAATAAAACGAATCTCGGAACAACCGATTTACACCAACAAACTAAAGATTGATCATTGACTCTATTACTCTACTTTGTCATTGAATACTTTGTTATTGAAATCATGAATTTCTATTCTCACTTATGTTATGACTGTTAGGCCCAAATTCTGGATATGGGCTAAACCAGGGAAGCAGGCCAGGAGGCAGAGTAATCAGGAGGCAGAGGCAGAGCAACGTACATGGAAGATATGGACCCGGACTTGGATACTCGCATATTCATGGGTAAAATAAGGAAATCCTACCTATTACCATATTCTAAATAAGGAAAGTCCAATCTTGTATCAAAGAGGGAATACTTGGCGAGAAAGCAAAGAACCCTAGGAGGAAGAGCATCACTATATAAGGGGCATAAACGCAAGACCTAAAGATCATCTAAAAAAGTACGCAAGAGAACCCTAGCCTCCGAGATATAGCAATACTGTCTCACGTTGTACTTTCCACCGAATTATAGTGAAATTATTGGTGAGATTCCGTCTCCCCCCGCGGTTGTTTCCCATATCGGGTTTTCCATCGTAACCAAAATTGCTTGTGTCCTTTATTTACGTTTATGCCCAATTCATCATAACACACAAACCACAGTCATCAACGAGTCGTAATATTGATCACGCACTAAGACCACATTACTCTAAATTGGTAGAAATTTACCAAAACAGTTTGGCGCCCACCGTGGGGCATAGTGGTCGTCTCCATTAATCAGTATACGAAGAACGGTAGCATGTCAGAACAACCAGAGTCAAATCCGAGCAAGACGGAAGGCGTTCCTATAACGTGAGCACCAGATCCTTCCATGGCAGCGGTACGCACGACCCCAACGTAGCCACCAAATGCTGCGCCTAAACCAGGAACAGTTCCAATACCAGCTGTCAAGCAAAGCCATAGTTCTCAGACAGTGGTGAATCCGCAGCAAACAGAAAGGGCGCAGGCAGAGATCCGGGTGTCAGCCAAGGTAAACAAAGGATGGGACAACCGGAGAAAGGAGGACAGTCCAGGCACCAGGATGTAGCACCGCCAAGCCCTACCAGCATCATGATAAGCGGGCTAGATACTCTGGCGAGGACCATCAGAATAATGCAAAGAGAAAATAGGAGCATGAGATCTCAGATGGAAGCAGAAACAACCTCCTCTGGGCCCAGATTGATGAGCTACGAACCCAAGCTCCCAATCCAGCGGCCTGGATGCAGGATGTTAGATTCAGGGAAACACCAGTAGTAGACAGAGAGAGGAGGCAGGCACGCCTGCTACCACAGGATGTGATAACTCGGCTAGATATAGAAACCACACCGCAGTAGAGGAGAGGCTTGATTCCAGTGGGATTAGGGGCACTATCACCGGATGACGAGCCACCACACCAGGAACCAACACCCATGTCAGGTACTCTACGTCCAAGTGATTTTATTCGTTCTGACAATCTCTCTGGCACAGGTATAGGGGAGCGCCAACAGGGCAGGTTGACATCTACAGCCTCGCCAGCCGTAGGGCCAGTCCTGAACAGATCAGAATATGCGTGGGCAAGCAGCTTGGGTCCAGCAACATCGCAGATGCACGCGCCAACAGTAACCGGACAGCAGAATCTCGCAGGAGCCACGGATCTGCAACCACAGGTGCACCAGCAACTCACAGGAAGGGAGGCCTATATAGAGCAGCAGTACCAGGAACTATGCAGCCTCATCCGGAGAGTCCCAGGAATGCCTCCACTCATGGAGATGACAACACCAGACAGCTATGCTGATTCACCCTTCACTGACGCTATAGCTACTGCGGCTTTGCCAAAAGGGTTCAATGTCCTGACAATGACTCTTTTTGATGGGACCACAGATCCATGTGATCACATTAGCCAGTATAAGCAAAAGATTATGGTGACTACATCAGCGGGAGTCTCGAAAGAGGCGTGTATGTGTAAGGGATTCAGGCCAACCTTATCGGGAGCAGCGCTACTTTGGTTTGTTAGTCTACCTAACAAATCTATATCCTCATTTGCTGACCTGGTCAATGCATTCAACCAGCAATTTGCCAGCAGCCGGCGGACTCCAAAGCAGCCAAGTGATCTTTAGAGGATAGTCCAAGAAATTGGGGAGTCAATCAAGGACTATGTTACCAGGTTCAATACAGAAAAAGTTGCCATATGGGGTTGTGACACGTGCACAACAATTAATGCCTTCAGGCAAGGCTTAGATAAGGAATCAGATCTATACAAGGAATTAACGATGCATCCCTGTGAGAGATTCGAGGAAGTTCAGCAGCGCGCAATAGCGGCATTAAGGTTGGAAGAAGATATACTATCTAGAAAAGGAGCAGTGACTTTCGATAGAACGAGTAGGAAGGCCCCAACAGAGAAAAAAGACGAGAGAGCTAAACCATACAACAGGCCCAACATCATCAAAGTGGTAGAGAAATCTCAACAAGTGGAAGATCCGCAATATCCCCCCAGGTTAGCTGAGTATGGGTTCAATACAGGAATGGAAGGTTTGTTTAGAGCATTGAAGGAGTTGGGTGACCAAGTAAGATGGCCTAAGCCACCTACGCAAGACAGGCCTAATGACGACCGAGACCGCAACAAGAGGTGTGAGTGGCACCACAATATAGGACAACGAACAGAATATTGTTTCAGGCTGCGGAAAGAGGTAAAATTTCAGGTACGGAAGGGGAATCTGGATCACCTGTTACCACGTGGGGGCAAGCACGATAAGAGGGAGACAGCAAATCAGGTGCTCCCCTCTGCTCAACCTATTTGCACCAAAATCATTAACGTGATAACAGGTGGATCCGAGTTGTCAGGGTTAACCTACTCTACAGCCAAGAGGCGAGCTATCGAAGGCAAAGGAGACCACCCAGAAACATCATGCAAGGTGAGCCAGAGTGACTTGCCTATGGTTACGTTCGACGAAGCTAACGCAGGAAACGAGGCAGAACAGCACCACGACGCCCTCACCATAACGTTATTTATTGGGAATTGCACCGTGCGAAAGGTATTGCTAGACACCGGAAGCTCTGTGAACCTCATTATGTTTGAAACTCTCAAAGTAATGGGCTTCGACAAAGAAAACTTGATAAAGAAATCTGTGCCACTAGTGGGATTTAGCGGTGAGATAACACATTCGGTTGGCGAGATAATCATTCCAACATATATTGAAGGGGTCAACAAGTTAGTGAGGTACCTAGGCATCGAAGGCCCAGCCACTTAGAACGTTATCTTGGGGAGACCATGGTTGCATCAAATGAAGGCGAACCCTTCACCGTATCATCAGTGTCTCAAGTTCCCAACTCCATGGGGTGTGGTCAAAGTAAAAGGAGATCGTGAGGAATCCAGAAGCTGTTAGAAGCAAGCCCTGAAAGCCACAACTAAGCTTCCCTCATAGCAATTACAGGACCGGGGAACCTCGGAGGAATACAAGGAACCACCCTCAGAGGAATTAGATCAGGTTCACCTGGATGAGGCGCACCCGGGTAGAGCAGTATCGATTGGAGCAACCTGTACTAAGAAGCTACAAGATCAGCTAATTCAATTTCTTAAGGAGAACATGGACTGTTTTGCTTGGTCTCACAACGATATGGGCGGCATAGATCCATCCATCATCTCACATAAGTTAAGTGTAAACCCAGGCTGTACCCCAGTACAACAGAAGAGAAGAAAATTCGCGGCATAATGGAATGAGGTTATCAACAAGGAAGTGGATAGCCTCCTAGCGGTAGGAAAAATCAGGGAGGTCAGCTATCCTGACTGGCTCTCTAATGTAGTGGTGGTGCCTAAGAAGAATGGAAAATGGGGGGGGGGGGTGTGTGTGTGTAGATTTTACAGATCTAAATAAAGCTTGTCCTAAAGATCCTTTTCCACTACCACATATCGACGCAATGGTGGACGCCACAGCTGGGCATGAAGTGCTCACCTTTCTAGACGCCTGGAGTGGCTATAATCAGATTAAGATGCATCCGCAAGATCAAGAGAAGACAACATTCATGTCGGAACGAGGCATATACTGCTACAATGTCATGCCCTTTGGCCTGAAAAATGCTGGCTCCACTTATCAGCGCTTAGTAAACAAGATGTTCAAACAGCAGATAGGGAAGACCATGGAGGTGTATATAGATGATATGGTGGTGAAATCAAGGAGGGCTGGTATGCATATGGAACACTCAGCAGATACCTTTAAAACGTTAAGGGAATATAAGATGAAGCTTAATCCATCCAAGTGCTCGTTTGAGGTGTCCTCTGGAAAGTTCATAGGGTACATGGTAACTCAGAGAGGGATTGAAGCCAGTAGGGAGCAGATCAAGGCAGTCCTCCAGCTGGAATCCCCACAGAGGCCAAAGGACGTGTAGCGGCTAGCAGGAAAAGTGGCAGCCTTAAGTAGATTCATCTCACGAGCCTCGGATAGATGCAAACTTTTCTATGATATACTGAGGAAGAGCCAGAGGTTTGAGTGGACGGAGGATCACGAGAAAGCATTCAAAGAACTCAAGTGCTACCTAAGCACACCACCACTATTGGCGAAGCCAGAGCACGGGGAGCCAATGTTCCTATACCTAACGGTTATAGAAGCAGCGGTAAGTGTTGTTCTGGTCAAAGAGAAAGAAGGGATGCAGTATCCAGTATACTATATCAGTAAGTCTCTGTTTCCTGCAGAAACCAGGTACACACCTTTCGAGAAATTAGTCCTAGCTCTAGTCACTGCTTCATATAAACTGTGCCCATACTTTGAATCTCACACCATTCGTATAGTGACTAATTATCCACTGAAAACGATCATGAGGAAGCTTGAACTATCTGGAAGAATGACCAAGTTGTCATTACACCTAAGTGTCTATGATTTATAATTTGAACCTAGGACGGCAATAAAGTCCCAGGCATTGGCAGATTTCGTCTCAGATTTCTGTCCTGCTACCCATGTGGAGGCAGAAAAAGGGATGTTGACATTACTAGGGGACCAGGAAAGCGGGACTTGGACCCTGTACATAGATGGAGCCTCTAATGCTCGGGGAGCGGGAGTAGGTATGGTCCTCCGGTCCCCAAAAGGGGATATGGTGGTACAAGCAGTCAGGTGCGAATTCAAAGCAACTAATATTGAAGCTGAGTATGAGGCATTTATATTGGGAATGCAAATGGCCCAGGGGCTCAAGGTGAGGAACCTGAGAGTGTACAGTGACTCATTGCTTGAAGTGAATCATGTGAATAATGAATACGTGGCGCGTGATTCAAATATGATAGCCGACTTGAAGGTAGCCACGGAGCAAAAGTTGAAGTTCCGGTCTTTTAGGATTACTCAGGTGCTAAGGGATCAGAACGTGGAGGCAGACACTATGGCTACATTGGGAGCCACTTTCTAGCCCACGGAACTCTCCAATATACCAATTACTCATGTGGAACAAAATCAGGAAAGGGAAGCAATGCACGAGCAACATGTAAATAGAGCGGGAATCCTAGTGTCAGATGAAAACCAGCAGATGGGTTCGGATTGGAGAAAACCTTATATGGAGTGGTTGAAAGATGGGAAACTCCCAGAAGACAAGAAAGAATCACAAAGTTTTAGGATAAAGGCCCCCGGATTCGTGCTAATAGATAACGTGCTCTTTAAAAGATCTCTGGCAGGACCCTATCTCAGATGTCTAAATAAAAAGGAAGCTAACACAGTACTGCAGGATGTACATAGCGGAGAATGTGGGAATCACGCGGGTGGACGAAGTCTATCTAATAAAATCTTAAGGCAGGGATATTTCTGGCCTACTATGAGGGCAGACGCCGTAAACCACGCCAAGCATTATGACTCGTGCCAGAAGGCAGCCTCAGCAATTCATCAGCCAATAGAACCAATGCATCCGATCATCTCCCCGTGGCCATTTATGATGTGGGGGATGGACATAGTGGGGAAGCTACCCAGGGCTCCAGGTAACAGAGTGTATATGCTTGTCATGACTGACTATTTTTCAAAGTGGATTGAAGTTGAAGCAATGACAGAAGTAAAAGAGGCTCATGTGATCTCTTTTATAAAGCGTAACATCATCAGCAGGTTTGGGATACCATCTGAAATAATATGCGACAATGGATCCCAGTTCATATCTGATAACACTGAAGGGTTTTGTTCACGTTGGAACATAACACTAAGGAAGTCTGCTCCTTATTACCCACAAACAAACGGCCAAGCAGAATCCAACAATAAAATCATTGTGGAGAACCTCAGGAAGCGGCTGGAGGAGCTAGGGGGTAAGTGGGCAAACGAGTTGCCACTAGTACTCTTGTCAGACAGGACGACACCAAAGGTGGCAACGGGATAGACGCCATTCAGCCATATATTCGGGGTAGAAGCAGTGATCTCGTCAGAAGTTATGGTACCAACACACAGATATGGCTGCCAAACAGCAGAGTAGAATCAAATCGAAATGACCAGGAGCCTGGACACTGTTGACGAGCTAAGAGAAAGTTCTTACATACGGATGGCATCATACAAACAATCTGTAGCCAGAACGTATAACAAAAACGTCAATGTGAGGACCCTTACGGCAGGGGACCTGGTACTCAAAAGGGTATTTGAGAATAACCAAAATCACAAGGCATGCAAGTTTCCTTACAAATGGGAAGGACCGTATCAGGTCGAAAGCATTGTTAAGAGTGGGGCATACAGGTTGATGACCATGCAGGGTCAGATCCTGCACAAACCCTGGAACATTCGCCATCTGAAACAGTACTTTGTCTGACAAAGTGCTGAAACCTTAGTGTACAGATGACCTTTTAACAGTCCATAAAGCAAAAAAAAAGGAGGGGGGGGGGGGGGGTAATATACGCTTTAGGTTATGGTTTGTTTTTTACTTTTAGTAATTTTTAATTTTTTCGTTTTTAAAGCAAATTGAGTCGTTTTTAAACCAAGTAGTCCAGGCTGTGGCTTCCTGGATCCAGCTGTTGCCTTGGAACACCATGAGAGAACACCAGGTAATTTGTACTACTTTAGAATTTTACGCTTCTAGAAGAAAGGCTTTGAGTACTAATGTTGGTTACTTGTCAGGCAGGGTAAACTTTAAGGGTCTAGCCCCTGCCATGTGGGCTACGAGACGTTGCTAAGTCAGCCATATGGAGGGCGTACGGTATGGGAGGTAGCAGACCACGGTGATACTAAGACCACCTGTACCTCACCGTTAATCCCAGACAAAACCATAGCTACGATGTGGGTACTAAAATCCCGGGGCCATATACATAGGTGCATGCACGAAACTATAAGCGCTGGAACGACAAGGAACGCAACATTCCTTGTTAACCGGAAAAGGACAATGAGAGGTACGCTTTAACTAGCTATCCTATTGATAAAATATTTTACGTCATGGGCAAAATATCTTATCAAGCATCTACCACCAGGAGCAGAGGTTGTGTACCTGGAACCATGTCAGCCTCCTGGACAATCAAAAGTGGGAACTAAGCCCCAAATGCAGAAAGCACATCATGAGACATAGCAAAAGGGGCATATGAACTAGGCCTAAGGCAATTCAAAATAAAGACACCTGCTACCCATAACAGGTGCCACAATCGTTTCAAGCGTGCACACCAGCAGGCGCAAGCAAACATAAAAAAAAAAGAGTTCAAAAGTATAATTACAAAACTTGCACCACACAGGGCCAAGTCCCCAGAAAATATGATTAAATTTTTTTAAGAGAGGTCAATCCTCTAAACAGCAGCACCCTAACCTTTGCCCTGCTCCCCATGCTCTGTCTGCTCCTCTAACGCAGGTACTTGATCAGCTCCAGGAGTCAAAGCAGCATCACTACCAGCCGTCTGTGCCAGGATCTCCTCTACAACATTTGCCTCAGAGATAGTTCCAGAGATATCCATGGCAAGAAATTTAGGCTCAGGATTGGCAAACTCAGCATCACCAGAGAACAAAGCACTCAAATCCATGCCATTGGGGAAGGCACGGGCAAATTTCGCCTGCTTCTCCTCCAGGTTCCAGGAAGTGTGCCTCCCCTCAGTGTAAGCCCGGATGCAGTCAATCCTCCTCTCGAATGCGGTATAGGCTCCCACGTTCCTGGCCAGTTCAACCATCTCTTCAGCACGAGCCTCAGCCTTGGTCAGCCCAGTGGTCAAAACACAGTTAGCCTCATGCGTCCTAGCAAGCTGGTCCTTGGCTACCTCCTTCTTCTTCTTGGCTACACATAGCTCCTCCCTCAGTTTAGCGTAGGTGGCCGCGAGCTCCTTGTTCTTCCCCACAGACGCCAGGCATTCAGTCTTAGCTCTTTTCAGCATCTTGCGGAGGTAGAGGAACGATTGTAGAGCCTGGGGCACGTAAGGAGGCTATCAGTCAAAAAAGGAGTTGAAATAATAGAAGCAAGAGATAGGAACAGCAGGAAGTAGACTTACAAGGAAGCATTGTTCAGCAGCCAGGTCAGTCATCTTCTCGGGATTAGTCTCATCAAACATCTGGGTGTAGGTTGGTGTCAAGAGCCGCTCCAATGAGGGCCAGTAGTTGACACGCTCTGCATCCCCAAAGCCAATAGGATGACAGATTAGTTGGTCATCAGCACGAGTTGGAGAACCAGGGGCACGGGATATGGGATTGACCTCAATAGGCTAAGGAGTGGGTCTAGCAATAGACCTCATTTTCGAGGAAGTAGGTGAGGGGGTGGACTCAGCAATCCTCTTCCTGGCCTGACGCATCAGGATCTCAGAGGCAGTTGGGCGGGTGCTTCCTACAAAGACGCCAGAGGACAGATATGAGTATTCAGGGTAGATAGCTGCGAAACAAGCAAGAAGTTAGAAATGGATGTTTACCAGAAGACATGGTTTCTTCAGCGGTAGAATTGTCGAGGCCAGAGAGTAGCGCATGGAACTACCTTTGCTCTTTAGGGATAGAGAAAAGCTTGGCAATAGAGGTATCTTCATCTTCAAATTTTTTAGGGTTCTTGAGTTCTGCAATAAATCACGAGGTAAGAAAGGTGAGTAGCAGAAGAGATCAGGTAAAAAAGACATGCAAGCATACTTACTCCTAGCCAGGATCCAGTGCTCAAAGAGGTAGTTGGCACGCAGAGGAATAGAGTCAAGCTTGATGTAGAAGAAGCCCTCATACCAGCCGTCGTCTTTGCCTTTGGCCGCGGACTGTAGGAAATTTTCAGTCTTCTCCATGGCCCTGAAAGTGTATTGGCCATTTCCAAGTGACGACAATCAAATCTATTGGCCAGATTTGATAGCCCGATGTCAGCATCTAGGCTGTTGTTAAGAGCGACGATGGATAGAAGAATTCTCCATGCGTATGGAGCAATTTGAGACATGGGAGAGAGTTCAAACGAATAAACTCTTGGATCAAGGAAGGAAAGATAAATTTGAGACCAAGGGTGAAAGGGTACATATACAAGCAGATCCACCCCTCACGGGAGGCGTCGGCTTTCTGACCAAGACAAGGGATGTGAATCTCCACATCATCGCCCAGACCTTAGAGAGCTTTGATTCGTGGGATGTCGCCCTGAGTCAGGGTGGTGTCCCAGAAGTGCGGTTTTTTGAGGATACCCCGGGAAGGAAAGACGTCGTCCTCGACGAGGTCAATGGTGGAAGACGAGGAAGCGGCAAAACGAGTTTTTGCCATAGTGAATTGAAGAAAAGAGAGAAGTGAAAGTACCTGAGAGACGAAGAGAGAAGGCGGCGTTGGCAGGCGAGGAGAAGACGGAGAGGCGTTTTTGGAGAATCGAGGTTTTGAGGGTTTTGAGGAGTTGAAATGATTAAAGAGAGAGAGTGAGGAGGGGACGGATGAGATTAAATAGGGAAAGTGGTTGGTAGGTTTAAAATGTGGAAATCAAAGGGTTGGAAAAGAGTATGCGGGAAGTCACTCAGCGGTACATTGCAATTTCCCGCTCAACTATCAAGAGGATGTTTTCACGGAAAATTGGGGGCAAACTGTTAGGCCCAAATTCTGGATATGGGCTGAGCCAGGGAAGCAGGCCAGGAGGCAGAGGCAGAGCAACGTACATGGAAGATATGGACCCGGTCTTGGATACTCGCATATTCATGGGTAAAATAAGGAAATCCTACCTATTACCATATTCTAAATAAGGAAAGTTCAATCTTGTATCAAAGAGGGAATACTTGGCGAGAAAGCAAAGAACCCTTGGAGGAAGAGCATAACTATATAAGGGGCATAAACACATGACCTAAAGATCATCTAAATAAGTACGCAAGAGAACCCTAGCCTCCGAGATATAGCAATACTGTCTCATGTTTTACTTTCCACCGAATTATAGTGAAATTATTGGTGGGATTCCGTCTCCCCCCGCGGTTGTTTCCCATATCGGGTTTTCCGCGTAACCAAAATTGCTTGTGTCCTTTATTTACGTTTACGTTCAATTCATCATAACACACAAAATACAATCATCAACGAGTCGTAATATTGATCAGGCACTAAGACCACTTTAACCCTAAATTGGTAGAAATTTACCAAAACAATGACAACCTAATCCAATCGTCTAAGTTTAATCATATAATAAATCAATAAGAATTAACAAAGATGAATGAACGCATTCACAAGAGGGATACGATTTGATTCATGTAAGTATTATCTTTCTATAAATAAACAACGATGAATCGGTATACAAATTGATAAAATATAGTTGCTACAAAAATATCTAGGTAAATGAACAATCGGATTCGATTACCCAAACTAGCAATTGATTCTTAATTAAACAACTAGGTAATCAAACTAGAAGTAAATTAACTATAAAACAATTAAACAAAACAATACTTGATATTCAAATAACAAAATAAAGATTTAGAGTATGACAATCAAAATAGCTTGAAGGTTTCAATCTCTTGTTCCAAGAATTGAGAGATTAGCCCTCCATGAATAATTAAAGATATAATTTTATTGGAAAAGAAAACTAAGAAGATGAAGATGCAATGTATTCTTTCTAATGTTTAAGATGATCGTCAATGCTAAAACTGATGACTAATTATAGCCCATAAAATTCTAAATTAATGTCATGAAGTAAATGTAATAACTAAAGAAGGAATCCAAAGAGGCGTTATAATTTGAGTAGTCTCGTGCTCTGCCGCGTGGTGCGGCCCTAGCCGCGTGATGCGGCCAGCTGATATACGTGGACTGATCTGGCCGCTTGATGCGGATCGAGCCGCACAGTGTGGCTACTCTTTTCCTCGCGCTTTGACTCCAATCTTGACTTCATGGCTTGATCTGCAAATTTGGGCTTTGACCCTCATCATAAATAACTCCTAATGCACTCCTTAGCCCATTACAAACATCCAAACCTCATCCTTATTCCACTAGCCCAACACAAGTTACTTATTTGTATCAAAATACCACACAACTCAAGCTAAATACCGTCAAAGGCAAGATATGAAATAAAGCTCTCAAATACCCCTTCCAAGCAACCAAATTAACACAAAGTATACCGTATTACACCAAACTAAATACGTCTAATCAAACTCCCCCACGCTTAGACCTTTACTCATCCTCGAATAAACCCGAAAACGAATCAAAACAAAGCCCACAACTAAGGTCTACATATCGAAGCTTGATTAGCTTGCTCCAACTCCAAACACATCAAAAAACCACTAACACTCCAACCCAACTTCATCCACTAAGAATACTTCTAACTTTCATCACTCAAACTCTCACTCCATCAACCAACTCCTAACAACAACTACATGTTAATTATGAAAATGAAAAACACAATGTAGTACATGTCAAAATACTCTACCAATCACCAACGGTACCACACTTATCTCTCCAAAGAAACAATAATCCTAACCCGAACCACCCTTCAAACCTCCCGATGTCGCCATCAACAAAGTATAACAAGTGAACAAGTAACCAAGTAACTCATTTTTTTGGTTTTTTTTAATTCCTAGTCTCTCATTTTGCCTAGATTGCCCGCCCTTGCGGGTTTTCAATCTAGCTTGTATTCCTTACACTACTCTCATGGCACGCATCTCAATTGTTCATTTTACACAGAGCGCCCTTTCGGGTTTTCACTCCGTCCTCGGCCATTTACTCAATCTTGCCTAGGCATCCGCCCTTGCGGGTTTTCACCTAGCCGGGTTATTATTCTTTTTTTATTCTTTTTCTCTTTTTTTTCCTCTTTTTTTTTAAATCAATGCAAATAAAATATATATACAAATGGAATTACCTCTCCCACGCTTGATCTTCACATTGCCCCCAATGTGAGGAACAACAAAAAGAAAGACATGGAAAAGGGAAATACGACATACCAAAGTACATCAAGGACCGGAAGGATCTCCGGGATCAAGTCTCGTAGAGGTACGTACCTCCTCTCTAGTAGCCTCATCCAACTCAGTAGTACCAACACGAGTCAAAGATCTAATAAGCTCTCGTGTCTCTAGAAGCATACCAGTAAGTGCCTCAAGCTTATTGATGTAAAATCAGGTCGATTTTATGGGTTTGAACAGTACGTTGGACTGTTCGGACTTTTCTGTAAAAAAAACGCAGCGGAATATTAAACTGTTTATTTGATTTTTATATGTATTTGAACGAAAATTTAAAAGATATGACGTGAATAAACTCTCCTCCCTCGCAAGGAACTCGAACTCACACACGACTGGGTTTTGTGACTCTCACCTCGCAAGGATCAACCACACTCTAATCTCTCCCTCGCAAGAAAGAAATAAGACACTCAAAGCTCGCAAGCAATAAGCAACAAGAAAACTTGTATTAATCTCTAAACTTGAATGGATAAAACTGAATACAAAAGACCCTATTTATACTATAAGGAAATCGACCTCCCTTCCCTAAACTTCCTTAACTTGTCCTAAACTGATTAGGAAATCCGACCCATATTATGGCAAATTGCCTTATTACAATCTTGCTAATATTAGGAAAGAAACTATAAGGAAATAACAATACTACCTTAAATTTATTGACTAGAATTAGGAAAACAAAAATAAGGAAACTAATAATCTTAAACACCTCCATCAGCACACGACCTTGACCCTCCTTGGTTGACGTGTTGACTTAGACGGACTCCAACCCGTCACCTTGGCCTCTCAATGCTATCATATTCACGATACTTGAGCCCATTTTGAAACCTTCAGAAATGTGAGTTACATTTCGACTAATTAAGACTTCATTTTCATTTTCTTCAAGTGCTCCTCCATCATTCTCCCCTTCTTTTTGAGAATTTGACCTCAAATTTTCGTCATCTAAGTACGGTGACAAATCTCCAACATTGAATGTCGCACTTACACCTCCATACTCACTCGATAATTCTAACTTGTAGGCATTAGTCCCATAGCTTTCAATTATCTTGAATGATCCATCGGCTCTTGGCATCAATTTATTCTTCCTCTTGGATGGAAAACGTTCCTTCCTTAAGTGTAACCATACTAAGTCTCCAATTTTGAAAAAAAGGTTGTTTTCGATGTTTATTTGCTTTCTCCTTGTATCTAGCATTAGCTTTCTCGATTTGTGCTTTAACTTTCTCACAAACTCGAAAAAATGCAGCTTGTCTTTCCTTTGCTTCGAAACTCAACACATCCTTCTTTGGTATAGGAACCAAATCAATTGGAAGATACGGATTCACCCCATAAACAATCTCGAACGGTGATCTTCCCGTAGTCATTGACGGCGTTCGGTTGTATGCAAACTCAGCATGAGCTAACTTAACATCCCAATCTTTCGTACTCTTGCTAACCAAACTTCGTAACAAGCTTCCCAAAGTTTTATTAGTCACCTCGGTTTGTCCATCTGTTTGTGGATGATGAGAAGTACTAAATAACAACTTCGTTCCAACCAATCTCCATAATGTCTTCCAAAAGTAGCTTAAGAACTTAACATCTCGATCCGACACAATAGTAAGTGGAATACCATGTAATCGAACAATCTCTTTGTAATAAAGTTCAGCAATATTGGTAGCGTCATCGGTTTTATGACATGGGATGAAATGCGCCATCTTTGAAAATTGATCCACAACAACCATAATTGAATCCTTTCCTCTTTGAGTTCTAGGTAAACCAAGTATAAAGTCCATACTTACCTCATTTCACGGTTGTGTAGGTACGGGCAGGGGCCTATAAAGTCCCTTATTGAACGTACTCTTTGCCTTTTGACACACCAAACACTTAGCCACGATCTCTTGCACATCTTTGCTCATCTTTGGCCAATAAAAATGCTCACTCAAAATATCATTAGTCTTGTTTACTCCAAAGTGTCCAGCTATTGCACCACCATGAGCTTCACGAATCAAAAGCTCTCGGATTGATCCGTTGGGAATACATAATCGATTGACTTTGAAAAGATAACCGTCTTGAATAGTATATAACCCCGTTGGCTCAATAATCTCCTTAGCAAACTCTGGATCAGATTTGTACAGTTCTTTGATATGTTCAAACCCAAGCATTCTCGCATCTAACTCGATCAATAAAGTATGTCTTCGAGACAACGCATCAGCAACAACATTAGAAGCTCCCGTCTTATACTTTGATGAGAAAGTAAAAGATTGTAGAAACTCAACCCACTTGGCATGCCTTTGATTTAACTTCTGTTGTCCATGAATATGCTTCAATGCTTCATGATCCGAATGTAACACAAATGGTTTAGGTCGCAAATAATGACCCCAATGATCCAATGCTCTCACAATTTCATAGAACTCCTTATCATAAGTCGAGTAATTCAATCGTGCACCACCCAACTTTTCACTAAAGTAAGCTACTGGCGTTTATCTTGCACCAAAACAGCCCCAATCCCAACTCCACTCGCATCACACTCAACTTCGAATAATTTATCAAAATTAGGAAGTGTTAAAACAGGTGCGAAGCTTAGTTTAGATTTTACCTCTTCGAATGCCTTCTCTGCACTAGGAGTCCATACAAATTCACCCTTCTTCGTCAACTCGGTTATAGGCGCCATGATTGTACTGAAATTTGGATAAACCTTCGATAAAATGAAGCCAAACCATGGAAACTACGAACCTCAGTTGTTGATTTAGGAACCGGCCATGCCTTGATTGCCTCCACCTTGGACAGATCCATGCTCACACCATTCTCACCAACAATATATCCTAGGAACACCACGCATGACACCATGAACGTGCACTTCTCCATTTTGCCATATAGTTTCTGTTTTCGTAGCATTTAAAACACTTTACGGAGATGTTCAATATGTTCCTCCTTGCTCTTGCTATAAATAAGAATATCATCGAGATACACCACCACAAACTTGTTTAAGAACGGCCTCAACACTTCGTTCATCAATCTCATAAACGAACTAGGAGCATTGCAAAGACCAAATGGCATAACGAGCCACTCATACAACCCTTGCTTAGTCTTGAACGCTGTTTTCCATTCGTCACCTTCACGAATTCTCATTTGATGATAACCACTTCGTAAATCAAGCTTTGAAAATACTCGTGATCCACTCAACTCGTCTAACATATCATCCAACCTCGGCATAGGAAATCGATATTTTATTGTGATATTGTTAACGACCCTACTATCAATACACATCCTCCAAGTCCCATCTTTCTTTGGAACCAATAGAGCTGGTACGGCACAAGGACTCAAACTTTCTTGAACATAACCCCTATCAATTAATTCTTGTACTTGCCTCTGTAATTCTTCTGTTTCTTCGGGATTACAACGATAGGCTGGTTTATTTGGTAATTGAGCTCCTGGAATTAAGTCAATTAGATGTTCAATACCTCTTAAAGGAGGTAATCCAACCGGTAATTCTTCGGGAAATACATCGCAAAACTCCTTTAATAGTCCTTGAACTTCACGGCTGCTTCCTTCACCATTGGCTTCTAATTCACGAACCATAAGAACATAGGCTTGTTCTCCACGAGCTAGAACCTCTTCAACCTCACGAGCTTCCATAAATAAGCTCCCCTTCTTTGATTTCAGCTCCTTGATTTTATTAGGTGATAAAGGCTTCAAATTGAATGTTGTTTTGCCCTTGGTCACGCTATATATGTTAGTTCTTCCATCATGTTCAACCTTTCGATCAAACTGCCATGGTCGTCTCAATAGAATATGGCACGCACTCATAGGAATCACGTCGCACCAAATATCATCACTATAAGGTCCCAAGCTCAAAGAAACTAATGCTTGCTTCCTTACTTGTATTCCATTGTCCCCATTCAACCAATGTAATTTATATGGCTTATTATGATTCTTGGTTTGTAATTTCAGCTCATCAACTAACTCCTTTGACACAACATTGGTACATGATCCACTATCAATGATTAGATTGCAAATTTTAGAATGTACCTTGCAACGAGTGTGAAATATTTGCTCCCTTTGTTAAGCTTCAACCGGAGTTGTTTCCACGTGAAGATTACGAATTACCAAACACTCCTCTTCACTCAATGGATCAACATCATAGGCGACACCTTCTTCTTCGCCCTCTTCAATATCGCATACTTCTTGTTGATCGGTTTGAACGAATCTTTGGAACTATGTTGCGCAATTCTTGAGCGGTAAGTGCTCTCTTTTGTGGACATTCGTTAGCTATGTGACCATAGCCTTGGCATTTAAAATAGCGCCTTAATGAGCTACCCTTAGGTTCCACGACACCCTTACCTTTGTCCTTTACTTCTTCTGTCACAACTTCTTTTTGCTTGCTCGTTGTTGGTTTAGAATAAGAACTCGAGCCAGAACTTGCTCCTTTCGAATAGGTATATGATTTCTTTGTTTTGTCTTGCTTTTCGAATTTTAGAGCCAAACGACACACATCATCAAACCCATTGTAAATATGAACCTCAACTTTTGATGCAAGTGACGGTATTAGACCCTTGATGAATCTTGCAACTCTAAGCTCTTCCTTCTCTTCAAGATCACAAACAATCATCATCCTTTCGAATTCTTTAATGTACTCGGCCACGGACAGATTTTATTGTGATAAAGATTGCAATTTTAGGTAATTTTCTTGCTCATAATCTCTTGGTAAGAATCTCCTCATAAGGTGCTTCTTAAGTTTCTCCCAAGTATCAATCTTTCTCTTCTTATCTCGCTTCCTCTGTTTTTTCAAGTTTTCATACCACAATGATGCATATTTAGTGAGTTTTAGAATAGCTACCTTGAATTGTTTATGCTTATCGTATTCCTTGTACTCGAAAACTCGTTCAGCTTGCCTAATCCAATCCAAAAACTTTTCGGGATCCAAATCTCCATTGAAATTAGGTATGTCAAGTTTTAGACCTCGATCATCATCGTTTTTGTTCTCCTTTTTGGACTTGGAAACCGCATCATCAGAATATGATCCACGAGACCTACTACGACTTGGACTTCGTTCTCTACCTCGTCCAATTGGAAGGTTCTTCATCATATACTTTAGCTTGGCCATAGCTTGTTTCATCTCATCTAGCTGTTCTTGAAGTGTGCTTGAACCATCACCGGTTGTCTTGCTGGAATCGTCCTCTCCCGGCATCCTTACTTCCCAAGATTAACTTGTTAAGAAACAAATTAATAACCTTGCTCTGGTAACCAAATTGATGTAAAATCAGGTCGATTTTATGGGTTTGAACAGTACGTTGGACTGTTCGGATTTTTCTGTAAAAAACACGCAGCGGAATATTAAACTGTTTATTTGATTTTTATATGTATTTGAACGAAAATTTAAAAGATATGACGTGAATAAACTCTCCTCCCTCGCAAGGAACTCGAACTCACACACGACTGGGTTTTGTGACTCTCACCTCACAAGGATCAACCACACTCTAATCTCTCCCTCGCAAGAAAGAAATAAGACACTCAAAGCTCGCAAGCAATAAGCAACAAGAAAACTTGTATTAATCTCTAAACTTGAATGCATAAAACTGAATACAAAAGACCCTATTTATACAATAAGGAAACCGACCTCCCTTCCCTAAACTTCCTTAACTTGTCCTAACCTGATTAGGAAATCCGACCCATATTATGGCAAATTGCCTTATTACAATCTTGATAAGATTAGGAAAGAAACTATAAGGAAATAACAATACTACCTTAAATTTATTGACTAGAA
Source organism: Silene latifolia (assembly GCF_048544455.1). Taxonomy (NCBI): domain Eukaryota; kingdom Viridiplantae; phylum Streptophyta; class Magnoliopsida; order Caryophyllales; family Caryophyllaceae; genus Silene; species Silene latifolia. The sequence continues at coordinate 197,900,727 of NC_133538.1, read as the reverse complement.
TTAGGAAAGCAAAAATAAGGAAACTAATAATCTTAAACACCTCCATCAGCACACGACCTTGACCCTCCTTGGTTGGCGTGTTGACTTAGACGGACTCCAACCCGTCACTTTGACCTCTCCATGCTATCATATTCACGATACTTGAGCCCATTTTGAATCCTTCAGAAATGTGAGTTACATTTCGACTAATTAAGACTTCATTTTCATTTTCTTCAAGTGCTCCTGCATCACTTATCATCAGTTTTCTTTATCCATGAATCAAATTCCTCCTTCAAAGTATCCACACTAGCTTTCAAGGCTTGAAAAGACAAGAGCCCCCTAGAAGCGAGTGAACTAGGCCGCTCCTTCTCAACAACATCATCTGACTCCTCATCATTACTACCACTCTCGTCATTAGCATCACTACCATTTTCCTCATTAGCATCACTACCATCACCATCAGTCTCACTATCGTCACTCACCTTAACCGTGGAGTACTCTTATCAACTGTTTTAGCAAACTCGGGATCGGGTGGAATAAAGTAATCCACCGCCGTCTTACCACTGGTAAGAGCCTTATCTTTCGGCCGAGGCAAACACAAGTAAAGCTCATGATCCTTCCCCCAATACCAATCATAAGTACCAATCGCCTCACGATGTCGCAACATATCCATGCCCACCAAACAATTCACATCCATAAGATAATGACCTCCCAAAGGAAGGTCATTTGCCGTAACATCAATCTTAAAGTATCTCATAAGCAAGGTCACCATTCCCCCACCGCCTATCTTCCCTCCGCCGAGCTTTTGTTGTGACTCACAAGCCGACATAAAGAGATCAACCCAGCCCGGCACTCCCTTGCCCTTCGGAGTCATGGCCCACAAATACCCAAAATGAACCCTAGGCATCTTAGTAGCCTCTCCACGACAAAGAAAAGAATTAGAAATAAGGCGGTGAGCAACACGAAGGCATGGGTGGGGAATGGTAGAGCTCACATCACGTTGTTTTTTAGTGGCATATTTCCCGGTCACCTCAAACCACCATTTCGGCCCGGTAAAGTTGGTAGTAAGACCCTCATAAATCTCCTCATTATTTTCCTCAACACCAAAAGCATCTCTCAACTCATCCATAGTCATTACGCACACTTTCCTCTTCAACTTAAATTTGATCTTTGACACCACTTTCTCTTCTCGCTCCACCATTAAACTAGACAAGAACTCCAAAGTATATCGACGATAGGTGGGCACTCCCTTCGTCATGAACCCCTCCAACCCAACATTTTTCAACAAAGCCTTCATCACTTCAAGCATACCCAACTTCTCTAAGGTTGGAATACTAAGAAACTTAGTCTCCAACATCAACCTCTCATGCAAATCATCCCATATTACCCCTTGGGCATCGGTTAAATGAGCGGGTTTTGAAATGACAATTCGATTAGTAGCTGTAGTGGCCTTTTTCGTTGTGGGTTTGGTGGTTTTTCTAGTTTTTGCGGGGGTTTTGGATGTAGAAGTGGAAGTGGCTTTTCTTTTGGTTCCTTTTGTTTTAGCCATGGTCACAAGTAACAACAACACCACACAATTCACCTCAAATTCTCACAAATCTCAAAAGGACTTCAATTCTCCCTTAACAATGGTACAACACAATAATTTTATAGCACAAGATGAATAATTGTTCCACAATAAACTCAAAGAACAAATAATTGAACCCTAAATTAAAGCAAAAACCAAAATTTAAGCATATAATTGAAAGGGAAGAGGCAAAGCAAAGATTTTTACCCAAAAGATGACAAAATCGCCTCTAGCAATGAGAAATAGTGTTGTAAACTCCTTGTGATTGCAATTAAAACCAGTTTCCGTCAATTTGGATGCCTCAATTTTGAAAAAAATTTGAAAACCCAAGTGCTAGGGTATAATCAATTCGAAAATTTCGAATGGGAATGAAGAAAAACGAGATTGTAATTTGAATGTGTGAATGATGGATGTGAAATCTGAACTTGAATTGAAGTTGGAAATTGGTTATGCAAATTCAGAATTCAATGGGTGCTGCGTTTTTTTCAAAAGCTGAATAATAGAAGAGAGAAGGACCGAAGATGGATAATAGAAACAAGAAGAAGCGTTGTACCTGATGTAGAATTGAGCCGCGTGAAGCTGCTGAGGCCGCTTGATGCTGCGGAGGCCGCCTGAAGGCTCTTCCTCGGCCTGTTTTGGCCGTTTTATGCGGCTATGGCCGCACGCCTTTCTTATCGACTTGCTCTTATTTTCCGTCTTTGTTATTTTTCTGTTTTTCTTGTGCTGCCTTTTTTTTCTTTTTATTTTCTTTTTATTTTTTATACCGAATCAAAATAAACAATAAATATTAGTCTATGGAATTAAAAATGCAAACAAAGTAAAGTACTAAAGTTTAAATTGAAAGTACTAAAAACAAGTTGGGCTGCCTCCCGTAAAGCGCCTTATTTTACGTCGTGGCACGACATGAGAAAATGAGATTAAGACTCATAAATTGGGTCAAAGAGATCGATACTCTCCACCACTTCAACTTGAAAGCCATCCAAATACGGTTTTAATCGTTTCCCATTAACTTTAAAGACCTTATTCGTAGAGAGACTACGGATTTCCACCGCTCCATGTGGAAAAACTTGAGTGACAACGAACGGTCCAACCCATCGGAATCTTAGCTTGCCCGGAAAGAACCAAAAATGGGATTGATAAAGTAAGACCTTTTGACCAACCGTAAAAGTCTTCCTTGCAATCATCTTATCAAGCCATGCTTTGGTTCGTTCCTTGAAAATCACCGCATTTTCATACGACTCATGACGAATCTCCTATAACTCTTGCAATTGAAGTTTCAAAACTCACCCGACTCATCCATCCTCATATTTAAATTTTTCACCGCGCAATAAGCTTTATGTTCTAGCTCAACGGGGAGATGACACGACTTACCAAACACCAACCTATACGGTGACATGCCTATTGGAGTCTTGTAAGCGGTTCTATACGTGTGGGAAATATCGGTATACTTCATCAAGAAATTCGGATTATAACAAAATTATAATTATGAAATTGCTAGTCATAAACGAAATTGCATAAACAAAAAGAGTAGAGATTAGAATCAACCTTTGGTCCTAGCAATTTGGCCTAAGAACAAATATCGAGATCGATATTCTCCTAATCGTTGCACTCAAAATGCTTTGAGAAATGCCCTTCTTTTGCTAGAAAAGAACCCTAATTTCACTAATTATATTTAGGGTTTTGATGAGAGGTTTTTGTGGAAAAAAATCAAGTAAGAAAAATAATCTCCCTCTCTCTGCTTATAACCGTCCAACAAGAGGAGAAAAGAGAGGAAGATTTTTTCTTCTCTTTTTTTATTCCAAACCGAGAATACCAAAAATAAGGAGAGAATATCTTCTTATTTTAGGTAGTTATTAAAATGTATAAAATGTGTATATTTATCAATTGTCAATTATGTCAACACGTATTTAATAAGTCCACACACAACAGTTTGTAGTCGATTTATTAATACCGGTCTGTCAACATTTATTATGACAATTACGTATAATATATACATTAAATATAAATATCGCATATTTATAATTTGCTAATTAAATATAACCGTTTACGTTTAATTACGAATTAACATCTAAATTCGTTTAAGCTAACATTATATACATTGATTAAATATAACAGTTTATATTCAATTAATAATACGAATTAATAATTAATTCGTCTCGTCTCATCATCACATTGACTAACTTTTTAGTCAATTACATGAACTAACCTTTTAGTCATATAAGGCATCAATGTGATTATATTTTCATATAATCACATCTCTCAAACACATCCTATAGGTGTGACTTTTAGGGACCAGTTGATCACCGCCATCAGTATGATAATAACGTCAAACTTCTAGCAAGCCAACCGTTATTAATAAACGTTAATCAACTGATAAAATACTAAGTATACCCTGTGAACCTATAAGAGATTTATATACATTATCACACTAACCGTGGAGGACACAAGCTCCAACAAACTCCCACTTGTCCTCACAAGTGTATGTGCGATAATCGATTCTCATATCCTAAAATTTCTCCCACTCAATGTAAAACAATTTGCAAAATCCGTATTCACAAAGGTCGTATTTTACAAGTGATCAATATCAAGAGTGGTTTTCCCAACTAAAGAGTAACTTAACTAATAAACGAATCATCATTCGAGCATGGCCATGCATTTTAGTTACAACTCCTCGAGTGGCCCTGAGAAATAACTAAACCTGATAAAGGTTGGATATTTTCTTCAACTCGAATCTTGCGATATAAGCACAATGAAATGACCCAAAAAATCGCTTAGCCTCCTGTTACGGCAGACCGTGAGAAAGAAACCAAAGTCACCCAAAAACTGCCTTAATCTCAAGAGACAGTCGATAGTCAAAAGAATCGACTCTAGGAACACAATGGACGTCCAATCCACGACCTGGCACCGAATGTTTTTAAACATTTAAGACTCCATTACGTTGTCACAATTGTCCTACGAGGTATCGTCATAACTCGCATATGTGATCGATCAACCAACCGTTTGACTTATGGCTCGTTGAACCCACCATCAATCAACTTCACAATATAACAGCCAGAGTTATCAGCTCATGTAGGCGATTACGGACCAAAACAAATATAATGTAATTCAGTTCACTTTGTGGCGTTCAATGTTGTCGTAGAATCCACATGAAAAACAAAATATAAAATAATACGATGAAGTTGATGTAAAACTATCTGGAAAAACGAGATTTAACAGATCGTGGAACTGTTCGTTTGAGTTTGCTAAATCCGTGAATGTGTATGTTGATGTAATTAGTAAAATTGCAGCGGAAATTGAATTGTTTGGACTGTTTATCTCGTGAATATTAAAGTAACCGGATAGTATGGTGAATTCCTAGTCCTAACCTCACAAGGTATCAAACGCAGATTCACGCAATCAACCTCGCAAGGAAGACCTAAAGATTAAGCTCGCAAACCTAATCGATCAATGCTCACAATTGTAAACAATCTTATTTCTGAAAATTCAATGTGTGTGTTTCTGATTACACACGGTCCTACTTATACTCCTAATCGAGGTCACAATTCGACCCGAGTCCTAATTCCTCAGCTTGCAAGCCAAGCTATCTTCCCCTTTCCTAAACTAACTAGGAAAGTTATTAAAATACTAATAATTAGAATACAATCAGATTTTAGGGTATTCTAATTAAACTAGGATTAGGAAAATCTAGCTTTCCTAACTTTATTTGGAAACAGTAATTAAACTAATTTATTACTCCTACATGATTTAGGAAACCGTGTATCCTAGCCGTCCTAGGAGCCGTGATGTGCAGCTCCAACGCCTTCCCATTTCAGCATTAACACATTATCGATCCAAGCTCAAACCCTTTTACTAGTTGAGTCACATTTCGACTAATAAGGATTTCATTTGCTTGTCCCGAGTATGCTCCTGCATCATTCTCTCCTTCTTTTTGAGAATTTGCCCTCAAATCCTCGTCCTCTAAATACGGTGACTGGTCGCCTACATTGAAAGTTGCGCTCACCCCACCATATTCACTCGGCAATTCCAGCTTGTACGCATTAGAGCCATAACATTCGAGGATCTTGAATGGACCATCTGCTCGTGGCATCAACTTGTTCTTCCTTTTGGACGGAAATCGTTCCTTCCTTAAATGTAACCACACAAGATCGCCTTCTTTGAAAACAGGCTGCTTACGATTTTTATTAGCCTTCTCCTTGTATTTAGCATTTGCCTTCCTAATTTGAGCTCGAACTTGTTCACATACTCGAAGAAATGCCGCTGGCCTCTCTTTAGCTTCAAAACTCAACACATCTTTCTTTGGAATGGGCACTAAATCGATGGGCAGGTATGGATTCACGCCATAGACAATCTCGAATGGAGCTCGTCCCGTAGTCATCGATGGTGTACGATTATAATCGAATTCAGCATGAGCTAATTTGATATCCCAATCCTTCGTGCTTTTACTAACCAATCCCCGCAATAGACTCCCCAGAGTACGGTTGGTTACCTCGGTCTGACCATCTGTTTGTGGATGGTGTGATGTACTGAAAAGAAGCTTAGTTCCCATCAAACGCCATAACGTTTTCCAGAAGTAACTAAGAAACTTCACATCTCGATCTGAAACAACAGTAAGAGGTATTCTATGTAACCGAACGATCTCTCTGTAGTACAAATCAGCCACTTTAGTTGCATCATCAGTTTTGTGACACGAAATAAAATGCGCCATCTTCGAGAATCGATCAACTACCACCATAATTAAGTCCTTACCCCTCTGAGTTCTCGGCAAACCAAGGATAAAATCCATGCTTACCTCGTTCCATGGCTGCACAGGTACGGGCAGAGGTGTATACAAGCCTTTGTTGAACGTGCTTTTTGCCTTTCGATATACCACGCACTTCGCCACGATTTCTTGCACGTCCTTATTCATTCTCGGCCAGTAGAAGTGTTCACTTAGGATGTCACTCGTCCTATTAACTCCAAAGTGTCCAGCAATAGCCCCGCCATGAGCTTCACGTACCAACAGCTCCCTAATCGACCCATTTAGAATGCATAGCCGATTACCTTTGAAAAGATAGCCATCTTGAACAGTATACAAACCTGTTGAATCAATAATTTCCTTGGAGAATTCTGGATCAGATTTGTACAGTTCCTTGATATGTTCGAAACCAAGAATTCTTGCATCCAACTCAATCAGCAACGAATGTCTTCGTGATAAAGCATCAGCCACAACGTTAGAAGTTCCCGTCTTGTATTTTGAAGAAAACGTGAATGATTGCAAGAACTCTACCCATTTAGCATGTCTTTGATTTAACTTTTGCTGTCCATGAATGTGTTTAAGAGCCTCGTGATCAGAATGTAAAATAAATGGCTTCGGACGCAGATAATGACTCCAATGGTCCAATGCTCTCACGATTGCATAAAACTCCTTGTCGTAGGTTGAATAGTTCAGCCTTGCACCGTTTAATTTCTCGCCGAAGTATGCAATAGGTCTCTTCTCTTGTACTAACACGGCACCAATTCCAACACCACTTGCATCACACTCGACTTCAAACAATTTATTAAAATCGGGTAGTGCTAACACAGGTCCGGAACACAGCTTGCGCTTCACCTCCTCAAACGCCTTTTGGGCGCTGCTAGTTCACACGTACTCTCTTTTCTTGGTTAGCTCTGTAATTGGAGCCATAATCGAGCTAAAACCCTGGATGAATCGTCTATAAAATGATGCTAAACCATGAAACTTCGCAGTTTTGTAGTTGATTTCGGAACTGGCCAGGCTTGAATAACATCGACCTTGGATGGGTCCATACTTACTCCGTCTTTACCCACAATATAACCAAGTAAAACAACACTTGATACCATAAAAGTACACTTTTCTAGTTTACCATAGATCTTCTGATCTCGCAAAACTTCAAACACAGCTCGCAAATGTCGTTTGTGCGACTCTTCATCTTTGCTATAAATTAGGATGTCGTCAAGATAGACTACCACAAATTTGTTAAGGAGCGGCCTTAACACTTCATTCATCAGCCTCATAAATGAACTAGGAGCGTTGCAAAGACCAAATGGCATTACGAGCCATTCATATAAACGAATTTTGTTACTTTTTACGTTTTACAACAATTTCAGTTAAATTTCGCTGTGTTTATCCTAAAATACTTAGACGAACAGTCAAACAAACTGTCAGTTTTACACGAATCTACCCTATTCTGCATACGAACAGACCGTCGAGCTGTTCAACCTAATTCGTCCAAGTTATTTTACATCAAATTGGTATCAGAGCTTTGGCTCTTGATTTCCTTAAATCCAAACGATCCTATGATGGGACAAAAGATAGAACCCTACGACGATGCAACTTTATTCAGCTTGAGACGGACACGAGAAATTGAGTGTCTAAGGATTAAAAGAGAAGATTTGGCACGTTGTACTATGTGTCATGGGTTTGGACATTCATATATTTCTTGCCCTAATGAGGAATACATATCCTTCGAACAATATCGATGCTTTGAACGATTACGAATTCAAGGTAAGCTGATGGTACCAAAGGATATTGGCACACAAAAATTAAAAGAAGAAAAGGTCGAATCTTACAATGATGCTCACAAAGAAAAAGCAGAAAAGCATGGAGAGACGCCACAGAACAGTGCAGACGACTGTCAGATCATAGAAACGCCTCATCTTGTCCAAACGAACAGTCCCGAAGGCTGTCAGATTCCGAATGATGAACCAGAGGAAGACGAGATTCTCACTTATATTATCGAGCCATCAGATGAAGGTGATTCTTTTTTAAATCTTGATTTACCACCTATCTTTGATGATTATGGAGATGAGGAAGCGGTTGTTACAATTGTCAAAGAACCATGTTGTCCAACGAATTATGGATATGAGTCCGATTTAATTTCTGAGGACTACAAGAGCACAATCAGTTCTGTTAAGTTTCAAGATCAATCGACAAAGGGTGCTGCAATTATGAAAGGATCTTCTAGTTTATATTATTTGTTCACTGATGAGTTTGTACCCGTGCACGGAGGGATGAGGGGTGGAATACACAAGAAAATATGGTTCACAAGGCATGAGAGGAGGCTGAAATCGAAAAGGATGAATGAGCTTGAAGTTTGCTGATGTGGGGTGATGTCCTCGGGTCACATCCAATCAAACACATTTATAATACTCAACAAACAACTAGTTAGTGGTAAGTCGAGGTCGATCTTGTTGGAAATCTATATCTCATTACTTTACATATTCATATATGTGATGATTTAATTTAGTCATAAAATTAAATACAAATCTTATGCATGCAAACTAAAAATAGATAAGTGAAGAAATCGTTTTCTCACCATAAGATTTTCGGATTAAAAGGGCACAAGTGAGTTCTCCTACTCACTTGTTCTTGAGCTTCCAAATATTGGATGAACAAGGTTCAAATTAGAACCTCTCCCAAAAGCATATACCCAAGATAACCCCTTAATAGATTAATATTACTTGATCTAGAACAATATTAATCTTACCAAAAATTGACCCAAAATATTGTTTTGCTCTCTAGTATTTCGGCCAAGAGAGGGAAAAATTATGGAGTATTTTCTATCTCTCTAAGTTCTTGTAATAATATTAGAGAGTAGAATAAAATTACACTAGAAAAATATGTAGTGTAAAAAGAGGAATGATTAAAGAAGAAACACTCTTCTTTTCTAGGTGGAAACCGAGTGGGGGGAAGAAAGGACCCAATGCATGGCCAAGATGCTCTTCACAAAAGCAATTAGGCATGCAAAGCTAGTCTATTAGGTTAATCATCATGTTTTCCACTTAACATAATCAACACAATTTTATCCTAAATACTCCCTCCATTTCGGTACATATACATAAAATGGATGAGTCCATTTTATTTGTGATTTTGTCAATATGTCACATGTGACACATTTCATGACATCTTATTTATAAAATGTATTTTTAACTATTAAAAATCAACATATTAATAAAACATGTCACTTATAAAATTAACATAGTAATTCACAATTACTTGTACCAAAAAATGGTTTACCAATTTATAAATCACAACATCTTGTATTTATAATAAATTATTCATTCCGTTTCAATTGTTTCCGTAAACAATAATTTCATCTAAGTAATAAAACAATTCGATTACTTAGACCGTATCTTATTTAGTCAAATTACAATGAGACACGTAAATATTACTTCCAAAATTGTCCGTCAATTTTAAGTAATTTAATTAACCCGTATCGTCATATGATCAATTAAATATTCAATTAAGAGTGTTACCCTTTAGGTATGACCTAAGGGGATCAACTGATCACCACCGTCGCACGATAGTAATGTCAAACTCTAGTCAGCCAATCATTACCGATATGTGTGGACCAGTTGACAGTAAAATATTACTTCCCAAATGTATTCTTTAAAATGAGACTTAAACATGTGATCATCATGATCGACAGTTGTGATCGCATTATTGTCGGAGGACACATATTCCAACAATCTCCCACTTGTCCTCGACAAGTGTGCGTCACCAATTCTCTTGTCCTATTACTATCTCCCACTCAATGCAAGGTGTCTTTCAGGTCGTACTTGCAAGTGATCATATCGAGAGTGGTTTCCTCGATATGGAGAATAACTGATTGACCGGATTTATCTACCATAGATATTTTCCGAGCGTGGCCACGCATTTCCAGTTCATTACTCCTCGAGTGGCCCTGAGATATTGTTTTAACCCTGACAAGGGGGTGGACAATTCCTATCGCACTTATTCCCTTCGACTAGCCACAGCCATCATAACCCAAAATATGCCCATTTGACCCCATTTACGAAGGTCGTAGTAACACAGATCAAAGTTAATCTGAAACTGTGCCACCTTAGGCGAACAGTCTTTAGTCAAAAGAATCGACTCATTAGAATACTATAGTAGCTCTCGCCACGACCAGGCTATATAAATTTGCCAGAACTCTATAAGAGGTCATAAGGCCCGACAAAGTGTTTTTAACAATCTGCCTATGTGATCGACTAGTCATCTCACATGACTGTATGGCACTGAACTTGCCATCAATCGCATCACCCTCTAGTCACTTCGAGACGTCACCTCATACAAGTGACTATGGGCGAATACTATGTTAATCCGAGTTCACTTTAACGGGGTTCAATTGTCTCTACAACCCGTTTGGATGTAACAAGGTATAAAAGGAGTTTTCAGATTTGAAAAACTCGAACGACAAATGTGATTATCTCATATAAATAGTCAATACCTGATTACTACTTCATATTTTTATAATCCATTTTCATATTATATGTAGTTGTTCATCTCAATCCATGACATATGACATGACTTATCATGTTAAGCCTATGAGAAGGCTTTGGTTAGTAGGTTTTATCAACTTCTTGTACCTTACTCAACCTTACTACATACTCGTTTTCCTTTGTAATGTTTACATTTGCATTACAAAACTTTCTGAGTACGTGTCGAGATCCAATCAAGACATAGGCCCTCTAGCCTTAGAATAGCTCCCGCTTTTTTCACAGTGTGCGGGACTCATCCTTCTTGCACATCTCATGATTGCAAGCGTACTCAATTTCCGTTGTAAATATTTCTCATTGTTCTTTATTGCCTAAAACGATTCTAGAAAATCTATTTCTTAAATAACATAGCCACAATAGTATCTTAACCATCCTAACGTGTTTTGTTTATGGTTTTGTCGGAAACCATGCGCAATCTCAATTGTCAATTGTCACTTGTGTAACACCCTTACACAAAATTGCATCAAAAACACTTTGCATTATATCCTTAATGCTTCTGCAAGCACTTAAGAGTAATCAATATGGCTACTTGGTAATTATTACTTCAATTCGATTTTAAAACAATTCATCATACTCAAAGCATACGAAGTGTTATACATCATTACTTTTTTAATTGATCCGGCAGCGGAAGCAAATGGAATCAATCAAATATATTCAACTTGATTGAACTAGTCATGAATCTGATCAACATAAGACTTCTTATTTGACGCTAATATCATGTGGATTTATCTCCAAAAATCTAGACATTAAAGATGTATTATATATTTCTCCAAAAGTTTTAAATCATTCCCAATGATCAATATGTTATTCACATATTAGACTAATTAAAATTACCGTAACTCCTACTAAACTTCATGTATAAAAACAACTTCTCGTCTTATCGAGAAAAGTTTTATAACATGATCAAAACATTGATTCTAACTCATTGATGTCTTACTTAAGACCATCTCTTAAGTTGCACATTATCTTAGGATTGCAAGAATCTACAAAACACAAGACATGTATTGAATACATTCCTTCTAATTGAAGAAGTGGGTTTTAGATTCACTCTCTATATATCTCATAATGAAATATAATCCCTAAGAAGATCCAAATAGACTTAAGCATTTCAACTAGTGCAAAACCCTTTGCAACCAATCAAGTTTTGAAATCTCTCTCTTTATTAGTGCAAAACCCTTTGCAACTAATCAAGCCTTTTATTTTGGATTTTCATGGCTCTAAGCCTTGTATTGAGTTGTGACTTAAACACTCTCATGTAAGTCATATATTCATTACTTTCCAGAAGTAACTTGAATCAAACAATTTCTTTGTAAGTTATAAGCTCATTACTTTCTTAAAAGTAACATGAATTCATCAACTTCAACAAGTGATGACTTTAACCTCCTAGGTTTTGAAGAAACAACGTCTTTCACAAAACGTCTCATGTAGCCAAGAAAGACCAGTTTCTTGCGACATAACATTCTACGTCTTTCACAAAACGTCTCATGTAGCCAAGAAAGACCAGTTTCTTGCGACATAACATTCTTTGTGGCTCTTTAATAATTTCTCCCACTCTGTCTTCTAGAAATAAACTTGTATTTTAAAAAGACAGCTTCACGAGCCACAAAACCCGGTATACTCGTGATTGTAATAAGGAAAAATGGACATTTGTTTCTTTTGAAAACTTACAAATATGGTACCCTACCATTTCATATCTCATATGATTCATTTTAGATTTAGTGGAAAATAATTCAGACAAAAATGATAAATTCCCCAAAAGGATCAAGTAACTCAAGGTAACTTGATTGAAGTCCAAACCATATCGAATAGCGTTTGAATTCTTTATCCAACCACACATTATCCCATAATACGTGTTAAGAGAGATTAACCTGTGATACTATATCACATTTCATTTGGCTTATATCAAAGTCTTCACTTTGATAACCCCTATCACGACTAAATCGTGATTCCTTGAACTCTTTGAACTTCTTCAAATATTTCTCTATTTACCTTATTAAGTGAACACATTAGTATCAACTTAAATCGTTGGTAAAAGAAAATGATCAACCTATTATGGATCAATGATTTACAACCTCGATCTCCTTTTCAACAAAAAGGCACGAGACATCTTACTTTGAATACAAGATACGCATATACCATAAGATCTAATGGTTTCAAGAGTACTCGATAACTCTTTGCATTCATCATTCCAGAATTTAAGGTTTAATCTTGGGTTACCAATTTGAGTCTTACATCATCTACATAATGTGTCATTCTAGTTTGGTTTAGAATATAATCACCTTGATAATGGGCTAGCCATACATCAAATCATGGTGTATAGAGTCACAAAAGTGAAACCCTTTTTGTATCTTAACAAGTTTATATTCTTATTTAGAGTTTATGAACTTAATAGTCACAATTAAGTACAACTTTAAACTCAAAAACTAGATTGAATACACAATGACTCTATCTCTCAACATCATAGTTGCTAGTCGTCATATTCTAATCATCTTATGTATCAAACATAATGATGAAAACCACCACCTGTTTCTAATATTGACGAAGTAGTACTAGCAAAATTTATGTCAATCAAATAAACATTTAAAGAAGAAAATCCCATTAGATGTCCCACAAATAATCTTCAATAATTTGGGGTAGTTTCCTTTCTTGTGTCTAACATTTAAGACAATGGAAACTTTATTGGTCGGGATTGATAGGTTTAGTGTCGTTATTCTCAATAACTTTACTTTTAACATTACCTTGTATCAATTCCTTTATAATCTTTACTTATTGAACCTCGTCCTTTTCTTAACGGTTTAAGAGAATGCTCCCACTCATTTCAAGAATCTTTACTTAGAGAAGCAAAGTTGAATCTTATGAAGACTACTCTTTAATTCAATCGTTTTAGTCTTAAAACTTTCATTGAAGTGGTTGCGTTATTTTGGTTAATTACGAATTCTGACAAATTTAATTACCAAAACAATTTATCGCTTCAAGGTACTTAATTTAATTAAGTATATGAAAAACAATCCATTGTAAGTAGATGTGTTAGTCAATAATCAAAAACCTGTTTGATAATAAGTAACTTTAATCTATACTCTTTACAAGAGATCCTTAGCAATGTTTCATTTGAGGTTTTAGAAGCAAATTCATATTTGTCTTTAGTTACGATGTTTTAATGGAGATTTGAATCAAAAATCGAAATGATATCGTATATGAATGGTAAAGAAATAGAACAATATGATAACGGAATAGTGAAAACTTAACATTTATCGTTTTATTAATACTTGTAAATAACAAGTAAAGCATTTACATAGTGACCTCTACCCAACTATGATAAATGATTCCGAGATCCAAATTCATATTAACTTGGGCACGGGGTAGCCGATGAAACCCTTATCAATATAACTCGGTGGATTAACTCTTTAATCGATCCTACTTTTAGAACTCTCGGTCGATAAAATTACATTTATCTTTAGCCCAAAACACATCTGACAAGGGCACGGGGTAGCCGATGAAACCCTTATCAATTACTTTTGTTGAGTTCAACCCAAATTTCGAATAAATGTGTCCATGATCCAAATTCACATTAACTTGGGCACGGGGTAGCCGATGAAACCCTCATCAACATGAATTCGGTGGATTAGACATTTATCACCCACTTCCCCTACGTAACAAGGTTTGTACCCCGGGGTGGCCGAGTGCACTCCCTCGCGAAATAGGTTTTCATGGTTTCTACTTTTTGGTAAGGCTAAGTCTCAATTGTTTATTTTAGCGAGAGGTCATGTCAATTTATTATCTATCACGTTTTAAGTGAACTAAAGCGGTGAACTACGATAATTGTAATTGACACGGTCGATAAACTCGATTAATAAGACAATGCATGTTTTAGTTATGGCGATTTAGCGATGCATGCAACACATAAATAAAATGCAAAGCATAAATTAAATCCTAGTATGGCCTTCCTAAAAATAGAAAATCTAATTAACTATTATATATTCGGAAATCAACTTCATTGGTCCTTTGAACTTCATTTTTTGGCACGCATCTCGAGGTAACACCGTCTTTATGTATCGCCTTCTTGAGTGACACTGTCTTCAAGGAACTCCGAAATAATTAAATTACATAACAAATTACATAATTTCCTATTATACATTTGTAATTAAAATAAAATAAATCTATTAAATTACAAAACGGTGATACGAGATCACAATAAATTACAACTGAATCGATATTCCCATACATTTCGGGTAATACCAATTAAAAACTAAGGCCATACTAAGTAAAAATTACATAATTCAAAAATTACATAAAATAAAATTATGACAATCATAAATAAAATGCAGCATTATAATATGTATGAACATGCCCAATTTTATGCTAAATCGCCTTTAAGGAGCCAATATCGTATATTAAACGGTTTTTACGGATTTGCGTGATTCAACCTTTTAAAATCACAATCATTACATAAATTCATATTTATGCACAAGTTAATTACCCTAACCAACTTAGGACTCAAAATTAGTCTCCACTAACCATTTGACTATAATTAACTTATATTTCTTAAAATTGTTCATTGAAAGGACTTAAAATTACATTAAAAGCCATAAACTTCAAATAAATCATAAAAATTTCAAATAAATTCAAAATTTGAAATTTAAACTCATGAACATTCTGGAAAAATACCATGACACTCATAATGTTAAAAAACTTAGGTTAAATTTTTTGAAATTTAACGGGAAAAACAATGTTGCGGTTTATCGGATTTATCAATTATAATCATAAAAACATGAGAAAAATTATATTTATCAACTTTTCAATTTTAGATCTGAAATATATGATAAAATTCAACATGTGACGTTTTTTCTTAGTCATGAAGTATGTTTTAGCAATTTATACTAATTAAAGTCACTATTTATGCTATTTTTCATTAAAAATTCATAAATCATGCATGAAGACTTCATTACTGCCTATTATTTTACACACATCTTGTAAAATTTCATGTAACAACATACTAAATTTCTATGACCAGATTCGAAATTTATCTCATATTAACCCATTTTTCATTTAAATTCGATTTTTATCATGAAAAATCCATATTTCGAGCATAAAAACTCCAAAAATTCTGAAAATTTCCAGATCATCTAAAAATAATCCATATTTCCATATTTCCAGATCATTTAAATAAAATCACTGGAAAATTCGAAGTTTAGCTAATTTTAGTCCAAAAATGACATTTTTATCATAAAATCACATTTTTAATGCCATTATTATATAAAATGAACAATAAAAATCCATAAATTAATAAAAAAATCCTAAATATATTTTAGGACCAGAAACTTTAACATGCATAATAAATTTCGTGATATATCATAATAAACACAAATTTATAAGTTTTATATGTTAATCGTATGACTCGGAAAAACTATAACCGATTTGCATGCAAACAACCTTGTGCTCATGATACCGCTTGTTGGAAATCTATATCTCATTACTTTACATATTCATATATGTTATAATTTAATTTAGTCATAAAATTAAATACAAATCTTATGCATGCAAACTAAAAATAGATAAGTGAAGAAATCGTTTTCTCACCATAAGATTTTCGGATTGAAAGGGCACAAGTGAGTTCTCCTACTCACTTGTTCTTGAGCTTCCAAATATTGGATGAACAAGGTTCAAATTAGAACCTCTCCCAAAAGCATATACCCAAGATAACCCCTTAATAGATTAATATTACTTGATCTAGAACAATATTAATCGTACCAAAAATTGACCCAAAATATTGTTTTGCTCTCTAGTATTTTGGCCAAGAGAGGGAAAAATTATGGAGTATTTTCTATCTCTCTAAGTTCTTGTAATAATATTAGAGAGTAGAATAAAATTACACTAGAAAAATATGTAGTGTAAAAAGAGGAATGATTAAAGAAGAAACACTCTTCTTTTCTAGGTGGAAACTGAGTGGGGGGAAGAAAGGACCCAATGCATGGCCAAGATGCTCTTCACAAAAGCAATTAGGCATGCAAAGCTAGTCTATTAGGTAATCATCATGTTTTCCACTTAACATAATCAACACAATTTTATCCTAAATACTCCCTCCATTTCGGTACATATACATAAAATGGATGAGTCCATTTTATTTGTGATTTTGTCAATATGTCACATGTGACACATTTCATGACATCTTATTTATAAAATGTATTTTTAACCATTAAAAATCAACATATTAATAAAATATGTCATTTATAAAATTAACATAGTAATTCACAATTACTTGTACCAAAAAATGGTTTACCAATTTATAAATCACAACATCTTGTATTTATAATAAATTATTTATTCCGTTTTAATTGTTTCCATAAACAATAATTTCATCTAAGTAATAAAACAATTCGATTACTTAGACCGTATCTTATTTAATCAAATTACAATGAGACACTTAAATATTACTTCCAAAATTGTCCGTCAATTTTAAGTAATTTAATTAACCCGTATCGTCATACGATCAATTAAATATTCAATTAAGAGTGTTACCCTTAAGGTATGACCTAAGGGGATCAACTGATCACCACCGTCGCACGACAGTAATGTCAAACTCTAGTCAGTCAATCATTACCGATATGTGTGGACCAGTTGACAGTAAAATATTACTTCCCAAATGTATTCTTTAAAATGAGACTTAAACATATGATCATCATGATCGACAGTTGTGATCGCATTATTGTCGGAGGACACATATTCCAACAGATCCATGGGACGGTGTGCTTTGGGTTCTAAGTCTATCTATCTCAATTTATGCTAGTGTCACAATTTGTTTGGGTTTGTAGTTGTGTCCTAGGCTAATACAAGTAATAAAGTAAAACAAGCAATAAAAGGAAAGATGGAAAAAAATGATTAAAAGTGCTAGGATATCATGGGGTCATAGGGGATTCATGGTGTTGATCATACAAACATGTTTACAAAGTTTCAAGCAATTAATGTTATGAAGGAACCGAGTTGGTTTATGTCTTACGGTTCATAGGAAGAGTTGGGTCCCGGAGCCGAATCGATTAGATTGTACAACACCTACAAGTCGACTTACTTTCCTCCTATTCAACTTCTATGCATGGTCTAACAAGACTCGAGTTGGTTTATATCTTACAAGTGAAGTTGAGTAGATAAAAGATCGTTGTAAATGCAAGTATTCATAGGCTTAGCATTTCATCAAACATAACATGTGCATAAAGTTGACATCACAACAAGCAAGCAATTTGATTATGAAAACGTATTAGATTAAGCATTAATCAATCCCATGTTGGTTTCCCCTAATGACCCACTAATCCTAGCTAAGAGACTACTCACTCATTATCATGGAAAACATGTCATTAATGGTGTCAATCATCACAACAAGTATAAACATGATAATAGAATGAAGAAATGAACAATAAATATTAAAGAGTAAAGGAATTATACCAAACTTGAGATGATCCAAATAATAAAGCAAAGGATAATAGAAGAAACTTGATTGATTGATGAAGGGTTGTCAATCCTCCAATAATAACCCAATAATCTTCAATTACCCAAAAGTGATGATCTTGAATAATAAACTTGAACAATAATTAAGGAGAGATTAATGTGAGATTTGTGGAAAGATTGAGATTAATCTATTCTAATCTACTCCTAATCTAATCTAAGAAAGCTTGATTTAATCTAAGGAAACTTGATTCTAATCTAATGAAAACTTCATGGTTTGATTATTACAAATGGGGTATTTATAATGGGGATTAGGTGCACAAATTAGGGTTTACTAAGGGCTTAAATGACGATTAAGTCCCTTGTTGAGGAATCGCCGGTCTCTTTAGGCAGACTCCGGTCTCTAGGGAGACTCCGGTCTCTAGAAAAAGATGTGCATCCTTCCTTCAAGTTGTAGAAGACGAAAGTACTGTCTGGGAATCCGGGCGTCTTTAGCACGGGATGGGCGGATTTTAGCAGGGGAATCCGAGCGGATTGGTCTCGGGACGCTCGGATTGTAGTAGGGGAAGACGAGCGGATTTGGAGCAAGACGCTCGGGTAAAAATAGGGGAAGACGAGCAGATTTAAGGGGTGGACGAGCGGATTCCTTCAGGGGACGAGCGTCTTGATCTCGGACGCGGATTGACGAAACGACTTCTTTGTTTGAGCTCGGATTGTAAAACGGACGTCATTTTCTCATCCGGACTCCTATTGGAGTTATTCAAAAGCCTAGATCACTTGTTTTTTCGACGTCGTTCCATCTAGTATACTTTCAGAGCCAAAGGAGCAACTCTTGGTTTGGGTTCCGAGCAATTTCTTCATGAATGGCTTCCTTGCTTTTCCTCCTCTTGCATACCCCTTATTCTTGTGTTATTGGCTCTCGTTCTTGCCTCCTCTTCATACTAGTCCATCCAATATCATCAATAATCTTCCAAATAAGCACGAGAGACGGGAATTTCCGCCTCATTTATCTCCTTTTCTACAAAACATATGAAATGCGCTAGAAAAGCAAATAGGAAGGTTTTGACGGATAAAATGGCCATAAAATGTTATAATAGTATGCAAAATAGGCTCAATTAGGGGACTAAATGTGTGAAAATAATGTTCACATCAAATATCCCCAAACCGAACCTTTACTCATCCCGAGTAAAGAGGTGACAAAAGTGAGACATTTATTTAAACTAACATACTAATATAGACGATGTGAGACAATTAGCGGGTCTCACTCCGCCCCTTCAACTCACAACAAGACAACCATGAGGTAGGATGCCATCTTGCAAGGCAAGGTGGGTCTTGCCAAAATGGCAATACATCCAAGCATTAAGCACACAAAATCAAGTAATGGATGCATCTACAAAAGAATAGCCACTTTCCTCATCTAAGTGGCGGAAATTATCTACAAGGGAAACAATTCAAGGGTACACACTCCTTCATAGATGCAATTTCTTCAAACTACTAAGCCTAGAAGGATACCAATAAATCACCACCAAGTTGTGTCAAGCTAGGGTACCTTTGTCCTCAATCGTTAAATGCTTTTGTCAAGAATAGACTCCCTATGGTGTTAGAAACACTGGAGGATCGCGGAATTCCCCCTCTTGCCTAGACAAGAAGAAGGGTCGTCCCCTCTCTACCATGCACAAAAATGGATACGATGGATAAAGGGATCAATAGATATTTGAGTTTCACTTTGGGAGTTTGCTTTTGTTTTTGTTTTTCCCCCCAATTTCTTATGGCATTTGACCTTCGAGAACACTTTGTTTTGCCATTTCTTTTGATTTTTGGCATTTCAACACTTGACAACTTTTTACATTTCTTTTTGAACATTTTCAAAGTCACCCCATATGTAGTGAGGGTGCCTTATATTTGAAGCATAGGAGTTCTATTTTTGCTCCTCTTTTCTTTTGATGCATTTTGCAAACTTTCTTTCACTTTTCATTTCATTTCTTGAACTCAAATTTGAACAATTTCTTTTTGTGCCCATTCCCTTTGATGACAAAATATGGTAGAACATGGATGAATGATGGTTGCATGGTTTCAAGGGTCACCTTGGAATAAACGGTAACCAAGGAGTTATCACACCACAAGGTACTCTTTACTAGGCCTTAATCCATGGGTCAAAGGATACTAGCATGACACATCCTAGGGTGTTTTACAAGTATTCTAACAAGCAAAGTTTTAAGAAGAAAAAGCATCTACTAGGGCCTATATACACTTGTCAAGCTTCCCAAGTAGACGGTTTCACAAAATTTTTCTAACATGCAAACTATATGCCATGATGCAACTAACATTTATACATCCTAATGCATATGCTTCTACCAACTAGTATGTCATATAAACTAAATGCAACTCCTAACAACACATAGATACACAAACCGCAACAACAAAATACACCACATCCTCCTTGACATGTAAGCCCATCCTCCTCATATGAACAAAAAAAAATGGAAGGGAAATAGAGATTAGAACGATCATACCAAGCGGTCTTCATTTTCCCTTTCTAATGCCTCAAATGTAGTGTTGTATCTATGTGAGAAGAGAACAAAAACACAAGTATATACAATTCTACACTACTAATTTAAAGAACATGTTTTTGGTTTTTGAAATTTTCAAATTTTTATGGATTTTGTTTTTATGAAATTAAAAGACATATTTTTGTGATTTTTCGAAATTTTTCAATTTTTATGCATTTTTGGAATATAAATTCCCATCCCCCACTTTATTTTGGACATTGTCTTCAATGTACATATAAGAGTAGGAATGAAAAAGGAAAAACATGTTTTTGAATTTTTTTGATTTTTTTGAAATAAAGTACAAATGCTCTAACTAAATGCAATTCTATATGATATATATAACAAATGAATGCAATCTAAACTATATTATATGATGCATGTTTTAAACTATGGTCACTTATGATCAAACCTCCCCAAACCAATTTAAACACTATTTCTAGTGTAGAAATGAATAGGTTTGGCCATTAGTGACTATGCATGAATTCTAATCTATATGCGACTATCTATATGAATCATGTGAGATATAATACAATGCAAACTATATATATGAACTAACTAATGCAAATGCAATATGAAATATAATACAAATGCAAGCTTAATGTATATGTAAATAACTAAATGCAAGTGGAAATGTAATGCAAAGTGAAAGGAAAGGATATCTTACAAATGGTGGTTTGAGGGAGGACTCCACCAAACTCATTCCTTGTTCCCATGATTATTGATGTTGTCCATGTTGCTTAATGCTCTCAACAACCGGTCAAAGGCTTTTGAATGGGCTTCATGTAAGCATAAATAGGAGATTGGTGATGTCAAAACGTAGTTTACCCATCTTTGCTTGGAATAGAACTTGCCAAACACTCTCCCATTTGTTTTGCCCTTGGCACTTGGCTTCTTACAATGTTTCAAAATAACAAGCACATGATTCTTGTAAATACAATGTATGAAGTATTGCCCATATTCATCCGGAGGCTTCCACTCTTTACCATCTCTTTCAAATTCTATGATGATAGAGAATTGATTCATCAATCCTTCAATCGTAGAAGGAGAGTTCTTATTTCTTTGATGAGGGGATAGTTGAAGGATAAGATGTGGAGGAGTCAACTTCTCACCATTGAGGTCATTCATGCTTTCATTATCTTCACTTTCTTCTTGACCCTCCTTAGAACTTGAACCATTTCCAAAGAAGAGAGCTTCAATTTCTTCCAAACTATGATCAAAGATGCCAACATCATAGTTTTCCTCTTGGCCTCTCAATTCCCCAAAGATTGCAAGTTCAAATTCATCAACCTCTTCTTTCCAAGTTTTACCTCCACTCCCATAAGTGTCAAGGCAACACACTTTCTTTACATGGGTCATAGAAGGAAATTGTGGTGGGAGGTCTTCCTCATCATCATCATAGGTGTCCCAAATTGGAGAAGCAAGGCTAGTGTGGGAGCTAGATACATGAGACAATTTAGACAAAGTGCTTGTCTCATAATTGGCCTCCAATTTATATTCACCATTGCTCTCCTCTCCAACTTCATCATGCTTCAATTCATCATCCATTCTTGGTCCATAATCAATCAAGCACTCCCCTTCCTCAAAAGTTACATCTTCATATTCACATCCATCATGGATGTTTATAAAGTTGGGTACAAGTTGGAATATGGGATGTTCAATACTTATGAATTTAGGTGGTGGTGGGGGATTCACAAGAGTAGCTTCATAATGCCATCCAAATTCTTCTTCACCCTCATTATCTTCCCATTCTTCTTCATTTAGCATTTGGGTAGCTTCCAATTGGGCAATTTGATTTGCCAACTTCTCACCATTAGTAACACTGTTTTTGAGAACATTGTCCCTAGCTTGGCTCTCTTTTAACAGTTGTATAAAGAGATTTTGTTGGTCTCTTAGCATTTGGAGAACCACACTTTGCATGTCAAAATTATGCTTATTCTCTTGTTGGGAGTACATGGGAATTAGGTGGTATGGGTGTTCATTGTAGGATGACATTTGGCATTGATTGTAAAGTGGGTTTAGGGAGGGGGGTGGGTGTGGATGTTGGATGTGGGGGCTTTGGTAAGAAAAGATGGGGTAGTGGTTAGGACTTTCATTGTATGAGTTGTAAGGTAGGTTTGTTTTGACTTGCTCCAAAAACTCTCCATACCCATGGTAGTCATACTCAAAAGATCCACCACATACTCCATGTGCCAAGCCTTCGGTCATTATCATAGCTAGGACAAAGATATAACTACAAACAAGGAAACTACAAGAAAACGGTTAAAACAATCCTTGAGGAACAAGTTCCTCAAGGTTAAAGCAAAATAAAAATAGACAAACAAGCAAGAACTTAATCACATAGCACCATCCCCGGCAACGGCGCCATTTTGATGTGGGGTGATGTCGTCGGGTCACATCCAATCAAACACATTTATAATACTCAACAAACAACTAGTTAGCAGTAAGTCGAGGTCGATCCATGGGACGGTGTGCTTTGGGATCTAAGTCTATCTATCTCAATTTATGCTAGTGTCACAATTTGCTTGGGTTTGTAGTTGTGTCCTAAGCTAATACAAGCAATAAAGTAAAACAAGCAATAAAAGGAAAGATGTAAACAAATGATTAAAAGTGGTAGGATATCATGGGGTCATAGGGGATTCATGGTGTTGATCATACAAACATCTTTACAAAGTAGCAAGCAATTAATGTTGTGAAGGAACCGAGTTGGTTTATGTCTTACGGTTCATAGGAAGAGTTGGGTCCCGGAGCCGAATCGATTAGATTGTACAACACCTACAAGTCGACTTACTTTCCTCCTATTCAACTTCTATGCATGGTCTAACAAGACTCGAGTTGGTTTATATCTTACAAGTGAAGTTGAGTAGATAAGAGATCGTTGTAAATGCAAGGATTCATAGGCTTAGCATTTCATCAAACATAACATGTGCATAAAGTTGACATCACAACAAGCAAGCAATTTGATTATGAAAACATATTAGATTAAGCATTAATCAATCCCATGTTGGTTTTCCCTAATTACCCATTAATCCTAGCTAAGAGACTACTCATTCATTATCATGGGAAACATGTCATTAATGGTGTCAATCATCACAACAAGTATAAACATGATAATAGAATGAAGAAATGAACAATAAAGATTAAAGAGTAAAGGAATTATACCAATCTTGAGATGATCCAAATAATAAAGCAAAGAATAATAGAAGAAACTTGATTGATTGATGAAGGGTTGTCAATCCTCCAATAATAACCCAATAATCTTCAATTACCCAAAAGTGATGAACTTGAATAATAAACTTGAACAATAATTAAGGAGAGATTAATGTGAGATTTGTGGCAAGATTGAGATTAATCTATTCTAATCTACTCCTAATCTAATCTAAGAAAGCTTGATTTAATCTAAGGAAACTTGATTCTAATCTAATGAAAACTTCATGGTTTGATTATTACAAATGGGATATTTATAATGGGGATTAGGTGCACAAATTAGGGTTTACTAAGAGCTTAAATGACGATTAAGTCCCTTGTTGAGGAATCGCCGATCTCTTTAGGGAGACTCCGGTCTCTAGGGAGTCTCCGGTCTATAGAAAAAGATGTGCATCCTTCCTTGAAGTTATAGAAGGCGAAAGTACTGTCTGGGAATCCGGGCGTCTTTAGCACGGGGCGGGCGGATTTTAGCAGGGGAATCCGAGCGGATTGGTCTCGGGACACTCGGATTGTAGCAGGGGAAGACGAGCGGATTTGGAGAAGACGCTCGGGCAAAAAGAGGGGAAGCCGAGCGGATTTAAGGGGTGGACGAGCGGATTCCTTCAGGGGACGAGCGTCTTCAGTCTCGGGACGCGCGGATTGGCGAACAGCTTCTTTGTTTGAGCTCGGATTGTAAAACGGACGTCATTTTCTCATCCGGACTCCTATTGGAGTGATTCAAAGGCCTAGATCACTTGTTTTTTCGACGCCATTCCATCTAGCATATTTTGAGAGCCAAAGGAGCAACTCTTGGTTTGGGTTCCGAGCAATTTCTTCATGAATGGCTTCCTTGCTTTTCCTCCTCTTGCATACCCCTTATTCTTGTGTCGTTGGCTCTCGTTCTTACCCCCTCTTCATACTAGTCCATCCAATATCATCAATAATCTTCCAAATAAGCACGAGAGACGGGAATTTCCGCCTCATTTATCTCCTTTTCTACAAAACATATGAAATGCGCTAGAAAAACAAATAGGAAGGTTTTGACGGATAAAATGGCCATAAAATGTTATAATAGAATGCAAAATAGGCTCAATTAGGGGACTAAATGTGTGCAAATAATGTTCACATCATTTGCATCGAGGATGATGAGCTCAAAGATGATTCAAGTGCATTGCTATTTCTTATCAACAAACTTGCGTCTAGATTTGTAAGGTTCATATTTGATCCGGGAGGCCGATGGTCCAAGAATCGGGTCGATTCTTTTTTTGAAGAAAGGGAGAATGATGCAGGAGCAATGTCTAAAACGAAGTATTGGAAAGGATTCTGTCGAAATGAAAATTATTGAACACTCGACAGGACTGTTTAGAATGCTCAAGTATTATTCAGGCAAATTCACGTGTTTACTTGGCATCCAAGGTAGTGATGTCGAGACTTCTTACCAAAAGGAGTCATATCCTAGTTTAATTATATTAGGTAATAAGTATTTTGTGTTCAAATAGAATTATCTTAGTTTCCTAAGTCGAGTTGGTGTAATACTTTCCTAATTTATTTAGGAAAGTTTAGTTTCCTAATTCTAGATAGAGTAGTTGTTATTTCCTAATTAGTTTAGGAAAGTTTATTATTCCTAGGGAGTTTGAGGTCGGTTTCTATCGAGTTTAAATAAGGGTCTTTTGTATTCAGTTTGAATACACAAACACATTGAGTTGAGAATTAATACAAGTTTTCTTGTTGCTTATTGCTTGCGAGCTTTGAGTGTCTTATTTCTTTCTTGCGAGGGAGAGATTAGAGTGTGGTTTATCCTTGCGAGGTGAGAGTCACAAAAACCAGTCATGAGTTACAATAAAATTCCTTGCGAGGGAGGAGGGAGTGATCACGTCATATCTTTTAAATTTTCGTTCAAATACATATAAAAAATCAAATAAACAGTTTAATATTCCGCTGCGTAGTTTACCATAAAATCCGAACAGTCCGTCGTTCTGTTCTTTTCTATAAAATCGACCAGATTTTACATCAGAAGTTATAAATAGCATATGAAAAGAAAATGTATCGAATCCATAAGCAGCTAGTACAACTCAGGAACACGTTTAATTCCTATGGAAATAACGAGCCCTTCATGCTTATCATATTTCAATGGTTTAGTGAGAGGGTCCGCGATGTTGTCATCCGAAGCAATCTTGTCAATCACTATCTCCTCTTGCTCCACGTAATCACGGATCAGGTGACCTTTCCGATGTAGATGTCTAGACTTGTTGCTAGACTTAGTCTCCTTGGCCTGGAATATTGCATCTCTATTGTCACAATAGATGGTGATTGGGTCATTCGAACTAGGAACTATGAATAGTCCTTGTAAGAATTGACGCATCCATATAGCTTCCTTTGCTGCTTCTGAAGCGGCATAGTACTCGGATTCAGTAGTAGAATCTGCTACAACATCCTGTTTGGAACTCTTCAAGCTGACCGCAGCACCATTAAGAGTAAAGACGATCCCAGACTGAGATTTCGAATCATCTCGATCTGTTTGGAAGCTAGCATCTGCGTAATCGATTACACATAGCTTAGTATCTCCTCCATAAGTCAATACCCAATCCGTAGTCCTCCGTAGGTACTTAAGGATGTTTTTAACAGCTATCCAGTGTGTTTCACCTGGATTGCCTTGGTACCGACTTGTCATACTCAATGCATATGCCACATCTGGATGTGTGCATATCATGGCATACATGATTGATCCTATGGCTAATGCATAAGGAACACGACTCATGCGCTCAACCTCTTCAGGTGTCTTGGTGACTGAGACTTGCTCAAATGCATCCCAGACGTCATTGGAAGGTTCCCCTTCTTGGAGTTGGTCATGCTGAACCTTTCAAGAATCTTATCTAAATAAGACTCCTGACTCAGTGATAACATCCGCCGTGATCTATCTCGATAGATACGGATTCCCAATATGCGTTGTGCCTCACCCAGATCTTTCATATCTGGAAATGGTTCTTCAACCAACCTTTTACCGAAGATAAGAGAGGAATGTCATTCCCAATCAAGAGTATGCCATCAACATACAAAATCAAGAAAGCAATCTTGCTCCCACTCGACTTGACATATAAGCATGGTTCCTCGACCAATCGAGTGAAACCATACTCTTTTATCACCTGGTCGAAACGATGATTCCAACTCCGAGAAGCTTGCTTAAGTCCATGAATGGAACGTTTAAGCTTGCACACTTTCTTAGGATTTTCAGGATCTATGAAACCTTCGGGTTGTACCATGTACAATTCCTCCTCCAAATAACCGTTTAAGAAGGCGGTTTTCACATCCATCTGCCAAATTTCATAGTCATGAATAGCGGCAATCGCTAAGATTATCCGAATGGAACGCAGCATAACTACGGGTGCAAAAATTTCATCATAATGCAATCCGTGCACTTGAGTGAAACCTTTAGCCACTAGTCGTGCCTTATAGGTATCTGGTTTCCCCTCTACAGAATGCGTTATTTTGTAAAGCCATTTGCACTAAAGAGGTCGTACCTTGTTAGGTAAATCAACAAGCCGTCATTCTCATACATGAAGTCCATCTCGGATTGCATGGCTTCAAGCCATAGCTTAGAGTCGGAACAGGACATGGCACCTTTATAGGTAGCGGGTTCATTACTCTCTAGGAGCAAAACGTCATTTTCCTTGACCATACCAATGTATCTGTCTGGAGGATTAGAGACTCTACCCGAACTCCTAGGTTCCTGATGAATATTAACCGTATCATTAGTTGAAGGAACAACTTCCTCCATCTGTTCCTCGGTTGTTGGTTCTTGAATCTCCGACAGCTCGAAGGTTCTATTGCTTGACTTGTTCTCGAGAAATTCTTTCTCTAAGAACTTTGCATTAACCGCAACAAAAACTCGATGTTCGGTAGGCGAGTAGAAGTAATGACCAAACATTCCTTTTGGATAACCAATAAAGTATGTCTTGACCGATCGCGGGCCGAGCTTATCCTCGTGTCTCCACTTGACATAAGCCTCGCAGCCCCAAACCCAAATAAAGGACAAGTTAGGGACCGTTCCCTTCCATAGTTAGTACGGAGTCTTGTCGACAGCTTTAGACGGACTTCGGTTTAGTATAAGAGCAGCTGACCAAAGAGTAAAACCCCATAATGAGTCAGGTACTACCGTGTGACTCATCATGGATCGAACCATATCAAGTAGTGTTCGATTTCTCCGTTCGGACACACCATTTAATTGAGGTGTTCCAGGTGGAGTTAACTACAAAACTATTCCACAGTCTTTAAGGTGTTGATCAAACTCATTTGAAAGATATTCGCCACCACGATCTAAACGGAGTGCTTTAACCTTTCTACCCAGTTGGTTCTCAACCTTATTCTGGTATTCTTTGAATTTTTCAAAAGACTCACTTTTATGCTTCATTAAGTAGACATATCTGTATCTACTCAAATTATCCGTGAAAGTGATAAAATATCTATAGCCATCTTTTGCGGTGATTGACATAGGTCCACATACATCATTATGTATGAGTCCTAATAGGTCATTAGCGCGCATTCCAACACCTTTGAAGGAAATTCGAGTCATTTTGCCGATAATACATGATTCACACGTGCCGAATGATGAGAAATCAAATGTGGAGATAGTCCCATTATCAATGAGTTTCTTTACACGTTTTTCATTTATGTGTCCCATTTGACAATGCCATAGATAAGTTTGATCTTTGTCACCAACCTTTAATTTCTTATTATTCACATGTAATATTTCTGTGGTTTGATCTAAGATATAAATTCCATTCATGGAAACTGCTTTGCCATAAACCATTTCATTAAAAGAGAAAATACAGCTATTGTCCTTTATTGAAAATGAAAAACCGTCTTTATCAAGTACGGAAACAGAAATAATATTCTTAGATAAACTGGGTACATAGTAACAGTTATATAAATATAACTCAAAACCACTAGGGAGCTGGATTACATATGTTCCCATTGAGACTGCAGCAACTCGTGCTCCATTCCCGACTCGCAGGTCCACATCACCCTTTGCGAGGGGTTAAATGTTTTTTAGGCCCTACAAATGATTAAACAGATGAGAGCCACAACCATTATTAAGTACCCAAGTTCCGAAACTTGCATGGTTAATTTCAATCATATGAATATAAGATGACATACCAACAGGAGTGACGCGACCTGCTTTTATGTCCTCACGGTACATGGACAGTTCCTCCTCCAATGCCCAGTCTTGTGATAATGGTGGCACTCAATGTTACCGTCCTTGATCTTTGCCTTGCCTAGTGAGCCACTAGTCTCACCAGGCCCACTCTTACCGTTTCCTGACTTTTTAAACTTTGGCTTTCTTATAGTTAGGTCGCCGTGAGCTTTGCCCTTACCCTTATTCTTGTTGGAAATCATGAGAACATCTTGCTTCATGCTCCCACTCAATTTCATATCCTTCTCGGTCTGTACGAGAAGTGAGTGTAGCTCATGAGGACTTTTCTTCATGTCATTCATGTAGTAGTTTTCCCTGAAGAGGGCTAAACCATCATGAAGTGAATGAAGCATAAGGTCAATGACTATGCTCTCACTGATTTTGCAATCAAGTGCCTCCATTTTCTCGACATTATCAATCATGTTAAGAATGCGTGGGCTAACCGGTTGGCCCTTTTGGAGTTTCGCATCAAAGAAGCGACGGGTATGCTCATAAGTAATGATTCTCGGTGCTTTTGAGAACTCATTAGTGAGCGTGGTGAAAATCTTGTTTTCACCATGGGGAATGAAGCGTGTTTGCAAATTGGTTTCCATTGCATAAATGAGTACGTTCTTTATCGCACCCGCTTCCATGACAAAGTCACTATAAGCAAGTGACTCGTTAGCTCTTGCATTGGGCCTGTGTTTGGCGGTATTGGCTCAGTTAAATACTTGAGCTTACCGTCAGCAATGACAGCATTCCGTAATGATGCCTCCCAGTCAGCAAAGTTGGACCCATCATTCTTCAGTCGTGTGGACTTATTCATGTGGTCCATGAAAGTTTTGAGCCAGGACTCGCGTGCAAGTGTGGCACTTGGCATAGGGATTTTGTTATTTCCAGCCATTTGTTGTAAGCATTATTATCAATATAAAACGAATTCTACACTACGAAAAGAAGAAGAAAATATAATAAGCATACTCATTGTTATGATTTAAATCTAATGCAAAACTATTATAAGCGAAGACTCAAGCATTTATACAATTGACCTCCCTCAAGAATTATATAAATGATCCCAAGACTCAATTATATGTAAATTGATAAGCCAACCTCTTGGCTAATTCTACTGTTAGAATTTTTGGTTGATAATTTTCTGTAAATTCTATCTATAGTCCATCATAATCACGAGAAACTCTTCGGATTATAATGTTAAGGTAAAATAAGTCAACACAAACTACTTACCCAACGTAGAAGGGGTCACATGCAGAGTAAGGTCCTATATGCCTAACGACGAAGAAGGGATTCATAGTTGTTTGGCCTTATAAAGACTAGTCTCAATTTTAGTTATAGAGGAAGATCCCATCAACTTTATTTTAATTCATTTTAAGTGAACTAATATCTAGCATGCGAGAATGAATAAACTAAGATGATGGTTTTAAAAGGTGTGACATCTTTATGTCCATGAAAACTAACATCCAAACTATACGAGTCAATTTTCATGCATATTAGTAGTAGGTAGTTTGGTTTAGGCGGAATATGATGCACTAATTATCATGCAAATGAAAAGCAACGAGAATGAAAAACGTAAAACAAAATAAAGTCCTAGTGTGGCCTATCTACCAAAAAGAGCATAAATACAACTTTGGAATCCATCCTTGGACCCGAGAAGCTTGTCTTGATGTTCCATCTTGGTCCATGTAGCGGGAGTGAGCAATCCAATATCCATCTTTAGTCTTCTCCTAATTACAATAAAATTACAAAATAAACCTATTTACATTCTAATTTCAAAAACATAATAGTTAAAGAAAACCAAAGGAGATTCGAGATCTCAAAATTACCTTAAGACTATGTTTCCTTCATTACGAAAACATAATCAACTAAGGCCACACTAGGTATTACAAAATTACAACCGATTGCAAAAATACGTAAATAAACCATTTAACAATTCATACAACTTAAATAAAATGCATCAACTATAAATTAATCATTCAAGACATAATTCCTTAATTATGTAGAGTAATTTATCCAAACCACCTATTTTATAATTATCAAAATTATGTGACAATTCCTCAATTACTCACAATAATTTCAATCTTAATTCACATTAACTAGTGATATGAATTAATCCAACATTATTTTAAACCTCTTTAAAATAATTGGGTATCTAAAATTTGTGAACTTTTTCACAACAAACTATCATACATTATAAATTTAATGTACAATAATTATTGGCCAAAACAAACAATTTTTTTTTTTATTTGCTCAAGGCATTTAAAAAAAAAAAAAACGAAAAACAGTTTTTTTTTTCATCTCGGCATTAAGCCCTAAAAACAAAAAAAAACAGTTTTTTTTTTCTTTTTATCGAAAAACAACCCTTTTAATGTGAACAATTTGTTAAAAGTTGCTACTAGAACAAGATCGGCATAATCAACAACTTTTAATTTAAACTTAGATCCAAACTAGATGATTCAATTTAACCTCTTAAAAATGAATATCTAAATCATGATTAAATCGATTATCCGAATATTTGATTCATCACAATTAATTTGAACATTATTAAATTAACTTGTATGCCAAAACTATATAGCAAAAAAAAAAAAAACAAATGAACATCATCAACAAAAACGATTTCCATTTACATTTTAATTTAATTCTTATTAAATCAAAACATCTACAAATTTATCATATTATCATCTTAACATGTTAAAACAACAATATCAATAAATCAAATGGAAACAAAGCAACAAAAAATCAAAAATGTCTCGGCAAAAAAAAAAAAATTGGTTCGGCCGAGACCTTTTTTTTTTTCTTCAAAATTTTGTTTAAATCCATTTATGAAAATCATATAAAATAATTTCGTGGCCTATGCTCTGATACCACTTGTGGGAAATATCGGTATACTTCATCAAGAAATTCGGATTATAACGAAATTATAATTATGAAATTGCTAGTCATAAACGAAATTGCATAAACAAAAAGAGTAGAGATTAGAATCAACCTTTGGTCCTAGCAATTTGGCCTAAGAACAAATATCGAGATCGATATTCTCCTAATCGTTGCACCCAAAATGCTTTGAGAAATGCCCTTCTTTTGCTAGAAAAGAACCCTAATTTCACTAATTATATTTAGGGTTTTGATGAGTGGTTTTTGTGGAAAAAAATCAAGTAAAAAAATAATCTCCCTCTCTCTGCTTATAACCGTCCAACAAGAGGAGAAAAGAGAGGAAGATTTTTTCTTCTCTTTTTTTTTTATTCCAAACCGAGAATACCAAAAATAAGGAGAGAATATCTTCTTATTTTAGGTAGTTATTAAAATGTATAAAATGTGTATATTTATCAATTGTCAATTATGTCAACACGTATTTAATAAGTCCACACACAACAGTTTGTAGTCGATTTATTAATACCGGTCTGTCAACATTTATTATGACAATTACGTATAATATATACATTAAATATAAATATCGCATATTTATAATTTGCTAATTAAATATAACCGTTTACGTTTAATTACGAATTAACATATTAATTCGTTTAAGCTAACATTATATACATTGATTAAATATAACAGTTTATATTCAATTAATAATACGAATTAATAATTAATTCGTCTCGTCTCATCATCACATTGACTAACTTTTTAGTCAATTACATGAACTAACCTTTTAGTCATATAAGGCATCAATGTGATTATATTTTCATATAATCACATCTCTCAAACACATCCTATAGGTGTGACTTTTAGGGACCAGTTGATCACCGCCATCAGTATGATAATAACGTCAAACTTCTAGCAAGCCAACCGTTATTAATAAACGTTAATCAACTGATAAAAAACTAAGTATACCCTGTGAACCTATAAGAGATTTATATACGTTATCACACTAACTGTGGAGGACACAAGCTCCAACAAACTCCCACTTGTCCTCACAAGTGTATGTGCGATAACCGATTCTTATATCCTAAAATTTCTCCCACTCAATGTAAAACAATTTGCAAAATCCGTATTCACAAAGGTCGTATTTTACAAGTGATCAATATCAAGAGTGGTTTTCCCGACTAGAGAGTAACTTAACTGATAAACGAATCATCATTCGAGCATGGCCATGCATTTCAGTTACAACTCCTCGAGTGGCCCTGAGAAATAACTAAACCTGATAAAGGTTGGATATTTTCTTCAACTTGAATCTTGCAGATTTAAGCACAGTATGAAATGACCCAGTAAAAATCTGCTTAGCCTCCTGTTACGGTCGACCATGAGAAAGAAACCAAAGTCACCCAAAAACTGCCTTAATCTCAAGAGACAGTCGATAGTCAAAAGAATCGACTCTAGGAACACAATGGACGTCCATTCCACGACCTGGCACCGAATGTTTTTATACATTTAGGACTCCATTATGTTGTCACAATTGTCCTACGAGGTATCGTCATAACTCGCATCTGTGATCGATCAGCCAACCGTTTGACTTATGGCTCGTTGAACCCACCATCAATCAACTTCACAATATAATAGCCAGAGTTACCAGCTCATGTAGGCGATTACGGACCAAAACAAATATAATGTAATTCAGTTCACTTTGTGGCGTTCAATGTTGTCGTACAATCCACATGAAAAACAAAATATGAAATAGTACGATGAAGTTATAAAAAGCATATGAAAAGAAAATGTATTGAATCCATAAGCAGCTAGTACAACTCAGGAACACATTTAATTCCCATGGAAATAACGTGCCCTTCATGCTTATCATATTTCAATGGTTTAGTGAGAGGGTCCGCGATGTTGTCATCCAAAGCAATCTTGTCAATCACTATCTCCTCTTGCTCCACGTAATCACGGATCAGGTGAGCTTTCCGATGTACATGTCTAGACTTATTGATAGACTTAGGCTCCTTGGCCGGGAATATGGCATCTCTATTGTCATAATAGATGGTGATTAGGTCATTCGAACTAGGAACTATGGATAGTCCTTGTAAGAATTGACGCATCCATATAGCTTCCTTTGCTGCTTCTGAAGCGGCATAGTATTCGGATTCAGTAGTAGAATCTGCTACAACATCCTGTTTGGAACTCTTCAAGCTGACCGCAGCACCATTAAGAGTAAAGACGAATCCAGACTGAGATTTCGAATCATCTCGATCTGTTTGGAAGCTAGCATCTGCGTAACCGATTGCACATAGTTTAGTATCTCCTCCATAAGTCAATACCCAATCCTTAGTCTTCCGTAGGTACTTAAGGATGTTTTTAACAGCTATCCAGTGTGTTTCACCTGGATTGCCTTGGTACCGACTTGTCATACTCAATGCATATGCCACGTCTGGACGTGTGCATATCATGACATACATGATTGATTCTATGGCTGATGCATAAGGAACACGACTCATGCGTTCAGCCCCTTTAGGTGTCTTGGGTGACTGAGACTTGCTCAAA
Source organism: Silene latifolia (assembly GCF_048544455.1). NCBI lineage: Eukaryota > Viridiplantae > Streptophyta > Magnoliopsida > Caryophyllales > Caryophyllaceae > Silene > Silene latifolia. Next base: position 197,866,145 of record NC_133538.1, on the reverse strand, counting down.
TGCATCCCAGACGTCATTGTAAGGTTCCCCTTCTTGGAGTTGGTCATGCTGAACCTTTCAAGAATATTATCTAAATAAGACTCCTGACTCAGTGATAACATCCGTCGTGATCTATTTCGATAGATACAGATTCGCAATATGTATTGTGCCTCACCCAGATATTTCATATCTGGAAATGGTTCTTCAACCATCCTTTTACCGAAGATAAGAGAGGAATGTCATTCCCAATCAAGAGTATGTCATCAACATACAATATCAAGAAAGCAATCTTGCTCCCACTCGACTTGACATATAAGCATGGTTCCTCGATCGATCGAGTGAAACCATACTCTTTTATCACCTGGTCGAAACGATGATTCCAACTCCGAGAAGCTTGCTTAAGTCCATAAATTGAACGTTTAAGCTTGCACACTTTCTTAGGATTTTCAGGATCTATGAAACCTTCGGGTTGTACCATGTACAATTCCTCCTCCAAATAACCGTTTAAGAAGGCGGTTTTCACATCCATCTGCCAAATTTCATAGTCATGAATAGCGTCAATCGCTAAGATTATCCGAATGAAACGCAGCATAACTACGGGTGCAAAAATTTCATCATAATGCAATCCGTGAACTTGAGTGAAACCTTTTGCCACTAGTCGTGCCTTATAGGTATCTGGTTGCCCTCTATAGAATTCTTTATTTTGTAACGCCATTTGCACTAAAGAGGTCGTACCTTGTTAGGTAAATCAACAAGATCCCATACGTAATTCTCATACATGGAGTCCATCTCGGATTGCATGGATTCAAGCCATAGCTTAGAGTCGGAACAGGTCATGGCAACTTTATAGGTAGCGGGTTCATTACTCTCTAGGAGGAAAACGTCATTTTCCTCGACCATACCAATGTATCTGTCTGGAGGATTAGAGACTCTACTCGACCTCCTAGGTTCCTGAGGAATATTAACCGTATCATTAGTTGAAGGAACAACTTCCTCCATCTGTTCCTCGTTTGTTGGTTCTTGAATATCCGACAGCTCGAAGGTTCTATTATTTGACTTGTTCTCGAGAAATTCTTTCTCTAAGAACTTTTGACTAGCCGCAACAAAAACTCGATGTTCGGTAGGCGAGTAGAAGTAATGACCAAACATTCCTTTTGGATAACCAATAATATATGTCTTGACCGATCGCGGGCCGAGCTTATCCTCGTGTCTGCACTTGACATAAGTCTCACAGCCCCAAACCCGAATAAAGGACAAGTTAGGAACCGTTCCCTTCCATAGTTCATACGGAGTATTTTCGACAGCTTTAGACGGACTTCGGTTAAGTATAAGAGCAGCTGACAAAAGAGCAAAACCCCATAATGAGTCAGGTACTACCGTGTGACTCATCATGGATCGAACCATATCAAGTAGTGTTCGATTTCTCCGTTCGGACACACCATTTAATTGAGGTGTTCCAGGTGGAGTTAACTGCAAAACTATTCCACAGTCTTTAAGGTGTTGATCAAAAACTCATTTGAAAGATATTCGCCACCACGATCTGAACGGAGTGCTTTAACCTTTCTACCCAGTTGGTTCTCAACCTTATTCTGGTATTCTTTGAATTTTTCAAAAGACTCACTTTTATGCTTCATTAAGTAGACATATCCGTATCTACTCAAATCATCCGTGAAAGTGATAAAATATCTATAGCCATACTTGCAGTGATTGACATAAGTCCACATACATCAGTATGTATGAGTCCTAATAGATCATTAGCGCGCATTCCAACACCTTTGAAGGAAATTCGAGTCATTTTGCCGATAAGACATGATTCACACGTGCCAAATGATGAGAAATCAAATGTGGAGATAGTCCCATTATCAATGTGTTTCTTTACACGTTTTTAATTTATGTGTCCCATTCGACAATGCCATAGATAAGTTTGATCTTTGTCACCAACCTTGAATTTCTTATTATTCACTTGTAATATTTCTGTGGTTTGATTTAAGATATAAATTCCATTCATGGAAACTGCTTTGCCATAAACCATTTCATTAAAAGAGAAAATACAACTATTGTCCTTTATTGAAAATGAAAAACCATCTTTATCAATACGGAAACAGAAATAATATTCTTAGATAAACTGGATACATAGTAACAGTTATATAAATATAACTCAAAACCACTAGGGAGCTGGATTACATATGTTCCCATTGAGATGCAGCAACTCATGCTCCATTCCCGACTCGCAGGTCCACATCACCCTTTGCGAGGGGTTTGATGTTTTTTAGGCCCTGCAAATGATTACACAGATGAGAACCACAACCAGTATCAAGTACCCAAGTTCCGAAACTTGCATGGTTAATCTCAATCATATGAATATAAGATGACATACCAACAGGAGTGATGCGGTCTACTTTTATGTCCTCACGGTACATGGGACTGTTCCTCCTCCAATGCCCAGTCTTGTGACAATGGTGGCACTCAACGTTACCGTCCTTGATCTTTGCCTTGCCTAGTGAGCCACTAGTCTCACCAAGCCCACTCTTACCGTTTCCTGACTTTTTAAACTTTGGCTTTCCTACAGTTAGGTCGCCGTGAGCTTTGCCCTTACCCTTATTCTTGTTGGAAATCATGAGAACATCTTGCTTCATGATCCCACTCAAATTCATATCCTTCTTGGTCTGTACGAGAAGTGAGTGTAGCTCATGAGGACTTTTCTTCATGTCATTCATGTAGTAGTTTGCCCTGAAGAGGGCAAAACCATCATGAGGTGAATGAAGCAGACGGTCAATGACTATGCTCTCACTGATTTTACAATCAAGTTGAAGTAAAACTCTCAAGACTCGGATTTTGACTGAAACTGACTCGATTTGGACAGTGATATGAACTGTTTAATTGTGATAAAAAGGATTAAAAAACCGAACAGAAACTCCGAGGACTGCAATCGAACAGTCGACATAACTGTTTTGCACCAGGGGATCCTGAACTCTACAATCGAATAGAGTTGCAAGCGTGATTAGGATATGACTTAATCAAAGCACTAAGCCACTAGATTAAGCCTAAGGGAAATTTCAAGCACTAAGCAAAGAAATTACCCAAACCTCAAGCACTAAGCAAAGAGGACTATTCAAGCACTCAGCAAAGAATAGGTTTTGATGAAGAAAACACTTGGTTTCTTACTCATTCTTTAATTCACTCAATCTGAATTTTACATGAGAAAAGCCTTGTTTTTATAGGCCAAGCCAAGCAATCCTAGCCATCCATATAACCTAGCATCTAACGGCTCAAAAGCACCTAGGAAAACCGGTACAAAAGTGGCCCAAGGCCTTACACAAAGTTCTTACACAAGTTGAAAAACAAATACTAAAAACAAGAAAAGTAAACTAATAAGGACAATGATTATTTGGACTCCTTGAAAGCTTCAAATGGTCCTCATACCAGCCAAAAAAGAGCCTTGGAGTAGCCATCATAGAGTCAAACAAAAGCCCTTACACAAGCCTTACACAAATGTAAGAGTGAAAGCGACATTTGTACCTTCCTTGAAAGCGACATTTGATCTTCCATTTAAAAATGATAAAACAGCCCTCTTGGACTCTCTTGGATGACCAACCAACCCTTATTCAGCCTAGGATTATCTTGATTTATTTAACTAGAAAGAATAGGACCATTTGGAAGCGAAATAAGGTCGATTGTTGAAAACCGATAAACTTGTTACTCGGTTTTGTCTTGTGACTTTATCTTAGTTCGGTTCCTTACTTAAATAAAAGTCCCTAGCCAAAAAGTCTCCAAATTCATTAAAGAATTGAGACATGACAAAAATTACCGTGCCTTTTTAGACGGATTTTGGAGTTTGGACCTCGTTTTGCGTGAAGGATCAAAATCGGGTGGAAGCATGGTTTAGGCGTGGCTCCTTTTGCTTCAAACTCTCCCTCTTGAAAAGGACTTGTCCTCAAGTCCTCGACATCACCATCCTTGACCTTCTCATAATATTGACTTAAGTCCCCAACATCAAAGGTGACACGGATGCCCAAAAGAATCAACCCAATTGAACTAGGACTCGGGTTTTTGGTCAAAGACTCGAAACTGGACAGTGCAACGGACTGTCTGTTTGTGAAATAAGGACTGAGATTTTGGACGGACAAGGGAGAATTAAACGGATGAGAGGACTGTTCATTTCTTGCAGAGAACTCTAAAAAAAACAATTTGCTTGAGTTCGGTGAGCTTGAGAGGACCTCTTCCACTTGCCATGGACCATTCTTTTCTTTGCTTGACGACCCTTCCCTTGTTGAAATGTGTCCACATGGGATCTCCGGGATCAAATACTTTGGTTTGCAAAGGACTCTTGGACCTTTCCTCGCAAGTCCCATTGTCCTTCTCGGTTTGATCATGGATTGAGAACCTCTCCTTGACTTGCTCTTTATCAACATGACATCCTTTGCTAGAGCAAACATTTAGCATGATTTCTTGCATTAGGACAGCCACCTTGTCAATGCTACTAGCTTCACATTCAATCTCAAACGAATTAGTGAAATTTGGAATAGAGAAAGTAGGATAATCACATTGCAAACCATTGAAAGTTCCCTCGGTTTCATAATTGGTGAACGGCTTCCCTTTAACTCGTCCCTTGGAATCGTTCCACGTGAGCTTGCTTTGTTTAAGTGGGCATTCTCCTACCTTGCCATCGGAGTTGTATATATCACGGCTGCCCAAATGAGGTTTAGGGACCTCGGTCATCAACTCCATGGTGGTACTTGGTGAGACATCTTCATAGAGTTTGATCAATCTTTGAACTTTGGTAGGGAGTGGTGTCTCTTGCTCTTCGGACATACCTTTGGTAGGGAAAAAACGGACACTCTCTATACCACTCACCTCTTGATTTAGCCTCTCAATGTGATTAGTAGATGCTTGCCAAGTAACCAAGCCAAGACCCATACCCGTTTCCGCCAAATCATCACCCATTTCCTCATGACCCGTTTCTTCCACATCCTTATTAAACACAAGGATCTCATCATCACCCCAATGCACTAACTCAAATGTGTTAAGGGCTTTCTTTGTTGGGCATTCTTTAACAAAGTGACCAAAGCCTTGACATTGACAACATTTTTTTAGGGTGGTGACCTTTTTTTGTGAGGTTTCGGTTGCCTTACCCTTGTCAAGAGTTGTAATTTCGTTTAGAGGGTTTGGTTTAACAACCTTGGTCACGGTTTGAACCTTGTGGGGGACTGTTTTGGAGGACAATTTTGTGGTTATAGGCTCATTCATTCCGGTTTTGGTTCGGGGTTTATGAGGCATTATTTTGGACGACCATTTTGTGGTGGTAGACATGTTTCGGGTGTAGTTTCTAGGCACAAACTTTCTCATAAGCTTCTCCTTCAACTTAGACCAAGACTTAATAGGTTCCTTACCAACTCTTCTCCTTTGAAATTTTAAGTTCTCATAACAAAGAAAAGCATGGCCTTTGAGTTTCAAGATTGCAATTTTGAAAGATTTGCTATCCGAATAATCTTTAAACTCAAAGATTCTTCCCATGGTCTCAAATCAATCTAACCAATCATCGGGGTTTGAGCTACCATAAAAATCAGGAATTATTACCTTTAAATCTTTGGTATGCTCTTGTTGGAAAACTTTGGCCATAGAATCTTCCGAATCCGAGTTGGGCTCACCTTCATTGACACCTTGAGCAACCTCGTGTTTTCTTATTCTCCCTATGAACCCACGACATCTACTGTAATACCCGCCCTTTTAGGGACCCTTTGACCAGCGTTGACTGACCTTGGGAGCGGGAATAGTTCTTAAAAGTGCGTGCCAAGCTATCTTGGGTTACGGGTTATGAGTGGTACTCGATAGAGTAGAGGCTACTCGATTGAGTAGCATGGTTACTCGATCGAGTAGGGGGTCATTCGATCGAGTATGTGTGGTACTCGATCGAGTATCGGGTTTTCAGCGAGGGTTTTTAATCGCGTTTTGTTAAATCCGCAAATCATTTCCGCCTCATTCCTTCTATCCTCTAGTCGCCCCTTTCCCTTCCCTTCACCATAAAACCTCCAAGGAAGCCTTTTGAAGGTCCTTGTGCCTTAAGAGAGCATAGCTTGAGTCGGGTAGCGGTCTTTTGCCGGGTTTCTCCTTGTAGGTATGTTGTCATCATCATCCGTATCCTTGTCTTTACAATTAGGGTTTGCTTGGTAGTAATAGATGATTGTGTTGTGGTTATAAGCTTTGTTTGATTGCTGGATATGTCATATGTTGGCATGGATTGGTTGCAGTTGCGTAAAGGTAGGTTCGCCTACTCAGTCTCTGTTGATGGTCTAGTGCGTCGGTTGTTGTGTATTATTGTTGATTGATTCAGACGGTTGTTGATGTTGTATTGTGATTGCTGATTGTTTGTCTCTGGTTCTCGAGATGCGTTCTCGGCTGAGTGGAGTCACTTGCGGGAGTGACTTCACGCCCTAGTTTCGCCCTTCGTGGAACCCGCCACGGAAGGGGATGTGCATATTAATGGGACAGGGTTATCACTCGGTATGATGAGTGGGGATTTGGTGGGTACGGCTGCGGTCCCCCACTGGCAGGGCTGGTCCAGTGGACAGTCGGTGATGGAGATTGGTTGGAGTGGGTGTGATTGTGCGTGTGACTGATTATGTTAGATTGTATTGTTAGATGTTGTTGGCTTTGTTGTGTCTTATCTCAGTACTGACCTTGTGTGGTTGTCTTGTTGTTTATGTGTCTGCCGTGATCCCTTATGGTGAGCAGTCTGTCTTAGCAGGTGTTGATATCGTTGATAGCTGGAGTCCGGGCAGGGATGAGTCTTCACAAGATTTGATAGTTATAGCGAGTAGCCTTTGAGTTGTATCTTTTATATCGTCAGTTGGTTTTAAATAACTTGTAATGTAACATAATAGTTCTTTTATCGACATTTGATTATTACTGTCCTCGGGTAACTGAGATGGTAATGCCCTTATATGCTAAGGAAGGCCTAGTTAAGGCTCCTCTGGATATGGGGGTGTTACAAAGTGGTATCAGAGCGACGATTTTGGAACCTGTAACAAATGAATTTAAAGAACGTAGTGAGTCTAATAAAATGAACCTGGTGTATGTATAATGGGAGCCCCGCTGATGCTAGATTTTGGGTGAGTAGGCGCCCTCATTTCAAAATCTTGGCCCCATGATACTTAAGCCAGTCACGGGGTGTGGGAATGTGGAGTCCGTGTGTACATATGTGATGTGTATGTTAGTTGTGTCGGAATTATTTGAGGTTGAGTCTTTGCTAACGCAGAGATGGGTATAGTAGTTACGTTTGGATGGTGCTTAGTGAAGCATTGGCGTGATGAGTGAGCTTATACGATGATTATAAGAAACGTGACAAAAATTTATTTGATAGAAATGCGTGAAAATGTGAAAGTGTATGCTGTGATATGAAAGTGATCAGGTTAGTGTTTGCTTCAGGTCGATAATAGCGGTAAGCATATATGAGTTATAATTCCTTTTATAGTTATAAAGATGATAGTGAAAGAATTGTTGAGTCATAATATGAGACATATCATATAGTAATGCTTATATGCCCTGTTTATTGGTTGAAATTTTCCGCTGCGTGACAATCGATTTATGTAAGATGATTTACTTATGATGGGATTTGGAATATGATAGATTGATTTGTTATGTAGAGTATACATTATATTTTTATAAAATATGAAAGAATGAATTAATGTTAATTATATGTTTCATGTTGATATGAACCCGAGTTTAGTAGTAATGTGGTGAGATAAAGTTAAGTATGGTATGATGACGTGATTATGCTTGTGAATGACTCGGTAGCAGGTAAACCGAGTTGGGTAATTGGTTGTAGCATAGTATGACATAAGCCATGATTGTTGAGACGATATGGTATGCTTGAGTAATAATGGTAATAAGTGAACGAGTGTGATAATTAGTGCCGGATTCCGAACTTAGTTGGAATCGACACGCGATGTTGTTTTTGCAGGAATCTTCGATCTACTTCGTAGTTTTGACCATGTACTTGACTATACTTGACCGAGCGCGAGTGCTTACTAGACCGAGTAGAGGGCACTCGATCGAGTACCCTAGGCACTCGATCGAGTAGGCTACAGTGCAGAAGTTCTTACGGGTTTCATAAAACCCTCACTTTTCTCATTCCTTTTATTCCATCTCCTTCATTTCGAAACCCTAAGCCTAAATTCCTCTCAAAAGCTCTTCTCATCTTGTGTTGGTAGTCATTCTTGGGGTTGTTTTGCTTGTTTATTTTCGTTCTTTTACTCTCTTACTTAATCAAGGTATGATCTTTCCTCTATTTACATGTTTTATTGCTCTAAATTTTGTTGGAATGAAGGTGTAATCTGAAAATTTTCGATTTATAGGGGGAAATTTATTGCTTTTAATTGTGGTAATATGACTCACATGCCTTATTTCCTTGATTGTTAGTGATTAATTGCTGTAATATAGACTAGAAATTGCCATTTGGGGGCCGAAATTTCTAGGGTTATGAAATCAAAAATTTATTTTGATTGTTTTACATTGATTAGATGATGGAATTGAGTACTATACATTGTTTGTATCATATTGAAGAATGAATTTTGATGATTTTCACCTTAAAAAGTTGCTTTAAAACTCCGTCTTAAAAGTGCCCCAAATTGAAATTCGTCTTCTATATTTGAAATTTGGCGTTGAATATGAATGTTTAGGTGAGCGATAAACTTCAATATGATAGTGGTAATGTTAATTGATGGGGAATATGTCAAATTTGTTACAGCTGTAGAGACCGTCTGACAAGCCTAATTGAATTGTTTTGTGTCTAATAACGAAAGTTGATGATGATATGTTCTAAATTACTTTTCTTTGAGCATGTACAAGTACCTCACATGTTATTAAGAGTGTGTATGGATTAATAATGAATCATGTTAGGATGTTAGAATTGGATGGGTATGTGTGTTTGCCATGATAAACTTTTCACAACTATTGAACATGAGTGGCTATAAACTGAGTTTGCATATCAAATTGGGAATTCGTTGGTGACGTGTGTACTTAGCTTTGCATTCAAAGTTCAAATGTATGAATTATGTGCTTCACATGCCTATACAAATTTGTTTAAGTTATATGCTGAAACAGATGCCGAGACCGAACGTAGGGACCCGTCAGAGTAAACGGGGAAGGGTGACATAGCCTGAGATTGGGGAGGAGAGTGGACCCGTGGTACCCACGGTACCAGAATACCCTTCGATTGTGTTTGTAGATTTCAAACAAAGAGAGCGTTTTGTAGCTTTGCAAAAACGCAAAATGAGGCCAACGAGGTGTGTGGATACCACACTTCTGACTGATTTGGGATTAGAGACGGATGTCCGTCACATATTCGAGACCTTGGGCTTTACGGGTTTGTACCGGCTGAGGAAACACTCCTACCCTTTTCTTACCTTGGAGTTTATGAGCTCCTTTAGCTATGACCCAGCTGCCCAGACCGTTGAGTTTCGATTAATGAATACCAGTTTCTTGCTTACTAAGGACCTTTTTGCTTCTTACCTTGGGTTGGCCAAGCCTCCCAAGGACTCTATCACTGATATCCCTGCTGAGTGCGGTGTCTGTCGCCTAATGCCTTGTCTTACCGGGAAACCAGCTCCCACCTCAAGCAACATGCTGATTAATGATGTTCAGCGTGTCACATTGAGGATCTTCCTTCGTTCTCTCTCGAACCTCCTCTATGATAGACCGGATATCAGTAAACTGAACAACCATGAGGTGTTACTTCTGATGTCTTACTTGAACCCGGAGCGGGCCAAGAAGGTGGTCTTTAATGCTCCTGCCATCGTCTGCGCTAGCCTTGCTTTGATGGCTACTGCCTCTTCCCGGTACCTGAGTTGTGGCGCGATCGCCACTCGGTTATCTGAAAAGCTAACCTCCTTTGAGGCTTCTTCAGAGTACGTACCTCTGGCTACACCGGTACCCACGATGGACCGTGACTACTATCTCGACCTGAAATGGTTGAGAACCTTGGCCGACGGTAGCCTAGCCTGGAGAGTGTGGGGGATGAGTTGGATGGGGATCCCGGCTCCTGAGCACCTTCCACCGACCGAGCCGTTAGAGCCGGCGGTGACATCTGTTGACTCCGACGAGGAGGAGGAGGATGATGATGTGCCCTGCCAGTTGCAGACCTACCTCATTGATGACACGATTCTAGAGGTGATGCCCGAGCCAAAGAAGGGGGAGAACGCGGCGGTCAGGGAGGAGAGGCCCAGGTTGGGGAGAGGACCCCGTAGAGTGAGAGAGAGGACAGCTGAGACCAGACCAGGGCCGGTAGCACCACCACAGCAGCACCCTTTTCCGTGCTACCCCTACCTTGACACCCCGGAGATGCGATCGAGTTACTTGGCAGAGAGAGTGTCATCTACTTTGACACTCAGGAATATGCACGAGATGGCGTACACTAAGGGGATTGGGACCGAGGGACCGCATTCGGTTTGGTGGAGTAGTGTTGGGGACTATAGTGAGGTTTTCCACTCTTACGGGGTGGACCAGTCAGCTTGGGGGACGCCTCAGTCCTTTCCCTACGGTGGTTTGACCCCATGACACGTAGGTCCGGGAGGTGGAGCGGGAGTTGAAGCAGGTATTGGGTCATCGGGAGCGGGGACTTCGGGAGGCGATGGTGGTGGTGATGAGGTAATGGAGGAGGAGCAGCAGCAGGAGTGATACTCCTATTTCTTTATCCTAGTTATGATCGTGATGTTGGATGTTGGTAGTTGTCGGTTGTTAGAACTTTTATTTGGGGATTTGTATGCTTGGCCATAAAGCCGGATTTACTAGTATGACCTTGTTGCAGGATTTTGGGGGTCGGGAAGTCATCCCGACTCACTTTTATGCGACGATTATGAATATACATGGGTTTATGACAGGTTTTCCAAAGGCATTTGACCTCTAGGTACTCGACAGAGTACCCAATACTCGGTCGAGTAGCTACAGGTATGACAGAATTGATGCATTCTGATCTCGGGGCTACTCGATCGAGTAGCCAAGACACTCGATCGAGTAGCAGGACACTCGATCGAGTACCTCTACATACTCGATCGAGTAGCACTGTTACAGGAACTTTTCGAAAATTAAAATTGTTTAATTGTTATATAATTGCATGTTTGATGTTTAACATGATTATTAGTGAGTAGTAACATGTTCGGACCGTTCAATTCATATGTTGGAAGTCGTGCCTAGTTTTAAAGGCGTCTTTGCTTCGAATAGTGGAGTTGTAATTATCCTAATTATATTCATTTTACATCCGTTTAGTCTGCAAGTTATATTTCACCGAATTCAATATATATATATACAAATTAAAATGATATGCTTATACGTGCTTGACGGTTACTAGTTGTCCGAATAGGGTTGTATGTATCGTTGTGATTGACTAGTTGTACGAGTAATATGAGTAATGTCAACAATAAATAATATGGTTTTAATTTATGTCACGATACAAGTAATAGGTATTATGTCTGGTAATTTGGTGGTGAACTTCGGGGACGAAGTTCCTTTTAGAGAGGAAGAGTAATGTCGCAAAATAAAAAGGTTGATTTTGAGACTATGTTGATGTTCGTTTATAATGTCTTGTTGATTATTTGCAAAGTTTTCTTTTACCTTGGTTACTTTGATTGTATGAAGTTGTAATTGGTTACTTTAGTTCATCGAGTAATTCATACGTTGAAGTGAAAATTGATAGCATGTTTAAAAGTTGGTCGTAAAGAGATAGTTGTGGTGCAATGTGTCGTAGTAGAATTGCGTTGTTGAGTAACATAGTGGTATAGTCGTGCGGCATGAAGTTGATATGAGATATGTTTCGTATTGATAGTTGTTACTAGTGAATAAAGTAATCCCGTAATATGATGGGCGATCGTTGTTGGTGTTGGTTTGCATTGCAAGGTCGGTCTTTTAGACGATGGTTTGTAAGAGCCGATATACATATACATATATTTAGAACGTTAGATAACGATGATGATGACATGGGGGATGGCGTTTCAGGGAAGTAGGTGTTTTGTGTCGGAAGAATAGTGATGTCGTGTCTTCCCGTGTCTTGTGCGTTGAGTTAGGTGAGTTGAACTTCGGGGACGAAGTTCTTTTTAAGGGGGGAAGACTGTAATACCCGCCCTTTTAGGGACCCTTTGACCAGCGTTGACTGACCTTGGGAGCGGGAATAGTTCTTAGAAGTGCATGCCAAGCTATCTTGGGTTACGGGTTATGAGTGGTACTTGATAGAGTAGAGGCTACTCGATCGAGTAGCATGGTTACTCGATCGAGTAGGGGGTCACTCGATCGAGTATGTGTGCTACTCGATCGAGTATCGGGTTTTCAGCGAGGGTTTTTAATCGCGTTTTGTAAAATCCGCAAATCATTTCCGCCTAATTCCTTCTATCCTCTAGTCGCCCCTTTCCCTTCCCTTCACCATAAAACCTCCATGGAAGCCTTTTGAAGGTCCTTGTGCCTTAAGAAAGCATAGCTTGAGTCGGGTAGCGGTCTTTTGCCGGGTTTCTCCTTGTAGGTATGTTGTCATCATCATCTGTATCCTTGTCTTTACAATTAGGGTTTGCTTGGTAGTAATAGATGATTGTGTTGTGGTTATAGGCTTTGTTTGATTGCTGGATATGTCATATGTTGGCATGGATTGGTTGCAGTTGCGTAAAGGTAAGTTCGCCGACTCAGTCTCTGTAGATGGTCTAGTGCGTCGGTTGTTATGGGTGTTGTGTATTATTGTTGATTGATTCAGACGGTTGTTGATGTTGTATTGTGATTGCTGATTGTTTGTCTCTGGTTCTCGAGATGCGTTCTCGGCTGAGTGGAGTCACTTGCGGGAGTGACTTCACGCCCTAGTTTCGCCCTTCGTGGAACCCGCCACGGAAGGGGATGTGCACATTAATGGGACAGGGTTATCGCTCAGTATGATGAGCGGGGATTTTGTGGGTACGGCTGCGGTCCCCCACTGGCAGGGCTGGTCCAGTGGACAGTCGGTGATGGAGATTGGTTAGAGTGGGTGTGATTGTGCGTGTGACTGATTATGTTAGATTGTATTGTTAGATGTTGTTGGCTTTGTTGTGTCTTATCTCAGTACTGACCTTGTGTGGTTGTCTTGTTGTTTATGTGTCTGCCGTGATCCCTTATGGTGAGCAGTCTGTCTTAGCAGGTGTTGATATCGTTGATAGCTGGAGTCCGGGCAAGGATGAGTCTTCACGAGATTTGATAGTTATAGCAAGTAGCCTTTGAGTTGTATCTTTTATATCGTCAGTTGGTTTTAAATCACTTGTAATGTAACATAATAGTTCTTTTATCGACATTTGATTATTACTGTCCTCGGGTAACCGAGATGGTAATGCCCTTATATGCTAAGTAAGGCCTAGTTAAGGCTCCTCTGGATATGGGGGTGTTACATCTACCTCTGCCCGGTGGTGGTTGTGGTGGTGGTCTTTCTCCTCCTCTTGGTAATGTAGGGACGTTGGCCATCAATGTAGTCATGGATTGCAAAATCAAATCGACATTTGTTGTTAGCCGATTAAACTTTTGTTCAAGACCACTCAATCTCTCTTCACTCATTTTACTCATGGCTATTTTGTGGTTTATGATGTGGTTAGGATATATGGTGAACTCACAAAGGCTTGACACTAACACAACAATACAATTGTGTCATACTAACCAAAGCTCTGATAACCAATTTGAAGTAAAACTCTCAAGACTCGGATTTTGACTGAAACTGACTCGATTTGGACAGTGATTTGAACTGCTTAATTGTGATAAAAAGGACTAAAAAACCGAACAGAAACTCCGAGGACTGCAATCGAACAGTCGACAGACCTGTTTGGTACCACGGGATCCTGAACTCTACAATCGAATAGAGTTGCAAGCGTGATTAGGATATGACTTAATCCAAGCACTAAGCCACTAAATTAAGTCTAAGGGAAATTTCAAGCACTAAGCAAAGAAATTACTCAAACCTCAATCACTAAGCAAAGAGGACTATTCAAGCACTCAGCAAAGAATAGGTTTTGATGAAGAAAATACTTGGTTTCTTACTCATTCTTTAATTCACTCAATCTGAATTTTACATGAGGAAAGCCTTGTTTTTATAGGCCAAGCCAAGCAATCCTAGCCATCCATCTAACCTAGCATCTAACGGCTCAAAAGCACCTAGGAAAACCGGTATAAAAGTGGCCCAAGGCCTTACACGAAGTTCTTACACAAGTTGAAAAACAAATACTAAAAACAAGAAAAGTAAACTAATAAGGACAATGATTATTTGGACTCCTTGGAAACTTCAAATGGTCCTCATACCAGCCGAAAAAGAGCCTTGGAGTAGCCATCATAGAGTCAAACAAAAGCCCTTACACAAGCCTTACACAAATGTAAGAGTGAAAGCGACATTTGGACCTTCCTTGAAAGCGACATTTGATCTTAATTTGAAAATGATAAAACAGCCCTCTTGGACTCTCTTGGACGACCAACCAACCCTTATTCAGCCTAGGATTTTCTTGATTTATTTAACTAGAAAGAATAGGACCATTTGGAAGCGAACTAAGGTCCATTGTTGAAAACCGATAAACTTGTTACTCGGTTTTTTCTTGTGACTTTATCTTAGTTCGGTTCCTTACTTAAATAAAAGTCCCTAGCCAAAAAGTCTCCAAATTCATTAAAGAATTGAGACATGACAAAAATTACCGTGCCTTTTTAGACGGATTTTGGAGTCTGGACCTCGTTTTGCGTGAAGGATCAAAATCGGGTGGAAGCATGGTTTAGGCGTGGCTCCTTTTGCTTCACAAGTGCCTCTAGTTTCTCGACATTTTCAATCATGTTAAGAATGTGTGGGCTAACCGGTTGTCCCTTCTGGAGTTTCGCATCAAAGAAGCGACTGGTATGCTCATAAGTAACGATTCTCGGTGCTTTTGAGAACTCATTAGTGAGCGTGGTGAAAATCTTGTTTGCACCTTGGGCAATGAAGCGTCTTTGCAAATTGGTTTCCATTGCAAAAATGAGTACGTTCTTTATTGCACCCGCTTCCATGACGAAGTCACTATAAGCAAGTGACTCGTTAGCTCTTGCATTCGGGCCTGGGTTTGGCGGTATTGGCTCAGTTAAGTACTTGTGCTTACCGTCAGCAATGGCAGCATTCCGTAATGATGCCTCCCAGTCAGCAAAGTTGGACCCGTCATTCTTCAGTCGTGTGGACTGATTCATGTGGTCCATGAAAGTTTTGAGCCAGGACTCGCATGCAAGTGTGAAACTTGGCATAGAGATTTCGTTATTTCCAGCCATTTGTTGTAAGCAGTATTATCAATATAAAATGAATCCTACACCGCGAAAAGAAGAATAAAATATAATAAGCATACTCATCGTTATGATTTAAGTCTAATGCAAAACTGTTATAAGCGAAGACTCAAGCATTTATACAATTTACCTCCTTCAAGAATTATATAAATGATCTAAAGATTCAATTATCTGTAAATTGATAAGCCAACCTCTTGGCTAATTCTTCTGTTAGAATTCTTGGTTGATAAATTTCTGTAAATTCTATCTACAGTCCATCATAATCACGAGAAACTCTTCGGATTATAATGTTGAGGTAAAATAAGTCAACACAAACTACTTACCCAACGTAGAAGGGGCCACATGAAGAGTAAGGTCCTATATGCCTAACGACGAAGAAGGAATTCATAGTTGTTTGGCCTTATAAAGACTAGTCTCAATTTTAGTTATAGAGGAAGATCCCATCAACTTTATTTTAATTCATTTTAAGTGAACTAATATCTAACATGCGAGAATGAATAAACTAAGATGATGGCTTTAAAAGGTGTGACATCTTTATGTCCATGAAAACTAACATTCAAACTATACGAGTCAATTTTCATGCATATTAGTAGTAGGTGGTTTGGTTTAGGCGGAATATGATGCACTAATTATCATGCAAATGAAAAGCAACGAGAATGAAAAACGTATAACAAAATAAAGTCCTACTGTGGCCTATCCACCAAAAAGAACATAAATACAACTTTGGAATCCATCCTTGGACCCGAGAAGCTTGTCTTGATGTTCCATCTTGGTCCATGTAGCGGGAGTGAGCAATCCAATCTCCATATTTAGTCTTCTCATAATTACAATAAAAATACAAAATAAACCTATTTACATTCTAATTTCAAAAACATAATAGTTAAAGAAAACCAAAGGAGATTCGAGATCTCAAAATTACATTAAGACTATGTTTCCTTCATTACAAAAAAAAAACAACTAAGGCCACACTAGGTATTATAAAATTACAACCGATTGCAAAAATACGTAAATAAACCATTCAACAATTCATACAACTTAAATAAAATGCATCAACTATAAATTAATCATTCAAGACATAATTTCTTAATTATGTAGAGTAATTTATCCAAACCACCTATTTTATAATTATCAAAATTATGTGACAATTCCTCAATTACTCACAATAATTCCAATCTTAATTCACATTAACTAGTGATATAAATTAATCCAACATTATTTTAAACCTCTTTAAAATAATTGGGTATCTAAAATTTGTGAACTTTTTCACAACAAACTATCATACATTATAAATTTAATGTACAATAATTATTAGCCAAAACAAACAATTTTTTTTATTTGCTCTCGGCATTTAAAAAAAAAAAACGAAAAACAGTTTTTCTTTTTTTCATCTCGGCATTAAGCCCTAAAAACCAAAAAACAGTTTTTTTTTCTTTTTCTCGAAAAACAACCCTTTTAATGTGAACAATTTGTTTAAAGTTGCTACTAGAACAAGATTGGCATAATCAACAACTTTTAATTTAAACTTAGATCCAAACTAGATGATTCAATTTAACCTCTTAAAAATGAATATCTAAATCATGATTAAATCGATTATCCGAATATTTGATTCATCACAATTAATTTGAACATTATTAAATTAACTTGTATGCCAAAACTATATAGCAAAAAAAAGAAACAAATGAACATCATCAACAAAAACGATTTCCATTTACAATTTAATTTAATTCTTATTAAATCAAAACATCTACAAATTTATAATATTATCATCTTAACATGTTAAAACAACAATATCAATAAATCAAATGGAAACAAAGCAACAAAAAATCAAAAATGTCTCGGCAAAAAAAAAAAATGGTTCGGCCGAGACCTTTTTTTTTTCTTCAAAATTTTGTTTAAATCCATTTATGAAAATTATATAAAATAATTTCGTGGCCTATGCTATGATACCACTTGTGGGAAATATCGGTATACTTCATCAAGAAATTCGGATTATAACGAAATTATAATTATGAAATTGCTAGTCATAAACGAAATTGCATAAACAAAAAGAGTAGAGATTAGAATCAACCTTTGGTCCTAATAATTTGGCCTAAGAACAAATATCGAGATCGATATTCTCCTAATCGTTGCACCCAAAATGCTTTGAAAAATGCCCTTCTTTTGCTAGAAAAGAACCCTAATTTCACTAATTATATTTAGGGTTTTGATGAGAGGTTTTTGTGGAAAAAAATCAAGTAAGAAAAATAATCTCCCTCTCTCTGCTTATAACCGTCCAACAAGAGGAGAAAAGAGAGGAAGATTTTTTCTTCTCTTTTTTTTATTCCAAACCGAGAATACCAAAAATAAGGAGAGAATATCTTCTTATTTTAGGTAGTTATTAAAATGTATAAAATGTGTATATTTATCAATTGTCAATTATGTCAACACGTATTTAATAAGTCCACACACAACAGTTTGTAGTCGATTTATTAATACCGGTATGTCAACATTTATTATGACAATTACGTATAATATATACATTAAATATAAATATCGCATATTTATAATTTGCTAATTAAATATAACCGTTTACGTTTAATTATGAATTAACATCTTAATTCGTTTAAGCTAACATTATATACAATGATTAAATATAACAGTTTATATTCAATTTACGAATTAATAATTAATTCGTCTCGTATCATCATCACATTGACTAACTTTTTAGTCAATTAAATGAACTAACCTTTTAGTCATATAAGGCATCAATGTGATTATATTTTCATATAATCACATCTCTCAAACACATCCTATAGGTGTGACTTTTAGGGACCAGTTGATCACCGTCATCAGTATGATAATAACGTCAAACTTCTATCAATCCAACCGTTATTAATAAACGTTAATCAACTGATAAAATACTAAGTATACCCTGTGAACCTATAAGAGATTTATATACGTTATCACACTAACTGTGGAGGACACAAGCTCCAACAATACGCCCATAGCGCATCATCAAGTCTCAAACTCTAATCTTTCCGATTTGGATTCACCGTCTTCTCTAAGATGGACTTCACTTCCCTATTGGACACCTCGGCTTGCCCATTTGTTTGGGGATGGTAAGCGGTAGAAACTTTGTGAGTGACACAATATTTCTTTAAAAGTGCTTCTGCAGCAGGAGCTAGGGGTAAGGGCCCTTCTTTTTCAAACCAAAGAAAACATTCCATGAATTTGTGCAAGGCAATGAAAAAGTTGGATGCATTTTTTTGATCAAAATGAAGCTTAAGAAACCTGAAATACTCACAACAGTCTCAGAATTTCAGGTCTAACTTCAGATGATCATATCTGGAGTTTTACTTGCTTAAAATTCGTGTTCTTTATATGTATAAAATCTTGAAGAAGTCTAGTTTCCAATGGCTTTGGAATCAGCAATATTAATTGAGCAGATTTTTCACAATTGTCACGCAGGAATACAATTCTGTTTTCTGAAATGACCTGTCAGTGTTCAAACTTTAATAACTCAAAATCTGTTGGTTATTTTTGGTTGATTCTTTTTGGAGATGAAAGCTAACTCCCATAGCTTTCATTTGAGCTATATGGGTATTTTTAGGCAAATTGAGGTTCAAGATAGGAATTTTCAAAGATGTTGCTACTGCACAGGAAGAGTATTGAACAGTCATTCTTGACGTGTTCTTACTCAAAAATCTATATCTCAAGTTCCAGGCCATATTTTTAGGTGATTATTTTTGGACATGGAAGCTAACTCCTTTAGATTTCATTTGGCGCCTGTGAAGCATTTTATTTTATCCTGAGGGAAGAGATATGATTTTTTGAATACAAGGCATATATGTGAAAGCTGTTGTACAATTCAGTCCTGAGCTGAACTCGCTCAAAGGCCTATAACTGAAGATCCAGACATAATCTTTGAATGATTCCAATTGGAGGAGGAAGCTAACTTATTTAGATTTTAATTGGTATAAGGTAATCACCCTATTTCATCCTAAACAGCTAGTTATGGCTCCTGCAAGGAAGGCCTCATTTTTGAATGTTACTAAGTTGTCTGTTTTGCATAATGTGTGCAGTAGGGGAATTCCTATCGAATTACATGGCTTGAATGGCACGTCCAAGGATGCCAAATGATCTCTAAATGATTCCAATTATGTGAGCATCAGAAAACAAGAAAAGGAGACCCTCACATGTGATCAAAAGCAGTTTACTTTTGAGGAGACACAATGAAAGTGACAGTTTGTCCTCTTCCTCTCCTTGTCTCCTCTTTTTTCTGTTCTCTACTGCAAGGACCGGCTTTTGGCCATAAAAGAAGACACTACAACATCTCTTATTTGTCTTAGTAGTTGACATTCAGATCCAATCAATTTGTCCTCTTACCTTATTCAAAATCAACCCTTAGATTAAAGTAGTTTTACATCAATAGCTAGATTTTTCTTAGGGTTTTATTTTGCTGCATTTGTAAGCTCTATATAAAGAGCCATTCTCAATTGTGATATTCAGATTTTGATTAATGAACAAAAACCTGAGATTTCTCTCAAGTATTGCAAATCTTAATTCTTGCCGAGTTCTAGAGTTAAGTCAAGCTTAATAACATTCTCTAGTGTTGATTAAGTACCTGTGGGTGAGTTTCTTCCAATCCTGTGCTTGCTGTGGGTTCTCTGAACCTTACTGTTGTTTTAAGTTTGATACTCTCTGTGCTTGTTGTGAGTGTGTCAAATTTTTGGCTTAAATTGTTGAACTAATCTCCCGTGCTTACTGTTTAGGTGATTTTTACCAAGTTAGTATTAGGTCAATGCGGTCTTACTCGTTGCTTGCTTGATTTGATCGTTTTTTTTTTATATTTAAATTAGGAAATAAAGCACGAAATATAAATTGACACGTAAGATTTGGTGACGCGGAAAACCCAATGTGGGAACAACCGCGGGAGGGATGGTACCCTGCCAAATATTGCACTATCTTTGAATGGGAAGATGAATACAATTGATGCGTAATGTAAATCTTGCTAACACGTGGTATTGTGTATGTGTGATCTTGGATGTCCTTCTTCGATTGCTTCCCTTACTATTTATAGGGTAAGAACCCTAGGTGTATCCTACCATGTTTATGGAAAGGAATTTAACTTCCATAATAACTCTTTCCTTATCTCACTATCTCCCTCAATTCTCCTTGATCTCCCTAAATGCTCACTGACTTCTCCTTGACTTATCTTTCCTAAACATGGATGCTTCCTTCAATGGGCTTTGGCCTCCTTCTACACGCGCCTGCTGGCCATTTTTTCCCTTTCAGCGCCCTTGCTCCCAATCGTGGGCTCCCCTTCTTCCACTCCTTCCTCTATAATCCATTACTTACTAGGTGGGCTTTCCCCATTGTGTGAATTTTAGCCCAAACAGTTTGCCCCCAATTTGTTGCGAGGTACGCTTCGAGGCGTCGAACAAGGAATTTACGTAGTTGATTATTTAAAACCCTAAACCGTCATTTACACTTCCTCCCATGCACACTCATCATTACTCGCCGCCCTCCTCCTTATTTCTCGCGCCCCTCTCTCTCTCTCTCTCTCTCTCTCTCTCTCTCTCTCTCTCTCTCTCTCTCTCTCTCTCTCTCTCTCTCTCTCTCTCTCTCTCTCTCTCTCTTCCTTTATAATCTCAACTCCCTCCTCACTTCATTTACTCACTTCTATTATTCCCAAAAAAAAAACTCTCCCCCTTATTCTCATTTCTCCCTTTTCTCTTTTTTCGCCGGCTTCACTGCTTCACTCCCGCCGTCCTCTTCACCAGGTATTTCTCCCTTCCCTCCTTTCTTTTCTTTTTTCAATCATGGGAAAGACCCGACAAGCCTTTTCATCCTCTACCCCAGCTGACCGGAATCCAGACCCCGTCTTTCCTTCACGAAATCTTTTTACTCACCCCCATGACTGTGACTCCGTTCTGACTCCCGCCGATATTCCTCTAATCAAGGGTATGCTCGGCCTTGGTGATGGGGTTGAGATAACCATCCCTGAACGGGGTTAAAAGGCTGATGCTATCCGTCTGGGGTGGGCTTGTTTCTATTTATACCGATTTAGATACGTCCTCCGTTTCCCCTTTCCGAAACTTATCCAAGACTTCATCTTTACCAACAACTTTGCTATGGCACAAATCTCGGCCACCGTTTGGAGGGTTCTTGTCTACTCTTTAGCTGCATGTCAGAACTCTGGCAATTCCATGTCTCTGGGCGATTTGGCCCATATGTATGATATCAGGTCCTTGGGGGAGGGGCCAATTCTCGCTCCGGGGTTCTGGTGAGACTCCCTTCAAGCATGTGTCGAAGTCTAGGGACGAGAAATGGTTTGAGGACTTCTTCTATGTGAGGAAGGCTTCTATCCAGCCGCCTGCTGACTATATCTTTGAGAAATGGATTATTACTTCAAGTAAGTAGCTTTCCTAACTCCTAGCTTGTTAATCCCAATGCTTACTGGCTTACTATGTCGTTTTCATACAGGTCCCTGCTACCTAACCCGCATTGGTGCCCTGATCCCTGCTCGCAACAAACTGTTCTGCATTCCTCTGAGCGAAAGGAAGTTCCCTGATCTGCTGCCTGGATATTCACCTGCTTCCTCCTCCACCCCTGCAATCAGCCTACAGCATGTCTTCCGGTAAGCTGCCTAAAGTTTTCTTTACTTGCGTGTAACCTTGCTGGCTGTCTAACCCTTCCTGACACCTGAAATAATGACTGCTTGCAGGTGCAAAAGTCGACCTTTTGGCGGCTATCCTCCAGAGTGTTAAAAGAAAAAGGTCCGCTATGAGTCCTGACGTGGCGTCTGCTTCCAAGAGGAGAGCCTCTGCTGCCTCTTTCCAGTCACCTCCTACTCATTCCAGCTCCGCTCGGACTGAACCTCTAGAGGTCAGCCCGCTGTCACGTCATCCTCCTACTCCTCCTGCCAGCCCTCGTGCTTCTGCTAGCGGTGGCATCATCGCCCATTTTCCAGAGGGCTTTGGAAATGTTGAAAGGTGCCATACTGGCCTGAAATTGACCAATTGCTCTTCCCTCCTCTGGTTGATGCTTTCTCGGAGTTTGGTCCCGAGGAGATGGTTGAGAACGATGTGCATAATGCTTTCATGGTGAGTATCCTTCGTCTTCTACCTGTTATAAGTTTCTTATCTTCAATTCCTGCTAACTTTGACTTTCCTTGCCCCCAGGCCCTCCAGTCTGCTCTCTATAACAGGAAGATGATCAACATAGTGCAGACCACTAGTCGTGCTACTAGCGCCAAGAACAGGGAGCTGGCTGGGTCCGTCGTTGATCTAGAGAAGCAGCGCGCTGATTTGAGGGGATGGGTGGCTGAGCTGAAGGCAGATATAGCCGACACAAAGAAGAAGCTGAAGGAAGGGGCTGATCATCTGGCTCGTACCCAGGAGGTTTGCACCAATTTCTCTGACTCGTTGAAGCGCTTTGAGGAGAGGATCAGTGAGCTGATTACCCTGGCCTCCAACATTGTTGCCTATGCTACCTGGCGGGGAAAGATCAGCGGAATGCGTGTTGACCTCGAGGAGCCTCCAACTCTGCAAGCTATTGAAGAATAAGAGAGGCAGTTGGAGACCCTGTACCCGGTGCAACCTGACCTGAGCATCCTGATGCCCGAAGTTGGCGAAGTGAATTCTCCTGCGCTGGCTGAGCAGGCTGATGCTGAGGATGCTGGGTTGCCCCAGGATGTTGCTGACGGAGCTCAGGAAGCTGTGGTAGCTGAGGGTGTGCAAGCTGGTCTCGTACCTGAAACAGATGGTCAACAGGATGAGGCAGAAAAGATGCCAGATGTGGAGGTCATTAATGTGACCGACAATTAAGAAGTTTTTTTTTTTTTTTTTTTTATATCAGTGAACTTTTGGTAGTCTGGCCCTTTGGTGGTAGACTTGTAATATTTTGAAACACTTTTCTGGTAGCTCACCATGGTGGCGATTAAACTCTGGGGCCGTATTTTCGGCCAGATTTTTGGAATACCCCTTGCCTCAATTTGGCAAGTTTTAATTATATATTGTGTGTTAAATTTCGTTTTTCTTAGTTTAGGAGGTTGTCGTGTCAACCTGTTGACTGATTTAGGCGAGTCATGTCATCCTGAGGAGGCTGACTCAGACTCAGCTAGCTGCCGTGTCAGTCTGTTGACTGATTTAGGCATGTGCCGTATTGTAAGGAGGGGTGGCCGTGTCAACCTTAGAGGCTGATTTAGACCAGTCGTGTCAGCCTGAAAAGCCTAATTTAGACTCAGCTAGCTGTCGTGTCAGCCTGATTGCTGATTTAGGCATATGCCGCAATTTTGACTACTTAACCTTGTTCATGATGCAAGGTGTGTTCATCATATTTTAGAGCCAACAGGGGCGTACTTTAGGCAAGTTTATCGTTATTCTAGGACCGATGAGACGCTGCAGGATTTTGGTAGCGCAGAGATCCCTACGTTTCATATATGTGTGCATGCATGCTGGGGCCCTGATTAATTGCGATTAGTGCGAGCTACGTCCAGGGGGTGGTATTAGAGGTAGCTGGGTAAGCGTTTTAAGCTGTCAACCAGGCTCCCTTTCGTATGTTCCACAGTCTGCCTGATGAGGGTGCTCCTAGTGGAGAAAGTAGGTTAGGCATGTTGGAGTGGCATGTGCCTTGTCACCCCGCGTTGGTAGTTGAAAGTCTATTAGAATGATGTGAAGTACCTGACGCCATCTCATGGGGTACCAGAGCAATTGTGGTCCCAGGACGCTGTCAGACCACATCATCCAATAGCAGTTTAAAATTTGAAAGAGTAAGAGACCCCATAAATGGGAATGAAATTGGTAGTATGCCAACTACCGGACTTTCTTTTATTTTAAAATAATTTGGCTTTTCATAGTACACTACCCTGTAGGCTAAAATATACTTATTATTAAAAGTAATATCTCTTCACGTGAAGTATGTTCCATGGGCGTTGTATGATTTGACCATTCATAGTCATCAGTCTGTATGCACCATGGCCAACAACTCCTTCTACCTGGTATGGTCCTTCCCATTTGTAGGCGAATTTGCCTGCCTTTCGATTTTTAGTGTTCTGGAATACTTCAAGGAGAACCAGGTCTCCTACCTCCAAGAGCCCGACTTTCACATTCTTGTTGTAACTCCTGGCCACTGACTACTTGTAGGCAACTAGACGTATTTTTGCACTTGCTCGCAGCTCGTCTACTGTGTCCAAGCTCCTGACCATCTCTGCCTTATTCAGTTCCCCTGTCATACATCCATACCTGTGAGTGGGAACCAGAACCTCTGACGGAATGATTGCTTCCGCACCAAACACCAGGCTGAAGAGTGTTTGGCCTGTTGCTATCTTTGGCGTCGTTCTATCTGACCATAACACTAGTGGCAATTCATCTGCCCACTTTCCTCCTAACTCCTATAACCTCCTTCTCAGATTATCCATGGTAATTTTGTTGCTGGACTCAGCTTGTCCATTAGACTTTGCAGTCCTGGATGCTGATTTTTTCAAGGTGATCTTCCATCTGGCGCAGTATCCCTCAACATCATTGGAGATGAATTGTGAGCCATTGTAACATATGATCTCTGACGGGATACCAAACCTGCAGATGATATTGCTTTTTATGATGACTTGTTTGTCCTTCACTTCTGTGAATGCTTCTGCCTCTATCCACTTGGAGAAATAATCTGTCATCGCCAGCATCCATATCCTGTTCCCCGTGGCTCTTGGTAGGGGGGCTACTATGTCCATACCCCATGTCATGAACGGTCAGGGAGAAATGATAGGGTGTAAGGGCTCTACTGGATGATGGATCATTGGTGCTGAGTGCTGGCAAGCATCACACTTGCGTGCGTATTGTGCTGCATCTGCCCTCATTGTGGGCAAGAAGTATCCTTGTCTGAGAGCTTTATTTGACAGACTCCTACCCCCTGCATGGTTTCCAAATTCACCACTGTGGAGAGCATGTAACACGGTCTGTGCTTCCTCCTTGTCCAGACATCGTAATTAGGAACCTGCCAGTGACTTCTTGAAGAGTGTATCATCAATTAGTATAAATCTAGAAGCCTTTACTCTGAAAGCTCTTACTTCCTTCTTGTCATCTGGCAGCTTGCTATGACGTAGCCATTCTAGGTAGGGTGTGCGCCAATCCTAGTCATCTGCCTGTATAGCTGGTTGGTCAGGCGGCTGGGAGTCTTCCCCGGCCTCTGTAGCTGTCTGAACTCCCACTTCGTCCTGATGGTCCTCCGGTTCTCCTCTGTCTATTTCATCTGTCTTCTGGATAGAAGGTTCCAGCATGTGTGCGATGGGAATGCTGGATAGTTCTATCGGCTTGAACGTTGCCCCAGAGTTGCTAAGGCATCTGCTTCCACATTCTGATCTCTGGGAATCTGCTTGAGCTTGCAAGTTTTGAATTTTTGCTTTAACTCATGTTCTACCTTTAAGTATGCATTGAATCTCTGGCTATAAACTCGTCATTTACGTGGTTGACTATTAGCCGCATTCCTAGTATCAAAGCCTCGTATTCTGTTTCATTATTGGTTGCCTTGAATTCACATCTTACTGCTTGTGCTATCAAATCCCCCTGTGGTGATCGCAGGATTAACCCTACACCTGTCCCCTTTTGATTGGAGGCTCCGTCGATATGCATCTGCCAGATCTCAACGTCCCTGTTTCCCTCTAGGGCGATGATTTCCTCATCTACCAGATTTTGGATGGCTGGACTGAAGTCTGAGACAAAGTCTGCTAATGCTTGCGACTTGATTACTGTTATGGGGTCATACTGGATATCATACCCACTAAGGTGTACAGACCATTTTGACATTCTGCCTAACAGTTCAGGTTTCCTCATGACAGACTTCAGCGGGTAGTTGGTCACAACATGTATGGTGTGGGACTCAAAATAGGGGCGCAGCTTATAAGATGCTACCACCAGAGCTAGTACTAGTTTCTCGAGAGAAGTGTACCTGGTCTTTGCTAGAAGCATAGACTTGCTTACATAGTATACTAGCCTCTGTTCCTTCTCCCTCTCTCTGACTAGAACAACACTCACTGCCACCTCTGTGACGGCCAGGTAGAGGAACATTGGTTCTCCTGGTTCCGGTTTTGACAGCAGTGGTGGGTTGCTGAGGTAGTGTTTCGCATGGTTCCCGTTTGTCATATGTGTCTCTTTCATCAAGGGTGACAGCTGGTAAACCACTGTGAGAAATTCTGCAAAAATTTGCTGGTCTATCTCCTTTGGTCTCGGTGGCATGTCTTTTAGCTGCTGAGTACGTTAGCCCACTTAGGTCTGAGCCGCCTGTTATCACGTTTATTATCTTGATGCATGTGGGTGGATTTGCAGGTTTTGCGGAGCCTACTTTATCCTGCTGCTTTCCCCCACGTGGTAATAGGTGGCTCAACTCACCTTGCTCATACATGCGCTTGATCTCTCTTTGTAGTGTGTAGCAGTCCTCGATGTTATGCCCAATGTCACGATGGAACTCACCCTTCTTCTTGCTATCTTTTCGCCATGCCTGTCCTTCTACTGGTGGCTTGGGCCATCTTACTGCATCTCTCATCTCCCTGAATGCTTTCAGGATTCCTCTGATGCCTGTAGTTAATCCATACTCTGCCAGAGTAGGGAGTAGCTGATTTTATTCGATTCTGTTGACTCCCCTTACATATGGTCTATACCTTTCGTCCCTTTTACTTGTAGATTGTTTTCTTCCTGACTTTTCTACGGCTGAGGTGCTGGAGACGCTTGGTGTATTAGGCAGGCTCGCTCTGGCTAGAATGTCTTCCTCCAATCTGATTGCGGCTGCTGCCTTTTCTTATACCGCTTCAAAGCTATGACAAGGGTGCATAGTTAGCTGCTTGTACAGGTCAGAGTTATGGTGGATGCCTCTCCTGAAAGCTTCTACTGCTGTTGAGACATCACATTCCCGTACTGCCACCTTCTCATTGTTGAATCTAGTATTGTATTCTCCAATGGTTTCTCCTGCCCCTGGATAATTCTGTATAAATCTCATGCATGCTTTTGTGGCTTCCGGCTGCTTGCAAACTGCTGGGTAAATGCGTTTACCAACTCAGCAAATGTGGAGATCGACCTGTTGGGTAGACTCACAAACCATCGAAGTGTCGGCCCCGTTAAGGTGGATCCGAATCCTTTACACATGCAAGCTTCTTTGACCTGCCCTACGGCTGTTACTGTCCTCATCTTCTGCTTGTACTGGCTTATATGGTCAAAGGGATCTGCTGTGCCATCAAAGAGAGGCATATTTGGATTTGTGAATCCCTTTGGCATGCCTGTGATGGATATGGCATCCACGAATGGCTAGTCGGCATAACTGTCAGGTGCTGCTTTCTCAAGTGGGGGTGGAAATCCTGGAACCCTGCTTAGCATCTCTCTTAACTCCAAGTACTACTGATTTGTTATGCTGCCTGAATCTGGGGTCCGCATGTCAGCTGCTTGCTGACTCAATGCGCTACCTCCCGACCCAAACACTTGAAGGTTCTGATGTGTTCCGGCAGCTAAGGGGGTTGAGGTTACGATTGTTCCTTGCTGCCAGTTCACCTGGGGGTTTACCGCGGACCCTGCTCCAGGCGTCTGGCCGGTTGCTACAAAATTATCAACAAGGGTGCCACCTGTTCGTGCTTCCACATGGCTGGCTGGCGGCCAGTTATCTAGTGTGAGATATCCCAGCCCTTGTGGGGTTATTCTTTCATCTGATGATACTGTAGCTAGATCCAGCCTCGTTACAAGTTCAGCTGGTACCTGTCGAGACGGATTCCTGCTGCCTGATGCCCTCGGTGTTAGATACACTACTGAGCTCTTCCTTCACCTACCTTGCTTGTTGATGTGGCAAATTGCTGCTTCAGAATGTCTATCTGTGCCCAGAGCTCTCTGTCCCTTTTCCTTGTTTCAGCTTCAGCTTTCTTCTGGTCTTCTCTCATGTTTTCCATGGCTTTTTGAAGGTTCTCTACGCCAGCGAGCAAGATTTGTGTTGGATTGGGCGGTGGGGTGAGGCCTGAGCTCGCTGTTCCTTTATCTGATCTGGCTTGGGTTGTAACACCAAGGGTTTTAGGAGGCAAAGAAGTTTTTGCCGTGGGTATGGTTCTTGAGGTGTGCCCAGGAGCCTGCGTTGACACCGTTGATGTCGGGTTTTGAGTAGAATTTGGTGGCAACGACGGTTGAATACTCCCTGACACGGCTTATGATACTTGCTTATCCATGGTGTATTTAGATTATCAACGATTGACGACCACAACGCCCCACGGTGGGCGCCAAACTGTTTAGGTGATTTTTACCAAGTTAATTGTATTAGATCAATGCGGTCTTACTCGTTGGTTGCTTGATTTGATCGTTTGATTTTTATATGTAAATTAGGAAATAAAGCACGAAATATAAATTGACACGTATGATTTGGTGACGCGGAAAACCCAATGTGGGAACAACCGCGGGAGGGATGGTATCCTGCCAAATATTACACTATCTTTGAATGGGAGGATGAATACAATTGATGCGTAATGTAAATCTTGCTAGCACGTGGTATTGTGTATCTGTGATCTTGGATATCCTTCTTCGATTGCTTCCCTTGCTATTTATAGGGTAAGAACCCTAGGTGTATCCTACCATGTTTATGTAAAGGAATATAACTTCCATAATAACTCTTTCCATATCTCACTATCTCCCTCAATACTCCTTGATCTCCCTGAATGCTCCCTGACTTCTCCCCGACTTATCTTTCCTAAACATGGATGCTTCCTTCAGTGGGCTTTGGCCTCCTTCTACACGTGCCTGCTGGCCCATTTCCTCTTTCAGCGCCCTTACTCCCTATCGTGGGCTCCCCTTCTTACACTCCTTCCTTTATGATCCATTACTTACTAGGTGGGCTTTCCTCATTGTGTGAATTTTATCCCAAACACTTACTGTGGTTATTATTTTGATAATTATATCCTTTTATTTGTTGCATTATACACAAAAAAAATCCTACAAAAAGAGTGTCTTATCTTATTGTTTGTTGCTGCAACTTTCAGATTTAGTTGTTGTTGTTTGTCTCAACTTTAAATCCCTCAAATTAAAAGAGAGCCCCACCATGACAATCCAAAGTGGTAGTCAGAGCTAAGGTTATAACATAAGTTCCATGATTGTGTTAGTCTTGGGATAATCCTCTCAAAAAATAAAAATCTGTTTTCTGAAGTTGTTGCATTCTGATCTTTATAGGTAAATCGTTGCCAAGGGTGTTATCCCTTATGTTCCATGTCCTAAGATGAAGGCTCATGAACTTGGCTCCCTAACCAAGTCCATTGCAGTAACTATGAAGAAGTTAGAAGCCTTAGGAAGAGGACATGAAGGTGTTGTGCATACAACGAAAGCAACCAGCAGTCATGGAGCTCCAAGGCAGCCAAAACCACCTGATTTGTGCCAAGGGGAACACCACCTGCTCCATAAGTGTTCTAAGTCCTCTCCAACCCATAGAGGCAGAGGTATAACACCATTACTTCCTTATTTTAATGGTGAACATGGTAGGTATCTTGGTTATATGGTGTTGAATGCTATTTTGAGAACAAGTGTTTTTCTAATAAAGAGAAGTGTGAACTGGTTGTGTCTTGCTTAAAAGTTGATGCTTTGTTGTGGTATAGTACTCTTAATTTTTCAAGGAGCATGGAAGGGAAGAGTAGGATAAGATCTTGGTTTAAACTTAAAATGAACATGAGATTAAAGTTCTTACCTTGTTCTATCTTGGATAAATTATGGACTGAACTTAAAACCCTTAAGGAAAATTCTTTAAGTGTTGTTGAATATGCTAAGTTGTTTGAGGAGTTACACTTTGTGTGTGACAAAGAAGTTGATTCTGTCCAAGGGGGGATCAGATTTTATCTTGGCTTGAAATCTGAAATTGCTAGGAGAATTAATTAGGAAATGATGCATTCATATAGTGAATTGCTTGAGTTGGCTTTGTGTGTTGAGGAGAGCTTAGCAAGGCCCAGGAAGCATGCGGCAGCCTTTTCTATGCTACCCTTACCTCGACACCCCGGAGACGCGATCCAGCTACTTGGCGGAGAGAGTGTCGTCTACCTTGACACTTCAGAATGTGCACGAGATGGCGTACGCTCAGGGGATTGGGACCGAGGGACCGCATCCGGTTTGGTGGAGTGGAGTTGGGGACTACTCAGGGGTTTTCCATTCCTACGGGGTGGATCAGTCGACGTGGGGGGCACCTTAGTCCTTTCCTTACGGTGGCTTGACTCCATGGTACGTGGGCCCAGGAGCAGGAGCAGGAGTAGGAGTAGATGCGGGGATCGGGGCATCGAGAGCAGGTACTTCTGGTGGTGGTGATGATGAGGTGATGTTTGAGCAGCAGCAGCAGGAGGAGGAGTGATACTCCTGGTTTTATCCTTGTTGATGGTAGTTGGTGTTAGTGGTTAGTAGTGTTGTTAGACTTTAGTAGTTAATTTGTTGCGACTTTGATTTGGGACTTGTATTGTTGGCCATAAGGCCGGATTTGATATTTTGACTTGTTGCAGGATGTTAGGAGTCGGGGAGTCATCCCGACTCGATTTTATATGACAAAATATGTGCATATAGGTTGATTTATGACGAGTTTTATAGGAATTTTGGCCTGAAGGTACTCGACAGAGTACCCCGTACTCTATCGAGTAACTGCAGGCATATAGGAAGCAAATCATTCTGATCTGTGGGCTACTCGATCGAGTAGCCAAGACACTCGATCGAGTAGCATGGCACTCGATCGAGTACCGCTACATACTCGATCGAGTAGCACTGTTACAGGAGGTTTTCGAAAAGAAAAATGTCCAACTGTTTTATAATTGCAAGTTTAATGTTTAATGTGGCTATTAGTGCGTAGTTACACCTTTGAACCATTAATTTCATATGTTACAAATCGTGTTTGAAGTTTTATAAGCGTATTTGTCACAATTAGTGAAGCGGTAATAATTTCTTGTTACTTTAGTGTTGCATACGCCCCATTACGATCTATTTATCGGAGTTGTAGCTTCTCGTACATTTGTGCATACCGTGTTAACATGTGTTGTCAATGGTGACTAGTTATTCCGGTGGCTTGCATATGATTTCTAATTTAGCGAGTATCTAGTCAGCGAGTAATGTCCATAACAAATAATATGGTTTTCGTTAAAGTTATGATGCAAATAAAAGGTAATGTGTGTTGTAATGTTGGTGGTGAACTTCGGGGGCGAAGTTCCTTTTTAGAGGGGAAGAGTAATGTTGCGAAAATAAAAGGCTGATTTCGAAGTTATGTTTTGTCTGCTTATAAGGTTTTGTCGTTTAATTACAAAAATTTTCTAGCACCTTGGTTACTTTACTTGTATGAAGTGCAATTGGTTACCTCGTTTGTGAAGTAATTTATGTGTTGTAGTGAAAATGATAGAATGAATTGTAAAGGACCGTCATAAAGAGTTTTACCTCGGCACGCTGCGTCGTAATAGAATGAATCGAGTAACACGGTGATGTTAATGGTGCAGTATGAGGTTGATATGAGACACGTTTCGGGTTGATAAGTCGTTGTCACATGATGAACGATGCTTGTTTGTGTTGGCTCATATGGCGAGTCGATGTTGGATACATAATCTTTAGTAGGAATTGATGCATACATGTTAGAGTGACAATTAACGGTGATAATGCTTGCATGATAGGGGTAAGAGTCATTAGGTATAATGTATAGTCGGTGATGATGATGACATGGGGGGGGGGGAAGTGGTATTTCCAGGGAGTAGTGGTTTGAGCGGGAAGATGGGTGAGGACGTGTTGTCTTCGTGTCTTGAGCGGGAGATAGGAGAGGTGAACTTCGGGGACGAAGTTCCTTTTAAGGGGGGAAGACTGTAATACCTGCCCTTTTAGGGAGCCTTTGACCATCGTTGACTGTCCTTGGGAGCGGGAGTAGTCTTAGAAAAGTATGCCAAAACCATCTTGGGGTGCGTGTTAAGAGTGGTACTCGATAGAGTAGAGGCTACTCGATCGAGTTGCTAGGTTACTCGATCGAGTAGGGGGCTACTCGATCGAGTATGTTGGGTACTCGATCGAGTACCGGGTTTTCAGCAAGGGTTTTATATCGCGTTTTGTTAAATCCGCAAATCACTTTCGCCACTTTCCTCCTATCCTTCAGTCGCCTCTTTCCCTTCCCTTCACCTCAAAACCTCCATGGAAGCCTTTTTGAAGATCCTTGAACCTTAGGAGGGCGTCACTTGTGTCGGGTAGCGGTCTCTTGCTGAGTTTTCTCCCTAATAGGTATGTCATAATCATCATCCGTGTCCTTGTTCTTTTAATTAGGGTTTGCTTGTTAAGTAATAGATATTTGTATGGTGGTGATAAGCTTTGCTTGGTCGCTGAATATGTGGTTTGTCAGCATGGATTGGTTGCAGTGCTTAAAGGTAGGTTCGCCTACTCGGTTTTACGTGGATGGTCTAGTGTGTCGGTCGTTGTGATAGCATTGTGACTGTTTGATATAGTAATTGTATTGTGATTGTGGTTGTGATTGTTGTTGATGGTTCGCGAGGCGTGGCCTCGGCTGAGTGGGGTCACTTGCGGGAGTGGCTTCACGCCCTAGTTTCGCCCTCCGTGGAACCCGCCACGGGAGGGGATGTGCACATTAATGGACAGGGTTATCGCTCGATACGATGAGCGGGGATTTGGTGGGTACGGCTGCGGTCCCCCATCGTTGGGGGCGGTCCAAAGTGGACGATCGATGTGAGTTGGTTGGATTGCGGTGATTGCGTTTGGGGCTGATAGTATTGTTTATATTGATAATTGTGGTTGCCACTGTCTTATCTTATCTCATTACTGACCTTGTGTGGTTGTTTGTTTGTTATGTGTCTGCCATGATCCCTTATGGTGAGCAGTCGGTCTTAGCAGGTGTTGATGTTGTTGATAGCTGGAGTCCGGGAAGGGATGAGTTCTCACGAGAGACGATGGTCATAGCGAGTAGTCTCTGAGTTGTACCTTTTATTTCGTTTGTTGGTTTAAAACACTTGTAATATAACTTAATAGTTCTTTTATTGACGTTTGATAATTACTTTCCTCGGGCAACCGGGATGGTAACGCCCTTATATGCTAAGGAAGGCCTAGTTAAGGCTCCTCTGAATATGGGGGTGTTACACTATCGAGTGGGGCTTACTCTGTCGAGTAAGTAGCTTCTTACGCAAAACTGTAGTTTGCCTGTAGGGTACTCGATCGAGTAAGTTGGGAACTCGATCGAGTAAGGGTCACTCGATCGAGTAAGTCACTTACTCGATCGAGTAAGTGTGTTTGACGGGTTTATTTGGACGGGTTTTGTTAATAACGCGAAATTAATGTAAAAGCTTTCATCATTATTTCTTAGACACTTTTTCAACATTCTTAAACCTTTTAAAGAGATTAGAAGTTACGTTGTTCGCATCTCTCGCGTTATTGGTAAATCCAAAGGCTAGTTTGGTCGGATCATCTCGTTCTTTACGCCGTTGTGATCATTGTGTCAAGGATAAGTTCCTCGTATAATTTTTATAGCATTTGGTTGAGTTTCATTAAAACCCTAATTGGGTAATGTTGGGGGTTTTGGGTGTTTTGTGTAGTATTGGTGGTAATTGTATGTGCGTGTGTTATACGAGGAGAATTCGTATAGGAGAGATTCTGATTAGCTGCTAGTTCGTCTGTGGTGATTGCTATTCCAGGTACGGTTTCCCTACTCAGTATTGGTTACATAGTGTTGTTGGTGATTGTCATTGTTCTTGATTAATTATCGTATTGGAATTGGTTTTTGGTAATTGTTGATTATGTAAGGTGATTATTGTATATCTATCTGTGATCTTCAGGGTGCGTCCTTGGCTGAGTGGAGTCACTTGCATGAGTGGCTTCAGTCCCTTGTTTCGCCTTCTGTGGAACCCGCCACAGAAGGGATGTGCACATTAATGAACATGGGTTTATCGCTTGGCCGAGATGAGCGCGGCTTAGGTGGGAACGGCCGCGGTCCCCCACTGGCGGTGTGGAGTACTTGTTGCGATGGGTACTCTGGCAACACTACACACTTCAGTTTTTAGTCAGGTGTGTGGAGATGAGATGGAGTTGTGGTGATTGGGTTGTGCTGATTGAGTTGTTTGTAGTATTGTTTTATTACAGCTGTTTGTTTTATGTAATCAGTACTGACCTCGTTTAAATGTTTTAAAAACTGTGGTGATCCATTCGGCGATGGTGAGCAGTTATTGAGCAGGTATGAGTCGATGCGCATGGGATAGCTGGGTTGAGTCATCACGATGCTGTTCTAGAAGTCTTCCGCTGTGTCGAACATTCTCTTATTTTGTTTAGTCGTTTGATAGTTTGAGAACCTTTGTATTTTCATTTATCAGTTTCGGAGTTGGTTGTATCTCTTTAATACGTTTCGCTTTTGTCTATTTGATTATCATTGCCTCGGGTAACTTAGATGGTAGCACTCTCATGTCTTAAGTGGTTATGGTAAGGCACTTGGAGTATGGGGGTGTTACAAAATGGTATCAGAGAGACGATCTTGAAACCTGTAACTAATGAACCTAATGAACATAGGGAGTCAAACTAAAATGAACCCGGGTAGAAGTTATTAGGATCAAATGCAAAGACTTGGTAGAAGTCCTAAAGTCGCGATCTCGCCTTACAACTTTGAACCGGTCTTGTGTGCCGTAAATCTATCTAGTAATGTATTGTGTGAATTGGTGGATGCATGCATGTGGAGGATAGGAGATGTGTGGTGAAAGATGATGATGGTATGATTATATATGTCATTGATTGAATACATGAATTGCATCATAGTTGATTTATGACGTGGCTTAATGGAAACATGGAAGGGAAGTTATCATTGTTTGTATATACATAGATATCGTATATATGTTTGTCGTTTTGCATAAAAGTATAGATGGTTGGTTGGAAGCGTTGAGTTGAACATGTGGGTAGTATACGAGTCAGCATGACTCGATCGAGTGGGGGGCACTCGATCGAGTAGGTAAGTGACTCGATCGAGTGGGTGTAACTCGATCATGTGGGTTGCTTTTCGTTTCTGGAAGTAGTCTGTTTTCGGGCATTCGATCGAGCAGGTTTGGGCACTCGATCGAGTGGAGTCAACTCGATCGAGTAAGGAGGTGGCTCGATCGAGTTCCTTTTTGGCTGCTTTCTGGTCAGGTTCTGGAGTCGAGGAACTCGATCGAGTAAGTGGACAACTCGATCGAGTGGCCTCAACTTGATCGAGTGGGTAGTGGTACTCGATCGAGTGGGTTTTACCCAGGTTTTTTTCGTGTTTTGAGATATGGGGTGTGTGTTTACGTTTACCTTTTCTTATATAGTTTCATGATGCCGCCGAAAAGAACCGCGTTGTATGCATGCCAGGGCTGAGAAAATGAGTGTAGATGAGATCGTTAAGATGTTGGAGCACCAAGATGCCCTTATAGAGGCTTTAAAGAAATTCGGGAAAGATAAAGAGGCGGGGGCGGATTATTCCAAGATGAGTATACATATAGCGAGGTTTAATCCTAAAGAGTACATGGGCACGGGTGCGCTAATTCTGCTCGATAATTGGCATAGAGAGATGGAAAACATACTCAATTTGGTTCATTGCCCAGAGGAACTTCGAGTGGAACAAGCTGCGTTCTACTTGAGGGAAGCAGCTGAAGAGTGGTGGGATAAGGTTAAGGTGAGTGCTCTGGACTTGTATGTGAAACAAGGGTTACCTGCTATACCATGGGATGAGTTTAAGAGGGCTATGAGGCGAGAGTTTGTGCCGGAGCATGTGCGTAGTAAGCTGAGAGAGGAGTTTGATGACTTCAAGATGACTGCTGATATGACGGTTGCTGAGTACTATCATAAGTTCAACGATAAATCTAGGTACGCGGAGCATATGGGGTTGAGCCAAGAGAACTTGGCACTGATATTTGAGAAGGGGTTGACACCCAAGATCATGGAGAAGTTGCCGGTAGGGGTCCTTACAGATGTTAAGTAAGTGTATGAGCGTGCCGAGAGAGCTGAGAGGTTGGTATAGATGACTAAGGAGAACATAGAGAGGGCTTCTGAGAAGAGGAAGGCTGAGAGTGAGAGGGTGGTCAGTCTAGTTACAAGAGGGGCGGCCATAACCAGGTGAGAGCTTATTCTTCAGGATCGGGTTTAGCGGTGGAGCTTCTTACGGGCATGGCCGTGGTGGTGGCAGCAGCAGTTGGGGTATTTCTTGCTTTAACTGTGGCGGTATGGGCCACAAGAGGCATGAGTGTACCAGTGTGGTGAGCGGGGGTTTCCAGAGACCATCACAGGGAGTTTTTCTCAGGGTCCATCTCAAATTTATGCTAGTAACATGCCGGCTGGGTCGTGGAATAATCGGGGTGGTCAGAGTAACAACAATGGTGGGGCTAACCGCAATGGCGGTAATTCATACCAGAGACCGGCGACGAACAACAACAACCAGGGGTCGGCTACTAAGCCGTCTACTTCAGCTAGTACTTTCCAGGGAGGTGGACAGAAGACCAGTGGTAAGATGTTCATGATGGAGAAGAAAGCAGCTGAGGATGATGCTCACGTTATCACAGGTACTTTTCTTGTTAATGGAGTCTTTAGCTTTGTTTTGTTTTATTCAGGAGCATCACAGTCGTTTGTATCATCGAGTCATGCTAAGGTTTTGGGTTTGAGTGAGTATGAGTCTATAAAAGAGGAAGTTTTTATACCGTCGGGTGAGTCCGTATCTTGTGGGCGGTTGTATAGAGGTGTGTCTATGATAGTTGGGCAGGTTGACCTACCAGTGGACTTGTTAGAATTCCCTTTGGATGGTTTTGAGATGATAGTTGGTATGGACTAGTTGGGTAAGTACAAGGCTAAGATAGACTGTCATCAAAAGAGGGTTTCTTTGAGAGGTCCTGATGCAGGAGCACTTGAAGAAAATGAAAATGAAGTCTTAATTAGTCGAAATGTAACTCACATTTCTGAAGGATTCAAAATGGGCTCAAGTATCGTGAATATGATAGCATGGAGAGGTCAAGGTGACGGGTTGGAGTCCGTCTAAGTCAACACGCCAACCAAGGAGGGTCAAGGTCGTGTGCTGATGGAGGTGTTTAAGATTATTAGTTTCCTTATTTTTGCTTTCCTAATTCTAGTCAATAAATTTAAGGTAGTATTTTTATTTCCTTATAGTTTATTTCCTAATCTTAGCAAGATTGTAATAAGGCAATTTGCCATAATATTGGTCGGATTTCCTAATCAGTTTAGGACAAGTTAAGGAAGTTTAGGGAAGGGAGGTCGGTTCCCTTATAATATAAATAGGGTCTTTTGTATTCAGTTTTATGCATTCAAGTTTAGAGATTAATACAAGTTTTCTTGTTGCTTATTGCTTGCGAGCTTTGAGAGTCTTATTTCTTTCTTGCGAGGGAGAGATTAGAGTGTGATTGATCCTTGCGAGGTGAGAGTCACAAAAACCCAGTCGTGTGTGAGTTCGAGTTCCTTGCGAGGGAGGAGAGTTTATTCACGTCATATCCTTTTAATTTTCGTTCAAAAACATATAAAAATCAAATAAAAAGTTTAATATTCCGCTGCGTATTATACAACACAAATCGAACAGGCCAACGTACTGTTTAAACCCATAAAATCGACCAGATTTTACATCAATTTGGTTACCAGAGCAAGGTTATTAATTTTTTTCTTAACAAGTTAATCTTGGGAAGTAAGGATGCCGGGAGAGGACGATTCCAGCAAGACAACCGGTGATGGTTCAGACACACTTCAAGAACAGCTAGATGAGATGAAACAAGCTATGGCCGAGCCAAAGTATATGATGAAGAACCTTCCAATTGGACGAGGTAGAGAACGAAGTCCAAGTCGTAGTAGGTCTCGTGGATCATATTCTGATGATGCGGTTTCCAAGTCCAAAAAGGAGAACAAAAATGATGATGATCATGGTCTAAAACTTGACATACCTGATTTCAATGGAGATTTGGATCCCAAAAAGTTTTTGGATTGGATTAGGCAAGCTGAACGAGTTTTGGAGTACAAGGAATACGATGAGCATAAACAATTCAAGGCAGCTATTCTAAAACTCACTAAATATGCATCATTGTGGTATGAAAACTTGAAAAAACAGAGGAAGCGAGATAAGAAGAGCAAGATTGATACTGGGAGAAACTTAAGAAGCACCTTATGAGAAGATTCTTACCAAGAGATTATGAGCAAGAAAATTACCTAAAATTGCCATCTTTATCACAAGAAAATCTGTCCGTGGCCGAGTACATTAAAGAATTCGAAAGGATGATGATTGTTTGTGATCTTGAAGAGAAGGAAGAGCTTAGAGTTGCAAGATTCATCAAGGGTCTAATACCGTCACTTGCATCAAAAGTTGAGGTTCAGATTAACAATGGGTTTGATGATGTGTGTCGTTTGGCTCTAAAATTCGAAAAGCAAGACAAAACAAAGAAATCCTATACCTATTCGAAAGGAGCAAGTTCTGGCTCGAGTTCTTATTCTAAACCAACAACGAGCAAGCAAAAGGAAGTTGTGACAGAAGAAATAAAGGACAAAGGTAAGGGTGTCGTGGAACCTAAGGGTAGCTCATTAAGACGCTGTTTTAAATGCCAAGGCTATGGTCACATAGCTAATGAATGTCCACAAAGGAGAGCACTTACCGCTCAAGAATTGCGCAACATAGTTCCAAAGATTCGTTCAAACCGAATAGATCAACAGAACTAAATGATGTTGAAGAGGACGAAGAAGAAGGTGTCGCCTATGATGTTGATCCATTGACTGAAGAGGAGTGTTTGGTAATTCGTAATCTTCATGTGGAAACAACTCCGGTTGAAGCTGAATAAAGGGAGCAAATATTTCACACTCGTTGAAAGGTACATTCTAAAATTTGCAATCTAATCATTGATAGTGGATCATGTACCAATGTTGTGTCAAAGGAGTTAGTTGATGAGCTGAAATTACAAACCAAGAATCATAATAAGCCATATAAATTGCATTGGTTGAATGGGGACAATGGAATACAAGTAGGGAAGCAAGCATTAGTTTCTTTGAGCTTGGGACCTTATAATGATGATATTTGGTGAGACGTGATTCCTATGAGTGCATGCCATATTCTATTGAGACGACCATGGCAGTTTGATCGAAAGGTTGAACATGATGGAAGAACTAACATATATAGCGTGACCAAGGGCAAAACAACATTCAATTTGAAGCCTTTATCACCTAATAAAATCAAGGAGCTGAAATCAAAGAA
Organism: Silene latifolia; assembly: GCF_048544455.1. NCBI lineage: Eukaryota > Viridiplantae > Streptophyta > Magnoliopsida > Caryophyllales > Caryophyllaceae > Silene > Silene latifolia. The sequence continues at coordinate 197,826,734 of NC_133538.1, read as the reverse complement.
GGGGAGCTTATTTATGGAAGCTCGTGAGGTTGAAGAGGTTCTAGCTCATGGAGAACAAGCCTATGTTCTTATGGTTCGTGAATTAGAAGCCAATGGTGAAGGAAGCGTAAATGTGAAGTTCAAGGACTATTAAAGGAGTTTTGCGATGTATTTCCCGGAGAATTACCGGTTGGATTGCCTCCTTTAAGAGGTATTGAACATCAAATTGACTTAATTCCAGGAGCTCAATTACCAAATAAACCAGCCTATCATTGTAATCCCGAAGAAGCAGAAGAATTACAAAGGCAAGTACAAGAATTAATTGATAGGGGTTATGTTCAAGAAAGTTTGAGTCCTTGTGCCATACCAGCTCTATTGGTTCCAAAGAAATATAGGACTTGGAGGATATGTATTGATAGTAGGGCCGTTAACAATATCACAATAAAACATCGATTTCCTATGCCGAGGTTGGATGATATGTTAGACGAGTTGAGTGGATCACGAGCATTTTCGAAGCTTGATTTACGAAGTGGTTATCATCAAATAATAATTCGTGAAGGTGACGAATGGAAAATAACGTTCAAGACTAAGCAAGGGTTGTATGAGTGGCTCATTATGCCATTTGGTCTTTGCAATGCTCCTAGTTCGTTTATGAGATTGATGAACGAAGTGTTGAGGCCGTTCTTAAACAAGTTTGCGGTGCTGTATCTCGATGATATTCTTATTTATAGCAAGAGCAAGGATGAAAATATTGAACATCTCCGTGAAGTGTTTAAAATGCTACGAAAACAGAAACTATATGGCAAAATGAAGAAGTGCATGTTCATGGTGTCAAGCATGGTGTTCCAAGGTTATATTGTTGGTGAGAATGGTGTGAGCATGGATCCGTCCAAGGTGGAGGCAATCAAGGCATGGCCGGTTCCTAAATCAACAACTGAGGTTCGTAGTTTCCATGGTTTGGCTTCATTTTATCGAAGGTTTATCCAAAATTTCAGTACAATCATGGCGCCTATAACCGAGTTGACGAAGAACGGTGAATTTGTATGGACTCCTAGTGCAGAGAAGGCATTCAAAGAGGTAAAATCTAAACTAAGCTCCGCACCTATTTTAACACTTCCTAATTTTGATAAATTATTCGAAGTTGAGTGTGATGCGAGTGGAGTTGGGATTGGGGCTATTTTGGTGCAAGATAAACGGCCAGTAGCTTACTTTAGTGAAAAATTGGGTGGTGCGCCATTGAATTACTCGACTTATGATAAGGAGTTCTATGCAATTGTGAGAGCATTGGATCATTGGGGTCATTATTTGCGACCTAAACCATTTGTGTTACATTCGGATCATGAAGCATTGAAGCATATTCATGGACAACATAAGTTAAATCAAAGACATGCCAAGTGGGTTGAGTTTCTACAATCTTTTACTTTCTCATCAAAGTATAAGACGGGAGCTTCTAATGTTGTTGCTGATGCGTTGTCTCGAAGACATACTTTATTGATCGAGTTAGTTGCGAGAATGCTTGGGTTTGAACATATCAAAGAACTGTACAAATCTGATCCATAGTTTGCTAAGGAGATTATTGAGCCAACGGGGTTATATACTGTTCAAGACGTTTATCTTTTCAAAGGCAATCGATTATGTATTCCCAACGGATCAATCCGAGAGCTTTTGATTCGTGAAGCTCATGGTGGTGCAATAGCTGGACACTTTGGAGTAAACAAGACTAATGATATTTTGAGTGAGCATTTTTATTGGCCAAAGATGAGCAAAGATGTGCAAGAGATCGTGGCTAAGTGTGTGGTGTGTCTAAAGGCAAAGAGTACGTTCAATAAGGGACTTTATACGCCCCTGCCCTTACCTACACAACCGTGGAGTGAGGTAAGTATGGGCTTTATACTTGGTTTACCTAGAACTCAAAGAGGAAAGGATTCAATTATGGTTGTTGTGGATCGATTTTCAAAGATGGCGCATTTCATCCCATGTCATAAAACCGATGACGCTACCAATATTGCTGAACTTTATTACAAAGAGATTGTTCGATTACATGGTATTCCACTTACTATTGTGTCGGATCGAGATGTTAAGTTCTTAAGCTACTTTTGGAAGACATTATGGAGATTGGTTGGAACGAAGTTGTTTTTTAGTACTTCTCATCATCCACAAACAGATGGACAAACCGAGGTGATTAATAGAACTTTGGGAAGCTTGTTACGAGGTTTGGTTAGCAAGAGTACAAAAGATTGGGATGTTAAGTTAGCTCATGCTGAGTTTGCATACAACCGAACGCCATCAATGACCACGGAAATATCACCATTCGAAATTTTTTATGGGGTGAATCCGTATCTTCCTATTGATTTGGTTCATATACCAAAGAAGGATGTGATGAGTTTGAAGCAAAGGAAAGACAAGCTGCATTTCTTCGAGTTTGTGAACAAGTTAAAGCACAAATCGAGAAAGCCAATGCTAGATACAAGGAGAAAGCAAATAAACATCAAAAGCAACCTGTTTTCAAAGTTGGAGACTTAGTATGGTTATACTTAAGGAAGGAACGTTTTCCATCCAAGAGGAAGAATAAATTGATGCCAAGAGCCGATGGACCATTCAAGATACTTGAAAGCTATGGGACTAATGCCTACAAGTTAGAATTGCCGAGTGAGTATGGAGGTGTAAGTGCGACATTCAATGTTGGAGATTTGTCACCGTACTTAGATGACGAAAATTTGAGGTCAAATTCTCAAAAGGAAGGGGAGAATGATGCAGGAGCACTTGAAGAAAATGAAAATGAAGTCTTAATTAGTCGAAATGTAACTCACATTTCTGAAGGATTAAAAATGGGCTCAATTATCGTGAATATGATAGCATGGAGAGGTCAAGGTGACGGGTTGGAGTCCGTCTAAATCAACACGCCAACCAAGGAGGGTCAAGGTCGTGTGCTGATGGAGGTGTTTAAGATTATTAGTTTCCTTATTTTTGCTTTCCTAATTCTAGTCAATAAATTTAAGGTAGTATTGTTATTTCCTTATAGTTTCTTTCCTAATCTTAGCAAGATTGTAATAAGGCAATTTGCCATAATATTGGTCGGATTTCCTAATCAGTTTAGGACAAGTAAAGGAAGTTTAGGGAAGGGAGGTCGGTTCCCTTATAGTATAAATAGGGTCTTTTGTATTCAGTTTTATGCATTCAAGTTTAGAGATTAATACAAGTTTTCTTGTTGCTTATTGCTTGCGAGCTTTGAGAGTCTTATTTCTTTCTTGCGAGGGAGAGATTAGAGTGTGATTGATCCTTGCGAGGTGAGAGTCACAAAAACCCAGTCGTGTGTGAGTTCGAGTTCCTTGCGAGGGAGGAGAGTTTATTCACGTCATATCCTTTTAATTTTCGTTCAAAAACATATAAAAATCAAATAAAAAGTTTAATATTCCGCTGCGTATTATACAACACAAATCGAACAGGCCAACGTACTGTTTAAACCTATAAAATCGACCAGATTTTACATCAGGTCCTAAGGGGATTAATGTGTCTTATCGTGGGTTTGTTGTCAAACCCAAAGTCAAGTTGATTTCAGCAGTGACCTTGAAGTCTTATTCGAGGAAGGGATGTCCGTTGATCTTATGCCATGTGAGAGACCATAGTGTGGAGAGTCCGACAGTTGAGCATATACCAGTGGTGGGAGAGTTCCCAGATGATTTTGCAGATGAGTTACCAAGTTTGCCACCGAAGAGGGATATATATTTCAGTGTTGAGTTGAAACCAGGGACGTGACCAATCTCTAAGGCCCCGTACCGTATGGGTCCTAAGGAATTAGAGGAGCTGAAGAAACAGCTAGATGATCTGATTGAGAGGGGGTACATTAGACCTAGTGTATAACCGTGGGGAGCACCGATTTTGTTTGTAAAAAAGAAAGATGGGAGTTTGAGGTTATGCATCGATTATAGAGAGCTAAATAGGGTTACAGTGAAGAACAGGTATCCTTTGCCGAGGATAGATGACTTGTTTGATCAGTTGAACGGTGCAACGGTCTTTTCTATGATCGATTTGAGGTCGGTTTACCATCAGGTGAAGATTCGGGAGGAGGACATACCGAAGACGGCTTTTACATCGAGATATGGTCACTATGAGTATGTTGTGATGCCATTTGGGTTGTCTAATGCACCTGCAGTGTTTATGGATTTGATGAACCGGGTCTTCAGTCAGTTCTTGGATCGGTTTGTGGTGGTCTTTATCGATGATATCTTAGTCTACTCTAAGACTAAAGAGGAGCATAAGGAGCATTTGAAGATAATGTTGCAGACTTTGCGAGACAATCAGCTATATGCAAAGTTATCTAAGTGTGAGTTTTGGTTAGAGGAAGTTGCTTTTCTAGGACACGTGATTTCAAAGAAGGGTGCTGCTGTAGATCCTGCAAAGATAGAGGCAGTTACTCGGTGGGAAGCACCGAAGAATGTGGCAGAGATCAGGAGTTTCTTGGGTTTGGCAGGGTTCTATCGACGGTTCGTGAAAGATTTTTCCAAGATTGCCAGACCTATGACAGCTTTGATGAGGAAAGAGAACAGGTTTCGTTGGGATGAAAGTTGTGAGACGGCGTTCCAAACATTAAAGGAGCGTTTGACCATAGCTCCAATCTTAGCATTACCTGAAGTTATTGAGAACTTTGAGGTGTATACATATGCCTCAAAGAATGGTTTAGGATGTGTGTTAATGGAGAACGGGAAAGTCATTGTCTATGCTTCTAGGAAACTGAAGCCTTATGAGGAGAACTATCCGACACATGATTTGGAGTTGGGTGCAGTTGTGTTTGCTCTCAAGAATTGGAGGCACTATCTTTATGGGGCGACCTTTAAGGTGTTTTTAGATCACAAGAGTCTCAAGTACATTTTCACTCAAAAGGAGTTGAACATGAGACAAAGGAGGTGGATGGAGCTGCTTGGGGATTATGACAAGGATATTATATACCATGAAGGGAAGGCTAATGTGGTTGCAGATGCGTTAAGCAGGAAGAGTGTGAATTCTCTTTGCACAGCTATGTCTTTGATGAGGTTGAGAGATGAGGTGGGGAAAATGGGGATACATATGATATAGAAAGGGGGTGCTAGAGGGGACTTGACAGTGGAGCCAGACCTTTATGGTGATATTCGCAGAAAACAGGCGTTGGATCCTAAGATTGAGGAGTGGAGGGCTGGAGTAGAGAAAGGGACGGTGTCTAGATTTTCTATTCATACAGATGGGAGTGTGAGATTCGATGGTAGGTAGTGTGTACCCAATGATGAGGAATTGAGAAAGATGATGTAATACTCCGTATTTTTGAGTCTTCGGGTACTCTATCGAGTAGGCCTTACTCTGTCGAGTAAGGGTGAGTTGCGTTTTAGAATAGTTTCTGACCTGTTGGGTACTCGATCGAGTAACTAGGATACTCGATCGAGTACGGGGGTACTCGATCGAGTACCTTGGGTACTCGATCGAGTAGCCGGTTTGCGGGGAGTTTCTCTCGGGTTTTGTTAATTATGCGATTAAGATATATAACCTTCGTCGTCATTATTCTAAACACTTTTGCAAAACCTAATTTACTGTTAAAGAGAGAAAGCAAGTACGTTCTTAATACTAATCGCATCGTTAGCAAATCCCAGAGTTTGGAAGGTCGGTTTTCATCATTGGTTATACCGTTGAGATCCTTGCGTTGAGGGTAAGATCTATGTACCCTTTTTGTTGTCTTTCCTTTGTTTTGGTTAAACCCTAATATAGGGATTTGGGGGTTTTTGAGTAGTATGTGATTTGGTAGCATTTGTATGTTGTATGATAGGAGGAGGTTTCGTAGAGGAAGCTTTTTGATACAGCTGTAGAGATCGTCTGATAGTGTGCTTTCCAGGTAGGATTTCCTACTCAGTATTAGTCCCATAATGGGATGATTGTTGATGTGTTGAGATTAATTGTTTGCTATAGTAATCGTATTGTGACGGCTGTGATTGAGATTGTGATTGGTTGTCTATGTTTCTCGAGGTGTGCCCTCGGCTGAGTGGGGTCACTTGCGGGAGTGGCTTCACGCCCTAGTTTCTCCTTCTATGGAACCCGCCACAGAAGGGATGTGTACATTAATGGACAGGGTTATCGCTCATTATGAGGAGCGGGGATTTGGTGGGTACGGCTGCGGACCCCCACTGGCAGGACTGGTCCAGTGGACAGTCGGTGATTTAGAGTGTTGGAATTGGTGTGATTGTGTGTGTGACAGTTAAACTGTCCGTTTATCTTATTGTTGATATATATATTGAGTTGTGTGATTAGTACTGATCCCGGTTGTTGTTTTGTAAACCTGCGGTGATCCATTCGGGGATGGTGAGCAGATATTGAGCAGGTATGAGATGAGTACTGGGATAGCTGGGATTGCCACGATATGATGATAGAAGTCTTCCGCCATAGCTTAGTAGTTTCTTTACATTTCAGTTAGAATAGTAAATAGTCAGTTTGAGAACATGTATTACAATTTTGGTTTTGGTTTCGAGATTGTAACCCTTCACTAAGTATTTCTATTTAAAAGTTGTTTCTTTATTGTTTATTTGATTATCATTTCCTCGGGTAACCGAGATGGTAATATCTTCATACCTGAGTGGTCCTGGTAAGGCACTTGGAGTATGGGGGTGTTACAAATGGTATCAGAGCGACGATCCTGAAACCTGTAACCAATGAACCTAATGAACATAGGGAGTCAATAAAAATGAACACGGGGTAAAGGTTGTAGGAGCTAATGCAAAGGCTTGGGAGACGTCCTGAAGTCGCGAACTCGCCCTACAATTTTGAACCGGTCACATGGGGGGTGTATGTCAAGGTCGTATGTGTTGTTTGGTTAACTTGTGTGTGAATGTGATGAAGTGTGTGTAACCGTTTGGTGTTTGCGGTAGGAAGTTGAGAATGTGAAAGAAAGGTTGATGATATATGTAGAATTGATGTTGGAATGAAAACATGTTGGGTGTTTACAATGTGGCATTTAATAACATGATATAATGATTTCGTAGATCGTATGAAAAGATGCGTAGCATTATATGCTTAGTTATGATATAATGTTGGTTTTATAAAGTTTTTAGCATGTTAGCATATGATATAGCATGCGGGTAACGTTTCTGAGTTAGCATGACTCGATCGAGTGGGACTGACTCGATCGGGTGGGTTTTTGACGATTTTGAGTCCAGAATCGTGTTTTTGGGCACTCGATCGAGTACCTCGGGCACTCGATCGAGTAGGAGGTCACTCGATCGAGTAGCCTAGCTACTCGGTCGAGTATGTTAGAGATCAGAAGGTCTGTTTGGGGTCTGATGTTGGGGCACTCGATCGAGTAGCCTGTTACTCGACCGAGTATGTTTGGGAACTCGATCGAGTAGGGTCTGCGCAGCTTGTTTTCGTGTTTTGAGGTTTAGTGCGTATGTTTATATCCACCCCTTTTCTGATATAGTTTCAAGATGCCGCCCAAGAAGACTGCTTTGTATGCGAGAGCTGAGCTTATGAACATAGATGACATCGTTAAGATGTTGGAGCATCAGGATGCTCTTACTGAGGCTTTAAAGACTGTGGGGAAGGATAAGGATAAGGAAAAAGAGGTTGATCACTCTAAAATCAGCCTCTATATAGCGAGGTTTAACCCGAAGGAGTACAAGGGGGTTGGGGAGCCGAACCTTCTTGATAGCTGGCTTAGAGAGATGGAGAACATATTAGATTTGGTTCACTGTCCTGATGAGATGAGAGTGGAACAGGCTGCATTCTATCTGAGGGAGGCAACTGGTAAGTGGTGGGATACAGTGAAAGTGAGTGCTAAGGAGTTGTATGTGAACCAAGGTTTACCTGCTATACCTTGGGAAGAGTTTCGTAGGGCTATGAGAAAAGAGTTTGTACCGGAGCATGTGAGGAGTAAGTTGAGGGAAGAGTTTGACAGTTTTAAGATGACCGCTGAGATGTCTGTGGCCGAGTACTACAGGCAGTTCAATTATAAGTCTAGGTATGCTGAGGATATGGGTTTGAGTGAGGAGAATTTGGCGTTGAGGTTTGAGAGGGGGTTGACCCCTAAGATTATGAATAAGTTACCCGTGGGAGTCCTTACTGATGTTAAGGAAGCTTATGAGAGGGCTGGGAGAGCTGAGAGGTTGGTGGAGATGGCTCAAGAGAGGTCAGGTGGTGAGAAAAGGAAGTCTGAGAGCGAGGGTGGTGGCCAATCTAATCACAAGAAAGGCAACCACAATCAATCTAAAGGGTTTTCTTCTGGGTCAGGGTTCAGTGCTGGGGCTTCCTTTGGGCGTGGCCGTGGAAGTGTTAGCGGTAGTTGGGGAGTGACCTGCTATAGCTGTGGTGGTGTAGGCCACAAGAGACATGAGTGCACAAGTGCGTCGGGAACCTTCCAGAGACCTGCGCAGAGCTATGCGAGCAATAGACAGGCTGGGTCATTACCAAACCGGGGAAGTCAGAGTTACCAGAGTGGAGGCAACCGCAACGGCGGTAATTCTTATCAAAAACCACCAACGAACAACAACAACAACCAAGGGTCGGGTGCTAAGCCGACCACATCACCAATCTTGTCGGGGAGAGTGGATAGAAAACCAATGGAAAGTTATTCATGATGGAGAAGAAAGCAATGTGAGGAGGATGCACACGTTATCACTAGTACTTTTCTTGTTAATGGTATTCATACCTTTGTTTTGTTTGATTCGGGGCTTCTCGATCGTTTGTATCTTCGAGTCATGTTAAACGGTTGGGTTTAAGGGTGTATGAGTCTGTCAGTGAGAAAGTTTTTATACCTTCGGGTGAGTCTGTATCTTGTGGGAGGTTATATAGGGATGTACCTATGATAGTTGGGCAAGTTGATTTCCCTGTAGACTTGCTAGAGTTTCCTTTTGACGGTTTTGAGATGATAGTTGGGATGGATTGGCTGGGAAAATATAAAGCTAAGATAGACTGTCATCAAAAGAAAGGGTCTTTAAGAGGTCCTAAGGGCGTTAGTGTGTCTTATCGTGGGTTTCTAGTCAAACCCAAAGTTAAGTTGATTGCAAATTTTTACTTTGAAGTCATATCTGAGGAAGGGATGTCCTTTGATTTTGTGCCATGTGAGAGATGACCGGATAGAGGGTCCGACAGTTGATCAGATACCAGTGGTGGAAGAGTTTGAGGATGTGTTTCCAGAGGAGATTCTGGGGTTGCCGCCGGGAAGAGAGATAGATTTCACAGTAGAGTTGAAACCAGGGACGGGGCCAATCTCTAAGGCACCGTACCGTATGGGTCCTAAGGAGATGGAGGAGCTTAGGAGAAAGTTGGATGATCTGATAGAGAAGGGATACATTAGACCTAGTGTATCGTCGTGGGGAGCACCAGTTCTTTTTGTGAAGAAGAAAGATGGGAGTCTGAGGTTGTGTATAGACTATAGAGAGCTGAACCGAGTGACAGTGAAGAACAAGTATCCTTTACCAAGGATAGATGACTTGTTTGATCAGTTGAGTGGTGCATCAGTCTTTTCTAAGATTGATTTGAGGTCGGGGTACCATCAGGTGAAGATTAGAGAGGTGGACATACCAAAGACAGCTTTCACGTCGAGGTATGGCCATTATGAGTATGTGGTGATGCCGTTTGGGTTGTCTAATGCACCGGCAGTGTTTATGGATTTGATGAATAGGATCTTTAGATAGTTTTTGGACAAGTTTGTAGTGGTGTTTATCGATGATATCTTAGTCTATTCCAAGACTAAGCAGGAGCATGAGGAGTATCTGAGGATCGTGTTACAAACTTTGAGGGAGCATGAGTTGTATGCTAAGCTATCCAAGTTTGACTTCTGGTTAGAGAAAGTTTCTTTTCTGGGGCATGTGATCTCTAAAGATGGAGTAGTCAGGATCTCGCAAAGATAGAAGCAAAGGACAAAGTGGGAAGCACCAAAGAATGTTGCTGAGATCAGGAGTTTTCTGGGTTTAGCTGGGTACTACAGACGGTTGTTGAAAGATTTCTCCAAGATAGCTAGACCTATGACAGCGTTGATGAGGAAAGAGAACAGGTTTCGTTGGGATGAGAGTTGTGAGACGGCGTTCCAAACATTAAAGGAGCGTTTGACCACAGCTCCTGTCTTAGCATTGCCTGAAGGGATCGAGAACTTTGAGGTTTATACAAATGCCTCAAAGAACGGGTTAGGATGTGTGTTGATGCAGAACGGTAAAGTGATTGCCTATGCTTCTAGGCAATTGAAGCCTTATGAGGAGAACTACCCTACTCATGATCTGGAGTTGGGTGCGGTGGTGTTTGCTCTCAAGATATGGAGACATTACCTTTATGGAGCAATCTTTAAGGTATTTTCTGATCAAAAGAGTCTCAAGTATATTTTCACTCAAAAGGAGTTGAACATGAGACAGAGGAGGTGGATGGAGCTGATTGGCGATTATGACATGGAAATTATCTACCATGAAGGGAAGGCTAATGTAGTTGCTGATGCTTTGAGTAGGAAGAGTGTATATTCTCTGTGTACAGCTCTATCTTTGATGAGGCTGAGAGATGAGGTAGCGAGGTTTGGGATACATATGATGCAGAAAGGAGATGCCATGGGCGATATGACAGTGTAGCTTGAGTTTTATGATGACATTCGAGGTAAGCAGGCGTTGGATCCTAAGATGATTGAGTGGAGAGTTGGAGTAGAGAAAGGGACAGTGTCTCGATTCTCTATTCATACAGATGGTAGTTTGAGATTTTATGGTAGGTGGTGTGTTCCTAATGATGAGGAGTTGAAAAAGACTATCATGACATAGGCACATTGCACACCATATTCAGTTCATCCAGGTGGAGACAAATTGTACAAGGATTTAAAGAACACGTTTTGGTGGCCTGGGATGAAGAAAGAGACAGCTGAGTTTATGGCCCGTTGTTTGACATGCCAGAGAACTAAGGGGGAACAGCGACGATCACAAGGTAAGATTCAGTCTTTAACGGTACCTGAGTGGAAGTGGGAATCCATTTCCATGGATTTTATCGTGGGTTTGCCAAAGAGTCAACAAGGTAACAACATGATTTGGGTAATAGTGGATCGACTGACCAAGTCAGCTCACTTTGTTCTAATGAAAGATACATGGACTAAAGCACAATTGGCTATGGCCTATCGAAAGAACATGCTTAAGTTACATGGAGTCCCTAAGGACATAGTATCCGACAGAGATGCGAGATTTATATCAAGGTTTTGGAAAGAGTTGCGGAATCGTTGGGAACAACTTTGAAGATGAGTACGATTCCACCCCTGCGATGATGGGCGGATCGAGAGAACAATCAAGACTCTTGAGGATATGTTGTGAGCTTGTGTGATGGATTTTGGTGGTAGCTGGGAACAGAGGTTGGACTTGATAGAATTTTCTTACAATAATGTGCTATCACACTAGTATTGGTATGGCACCGTTTGAGGCTTTGTATGGGAGGAGATGTAGAAGTCCAATTTGTTGGGACGATAGTCTTTGAGGCAAAGTGGTTTTAAGACCAGAGATGGTGCCCGAGATGGTGGAAAAACATCCCCCATCATACAAACATAAAATCACCCACAACAATCGACATTCTACATCAAAACCCCCAAATCCTCCTAGATTAAGATGATCGGGGAACGGATGAGAGCAAATTTCAGATAGGCAAAAGAGTTATGCGATCTACATCGCGGGACATATATTTTCAAGTTGGGGACAAGGTTCTTTTGAAAGTGTCCTCTATGCGTGGGGTTATGAGATTTGGGAAGAAAGGCAAGTTAAGTCAGAAGTTTATAGGGCCTTATGAGATCTTAGAGCGAGTTGGGGAAGTTGCATATCGTCTGGATTTACCACCGCGCTAGAGAGAGTGCATAATGTGTTTCATGTATCACAATGAAATATGTGAGTGATCCGTCACATGTGTTAGAGGCAGAGAATTTAGAGCTAGATGAGTCTTTATCATATCTTGAGGTGCCTAAATAGATTCTTGACCGAAAGGTTATGAAGACTAGGAATGGTGAGACAGTTTTGCTTAAGATCCTTTGGTCTAACCACGAGACTGAGGAAGCTACATGGGAGCCAGAGGAAGCTATGAAAGAGCGATACCCTTTTCTGTTTGATCAGGTATGTGTGGTTACGAGGACGTAACCTTGTTTCTTTTAGGGGGGTTGGAGATGATCGCAAAGAGTTTTTAACCGTTTTATACCCTTTTCGTATGTTATGTCGGAATGTTTGTCGGGATGAGTTGGGTTAGTAACATGTTTTATGTTGAGTTTTGTTTTAGTAGTGAGTCGGAAGCGTTGGGGGAGTACCTTTGTTTAGTAGTGGTTTGAACTTCGGGGACGAAGTTCTTTTTAAGGAGGGAAGACTGTAATACTCCGTATTTATGAGTCTTCGGCTACTCTATCGAGTAGGCCTTACTCTGTCGAGTAAGGGTGAGTTGCGTTTTAGAATAGTTTCTGACCTGTTGGGTACTCGATCGAGTAACTAGGATACTCGATCGAGTAAGGGGGCACTCGATCGAGTACCTTGGATACTCGATCGAGTAGCCGGTATGCGGGGAGTTTCTCTCGGGTTTTGTTAATTATGCGATTAAGATATATAACCTTCGTCGTCATTATTCTAAACACTTTTGCAAAACCTAATTTACTGTTAAAGAGAGAAAGCAAGTACGTTCTTAATCCTAATCGCATCGTTAGCAAATCCCGGAGTTTGGAAGGTCGGTTTTCATTGTTGGTTATACCGTTGAGATCCTTGCGTCGAGGGTAAGATCTATGTACCCTTTTTTGTTGTCTTTCCTTTATTTTGGTTAAACCCTAATATAGGGATTTGGGGATTTTTGAGTAGTATGTGATTTGGTAGCATTTGTATGTTGTATGATAGGAGGAGGTTTCGTAGAGGAAGCTTTTTGATACAGCTGTAGAGATCGTCTGATAGTGTGCTTTCCATGTAGGATTTCCTACTCAGTATTAGTCCCATAATGGGATGATTGTTGATGTGTTGAGATTAATTGTTTGCTATAGTAATCGTATTGTGACGGCTGTGATTGTGATTGTGATTGGTTGTCTATGTTTCTCGAGGCGTGCCCTCACTGAGTGGGGTCACTTGCGGGAGTGGGTTCACGCCCTAGTTTCTCCTTCTGTGGAACCCGCCACAGAAGGGATGTGCACATTAATGGACAAGGTTATCGCTCATTATGAGGAGCGGGGATTTGGTGGGTACGGCTGCGGTCCCCCACTGGCAGGACTGGTTCAGTGGACAGTCGGTGATTGAGAGTGTTGGAATTGGTGTGATTGTGTGTGTGACAGTTAAGCTGTCCGTTTATCTTATTGTTGATATATGTATTGAGTTGTGTGATCAGTACTGACCCCGATTGTTGTTTTGTAAACCTGCGGTGATCCATTCGGGGATGGTGAGCAGATATTGAGCAGGTATGAGATGAGTACTGGGATAGCTGGGATTGCCACGATATGATGATAGAAGTCTTCCGCCGTAGCTTAGTAGTTTCTTTACATTTCGCTTAGAACGATGAAATGATCGGTTGAGAACATGTATTACACTTTTGGTTTTGGTTTCGAGATTGTAACCCTTCACCAAGTATTTCTATTTAAACGTTGTTTCTTTATTGTTTATTTGATTATCATTGCCTCGGGTAACCGAGATGGTAATATCTTCATACCTGAGTGGTCCTGGTAAGGCACTTGGAGTATGGGGGTGTTACAGATGATCATGACAGGGGCTCATTGCACACCATATTCGGTACATCCAGGTGGTGATAAGTTATATAAAGATTTGAAGAAGACTTTCTGGTGGCCTAGAATGAAGAAGGAAATAGCTGAGTTTGTGGCTAGTTGTTTGACATGTCGAGAGTTAAAGGGGAGCAATGACGACCACAAGGTAAGATTCAGTCTCTTGAGGTACCTGAGTGGAAGTGGGAGTCCAGTTCTATGGATTTTATAGTGGGTTTGCCCCGGAGTCAACATGGTAACAACATGAAATGGGTTATAGTGGATCAGTTGACCAAGTCAGCTCAGTTTGTGCCGATGAAAGATACATGGACCAAGACACAGTTAGCTTTGGCTTATAGGAAGCATGTGGTTCGTTTGCATGGGGTGCCTAAGGATATAGTGTCAGATAGAGATGCGAGGTTCATATCACGATTTTGGAAAGAGTTGGAGGAGTTGATGGGAACTACCTTGAAGATGAGTAAAGCATTTCTTCCTGCGATAGATGGCCAGACAGGGAGGACCATCAAGACTTTGGAGGATATGTTGCGAGCTTGTCTTATGGATTTTGGTGGTAGCTGGGAGGAGAGGTTGGACCTGATTGAGTTTTCTTATAACAAGAGCTGTCACATGAGTATTGGTATGGCACCGTTTGAGGCTTTGTATGGGAGGAGATGTAGGAGTCCGATTTGCTGGGATGATAGAGCTGAGGCCGTGGTTTTGGGACCACAGATGGTACAGGAGATGGTTGAACAGGTTAAGCTGATTAGACAAAAGATGAAAGCGGCTCAGGATCGACAAAAGAGTTATGTAGATTTACATCGTCGTCACATAGAGTTTCAGGTTGGGGACAAGGTTCTTTTTGAAAGTGTCTCCTATGCGTGGGGTCATGAGATTTGGTAAGAAAGGGAAACTGAGCCCGAAGTTTATCAGACCATATGAGATTTTGGATCGTGTGGGTGAGGTTACTTACCGGTTAGCTTTACCAGCTGCTTTGGATAGAGTGCATAATGTGTTTCATGTGTCTCAACTGCGGAAGTATGTGAGTGTATGTGAGTGATCCTTAACATGTGTTAGATGTGGAGAACATCGAGTTGGATGAGTCCTTATCTTATCTTGAGGTACCGACACAAATTCTTGATCGCAAGGTTAGGAAAACTAGACATGGGGAAATGGTGTTGCTTAAGGTTCTTTGGTCTAACCATGAAGTTGAGGAGGCTTCTTGGGAGGCGGAGTAGGCCATGAGGGAGCGGTATCCGTCTCTTTTTGATCAGGTATGTGTGGTTACGGGGACGTAACCATGTTTCTTTTAGGGGGTAGGAGATGGTCGCATAGAGTTTTTATATGTTTTATGTTGATTTTAGCACAGTTAGTTGTTGTCTTGAGTCGGTTTGATTGTTATTTTGGGAGGTGTGTTTTGTGTTTTGTTTTAAGTTTTGTTTTGAGTTTTGTTTTGAGTTGTGGTTATGTTGTTGTGTCAGGGTGGTGATGGTGTGTTTTGTTGTTATCTATGGGTTGAACTTCGGGGACGAAGTTCTTTTTAAGGAGGGAAGACTGTAATACTACGGTTTTGTATGTCTATGGGTACTCTATCGAGTGGGGCTTACTCTATCAAGTAAGTAGCTTCTTACGCAAAATAGTAGTCTGCCTGTAGGGTACTCGATCGAGTAAGTTGGGAACTCGATCGAATAAGTCACTTACTCGATCGAGTAAGTGTATTTGATGAGTTTATTTGGAGGGGTTTTGTTAATAACATGAGATTAATATAAAAGCTTTCGTCATTATTTCTTAAACACTTTTTCAACATTCTTAAACCTTTCCAAGAGATTAGAAGTTACGTTGTTCGCATCTCTCGGGTTATTGGTAAATCCTAAGGCTAGTTTGGTCGGATCATCTCGTTCTTTACGCCGTTGTGATCATCGTGTCAAGGGTAAGTTCCTCGTATAATTTTTATAGCGTTTGGTTGAGTTTCATTAAAACCCTAATTGGGTAATGTTGGGGGTTTTGGGTGTTTTGTGTAGTATTGGTGGCAAGTGTATGTGTGTATGTTATAGGAGGGGGATTCGTAGAGGAGAGATTTTGATTAGTTGCTAGTTCGTCTGTGGTGATTCCTATTCCAGGTAGGGTTTCCCTACTCAGTATTGGTTACATAGTGTTGTTGGTGATTGTCATTGTTGTTGATTAATTATCGTATTGGAATTGGTTTTTGGTAATTGTTGATTATGTAAGGTGATTTTTGTATATCTATCTGTGATCTTCAGGGTGCGTCCCTGGCTGAGTGGAGTCACTTGCGGGAGTGGCTTCACGCCCTTAATTTGCCTACTGTGGAACCCGCCACAAAAGGGATGTGCACATTAATGAACATGGGTTTATCGCTCAGATGAGATGAACGAGGCTTAGGTGGGAACGGCTGCGGCCCCCCACTGGCGGTGTGGAGTACTTGTTGCAATGGGTACTCTGGCAGGGCTACACACTTCAGTGTGTAGTCTGGTGTGTGGAGATGAGATTGAGTTGTGGTGATTGGGTTGTGGTTATTGACTTGTTTGTAGTATTGTTTTATTGCAGCTGTTTGTTTTATGTAATCAGTACTGACCCGGTTTAAATGTTTTAAAAACTGTGGTGATCCATTCGGGGATGGTGAGCGATTATTGAGCAGGTATGAGTCGATGCGCATGGGATAGTCGGGTTGAGTCATCACGATCTTTTTTTTAGAAGTCTTCCATTGTCGAACATTCTCTTATTTTTTTTAGTCATTTGAGAGTTTGATAACCTTTGTATTTTCATTTATTAGTTTCGGAGTTGGTTGTATCGCTTTAACTTTATTATTATTAAAGTACGTTTCGTTATTGTCTATTTGATTATCATTGCCTCGGGTAACTGAGATGGTAGCACTCTCGTGCCTTAAGTGGTCCTGGTAAGGCACTTGGAGTATGGGAGTGTTACACATATCTACTCCTATATATACCTTACTCCTCCTATACGATTAGTCTTATTCACATAAATTCATAATGTAAGTTGGAGAGAGAGAGAATAGCAAAAGGAGTCTAGAAAGATAAGCTAAGTAATAAATCTCAGATCTATAAGGTATGTCTCAGCATAAGACCGTCTCAAAGTTTAATTAAGCCTTTATCTTTTTACATACAACTCCACCATGTGGCTAAGCTTGACCAAGACCTAACCCCGATGTTGACCCTACCTTGACCAGACCTGAGACCACCGTTGACCACCGGGTGAGGGGTTTGACTGTGGTGGTTTTAGAGTATATATATATATATATATACTTGTTTTGTTGTTGTTGTACTATTATGTTGCTAGCCTGTATGCGCGCCAAACTCGCCATGTACCCAGCCGTGGACCACCAGGGAAGATGGAGGAGGACTATCGTGGACCACTATGGCCGGAGGGAGGTGGTTGTAAGGGGTGTTTTTTCGTGGGTTTTGCAGGTGGTTGTCGAGAAGGGTTCGTATGTGTTTTCACCTTGGCTTGACTCGTGTGGGATTAACCTGGGGTGACTAGGGTTTAGGTGAGGTTGTTGGTGTATTTGGCTGGTGTTAGGATGAGTAAAGGTGGGTGCTTGGTGGCCATAATGTGCAGATCAGGGGTGGTTTTGGTGTTGTTGTCGGGTTAAGGGATTATAACCCCAATTGAGTCAGCTTTACCATGACCATGGGGGATGGTGTGACCAGTGGGTCCACCGTGAGTGAGAGTAGGACCACGGTGGTGGCCACTGGTGTACGGGGTGGTTGTTAATGGTGGGTGTTGCGGGTTTGTGTGCATTGGGTGTGTTGAGTGTTTGTGTTTGGTGGAGTTGTGTAGGGTGGTTAGGACAGTATGGTGAGGCCGTGTATGGTGGCTAGTAGTGGCGGCAGTGGTGTGGTTGTTTATGTGGCAGATAGAGCTCTCGATAGGAGTGTTTGGTGGAAGGGTTGGTGTCGAGTTGGGGGTGTGTCGTGTGTGTAGTGGGGTTGAAGGGGTTTATGGGATTAATTGTTTACATTTGGTGGTGGTTATAAGACGGGTTCAAGACCATGACACTACCTTATAAAATAATTAATGCAATTAAATATAATAAGAGCAATTGTTATGTAAGTGGTCAGTTAGTAATTATAAATATTTACTATGATAGGTGACAAATTTAGTGAGGAGTACTACTAGCCGTTTTACTTTGATTGCTTGTGTAGAAGTTTGCTTGCCATGTAGGATAACTACTCAACTCGTCTTATCTTTGTTGGTTGTGAAATTTTATAAAACGATTGTGGAATTGACTGGGTTGATGAATGCAGATTATCTATTGTTGGAATATTAATGTTGGTTATTGATTATTGGATTATTCATATTGGCATTTCATCTGTATTGAATACCTCAGTCTTGTGTCAGGGATGATATTTATATTGGCATGGTGTATGCATTGAATACCTCAGTCTTGTACTGGGATGGTGAATACCTCAACTTCGGTTGGGATGATGAATACCCCGGCCAGGGATTGGTGGGATGAACGGGTGTTTCGGGTGATGAGCTCAGTTGCATTTGCATATCATATCATATCATATCATGTATTTTCATTTATTTCATCTTATATTGTTGTTAGTTACTCCTACTCAACCGTCTGGTTGATAGTGTATTCGTTAAACACCTGTGATGAACCAATTATTGGGGAGCAGATTGACTGACAGGGTACTTGAGTTAGCTGACTTAGCAGCTTATGGGGATGCGTAAGGAGTTCGGCCAGTCTACCTAGAAGTCTAGATCACATAGTTTTATTATTCAGTTATTTAATTCCACTGCGAGTTGTAATTTAATTTTAAGGATTTTTTGTGAAACACAACCTTTTAAAAAAAATTTTTGCGAAACACTACCTTTAAAAATAAAAATTGTAAAACACAACCTTAAAAAACCAAAAAGTTGAGAAACACTACTTTTTGGCCGGATTCCGTCAGCTTTATTCATTTCCGGTGTCATAATAGCTCGCACGTGCCATGTTTATTTGACTTTTTATGTTTTGTTTTTGTTTTCCCTCCAATTAATACCCTCTTTCTTAATTCCCCCAGTAAAAGTTCCCTCGCTCTTTATCTTACTGTCTCCACTTCATCACTTTCCTGTCTCAATTTTTCTAAATAGCTTCCTCTTTTTTTTCACAATGTTCAGTGACAGTTCAGAATCTTCTTCAACACCGCATCTTAAATGTCGTTATGGCATCCCTGCCGCCTTAAACTTTCATGACGGAAAAAAATCAAGGAAGAAGGTTTCTAACATGTAAAAATTTGGGATTGTTTAAGGTGATTTCAGATCTAAATTAAGTGAAATAAAATTGAAAGAAGAGTTTGGACATCACACATTCACACGTGATAGAGTATTTGATATTTTTGGTGCACTTATAGCGTATTTAATGGCGAGTTATCACCGGATTTTTATTAATTTGGTCAAACTCCGGCCTAAAAGTAGTGTTTTGCAAATTTTTTGTTTTTAAAGGTTGTGTTTTACAATTTTTGTTTTTAAAGGTAGTGTTTCGCAAAGAGTTTTTTTTAAAAGGTTGTGTTTCACAAAAAATCCTAATTTTTATTTCGAGTTTATTTTGGACTGGTTAAATTGTAATAAAACCTTTATTCGCTAAATTTTATATAAAGTACTTTGGTTTGTTTTACTTTTTTATTCACTATCTCGGGCAACTGAGATGGTAACAGTCATATTTATTTGGGAATGTCTTGCTATAGATTCCTAAATAAGTTGAGGTGTTACAAAGTGGTATTAGAGAGAACGATCCTCAGGGTTAACCAATGAATAATAATGAATAGAGGATGAGTCTAATAAAATGAACCTGAGTAGAAACTGTTAGGATCCCCTTTTTGGATTAGGATGAGAAGGTACCCTCACTCCGAACCTTGGCCCTCTCAGTTTTGAACCGGATACCTTGGGGAAGGATAACGAGAGATGGGTACTTAAAAGGAAAAGAATTGTATTTCAATATGGGTATATGGGTGCTTTAAGTAAAAAAAACATATATTTCTAATCTTGTTGCAGGATGCGAAGTTGAGGTAAGTTAAGATGTGATTGTGAAATTTGCTTTGAGATGTGTGCCTTGGGATGTGTAGCGTGAATATTTATTATTTGGAATTGCTTGTGAATCGTCTTAAGGATATCTTGAATTGAGTTGAAATTGTCTATCTTGATAGAAATATGTTAGTTTAATTTATTCGATGCTATGAATTGTTGAATCCATATAATGTGTGAAAGTAGGTAATAATTCATGTCTAGTGATATGCGAAACGCGTTACCCCGAAACCATGTTTGGTTATAATTATTTAACAATAGAACAACAGAGACGTTGTGTTATTTAAGTGGGGAGAATGAGCACGGTTTTTTTTTTTTTTTTAAGTGGTAGTGACCAAGGCCGTGGGAGGCCGTGGATCGGAGTTATCGTGGTTGGCTGGTCTTTGGCCGCCTAGTCAATCACATTTTGTTTTGTTTGCATGAACGCTAGTTTTAAAAACCTTATGCCGAATTTCCTAAGCGAAAGCTTATATTTTGCTTTATTTTATTTCTTAATCAGAAACATGCCTCCAAAGAAATCTACACCCTCTACCATGTCCCAGAGGATATTTACCGTTTAATATCCATGAATGAGGCATTGATCTGCGATCAAGGCTAAGGGGTCACTCATGATCCAAATAAGATGAGTGCTAATATTGCAAGGTACAACCCGACCAAGTATGACGGATTAGATGAACCATCTTTACTTGGAGATTGGCACGGGAGTTTGACAACCTTTTTAACTGCTAAATTGTTCTCATGGAGTTGCAAGTTGATCAAGCTGCCTACTATTTGAGGGGGAAAGCCGGTTAGTGGTGGAATCATAATAAGGAGGTCATGAGAGAATCTTGGAGGGAGAGTGATGAATCTTTTATCACTTGGAAGGGTTTCAAGGACACTATGAGGGTTGTATTTGTGACACCCCCATACTCCAAGTGCCTTACCAGGACCACTTAAGGTATGAGAACGTCACCATATCGGTTACCTGAGGCAATGATACTCAAATAGACAATAAAGAAACGTATTTAAAAGATAATAAAGTTTAAGTGATACAAGCCAAACTCCAAAAACTGTTAAAAGGAAATACAAGGTTCTCAAAACTGACAACTACTAAATAACTACAAAAAGTTAGACACAGCGAAAGACTTCTAAAACTGCAATGTGATGACTCATCCCAGCTATCCCATGCGCATCGTCTCATACCTGCTCTATAACTGCTCACCACCCGCGAATGGATCACCACATTTTTTAAAACATTTAAACGGGGTCAGTACTGATTACACAAAAACAATAGCCACAATGAAACAGGAACACAAGCAGCTCAAATCAATCTCCAGTCTCCATCTCAAATCTCTACACAACTGACTACACACTAAAGTGTGTAGTCCTGCCAGAGTACCCATCGCAACAAGTACTCCACGCCGCCAGTGGGGGACCGCAGCCGTACCCACCAAATCCCCACTTATCTCCATCGAGCGATAAACCCAAGTTCATTAATGTGCACATCCTCCTTGTAACGGGAACCACAAGGGGCGAATCAAGGGCGTGAAGCCACTCCCGCAAGTGACTCAACTCAGCCAAGGACGCGCCCCGAAGATCACAAACAGTTACACAATCAATCAACAATATATTATCAACATCACCAGAACCAATCCAACATTATAATTATTCAACAATCACAACAACAATCACGAACAATTCATGTAGCCAATACTGAGTAGGGAAACCCTACCTGGAAAGCAAACACCACAGACGGTCTTAGCAGCTAATCAGAATCTTTCCTCAACGAAACCTCCTCCTATAACATATATACATGCAATTACTACCACATTCATATAAATCACCCAAAACCCCCCAACAATACCCAATTAGGGTTTTAAAGAAACTCAACGAAGCTCAACTTTAATTATACAAGGAACTTACCCTCGACACGACGATCGCAACGATGTAAAGAACAAGACAATCCGGCGATCCTAGCCCTTGGGATTTGCTAACAACGCCAAGAAGGAGAACAGCGTAACTCTTTTTCTCTCTTGAAAGGTTTTAGAAAAGTGAAAACTGATTAAGAAAGGTGACGGAATCCTTTTATAATAATCACGCGTTATTAACAAAACCCGGTTAAAATAACCCGCAAGACTCACTTACTCAATCGAGTAAGTAACTTACTCGATCGGGTGCCCCTTACTCGAACGAGTGCCACACATACTCGATCGAGTACCCATCGACATGCTACTCTTCGTATAAAAACATATTTACTCGACAGAGTAAGCCCCACTCGATAGAGTACCCATAGACATAGAAAACCGTAGTATTACGCTTCCCTCCTAAAAAGAACTTCGTCCCCGAAGTTCAACCCATACTCAAAACAAACATACAAACTCGACCAAGACACAACAACGCAACTAAGAACTCAAAATGAAACCCCAACCTATAAAACATGAACTCGTAACACCAACTTCACCAACTATCTCTACCTCCATAACATGACTCACGATATCATATCCACCATATTATAGCCTCTCTCGACACTAACTCCATACACTACCAACTACCATCCACAAACGCCGCTAGCTCCATTTCACTAACATATTATCCACTAGAAAATCCAATATCAAGACACTCATAAACATCAAACGGAATATTACATTCTACCACCCTTAAAAGGAACTTCGTCCTCGAAGTTTACTCATACTCATAACCTCATCATCCAACTCACAACACTATCGAAATATTCTCACACTCCTAAACATCACACTACTACAAGCACGGCCATGACCTTTAATCAAATCAATCACAACAAATATCCATCCTTTATGCTACACCAACACTCTACTTCCAATTATACTACAACATGCACAACCATGAAACTCTCTTTTATCGCATCCTACTCCTCTTAAGACAAATGTTACGTCCTCGTAACTCACTAATACTAAATCCTTAGCTATATCTTCTCATTATCCTCATCACCTCCTCATGTCAAAGATAACCGCCTATAATCTAAACACTCACCATTCCTATATCCAAGGCTCTCATACTTAAATAGTTCTCATACCTTAATTCACTCGGCACACCACCTAACCTATACCACAAAATCTTTAGCTTAACCAAAACTTCAACTGTTCCCTATTACCGCCAAAATAACACAGTCCTCTATACATGCACCTATCTCCATACTCATAACTCACGATCCACAATAATTACACACACCCACACTAGATCCTAAAGTTCTTTTCTTTCATTACCGCAAAACTCATCCATAACTTAACATGATACTAATTTCCAACACCCTATACTCACTGTCCCAATAAAAGATTATGAACCACTTGCAGCTTTCAGATCAGTACAACACATGTTCCACCATTCACTTGCCATTACTATGTCTACCAAAGCCTCATCTTAAAACAAGATCAAAATTACTATAACAACCTCTCACAACTGTGTCCCATCAACAGAATATCGCTATACCATGTCGGCAACAGAAACATACACAACTCTCCTCCATATCATACTCTACCCTCACGCCCAAGCTGAAACTGGTAAAAAACATCAATAAACAAAACAACAGTCTATATGTCCAAACGAAACTTGCAAGAAACAGCAGTAAATAAAACAACTATTACTTGTACACACTTTTGAAAACTCGTATCATAATCATCCCGCCTACTCCACCATAACCGATGACGGCATCGCAACACCGCCACCAACAGCCGCAGCGCAGCGCGAAATACCCGCTTCACAACACAAAGTAATTATGCCCAGATCACCACCCGAGGCACAACAACTACATCGATAGACATAACAACCACATACAATTCCCATAAACACTGACTTAGTATAACTTTCCAGACAAGAAAACTTACTCAAAACTGTTTTACTAGATCCCAACACAACATATTATACGGAATAAACAGACAAGAATCTCATGAATATCATCCATACCTTTTTACGGAATAAACATATATCATGAATACACATACAACTATAACTAGCCATGCCAGATCACCCAAACTATCACTTTTGAACCTCATTCCATTAGTTTACCGTACCCAACATATATCACAAAATATTTATATAACAACTTTATAACTATCACACCATACCATTTCTCGTGAGGTCAGAACCTCACACAAACATTAATACATATCATAGACCCGTAATCACATCTAACAAGTAAATCCCGATCACGTAAGTTACTACCTGATAAAGGTTACCTCACGCTCGAGCTTAACTCGTATGCCCCTCATAACACATTCTCCCATTCGCATAACCATCACCTCCTGCCAAATATAACCACACCATTAATACTCAACTACTGGTAACCGCCTCCTATAACCACATCTTATACTTCCTCACAACCATACACATCAATCGGGTCTCTACAAAATCAACCTCTTTAGAAAGGCTATCTTTCCTATTTATCATCGCCCTTACCCACTAGTGACAACACCTCAAAACTACCACCGTTCGGACATCAAACCTATTACACTCATCTCCAACATCACGGTTCTTTCCTATCTTTGGTTAACATCCCAAATAACGAACATCAAATCCACCAACAAAATTACCTCAACATTATTTCCAATTCCATCCTTAATTGTATCGTCACCCAACTCACCACCAAGATCTCATATCGTGCCAATTCTTTACCCGGCTTTTACTTTCCTTCATTCCTCGAAACTCATGATTAACATGTCGTCCTAAAACTCCTATATAACCGTTAACTCACATCCTCATGATAGTATCATACATCTCGACGATTCCTTACTTTTATATCACATAACTCCGGTCAACGTTTTTCTCAGCTTACTTTTTATCCTTCTTTTCTCTTGACACTCAACAATACCAATTAATAGTTCAACTCCTTATTATTCTATCTATCTCTTTAGTGCTCCGGTTACCTTCTCATTGCTCTAAAACTCGAGTTCCAATATTTTATATCAGTATCATCTCACTCCTTCTTATCATGGATCTTCTCTTATCATGCAATCACTCACACTTATCACCAATCAGTCCAGAACATCTCATGTTATCACTCACTTTTTTTTTTGCATCCCAAAACTCCTTTCATTCCGTTAATTGCCCAAGGAAATCACACATTAGTTTTACCTCTTGATAATAAAAATTCCCAAATTCACTCACCATCTGCAAATCCACGTCGCTGCGTGTCTCCACTAAGTTCACTATATACCACTCTTATCCATCCCTCTACAACGATTTTTCATTACATAAATTCTTAACCAACACAATCTAACCATCTCTCTCCATAATTCCTTACACACCTCAAGTTGCTACTATCCACATCCTTCCTTTCAATCATTTCATTCTCACGTTCCTTAGACTCATATCATCCGTTGCCCACATTCACTTACTTTTACATTACTCAACACACAATCATATCACTCTTCTCATCTCACAAAACATGCTCAAAGCCTCAATAAGCCTTAACAATCTTCCTTTTCTTTTTCCACTATCTATCACAACCACATGTAACTCATGTCCTCCCCACCAAACACATACTCACCACATGTGCCACACCTTACATCATAAGATTGGATAACTTACGCATCAGGACCAACACATACGTAAAACAATGCATAAAGAAGCCAAATAACACCGTTGAATTAAACATAATGTGTAACGAAGTCAAAAGATAAGCATATGACCCAAAACCGGGGTCACTAGATCGAGTTCAGGCCACTCGATCGAGTAAGTGACTTACTCGATCGAGTAGGTGAAGGTCAGAGGCACGTAAAAAAAAAATTACCAGGGCTACTCAATCGAGTAAGGGTTACTCCATCGAGTAACAAGAGGTGAACTCGATCGAGTGAGGGCTACTCGATCTAGTACCATACGCATTTCTCAGCACTGTCCAATTTTTGTAAAACGGTTATATCTCACTCGTGTCTTGGTCATTTTAGGCGCGTGACCTATAGTTAGAATCGTAAAAGAACAAGCTATCACCTCCAATTGGAATCACATCAAAATCATATATACATCTCAAGTTATAACAGTTTAAAGATAGCCCCTCTATAATCGAACAACATAACTATTAATTGTTTTTACTTCCAAACAACTTAAACAACAACCAAGCAAACAAAACCAATCCAATACTCATAAAACAAGTACCCCTAACCACATCTTAATATCCACAAAAGCCAAACAATAACATCCATATGAACATATATTATTCAACTTATCAATCATGTACTACCCACACACTCTTATTTTTATAACTTTACGTAAAAATAATAGCATAACATACAACATCAAATTCCCCGTTCACATGTTACTAACATTACAACATTATAAAATCCACTACCATCACATAAACACGTCCCCCACATGAATTTCATATTCTTATGCCATTACTTACTTAATCTTTTCCAACCAATTCATCCATTACAAATACACACTTCATACAACATATAGATATGAACAATAGTGGACAAGTATATAAACTTATTATATAACTTTACGCAAACAAAATATACGTATACGACACAACATTCCTATTCACATGTTCCTTATTATTCCAGATCACAAATCATCCATCATGCCATTCATATATTCAACCAACAACAAATATAATCATATCATCATCTTCCTTCACTTCACATCTCCTATCCTCCACATACATGCATCCATCGATTCATATAACTCATTAATATATGAATACATAGCACACAAGGTAAACACATAGCGATCCCGACTCACATCCCATTGTGACCTGTTCAAAATTGTAGGGCGAGTTCGCGTCTTTAGGACGTCTCCCAAGTCTTTGCATTAGCTCCTACAACTTCTACCCGGGTTCATTTTAGTTTGACTCCCTATATTCATTAGGTTCATTAGTTACAGGTTTCAAGATCGTCGCTCTGATACCACTTTGTGACACCCCCATACTCCAAGTGCCTTACCAGGATCACTTAAGTTATGAGAACGTCACCATCACGGTTACCCGAGGCAATGGTACTCAAATAGACAATAACGAAACGTATTTAAAAGATAATAAAGTTTAAGTGATACAAGCCAAACTCCAAAAACTATTACAAGGAAATACAAGGTTCTCAAAACTGACAACTACTAAACCACTACAAAAAGTTCGACACAACGGAAGACTTCTAAAACTGCAACGTGATGACTTATCCAAGCTATCCCATGCGCATCGTCTCATACCTGATCAATAACTACTCACCACCCCCGAATGGATCACCACAGTTTTTAAAACATTTAAATGGGGTCAGTACTGATTACACAAAAATAATAGTCACAATGAAACAGAAACACAAATAGATCAAACAGCTTAAACCAATCTCTAGTCTCCATCTCTAATCTCCACACAACTGACTACACATTAAAGTGTGTAGTCCTGCCAGAGTACCCATCACAACAAGTACTCCACGTTGCCAGTGAGGGGACCGCAGCCGTACCCACCAAATCCCCGCTCATCTCCATCGAGCGATAAACCCAAGTTCATTAATGTGCACATCCCCCTTGTGACGGGAACCACAAGGGGTGAATCAAGCGCGTGAAGCCACTCCCGCAAGTGACTCCACTCAGCCAGGGACATGCCCCGAAGATCACAGATAGTTACACAATCAATCAATAATATACGATCAACATCACCAGAACCAATCCAACATTATAATTATTCAACAATCACAACAACAATCACCAACAATTCATGTAGCCAATACTGAGTAGGGAAACCCTACCTGGAAAGCAAACACCACAGACGGTCTTAGCAGCTAATCAGAATCTTTCCTCAATTAAACCTCCTCCTATAACATACATACATGCAATTACTACCACATTCATATAAATGACCCAAAACCCCCAACAATACCCAATTAGGGTTTTAAAGAAACTCAACGAAACCCAACTTAAATTATACAAGGAACTTACCATCGACACGACGATCGCAACGATGTAAAGAACAAGACAATCCGACGATCCTAGCCCTTGGGATTTGCTAACAACCCGAAGAAGGAGAACAACGTAACTCCTTTTCTCTATTGAAAGGTTTTATAAAAGTGAAAACTGATTAAGAAAGGTGACGGAATCCTTTTATACTAATCACGCGTTATTAACAAAACCCGGCTAAAATAACCCGCAAGACTCACTTACTCGATCGAGTAAGTAACTTACTCGATCGAGTAAGTAACTTACTCGATCGAGTGCCCCTTACTCGATCGAGTGCCACACATACTCGATCGAGTACCCATTAGACATACTACTGTTTCGTATAAAAACATACTTACTCGACAGAGTAAGCCCCACTCGATAGAGTACCCATAGACATAGAAAACCGTAGTATTACAGTTTTTGTACCAGAACATGTTAGGAGCAAAATGAGAGGTGAATTTAATTCTTTCAAGATGACTGTTGAGATGACAGTGGAAAACTATCATAATAGGTTTATGGAGTTGGCAGAATATGTGTCTGATTTGAACTTCAGTGAGGAGATATTAGCATTAAGGTTTGAGAAGGGGTTAACAACAACTCTTAAGAAGAGGCTTGTAGCTGGTCAGCCAAGTACCATTGATGATGTTTATCAGTGAGCTGGGTACGCAGAGAGGATTGCAGATATGTTACAGGAAGAGAAGAAGGAGAAGAAAGAGAAGGGTGAGAAAAGAAAGACAGAGACTATGGGTGGGAGTACAGGAGAAAGCAAGAAGCAGAATACAAACCAGTTTCAGTCCTATGCATCAGGAGGAGCGTCGTTTGGGGGGAAACTTCAGCAGTGGAGGAGGCCAATCTTATTTCAGCGGGCTAAGTGGATGTGAATGTTTCAGGTGTGGAAGTATGGGTCACAAGACCGTGACATGTAGGGCATTTATGGGTAATAAAGATAGAGGGGATGGAAACGGAAATAGAGGCTATGGAGTTGGGAGCCAAGGGAACTATTAAACCCCAAAGTCAAGTATTGGAAGCAACAAGAATCCGGGACAATGGAGTAATCAGAGAAGCTACAACAATAGACAAGGCAGTGGAGGTGACCAGAGTAATGGTGGGAAGTCAACTGGAGGAGCTAGAACGGTACAAGGGAATGGAGAGAAGGGTAATTAGTTAATATATGGATTTAGAGGTTATTAATATTATATGGGAATTTAAGATACTCGTGGAATTTTAATAAAGTAATTACTTGGAAAATTCAGGACTATTAGGGTAGAATGTGATACTACTAAAGTTTTGAGTTG
Source organism: Silene latifolia (assembly GCF_048544455.1). Lineage (NCBI taxonomy): Eukaryota > Viridiplantae > Streptophyta > Magnoliopsida > Caryophyllales > Caryophyllaceae > Silene > Silene latifolia. The sequence goes on along the minus strand of NC_133538.1, from coordinate 197,797,862 downwards.
TTATGTTTTGCTTATGTGTGTTTAATGTGTGTTTAATACCACTGGTTATCTTTAGTTAATAATGATAGCATTTCTAGTAGTATGTATGGTGTCAGTATTGGGTAGTTTGGTGAACTTCGGGGACGAAGTTCTTTTAAAGGGGGAAGACGGTAATACCCCGTATTTTAATTATATTTTTATAAATCATATTTTATAAATTATACTGGTTTATGATATTTATAATTAGTAACTACGTTGTGAGACGATGTAAAATAATAAAATAATAAGATGAGTCGGGATTGACTTAGACAGCTGTCAACCGTGTCCTAGGCGTTTCATAGGGTGTATTTTAGTAAGTTGGTAAAATAGTATACAACATTATAATAATAGTAGTAAATATACTAATATTAGGAAGGAATTTGGTGGTTTCCTAATTGACTCATATCTACTCCTATATTTACCTTACTCCTCCTATACAATTAGTCTTATTCACATAAATTCATAAAGTAAGTTAGAGAGAGAGAGAGAGAGAGAGAGAGAGAGAGAGAGAATAACAAAAGGAGTATAGAAAGATAAGCTAAGCAATAAATCTCAGATCTAAGGTATGTCTCAACATAAGACTGTCTCAAAGTTTAATTAAGCCTTTATCTATTTACATACAACTCCACCGTGTGGCTAAGCTTGACCAAGACCTGACCCTGATGGTGAGGGGTTTGACCGTGGTGGTTTTAGAGTATTTATATATATATATATATATATATATATATATATATATATATATATATATATATATATATATATATATATATATATAGGTCGAATCAGTGAGGTTAATTAATTATGGCGAGGCGGCCGGCCTCACCATATTCCTGTATTGGACTGATTTTCAATGTTCATTGGACTTTATTTTGTGAATCTTGGACCTTATTTTGTGAACCCTTTACATGTTTTTGTGAATCTTAGACCTTATTTTGTGAATCTAAGACTTGAATAGGTGACTTTGGACATACATTGGCAATGATAAATTATATAATAATCGTATATTTATATTTGTTCATCTATGTAGGTCTCGAACCCACACCTTGCGCAATGGCACAATGCTCTACCTTTTGAGCTAAGAGATGATATGGTACAAAAATTAATTTATGCATCAATAAGTAACAAAGACATGAAAACATTAGTAACTTTATGTACATGTGAAACATGACCCATTGACCAATTATTTCTTACTATGAAATTAACCAATTTAAGTCCTAGCTTCGCAAAATTAGGTCCGGGTTTCACAAAAACAAGTTTCACAAAATTAGGTCTAGAGTTCACATAATCATGTCTAGGTTTCACAAAACCAGATCTAGGTTTCACAAAATGAAATTCAGGTTTCACAAAATCAAGCTTCACAAATCAAGTCGAGATTTCATATGATCACGTACTAAGTTCACAAAACTAGCTCCAAGGTTCACAATATTAGCTCCAACATTCACAAAATCTTAACCTATGGTTGATACAATTATTTCTTACTATGAAATTAACCAATTTAAGTCCTAACTTAACAAAATTAGGTCCAGGTTTCACAAAAACAAGTTTCACAAAAATTAGGTTTAGAGTTCACATAATCATGTCTAGGTTTCACAAAATCAGATCTAGGTTTCACAAAATGAAATCCAGGTTTCATAAAATCAAGCTTCATAAATCAAGTCAAGATTTCACATAATCAGGTACAAATTTCACATAACTAGCTCCAAGGTTCACAATATTAGCTCAGACATTCACAAAATCTTACACCACCCAATCTCACTTTTGACAATTATAATTCGAAAAATAACAAAAAATAGAATGAATAAAAATAGGCCTAAGGTGACAGAAAATATACCTAAAGTGACTGAAATTGATACTAAAATAACAAAAAATCGCGACTAATCACTGCAGAAAATGACAATGTCCGTAAATCAGTTACCTTAAACTCTCAAAAACAATGACCTAGCAGCATAGCGTAGAGTAATTCTAGATATATTTCATTCTTTCTAGATATATCCATCATTGAGTATAAGATAGCTACTTCAGATAAAGCAATCCGAGAATAGTTATAATGACCTACCTTGGAGGTATTGAGGGCCGCAGGAAGTAGCAATTTTGCATATAAGGCTCAATAGAATAGATCACTGACAACCTGATTTTTTGAAGAAATTTTATGAAGAATCATTAATGCTTGAATGCCAACATTAACGTTTTGTGAATGAACATGCACAGTGACATAGTGTTGATTAAAATCTCAAGTCAAACTCATAAAGATGAGGGGACAAGGGTTCTGCATCTTGATTCGTGAACATCTAAAGCCTTAAAATCTAAAAATACAAAATAAAAGATTAGATGATTAAAATCAAGGACTCAGAAGTCGGAAAAGTACTGGAGTCTGGACATCAACAACTTCATCTGCAACAACTTCATCTGCCTCGTCACCAGAAACGAAAAGAAATGCTCTATTTACTCCCTGTGAAGAATATAAACGACAATGTTTGCCAGTGAGGGATTGCAGCATCTCTAAAACAATGGAAGGACACTCATAGTACAACAGGTTGCATGTTTATGTAAAGAGCTATCGATTTAACATTAAACCAACTTTAGAGTTTAGAGTGTCATTTCTTCCACAATTCCAGTTTAGAGCCCAGTCTTAGAGACGAATTCATTGAGTTATCATGTTTAAAGAATCTAACATCACCCAAATGTAACATATACTAAATGGATAGATTTCAGTGTATTGCACTCCAACATCTATGGCAATCCTTACTTTGAGAATGCTTCTTTGTATGTTTCACTTATTCAGAGAGCAACAATGTAAGTTCTATGCAATAAACCCTAATATTCTAGCTCCATTAGTCAATTGCCAAATATAGATAAATGAGAGATAGCTTCTAGAAGAGCCAGTAGCACGGGTGACGGGGGTAGAGTATAATACCTTAGCACAATAAATAAACCAAAAGAAGTTATAAATAGAGTTCATATAGGAGGGAAAGGACATAAATTTTCCTTTCGGCGCACTTACCGTTAAAAGAGCAGATAGAAGCCGTGAATCCAAATCCACGTGAGATTCAGATGCATCTTACCCTTTGTTGTCCTTAGCTCTAGACTTTTTTCTTCTGTGTAGGAAATGTCAAGGGCAAGGGCACCTCACCAGCATATAAGGTAAAGGTAAATTTCTTCTGTGTAGGAAATGTCAAGGGCAACGAAGTTCAAAGAACACACAAATTAAATTACTTACTTTGAACGCGCATTGATCCATAATCTATCTTAGACATTTTGAACTCATCTCACACTTTTTTCAGCTCAAGCTTTAATTTCTCAGCAGCAGACATGTTATGACATGTTATCTGGATGGAAATACTGCAGTGTTGTTCATACTTAAGACATTTTTTCATCAAATCATGATCACTTTAGCTCTCTCAATCAAGAATCTATAAAATAGTGTTGAAGTAGCTTACCAGCCACCTATAGCATGTTAACGGTTAAGATGCAAAAATAGAGGACGAATTGATATCTGAATAACTCAAGAAAATAACTTAATGAAATACATATAGGAAATTATTACCTTTTCAATTAAATGTTCATGAGGAACCGAACCTGGACTATGCAATTTATGGGCTGCAAAAAATAGAAACCATGAGTATCTAGTAGTGCTCTTGTTGTTCTATAATCTATTGAGCGCCATCAAAATGAGCCAAGCAAACAATCTTAATTAGTCAAACCCTAAAATATACAAGAGCAAGTATCTTGGAATTTCTAGCAAATCTCATAAATACAAGACTGAAATGCCTACTCCAGAAAGTTAAATTTCATACTACAGAATGGAAATGCCCAACAAAGAGTGTAATTCAGCTCCAACCCATTTATATTGTCCTTACTTTACTCGATAAGTCAAATTATGTTGACTTTGACCAATGTTTTCTCAGAGTATACTATACATACACCTTTCACTGTATACTCGATAAGTCAAATTATTGTCCTTACTATACATACACCTTTAAAAAAATGGTAAGGTGTATGATTCACGAAATAAGAAATAAATAAATTTCATAAGTAAACGATTTCACACATTGAGTTCCAAATTTCACAAATTAAGGGGTAGGATTCACAAAATATAAAATTAAAAATTTCATAAGTAAGCGAATATGCAATTGATTCTACGGAGTATTATACTAGCGATCTCAAAGTTAGACAAAATTAAAATGCGTTAATTGAAAAAAAAAGTGACGGTGAATATATAAATCAAGTCGTCAAAGCAAAGGCAAGTTATTTACTCCCATCATTCTGGAAGTGAACCAATTTGTAAATATGCAATTGATTCCAAAAATATTTTTCTACATGAATGCATATACATGATGCTACACTACACCTTTAGTTGCCTAAAACTTACAAGCTGTCAAGTGAACCAAAACCAACAGCCATACGGATCCTAATCGAAAGAAACACGACATAGATAACAATGAGACCGATACCCAACACCTTATTCGGCCGCATATCATTTTAAGGCAACACAATCAGCGCATAGATGAGGCCGGTTGTGAGAAACCCAATTGTCAAGAACAAACCAGCGTCTTGAGGTATCACATATGGTTCGGAACCTGTAGACCAGGCTCCAAACACTAAAGAAACTCCCAATCCTATTAATGTGTTGAACATTGGACCTCCATAACATCCTGACATTACGATTTGTACTCAATTACTGTCGTTCATTGCAAACGATGAGTTTGACATTAGATCATTCATCAAGTTTCCCCATACTAACATTGTTAAGGCCAACATTAAATCAGCAACAAATTAAATCAAATTAAAAACTTAATTAGAAGCAAATTAAATCAACAAAAATACAAAACTAACTAAACATCGAAGAAATGAAATGAAATGAACTGAACATAATCGAAATCAAATCGCATAAACTATCCATCAGCTACGTCAATGCATCATCATAGTCGATTTCTGGAAAATCAACAATATGCAAATTCACTAGAACATCAAAAACTATGCTGGTAGGGCATAAAAAAATCGAGAAGTGAAATTTTGTACCGTATTGAGCAACATCGAGGTTGAATTTATCGAAATTAGGATGAATCGAAATTACCTAGATCGAAAAATTAGGATGATCGAAATTAGGATGAATCCAAATTGCCTAGATCGGAAAATAAATGAGAATGACATTGGCGATCCAAATCTGAGCGATAAAATGTCAATCGAATTAAGTGTGAATGACGATGAGCTGAAGAGAGAGAAAGTGAAAGAGTGCAAAATGAGTGAATTTAAGGGCGAAATGTCAGTTAGATGGAGTTTTGTATGGGAACACCTGGAATCATCTAGTCGTCTGTAGGTTTTAGATCTGATGGTCAATATAGGTACAACTTACTCACACTAAGGAGGATGCCTCACATGATTCAATTTCTATATATATATATATATATATATATATATATATATATATATATATATATATATATATACTTGTTTTCTTGTGGTTGTATTGTGTTGCTAGCCTATATGCGCGCTAAACTCGCCATGTACCCAGCCGTGGACCACCAGGGAAGATGGAGGAGGACTGTCGTGGACCACTGTGGTTCGAGGGAGGTGGTTGTAAGGGGTGTTTTTTTCGTGGGTTTTGCAGGTGGTTGTTAGGAAGGGTTCGTATGGGTTTTCACCTTGGCTTGACTCGTGTGGGACTAACTTGCGGTGGCTAGGGTTTAGGTGAGGTTGTTGGTGTATTGGGCTGGTGTTAGGATGAGTAAATGTGGCTGCTTGGTGGCCGGAATGCGCAGATCAATGGTGGTGTTGGTGTTGTCGGGTTGAGTTAAGGGATTATAACCCTAATTTTGTTGGCTTTACCATGATCATTGGGGATGGTGTGACCACTAGGTCCACCGTGAGTCAGAGGAGGACCACGGTGGTGGCCACTGGTGATAGGGGTGGGTGTTGCGGTTTGTGTGTATTGGGTGTGTTGAGTGTATTTGTTTGGTGGAGTTGTGCAGGGTGGTTAGAGCAATATGGTGAGGCCGTGTATGGTGGCTAGTAGTGGTGGCACTAGTGTGGTTGTGTAGGTGGCGGAGAGAGCTCTCGATAGGAGTGTTTGGTGGAAGGGTTGGTGTCGGGTTGATGGTGTGTCGTGTGTATGTGTGTGTCGTGGGGTTGAAGGGGTTTATGGGATTATTTGTTTACATTTAGTGGTGGTTATAAGAGGGGTTCAAGACCATGACACTACCTTATAAAATAATTAATGCAATTAAATATAATAAGACCAATTGTTATGTAATTGGTCACTTAGTAATTATAAATATTTACTATGATAGGTGACGGATTTACTGAGGAGTACTACTAGCTGTTTTCCTTGGATTGCTTGTGTGGAAATTTGCTTGCCAAATAAGATAACTACTAAACTCGTCTTATCTTTGTTGGTTGTGAAATAAGATGTCACAATTAGAAAGAATGGAACAAAGGTCTACGAATGGTTTTATGCCATTTTTAGTAACTTTTCGGGAAAAAAGTGTAAAGAGTGTTAATTATAACTTTGTCAATTTTCATTTAGTCATTTAATTTTAGCCTCATCATCGGGTACCCATAAGGCTAGTAGACAACTTTGAGGTGTCTACAGTCAGCTAACTCAAATACCTGTCAGTCAATCTGCTCCCCAATAATTGGTTCATCACGGGTGTTTTAACGAATACACTGTCAACCGACGGTTGACTAGGAGTAACTAACAACAATATAAGGTGAAATAAATGAAAATACATGATATGATATGATATGAAAATGCAACTGAGCTCATCAACCGAAACACCCGTTCATCCCGCCAATCCTTGGCCCGGGGTATTCATTATTCCAACCAAAGTTGAGGTATTCACCATCCCAGTACAAGAATGAGGTATTCAATGCGTACACCATGCCAATTTAAATAGCATCCCAGACACGAGACTGAGGTATTCAATACAAATGAAATTCCAATATGAATAATCCAATAATCAATAACCAACATTAATATTCCACCAATAAATAATCCGCATTCATCTACCCAGCCAATTCCACAATCCTTTTATAAAATTTCACAACCAACAAAGATAAGACGAGTTTAGTAGTTATCTTATTTGGCAAGCAAATTTCCACAAAAGCAATCCAAGGAAAACAGCTAGTAGTACTCCTCAGTAAATCCGTCACCTATCATAGTAAATATTTATAATTACTAACTGACCAATTACATAACAATTGGTCTTATTATATTTAATTGCATTAATTATTTTATAAGATAGTGTCATGGTCTTGAACCCCTCTTATAACCACCACTAAATGTAAACAAATAATCCCATAAACCCCTTCAACCCCACGACACACACATACACATGACACACCATCAACCCGACACCAACCCTTCCACCAAACACTCCTATCGAGAGCTCTCTCCGCCACCTACACAACCACACTAGTGCCACCACTACTAGCCACCATACACGGCCTTACCATATTGCTTTAACCACCCTGCACAACTCCACCAAACAAAAACACTCAACACACCCAATACACACAAACTGCAACACCCACCCCTATCACCAGTGGCCACCACCGTGGTCCTCCTCTGACTCACGATGGACCTAGTGGTCACACCATCCCCAATGATCATGGTAAAGCCAACAAAATTAGGGTTATAATCCCTTAACTCAACCCGACAACACCAACACCACCCTTGATCTGCGCATTCTGGCCACCAAGCAGCCACATTTACTCATCCTAACACCAGCCCAATACACCAACAACCTCACCTAAACCCTAGCCACCGCAAGTTAGTCCCACACGAGTCAAGCCAAGGTGAAAACCCATACGAACCCTTCCTAACAACCACCTGCAAAACCCACGAAAAAAACACCCCTTACAACCACCTCCCTCGGACCACAGTGGTCCACGGCAGTCCTCCTCCATCTTCCCTGGTGGTCCACGGCTGGGTACATGGCGAGTTTAGCGCGCATATAGGCTAGCAACACAATACAACCACAAGAAAACAAGTATATATATGCGCGCTAAACTCGCCATGTACCCAGCCGTGGACCACCAGGGAAGATGGAGGAGGACTGCCGTGGACCACTGTGGTCCGAGGGAGGTGGTTGTAAGGGGTGTTTTTTTCGTGGGTTTTGCAGGTGGTTGTTAGGAAGGGTTCGTATGGGTTTTCACCTTGGCTTGACTCGTGTGGGACTAACTTGCGGTGGCTAGGGTTTAGGTGAGGTTGTTGGTGTATTGGGCTGGTGTTAGGATGAGTAAATGTGGCTGCTTGGTGGCCGGAATGCGCAGATCAAGGGTGGTGTTGGTGTTGTCGGGTTGAGTTAAGGGATTATAACCCTAATTTTGTTGGCTTTACCATGATCATTGGGGATGGTGTGACCACTAGGTCCACCGTGAGTCAGAGGAGGATCACGGTGGTGACCACCGGTGATAGGGGTGGGTGTTGCGGTTTGTGTGTATTGGGTGTGTTGAGTGTTTTTGTTTGGTGGAGTTGTGCAGGGTGGTTAGAGCAATATGGTGAGGCCGTGTATGGTGGCTAGTAGTGGTGGCACTAGTGTGGTTGTGTAGGTGGCGGAGAGAGCTCTCGATAGGAGTGTTTGGTGGAAGGGTTGGTGTCGGGTTGATGGTGTGTCGTGTGTATGTATGTGTCGTGGGGTTGGAGGGGTTTATGGGATTATTTGTTTACATTTAGTGGTGGTTATAAGAGGGGTTCAAGACCATGACACTACCTTATAAAATAATTAATGCAATTAAATATAATAAGACCAATTGTTATGTAATTGGTCACTTAGTAATTATAAATATTTACTATGATAGGTGACGGATTTACTGAGGAGTACTACTAGCTGTTTTCCTTGGATTGCTTGTGTGGAAATTTGCTTGCCAAATAAGATAACTACTAAACTCGTCTTATCTTTGTTGGTTGTGAAATTTTATAAAAGGATTGTGGAATTGGCTGGGTAGATGAATGCGGATTATTTATTGGTGGAATATTAATGTTGGTTATTGATTATTGGATTATTCATATTGGAATTTCATTTGTATTGAATACCTCAGTCTCGTGTCTGGGATGCTATTTAAATTGGCATGGTGTACGCATTGAATACCTCAGTCTTGTACTGGGATGGTGAATACCTCAACTTTGGTTGGAATAATGAATACCCCGGGCCTGGGATTGGCGGGATGAACGGGTGTTTCGGTTGATGAGCTCAGTTGCATTTTCATATCATATCATATCATGTATTTTCATTTATTTCACCTTATATTGTTGTTAGTTACTCCTAGTCAACCGTCTGGTTGACAGTGTATTCGTTAAAACACCCGTGATGAACCAATTATTGGGGAGCAGATTGACTGACATGTATTTGAGTTAGCTGACTGTAGACACCTCAAAGTTGTCTACTAGCCTTATGGGTACCCGATGATGAGGCTAAAATTAAATGACTAAATGAAAATTGACAAAGTTATAATTAACACTCTTTACACTTTTTTCCCGAAAAGTTACTAAAAATGGCATAAAATCATTCGTAGACCTTTGTTCCATTCTTTCTAATTGTGACATCTTATTCCATAACCAAGTCCTACAAATAGTTATCCGGCCCAACTGATTAATGCGAACTACCTTATTAGTCCATTGTTGAGTAAAGCTTATAATTTAACACGGAGTGTACAAAGCGGCCCATTATTCATGTTCACCGAGGAAATCTACATAACATCTTGTGATAAATCAAATGGACAAGAATACAAGATAATAATTGTTTTTTTTTATACTATAATATATAATCAAATAGGTAAATTATACCATGCACCCAGGAGTATGGTGCATGATACTCTCTCCTTATAAATTTTGCTTATAATAAATGTTCCGGGTGTAATTCCAGAGCAGATGTTTGATACCACTCGTAGCTAGTAGAATGATGTCCTTGCTGGAATCCTTCCTGCGGTCTCCTGAAACGATGAACAAACTGAGGGCTCGGCTTTGGCCGAGCGTACTCACTCCGACGCTCAAGTCGCAAACTTAGAGAGGTAAGTTGTTGTAACTTGGCTAAGAGTGTATTGTAGAGAGATAAGGAAGATATTACCAGATGAATAGTGGTTATTAGGTCAATTTGTGGATCCTTTCCTCAATGAAGGTTGAGGAGTATTTATAGGCATTCACCTTTTGTCACGTAGTGGCCAGGTGGCCACGTGACAAAAGGTGAAAAGACCGTTGTACCCCCTCGGCCGATGGACTGTGGCGAGGCTCGCCGAGGGTCTTGGATATGAGTACGCGGATTTGGGTCTCGGTGCTGGTTGTCCTGCCGGGACCAGGTGACCGATGGGATGCATCGGCTAGACTCTAAGTCGTTGACTTTCTTTGTGGATACCCTTGACCTTGCTCAATATTGTTGACTTGGTCGATGGTGATGCGAGAATATGCCCCATCAATTTGCCCCCAGCGTAGTCTATGCCGTGGCATGGGCTCCGGTGTATGTTGAGCGTATATTCTGCGCAAGTATTTTGCAAAAATTTCTGCGCCGCCTCTTCGGTGCATCGGCTTGATCATTCGTAGGTCTACCATATCCCCCCTCCACATGGATGCGTAAAGGGTATCCGATGTGGGAAAGAATGATGATGCTGCCGAGACCAGGGCCGAGAGTGCTTGGTTATTTCGATTGTCCCCGCCGGTGCTTCATGGCTTGGTCGATCATGTGGCCGGCGGAGAGCAGGTGCCTAGGAATTCCAGGTGGGAGATGAACAGGAGAAGAGATGTGAATGGGCGTGTTGAATACGCTTGGTAATCGTAGCATTGATTGACGTTCAACTGCTGCAACGATTGACGTTCCATGGTTGCATGCCCGACACGTGTCCGCTTGCCGATTGGTTGATTGTGGTTCATGGGTCACGGCCCGATTGGTCCTTCTTCATGGGCTTTCTCCTATAAATAGGGCGCTTATTCCGTGATTTTGGCCACTACTTTCATTTCCTCAAATTTTTCGAAAATTTTCTCCCAAAATCTTCATCTCTCTAAACTTTCAAGGACTTTCTTTTCTCGCAAATCTTCGGTCTTCGATCCGTGAGCGTGTTTCTTCAAGGTAATCAAACAAATTCTTTTTATCTTGCTAGTAGTTTGTTGTGGAAATGTCTCCTGCTGACGCCGGACCTAGCAAACCCGCGTCGGGGTCCTGGTCTCCTTCTCCAAAGTTGATCCTCAAATTCTTGAGGAATGGGAGGACTACGATTCTTATGGCGATTTTGGTGATGATTTCGGTGATGAAGTGAAAAGGCCTCGTCGTAACGAAGGGAGGCAAGATGCGTCATGGATCACGGCAACGCCTGTAAGGTCCTTCTTGACCGTGCCTGGACTCATAAGCTCGCCAGATTGTTCAAAGCGAGAAATTTTTCGAGGGCCATTTTTTCTTGATAGGGGATACGAAATTGTTATCCCCGAGGAGGGTCAGCCGTCTGTTGTCCTCCACCGCCATACCGGCGTATATATGACATCTGGAGTTTGGGCTCCGGTTTCCGTTGAATGAGTACGTTGTGGCCATCATTAGAGCCATGAACGTTCTTTCGCACACCGCACCCGCCGGCTATGAGGACCATAATCGGCTTTGTCAGCTCTGTCTCTTCAAGGGACAGCCCCAACGGTGAATTTATTCCACGGCTTCACCATCTCAAACCATTTTCTGGCCGCGTCGGATGGTATAGTGTGGAGATGGAGCCGGGTTATGTCTCTGTCAACAAGCTTCCTTCTTGCAAGGATCGCAAGGCGGTGGGTGTACGTTAAGGTGCTTGGGATGACTATCCGCCGCTCGCTTTTTCCAAAGACCGAGTTAACTTGCGGTGTGAAACTCGGGCGTGAGCACGATAGATGGGTTTCTCGGAAGAAACTCAAAATGGATGTCGACCGCGTCCATCTCCAAGGGGATGAGAAGGCGCAATGAGGCTCTTTGAGGTGGACAAGAGTGGGTACCGAAAAATGGATTCCCCGACGCAGATCATCCTTCAGGATGAGCCGCTCTGCCACGTTGGCCTCATACCGCCCTAGCACAGGGGTGAGTGGGGTCGGTGTGAGGCCCATCGCCGCTCTTAATGCTCTTGCTCCTCGGATTTCGGTTTATTTTTCCTACTTAACTCTTGCTTTGTTTCTTTCGCAGACCACTTTGGAAGGTACTTGTCTGAGGATCTTCTTCGTAGAATGGGGCTGCACAAAGATGGGACCGTTGATAACTTGCATCCGAAGGCTCCAGCCCACGACCGTAGGAAGTCGGTGAGTGACCTTATGGAACAACGGCTGAAGGGCTTGAGCGTGGAGGAGGCTCAGGCGAGGGTCGTTAGTGGTGTAGTGCGTCGGACGCGAAAAACGCCATTGACCCCGATTCCATCTCCTACTCCCCCCAAAGAAGGTGGAGATTGTTGATATTCCTTCCGAGGGGGACTCGATGCGGAGGATCTCCTCTCATCCGTAAGAGGAAGAAAACACCTCTCTGCCGGCGAGGAGGTGCCTTCTTCGACAAGAAGGCCGTGCAAGGTACCTATCTATCCCGTGGCTCAAATCTAGCCAGGTCATTAGGTACCTATCGATACGCCGATACATGCCGATACTAATGCTTCTATTAAATTTTGTAGGTCACCGCAGCTTCGCTCTCGTTCGTTGGGGCAAGGTGAAGGGGACCTCTGCGCAGGTTGGTGATCAAGGCGCCACCGTCAACCCTTCATCCCAGAAGGCTTCCGTCTCCCATCCGCAGGTTGGTGGACAAATTGTTACCACCGTCCCTTCATCCCAGAAGGCTTCCGTCTCCCAGCTTATAGAGGAAGGCACGAAGCTAATTAGGGAGCTGGCAAGGTGGCACGTGGCCACCGGTGCTCGTCTTAAGGAGCAGGAGAAGGCCGTGGCTCGCGCCGTTCATGAGCGTGACGTCACTAAGCAGGTGGCTGTGTCGGCAAAGCTGGATCTCCTCAATGAGCGGACGCTTAGGGGAGATCTTTGAGAAGGCGCTCTTGGGCCGAGAGAAAAGCCAGGAGGACGCCGAAAGGGAGGTCCTTGCTGAGAGAGCCAAGGCCGAGGCTGCGGCAGTCGAAGCTGCGAAGCTGCTGGAGAAGGTTCAGGGGCGTGCCGACCTCTATCTCCAGCAGAGGGATGAATCCAGGGACCTTTTTAAGGCCCAGGCGAAGCTGATTCGGGGCAAAGAGGCCGTCATCAAGCAGAAGGAGGAGGACATTGAGATGCTCCAAACCGTCATGCTCCCTAATCTGTGCGCCGAATTCCGGGATCTGGCCGAGGGAGCTGCCAGGGAAGTGATCGAGGAGCTTTTCCCTCTTGAAGATTCCTTTCCGTGGGACAGATATAACGAGCTGCTTGATGATAAGCTTGCGGCTAAGGAGAAAGCCATGGTGGAGAAGGCCCAGGAGGCAGTGAGGGCGAAGATTGAGAAGGAGGCTGCCGCGGAGAAGGCTGCTCTTGCTGAGAAGGCTAAGGCGGCCCATGAGGAAGCTGACAGAATGAGGGCGGCTGATGAAGCCGAGGCCGAAGCTGAGGCTGCTAAGGAAGCTGCTGGGTTGCCCACTGAAGAGGGTGCGGCTACCGCTGCTGGTGGTGAGCAATGACAGGCATAGGGAGGCGGGCTGCCCGGTGTCTCAGATAGCTTCACTTTTCTCACTAACACCGCGGTTCTTGATGAGAACAAGTTTACAAAGCAGACTGCTTTCTGTTTTGTTCGGGTCAATTGTCAAGCTCCTTCCTTCGCCATCTTTTGCGCTTCAAATGACTTAAATTGTAGTTTTTGCTTTTCTTTCCTTGTATTTGGTACAACTTTGATAGGTTGTGTTTTGGCTTATCCCAATGGGGACGGTGGCGTCCGCATTCTTTTCATCTGTAACCTGTTTATTATTAATAAGAACTTGCTTCCTTTGCCTTCGGCATGCCGAGGTCTTTACTCTATTTCTTTTGAGTGCTTCAATGGTACTCAGTGTTTCCACTTTGCCTCTGGCTTGGCCGAGGTCTTTTTCTCGTTTTTGTCTGAGTTGCCCTCCTACGTCGTTAATTGAGCGTCTCTTTTTGTTCCCGCCTTGGCTTGGCCGAGGCGGTTTTTAGAGTGTACATCTCAACTGTTTTTAACGCTTTTACCAACTGTGCTGACCGCGACTGTCGCGGTGTCTGCTTTCTGATGGCGACTGCCGCTCTTGTCGGTACGACAGTAAGAGTCGGCGTCCGGATAGTGTGTTACGCGGCGTCTACCACTTTAAGTGATCGCCAAGCGTCTACTATTTGGGGTGATCGCCGCAAAGACTACATTTCTTCATGGGGACCACCGCTCTTGTCTATGACAAAGGTGAGTCAAGGTCCGGATAGTGTGTTACGCGGCGTCTACCACTTTAAGTGATCGCCAAGCGTCTACTATTTGGGGTGATCGCCACAAGACTACATTTCTTCATGGGGACCACCGCTCTTGTCCAATCGACAAGATGAGACGGCGTCGGCTTCATTCTTTATAACGTTCACGCCGCTCTTGTCCAATCGACAAAGAGCAAAGGCGTCGTCGTTTTCTAGAACGAACGCCGCTCTTATCCAATCGACAGATGAGACGCGTCGGCTTCATTCTTTATAACGATCGCCGCTCTTGTCCAATCGACAAAGTGTGAGCAAAGCGCCGTCGTTTTCACGAACGCCGCTCTTATCCAATCGACAGATGAGACGGCGTTTATTCATTCTTTATAACGATCGCCGCTCTTGTCCAATCGACAAAGTGTGAGCAAAGGCGTTTTTTCACAACGAACGCCGCTCTTATCCAATCGACAAAGATGATGAGACGGCGTCGGCTTCATTCTTTATAACGATCGCCGCTCTTGTCCAATCGACAAGTGAGCAAAGCGTCGTCGTTTTCACAACGAACGCCGCTCTTATCCAATCGACAATGAGACGAGGCGTCGGCTTCATTCTTTATAACGATCGCCGCTCTTGTCCAATCGACAGGCGTGCAAAGGCCGTCGTTTTCACAACGAACGCCGCTCTTATCCAATCGACAGATGAGACGGCGTCGGCTTCATGATGGCGCCTAGCCCGAAAATGAACATTTCGATGAAAGACTTGGTTCCTTTTACATTTGATATTAACATGCGTCGGGGTGCCCACAGCTGTTTTGGGCACCTCCGGCGCTAAACAAGGTCTATTAGTTTCCTAATGCCTTACTAGAGGTGCTCCGCCTCTGTCAGCCGTCGGTTGCATCCATAAGGTCGCCCTTTGGTTGTGAGGACGAGCTTTTCCCACTCTCCGACTGCTTCGCCACTTTGAGGGATTGCATGTTGCATCCTCCGCGTATATCCGGATGTTGACCACCTCGTCCTTCTCGTCCTTGAGACGAGTTTATGTGCTTCCCCCGGTCCGAGACATACATTAGTGTCGTGGCCCTGGATGGACATCACTGCGTCGGCATCGCTCAGAGTAACTCGGCCTATTAGGGCGTTGTAGGCGGACGAGCCGTTGATGACGACGAACTCGGCTAAGACATTTTTGGCCGCATTCCCCTCGCCGAACATCACCGGGAGCCTGATTGAACCGAGGGGTACCAGGCCGGCCCCGGAGAAGCTGTATAGTGGATGGGTGCAGGGGCTCAAATCCTTGAGTCTAAGGCCGAGGCTGTTAAAGCACTCCCTAAACATAATGTTTGTGTAGGCGCTCGTGTCAATCGTGACACCTCTTCACCAGGTGATTGGCTACGTCCAAGTTGACTACGAGTGGGTCGCTGTGAGGGGCGATGACTCCTTCGTAGTCCTTCCCTCCAATAGTCATATCGGGAATGCTGGAGGCGGGGGTCGCTGTGTTGGGCACAAAGTTGATGGCCTGATACAGCTCGTTCAGGTGCCTTTTGTGCCCATGAGCGGACCCACCGTTTTCG
This sequence comes from Silene latifolia, assembly GCF_048544455.1. Taxonomy (NCBI): domain Eukaryota; kingdom Viridiplantae; phylum Streptophyta; class Magnoliopsida; order Caryophyllales; family Caryophyllaceae; genus Silene; species Silene latifolia. The sequence goes on along the minus strand of NC_133538.1, from coordinate 197,781,984 downwards.
TTACCTCCGATGACTACGTGGATAACTCCTATCCGTTGAAAAACGGATTTCTTATCCGAGCCGAGCCGGCGTCGCCTCTTGGCCTTTGGCCACATACTTGTCGAGGCACCCCTTTCGGATTAGCTCTTCAATGGCATTCTTCAGGTGCCGCCAGTTGTCAGTGAGGTGGCCGGCGCAACCGTGGTACTCGCAGTACTGGTTCGCGTCTCCGTCTCCTTTTGGCTTGGGAGGCCGCTCCCACTTCGGCCCTCGCCGCTCGGGCGAAACTCAGGCGGCCGATGCGACCAGAGGGGTTTTGTCATGGTAATGCCTTTGGTAAAATAGCCCCGAATTCCCCCTTACGCCCGTCGAGTCCTCGCTTCTTGCAGATCTATCGGACCGACCGTGACTTGTTTTTGTCACGGCGTTTCTCATCGCACCGCGACACATTAGTGTCGCGGCGTCTCTCATCCTGGGACCATCATCCCGATGGCTTTTCTTCTTTGAGGGATCGGCCTCGTTGGGGCCTACCCAGGTCTTGTGGTAATCTTCCACCTTGATGGCCTGATCGGCCATCTTCCTTGCGGCGTCCAGGCCCGTGCCCCGTGCTTGATGAGCTCGTCTTTCAAGCTTCCCTTCTTCGGAGGCCTTTCATTAGTGCGAACGCCGCTAGTTCGGGGTTGATCTCCCGAATCTGTTGAACCTTGCCGTCGAACCTTTTCACGTAGGCTCGTAGAGACTCGCCCTCCTCCTGTTTGATAGTTAGGAGGTCCGATGTCTCCACGGCCCTCCTTTTGTTACAAGAGTACTGGGCCAAGAAAGCGTCCTTTAGGTCGGCGAAACAGTATATCGAGCCGTCGGGGAGCCCCTTGTACCAACTCGAGCCAATCCAAGTAGGGTCGTTGGGAAGACCCGCACTGCACTGGACCTCGTCGGGCTGCTCCCATACCGACATGTGAGACTCAAAGGCCTCGGCGTGGTCGGTTGGGTCACTATCTCCTTTGTATGTGAGCGTTGGTAACTTCACTTGGGTGGCACGGCGGTCTCTAGAACATAATCACCGAGAGGTCGCTTGACTATGTGTCGGATGACACGCGCGACCGACTCCTCGTGTTCCCGGTCCGCTTCTCTCCTCGTAGCGGGAAGGACTCCTCCTTCGACTCGGGCTTCTTCTCCGGCTCTCCTGAGTCGGGCTTCGCTGGTTCCCCCGGGGTGTGCCTCGTCGGTTTTGCGGCGGCGATGTCCTCTCCCGAGTACGAGAAGGACTTACGTTTACCACGACCACTTTGGGCTCCTCCGGCGTCTTGGTAGGGTCCGCTTCTCCCGGTGCTCCGTTCAAGTTTCTTGGGGTCACGCTCGGGCCCCGGCCTCTGGGCGGCTTCCGCCGCTCGTGTCGGCGTGCCTATGTGAGCCGGTGTACTCCCACCAGGTCCAGGAGTGTCTTCGGTTTGCTACGTCAACCACCCGTCCCATGATGGTGACCTGGTTGGCGGACGGTGTGTCCGTATTATCGGCATTCCGAATTCCGGTTGGACTACTCCGCCGGTGGAGGGTTGTACTACTCCAGAATGATGAAATGTATCATCTTGGTAGAATGTGGCTTCGTCGGTTGCGACTATTTCTTGTTGTTTCGACATCTTAGCTTTTTGGGTGGGTTTTTTGTGTTTTTGTTTTTGTTGTTTGGGAATGAATGTGACTAGCTTCTAGTTTGCATTTCCCACGACGCGCCAATTGTTCCGGTGTAATTCCGGAGAGCGGATGTTTGATACCACTCGTAGCTAGTAGAATGATGTCCTTCTTTGGAATCCTTCCCGGTCTCTCAAAACGATGAACAAGCGAGGGCTCGGCTTTGGCCGAGCGTACTCACTCCGACGCTCAAGTCAGTAAACTTAGAGAGGTAAGTTGTTGTTACTTGGCTAAGAGTGTATTGTAGAGAGATAAGGAAGATATTACCAGATGAATAGTGGTTATTAGGTCAATTTGTGGATCCTTTCCTCAATGAAGGTTGAGGAGTATTTATAGGCATTCACCTTTTGTCACGTAGTGGCCAGGTGGCCACGTGACAAAAGGTGAAAAGACCGTTGTACCCTCGGCCGATGGACCTGTGGCAGGCTCGCCGAGGGTCTTGGATATGAGTACGCGGATTTGGGTCTCGGCTGGCTAGTTGTCTGGCCGGGACCCAGGTGACAGGCCGATGGGATGCATCGGCTAGACTGTCTAAGTCGTTGACTTTGCTGTGGATACCCTTGACCTTGCTCAATATTGTTGACTTGGTCAGCGGTGCAGAATATGCCCCATCAATAAATAAATATTAAATTTAATAAATTATAAAATTATAAAAAATGTATCATTATTCATAATTTTTATTTCTCTACAAATAGAGATTACATTTGATATATTTTAATATTTATTTTAATATTTCTCATACATTCACATCATGTAATTGACATATTCATATCATATCACATAATTATTTTTATTCATTTAAATTATTTTGTATTATGCGGTTTAGATATGGAATAAAACGTTCAAGATCGTCATTGTTCAATATATTTGAACAAATAAAGTCATATTCACTAAATATTCACTAAGTTATAATGTCATATTCACTAAACTGAAAGTGAATATAATAGAGGCATGAGATGAACACACTACATAATACATATTCATCAAACTACAATGTCATATTCACTAAACTAAAAGTGAATATAATAGTGTTATAATGTGAATATCGCACTATAAAGTACATATTCATTATACAATATTGTCATATTCACTAAAATTAAAGTGAATATGATAGTGTCATATCGTGAATGCAACACTAAAAAACACTTAAACTTAATATGGTAGTGGTAACTATTTCTTAAAAGTGGAAGTTAATTTTTGGTTTTTCAAAAAAAAAAAAAAAAAAAAAAAAAAAAGAAGTTGAGGATGAGTGGGGAGAGTGGAGGGAGTATAGAGTATCCTACACATGGGTGTAGGATATAAGAATTGTAATCAAATATGAGAGGGCATTGATAAGCAGCCGTAAAGTATGTTGTAGTAGAGGACTAGATTTCATGCCCCTACATTGCACGGATTTTAAAATAATGTCATTTTATAAGCAGAATTAGTTGTTGGTTGTTAGAAAAACAAAATTCATATTATTTGAATGTTCTAAAATAATGTATTACTCCCTTCATACCACACCAAAGGTGCTTTTTAGCATTATTTATGGCCGTAGGGAATCTTATTCATGGCCGTAGGGAATCTTTGATATTATTCTTAATCTATAAGACAAAATATAGTCATGTGAGATCTTATTTGATTCATCGTCATAAATGCTATAAGAATTAAATTTTTATAATTTTTAAATAATGTATAACTAAATATATTAACGTTGCAACCGTTAACTTTGGTATGATATGGATGATATGGAGGGAGTTTTTTTATTGGGGAAATCACATTAACTAAAAATTTTTAAGAAATAAACTATGCCTAACTTCCCTAACTTGGTCCGATCCATTTTAAAACTGTTCAAGGGGTGGGCCCATGTGTGTTAATCGTGAGTTATAGATTAAATTGATGATCTTAGACCGTAAAACAGATTTTGTTAGTATTTGGGTGAGATTGGTTGTAAAAAACAAATACTCCCTAGAGTTTTTGGGTGAATAGTACGGAATATTCATAATATTTATTTTTTCTTTTGGTCGCTATATGAAAGTACTCCATACATTCAATTTTTATCACCTAATTTTAATATAATACTCGTCATATATAATGGAGAAATGGATGATAAAAGTTGAATGGTTTCATATTGTGAAGCGGCCTGTTTATTCAAAAAATACACTCATTTATTAATTAATAACAATAAATGAATCATTTTCTTACCCAAAACCAATGTCTTCTGTCGTTTTTATTTACACGTTTAAAGAAGTTGATATATGAACAACTTCTACATCTAACCAAATTCTCACCCAATTATTCAACTCCAAAATACAGTAATCACAAAAACTTGTGTGTAACATGCATTGGAATAGGAACCTGTGATTCTCACACTCCTTTCTTCATATGCGATTTGTATATGCACGATTATTTTTGTATGAGAAACATAATGGGAGTAAAGTACGGAAAATACCGAAATCACATAAATTAATCTACATGAAACAAAGTAAAACGTGACGCAAGGCAAACTAAAAGCATCAAAAGGTGTATAGGTTATTTTAGGGAAGAGGAAAGAGACATAATATGGTATGTTTGGCCTAGTTTATTTGAAATAACTTTTAAGTTTTTTCATAAACCACTTTTTGAAAAAGTTGTGGTTGTTTGGCGTAACTTTTTTAAAAGTAGTTTTTTAACAAATTGATGTGTTTGGCCTACTACTGTTTTTTAGTGTTTTTTTTTAGTTTCATAATCCTAAGAGTTTTTGGAGAAGTAGAAGCAGAAGCATCAATTTGATGCTTCTGTTTTTAGTAGCTTTTTATTAACTTCTAACTTTTCAAAAATAGTTTTTTATCTCTCTAAATTATAGTGTTTGGCACTGCTTCTACTTTTACAATTAGAAAAGCACTTAGAAAACTTGGCCAAACACCCCCTATATATGTAAGAATAGTGCCAAGTATTTATCTAAGAAATTAAATGGCTGCAACGATTTGATCCGTAAATAATCAGTAAATTGTTATCATCATTAGTTCCGTAAATTGCACTACCTGCATAATGTAAAATCCCAATAGAAGTGATCAATATCAAACGATTTAAAATGAAAAAACTGTTAGGAGATTACGATATATTACGATACGATACCGTAATCTCCTCTAACATCCTCTCAAACTCATGGTAATTTGAAAAAAAAAAATTCATGAGTTTACACACAAATAACAAATAAAATATAAAGAAAAAAATCAGTTTTCTTTATTCTTCGATCTTCAATTCTTAGACAGCAACGACATTCTTTTCGAATCCTTGAACGAAATAAGGATAACGTAAATTGTTAATCAAGACATAGTAAGCCATGGCGGGTAACAAACAAAACAAACCACAATATAAAAACAAAAGTTTGATAGTCTTACGTTAATAAGGTAGCTTACTTTTGTTGTAATCGCAACTTGTATTTACCTGCAAACAAAATAATATAGATGTTTACCAAAGTATAAATCGCACAATTTATTAAAAAAACATGGGTATTAAACGTATAGAAAATAAACTACAAAATATTCAAGGCACGTGAAAAAGGGTAGGGTGTAGGAGTATTTGTAATAATTTGATGCATGCGGATGAATTACCCTTCTATCTATATATAGTATTAAGGTCTTGTATTATAATTTATTTCTTTTTTTTTTGTTGAAAGGTTAGAAATTCTCATTAAGCTCATAACAAACTATTACAAACACTACAATTCATAAAACAAGGATAAATCAATCATATTTAATTGATTTTATCCAAGTTTCATCACTAATTCTTTTAGTACATTTGAGCCAATACATAGTACGTAATTTGAGTATGCTACTAATATGCTTAATGACTGCATCAGGATGCATAATACAACCATTAAGTCTTGCACAATTCCGCTGAATCCATATAGTGTAGTAAACAACTTGGATCCAAGCTATAGTAACCCATTTCTTCACCTTAGCCCAAGGTTTGGAGGAGATCCATCCAAGTAAGTTAACAGCAGGCAGAGAGATCTTCAATTTGCTGCTCAGTAATTGCATCAATCTTCGTGTATACACACATTGACTGAACAAATGTATACGAGTCTCAGTAGCAGCACCACATAGACAACAGTCTACATCAGGAGAGACTCCAATTTGGAAAAGCCTATCCTTGAGCAGCAAGGCTTCACGAGTTATCAACCAATTAATAAACATGTGCTTGGGAACTGACCAGGAATTCCATACAGTATGTTCCCAAGTGACCACATGCTGCTTCTTCCTGATCCAATTGTATCCACTAGCAGGCGTATAGTCATGAGAACCAGGCAACCATTGACCAGAGGGGGAGAAGGCCAGTTCAAACTTCTGCCTAACTCTATAAATGGTTTTCCAACTCCAAGGGGTATCAGTTTTTGGAGTATAAACATGCCAGTGAACTCCTTTCATATATACATGGTGAACCCACTGAACCCACGGGCTATCAGGCTTTGTATAGATCCACCAAGATAACTTGAAAATAGCAGCAAGATTCCATGCATAGCTATTCCTAATCCCTAATCCACCTTCACATTTAGGGACACAAACTTTCTCCCATCCAACCAAGGGAACTCTCATATATTCAGTAGAACCATCCCATAGATAGTTCCTACATAGAGCATCAATTTTCCTCAAGACCCCCTTGGGAATAATAAAGATTGTTGCCCAATAAGTATAAAGAGTAGTGAGGACAGCATTCACAAGAGTTAGCCTGCCTGAATAAGAGAGCTTTTTAGCAGCATACCCTCGAATTCTATCAGTGACTTTTTCAATGTGGCAAGCATAATCTTTGACAGGGACTCTACCAGCAGAAATAGGGACTCCCCAATACTTAAATGGCAGAGACCCTTCACTGAAACCAGAAACTTGCATAATATCAGCTTTGATACTAGAAGAAACACCATTAAAATAAATATTTGACTTCATGGTGTTCATCTGTAGACCAGTGGCCACAGAAAAGGTAGCAAAAGCCCTCAAGAGAATCATAATAGAGGTTATATCACCTTTGGAAAACAACAGGAGGTCATCAGCAAACATCAGGTGAGAAATTTTGAGGTGATTGCAAAGAGGATGATACTTGAAAGGCATAGTAGTGGTCACATGCTTAAGGATCCTACTCAAATATTCCATTGTGATAGTAAACAGCAAAGGGGAGATGGGGTCACCTTGCCTTAGTCCTTTTGCCCCTTTAAAGTAACCAAAATTTTCTCCATTGAGAACCAGAAAGTAGGAAGCAGATCTAATACAAACCATAACCAGCTTAATGAACTTGTCAGGAAACTGCAAAGCTATGAGCATTTGTTCTACAAAATCCCAATGCACAGAATCATAAGCTTTCTTTAAATCAATTTTCATCAAACATCTGGGAGAAATAGATTTTCTATTATAAAGTCTTACAAGGTCCTGACAAATTAGGATATTCTCAACTATACTCCTGCCTTTGACAAAACCTCCCTGACTCTTATCAATAATGTCAGGCAAAACAGCAGCTAATCTAGTACACAGAATCTTAGAAATAGCTTTATAAAGAACATTGCTGCAGGAGATGGGTCTAAATTGAGTGACATTTTGGGGAATATCAATTTTAGGTATCAAAGTGATGAAGGTATGGTTCACTTGCTTGTCAAAGAGTTTGCCGAGTGAAAAAATCCAAGATAGCATCACATACCTCCTCTCCAAGGATAGGCCATGCATCTTTAAAGAATGCACTAGAAAAACCATCAGGCCCAGGGGCCTTATGAGTAGGAATGGAAAAAATGGCCTCCTTGATTTCTTTTTTAGTAACAGGTGACAAGAGGATAGCAATATGCTCTTGAGAGCAAACAGGTCCCAACTGAACAACACTAGAACTGACATTAGTGACAGTTCCAGTTTTACCAAGAAGCTCCTCATAGTATTGCAAGAAAGCAGTTTGAATATCACTCCCATTAGTATGTGCAACACCATTAATATCTTCAATAAAGAATATCTTATTCCTTGCACTCTTACTTTTCAAAAGACTGTGGAAATACTTGGTGTTATTGTCACCTTGATTAACCCAAGTAGCTTTGGTTTTCTGCAAAAGGAAGCTGTCACAAGCAAGCTGCAGGTTTCTGTATATGTTAGCAGCTTCTTTTTCTTGAGCAATGAGATCAGAATCAACAGGGCAAATCTTTAACTGATCTTGAATTTTAGACAAAACTTTCCACACATGTACAGTGCTATTCTCAATATCACCAAAAAGATGCTTATTAAGTGCTTTCAAAGGGTATTTCAAACTCTTCAATTTCATGACAACTTGAAACATTCTAGTCCCCTGCCAGACTTTATTCCAGTAAAGAGCAACACAAGTATGAAATTCTGGGACCTGACTCCACATGTTGTAGTATTTAAAGCTTTTCCTCCCTGCTGTCTGATTGGTAGCATCCTGAAGAATGCAGGGAGTATGATCAAAGAGACCTTCATTGTAGAAATGGGCATGAGAATAAGGTCTCCACTGAAGCCATTCACTATTAACAAGAACTCTATCCAGCCTTGAATACACTCTAGTCTGTGGGTCCTGTTTGTTATTCCAGGTGTAGAAGGAACCAACAGCAGGACTATCCACTAAGTGACAATGATCAATACAGGCCTGGAAATCCTCCATTTCCTCCTCAGATGTTTGACCCCCCAATCTTTCAGAAGGGCTCAAGACACAATTGAAATCCCCACAAAGAATCCAAGGAATATGAATTCCATTTGAGAGCAAATTCAAATCATGCCAAAGAGACTTTCTTCCAGCAGTGTCATTAAAGGCATATATCATGGAGCAGTAGAAATGGAAGTTTGTACTAATCTCAGTAACCTCCATATGAATGAGCTGAGCACTATAATGGACAAAATGAACATGAAAAATGCTAGGATTCCAGAGCACCCAGACTCTTCCTCCAATGTGACAAGAAGTGTTAGTAGAAACAGACCAACCATCACACACATTAGTTCTAACTGCATTTAGAGACAAAGGTTTTACCTTTGTCTCAAGGAGCCCAAATAAACCCACTTGATGAGAATGTAGGAACCATTTAACTTGTTTTTGTTTAGATGGGTTGTTCAGGCCCCTAATGTTCCAGAAGCCAAGATTATGCATTACTCCCATGAGGGAGTAACACACTACCAATTGTACCAATCCCCACCCTATTAGTATTTCCAGTCAAAGTAGTGCCAATCCCAGGTTTTGGAGTTGCATTATTCAAGGCATCCTGGAAAGTATATTGACTGAGATGGGTATTGGTTTTCCCTGCTCTAATAATTTCCTGCCTGCTCATAGTGATAGGTGGTTTTGCAGGAGTTTGTACCTGACTGTAAGTACCACCCTTGGACCAAGTAACCTCGCAACCTATCTTGGACTTCCTCGGGGTCCTAGTCCCAGCAGGGGTCACAGGCACAGTGACCACAAGAGATACAGGCTTAGCTGGTTGTGGAGTGGGCACAATGACAGTAGGTGGGTTAACAGTCACAAAAGGAGCAGTGGTCTTTTTTGGGATCCACTGTTGTTGAACAGGTTTCTTAGTTGATTTTGGTTTAGGTTTCCTGCACTTCTCACTTTCATGACCTATACCCCCACACACAGAGCATGAAATTGATTGCCATTCACACTCAACCACAATCTTAACAATGTTACCATCTTCATCAAGAAATTTAACAAAAGTAGGTAACTTTTGACCAAAGGGAACTTCAAGTAACACACGGGCAAAGCCAAGACGAGTTTTTTCCATAGTAGAGACATCACTGCGTATGTACTTACCCAGAAGTCCTGCAATTTTTGGGAGACACTTACCCCAGAATTTTAAAGGTAAGTTCATCAGTTTGAACCATACAGGGACTGCTTTAACATCATCCTTTGTTAATTCAACATTCTCAGTCCAATTTCTCACAATAAGGGGCTTATTATCAAACAAAAAATGACCTTGCCTGAGAACAGCATCCTTACTCTATACAGACTGAAAACGAACAAGGAAAATACCACTGGGTAGGAAGGATACCTTATCAATTGGATAGTTCGTCCAGATACGCCTGATAAACCCTTCAACAACATCCAAAGGGGGATTCGCACCTAGGATGAAACAGTAAACAGAGGGCTTCCAGAAATTGAGCTCTTCCTGAATATCCTCCTTGGTAACTTGCATCAAATCCTTAGGTTCCTCCTCTATAGTCGCTAAAGCTGCTTTCTTTCTCTTACCCTGAACCAACCATGCTTCACCACTCTCATTAATTTCAACAGATTCAAGGTCAAAAGGAGCCAGGCCAGTAATTTCGTTAACATTCTTCGTTTTAGTAACAGTAGATTCAGAAGGACCAGTTTTCTTTTGATTATTTATAACAGGAGATGAAGATTTAGACATGTTTTTGGGATTTTGTGTAGATTTATTTGCAGAATTTGAGGTTGATGTAGTAGCTCGCACCATTATTGCAGAAAAAAACGGCGCACAAAAAACCTAGCAGATCTTCCTTTTTTTCAGAGCTTTCTCTCTCTTCATGTTTCGTTTTTTTTAATCTTCTATTATAATTTATTTCGTTTTTTTAATATGGTTAAAAAAAAATAGGATATCGTTAAGTATTTTAGAAAAGTTGGAGTCTCCCACAATGCCTGAAAAAAGCATCTTTTATATATATACATTGACTTGAGGATGCGGAGGAATCTAAAATTCCAAAGGACACCAGGTTATCAAGAGGAAAGGACCTATGTTGCACGAACACGGCTGTTTTGTAGCCTTCACGTGTCTGACACGACGTCCGACACGGACACGCGAGCGACACGCCTTAAAACGTGTCTGATACCCCTTGAACCGTGTCCTGGCTTTTTTTGTAATTCCAATAGCTGTCCGACACGGCCAAGACACCTAGGACACGGCCCGTGTCATATATGGACACGACTTATTATGACATTCCGTCATTTGTTCTATTGTATCACAACAGGCAGCGGCACATTTCCCTTCGTTAACTCCGACGACCAGCACCTCCGACCTCCGATCGACGACCTCCTACCGATGACCTCAACTTTGACGGTCTCCCTCTCGGCTCTTAGCCTCTCACGAGCTTGGTTTTCCAATTTTCCCCAAATTGAATCTAGGGTTTGTGCTATTGAGATTAACTCTCCTTCACCATCCAATTTCCAGTTACTAACCGCATATTCCCATACATATTACCAGATTCGATTTTCTTATTTGAATCTTTGGTTTCTATGTTGTTGGCTTGGTTTCTTATTTCGGATGGTTTCTTGGTTTCATAGTCGTCGTTGGTTTCTTGCTAAAGTAAAATAATGGAGCCTATTGTTTAGTAAATTAATGGAGTGGTGGCCTAATTGGTTTGTTTCTTGGTTTAATATTTTGTAAAAATTAATGGCCGATAGTAGACTTCTTGGTTATTGAACTTGGTTAGATATAATAATTGCCTAATTGTTTTTTGAAATTTATTGATGGGTTGTTTTGTCATTTTACCACATTGTGGTCTTTACCGGATAAGGGTTTAGATGTTGGTTATAATATTTTTCAAATTCCCTTTATTTTAATATGTATATTATTATTATTTTTTTGCCGTATTGCGTGTACGTGTCGTGTCCGTATCCGTGTCCGTTCTCGTGCAACCTAGAAAAGGACAACGTTAATTACTTTCATGATTAAGAAACCATTATCTCTTTGGACCCCGCCTTCCATTTATCTCTTTAGACTCCGCATCTAACTGAACCCCGTCGTGATATTAGTATATACTATAGGCTTATAACCTTCACACACAGGGGGGGACCGAAATAATTCCAAGAGGACGAAGCTTACAAAAATACCGTATACACATAAGAGGTCAACCCCACATATCCATACTCCAATATACCGTCTCAAATATTCTGTCTCAGTTTCAAATCAAACCATTCACATAAATCATCCCAGTTTTCATATAAGCGCCTAAGAGCCGTTAATTTACGACAAAGTCGAAATTCATTAATAGTCAACATCCAGATAAGTCTGAGGGTACCAAAATTGAATAAGTTTTCTTTACTCTTTATTTCATTCTTTTATCTATTTTCTTTATTTACAGTATAATTTGTATATAATCTAACTAGTTAACTTGCCTTGTATATAATTATATCGTCTTGTATATAAAATTATATAACTAAACTTTTTATCGTCAATTTTTGTCAAATATATAATATTACAAATAAATATTAGAGGCCGTCAGTTTGATGGGCGGTCCGGGTGCCTAACACCTTCCCTAACCGTACCTTTACCCCCGAATCCGCAATCTTTGGTTCAGACCGGAGAGTGACGGATCAATCCCCATATCAGGGATCAAAAGGGCCTTTTCCATTTAACTTATTTTTGTATGTTTTTTTTATAAAACCTACTGGCGACTCTCCTACCATATTATTTATTTATTTTCAAAAAGGAGATTTTTCCAGGGATTTCACCGTGGCGACTCTGCTGGGGACTTATTAAGAGGGAAAGACTTGAACTCTATTTGTAATATTATATATTTGATTTTTTTTTTCTCCCGGCGTTAGACCATATTGCTCATAAGTCATATGATAGCATGTTAAGACTAAAATCTAAAAAGAAGAGCACCGATATTCATTACTTATTTGCCTTGTGGACTCTTGATGTGCATGTACGTATAACGTATCTAAAATCACCAAAATAGCTTGTTTCCCATATTCTAATGCTTGTATATTGATCATCTCGCTTCTTGTCGTGGTTTTTCTTTTATTATTTTATTTATTTATTCTCTTTTCCATCTATTATATATTTGAGTTTATCTTGATTTTCGTAATTGGAAAAGACAAAAAAAGACAGGCTCTCCGTAAGTCAATATTATGCCATCTAAGCTACCCTAATTTACCCTCGGTAAAATGCGTTGTATACTTAGAAGGTCTATTCGACCGACTAGGCCTTACACGTATTTTCCACCTCACGACGTCGTGTTTTGGCAACTCGCTTGGTCCATTTGACTGGGTGAGCACAAAAGCAAAAGATACTCTCGTCTCATCGCGCGCTCGCACCGCGGATGTAATGGTATTTTAATGTTGTGAGTACTCAATTTTCAACCTGCAAACCTAACCATAGTGCCCGTAGAACCTTTACCTAGAACATGTTATCATGTGCGTCTTGCTTGGTTTTTTTTCCTTTGGTTGTGTGATTTTCTCTTGTATGATCTCTCCCATAACCATAACCATAATATAAGTAATAAAAAGTACATGAGCTTCATAACAATAGAGTATAGCATGTGCATTCGGTCTCATGTATGTGTCTTTGTTTGTTAGTATTTTTGACAAATCTTGCATGGCTTCAGGGGCGCCTACCTAGTAGCAAGGGGTGGCGTCCGCTACCCCAAACGGAAAAAAAATGGTTTACAATACGGATTTTTGTTACCCCAATTATTGCTGAACAGTAGATAAGTAGATATTATTCCATTAATTGTATACTAAACATCTTCTGGTTCAATGGTAAAGGCTTTGGTTTTCTACGAATTACCGCGGGTTCGAATTCCTTTACATGCATATAAATAGAGTATTATTTTTTGCTACCCCATACATTCAATCCTGGGTCCGCCCCGAGCCATAAATATACACCAACACTAGCTAGTTTTGTCTGCCTAACGACATGAACATCACGTCAATATATTAGTCCTAACGACATGAACTTCACGTCAATATATTAGTCCCAACTTTGCATTAAGTCACTACAGGTCCGTTGTTTTAGATACTCCACGGTAGGCATGCATATTCCATACATTCGTTAAACGAATTATCCATTTGTTTTAGATACTCCACGTGCATATTCTTTACACGTATTTTCCACCTCTCGACGCCGTGTTTTGGCAACTCGCTTGGTCCATTCGACTGGGTGAGCACAAAAGCGAAAGATACTCTCGTCTCATCGCGCGCTCGCACCGCAGATGTAATGGTATTTTAATGTTGTGAGTACCCAATTTTCAACCCGCAAACCTAACCATAGTGCCCGTAGAACCTTTGCCTAGGACATGTTATCATGTGTGTCTTGCTTGCTTTTTTTTTTTTTTTTTTCCTTTGGTTGTGTGATTTTCTCTTGTATGATCTCTCCCATAACCATAACCATAACCATAACCATAATAAGTAATAAAAAGTACATGAGCTTCATAACAATAGATATAGCATGTGCATTCGGTCTCATGTATGTGTCTTTGTTTGTTTGTATTTTTGACAAATCTTGCATGTAGCCATAAATATACACCAACACTAGCTAGTTTTGTCTGCCTAACGACATAAACTTCACGTCAATATATTAGTCCTAACGACATGAACTTCGCGTCAATATATTAGTCCCAACTTTGCATTAAGTCACTACAGGTCCGTTGTTTTAGATACTCCACGGTAGGCATGCATATTCCGTACATTCGTTAAACGAATTATCCATTTGTAAAAAGCCCCCTCCCCCCCTTCTTAAAAAATAGGGGTCTTATTTTTTGATTTTATTTTCTCTTTTTTTAGAAATTTGTTTGATTTCTTTAATAAAAATAAATTGACAATTACTTTCATTTTTCATTTTTTCTACTCATTCGTGATCCACGGAAAAATCTATATAGGTCGTTTACATTTTTCGAGTCTTTCCATCAATTTCAAGATTCCTCCGACGCCAGTGGTGAACCCATATTCTGCCAGTGTGGGGGAGTTGCTGGTTTTCTTCTCTGTTGTCAACTCTGTTAACTCCCCTTCCATATGGCCTATATCTTTCGTCCCTCTTGTTGGTAGACTGCTTTCTACTTGACTTCTCCATAGCTGAGGTGCTGGATACGCTTGGTGTATTAGGCATGCTGGCTCTGGCTAGGATATCTTCTTCCAATCGATTACAATGCCGCTTTTTCCCCCTGTCTTGCCTCGAAGCGGGGCAAGGGTGCATGGTTAGCTGCTTATATAGGTCAGACTCGTGATGTAGGCCTCTTCTGAAGGCTTCCACTGCTGTTGACACGTCACATTCCCGTACTGCCACCTTCTCATTGTTAAATCTAGTGTTGTATTCTCCAATGGTCTCACCAGCTCCTTGGACAATTCTGTATAAGTCTCCTAGCATGCTTTTGTGGCTTTCGGCTGCTTGCGAACTGCTGAGTGAACGCGTTTACTAGGTCAGCAGCGTGGAGATCGACTTGTTAGGCAAGCTTACGAACCATCGGAGTGCTGGCCCTGACAATGTGGATCCAAACCCTTTACACATGCAGGCTCCTTTTACTTGTCCTACAGCCGTCACTGTCATCATATTTTGCTTGTACTGGCTCATGTGATCAAAGGGATCCGTCGTGCCATCAAAGAGAGGCATGTTTGGATTTGTGAATCCTTTTGGCCTGGCAATAATGGATATGGCATCCACAAATGGTGAGTCAGCATAACTGTCGGGTGCCGCCCTCTCAAGTGGGGGTGGTAATCCTGGGACCCTGCTCAGCATCTCTCTTAGCTCCAAGTACTGTTGGTTGGTCAGGTTGTATAAGTCTGTAACTCGTCTGTCTGCTACCTGCTGACTTGGTGTACTGCTTCCAGGTCCGAACTCTTGAAGATTCTGATGTGGCATGGCAGCTAATGGGGTTGAAGTCATGTGTGTTCCTTGATGCCAGCTTACTTGCGGGCTGCCTGCGGATCCTGCACCAGGTGTCTGATTAGTCATCAGAAAGTTACCAACTGGGAGGTTACCTGATTGTGCTTCTACGTGGCTGGCTGGCTGCCAGCTATCTGGTGTGAGGTATCCCAGTCCTCGTGGGGTTATTCTTTCCTCTGATGATACTGCTGTCAGATCTAATCTCGTCACCAGCTCGGCTGGTATCTGTCGAAGTTGGTTCCTGCTACCTGATGCCCCATGTGTCAGATCTACTACTGGGGCTCGATCTTCACCCTCCGTGCTTGCTGGTGTGCTGGACTGCTGCCTCAGAATGTCTATCTGTGTCCAGAGTTCCATATTCCTTTTTCTTGCTTCAGCTTCAGCTTTCCTTTGGTCTTCTCGCATATCTTCCATGACCTTCTGAAAATTCTCCACGCCAGCAAGCAAGATTTGTGTTGGACTGGGTGGTGGGGTAAGGCCTGAGCTTGTTGCACTTTTGTCTGATCTGGGTTGAGCAGTGACAGCAGGTGTTTTGGGAGGTAGAGAGGTTTTTGTCACAGATGCGGTTCTTGGAGTGTGCCCAGGGGTCTGAGTTTGTGCCGCCGATGCCGGATTCTGAATTGGGTTTGGTGGTATTGACGGCTGACCGCTCCCTGACGCAACTGCTGATGTTTGTTTGTCCATTATACGTCTGAGTAATCAACGATTGACGACCACAATGCCCACGGTGGGCGCTAAACTGTTTTGGTAATTTTTACCGTGTTTAGGTTTATGCGAGGTCAATGCGGTCTTACTCATTGTATGTTTGTTGACTATTTGTGTTAATGCTAAATAAAGAAATAAAGAACTTAAATAAAAGTTGACACGTAAGATTTGGTGACGTGGAAAACTCAATGTGGGAACAACCGCGGGAGGGACGGTACCCTTCCAAGTATTGCACTAGCTTGTTAATGAGAGAATGAGTACAATGGAAACGGAATATAAATCTAGCTAGCACAATGTATTTTGTGTGTATGCTTGAGGTCTCGAATGCCTTTTCTTGATTGCTCCTTTGGCTATTTATTGGGTAGGAACCCTAGATGAGTCATATCCGGATTATGGAAAGGAATATTAGCTCTATCACGACTCTTTCCATAATCGGATCATCTTCCTCCGTTCTCCCTGATCTCCCTGAATTCTCCCGAAAATCTCCCCGGCGACTTTCCAAATCCACAAACCTCCCTTGTCAGCAGGCCTTTCTGTTCTTACGCGCTCCTTGGCCCAAACCTCCAAGCAGATTCTACTTTGTACTTGGGCTCCTCTTGCTTATTCTTCCTTCATGGCCCAACTCTTTAATAAGGACCAAGTGGGCTTTTCCTTTATCAGGCTAAAGCACAGTTTTTAGCCCAAACATCTCCCAATTTAAAAATTTAACAAAAAGTAGGAATAAGAAATTACCTAAAAATAAAATATATGGCAAACTTGCCCACTCCCTGGAACAATTGTGGTTTTTATTGTGCCCGCAGGTCAGTAGATCAAGTGACTAAAAAAGTGTCACAAATACTCCGTAACAAAGATCATCGTCTAATCGGTTTTCCAGCCAAGATGACTATCAAATGCTTCCTAATCATCTATTTTCGAACCTATTTTTGAACAACACTGTTAGCCAACTAGGAGTATTCTAATGAATCACGACATATTACTCATGAGTTTCTCATCCCAATAAGTAGAAAACATTATCAATTGAGTCCCGGTTTTCATCAAGTGTCTAATTAAAATACGACCATCCAAGTTCTTTTTTAGTCAAAAAAAAAAAAACGAGCATATGTCCTTTTTATTAGTCACTTGTTCTACCTTTTACCTTTAACTTGTAGAATAGACTCGAAATACTTTAGGGCGTATCTCTTTAGTGTAGATTAATCGACCTCTTAGAATCAGCCTGAACGAGGGCGTGCATTTGACAATCTTTTCAACCTCTGTGGTTTGATAATTCTTTGATCGCCGTGTCTCTAGCTAGGTGACCTCTAGGTTTGGAGATTCTATCTTTTTACCCGATTTGTCAAATTCTTCTTATTTCATATGACTACCAATCTAGATGAGCACAACTCTCTATCTACCCGATATGTTAATTTTCCATATTTCAAATGATTACCAAATGAGCACAAATTGCTTTCTACCAAATTTGTTAATTTCCCATATCTCAAATGACTACTAGATGAGTACAATCTCATATGATCGGCCATTTTGCCATTTATTGTCATCCATTCTCATTGGTGCTAGAAAACTAGCTCAAAAATGTTCAAACCGGATTCTTAGTACACTCGTGCCCAAACATATCAAATAAAACACGGGAGCGCGCATTCCATGCTATTAAAACAAGAGAGGTGGCCACTAGTCCCTTAGAATGAACTTAAGATGTGTGTCCAAGTACCAATACAAGTTCAAAATACTCACAAGTCAACAAACATTCCAGTCAAAGTTGCAATTAACTCCAGTGATAGAAGTCTCAAAAGTGAAAGACCAAAAAAATATGATCTCTAATAGATACAAATCCAGCAACAAAAGTCTCAAAAAGTCAAAGAGAAAAACATATGATCTCAAGTAGATACAAATCCAGTCTCAAAAATTGAGAACATAAAAAAAAAAAAATTCAAGTCAATTTGCAATCAAATTGCAAAGTAGTCATTTTTTTCCCTTTCTCATACGAGTCATTCCAAAGTTACATTATCTTCATTCCTCTTGGTACGATCCTTTCATTCATTTAAGTGAGTGAGAGAGGCACACAGGTCTCCAGTGTCTTCTAACACCACAGAACCTTCTACTCCATTCCATTTATCACCCTCGTTTGGCATCTAAGACTTCGGGGGATGTACACTAAGTTTATACGGTCACAAAAATATTTTATTTATATGGTATTAGTTTTGCTTAATTAGTAGAGCTTGTTGCTGTAAAAACGGCAGAACTCATCAAAATATAACTCAAATTAACAGGTTATAAAAATGAAACACATTCTCCACACCAGAGAATTTGTTAGGAGTTACTTCTAGAGTAATAGTGTCCAGTCTTTCTACTTGGATCGCATTTGGGTTAGACCCCATCCTTTTCAAAATCTTTTCAAAAAAGAATCTCAATTTAAATGTGATACGTGCATTTTATATAGTCTTTTTAAGCCTCTTTAAGCACGTATTTCTATGCTATTCTCGCAGTTTTATGCTTCGAAATGCCCCAAATATTCTACTTTGGTTTGTTTTGCTTTATTTGCAGGAATGGACCCGGAAGTGGTGGAATCAAGCCTTTTAATCGTCCGTTTTGCATGCAATTGGAGGATGAGTATATTTGGAGCGGAAACACCGTTGTTATGGGATGCGTGAAGTCATTTCGGGAGCTAAATAACCAAGTCAAAGTTGAAATCAACGAAACAAGTAGCTGGTTGAGTCCAAGTCATTCGATCGAAAGCTACTTTGTGGTCGACCGAGTAGTATTGGATAGAAGAGGTCTTCGATCGAGTAACATTTATGTTCGATCGAAATGCGCATAAATGGAGTTCCTCGATCGAGTAGGTTTTCTACTCGATCGAGATGTTTTGCCAGGAATCTGTTCGATCGAGTGATTCTAAATTGCTCGATCGAGTAATTCTCTATTGGGCTCGGGCCTTATAAGTTTTATTTCGTTTCTACGTCAAATAAATTGTATTTCCTATAAATAGGAAGACGACAGATCACTTTGACGCACTACTTGATACAATAATCTTTTCCCTTTCTCTCTGTTGAACACTGCCTTTCTTCCGGATCTTATTTAGTAATTCTTTATCTATTCTCTCTTTATTTTGTAATGTTATTTACTTCTTTATCTTCTACTTTTATTTATTATGTCTAGCTAATTTCCCTGCTAGGATTTAGGGGAGAAAGTGAACTGATGTTAATTGCTAATTAGGTTTATAGATCGTTCGTCGTTGTTAAGTTTATGTTGTTAATCACTGCCTTAAACTGTATCTAGCTATTTGAATCGATGCACTTAGCTTATTTAATTTTAGTAAACATTAACCTAGACCGGAAGGTTGGAAGGGGTGAGACCCACAGTGAACAATAGGATGTTTTAGTGAGGGCGGAAGCTAAGCTAATAGTATCTTAGGGCGAATTGAGACCGGAAGGAGATATTCATTGCCCTTTAGACCGACACATCGACTGATCTGTGACCTTAGCTTCTATTATGTGACATTCATTGATGAACCGACAATCCTAGTTTTTCTTTCTCTCTTATTAATTCCTCTTAACCTTTTCTCTTGCCTTAATCTCATTAGTTTAGTTAAATCAATTAAAACCCCCATCCTGTGACCATAGACAGACCGAATTGACGAGTAGATAATGACCGCCTCCCAGTGGAGATCGATCCTACTTACCACTGACTTCTATTAGTAGTAGCTAGGTATTTATTTATGGTACCCTACTTACTCGATCGAGTGGTTTAAAACTCCTTATTTTGTAATGTTTATTATTCCTCTATTCTTTCACTCTTGTTCTATCACTATTATGTCTAGCTAATTTAATTGCTAGGATTTAGGGGTTTCGATGAACTGCTGTTAGTTGCTAATTAGGTTTACAGATCTTTCGTTGTTATCATGTCTATGTTGTTAATCACTGCAATTAACTATAACTAGCTACTTGAATCGATGCATTTAGCTTAATTAATCTTGGTAAGCCTTAACCTAGACCGGAAGGTTAGAAGGGGTGAGACCCGCAGTGAACAATAAGATCCTTTAGTGAGGGCAGAAGCTAAGCTAATAGTATTTTAGGGCGAATTGAGATCGGAAGGAGATATTCGTTGCTCCTTAGACCAATACAATTGATCGATCTGTGACCTTAGATGCAATTATCTGACATTCATTGATGACCCGACAATCCTAGTTCTCTTCCTTTACTGTTAATCTCTCTTACTCTTTTCTCACTTTAATCTCCTTTAGTTTTAGTTCAAACAACTTAAACCCCCAATTGTGACCGTAGACAGATTGAATTGACAAGTAGATAGTGACCGCCTCCCTGTGGAGATCGACCCTACTTACCGCTGATTTCTGTTAGTAGTATTTAGATATTTATTTTTGGTACTGAAACGACGGTATCAAAATGTTTTAAAATAAAAAACTCCATTTTCGCATTAGTCATACATGCATTATATGTAGGACATGCATTTGCATTTTAAGTGTCATATATTTGTCACTATCTCAGTCGACTACTTTGTCATTCATCTTCCAGATTCATCGAAAGTGGGGGCTTTTTCATAAAGTCTCATCTTCTCGTAAAATAATTTTCCCAGATTCAAAATCAATCAAAAAAATCTAATCTAATCTTTATGCAAAATAAAATTTTGCAATTTTCAAATCTAACTTTATTCAAAATAAATTTTCAAATCAATTGGTCGGCAGGCCCTGACATGCATCTAAGTTCTAAAAATAAAATTGTTTGAACTTTCCTCTTTGCGAAATAAAATTTAACTTTTTTAAATATAAAATTTTTAAATCAATTGGTCGACAGGCCCTGACATGCATCTGAGTTCTTAAAATAAAATTTTTTGAACTTCCCCTTTTGCGAAATAAAATTTTGCAATTTTCAAATCAATTGGTTGGCAGGCCCTGACATGCCTTTGAGTTCTTAAAAAAAAATTTTCTAAACTTGCCTTTTTGCGAAATAAAAAATTTGCAATTTTCAAATCAATTAGTCGGCAGGCCTTGAGATGCATATGAGTTCTTAAAATAAAATTTTCTAAACTTGCCTTTGCGAAATAAAATTTTGCATCCTAGTTTGTAAAATCAGATTTTACATGCTAATCCCTTTTCAAAATAAAATTTCGAATTCCTCGTTCGGCGAGCCCTGACACGCATTCGAGCTTGTGAAATCAAATTTTACAGGTTCACTCTTAAGTTAAACAAAGTTTAGCTATACCAGATTCCAGATCAGCTAAACAACGTTTGCAATTCAAATGTTTTTTTTTTTTTAAAAAAAACTCCATTTTTGCATTTCTCATACATGCATTATCTCTAGGACATGCATTTGCATTTTAAGTGTCATATATTTGTCACTAACTATTCTCAGTCGACTACTTTGTCATTCATCTTCTAGATTCATCCAAAGTGGGGGCTTTTTCATAAAGTCTCATCTTCTCGTAAAATAATTTTCCCAGTTCCAAAATCAATCAAAAAAAATCTAATCTAATCTTTATGCGAAATAAAATTTTGCAATTTTCAAATCTAGCTTTTCTCAAAATAAATTTTCAAGTCAATTGGTCGGCAAGCCCTGACATGCATCTAAGTTCTTAAAATAAAATTTTCTGAACTTTCCTCTTTGCGAAATAAAATTTTGCGATCTAACTTTTTTAAATATAAAATTTTTAAATCAATTGGTCGACAGGCCCTGACATGTATCTGAGTTCTTAAAATAAAATTTTATGAACTTCCCCTTTTGCGAAATAAAATTTTTCAATTTTCAAATCAATTGATCGGCAGGTTCTGACATGCAATTGAGTTCTTAAAATAAAATTTTCTGAACTTGTCTTTTTGCGAAATAAAATTTTGCAATTTTCAAATCAATTAGTTGGCAGGCCTTGACATGCGTTTGAGTTCTTAAAATAAAATTTTATGAACTTGCCTCTGCGAAATAAAATTTTGCATCCTAATTTGTAAACTCAGATTTTACATGCTAATCCCTTTACAAAATAAAATTTTGAATCCCTCGGTCGGCGAGACCTGACATGCATTCGAGCTTGTGAAATCAAATTTTGCAGGTTCACTCTTAAGTTAAACAAAGTTTAGCTATACCAGATTCCAGACCAGCTAAACAAAGTTTAGCAATTCAAATGTTTAAAAAAAAAAACTCCATTTTTGCATTCCTCATACATGCATTATCTCTAGGACATGCATTTGCATTTTAAGTGTCATATATTTGTCAATAACTACTCTCAGTCGACTAATTTGTCATTCATCTTCCAGATTCATCCAAAGTGGGGGCTTTTTCATAAAGTATCATCTTCTCGTAAAATAATTTTCCCAGTTCAAAATCAATCAAAAAAAATCTAATCTAATCTTTATGCGAAATAAAATTTTGCAATATTCAAATCTAGCTTTTTTCAAAATAAATTTTCAAATCAATTGGTCGGCAGGCCCTAACATGCATCTAAGTTCTTAAAATAAAATTTGCTGAACTTTCCTCTTTGCGAAATAAAATTTTGCGATCTAACTGTTTTAAATATAAATTTTTTAAATCAATTGGTCGACAGGCTCTGACATGCATCTAAGTCCTTAAAATAAAATTTTTTGAACTTCCCCTTTTGCAATTTTTTTTTTGCAATTTTCAAATCAATTGGTTGGCAGGCCCTGACATGCATTTGAGTTCTTAAAATAAAATTATCTAAACTTGCCTTTTTGCGAAATAAAAATTTGCAATTTTCAAATCAATTAGTTGGCAGGCCCTGGCATGCATTTGAGTTCTTAAAATAAAATTTTCAGAACTTGCCTTCGCGAAATAAAATTTTGCATCCTAGTTTGTAAAATCAGATTTTACATGCTAATCCCTTTTCAAAATAAAATTTCGAATTCCTCGGTCGGCGAGCCCTGACACGCATTCGAGCTTGTGAAATCAAATTTTACAGGTTCACTCTTAAGTTAAACAAAGTTTAGCTATACTAGATTCCAGACCAGCTAAACAAAGTTTAGCAATTCAAAAGTTTTTTTTAAAAAAAAAAAACTCCATTTTTGCATTTCTCATACATGCATTATCTCTAGGACATGCATTTGCATTTTAAGTGTCATATATTTGTCACTAACTATTCTTAGTCGACTACTTTGTCATTCATCTTCCAGATTCATCCAAAGTGGGGGCTTTTTCATAAAGTCTCATCTTCTCGTAAAATAATTTTCCCAGTTGCAAAATCAATAAAAAAAATCTAATCTAAATCTTTATGCGAAATAAAATTTTGCAATTTTCAAATCTAGCTTTTATCAAAATAAATTTTCAAATCAATTGGTTGGCAAGCCCTGACATGCATCTAAGTTCTTAAAATAAAATTTTCTGAACTTTCCTCTTTGCGAAATAAAATTTTGCGATCTAACTTTTTTAAATATAAAATTTTTAAATCAATTGGTCGACAGGCCCTGACATGCATCTGAGTTCTTAAAATAAAATTTTATGAACTTCCCCTTTTGCGAAATAAAATTTTTCAATTTTCAAATCAATTGATCAGCAGGCTGTGACATGCATTTGAGTTCTTAAAATAAAATTTTCTGAACTTGCCTTTTTGTGAAATAAAATTTTGCAATTTTCAAATAAATTAGTCGGCATGCCCTGACATGCGTTTGAGTTCTTAAAATAAAATTTTCTGAACTTGCCTCTGCGAAATAAAATTTTGCATCCTAATTTGTAAAATCAGATTTTACAAGCTAATCCCTTTTCAAAATAAAATTTTGAATTCCTCGGTCGGCGAGCCCTGACATGCATTCGAGCTTGTCAAATCAAATTTTGCAGGTTCACTTTTAAGTTAAACAAAGTTTAGCTATACCAGATTCCAGACCAGCTAAACAAAGTTTAGCAATTCAAATGTTTTTTAAAAAAAAACTCCATTTTTGCATTCCTCATACATGCATTATCTCTAGGACATGCATTTGCATTTTAAGTGTCATATATTTGTCAATAACTACTCTCAGCCGACTACTTTGTCATTCATCTTCCAGATTCATCCAAAGTGGGGGCTTTTTCATAAAGTATCATCTTCTCGTAAAATAATTTTCCAGTTTCAAAATCAATCAAAAAAATCTAATCTAATCTTTATGCGAAATAAAATTTTGCAATATTCAAATCTACCTTTTTTCAAAATAAGTTTTCAAATCAATTGGTCGGCAGGCCCTGACATGCATCTAAGTTCTTAAAATAAAATTTGCTGAACTTTCCTCTTTGCGAAATAAAATTTTGCGAGCTAACTGTTTTAAATATAAAATTTTTAAATCAATTGGTCGACAGGCCCTGACATGCATCTAAGTCCTTAAAATAACATTTTTTGAACTTCCCCTTTTGCGAAATAAAATTTTGCAATTTTTAAATTAATTGGTCGGCAGTAGGGATGACAATGGACCGGATCTGGATAGGGTCCGATAGGATCCAGATCCATATCCGCCACACCAACGTTGGATCCATATCAGACCCATATCCTGCGGATCCAAATTTTTCAGATCCATATCCAGATCCATTTTCAAATGTGGATCCATATCCAACCCATGTCCACGGGGTCTGAAAAATTAGGATCCATATCCTACCCATCAAGGTCCGGATCCGCGGATCTGGATTGGTAACATTTTTTGAGAGGCATGGTCTTTTTTTTGTGAGGTTTCGGCTGCTTTTCCCTTGTCAAGTATGAGGGTTTTGTTTTGAGAAGGTGGTTCATTAATTTTGAAACCGGTTTGGGGTTTAAAGGTGGCTGTTTTGGTGGTTGGTTTGGTGGTTGTAGCCTTCCCTTTACCCATTTTCTCAACCCTTAAAGCCAAATTAACGGCTTCATCAAAAGACCATACTTGTTGCATTCTAACCCTATGAGCAATCTTAGTATCTAACCCTTCAACAAATCGAGCAATCTTTTGTTCGGGCTTTTCATTGAGTTCACATTGCAAGGTAAGTTGTTCAAAGTCTCTAAGATATGACTCAAGTGGTTGTTGGTCTTGTTTAAGTTGTGTGAGCTTAATGGAAATATCTTGAGTGTACTCTTTAGGTATAAACTTCTCATTAAGCTTCTTTTTTAGCTTTAACCAAGACTTAATAGGTTCCTTACCATCCCTTCTTCTATGATTTTTTAAGTTCTCATACCAAAGGGAAGCATAGCCTTTGAGTTTCAAGATTGCCACTTTAAAAGCTTTTCTATCGGAATAACCTTTAAACTCAAAGACTCTTTCAATGGTCCTAAACCAATTTAACAAATCCTCGGGGTTTAAACTACCATGAAAATCAGGAATCTCTACCTTTAAGTCTTTGTTGTGCTCTCCTTGAAATGCCTCGGCCATGGAGTCCTCTGAATCTGAAAACTCCTCTTCCTCACGGCCACCTTGAGCTCGTCCTCCTCCTCCCATGAGTCCACGGCCTCTACCCCTGCCTCTAGGTGGTTGTCCTCTTCCTCTTGGTGGTGGTGTTAGAATATTAGCCATGATAACATTGAAAGAATCTAGCAACAAATCACATTTTTCAGAAAGTTGAGTAACTTGTGTTTCAATTCCAGCAAGCCTTTCTTTACTCATGGTTGTTTTTTGTGTTTTTAATGTGGTTAGGGTATAATGAACTCACAAAGAAAGGCTTTGTTTTGTTAACCAAAGCTCTGATAACCAATTTGAACTAAAAATATCAGATTTGGAGCAAGATTGACTTGAAAATACTCAAGTGACCAACAAAGAAAACTCAGCTTGTTTAGGACTCAAGGTATGACTTAATTCGAACACAAAGCAATGAATTAAGCCTAGGACTCATCCAAGCACTTAGCAAAGGACTTATCCAACCTCCTAGCACTAAGCAAGGAAGTTTATCAAGCACAAAGCAAAGATAAATAAGAAAGAAAGCAGGCTGCTTCTTAGGGTTTTTTCATTCAAAACTAATCTGATTTTGTCTAAGGGTTGTGCTTGCTTTTATAGGACAAGCAAGACAATCCCCTCCCTTCATCTAAGATTGCATCCTATGGCCACAAAAAGAGCTGCTAACAACCACAAACACGGCAGCCAAGGCCTTACAAGAAAACAGAAAAGAAAAGGACATAAAGCATGAAAGATAGAAAGTAAACTAATAGTACAACAATCCCTTGTTTACTAGCTCAAGTCTTGTTTATGCACACTTGGACTCACTTGGAAGACTTTGGCAATGCTGCAAAAACTCTTCTAAGGGCCCTTGAGCTATGTTTGATCAAAAGAGGAATTTTAATAGCGACATAATGCACAAAAGCCTAAGCATGCTCCAGCCGTGGTCCTTGTTGCACTCGGTTTTTTTTAGCTTTGTAACTCTTGATAGGAAACTCTTTAGGATACAAGTTCCTACAATAAAATGTCCTAAACTCACCAAGGAATAGTCCCAAGCTGGAAAAAGGCACGACTTCTAAGACGGAATTCATGTTAGACCTCAATCTTGTGTAAGGTCCAAAACCGGGTTCTAAATTAGCCTCCTCGGTTGAATTCTCTTCAATACCTCACACCAGACAGCTGGCAGCCTGCCAGCCGCGTGGAAATCCAACCAGGTAACATGCCAGTTGGTAACCTCGTGATAACTAACCAAACACCCGGTGCAGGATCTACAGGTAGTCCACAGGTAAGCTGGCACCAGGATCTACAGGTAGTCCACAGGATCAACCCCATTAGGTACCACGCCGCATCAGAATCCTCAGGAATTCGGGCTCGGAAGCATCACCCCAAGTCAGCAGGTAGTTGACAGACGTAGCTCGGACTTAGGAAGCCTGACCAACCAGCAGTATCTAGAACTAAGGGAGATGATAAGTAGGGTCCCAGGACTGCCACCTCCACTCGAGAAGGCAGCACCCGACAGTTATGCTGACTCGCCATTCGTAGATGCAATATCTGTTGTCGCCATGCAAAAGGGATTCACAAATTAAAACATATCTCTCTTCGACGGCACAATAGATCCCTTTGACCACATAAGCCAATACAAGCAGAAAATGATGACGGTGACAGCTGTAGGACACGTAAAAGAAGCCTGTATGTGCAAGGGGTTTGGATCCACACTGTCGGGGCCAGCACTCTGATGGCTTGTAAGTTTGCCTAACAGATCAATATCCATGTTTGCTGACCTGGTAAACGCATTCACTCAGCAATTCGCAAGCAGCCGGAAGCCACAAGAGCATGCAGGCGACTTATACAGAATTGTTCAAGGAGCAAGTGAGACCATTGGACAGTACAACACCAGATTTAACAATGAGAAGGTGGCGGTATGGGAGTGTGACGTGTCCACAGCAGTGGAAGCCTTCAGAAGGGGCCTACACCATGAGTCAGACCTGTATAAGAAGCTGACTATGCACCCTTGCCATAGCATTGAAGTAGTGCAAGAAAAGGAAGCAGCTGCAATCAGATTAGAAGAAGATATCCTAGCCAGAGCTAGCATACCAAGTACGCCAAGCATATCCAGCACATCAGCCATAGAGAAGTCAAATAGAAAGCAATCCACCAGCAAGAAGGAGGAAAGATATAGGCTATATGGTAGGGGAGTCAACAGAATCGACAACAGAGAAGAGAATCAAGAACTCCCCACACTGGCAGAGTATGGATTCACAACTGGCGTCGGAGGAATCCTGAAAGCACTCAGAGAGATGGGAGACGGGATAAGGTGGCCCAGGCCAACAGTAGAAGGACAATCATGGCGAAAAGACAGTAAGAAAAAATATGAGTTCCATCGTGACATCGGGTATAACACGGAGGATTGTTACACGCTGCGCAGGGAGATTAGGCGCCTATACGAGCAAGGGGACCTGAGCCACCTATTACCACATGGGGGCAAGCAGTAGGATAAGGTGGGCTCCGTAAAGCCTGCAGTGCCACCTACATGCACCAAGATAATAAACGTGATAACAGGAGCCTCAAACTTAAGCGGATTGACATATTCAGCAGCCAAAAGGCGTGCTGCTGAGACTAAGGGAGATAGACAAGAAACTTCTTGTAGAATTTCTCATAGTGATCTACTTACTGTTGCTTTCGACGAAGAGGATGTACATGTGTAGATACCTCGTTTCTATACCTCCCGCCAAACACCCAGTGATGATTGGGCAGCATGTTTAGCATATGTCGCGATTTTATGACGTTTTGTAAATCGGTTAATAAAAGGCAACTCATACACTTATGTCTACCTCATGGTTGTCATCTAGGTGTCATTACGGTCGTTTTGGTAGTAATTAGAGTACATTTGAAGTCCGGGTCAAAAATCGTCTTCATTTCCTAAAACCGTCAAAACCCAAGTCAAAAAGCAATGTGCTTTTCTACCTAAGGTTAGAATGTCATAAAATGTTGTGAGTATATATCATCTTTGAGTCTCTATCACTTTTTTGGGCTAAAATTAAAGTTTACATTACAAAATGTGCATTTCATTTAGCTAAAATGACAACCCGACCTTTAGGCCCCTTTTACGAGGTGATAACGACTTTTTTGGGTCAGGCCTATTTCACAGAAAGTTCTAGATCTTTATCTTACTTTCCAATGCCACCGAAATCACCTTAATCTGAGTCTTGTAGAGAAAGTTATGCCTAAAATACGACAGGATGTCAAACGCGTTTTCTACGCGCAAAAGGATCCTACCCGAGAAATGACGCAGTAAGCACTGCGCCTCTTCTGAGGGATGCAGCACCTGCTACGCCTTTTCTTAGGGCTTTCTTATTGTCCAAGTTTCCGTGTTTCAACTAAGTCGGTTATTTCCGGACTTTTCTTTCCTATTCCTTTCCAAATTCTACCCTTACCATAATTCCTCCGTGTGTTTAGTATAAATAGAGGCATTTGCCTCATATATTTTTCCCGCGAGTGTCCGCCCTTCTATTCTCCCTTTGCATTCTAGACCTTGCTCTAAGCTTTCGACGCCTACGTGCTTGATCAATCGACCACGTAAGCTCAGATCATTCTGAGTACCAGTCACGTTTGCATGACCGAGCAATTTGACCACTATTCAATTAATTAATCAATCTTTTTAATTCCTTTTTCAAGGGCACTTTCATATTTGCATTAAAGTTCGAGTCGAGTTACCACTAAAAGCCGATTTAGTTAAATCTCCGGCGCTAACATGTAAGTCTGAGGGTGTAAAATCCCAATTTTATTTAATATATTTTATTTTATTGTAACTAATGTACGAATTTATATCATAAGTATGCTCAAAACCGTTTTTTAAAATAACCTTTTAAAACCTTTTGATGGAAACAGCAGAGATCTGACGCGGGGAAGAATCGCATCAACTAATGCGCCTCTTGGAAAGGCCGCAGCACCTGCTGCGCCTCTTCCAGGGGCTGCTTTCAGTTGTTGCACTTCTTCTTCTTCCTCGGGTTTTTGCTCCTTTCGCCTTATATTTTCTTTCTTCGTCCTTTTTCTCTTATTTCATCTAGTAATTCTCAAATTAGTTTTTTTATATTCTTTTTCAACCTTTTTCGGCTTAAATCCCCTATAATTCAATATTTGCGGGTTTTCGTCATCTTATTCAAACCCGGATTTAAAGGATTCGATTTCTCCATATCGAGTCGTTTGAATGCGTCTTTTGTACATAATTTTATTTATTTTCCAGTTTTATAAATTTAATTCCATTTTCAAATCTAAAGTTTCAATCTTTGTAAATCCGACATCGTAAACCGTCGTAGTCTTTAATTGATTATAATATTTCGTTTTAATCTGACATATGACGACCTTTAGCATATGTAATCTGACTAAATCACTTATATTCGAGTCGCATACTAATAATCAATGTAAATTAACCAACGAACATTAACAAACCGCGAGTCTGACTTTCACAGTCAGAACCCAACTCGAGAACAGTCGTATAGTTCATATTTTCCATATTTTCTATTTTATTTTTATTTCTTTATTTTTTATTTTTCCTAATTTATTTTATTTCCTACATTATTTTAATTTCCTTATTTAAATCAATTTCAAATTTCCTTTTTTTTTTCAATTTTCTAATTTTCCTTATTTCATTTATTCTTTTCTTTTCTTTTATTTCTAAAACTCTTTTGGGCATGTTTATGATGCAAATTAAAATATATATTGTAATTTATTTCTTATTCCTTTGTAATATTTCTTATCATCTTGTATGATGTATTTACTTGGTTTTCACATGTAATCAATTCTAACTCTCAACTGGACATTAATGGTTCCTAAATTATTTGTTCACCGACATAGTTTAATTAACATGTTAGGATTAATCTGTGGATGTTGCATTGCATGCATATAATCGACGACATATCAACTATGAACGATTTCCCTAATCATTAGTAGAGGCCGCTATCGAGGCGGGCGGGATTCGGTGTTCAGTAAAAGGACTTCCTAATACGTATCCTCACCCCTTACTCCAGATCCTCTGTGAACATCCGTGTTCATT
Organism: Silene latifolia; assembly: GCF_048544455.1. Classification (NCBI taxonomy): domain Eukaryota; kingdom Viridiplantae; phylum Streptophyta; class Magnoliopsida; order Caryophyllales; family Caryophyllaceae; genus Silene; species Silene latifolia. Next base: position 197,751,708 of record NC_133538.1, on the reverse strand, counting down.
GGCATCCACGAGAGTCATTCTAGACATAGAATGATAAGGGTAACGAGTTTTTAGTGTTCATGTCACTACTTTGTGCCTTGACATGGCACGAGGTATTCGAACGGTTCCAATTTTCCATAAAAATTGGTGGCGACTCCACAATTGCGCGCTTATCTCAAGCGCGTCTGCGCGCGCCGCGGGTGGCCCATGTCCACAATTTGGCGATTCCGCTGGGGATGATACACTTACGTGTTACCCAAGGTGAAACTTGAACGAGGTTAGGGAATAGTTTATACAAGACAGTTGTCGGTTTTCATTACTCGATCTTCTTAGGTTGTTTTATTCGGCCTTCCTAGGCTCAACCCAACCCATTCGACCAATCGTCCCCTTTGGACGGTCCAAATTCTTATCTGGGCCTAAAGATGGATAGCGATTGACGTCACCCATACCGTGGTACATACTCTTGTGTGTATCAAGGGCTTTCACTACTCGAGGAAATGGACTAGGAACCGACCGTACTCTTGTTTGGCACAGACCTCTCCACAGACCAGGGTTTGATTGCTTGGTATGGCAACCCACCTTTTTAAGCCAAAACCCTTTAAATGCACTCAGCATACCGTTATAATGCCCATATGTATGTATCGAATACGTGATCACCTTTTGTAAACAAAACTATGACAAAATTTTGTAAGATAAGATTCTTCTTAAAATGTAAACATATTTAAAACAGCGCAAAATAAGCCGAAACTCTGTCCATATGTCAAGTCAAACTTTGGGCCTCAAACACATTTCAAAACCCGCACAAAAAAAATACAAAAAAAAAAGTTTTAAATCAAAGTATTTTCAAATGTAAATATGTAAATTCAATTGGGCTAAGTTAGAGTCAAAGTTCAAACCGACTATGGCCTAGTCGGAACTCTGTCGAGTTATAAACCCGTCTTCCTTTACATTTTGGGTCTTTTCAAATTCGAGTCAAGTCCTAAGGCGTCACGCCGTCACTTTGGACCCCCTACCCCCAATTCAGTTAGGATCTAAACATTTCCACACCTCGACTCACAGACTCGAGGCTAACATGTCGAGTCATTCCAAAATCCGTCTCTCGAATTCTCCTAATGACACGTTCGGAATATACATACCCGAACCTCAAGTCAAGTCTATCTTAAAACACACGTCTTAGAATCAACACGTGTCATCAATCCCGTCAATCAAGTCAACCATATAAATGTTACTCCGTCAAAGTCAACACTCGAGTCTAAGGTCAAGGTCAAACACCGTGAGTCCAAACACGAGAAGTCACTCACGACATTTCCTGGATTCACAAGTCAAGAGTCTAGTCATCTTGTCTCGTCGTATATCCTTTGGTTGTCGCCTTAGTATGCGTGATCCCATGTCGAATCAGGTTGTAACGCGCGTTATTTTCTTCTCGGTAGGAATTCTGCAATTTCCAATGAAAATGTTCAAGTACGTTTATCTGTCGACGTCAAAGAACTAAGTACTGTAGTCATTAAGCTTCAGGCCACCGTCGAAAACTTGAGCACTCGTGTCATCAATATGGAAAACAAGATAGACATGATGAAACCTTTACCATCTTCTCGTACCCCAAGGCCAGGTCATAGCTTTAACACAACTCCCCCATCTAAGAAGGCAGATGAAGACAAGGGAGTCAACCTCTTGGAAACTCCACCCAGAAGGCTGGGACGAGCTCATATGTAATTCATTGACCTCGGAACCACATATGAAGTAGCTCTACAAAGACTGGTTTTCTAGGGAAAACTTCATCCAATTGGTCCAACCCTAGACCCTGAAAAGATATTACCTAGGTGAAAGGGCAATTCATATTATCAGTATCATCGAGGTAGGGGACACGATACGGAGGAATGCTTTTATCTAAAGCATATTATCCAGGATATGATTGAGGATTGCAAGCTTCCTGTGCCACCTTCCGCCAAGAAATCCAAGAAGATCGACCCTTTTGGGTATAATATCATTAAACATGACGAAGAATAATTCCTAGAGTGTTCTCATCTTCTCGATCCTCATGACAATGGAGAGAACAACGTGCTTGAAGACGACGATATCCAAAGTGGAATGCTCATGCTTTCCATTTCCTTCAACAATAAATTTTCCAAGTTGGAAAGAGCTATTGATAGCCTAAACTCTCGACTTTCCAACATGGAGAACCAGTTTCCTGAAATGGATAAGAAGCTTGATGCCCAACCTCTCAAGATGAAAAGTGTCAAGACAAACCCTCAACTTGACAGTTCTAAGAAGAAAGCAATAAGCGAGAAATCTATTCCTAGTAATTCTCATCCAGGAATCAAAATCAGCAAAGGCAACCTCATGAAGCCTTCGTTAAAGAAACCTAACAACCCTCCCAGGTCATTCACAAGTCTAGGCATACCTTATGCCCTAGCCTTGAACAAATTATCCTCTCTAGGTCTTCTTCAACCTATAGGACCTACGCCTGACCCAGAGAAGAAGTCTAAGTTCTGGGATGAGAAGGCCTACTGCAAGTACCATAGAGGCAAAGGGTATGATACAGAGAAATGTTTCAAATTAAAACATGTCATTCAGGATATGATCGAAAGCGGGAAGTTGTCCCTCTCAAATTTTAGCCCACAAGGCAGCTTAGGCAATCCTCATGGATATACCACTTATCAAGGAACTCTTCTTGATTGTTATCCTTCCAGTGTTCCCAATGATGAGGATGAGGTGTTCAAATGGGTGAATGCTCAAACTCAGATGCCAAGGCCAGTTACTGGGAAAGAAAATGTTCGAGCATGGGCCGATGATTACGAGTCTGGATCTAAGATCAAATCAGAGTTCGAGTCCGAGTCTTAGACTTTATATCCCATCATTATGCTAGTGTCTTTCTTTGTGTCCATTTACATTCATAGTGACAACTTGGGGGCTGTCCCACGAGTCACATGTCTTCTCGAGTCTATGTTAAATAAATTCATTACTCATTTCAATAAAAGTACAATTTTCAATCCACTTATTCTTCTTTTCCTTTACCATTTCCTGTGACAACGAGAATTGATTTGAGACATTTTAAAATAAACGAACAACACATGTCAATCGATGTGAGTGCACTTAAATAATGGTCCATTCCGAGTTGTAGAGGACCTAAAACTCCGTGTCCATTTTCCTTACCTATTCCATGTCTGGCAATAGAAACTTCACTATACCCTAGTTTAGGACGAGCCTATCTCAAGAGGTTCTAGGACAAGTCTAGACCATCTCCCTTGTTAATAATCCATGACGGAAGGCAAGCCCATTCCCTACAATAAACAATCCGTGTTACTAAAGACCAACCTGTTTAACACCAAAGGTGCTAGTCTGACTCAAATCCATGGTAGCAAGCAAATCCAAGACGATACGAGCCATGATCAAAGACAAAGGCTCAATCAAGAGAAATAATCAAGATCAATATCCGAGGCCACGATTATGCCCGTAATCCAAGACAAAAGAGTCAAAAGAAGAATGCTCAATCAAGCAAGTCAATATCCAAAGTCAAAGTTATCTTCAAAAACCTGAATTAAAAATCTGAGTCTGAATCAAGAACAAGCATCAAATACTAAGCAGAATAATGCTGAAGTCTATATAGAATCAAGACATCAATGAAAATGGTTATCTAGCACCCTCACTTAGCCTTTCACACCCTAAGTCCTTCTCGAGACCGTTATGAGGAGATAGTTAGGAATTTTGAGAATCCTCTCAAGCTTGTCAAGCATACCCATCCTTTAGAGCCAAGACATGGAAACTTGAACCCACGTCATTTTAACCTACTTTTAAGTGCTCGGGCAACATCAAGCCAGGAGACTCCATTTCCAAGCCACATTACAAGCCATAATCCCATCAAACCTTAACTCCACAAAATCAAACTCCAGAGATTTGCTCATCAAAGCCTTTTATTTCCGAGCTCCACATTCCAAATATCCAATCCAGTTTCACCTTGAACCAGACACGGAGTCTTCAAATACTTTGCTACTCAGAACAGGACATACCCAATTCATCCTTGGGGTCCACTAAGTGTGCTCACATGACAAGGAAATTTTTTACAAATCCACGGATCCGTGGCTCATGCCTTGCCTTTATATGACATCATCGTTCTTGCAATTCTTCTACCTTTGGAAATGATACGCATTGTCACCCACGCTCAGCTAGGGGTTGCGCATACTTAAGCAAAGTCTGTCAAGGTCATCCCTGTGTCGCGTCAAATCTAAGTCAGCATTGCGTCAGTCTATCGTCTTTCGTCCTGGTGAGTCAATGTCGTGCCAAGTCATTCATCTAAATGAAAGATCATAGATTCTAATTAGACTCTCTAATTAAAAACAAATTATCTCATAATATGTTCATTTAGTAATCTATGTAACATGCATGCAAATATAAAGCATAAAAATAAAGATTAAGGGACAACAATTTCCTTACATTGATATTTATGGTAAAAATGGGCACAAACTAGATCACCTATCTAGTTTGTTCTTGAGCTAAATAAAGATGGATGATCCTCCTAGAAAAACCTTCAAAAAGAAAGTCTCCTTCAAGTTGCACCCAAGAACAACACCCAAAATAATCTTACAAGCATTAACTTGATACTTGTAAAATTAACCCTTGATGATATTTATAATATTACTAAAAAGCTTAATAAATATTTATTTTGTATACTAACAAGCTTAGTAAGTGATGAATATTAATTTTAGAGAGATAAGCAATTTTTGTTCACATGCAAAAACAAGTGACCTTGCATATGGAAAAATGAACAAAAATTGGTCTATATTGGAGGAGGAAAACCGGTGGGAGAGGTGGAGTAAGAGAGTGGACTTGTTTCAATTTTTTTCCAATCTTTTTCACATGCACAATGATCATATGACAATTTTATGGAAGAAAAATAAGCAAAGTGAAATGATTATGTTTATAATCATCCACTACACTCCATTTACACGGTCCAATGTTCCATTTACGGGTCCATTTTGGTTCTTATATTTGTCGCACAAATACGTGTAAATTTTATTTAAACATCATATTATGTTTAAATGCTTCAAATTAATTTCGTCCAAATCACTCCGTAAATATACGTGTACCACTGCACATATTATTTACGTACTAATATTAATCACATTAATTAATTAGTACAATTTTAGTGAATTAACAATTAATTAACTAAAACCCGTCTCCCAAAACTTATTATTCAATTATCGCATAATTAAATAATAACTGTCGTGCCTCGAGTTCGCAACTCGAAATCACTCTAAAATAACCGACTAACCTTTTAGTCTATAAATCAAGGGACTAAATAAATTGTATCTCATACAATTAATTAGTTATCAATTGGGGTTCGTTCCTATAGGTGTGACCGAAAGGGGTCAGTTGATCACCGTCGTCTCACGATAATAACGTCAAACTCTAGTCAGCCAACCGTTATCGATTTACGTTAATCAACTGACGAGGATCAAATAATGAAATATCCTGATGATATTCCTTTAATGATATTTATTATGTAAACGCACTATTGTGGAGGACACTAACTCCAACAATCTCCCACTTGTCCGACACAAGGTGTGCGCTACCAATTCTCTTGTCCGTTTTAATCTCCCACTCAATGCAAGGTATCTTGCAGGTCGTACTTGCACATGAACATATCACGAGTGGTTTTCTCGATCGGGAGTGTGACTATCTGACCGGAAAAATCTCCCACAGATTACTTCCGAGCGTGGCCACGCATTTATAGTCATAACTCCTCGAGTGGCCTTGAGATATAATTACCCAATGTGGGTAGACAGTTCCTGTCTGCCCTATCTATCCTATTGCACAATACAGATCACCATGACCTAGTAAATGCCCTTTGGCCTCCTTTTACGGCACGACCTAGGACAAAAACCAAAGTCACTCGAAAACTGCACTTGCTCAGATAATAGTCTCCAATCAAAAGAATCGACTCATAGAAACATCTTAGAGATCCCTGCCATGACCAGGCGTCTAGAATAGAACTTAGGGACTCTCTAAATGGTCACTGTCCGGCAAACTGTCACACAATCTACCTATGTAATCGACTAGTCATCACGTATGACCTCATGGTGTTCAACAACCATCAATCGAATTACAATCTAGTCACTCCGAGACGTCACCTCATTAAGTGACTAGGGACAAAATACAATGTTCATCTTGTTCACTTGAATAGTGTTCAACATTGTCTCCACAACTTATTCAGATAAACAAGGTATTAAAAATTTAGTCACACTAAATAAAAGTTTCAAAAATGAATACAAAAACAATGAATGCAATTATCATATATATAATAAGAGATACACTATCCAATTATTACATATCCATAATCTAAAGAAAAGCTGGTACTCGTCTCAATTCCAATGCGACGACATGACCATCATGTTTAGCCTTTGATAAAGGCTTGGTTAAAGGATCAGCACTATTCTCGTCTGCCCCAACCTTACAAATGTCAATTTCCTTCCTTTCCACATAATCTCTAATTACATGGTATTTCCTTTCAATGTGTCTAGATTTATTACTAGACTTCGGCTCTTTGGCTTGAAAAATAGCCCCATTGTTATCACAATATAGAGTGATCGGATCTTTGGCGGAATGGACTACTCCTAGTCCCTCCATGAATTGCCTGATCCAAACAACTTCCTTTGCAGCCTCAGACGCTGCAAGGTACTCAACCTCTATTGTAGAATCCGCAGTAACGCTTTGCTTGAAGCTTTTCCAGCAAACAGCTCCTCCATTTAGCATAAACACGTAGGCGGATTGGGATTTCATATCATCCCGATCGGTTTGGAAACTTGAGTCCGTGTAACCTTTTACACGCAACTCAGTTTCTCCTCCAAACACTAATAACGAATCCTTAGTCCTTCTCAAGTACTTAAGGATGTTCTTTATGGCTATCTAGTGAATCTCACCAGGCTTGGCTTGATAACGACTTATCGTGCTCAAGGCATACACAACGTCGGGACGAGTGAAAATCATAGCATACATGATAGACCCAAAAGCGGAAGCATAAGGGACGGTCTTCATGTGTTCAATCTCCTTAGGGGTAGAGGGAGACTGTGACTTGCTCAAATTAATCCCTTGGTCCAGAGGTAGAAATCTTCTCTTGGAGTCTCTGATATTGAACTGGTCAAGAACTTTGTCAATATAAGCTTCTTGACTCAATGCTAGTATCCTTTTGGACCTATCCCTATAGATCCGGATACCTAAGATTCGTTGTGCCTCTTCCAAGTCCTTCATCTGGAAGTGTTTCCCTAGCTACTCGTTAACGGAAGTGAGTGATGGAATATCATTCCCGATGAGCAATATGTTATCCACATATAGGACAAGAAATGCAATCTTACTCCCACTAAACTTCATGTATAAACACGGTCTTCAACACTTCTAGTGAAACCGTATTGTTTAATAACATGATCAAAGCGATGATTCCAACTCTGAGATGCTTGCTTGAGACCATAGATGGACTTCTAAAGCTTACACACCTTCTTAGGGTTAGATGTATCCACAAAACCTTCAGGTTGTATCATGTACACTTCCGCTTCTAGATTCCCATTCAAGAAGGCGGTTTTGACATCCATTTGCCAAATCTCATAATCATGAAACACGACAACTGCTAAGATTATCCTAATGGACCGAAGCATAGCAACTGGAGAAAAGGTTTCGTCATAGTGTTAACTGTGAACTTGAGTGAAACCTTTTGCCACCAATCAAGCTTTGTAAACATCTACATGTTTATCCACGCCGAGCTTAATTTTATATATCCATTTACACTGAAGGGGTCGCACTCCTTCAGGTAAATCCACCAAGTCCCATACTTGGTTCTTGTACATGGAATCCATTTCGGACCGCATGGCATCTAACAAAGCGAGAAGTCGGGACTAGACATTGCCGATTTGTAGGTAGTGGGTTCAACACTTTCCAATAGAAATAAAACACCATCCTCTTCGATGTTACCAAGGCAGAGGTCAGGTGGATTAGAAATCCTACTTGACTTTCTAGGAACAATTACCGTTTTAGAGGAAGAGGGAATGCTATCCTCCACGTTCTCCTCTACCTCATTCTCGGTTTGTGGCTCTCGAACTTCGTCAAGTTCAAATTTTCTCCCACTCTGTCTTCTAGAAATAAACTCCTTTTCTAGGAAGATAGCATCACGAGCCACAAACACTTTGTTCTCGTGTTTATTGTAGAAGTAATAGCCACATGTTTCCCTTGGATATCCTACAAAAAGATATTTGTCAGATCTGGGTGCAAGCTTATTGTCAGACTTGATCTTGACATATGCTTCACAACCCTAAATACGCATGAATGACAAATGAGGGACTTTCCCTGTCCATATCTCATATGGAGTCTTATCGGCCGCTTTAGTCGGGCTTCGATTTAGTGAAAATATTGCAGACAAGAGGGCAAACCCCCAAAATGAACTAGGAAGCTCAGTTAGACTCATCATAGACCAAACCATGTCTAATAAGGTTCGGTTTCTCCTTTCGGCCACATCATTTAGTTGTGGTGTGCCAGGAGGAGTCCATTGTGATACTATACCACAATCTTTCAAGTGTGAATCAAATTCATGATTTAGGTATTCACCACCACGATCGGATCGTAGGGTCTTAATCTTTTTATCCAATTTGTTCTCTACTTCATTCTGAAACTCCTTGAACTTGTCAAAAGCTTCACTTTTATTCTTCATCAAGTAGACATACCCATATCTACTCAAGTCATCAGTTGAAGTAATGAAGTAGTGAAAACCTCCTCTAGTGGTGATGGTTAATGGTCCACACACATCCGTATGTATGAGAGCCAAAACCTCACTAGCTCGTATCCCTTTTCCCGCAAAAGGTGCACGAGTCATCTTGCCTAAAAGGCAAGACTCGCATGTACCATAAGATTAGAAATCAAATGGTTTGAGCACTTTTGATGAAGTAAGTCTCTTAATGCGTCTTTCGTTTATGTAACCTAAACGACAATGCCAAAGGTAGGATTCATTTAGATCACCCGTTTTGAGCTTTTTAGTTTCCACATGATAAACGTTATTAACATCATTTAAAACATAAATGCCTCCAATTCAAATGGCCTTGCTATAAACCACATCATTCAATGAAAAAGTACAACTGTTGTCCTTAATCATAAAACAAAAGCCTTCCGCGTCTAACGCGGAAATGGAGATGATGTTTTTGGTTAAAGTTGGTACAAAATAACACTTATTTAAATACAACTCTAGACCACTAGCTAAAGTAAGCACATAGGTCCCCACGGAAATGGCCGCTAGTCTAGCTCCATTGCACATGCGGAGATCCACATCACCTTTTGCTAGTTCTTGCACGTCCCTTAAACCCTGCAAATGATTACAAAGGTGAGAGCCACATCCGGTATCAAGTACCCAAGTGGAAGTGCAAGCATAATTAATGTCTATCACATAGAGAGAGGAAATCATACCAATAGGCGTCACACGCCCTTCCTTGAGATCCTCCAAGTATTTGGGACAACTCCTCCTATAATGCCCCTTCCCATTACAATGGAAACATCCAGCCTCGGAGAGTTTGACACTTTTTGCCTTGGGATTCCCATTCTTAACGGCCTTCCCCTTTCCCTTGTCTTGTTTCTTTGACGATTTCTTGAATTGGGACTTTTCCTTCCCCTTTCCTTTCTTAACTCCAAGGGACATATACTTTAACTTCATGGTTAGAACATCCCCTTTTTCACTCCCACTAGCTTCCATATCCCTCTCCGCTTGGGTGAGGAGTGCATGAATTTCATGATAACTCTTATCCATGCCATTCATGTTGTAGTTTACCCTAAAGTGGGCAAACTTGGTGGGAAGTGAGTGGAGGATATGATCCACCACAAGAGTCATAGGAATCTTACACCCTAGACGCTTAAGGATGTCAACATATTCGACCATTTTGAGAACATGGGGACCAACCTTTTGGACCCTCTCAAGCTTTGCTTCAAACAAGCGTGCCCCCGCTTCGTATTGGCGGACTTTTGATGTTTGTGAAAACATAGTAATCATACGAGTGAATATCTCGTACACATTTAAATAAATGCATGAAAGCTTGAGCTTTGGGGATATCGACCATATCAAAACATTTTTGATATCATTCGACATCCTCATATGGTCATCATAGGCGGTCCGCACCGCCGATGAAGCCCTTGGACCAGGCTCGATGGGAGGAGCATCGGTCAAGTAAGTGAGCACATTGTCGGACAACGCGGCACTTTTGATGTTGGATTCCCATTCAAGAAAGTTATTACCGTCTTCTTTTAATATACGTTTCTCCATTACAGACCTTAGCCATGAATCTTTGCCTAGTGAAGTAGTCGATGAAGTTGAAGAAGTTGCCATTGCGAATTAAAATGCTACAACAAATAAGGAAAAATTAACATTCATTGTTTTAAAAATACTTATGAAAACATGTCTGACAAGTTTTAACATTTATATAATGATCTCCCACAAAATTATATAAATGATTCCAAGACCCAAATATTAAACAAAAATGAGCATCGCTTGGGCGAAACATCCCATAATTGTGTAAATTCGGTAAGTCAACGGTTGACTAATTCTACCTCTAGAACTCTTGGTTGACGAATTTCCTTAAATTCATCTACTAGCCCCGGAATACAAGACCGTCTTATACCCCGTTGAGTCCAACCAATTTTGGCGTGTGATAACCGTTTACCACCCTACTTACCCAAGGTAAAAAGAGAACACCCCGCTTGGGCGAGCGTGGCTCTAACGAACAAGAGATTCATAGGTGTTACTAATTGTTAAGGCTAATCTCAATTTTAGTTATGTGAGAGATCTTGTAAATTTAATCATAAATTCCCTATAAGTGAACTAAGTCGGTGAATGTAAATGACGTGAATTGACAAACGCGAAAATAAAATGCATGTGAATGGCGATTTTGGCATGCGCGAAAATAAAAAACAAGCAAGCATATGAATAATACTAGTATGGCCACCTAGTTCATAAAAACCTAGACTATTACATATCGGAAACCAACTCCTTGGTCCCTTGCCTCTTCATTCCAAAAGTGGCTCCTTCTTGTGGGATTTGGAACACCTTCCAAAAATAGACTCCGTCTCGATGTAATCCGTCTTTTGGAAACGCCGGTAAGAATAACTATTACAATTAAATTACATAGCTATTCCTATTATACATTAATTAATAAAATAAATAAAACTATTAATTAATTACAAACCGACGATACGAGATCGTTTTAAATTACAAATAAATCGCTATTCCTATTCATTTCGGGTAATAACGATTAAAATAAACTAGGCCATACTAGGTACAACAAGAGAAATACTTTAAATAAATGACAATCATTCATTCAACTTAAATAAATATGCTTAAAATGCTGTAACATGATGCCAAAATCGCCTTATCAATCAATCGTTGGTATCCATCTCGGTTTTGTGGATTTAATCGATTTTTAACTTGTAAAAATCAATAATCAACTCTTAATTCTCATTTAAGTCCAAAATAATTGTCCAAACTGTTTTGGCTCAAAATTAGTCCTCACTAATTTAATGATGAATAATTAGTTTCATTTGGTGATATTTTGCTAATTTAATCGGTAAAATCATAACTTTTAAGTAATAAATCCAAAATAATTGAAAATATTACCAAAAATTGAAACAAGAAATTTTGAGTATTCTGAAACACTCCCAAGAACACCAAAATGTCATAAAAAATGCCCAAAAATTCGGATAAAATTTTATGAAGACAAAGAATGATATTTATCGGTTTTTAACCACAAAACCAATAAACATCAAAACAAGGTGAAATCACATATTAAATTTCACTTTTAACTTTTAAATAATATTTTTAAATGTACATAAATTTATCAAGGGCAGGAACAAATGTTTCGAGTATATGATTAAATTATTTCACTTTTATCGACTTTTATCTCATAAAATCAATAAACATGCAAAATTTCAAACCAACCTTCGAAATTTTATATACAATCTATAGAAAATATTCATGAAACACCATAAAAATTTCATGACCCGAATCAACTTTTAACTATTTTTAGTTAACTCTTAATTAAAATACGGCATTTTTGACTCGGTTTTCTACCAAAAATCATTAAAAATAGCAAAATAATTTCATAAATTACCAAAATTTACCACAAACCTTTTGAGATCAATAGGTATGCATGCCCAAAACGTTTCGTGCTAAAACCACTTATAACACAATTTTTGAGTTTTTGTAAATTATTTCATAATTTATTAATATGCTTAAAATCAACATGCAAATTACAAGCCTAAGCTCTGATACCACTTGAAAGATCATAGATTCTAATTAGACTCTCTAATTAAAAATAAATTATCTCATAATATGTTCATTTAGTGATCTATATAACATGCATGCAAATATAAAAGCATAAAAATAAAGATTGAGGAAAAACAATTTTCTTACATTGATATTTATGGTAAAAATGGGCACAAAGTAGATCAGCTATCTAGTTTATTCTTGAGCTAAATAAAGATGGATGATCCTCCTAGAAAAACCTTCAAAAAAAAAGTCTGCTTCAAGTTGCACCCAAGAACAACACCCAAAATAATCTTACAAGTATTAACTAGATACTTGTAAAATTAACCCTTGATAATATTTATAATATTACTAACAAGCTTAGTAAATATTTATTTTGTATACTAACAAGCTTAGTAAGTGATGAATATTAATTTTAGAGAGAGAAGCAATTTTTGTTCACATGCAAAAGCAAGTGAGCTAGCATATGGAAAAATGAACAAAAATTGGTCTATATTGGAGGAGGAAAACCGGTGGGAGAGGTGGAGTAAGAGAGTGGACTTGTTTCAATTTTTTTCCAATCTTTTTCATATGACAATTTTATGGAAGAAAAATAAGCAAAGTGAAATGATTATGTTTATAATCATCCACTACACTCAATTTACACGGTCCAATGTCCCATTTACGGTCCATTTTGGTTCTTATATTCGTCGCACAAATACGTGTAAATTTTATTTAAATATCGTATTATGTTTAAATGCTTCCAATTAATTTCGTCCAAATCACTCCGTAAATATACGTGTACCGCTACACATATTATTTACGTACTAATTATCATATTAATTAATTAGTAAAATTTTAGTGAAATAACAATTAATTAACTAAAACCCGTCTCCCAAAACTTATTATTCAATTATCGCATAATTAAATAACTGCCGTGCCTCGAGTTCGCAACTCGAAATCTCTCTAAAATAACCGACTAACCTTTTAGTCTATAAATCAAGGGACTAAATAAATTGTATCTCATACAATTAATTAGTTATCAATTGGGGTTCGTTCCTATAGGTGTGACGGAAAGGGGTCAGTTGATCACCGCCGTCTCACGATAATAACGTCAAACGCTAGTCATCCAACCGTTATCGATTTACGTTAATCAACTGTCGAGGATCAAATAATTAAATATCTTGATGATATTCCTTTAATGAGATTTATTATGTAAATGTACTATTGTGGAGGACACTAACTCCAACACTAAAGCCCATTGAATATGCGTAACGCATTACAAACGGCAAATTCCACCTTTAAGCAAGTTTTAAATAACTTTCATAAAGAAACAAATGCGCTTCCTCGTGTGTTTATGTGCTATTTTCCTATTAGATTAAGTTCTTGTGTGGCTACTAACCACGCAGGTGAGGGTCAGAAGTAGTGCTCGCTCCAACTTGGCTTCGATCAAGTCTTCATTCTCCCTAACGGCGGTCGAGGTATTCCCTAGCAGGAATTCGCAGTGATGCTCAAGGTTTCTTCCATGGTGATCAAGATGTTCCTAATCGTCGATGTGTTCCCAGCGAGAATTCATGATCACTAAATACAGTTCATGGGCTTCTCCTCTTCATCAGAATTTCGCTCGCGACAACCCAAGCGGATTTTCTCCTCACCGGTGCCAAGGGCGAGCCGTTGTCGATCAAACACCTTTATTTTCCCCAGCGATGCTAAGGACGCGTCATTGTCGATCCTTTGTTTTCTCCTCAGCGGTGCCAAGGGCGCGCCTTTGTTGACTCAACATATGATTTCTTCTTACAGAGTTCGAGAGAAACAACTCCCAAAGAGTTATGTACTTTCAGATAACCCTTTTAGGATAGTCCTTCAGATAATCCTTCCCCCAGCCTTCCTCCCTTTAGATAATCCTTTATTCCTTCAGACAATTTTCAGGACAATCCCTTTATATGTTCAGACAACCTTCAGATAATCTTTTCAGTTAACTCCCCTTTCAGTGATGCAGGAGCACTTGAAGAAAATGAAAATGAAGTCTTAATTAGTCGAAATGTAACTCACATTTCTGAAGGTTTCAAAATGGGCTCAAGTATCGTGAATATGATAGCATGGAGAGGCCAAGGTGACAGGTTGGAGTCCGTCTAAGTCAACACGCCAACCAAGGAGGGTCAAGGTCGGTGCTGATGGAGGTGTTTAAGATTATTAGTTTCCTTATTTTTGCTTTCCTAATTCTAGTCAATAAATTTTAAGGTAGTATTGTTATTTTCTTATAGTTTCTTTCCTAATCTTAGCAAGATTGTAATAAGGCAAATTGCCAAAACATGGGTTGGATTTCCTAATCAGTTTAGGACAAGTTAAGGATGTTTAGGGAAGGAAGGTCGGTTTCCTTATAGTATAAATAGGGTCTTTTGTATTCAGTTTTATGCATTCAAGTTTAGAGATTAATAGAAGTTTTCTTGTTGCTTATTGCTTGCGAGCTTTGAGAGTCTCATTTCTTTCTTGCGAGGGAGAGATTAGAGTGTGATTGATCCTTGCGAGGTGAGAGTCACAAAAACCCAGTCGTGTGTGAGTTCGAGTTCCTTGCGAGGGAGGATAGTTTATTCACGTCATATCCTTTTAATTTTCATTCAAAAACATATAAAAATCAAATAAAAAGTTTAATATTCCGCTGCGTTTTTTACAACAAAATCCGAACAGCCTAACGTACTGTTCATATCTTTAAAATCGACCAGATTTTACATCAATTTGGTATCAGAGCAAGGTTATTAATTTGTTTGTTAACAAGTTAATCTTGGGAAGTAAGGATGCCGGGAGAGGACGATT
Source organism: Silene latifolia (assembly GCF_048544455.1). Lineage (NCBI taxonomy): Eukaryota > Viridiplantae > Streptophyta > Magnoliopsida > Caryophyllales > Caryophyllaceae > Silene > Silene latifolia. The sequence continues at coordinate 197,736,656 of NC_133538.1, read as the reverse complement.
CCAGCAAGACAACCGGTGATGGTTCAGGCACACTTCAAGAACAGCTAGATGAGATGAAACAAGCTATGGCAGAGCTAAAGTATATAATGAAGAACCTTCCAATTGGACGAGGTAGAGAACGAAGTCCAAGTCGTAGTATGTCTCGTGGATCACATTCTGATGATGCGGTTTCCAAGTCCAAAAAGGAGAACAAAAATGATGATGATCGAGGTCTAAAACTTGACATACCTGATTTCAATGGAGATTTATATCACGAAAAGTTTTTGGATTGGATTAGGCAAGCTGAACGAGTTTTCGAGTACAAGGAATACGATGAGCATAAACAATTCAAGGTAGCTATTCTAAAACTCACTAAATATGCATCATTGTGGTATGAAAACTTGAAAAAACAGAGGAAGCGAGATCAGAAGAGCAAGATTGATACTTGGGAGAAACTTAAGAAGCACCTTATGAGGAGATTCTTACCAACAGATTATGAGCAAGAAAATTACCTAAAATTGCAATCTTTATCACAAGAAAATTTGTCTGTGGCCGAGTACATTAAAGAATTCGAAAGGATGATGATGTTTTGTGATCTTGAAGAGAAGGAAGAGCTTAGAGTCGCAATATTCATCAAGGGTCTAATACCGTCACTTGCATCAAAAGTTGAGGTTCAGATTTACAATGGGTTTGATGATGTGTGTCGTTTGGCTCTAATATTCGAAAAGCAAGACAAAACAAAGAAATCCTATACCTATTCGAAAGGAGCAAGTTCTGGCTCGAGTTCTTATTCTAAACCAACGAGCAAGCAAAAGGAAGTTGTGACAGAAGAAGTAAAAGACAAAGGTAAGGGTGTCGTAGAACCTAAGGGTAGCTCATTAAGACGCTGTTTTAAATGCCAAGGCTATGGTCATATAGCTAATGAATGTCTACAAAAGAGAGCACTTACCGCTCAAGAATTGCGCAACATAGTTCCAGAATTCGTTCAAACCGAACAGTCAACAGAACTGTTTGATATCGAGGAGGACGAAGAAGAAGGTGTCGCCTATGATGTTGATCCATTGAGTAAAGAGGAGTGTTTGGTAATTCGTAATCTTCATGTGGAAACAACTCCGGTTGAAGCTGAACAAAGGGACCAAATATTTCACACTCGTTGCAAGGTACATTCTAAAATTTGCAATCTAATCATTGATAGTGGATCATGTACCAATGTTGTGTCAAAGGAGTTAGTTGATGAGCTGAAATTACAAACCAAGAATCATAATAAGCCATATAAATTGCATTGGTTGAATGGGGACAATGGAATACAAGTAAGGAAGCAAGCATTAGTTTCTTTGAGCTTGGGACCTTATAATGATGATATTTGATGCGACGTGATTCCTATGAATGCGTGCCATATTCTATTGGAACGACCATGGCAGTTTGATCGAAAGGTTGAACATGATGGAAGAACTAACATATATAATGTGACCAAGGGCAAAACCACATTCAATTTGAAGCCTTTATCACCGAATAAAATCAAGGAGCTGAAATCAAAGAAGGGGAGCTTATTTATGGAAGCTCGTGAGGTTGAAGAGGTTCTAGCTTGTGGAGAACAAGCCTATGTTCTTATGGTTCGTGAATTAGAAGCCAATGGTGAAGGAAGCAGCCGTGAAGTTCAAGGGCTATTAAAAGAGTTTTGCGATGTATTTCCCGAAGAATTACCGGTTGGATTACCTCCTTTAAGAGGTATTGAACATCAAATTGACTTAATTCCAGGAGCTCAATTACCAAATAAACCAGCCTATCGTTGTAATCCCGAAGAAGCAAAAGAATTACAAAGGCAGGTACAAGAATTAAATGATAGGGGTTATGTTCAAGAAAGGTTGAGTCCTTGTGCCGTACCAGCTCTATTGGTTCCAAAGAAAGATGGGACTTGGAGGATGTGTATTGATAGTAGGGCCGTTAACAATATCACAATAAAATATCGATTTCCTATGCCGAGTTTGGATGATATGTTAGACGAGTAGAGTGGATCACGAGTATTTTCGAAGCTTGATTTACGAAGTGGTTATCATCAAATGAGAATTCGTGAAGGTGACGAATGGAAAACATCGTTCAAGACTAAGCAAGGGTTGTTTGAGTGGCTCGTTATGCCATTTGGTCTTTGCAATGCTCCTAGTTCGTTTATGAGATTGATGAACGAAGTGTTGAGGCCGTTCTTAAACAAGTTTGTGGTGGTGTATCTCGATGATATTCTTATTTATAGCAAGAGCAAGGAGGAACATATTGAACATCTCCGTGAAGTGTTTAAAATGCTACGAAAACAGAAACTATATGGCAAAATGGAGAAGTGCACGTTCATGGTGTCAAGCGTGGTGTTCCTAGGTTATATTGTTGGTGAGAATGGTGTGAGCATGGATCCGTCCAAGGTGGAGGCAATCAAGCATGGCCGGTTCCTAAATCAACAACTGAGGTTCGTAGTTTTCATGGTTTGGCTTAATTTTATCGAAGGTTTATCCAAAATTTCAGTACAATCATGGTGCCTATAACCGAGTTGACGAGGAAGGGTGAATTTGTATGGACTCCTAGTGCATAGAAGGCATTCGATGAGGTAAAATCTAAACTAAGCTCCGCACCTGTTTTGACACTTCCTAATTTTGATAAATTATTCGAAGTTGAGTGTGATGCGAGTGGAGTTGGGATTGGGGCTGTTTTCGTGCAAGATAAACGGCCAGTAGCTTACTTTAGTGAAAAGTTGGGTGGTGCGCGATTGGATTACTCGACTTATGATAAGGAGTTCTATGCAATTGTGAGAGCATTGGATCATTGGGGTCATTATTTGCGACCTAAACCATTTGTGTTACATTCGGATCATGAAGCATTGAAGCATATTCATGGACAACAGAAGTTAAATCAAAGACATGCCAAGTGGGTTGAGTTTCTACAATCTTTTACTTTCTCATCAAAGTATAAAACGGGAGCTTTTAATGTTGTTGCTGATGCGTTGTCTCGAAGACATACTTTATTGATCGAGTTAGATGCAAGAATGCTTTGGTTTGAACATATCAAAGAACTGTACAAATCTGATCCAGAGTTTGCTAAGGAGATTATTGAGCCAACGGGGTTATGTACTATTCAAGACGGTTATCTATTCAAAGGCAATCGATTATGTATTCCCAACGGATCAATTCGAGAGCTTTTGATTCGTGAAGCTCATGGTGGTGCAATAGCTGGACACTTTGGAGTAAATAAGACTAATGATATTTTGAGTGAGCATTTTTATTGGCCAATGATGAGCAAAGATGTGCAAGAGATCGTGGCTAAGTGTGTGGTGTGTCAAAAGGCAAAGAGTAAGTTCAATAAGGGACTTTATACGCCCTTGCCCGTACCTACACAACCGTGGAATGAGGTAAGTATGGACTTTATACTTGGTTTACCTAGAACTCAAAGAGGAAAGGATTCAATTATGGTTGTTGTGGATCGATTTTCAAAGATGGCGCATTTCATCCGATGTCATAAAACCGATGACGCTACCAATATTGCTGAACTTTATTTCAAAGATATTGTTCGATTACATGGTATTCCACTTACTATTGTGTCGGATCGAGATGTTAAGTTCTTCAGCTACTTTTGGAAGACATTATGGAGATTGGTTGGAACGAAGTTTTTATTTAGTACTTCTCATCATCCACAAAAATATGGACAAACCGAGGTGACTAATAGAACTTTGGGAAGCTTGTTACGAGGTTTGGTTAGCAAGAGTACGAAAGATTGGGATGTTAAGTTAGCTCATGCTGAGTTTGCATACAACCGAACGCCGTCAATGACCACGGGAAGATTACCATTCGAAATTGTTTATGGGGTGAATCCGTATCTTCCTATTGATTTGGTTCCTATACCAAAGAAGGATGTGATGAGTTTCGAAGCAAAGGAAAGACAAGCTGCATTTCTTCGAGTTTGTGAACAAGTTAAAACACAAATCGAGAAAGCCAATGCTAGATACAAGGAGAAAGCAAATAAACATCGAAAGCAACCTGTTTTCAAAGTTGGAGAGTTAGTATGGTTACACATAAGGAAGGAACGTTTTCCATCCAAGAGGAAGAATAAATTGATGCCAAGAGCCGATGGACCATTCAAGATACTTGAAAGCTATGGGCCTAATGCCTACAAGTTAGAATTGCCGAGTGAGTATGGAGAAGTAAGTGCGACATTCAATGTTGGAGATTTGTCACCGTACTTAGATGACGAAAATTTGAGGTTAAATTCTCAAAAAGAAGGGGAGAATGATGCAGGAGCACTTGAAGAAAATGAAAATCAAGTCTTAATTAGTCGAAATGTAACTCACATTTCTGAAGGTTTCAAAATGGGCTCAAGTATCGTGAATATGATAGCATGGAGAGGCCAAGGTGACGGGTTGGAGTCCATCTAAGTCAACACGCCAACCAACGAGGGTCAAGGTCGGTACTGATGGAGGTGTTTAAGATTATTAGTTTCCTTATTTTTGCTTTCCTAATTCTAGTCAATAAATTTAAGGTAGTATTGTTATTTCCTTATAGTCTATTTCCTAATCTTAGCAAGATTGTAATAAGGCAAATTGCCATAATATGGGTCGGATTTCATAATCAGTTTAGGACAAGTTAAGGAAGTTTAGGGAAGGGAGGTCGGTTTCCTTATAGTATAAATATGGTCTTTTGTATTCAGTTTTATGCATTTAAGTTTAGAGATTAATACAAGTTTTCTTGTTGCTTATTGCTTGCGAACTTTGAGAGTCTTATTTCTTTCTTGAGAGGGAGAGATTAGAGTGTGATTGATCCTTGCGAGGTGAGAGTCACAAAAACACAGTCGTGTGTGAGTTCGAGTTCCTTGCGAGGGAGGAGAGTTTATTCAAGTCATATCCTTTTAATTTTCGTCAAAAACATATAAAAATCAAATAAAAAGCTTAATATTCCGCTGCGTTTTTTACAACAAAATCCGAACAACGTACTGTTCATATCTTTAAAATCGACCAGTTTTGACATCATTCAGTCCTTCATAGAGAGATAGACTTCAGAGTTTGCCTTCTGAAGTGTTAAGAAGTTTCTTCAGAATCCCCTGTAACCTCTAATGCCTTCAGACATTAAGCTATCTTCAGACCAAAGAGTTTTGCCGAAGCGCCTTCAGTCCCGTTTCACCCAGGGGTGTCTCAGGTATGGTTTCTTCTTATGGCTGGCGAGCTTTCTTACGTAGTCTAATGGACTTTAAACGACCCTCCCTGGAAGTCGACAGACTCTAAAATGTTCCCAACGACAGGTCCTTGGCTCAGACCCCTTGAGCCGCCTCGCGTCGCCATAGTCGTCAGGTTGTAATCTTCGATTCACTTGAGGGCTATACTTTGACTTTCACATTGTCCAAGCCTCAGTCAAAGTGGGGGCTATGTAGATACCTCGTTTCTGCACCTCCCGCCAAACACCCAGTGATGATTGGGCCGCATGTTTAGCATATGTTGCGATTTTATGACGTTTTGTAAATCGGTTAATAAAAGGTAACTCATACACTTGTGTCTACCTCATGGTTGTCATCTAGGTGTCATTACGGTCGTTTTGGCAGTAATTATAGTAAATTTGGAGTCCGGGTCAAAAACTGTCTTTATTTCCTAAAACCGTCAAAACCCGAGTCAAAAAGAAATGTGCTTGTCTACCTAAGGTTAGGATGTCATAAAATGTTGTGAGTATATCTCATTTTTGAGTCTCATATCACTTTTTTGGGCTAAACTTAAAGTTTACATTACAAAATGTGCATTTCATTTAGCTAAAATGACAACCCGAGCTTTAGGCCCGTTTTACGAGGTGATAACGACTTTTTTGGGTCAGGCCTCTTTCACAGAAAGTTCTAGATCTTTCTCTTAGCTTTCCAACGCCACCAAAATCACCTTAATCCGAGTCTTGTAGAAAAGTTATGCCTAAAATACGACAGTCTGTGAAACGCGTTTTCTACGCGCAAAAGGATCCTCCCGAGAAAGGACGCAGTAAGCACTGCGCCTCTTCTAAGGGACGCAGCACATGCTGCGCCTTTTCTCAAGGCTTTGTTTTTGTCCAAGTTTCCGTGTTTCAACTAAGTCGGTTATTTCCGGACCTTTCTTTCCCATTACTTTCCAAATTCTACCCTTACCATAATTCCTCCGTGTGTTTAGTATAAATAGAGGCCTTTGCCTCACATATTTTTCAGGCGAGTGTCCGCCCTTCTATTCTCCCTTTGCATTCTAGACCTTGCTCTAAGCTTTCGACGCCTACGTGCTTGATCAATCGACCACGTAAGCTCAGATCATTCTGAGTACCAGTCACGTTTGCAAGACCGACCAATTTGACCACTATACAATTAATTAATCAATCTTTTTAATTCCTTTTTCAAGGGCACTTTCATATTTGCATTAAAGTTCGAGTCGAGTTACAACTAAAAGCCGATTTAGTTAAATCTCGCGGCGCTAACATGTAAATCTAAGGGTGTAAAATCTCTATTTTTTTTAATGTATTTTATTTTATTGTAATTAATGTACGGATTTATATCATAAGTATGCTCAAACCGTCTTTTAAAATCACCTTTTAAAACCTTTTGACGGAAACAGCAGAGATCTGACGCGGGGAAGAATTGCATCAACTGATGCGCCTCTTGGAAAGGCCGCAGCAGCTGCTGTGCCTCTTCCAGAGGCCGCTTTCAGTTGTTGTACTTCTTCTTCTTCCTCGGGTTTTTTCTCCTTTCGCCTTATATTTTCTTTCTTCGTCCTTTTTCTCTTATTTCATCTAGTAATTCTAAAATTAGTTTTTTTATATTCTTTTTCGACCTTTTTTCGGCTTAAATTCCTTATAATTCAATATTTGCGGGTTTTCGTCATCTTATTCAAACCCGGATTTAAAGGATTTGATTTCTCCATATCGAGTCGTTTGAATGCGTCTTTTGTACATAATTTTATTTATTTTCCAGTTTTATAACTTTAATTCCATTTTCAAATCTAAAGTTTCAAACCGTCGTAGTCTTTAATTCATTATAATAATTTATTTTAATCTGACTTATGACGACCTTTAGCATATGTAATCTGACTAAATCACTTATATTCGAGTCGTATACTAATAATCAATGTAAATTAACCAACGAACATTAACAAACCGCGAGTCTGACTTTCTCAGTCAGATCCCAACTCGAGAACAGTCGCATAAACTGATGCGCCTCTTCTAGAGGACGCAGTTTATGCTGCGCCTGTTCTGAGATGGCTTCTGCCTCTGAACTCTTCTCGTCTTGACGCAGGGTTTCTAATTAGGTTTCTAATTAACTATTATTCTTATTATCACAATAATTCGACATATTTTCCATATAGTTCATATTTTCCATAATTTCTATTTTATTTTTATTTCTTTATTTTTTATTTTTCGTAATTTATTTTATTTCCTATTTTTTTTAATTTCCTTATTTAAATCAATTTCCAATTTCCTTATTTTTCCAATTTTCTAATTTTCCTTATTTCATTTATTCTTTTCTTTTCTTTTATTTCTAAAAATCTTTTGGGCATGTTTATGATGCAAATTCAAATATCTATTGTAATTTATTTCTTATTCCTTTGTAATATTTCTTATTATCTTGTATGATGTATTTACTTAGTTTTCACATGTAATCAATTCTAACTCTCAACTCGACATTAATGGTTGCTAAATTATTTGTTCACCGACATAGTTTAATTCACATGCTAGGATTAATCTGTGGATGCTGCATTGCATGCATATAATCGACGACATATCAACTATGAACGATTTCCCTAATCATTAGTAGAGGCCGCTATCGAGGCGGGCGGGGTTAAATGTTCAGCAAAAGGACTTTCTAATACGTACCCTCACAACTTACTCCAGACCCTCTGTGAACATCCGTGTTCATTGACATCCACAAGTGTTATTCTAGACATAGAATGATAAGGGTAACGAGTTCTTAGTGTTCATGTCACTACTTTGTGTCTTGACATGGCACGAGGTATTCGAATGGTTCCAATTTTCCATAAAAATTGGTGGCGACTCCACAAATGAGCGCTTATTTCAAGTGCTTCCGCGTGCGCTGCGGGTGGCCCATGTCCACAACATGACGGACAAGAACATCATGATGCACTTATCATAACACTGTTAATGGCCAATTGCACAGTTAGAAAGGTTTTGGTAGATACTGGTAGCTCGGTCAATCTAATCATGTTGAAAACCATAGAAAACATGGGATTCAGCGAGAAGAACTTGCAGAAGAAAACCATCCCGCTGGTAGGGTTCAGTGGAGAGACAGCTAACTCATTGGGAGAAATTGTGATCCCAACCTATACAGGAGGAGTTAATAAACAGGTAAGGTACTTGGTCATAGATGGACCATCTACCTACAATGTTATCCTTAGAAGACCATGGTTACATCTAATGAAAACAGTCCCCTCAATATATCATAAATGTGTAAAGTTCCCTACACCATGGGGAGTGAAAACAATCCGAGGAGACCAGGAGGAAGCTAGAGGCTGCTGCAAGAAGGCGTTAAAGTGCACTGCCATCCCTCCAGCATAGCAATTACAGAAAAAACGTGTCCAGGACGAATACATTGAGCCTCCAGCTGAGGAGCTAGATCAGATCAACTTGGACAAGCTACACCCGGAGAGAACCGTGCTAATAGGGGCATGATGCACAGAAGACCTCAGACAACACCTAATCAAGTTCCTGCAAGCCAACATAGATTGTTTCGCATGGTCCCGTGATGACATGATAGGAATAGATCCATCCATCGATCATAACACACAAACTTAGCGTAGACCCAGGATGCAAGCCCATCCAGCAGAGGCGGAAAAAGTTCGCAGCTGAAAGGAATAAAGTGATCAACCAGGAGGTAGACAGCCTGCTAGCAGCAAACAAGATAAGAGAGGTAAAATATCCAGAGTGGCTATCAAACGTGGTGGTGGTACCCAAGAAGAATGGGAAGTGGAGAGTATGCATGGATTTCACCTGCCTCAACAAAGCATGCCCCAAGGACCCCTTCCCACTACCACACATTAATGCAATGGTGGATGCAACAGATGGACAAGAAATATTAACATTCTTAGACGCCTGGAGTGGTTACAATCAAATCAAAATGGATCCAACAGATCAGGAGAAGACATCATTCATGTTTGAGAGAGGAATATACTGGTACAATGTCATGCCCTTCGGCCTGAAGAACGCAGGGTCCACATATCAAAAGCTGGTCAACCGGATGTTTAAAGAAAAAATAGGAAGAACCATGGAGGTATATATCGACGATATGGTGGTGAAGTCAGAGAAAGAGAAGGATCACATACACCATCTGGCAGAAACATTCAGCACCCTCAGAGAATAAAAAATAAAGCTAAACCCATCCAAATGCACCTTTGGAGTTTCATCCGGCAAATTCTTGGGCTACATCGTAACTCAAAGGGGAATAGAGGCCAACACCGAGCATATTAAGGTCGTACTACAGCTAGAGTCACCGGAAAAACCGAAGGATGTGCAAAGGCTAGCTGGAAAAGTGGCAGCTTTAAGCAGATTCATCCCAAGATCCTCAGACAAGTGCAGGCTATTCTACGATATATTGAGGAAGATCCAGAAGTTCGAGTGGATGGCAGACCATGAGCAGGAATTCAGGGAGCTGAAGCACTACCTTAGCACCCCGCCGCTACTATCAAAGCTAGAACAGGGAGAACCACTATTTCTCTACCTGGCATTCACAGAGGTAACAGTAACTGCGGTTCTAGTCAGAGAGCAGGACAAGGAGCAGAAGCCAGTCTACTATGTAAGCAAGTCTCTGCTACCACCAGAGACCAGGTACACAGCTCTTGAAAAATTGGTACTAGCACTTGTTATTGCATCATACAAACTGCGCCCCTACTTTGAGTCCCACACCATATATGTCGTGACCAATTATCCATTAAAATCTGTAATGACGAAGCCTGAGTTGTCAGGCAGAATGTCAAAATGGTCCGTACACCTTAGTGGCTACGACATCAGGTATGATCCAAGAACGGCGATAAAATTACAGGCGCTAGTAGATTTTGTGTCATATTTCAGCCCAACTATCCAGAATCTGGCAGACAAGGAGATCCTAACCCTAAAAGGGAACAAGGAGGTAGAAGTCTGGCAGATGCACATCGATAGAGCCTCCAACCAAAGGGGGGAAGGTGTAAGCCTAATCTTGCGATCACCATAGGAAGATCCGATAGCGCAAGCAGTGCGGTGAGAATTTAAGGCAACTAACAATGAAACAAAATATGAAGCCCTAATAATAGGAATGCAGCTAGCTCTGGAGTTAGGAGTCATGAACCTACAGATATTCAGTGACTCCTTACTGATAGTTAACCATGTGAATAATGAATTCATAGCCAGGGACTCAAAGATGATCGCCAACTTAAAGGTGGCAAAGGAGCTGAAACCAAAGTTCAAAGATTGCAAGCTCAAGCAGATCCCTAGAGACCAGAATGTGGAGGCAGATGCCCTAGCAACTATAGGGGCAACCTTCAAACCGGCCAAGCTGTCTAACGTCCCCATCGCACACATGCTGGAACAATCTATCCAAAAATTAGAAGAAGCAGATAAAGGAGAACTAGAAGATCAACAAGATGGGGCGGCAGTTCTACCTACCACAGATAGCTAGACAGCTGTCCAGCCGAACTTTCAGACAACCGACTATGCAGATGACTAGGACTGGCGGATGCCATACCTAGATTGGTTGAGACACGACAAGCTGCCAGATGACAAGAATGAGGTAAGGGGCTTTAAAATGAAAGCCTCCAGATTCGTACTAATTGAGAATGTGCTTTTTAGGAAGTCGTTGGCAGGACCCTACTTGCGGTGCCTGGATAAACAAGAAGCACAGACTGTATTGCATGCCCTTCACAGTGGAAAATGTTGAAACCATGTAGGGGGCAGGAGTCTGTCAAACAAAGCCCTCAGACAAGGCTACTTCTGGCCCACAATGAGGGCAGACTTGGCAGAATATGCCTGGAAATGCGACGTCTGACAACGCCTAGCGTCAATGATCCATCAGCCAGTAGAGCCCCTGTATCCCATCATTTCCCCTTGGCCATTCATGACATGGGGAATGGACATCGTGGTCCCTCTGCATAGAGCTAAAAGAAACAGAATATGGATGCTAGAAATGACAGACTATTTTTCCAAATGGATAGAAGCAGAAGCGTTCACAGAGGTAAAAGGCAAACAGGTCATCTATTTTATCAAACGTAATATCTTCTGAAGGTTTGGTATCCCGTCAGAAATTATATGTGACAATGGATCAAAATTTATATCAAACGACGCGAAAGGATACTAAGCAAGGTGGAACATCTCTCTGAAAAAGTCAGCACCCAGGACTGCAAAATCCAACAGGCAAGCTGAATCCACCAATAAGATCATCATGGAGAACTTAAGAAGGATATTATATGAGTTAGGAGGAAAGTGGGCAGATGAGTTTCCACTAGTGCTATGGTCAGACAGGACGACACCAAAGACGGGGGCAGGCCAGACACTCTTCAGCCTGGTGTTCGGCGCAGAAGCAGTAATTCCATCAGAGGTTCTAGTTCAAGCTCACAGATAGGGATGTATGACAGGGGAACTGAATAGTGCAGAGATGGTCAGAAGCCTGGACACGATAGACGAGCTGCGAGCAAGCGCAAAGATACGTCTGGCTGCCTACAAGCAGTCAGTCGCCAGAAGTTACAACAAGAACGTAAAAATCAGGCTCCTGGAGGTAGGAGACTTGGTTCTCCGCGAAGTGTTCCAAAACACCAGGAATCGTAAGGCAGGCAAATTCGCCTACAAATGGAAAGGACCATAACAGGTAGAAGGCATTGTTGGCCATGGGACGGACAGATTAATGACTATGGACGGTCAAATCATACACAAACCATGGAACATACTTCACCTGAAGAGGTATCACTTTTCATAATAATTAGAGTTTAGTGTACAGAGTAGTGTATCCAAAAAAGCCAAAAAAAAAAAAAAAACGGTAGTAGGCATACTACCAATTTTGTTCCATTTTCTTTTCTTTTATTTCTTTAAAATTTCAAAGCTACTATTAGAGTTGTGTGGTCTGTAAGCTTCCTGGGACCACAATTGCTCTGGCACCCTATGAGACAGCATCAGGTACTTCACATCGCTCTGGTGGAATTTTCTGTTTTCAGGCTTCTTTAAATGCATCACTCTGAACTCTAATATCTACGGTACATTGAAAGTGTTGCTAGCAGGACTGTCAACTGCAAATACGGGGTGATAATGCACATGGCACTCCAACATGCCTAACCTAAATTCTCCAGTAGGAGCACCCTCACCAGGCGGCTTGTGGAACATACGAAAGGGAGCCTGGCTGACAGCTTAAAGCTCATCCAGCTACCCTGAATACTGTTGGAATATGTGTCCTCCGACAATAATGCGATCACAATTGTTGATCATATTGATCACATGTTTAAATCTCATTTTAAGAATACGTAAAGGATGATTCATTTTATAGTCAACTGATCAACATTAATCGGTAACGATTGGCTTGCTAGAGTTTGACGTTACTGTCGTGGGACGGTGGTGGTCAGTTGATCCCTTAAGGTCACACCTAAAGGATGATGCCCTTATCTGTAAAGTTGATTAATTGTATGACGATACAAGTTGATCAATTCCTTAAAATTGAACAATTCGTTTGTGAGAGAGAATATTGATTTCTTATTTTAATGAGATTAAATAAGATTTATTTTGGTAATAAAATGCTTTATTACTAAAATTGTTTATTGTTTGAGAAACGATAGAAATAAGGATGAATGGTTAATTATAATTACAAGATGTTGTGAATTATAATTTTATGACCCATTTTATTTATGTGATCAAGTATCACTAGTCAATTTGTTGCATGTAATTTAATTAATTTGTAAAATGATATTTATGTGATGAATATGCATTAAATTAATTAATAACATGTATAAGACTACATGTGACATATTGTGTGACAAATGACAAATTGACAAAATAAAATGGTAGTCCATTTTAAGTAGGTGGACCGAATTGGAGGAGTATGTAGTGGGTTGTGCTTATATTATTTTATGTGATTGAATTTAAATAATAAGCCTTACATGCCTAAGGTTTTGAGAAGACAAAAAGCTAAAAAGTAAAAGACCATTTATTGGTCTCCTCCTCCTAAAAACCGTGCTCCCTCCCTCCTCCTTAGTGGATTTTTTTTCTCTAATTATTCTCTTATTGCTTGTCCATCCAAATGACATGCATAGTTTTTCCTCTCACATATTCATTCTTTTTCTTCATCAAAACATGAGATTTTTGATTGAAATTGTTCATAAAAGATTACTAAAATTATTAGTGTAATATATGAGTATTAGTAATCAATCTTTTCCGATTTCCGCTAGAATAATTTGATGTCATTTTGGGCATGGATTGGTTACATACTTATCATGCTCGATTTGAATGTCGAGACCAGAAAATAATTCTTACAAGCCCTTCAAGTCACCGTGTGTCTTATCAAGTGGTTAAAAGACAAACCGGTGCTAAATTAATTTATGCTATGAAGTTTGTCAATGCGATGAAAAAGGGTCATCAAGCCTTCTTGTGTATGGTGATTACTTCAGATTCTTCCTCTCTGCCTCCTAAAGAGAATGTTCCTGTGGTATGTGAATTTCCTGATGTTTTTCCGGATGAGCTACCGGGAATTCCTCCTGAAAGGGAAGTCGAATTTACTATTGATCTTATTCCTGGTACCGCCCTATTGCTAAAGCTCCTTATAGGTGGCACCGTCTGAAATGAAAGAGTCAAGACTCAAATTGGATGATTTGATTGCCAAAGGTTTTATCCGACCTAGCTCTTCACCTTGGGGTGCTCCTGTTCTCTTTGTAAGGAAGAAGGATGGATCTATGCGGTTATGTATAGATTATCGTGAACTTAACCGGTTTACTAACAAGAATAAATATCCTCTTCCTAGAATTGATGATATTTTCGACCAACTCCGAGGTGCTTCCACTTTTTCTAAAATTGATCTTCGTTCGGGCTATCATCAAATTCCAGTCCGAGAAGCTGACATTCCTAAAACCGCCTTCATTACGAGATATGGTCATTTCGAGTTTACAGTGATGCCATTCAGATTGACCAATGCTCCAGCAGTATTCATGGATCAGATGAACCGTACTTTCAGAGAAACCTTGACAAATGCGTTGTGGTGTTCATTGATGACATCTTGATCTATTCTAAATCTGAAGAAGAACATGCCAAACACCTTCGTGCTATTTTGGGGATTCTGCGCCGTGAAAAATGGTATGCTAAATTCTCTAAATGTGAATTCTGGTTACCTAAAGTGACCTTCCTTGGGCACGTCATTTCGAAAGAGGGCGTTATGGTAGATCCTGCCAAAATTGAAGCCGTTGTTAATTGGAAAAGTCCGACCAATGTTTCTGAAATCCGTAGTTTCCTTGGCTTGGCGGGTTACTATCGGCGGTTTATGAAGGATTTTTCAAAGATTGCTAGACCGATGACTCGATTCTTTGAAGAAAGAGTCTAAATTTGTGTGGTCTGAGGAGTGTGAAAATGCCTTCCAGGAATTGAAAAAGAGGTTGACTACCGCTCCGGTGTTGACCTTACCTGAAGAAGGAGTGGACTTTGATGTTTACTGTGATGCTTCTAAGCATGGTATAGGTTGTGTCTTGATGCAAAAAGGGAAAGTCATTGCGTATGCCTCTCGACAGCTTAGAGTTCATGAAGTTAACTACCCGACTCATGATCTTGAATTAGGCATGCGGTGGTGCATGCTTTGAAGATTTGGAGACACTACCTCATTGGAGTCCATTGCAACATCTACACCGACCACAAAAGCCTGAAATACCTCTTTACCCAAAAAGATCTGAACATGAGGCAAAGAAGATGGTTGGAATTGGTGACTGACTATGATGCCGATCTAATTTATCACGAAGGAAAAGCTAATGTGGTGGCCGATGCTCTTAGCAGAAAATCCTGTCATTCTTTGAATTCTTTTCGGGAATTACCTCTTGAACTTGCTTTAGAACTTCAAAAATTGGGAATAAGTCTTGTAAAAAGGGGCTCTAATCATCTTAATGCCATGTCAGCCGAACCTGACTTCTATCGTGAGATCCGTGCTTGCCTTCCCGATGATCCTACTTTCAAATCCATTCGAGCTAAAATTCAACTTGGGCAAGCTAAGGATTGTAAGATTGATGATGATGGGTATCTTCGTTATCATGGTAGAATCTATGTTCCGGAGGCAGCTGATTTGAGAAAAAGAATTCTTGATGAAGCACACCTCTCTCCTTACTCCGTTCATCCGGGAGGTACCAAAATGTACAAAGACTTGAGATTACAATTCTGGTGGCCTAGGATGAAGATTGAAGTTGTGGAGTATGTCAGTAAATGCCTCACCTGCCAGAAAGTAAAGATAGAGCATCAAAAGCCCGGGGGTTTGCTTCAACCCTTGGATGTTCCTCTTTGGAAATGGGAGTCTATTTCCATGGACTTTGTGATGGCTTTACCCAGGACTTCCACTGGGAAGAATGCTGTTTGGGTGGTTGTGGACCGATTGACTAAGTGTGCTCGGTTTATTCCCATCAAAGAGACCTGGAGTTTAGAAGTTCTAGCTCGTGTCTATGTGGATGAGGTAGTGCGTTATCATGGGGTTCCTAAAGATATAGTTTCAGATCGGGACCCTCGATTCTGTTCTCGTTTCTGGACTTCATTACAGGAGGCCTTGGGTAGTAAACTATTGATGAGCACTGCTTTTCACGCCGCCACTGATGGTCAAACCGAGAGAACAATTCAAACTTTAGAGGATCTTCTTCGTGCCTGTGCTTTAGATTTCCAAACTTCCTGGGAGAAATGTTTACCTCTGATTGAGTTCTCTTACAACAACAGCTATCAAGCCTCCATTAAAATGGCACCATATGAAGCTCTGTACGGTAGAAAATGCCGTACTCCAGTATGTTGGGATCAAACCCAAAATGTTCCAATGTTAGGACCTGATTTGGTGACCGAGTCCATTGAACAAGTTAAAATCATCCGGGAGCGGATGAAAGCCGCTCAGGACCGTCAAAAATCATATGCTGATGTCCGTCGTCGACCACTTTCTTTTGAGGTTGATGATCAAGTATTCCTTAAAGTGTCACCTATGAAAGGGGTGAAACGGTTTGGCGTAAAAGGGAAGCTGAGCCCTAAATATATTGGACCTTTCCGGGTGATTGAAAAGATTGGTCCTGCTTCGCTTACCGTTTAGAATTGCCCCAAATCGAGCAAGGTTCACAATGTCTTCCATGTTTCTCAGTTGAGGAAGTACATTAGTGACCCTAGCCATATCATCCAAGAAGAGATTCTTGAATTGGAACCTAACTTGGCGGTTGAAGAAAGGCCAATTCGGATTCTTGAAAAAGGCAACAAGCAACTTAGGAGCAAAGTTGTACCTCTAGTCCGAGTTCTTTGGCGTTGTGGAAATGTCGAAGAAGAGACTTGGGAGACTGAAGCTTCTATGTTAGCTAAATATCCTGAATTATTCTCGTAAGGTATTCCTTTTTCTTACTCTTTTTCCGCGTTACTAAGCCGTATATAATCATAATTAGTAAAGATATTATTCTTATTATAGAATTTTAAACTAAAATTTTGAAAATGCTTTTATGATTTTTAATGGTTTTAACATTAATGAGTATTAAATCTCGTTATTGGTGACGTCCCAATAATGGGTTTTCTCATTTATTGGTGTAGAAATATTTATATATCTGGATATGAAATGTGGATGTTCTTGTCTGATCAACAAGAGTATCACCGTTTCATTGAAAAGATACCTATATTTTACCTAAGATTAAATTATTAAGATGTTGTTTATTAAAATTTCTCCTTCTAAGTTTCGAGGACGAAACTTTTTAAAAGGAGGGGTGATTGTAACACCCCGTAATTTCGGACCGTTATTATTTTGCGAAAGTAATTTATTAATCAAGTTGAATTTAATATTAATGTATTTGAAGTAATAATAATTCAACGAAATGTAATTCTATTATATTTTGAAGTAAATTATTTAATTTGATAGTTTCGAAAAGTTTAAAAATAGTTTAAACCATGTAAAAACCTTTTATATCGAAATAAGGGCATATCGGGAAAAATGGCAATTCTTTTGAAAATTGGGCAAACGATTTTGGAAATGGGTCATATGAATACTCAATCTTCTTGTAAACTCGTGTTTAAGAATTTTGGCAATGTCGGAATTTGCGTTTGACAAACGGTTCTAATTATTGTCGAAACGAGCCAAAACCGACTAATAAAATTTCCGCCAAATCCCGCTCTTTCCCCCCCTTCTCATGGCACCACTACTCCCTCCTTCCTTTTTGTTTTTTTTTCTTTTTCATCTTCATCTCCCTTGAATGTTCTAAACTATTCTACACTAAAACACCATTTTTATAACAAAACCTAAGCTTTTCTAAGCTAATTTTCATCGTAATTTACTCGTTTCTACTCCAAATTTCATAAGGATTACATATTTGGAATCCTCTCTTCATTTCCAACATCCTAGTATGTATTAAGTTCATTTGCCCTAAATTTATTTTGTCCACCATTTTTAGGGTTTTGATTATTAGTGCTTATAATTGTGTTTTTATTGTTTATTTAGGTGAAGATTTAGAAGACGAGTTTGGAGACTCGTATATAGTTGAAGATAGTGGCTAGATTGCATATTAGGGTTTGGTGTTCAAGGTGCTAATTGCTCATTTTGTTGCTAAAGGTAACATATTTCGAGTTACTCGACGAATTAATGTCACATTCTTTGCTTTTTTTTGTATGATTTTGTGATTGTTATTTGAGTAGTTTATTTCACATGAAAATATGTGTTAAATTCAAGTCTTTTTTATGTTAAGTTCACATATTAGTATGGAAATGAAATGGGAATGATTAATTGATACTTAAAATGATGTTAAAATGAACAAAAACGGAGAAACGAGGGAAAGGGGGTGGCGGCACAGGCGAATGAAGGCAGCCCACGACCTTGGGGTTGGCCGGGTTGGCCCGTTGCTTGTTTCGCGGTTTTTCATGCGTTGTTCGTCGTTTCGGGCGTATTAATGTTATATTTAGTATAAGTAACATATGGGTAGTCTTATGAAATGAATAATGTTAGTAGTAAATATAATGTTGATGGTAAAGTTATGTTTATATTGGTAGTTGGCACATGTTAGGATAGGTTATAATATGAAATTGTAATGAATAGGCTTAAAATGAATTTTATAGCGATAATTGTAATGTTTGGATGATTATGCCGAAAATCGAGCCTTAGTCCCTTTGACCGAATCGATGTCGATCAATTGTGTGATTGGTCACCATGATTGAACCCGTGCTGTCGCGGTCAGGGGTTGCGGTAAAAATTCGGTTGGATGAAAATATTGTGAAAAATGGATATTTGGCCATATTCTTGTTTTAGGCCATTAATTATGTTTTTATTTCACATATGTTGTTGGTTGATTTGGAATGGGTTCTTATATTGTAGAAACGGCCTTAGATTCCCTGAAACCTTTAATATTATTAATATTGCTTGAAATGGAATTGGTATTGAATACTTCTTGCGGGTTGTTGTGTTTGTCATAGATAGGTCTTTATAGTCTTTGACGAGTATATGTTCACCGCTGCTAATAGCCTTTGTGTTCCCGACTTGGTGGGTTTATATCCAAGTTGGGGCATGACCTCATTACTTATTTTGAGGGTAAGTGGTCAGCTTAAGTACTAGCCAACCCTTTGGTGGACTCCTTAGGGTACTCACATGGTTTTATAAAATTGTGGGTCTTGGGTGCGGTGGTGTGTATCCGCATGTCTAGGTCTGCGCAGATTTAGGACTAGGGTTGTGTTGTGTCTTGGCCATGTTTTGATAGAACCTCTGAGCCAAGATACCGGTTCGATTACCTTCCCTACCTCGTGGTATAGACTCGAGTTCTGAGTGACTATTGACGGTGCTAAGAACTTATGCCTATCTTTGATATATTGCCCTTTCTTGTATGGTGATTTTATGAATTGTAATAGGTGAAATGCAAGCCGGTTACAATTGATAAAGTTTGGATTACTGCTTGTTATATGTTTCACATGATAGTTTAATTTGGTCAGTTTAGTGTTCATATGTTAGAATATTCGATAATTAGTTTATTTATGATGTTGTTTACATGTTACATTACATGTTACATTAAATATAACATTTCGTGGCTGGGAGGACTCGAAGTTACTCCCCACTGAATTGTGGCTTTCGTGTTTGTATAAAATGCGATTGACAGGTTGATGATGATTAGATGGGGTACACGGACGAGCTAGTGAGCAAAAGAACCTTGGACTGAGTTTGGTTATATTTTGTAGTAAACCTTTAAACATATGGTTGTGTTTATATTTTGGAGGGACATATGTCTCCCTCTTTTACTTTGGTTTGTATCACTTTATTCTCACGACTTAGTATTGTCATGTAAATTAGTTTGTTAGTATTTGCAGGTTTTGGCACTCTTCATTTGGAAATGTTTGTGAATGGTTTAGAAAAGTTTTAAAAATTACAGGTTTTATCTAGTTGAACCAATTACAAACATATCCTGTCAGTTTTTCTGTAGAATTTACGTGTTTAATTAATGCTAAAAAATGAGGGTGTCACAATCTTGGGTCCAATCAAGAGGAGAATCTCTACTTTGGGATTTTTGGAGGATCATCCTAATATTCATTATAGCTCAAGAACAATTGAAGTAGGAGACTTCATTTGTGTCCATTTGACCGAATTTTTGATGGTGAGAAAACGATTTTCTTGTCTCTTCTTATTTATTTTGCATGTATAAGATCTTTAAGTTTTTATGACTAAAACTTTAAACTAAAATATGTGGTATTTAAAATATGATTTTCAACAAGTGGTATCAGAGCATCACGGTTTTTGCATGCAAAATCGGGTTAGTTTTTCCGAGTTAATTTAATTAACATATAAAACTTGTTATTTAGGATTTATGAAGATAAATCATGAAATAATTTTGCATGTTAAAAGTTTCTGGTCCTAAGTGATTTTTAGGACATTTTGGTTTATTTTATGAGTTCTTGTGCTCGAAATATGGATTTTTCATGATAAAAATCGAATTTAAATGAAAAATAGGTTAATATGAGTAATATTTCGAATCTGGTCATATAAATTTAGTATATTGTCACATTCAATTTTACAAGATGTGTGTAAAATAATTGGGCATAATGAAGTCTTTATGCATGATTTATGAATTTTTGATGAAAAATAACATAAATAGTGACTTTAATTAGTGAAAAATTGCTAAAACATACTTCATGACTAAAGAAAAACGTCACATGTTGCATTTTATCACCTATTTCAGATCTAAAGTGAAAAGTAAATTAAAATAATTTTTCTCATGTTTTTATGATAATATTTGATAAATCCGATAAACCGCAACATTGTTTTTCTCGATAAATTTCGAAATTTTTAACCTAGGGTTTTTGAATATTATGAGTGTCATGGTATTTTTCCAGAATGTCCATGAGTTTAAATTTCAAATTTCAAATTTATTTGAAATTTTTATGATTTATTTGAAATTTATTGCATTTATTGTAATTTTAAGTCCTTTTATGAACAATATTAAGAAATGTAAGTTAATTATTGTCAATATGTTAGTGGAGACTAATTTTGAGTCCTAATATGGTTAGGGTAATTAACTAGTACATAAATATGATTTTATGTAATTATTGTGATTTTAAAAGGTTGAATCACGCAAATCCGTAAAAACCGATTAATATACGATATTGGGTCCTTAAAGGCGATTTAGCATAAAATTGGGCATGTTCATACATATTATAATGCTGCATTTTATTTATGATTGTCATAATTTTAATTTTATGTAATTTTTGAATTATGTAATTTTACTTAGTATGGCCTTAGTTTTAATTGGTATTACTCGAAATGTATGGGAATATCGATTCGGTTGTAATTTATTGTGATCTCGTATCACCGTTTTGTAATTTAATAGATTTATTTTTATTTTATTACAAATGTATAATAGGAAATTATGTAATTTGTTATGTAATTTATTTATTCCGGAGTTCCTTGAAGATGGTGCCACTCAGAAGGCGATCCATTAAAGAAAGTGTTGCCTTGAAATGCGTGCAATGACCAAAGTTCAAGGGAACAAAGGAGTTGGTTTCTGAATTTGTAATAGTTTATTAGATTTACTATTTTAGGAAGGCCATACTAGGATTTAATTGATGCTTTGCATTTTATTTATATGTTGCATGCATCGCTAAATCGCCATAACTAAAACATGCATCATCATTTTATCGAGTTTATCGACCGTGTCAATTACAATTATCGTAGTTCACCGCTTTAGTTCACTTAAAACGTGATAGATAATAAATTTACATGACCTCTCGCTAAAAATAAACAATTGAGACTTAGCCTTACCAAAAAGTAGAAACCATGAAAACCTATTTCGTGAGGGAGTGCACTCGGCCACACCGGGGTACAAACCTTGTTACGTAGGGGAAGTGGGTGATAAATGTCTATCCACCGAATTTATGTTAATGAAGGGTATTTCGGCACACCGTGCCCTAAGTTGATATGAGTTTGGATCATGGACACATTTATTCGAAATTTGGGTTGAACTCAACGAAAGTATTCACGACGATTTCTGGATGTGTTTCGGGCTAAAGATAAATATTAATGTAATTTTATCGACCAAGAGTTCTAAAAGTAGAATCGATTAAAGAGTTAATCCACGGAGTTATATTAATAAAGGGTATTTCGGCACACCGTGCCCCAAGTTAATATGAATTTGAATCTTGGAATCATTTATCATAGTTGGGTAGAGGTCACTATGTAAATGCTTTACTTGTTATTTACATGTATTATTATAACGATAAATGTTTTGTTTTTCATTATTCCGTTATTATATTGTTCTATTTATTTACCACAATTCATATACGATATCATTTTGATTTTAATTCAAATCTCCATTAAAACATCCTAACTAAAGACAAATATGAATTTTCTTCTAAAAACCTCATATGAACCATTGCTAAGGATCTCTTGTGAAGAGTATAGATAAAAGTTATTCATTATCAAACAGGTTTTTGATTCTTGACTAACACATCTACTTACAATGGATTATTTTTCATATACTTAATTGAATTAAGTACCTTGAAGCGATAAATTGTTTTGGTAATTAGATTTGTAGGAAATCGTAATAGACCAAAATACCGCAACCACTTCAATGAAAGTTTTAAGACTAAACAAACGAATGAAGAGTAGTCTTCATGAATATAATTTTGCTTCTCAAAGCAAAGACTCATTGAAATGAGTGGGAGCATTCTCTTAAACCGTTAAGAAAAGGATAAGGTTTTAAAGAAGTAAAATTAGAATGGAATTCATACAAGGTAATGTTAAAAGTAACGTTATTGAGAATAACAATACTAAACCTATCAATCCCGACCAATAAAGTTTCCATTGTCTTAAATGTTGGACACTAGAAAAGAAACTACCCCAAGTTGTTAAAGAATAAGCAAGTTAGTTGTGGGACATCTAATAAGACTTAGTTCTTTATTTATTTGATTAACATAAATTTTGCTAGTACTACTTCGTCAATATTAGAAACCAGAGGTAGTTTTCATCATTGTACTTGATAGATAAGATGATTATAATATGACGACTAGCATCAAATAATGTCGAGAGATAGAGTTATTGTGTACTCAATCTAGTTTTTGGGTTTATAGTTGTACTTAATTATGACTATTAAGTGCATAAACTCTAAATAAGAATATAAACTTGTTAAGATACAAAAGAGGTTTCACTTTTGTGACCCTATACACTATGATTTGATGTATGGCTGGCCCATTATCAAGGTGATTATATTCTAAACCAAACTAGAATGATATATCATGTAGATGATGCAAGACTCAAATTGGTAACCCAAGATTGAACCTTAAATTCTTGAATGATGAACGCAAAGAGTTATCGAGTACTCTTGAAACCATTTGATCTTATGGTATATCCGTATCTTGTATTCAAAGCAAGATGTCTCGTGCCTTTAGGTTGAAAAGGAGATCGAGGTTGTAAATCATTGATCCAAAATAAGTTGATCATTTTCTTTTACCAACGATTTAAGTTGACGCTAATGTGTTCACTTAACGAGGTAAATAGAGAAATCTTTGAAGAAGTTCAAAGAGTTCAAGGAATCACGATTTAGTCGTGATGGGATTATCAAGTGAAGACCTTGATGTAAGCCAAATGAAATGTGATATAGTATCACAAATTAATCTCTCTTAGCACACATTATGGGATAATGTGTGGTTGGATAAAGAAATCAAACGCTATTCGATATGGTTTGGACATCGATCAAGTTACTTTGAGTTACTTGATCCTTATGGGGATTTTATCAGTTTGTCTAAATTATTTTTCCACTAAATCTAAAACGAATCATATGAGATATGAAATGGTAGGGTACCATGGTTATATGTTTTCAAAAGAAACAAATGCTCATTTTTCCTTACAATAATCACGAGTACAACGGGTTTGTGGCTCGTGAAGTTGTCTTTCTAAAAATACAAGTTTATTTCTAGAAGACAGAGTGGGAGAAATTATTCAAGAGACACAAATAATGTTATGTCGCAAGAAACTGGTCATTCTTGGCTACATGAGACGTTTTGTGTAAGACGTTGTTTCTTCAAAACCTAGGAGGTTAAAGTCGTCACTTGTTGAAGATGATGAATTCATGTTACTTTTAAGAAAGTAAAGAGCTTACAAAGAAATTGTTTGATTCAAGTTGATTTCTTCTGGAAAGTAATGAACATATGACTTACATGGGAATGTCTAAGTCACAACTCAATACAAGGCTTAGAGCCATGAAAATCCGAAATAAAAGGCTTGATTAGTGTCAAAGGGTTTTGCACTAATAAAGAGAGATTTCAAAGCTTGATTGGTTGCAAAGGGTTTTGCACTAGTTGAAATTCTTAAGTCTATTTGGATCTTCTTAGGGATTGTGTTTCATTATGATGATATACATATAGTGAGTGAATCTAAAACCCACTTCTTCAATTAGAAGGAATGTATTCAATACATGTCTTGAGTTTTGTAGATTCTTGCCATCCTACGATAATGTGAAACTTAAGAGAGAGTCTTAAGTAGGATATCAATGAGTTGGAATCAATGTTTTGATCATGTTATAAAACTTTTCTCGATAAGTCGAGAAGTTGTGTTTATACATGGAGTTTAGTGGGAGTTACGGAAATTTTAATTAGTCTTATATGTGGATGACATATTGATTATTGGGAATGATTTAAGACTGGGAGAAAAATAATACATCTTAAATTCCGGATTTATGGAGATAAATCCACATGATATTAATGTCAAATAAGGAGTCTTATGTTGATAAGGTTCATGACTAGTTCAATCGAATTGAACATATTTGATTGATTCTATTTGCTTCCGTTGCCGAATCAATTAAATAGGAAATGATGTATAACACTTCATATACTTTGAGTACGGTGAATTGTTTCAAATCGAATTTAAGTAATAAATACCAAGTAAGCATAAAGATTACCCTTAAGTGCTTGCAGAAGCATTAAGGATGTAATGCAAAGTGTTTTTGATGCAATTTTGTGTAAGGGTGTTACACAAATGACAATTGACAATTGAGATTGCGCATGGTTTCCGACAAAATCATAATCAAAACACATTAGGATGGTTAAGATACCATTGTTGTTATGTTATTTTAGAAATAGATTTTCTAGAATCGTTCTAGGCAATAAAGAACTATGAGAGATATTTACAACGGAAATTGAGTACACTTGTGATCATAAGATGTGCAAGAGGATGGATCCCGCACACTGTCAAAACAGTGGGAGTTGTTCTAAGGCAAGATGGCCTATGTCTAGATTGGATCTAGACACGTACTCAGGAAGTTTTGTAATGCAAATGTATACGTTACAAAGGAATACGAGTATGTAGTAAGGTTGAGTTAGGTACAAGAAGTTGATAAAACCTACTAACCAAAGCCTTCTCATAAGGCTTAACATGATAAGTCATGTCATATGTCATTTCAATTGCATTTAGATGAACAACTACATATAAGATGAAAATGGACTATAAAAATATGAAGTAGTAATCAGGTATTGACTCTTCATATGTGATAATCACATTTGTCGTTCGAGTTTTTAAATCTAAAAACTCCCTTTATACTTTATTACATCCAAACGGATTGTAGAGACAATTGAACCCCGTTAAAGTGAACTCGGATTAACATAGTATTCGCCCATAGTCACTTATATGAGGTGACGTCTCGAAGTGACTAGAGTGTGATGCGATTGATGGCAAGTTCAGTGCCATACAGTCATGTGTGATGACTAGTCGATCACATAGGCAGACTGTTAGGAACACTTTGTCGGGCAGTGACCGCTTATAGAGTTCTGGCAAATTTATATAGCCTGGTCGTGGCGAGAGCTACTACAGTATTCTAATGAGTCGATTCTTTTGACTAAAGACTGTTCGCCTAAGGTGGCACAGTTTCAGATTAACTTTGATTTGTGTTACTACGACCTTCGTAAATGGGGTCAAATGGGCATATTTTGGGTTATGATGGTTGTGGCTAGTCGAAGGGAATAAGTGCGATAGGAATTGTCCATCCTCTTGTCAGGCTAAAACAATATCTCAGGGCCACTCGAGGAGTAATGAACTGGAAATGCGTGGCCACGCTCGGAAGGTATCTATGGTAGATAAATTCCGGTCAATTAGTTATTCTCCAGATCGAGGAAACCACTCTCGATATGATCACTTTCAAGTACGACCCGAAAGACACCTTGCATTGAGTGGGAGATAGTAATAGGACAAGAGAATTGGTGACGTACACTTGTCGAGGACAAGTGGGAGATTGTTGGAATATGTGTCCTCCGACAATAATGCGATCACAATTGTTGATCATATTGATCACATGTTTAAATCTCATTTTAAGAATACGTAAGGGATGATTCATTTTATAGTCAACTGATCAACATTAATCGGTAACGATTGGCTTGCTAGAGTTTGACGTTACTGTCGTGGGACAGTGGTGGTCAGTTGATCCCTTAAGGTCACACCTAAAGGATGATGCCCTTATCTGTAAAGTTGATTAATTGTATGACGATACAAGTTGATCAATTCCTTAAAATTGAACAATTCGTTTGTGAGAGAGAATATTGATTTCTTATTTTAATGAGATTAAATAAGATTTATTTTGGTAATAAAATGCTTTATTACTAAAATTGTTTATTGTTTGAGAAACGATAGAAATAAGGATGAATGGTTAATTATAATGACAAGATGTTGTGAATTATAATTTTATGACCCATTTTATTTATGTGATCAAGTATCACTAGTCAATTTGGTGCATGTAATTTAATTAATTTGTAAAATGATATTTATGTAATGAATATGCATTAAATTAATTAATAACATGTATAAGACTACATGTGACACATTGTGTGACAAATGACAAATTGACAAAATAAAATGGTAGTCCATTTTAAGTAGGTGGACCGAATTGGAGGAGTATGTAGTGGGTTGTGCTTATATTATTTTATGTGATAGAATTTAAATAATAAGCCTTACATGCCTAAGGTTTTGAGAAGACAAAAAGCTAAAAAGTAAAAGACCATATATTGGTCTCCTCCTCCTAAAAACCGTGCTCCCTCCCTCCTCCTTAGTGGATGTTTTTTCTCTAATTATTCTCTTAATGCTTGTCCATTCAAATGACATGCATAGTTTTTCCTCTCACATATTCATTCTTTTTCTTCATCAAAACATGAGATTTTTGATTGAAATTGTTCATAAAAGATTACTAAAATTATTAGTGTAATATATGAGTATTAGTAATTAATTTTAAGGTAAACTACTAAACCAATATCTAGCTAATATTATTTAGTGGGGATAAGGGATAATCTTGGGTCCAATCAAGAGGAGAATCTCTACTTTGAGATTTTTGGAGGATCATCCTAATATTCATTATAGCTCAAGAACAAGTGAAGTAGGAGACTTCATTTGTGCCCATTTGACCGAATTTTTGATGGTGAGAAAACGATTTTCTTATCTCTTCTTATTTGTTTTGCATGCATAAGATCTTTAAGTTTTTATGACTAAAACTTTAAACTAAAATATGTGATATTTAAAATATGATTTTTAACAGATACCACCCCCAAAACGTAGCTCGCAATACCGAGTACTCGACGCAATTAATCAGGGCCCCAACATGCATGCACAAACATATGGAGCGCAATGATCTCTGAGCTACCAGAATCCTGCAACGTTCCATTGGTCCTAGAATGACGATAAACTTGCC
This sequence comes from Silene latifolia, assembly GCF_048544455.1. NCBI lineage: Eukaryota > Viridiplantae > Streptophyta > Magnoliopsida > Caryophyllales > Caryophyllaceae > Silene > Silene latifolia. Next base: position 197,709,367 of record NC_133538.1, on the reverse strand, counting down.
TAAGGTACGCCCCTGTTGGCTTTAAACATGATGAAGACACCTTGCGTCATGAACAAGGTTAAGTAGTCAGAATGCGGCATACGCTTAAATCAGTCATTGGACTGACACATCAGCTAGCTGAGTCTAAATTAGTCGTTTTAGGCTGACACGACTGGTCTAAATCAGCCTCATAGGTTGACACGGCCACTTCACCCAGAATGCGGCATATGCTTAAATCAGTCATTGGACTGACACGATAGCTAACTGAGTCTAATTCAGCCTTTTCAGGCTAACACGACTAGCCTAAATTAGCCAGCAGGTTGACACGGGAGCTTCTTAAGCTTAGTGCATAAATAAAAAAAACAGTAACACAAGTTGTGACATAAACAAAACTTGCCAAAACTAGGCAAGGGGCATTTCAAAATATGGCCAAAACACGGCCCCGAGTTCAGTCCACCATCACCACGACGGGAAAACGCAAAACAAAATGTTTAAAACTCCTTACAAGTCTGCCTTTACAGGGTCAGACCGCCATTCAAAGTAAATAAAAACTTTTAACTTGGGGCCAGATCAATGACCTCCCTTTCTGGCACCTCTTCTGCCTTCTCCTGCTGACTTCCTGTTTCAGGTACAGGACCAGTTTGCACGCCCTCAACACCAGTAGCCTCTTGAGCTCCCTCAGCAACGGAAGCCTCCTGAAGGGAACCAGCCTCTTCAGTAGTTGTCTGCTCCATCAGCGCAGGAAAGTTCATCTCGCCAACCTCAGGCATCAGCACACTCAAGTCAGGCTGAACAAGGTAAATGGTCTCCAACTGCCTCTCTTCCTCCTCTATACACTGCAGGGTTGGAGGCTCATCAAGTGCAGCACGCATCTCACTGATCTTATCTCGCCAGGTAGCATAAGCAACAATATTGGTGGCAAGGGTGATCAGCTCGTTGATCTTTTCATCAGAACGCTTAAGGGAGTCATCAAAAGTACTGCACACTTCCTGGGTGCCTGCCAGCTGGTCAGCTCCCTCCTTCAACTTCTTCTTGGCACCAGCAAGTTCAGCTTTCAGCTCCGTCACACGTCCCCTCATATCATAGCACTGCTGCTCCAAGTCAGCAATGGCCCCAGACAGCTCTTGGTTCCTAGCACTGGTGGCTCGACTAGTGGTTTGCACCACGTTGATCATTTTTCTATTATAAAGAGCTGACTGGAAGGCCTGTAAGCAGAAAAGGAAGAGTTAGCAGGTTCGACATAAATAATTCAGAATAGGTGGCAGAGGAAGAATACTCACCATGAAGGGATTGTGCACGTTATTCTCCGCCATCTCTTCCGGTGAGAATTCTGAGAAGACTTCCACTAGAGGAGGGAAGAGGATCTGATCGATCTCAGGCCAGTATGGCACCTTATCCATGTTCCCAAAACCCTCAGGGATGTGAGCAATGACGCCACCACTGGCAGCGGCAGTAGGGCTAGCAGGCGGAGTAGGTGGATGACGGGACAGTGGGCTGACTTCTAGAGGCTCAAGACGAACAGTGCTAGAATGGGTAGGAGGAGACTGAAAGGAGGAGACTGAAAAGAGGAAGCAGGGGCACTCTTCTAGGACGCAGAAGCCACATCAGGACTCTGATGAAGAGTGTCGTTGGGGCTCTCAATCAAACACATTTATATTCTCAACAAACAACTAGTTAGTGGTTAAGTCAAGGTCGATCCATGGGACGGTGTGCTTTGGGTTCTAAGTCTATCTATCTCAATTTATGCTAGTGTCACAATTGATTTGGGTTTGCAGTTGTATTCTAAACTAATGCAATCAATAAAGTAAATAAGAGTGTAAAGAAGTAATAAAGGGTACTAGGGTATCATGGAGTCATAGGGGATTCATGGTGTTGATCATACAAACATATTTACAAAGTTGCAATCAATTAATGTTGTAAAGGAACCGAGTTGGTTTATGTCTTAGGGTTCTTAGGAAGAGTTAGGTCCCGGAGCCGAATCGATTAGATTGTACAACACCTACAAGTCGACTTATTTTCCTCCTAATCACTACTATGCATCGTCTAACAAGACTCGAGTTGGTTTATGTCTTAAAAGTCAAGTTGAGTAGATAAGAGATGGGCAAAAATGCAAGGATTCATAGGCTTAGCATTTCATCAAACATATCATGTGCATAGGTTGACATCACAACAAGCAAGCAATTTGATTATGGAAACATATTAGATTAAGCATGAATCATTCCCATGTTTGTTTTCCCTAATTCCCCATTAATCCTAGTCAAAGAACTACTCACTCATTATAATGAGAAACATGTCATTAATGGTGTCAATCATCACAATAAGTATAAACATGATAACAGAGTGAAGAAATAAACAATAAAGAGTAAAGAGTAACGGGATTATACCAAACCTAAGATGATCCAAATAATAAAGCAAAGAATAAAAGAAGAAAACTTGATTGATTGATGAAGAGTTGTCAATTCTCGAATAATAACCCAAATAATCTTCAATTACCTAATAATAAACTTGAACAATGATTAAGGAAAGATTAATGTGTAATTTTGTGGAACGATTAAAAGATGATCTATTCTAATATCCTCCTAATCTAATCTAACAGAGCTTTCTACTATCTAATGTGTGTTCTCTTGGTTATTACAATTGGGGTATACATAGTGGTGCATCAATAGATTAAGTAAGGACAAATTAGTAATTAACAATGCTAAGTTCTAAAGTAGGGAAATGCAAGTATCCTCAAGGAGATGAGCATATCGTGCTGAAGGTGTCACTATCCGCTAGTATCAAGGAGGGAGACGCTCGGATTCTGGGCAGGGGAGACGAGCGGATCATTGATCGGGAGGCTCGGATTCTATGAGGGGGCGACGAGCGTCTTTATGCTAGGACACTCGGATTGTCCTTCAGAATGCTTATTGATTTTCCTCCTTTCGCATGATTCTTATTCTTGTGTTGTTGATCTTTGTTCTTGGCTCTTCTTCCATACTCGTTCACCCAATGTTGTCAAAAAAGTTTCCAAGTATGCACAAGGGACGGGAATTCCGCCTAATTGTCTTCTTTCCTACAAAACACGCGAAATGTACTAGGAAAGCAAAATAGGAAGCATTTCACGGACAAAATAACTATGGTATGTTATAATAGTATGCAAAATAGGTTCAATTAGGGGACTAAATATGCGCAAATATGAGTCACATCAAATGTCCTCAAACCGAACCTTTACTCGTCCCGAGTAAAGAGGTGACTAGAACTAGACCTTTATTTAAACTATCCTACTAATATAGCCGATGTGAGACAATTAACAGGTCTCACTCCGCCCCTTCAACTCACAACAAGACAACCATGAGGTAGGATGCCTTCTTGCAAGGCAAGGTGGGGCTTGCCAAAATGGCGATACATCCAAGCATTAAAGCACACAAAACAAGTAATGGATGCATCTACAAAAATGAAAAGCCACTTTCCTTATCTAATTGGCGGAAATTATCTACATGGGAAGCAATCTAAGGGTACACATTCCATCATAGATATGGTTTCTTCAAACTACTAAGCCTAGAAGGATACCAATAAATCACCTCCAAGTTGTGTCAAGCTAGGGTACCTTTGTCCTCAACTGTTAAATGCTTTCGTCTAGAGTAGATTCCCTATGGTGTTAGAAACACTGGAGGATCACGAAATTCCCCTTCTTGCCTAGACAAGAAGAAGGGTCGTCCCCTCTCCACCATGCACAAAAATGGATACGATGGATAAAGGGATCATTTGTATTTGAGTTTCATATGGAAGTTTGCTTTTGTTGTTGTTTTTCCCCCCTATTTTTGGCATTCGACATTTTGAGAACATTTCTTTTGCCATTTCTTTTGATGTTTGGCATTTTCAACATTGACAATTTTTCAACTTTTTCTTGCATTTCTTTTTGAACATTTTCAATGTCACCCCATTTGTAGTGAGGGTGCTTATATTTAAAGCATAGGAGTTTTCATTTTTGTTACTCCTCTTTTCTTTTTGATGCAATTGCAAACTTTTTGACTTTTCATTTCAATTCTTGAACTCAAATTTTGAACAATTTTTGTGCCCAATCCCTTTGATGATAAAATGTGGTAGAATATGGATGATGGTTGCATGGTTTCAAGGGTCACCTTGGAATAAACGGTAGCCAAGGAGTTATCACACCACAAGGTAATTTTGACTAGGCCTTAATCCATGGGTCAAAGGATACTAGCATGATACATCCTAGAGTGTTTTACAAGTATTCTAACAAGCAAAGTCTCAAGAAGAAAAAGTATCTACAAGGGCCTTATATACACTTGTCAAGCTTCCAAATAGATGTTTTCACAAAAATTTCCCTAACATGCAACTACATGCCATTATGCATCTAACATTTATACAACTCTAATGCATATGCTTCTACCAACTAATATGCCAAATAATCTAAATGCAATCCTAAATTCACATTGTTTATACCGCATCAATCAAAATAAAGCCACGTAGTCATTAACATAGAGAGGGAAAATGAGATTGGAAAGATCATACCATGCGGTCTTCAATATCCTCATGTCTCGGATGTGGCGTAGTCGATCAATGTGAAAAAGGATAAACAAACATAATATATACGAAACAATATATACACAAAACTACACTATAAAGGAAATGAATATGTTTTTGGGTTTTTGCATTTTTCAAATTTTTATGGTTTTTATGTTTTTGAAACAAAAAGACATGTCTTTGTATTTTTCAAATTTTTCAATTTTTATCATTTTTGGAATATAAATTCTCATCCCCCACTTTATTTTGGACATTGTCCTCAATGTACATGTAGGAGTAGGAAAGAAATACATGTTTTTTGGGTTTTTGATTTTATGGAAATTAAAGTACAAATGCAATGCAATGATACGAATGAATGCATTCTCTAACTAAATGCATTTCTATATGCTATATATATAACAAATGAATGCAATCTACACTATACTAGATGATGCATGTTCTCACCTATGATCAAACCTCCCCAAAACAATTTAAGCATTATTTCTAGTGTAGGCGAAATGAGGTTGGGTCATTAGTGATTATGCATGAATTCTAGTCTATATGCAACTAACTATATGAATCATGTGAGATATGTGGACAGCGGGCCGCCCACGGGGGCGCTTGGTGAAGGTCGAAAAACAAGCGTTTGCATTTTGTAAGGAGTCGCCACCAATTTTTATGGGAAATTGGAACCGTTCGAATACCTCGTGTCATGTCAAGACACAAAGTAGTGACATGAACACTAAGCAATCGTTACCCTTAGCATTCTATGTCTAGAATGATTCTCGTGGATGCCAATGAACACGGGTGCTCACGGAGATCTGGAGTAAGGGGTGAGGGTACGTATTAGGAAGCTCTTTTGATCGAACACCTAATCCCGCCCGCCTCGATAGCGGCCTCTACTAATGATTAGGGAAGTTATTCGTACTTGATATATCGTCGGTTATATGCATGCAATGCAACATCCAAGTTTTAATCCTAGCATGTGAGAATTAACTAAGTCGGTTGACACGTAATTAGCATACAATTGGGTCGAAGTTGGAATTTAATGTTGATTTACATGTGGAAACATACAAGTAATAAAAGAAATACAATAATCATAAATTACAATAATGAAAATTACATTAATTACAACGGATAGGCGATTTATGTTGAAAATACCTTCAACACGGATAGATTGAGAAAAAGAATAAAAGAATAAAAAGAAATAAATTACGAACAGGAATTAGCGCGATATTACGGATAATAGCTAGTTAATACGTGGACTAATTAAACTAGGTCAAGGCAGAAACGGAGTTCAGGGACAGAAATCATCCTGGAACAGGCGCGGCGAGACTCGCCCTCGGAAGAGGCGCGGCGATTCTTGCGTCTGTTCCAAGGGTGAGTTCTGCCGTAGGAACGCAAATCGTTAATGTTAATTGGTAATTTTATGGATCGATTAAGTTATTTACTCGGATGAAAGTGATTAATACTTTTATTACATGTCAATGATGGTCATGAAAGCGATAAACATGGATGAGACGGATGCAAACGGATTATTTACATGAAATTATGATGGAAACATTAATGAGTTCTCTGTTGAAATAAGTCAATTAGGCTAAATACGACGGATATACAATGAATATGCGAATAAGCAGATGAAAATTATATCAATGACAAATTCCAGAAACTCAATATGAACAAATTGAATTTCTAAAACCCGGGTTTGAATTTAATGACGAAAACCCGTAAATATGAATTATAAGGGATTTAAGTCGGATTTATGATGAATTGAACATGCTAATGAATGATGAATTATGATACGATATACATGTGAATATTAAACTATTGTGATGAGGAATTAACAGACGAACAAGCAAAAGAAAGATTTGAATAGGAATTACAGAGGACAAACGAAGAAGAAAGGAAGCAGGAACTGCGGCAGCCTCACGAAGAGGCGCAGCAGGAACTGCGCTCCTTCGAAGAGGCGCAGCGATTCTTTGCGTCCTTTCTCGATCATTATCTATCGGAAATCCGCAAAAACAGGTTTTAACAAAGGGTTTTAGAAATCGATTTTAATGGTGTTTTCGACGTAAACCTTACAATTGATGATACGACAAGTAAAATACAATAAATAAAAGAGAGATTTACACCCTCAGACTTACATGTTGACGAAACAAGATGAACTAAGATATCGACTAGTGAATGCTCGACGCGAATGCAAAGAGAGTGCCCTCGTAAGAGGAAAACGATTGATTAATTTAAGTTGATTGAGTGTAGTTGGTCAAATTGGTCGGTCATGCAACGGAGAGGCCGGTACCCGGAAAGATCCGAGCTTACGTGGTCGAAAGTTCAAGCACGTAGGCGCCAATAAGTAAGAACAAAGTCTAGAATGCAAAGGGAGAAGAGAAGGGCGGACACTCGCGTGAGAAATATGAGGAACGAAGGCTCCTATTTATACTAATCACACGGAGGAATAGGGTTTCGGAGACTCTTTGGAAGTGAATCTCGGAAAGATATGAAAAAAGATACGTAAGACATGCAAAGAAGGGCCTGGGAAGAGGCGCAGCAGCCACTGCGTCTCTTGGAAGAGGCGCAGACTGCTTGCGTCTATTCCCAAGAGGTTTCCTCCTGCTGAAGAAAGATTTCCGCGTTTGAGTTATGGTAGGACGGAAATAATTCGATTATCTTATGAATATTACGGGATATTATTTGCCAAAAGATAGAATTTATGAAATATGGAATAGAAATATCCGGAACATTCCAGAACATTCCGACTCGGGATTTAACAGTTATCAGAAAATGGAGACGGTTTTTGACCCGGCCTCCGAATGTACTCTAATTACTGCCAAAACGACCGTATCGGGACGTAGATGACAACTAAGAGGTTGACATTTAATATTTGAGCAATCACTTGACGACAATCTTATGAAATGTCACAAATCGTTCCGCGAATCAAACATGCGGCCCAATCATCACCGGGTGGTTTGCGGGAGGTGCAGAAATGAGGTATCTACAGAGCCCCCACTTTGACTAAGGCTTTGACAAGGCTAAAGTCAAAGTATAGCCATCAGGTCAATCGAAGATTACAACCTGACGACTATGGCGACGCGAGGCGGTTCAAGAGGTCTGAACCATGGACCTGTCGTCGGGAACATTTTAGAGTCTGTCGACTATCGGGGAGGGTCGTTTAAAGTCCATTAGACTACGTAAGGAAGCTCGCCAGCCATAAGAAGAAACCATACCTGAGATACCCCTGGGTGAAGCGGGACTGAAGACGCTTCGGCAAAACTCTTTGGTCTGAAGATAACTTGGTGTCTGAAGGCATTAGGGGTCACAGGGAACATTGGTCGAACTCTACGGGGAAACAAGAAATATTGAAAGCAGCAGGACGTCAGTAGAAACTGCTGGGGAATCCGCTTGCGTTAGTCTCAAGCGAACTCTGGCAAAACTTGAGGTTGAATCTGCTTGCGTCGGTCTCAAACAAACTCTTGCTGGGGAATATTTTGTCGACTAGGAACATCTAGATCGTCGTGGGAGAAATCTTGAGTGAGCAGTACTGCAAAATACTACTGCGCTGGATATAATGATCTTAAGCAATACTGCAAAATACTGTCAAGCATTGGATAAAATGCGGGCGGAACGAAAGAAAATCATCGAAACGGACCAAAAGAATATAATAGCGTTGAAGAAGAGGCGCACCAAAGATGGGCCCACAAATAACGAACTCATAACGAATTTTTGAAAATCCGTATGGAGGGAACACAAGGAAGAGGCGCAGCAAGAGCTGCGTCTCTTGGAAGAGGCGCAGCGCCTGCTGCGTCTTTTCCCCAATTTGGCTATTTCTGCGTAAAAACGCGAACTCAGAAGGATTGTATTTCATTATTTCGAAACACAATTCTTGCAATTTCTCTCTCAAATCTTCACCATTTCCGTCGAGGTTTGATCCAAAAGCTTGCATTGAACATGACTAATCGAGGTATGTGTTCCAATCATGCATTAATCATCTACATTTGTCGAATTTTGAGCCGCGAAAACTAGGGTTTTCGACCCTTTTGATCGAAAATTTGGGGCTTTTCCCCCAAATGGATTTGCTATGCCAAATTAATGTTAGAAACGGATAGTAGGCAATGTTAGGAACATAACCATGTATTTGCTTCGAATTTTCATCGAGTTTTGAGCCCTTGAGTGAATTTGAGACGGTTTTACAGCTGAACTGTAAATTGCTTCGAAAATAGCCTTAGGATTGCCCATTGGCGATAAAATTTGGTATTTGGGATCCTTGGATGATGGGTAAACTTTCTACCATCTCGAAATTTTGGTTTGTGACAACTTTTTCAGGACACCTTTCTAGGGCATAATCGCCGTTATGGCGGAATGCTGCCGAATTTTCACTTGAACCTGGAACTAGGCTTTGACTTGGACTTGACTTGACCCAATTTATCACATGAGTGATTGGGTTGGCGGGAATATGGCCAAAGATGGCATGGAAAGGGCAGTTTTAAGGGCTCTGAAGGCTCGAAAACTCCTTAACAAAGGCTTGTCGTCATGTGACGCGCCCTGAATTTACTTTAATGTTGCAGGTGATGAGGCTTCTACTTCTGGGAGGACTCCCATGGAGATAGACGTCGATCTTGTTGAGGAGGCTTTAGAGCGGGCCTTCACCGCGCGTGATGGCCTGCCGAGACGAGGCTCACGAGGAGGAGGCTCACGAGGAGGAGGAGATCCCGAGACGGGCCAACGTCAGGCGAGGAGGTCGCCAGCTGAGGGGAGCTCCTGCGTGGGCCGAGACCTGGGAGAGTAGGCACCTCGTGTGGGCTGCAGAGGGTCACCTGTCCTACAGGACGGTGAAGAGCCTGGTAAATAGGAATTCACTACTCACTACCTGTCCTCTTTCATTCTTTTAGTTCAAATTTCTTTCAAATTTCAGCCAAAACTAAAGATAGCTTTGTTTCAAATCATTATAGGAGGCCGGGAACATCAGGTCGTTCTCGGGTTACACGACAGCGATGGAGCACTACGAGCGGCTGTCGGCGGAGGAGAGGGCCATGATCGAGCGTGGAGCGTTTGGTCCTCTGGTTCAGGTCTGGAGGGATATCCTGAAGAGGAAGTTGCGGGCTAACCTTAGCCTGGTCCGCGCTTTCTTGGACCGATTCTGGGATATGACTTCCACGTTTCACCTGCCTTTCGGTGAGGTGGGAGTTACTACGGAGGATTATGGCATGATTTCCGTCCGCCGTGTGGGACCGAGGAGATGGTGTGGCCGAGACTCGCTACGAGGGCGGATTCGGCCGAGGCGAGGAGATTGATCGGATGGAACTTGTCGCCGAAGGCTGTTGCGATCTGCGGGTTTGGTACCCGTACCTACGTCCGAGACTACTTTGCGGGGAAGACCCCCCGGCCCGGTGACGATCGATGGGAGGGAGACTCTCCTCCTCCTTGTCTGGTGAGTAGAGGGCTCTGCCGTGGCTTTGGTGGTTCCTGTCTTCGATTTACCTCGGAGACAAGGGCGAGAGGCTATCGACGAAGCTTCTTCCCTTTCTTTCTGACCTGAGTTCCCTAGGACGCTGGGACTGGGTCACTGCTGGTTTTTCGGTCCTCATCCGCTTCATGAGGGCCATGGTTCGTCCGGAGTTGATGGAGAAGGGGACTTCTCCTGGCGCTGTCGGACCTGGACTACTGTTGGAGGTATGAACCTTCCTTTAGACCAAGGTAAATTCCTTTCTTTATTAAATCACGAAAGATCGTCATTGATTATTCTGTTCTACAGGCGTGGGTGTACTCTTACTTCCCGAGTCTCGCGCCCAAGAGGACGGAGCCGCTGGAGAAGGCCTATCCCGTGGTGAGGGATTGGGTGATGTGCCGGACGAAGAGCAAGCGCTCTTCGCACAATGTCTACCGGCGGGACGTGAACGCCCTTCAGCTGAGCAGCGTGAGTATCCCACTCGTATTCATTTATATTTCTTATCCTTTGCCTTCACTTGATCATAGGAATGATCTTTGCCTTATCTTGTCGCAGTGGGTGCCCCGGACCTTGTGCGGAGTACGCTGGAGCGCCTCCTTTTGTCGCTGAGGTCCTTCGACCTAGGAGCCCGAGTCGGCTGCTGTTGTGGACGTCGATGGGTCCTGTGTGGTATCTGGGCGAGCGTTTGGCTCGTCAGTGCTCTCGGGACGCGTTGACGGTTCCCGTTGATCCTCCGAGGACGATGTTCAGGGAGCCTACTGAGGCTGAGAGGGAGGCGGACCTGGCTGGTGCCAGTGGCGACGACCTTCTTCTCCCTGGCGAGGACTACTCGGCGTTCCTTTACGGGAGGTTGACGTCGGCGGTAGTGGTGAGTATCTTTTACTTTTCCTTGACTTGATTTTGAGAATTACGACGAAAGATCGTCGATTAATGAGAATTATTTGTCCTTGCGGGAGGTCGAGGCGGCGGGCATCGAGCCCCGCAGTACCCCGAGACCCTCGAGTACACCGACGCGACCGGGAGGACGACGATCTCCGAGTTGCGTGACTTTGACGTAGGCGCGACGAGATCTTTGGCCTAGACGATCGCAAGATCGATTCGGAGGGTGAGCCTCCAGCTTATATACCTTTCGTGTAAGAACACATTTGATTGAACTTGTTCAATTTACTGAGAATTTCTTTTGATAATGCAGGTCGCGCCATCCCGGTTCGTGGCACTATGGAGGGTGGCCAACCGGCTGCGAGCTACTGCCATCGAGGCACTCGTCGGTGGTCGAGGTCGTCAGGTATGAACCTCATTTGATTTCTTTTGATTTTTTGATTTTCGCTTTGTTTGAATTGATTGACATGAGCCAATTTACTTGTTTATAGGGCGGCCGTGAGTCGGAGCGAGAGTTGACCCGATCTCGGGAGGAGACAGCTCGCTTGTTGAGGGAGCTCGAGTTTCGGGATGCCGAGATTGCTGCTCTTACGGCGAGGGTTGCTGAGTTGGAGGGTGCCCAGCAGTAGTTTTGTGTAGGTTTGTACATTTGGACATCTGATTTTGAACATTTTTGGACTTTGTTTGGGGCATAAGCCCCCAGTTTGCTTGGACTTTGGACTTTGTTCGGGGCGCAAGCCCCCAGTTCGCTTGTACATTTGTATATACGATGGCCCGAGTGCCTTTGCTGCTGGGTTGTGTTGCTTGTATCTGCAGGTTAGCTCTTGAACAGGTTTGGTAGATAACGGTTTACGCCGTCATGCTGCCGAAATTTACATAGAAATCACGCAAAACATACATTTTATACATATGGCCTTTGACCAGCGCAAAATGAGACTCGAAAGAGAACGAAAAAATGCAAAAATGCAAAAATTTTGTCGGAAATGACCGGACGGTAGGGAGGGTTACCCCCTAAAAAAAAAAAGAAAAAAGAGAAATCTGTAAGTGTAGAAATGAAATGTTGAAATGAAAACAAAAGGAAATTGTTTCCCAAAAAGAAAATGAAATTTACTTCCTAAAAAATAAAAAAATGAAATTAATTTCCTAAGAATAAAAAGTTTGAGTGTCATGAAATGGCGAAGGTGTCGATGTTGCCTCGAAATGCGTGCACGCGAAAATAGGAAACTTGAAACATGGTAAACTGCTCGTATTTACCAAAATAAAATCCCGTAGGAATAGGAAATTATTCATTATAGAATTAGGAAAGATCCAAACGCGGAAATCACGTAAGTGAGATCTGGGAAGAGGCGCGAGCATGAGTCTGCGTCCCTTTGAAGAGGCGCAAAGGCGCTGCGCCTGTTCCCAAGTTGGTCCGTTAAGGCGGATTTTTGAAACAGACAATTAGTATAAATAGAAGCGTCGACGAGGCGTTAATTCACACAATTCTTCCGTCTCTTCCTCGTCTATTCACATAAAACTCTCGAAATAAATCTTCAAGAGAAAATTGTCATCATGAATACTTTGGAGATCCGTCTGAAGGAATGGACCAACGAGTTTTCGAATGTGGAGAAGCACGACATGGGTGCTTATAACCTTGGGTCTTTGTTGAGTTTGAAACTCATTAAGATGGTAAAACCGTTCTTGGATGCTTGCCTTGACTATTGGGACCCGAATTATCATGTTTTCGCGTTCCCAGGAGGTGACATTTGCCCATTTCCTGAAGAAATAGCTGCTATTGGTGGATGGGATCCTGAACATTTACCTGCTATTCCTTCCACTTCACAAGGGTATAAGAGCAAATTCAGAGACTTGCTTGGACTGACCAGACTTGAGGTGGATCGCCTAGTTACCCCGAAAGGCGCGAGAATGTTGGATTTTGTAGACCGATTCATTAACAGGGCCGACCCTACTGTTTCCCATGTTGCCAGGAGGAGGGCATTTGACTTTTGTTTGCTGCACGTGTATGTCTTCCAAGGACACGTTGATGAAGATTTGAGAGGTGATCCCCGTCTTTTGGGTCTTATTGAGCAAATGGAGCTGCGCAGGAGCCCAGCTTGTTTATGCTTAGGGGAGATCATCTTGGGTTTGGATAATAGGAAATCCAACCGCGATCTTCCGTTCTTGGGGAGTCCCGTCATTTTGCAGGTAAGAGACATCATTCCTTTTTTTCCTTTTTTTTTTTTTTTTTTTTTTTTTTTTTTTTTTTTTTTTTTTTTTTTTTTTTTGTTGTTGTTTGGTGTCTAATACCTGCTTTTGGTAGGTTTGGCTTATGGAACGCTCTCCGACGCCGAGCCCCCGTTCATGCACTTTCCTATCATTCCCGTATGATTGCGATGAGGACGCGGTTGTACATGGTGGACTTCACCCGGTGCGTGACTATTGGAAGAACAAGTCAAGAATGATGATGGCCCGTTGATTAGGTGGGTCGTACCGTGGTGGCACCTCAAGTCCGTCACCGGAGTGTCTTCTTTGGATCCCACTAGGTCCGTGCGCATTCCGGGACTGGAGTTCATGGTATGCATCTTTCCGGAAAGATTGATGAGACAAGTTGGGCTGACGATCCCGAGGCTTGACACCGTCCCGCAGACTGCTATGGCGCTTACTACAGAGAGCCGAAGAGAGTGGGCTATCAAATGGGCCCAAAGAAACATGTGGTTCTTGAGTTTCTCCGCCAATGCTTTGTGGGTGTCGGATTCCTATCTGAGGTGGAGAAAGGCTGCGACTTCGGAAGAGCGCGAGAGACTAAGGAAACGCGAACCTGTTGACTACAAGGTGCGAGGGAGAAAAGAGAAGGAGAAGCATCTCGACAGGGAGAAGAAGAAGCCGGTTTTGGTCATTCACCCTTCAAGAAATCAAAGACTACTCCTGTTGCGGAAATGGTGGTTGGCAAGAACGGAAGAGTCAGGCCTCGGGAAAGACCGTTGGTGATTAAGTCTGAAGTGGTGCAAGAGCGCCCGGCTCGAGGTCGTGACAAGAAATTTGACAAGAGTGACAAGGGCAAGGGGAAGATGGAGGAATAGCCCGACTCCTTATTTATTATTTGATTATTATTATTATTGTTGTCATAAAAAAGGAGGGATTTTTAGAATCCTAGCCTATTCTATTTTTATTATGTAACGTACTATTATTATTTAGAAATTGAATGGAATAAAAAAGGTTGAATGGTTATGAAACCGTTGTGATTTTCTTTTATTATTCTTGTCGAATTTCAAATGCAACGCAAATGTCCTTCTATTTACATTTTAGGTATAATGGGTTGAATCCTGTGAAGGATTGCCTACGTATTCACTTAAAAAGCGAAATCAAACCCTTGCGCGTAGTTCGAGTAAATGTAAAAGAATAATTGTTCGAAGCAAGAGCTTGTAATGAACATAGAAACTAAGCATGAGCTTTTGCTTGTTCTCAAGGTGCGAATTTAGTTTATTTGATGATATGAGGATGACAAATTTGTCAAAATGCAAGAGCATAGTGACACTTAGCTTATTTCAGCTGGGCCAGGGGCCGTTTATTTAGTGCCACAAGAGCGACACATGGGTTTACGCGAGGCGCGTGTGTGGTCCTATTCTAGGCATAGTATCGTTTCAGTTGGTCAAGGTTTGTGGGGTTTGAAAACTCATTCCCATCTAGGTCTGTGATTCTAACCGCACCCCCTGGGAGTATGGATTTGACTAGATATGGTCCGGCCCAATTAGGTTTGAATTTTCCCCTTGGGTCGACAGGTAAAAGAGCTCTAACCGACTTGAGTACTAAGTCTCCTTCTTTGATGTTTCTTGACCTAACCCTTTTGTTGAAAGCTCATTTGATACGTGCTTGATATGTTTGGACATTATGTAAGGCGCGTAGCCTACGTTCATCCAGGAGGATGAGTTCTTCATATCTATCTTTCTTCCAATCGGCTTCAGGGATTTGGCTTTCGAGTAGAATACGCAAGGATGGTATTTCTAGTTCGACTGGTTGTACGGCCTCCATGCCGTAGGTCAAATAGAAAGGAGTAGCCCCAGTGGGCGTCCTAACTGATGTACGGTACCCCCATAGGGCAAAAGGTATCTTGCTTGGCCAATCTCTGTAGTTGTCAGTCATTTTCTTGAGAATTGTGACAACATTCTTGTTTGCCGCCTCTACCGCGCCGTTAGTCTGTGGTCTATAGGGCGAAGAGTGGTGATGTTTAATCTTATATTTGGCTAGCAATTGCTCGGTTTCAGCTTGGAAGTGTGACCCATTATCACTAATGATCTCATGTGGGCAACCATATCGACAGATGATGTTGTTTTGTATGAATTTTGCCACATTTTTAGCCGTAAGACTGGTGTAGGAAGCCGCTTCTACCCATTTGGTGAAATAGTCAATCGCCACTAGAATGAAACAGTGACCTCCTGTTCCGGCTGGGGTTATCTTTCCGATTATGTCAATTCCCCATGCGGAAAATGGCCAAGGAGATGTCATCGTGTATAGCAACGAAGGAGGGACATGTTGTACATTCCCGAAGATTTGGCAATTGTGGCAATGTCTCACGTATTTGATGCAATCGGATTCCATTGTGGTCCAATAATACCCTAAACGTGTGATTTTCTTTGCCATCATAGGCCCACTCATGTGGGGACCGCATTCTCCGTCGTGGACTTCTTCCATCACCTTTCGTGCCTGTGAATGATCAAGGCAACGTAGGACTACACCAAGAGGTGTTCTTTTGTATAACTCTCCTTGCATCAGGATGTATTGGGAAGCTAATAGGCGTATAGCACGTTGTCCCCTTTTGTCCATATCCGGTGGATAGGTACCATTAAGCTTGAAATTCAGGATTGCTTGGAACCAGGGTTCCTGTGCGATTTCCTCTTCATTGGTGATTTGGTGGACATAAGCGGTTCGACCAATCGTTCGATACACAAGGGCATGTCTATCATGTGATCTGGCATATTTATCAAGGATGCAAGTTTCGCAAGAGCGTCTGCAAATTGATTTTCCTCCCGAGGTAGGTGTAAGTAGGTTACGTGATTAAAGAATTGAGCCACTTGGTCTATCCTAGCCTGATAGGTTGCGAGGCTTTCACTTCGGATTTTCCAAGATCCTGTAACTTGGTTGATGATTAGTGATGAGTCCCCATGTACTCGGAGGTTTTTGATGCCTAAGCTTACTGCCGCTTGTAGTCCAATGAGACAAGCTTCATACTCTGCGGCGTTGTTTGTCACCTCGAAGTCGAGTTTGACGAGAAATCGGTGTATGCTCACCTTCGGGAGAAATGAGCAACACTCCTATTCCGAATCCTCTTAAATTTGATGCTCCATCAAAGTATAGATCCCAGAGTCTACATCTCTGTTTGAAGTATATCCTCGTCTGGAAATGACCAAGTATCTATGGTTTGTGCGTCGTTGATGGGATTTTCTGCGAAGAATTCGGCGACGGCGCGACCTTTTATGACTTTTAGTGGCACATATTTGAGGTCGAATTCGAGAGCATCGAGTCCACCTTGCAAGACGTCCGTTGAGGACGGGTTTCTCGAAGAGGTATTTGACTGGATCCATTTTGGAATATATTTTGACGGAGTAGCTAAGCATGTAGTGACGTAGCTTCTTCGTTGCCCACACAAGAGCGAGGCATGTCTTTTCGAGTTGCGAGTATTTGCACTCATATTCCAGGAACTTCTTACTTAGATAGTAAATAGCTCTTTCTTCGCTTCCTACAGTTTGAGCCAACATGGCACCCATGGCGGTTTCCGTTACTGTGAGATATAAACCAAGAGGTTGATCTTGTTGTGGCGGCATGAGCACTGGTGATTTAGCCAATATCTCCTTTATTCGGTCAAACGCCTTTTGACATTCATCATCCCACATGGTGTGGTCTGTTTTCTTGAGTTTCTTGAAGATAGGCTCACAAATCATTGTAAGTTTCGATATGAATCGACTTATGTACTGTACTTTTTCCAGGAATCCTCTGACTTCTTTTTTCTTTTTGAGGTTGTGGCATTTCGATCCGAGCTTTGATTTTGGAAGGATCTATTTCTATACCTCTTTGACCGACGACGTATCCCGGAGTTTCCCGGATGTTACCCCAAATGTGCATTTACGGGGTTGAGTCTCATGTTGTACTTTCGTAGCCTTGCGAAGAATTTGCGAAGGTTTGCAATATGTCCCTCTCTTTCCTTGGACTTGACGATCATGTCATCTACATATACCTCAACTTCTTTGTGCATCATGTCATGTAGGAGTGTAGTTGCGGTGCGTTGGTATGTAGCTCCGGCGTTGATCAATCCGAATGGCATTCTTTGTATAGCAATATGTTCCCCATTGGGTAACGAATGCGGTCTTGTGCATATCTTCCATGGCCATCTTGATTTGGTTATAACCCGCATATCCATCCATGAAGGATAGTAATGCGTGGTCTGCGGTGTTGTCCACCAATATGTCAATGTGAGGTAGAGGAAAGTCATCTTTTGGACTCGCTTTGTTTAAGTCCCTAAAGTCAACACAAACACGGATTCTCCCATCCTTTTTGGGTACGGGTACTATGTTAGCTACCCAAATCGAATACTCGGAAACTTTGATGAACCCGGCTTTGAATTGTTTATCAACTTCTTCCTTAATCTTTAGAGCCCATTCTGTTCTCATTCGTCGAAGCTTCATTTCACGGGTTTGAAACCCGGCTTAATCGGAATCCTATGTTCGGCGATATCCATGTCGATCCCTGGCATGTCCTTGTAGGACCAAGCGAAAACGTCTTTGAATTCATTTAGGAGGTCTATGAAATCGGCCCTTTCGGTGGAGCTCAAGGTAGTCCCTATCCTAAGTTCTTTGGGTTCTAGTTCGGTTCCTACGTTGATGGGTTCAAGATCTTCTATTCTGGTCCCCTTCCCCTTCTTGTAATATTTCTTTGGCTACGTAGGGAGGTATTTCGGTCAAGTCCGGTCCGGTCTTGGTCATCCTCGGTATCATCATAAACAAATTGCACTCGAAAGAACACAGAGAGTAAGCGAAACTCCTTTATTCATATTAAGATTTGAGTAAAGTTGAAACAAAGAAGCCAACTGATCCATGGTCGGTGGTGGCAAAGGAACGATGTTGGGGCATTTCCCGAACTACTGTGACTACTCGAGGCTAAGCTAGGAGAAACGAAGGGAGTGGGGATGACAACAGGAGTAGACTCTCTAATGACTTCTCTAGACTCCGACTCTGACTCCGACTCCGACTCTGACTCGAACTCGTCGTCTTCCGGTTCTCCTTTGAACATCTCTCCTTCTCCGAAAGAGTGAGCTTGAAGAGTCTTCCTTGGTTGTTGGTCCATTTGATAGATTTCCTCCATCCTTTCTGCTGCTTTGTGTCGATTTCTGTGATCAACGCGGTGGGGTTGAAGCGATCGTCCTGAAGTATCATAGTAATGATCTCATCCTGCGCGGTCCTAATGAATCGATCTTCTCCAAACAATAGGCTCACAGCTTGTTCGTCGAAGCAAGGTGCTTGACGGGGTTTGACGGTAGGAACCGTTTCGGGAGGAATGAAGTAGCAATCGTGAAAGATCTCGATTCCGGCTAACTTCCTCTCAAGATAATGCCAAGGTTCGGGAAATCCGTGAAAGAGTTCTGAACTTCCTTCTTGAACGAAGTAACCATTTAGAGTGGGGAGATATGGCCTCATTTGGACTCCCATGTGCTTGCGATTTTGGACTTGAGCAAGCATTTCGAGAACTTCTTCTTTTGTGGGTTTGTACCCTAGTCCAAGTGGTATCCTTGTCGAGTTGCCTTCCTTGTATGGTGCAAAGGTATTTTTCCGAGTTGGGTTCAAAGGCATTCCAGGGAAGTATCCCTGAGATTTGAGTATGTGGTTGACCACCAAGTTGGAGTAGGGATTATAGTATAAGGGTGCCAACTCACTTTCTATGACATTTACACTTTGGAAGCCCCCAAGTTCGTATATGGGATCTGCAAGGACTTGATTGTTTGATTGCTTTTCGATTATTGCCTTGATGGGTGACGAAGTGATCGTCACAATTTTGCCATTTAGTGGAATCTTGATCTTTTGATGAAGGGTGGATGTTACCGCTTTGGAAGCATGAATCCAAGGCCTTCCCAGAAGTATGTTGAATGAAGCTTCGATGTCCACTATTTGGAAGTTAACCTTTCGTTCAATTGGTCCCGTGGCTATGGTTAGGCTAGCAAGTCCAACCACTTTTCGTCGTGTACCGTCATATGCACGTACACCTTGATTGGTGGGGGTCCAATCCGAATTTTTCATGCCTAGCTTGTATGCCGTTTTGAGGGGTATGACGTTGACCGCGGATCCATCATCTACCAAAGTCATTGGCACATTCTTCTTTAGACAAATGACAGTGATGTATAGAGCAAGGTTGTGACTAGCGCCAAAAGGTGGCAAGTCTTCATCTGAGAAAGTAATAGAATTACTTAGCTTGATTCTTGGAAGACCAAGTTGACTACATCTTGAGAGTGGAGTTATGTGCTACATTCAATTTGGCCAAAGCTTGCGGTAAAGTTGCGATGCGGAAATGAGCTTGCCACTAATTGCCGGTGAAAGATCGCCTTGGTCTTCTCGTAATTGCTTGAGCAAATGATCAGTGGGGTCATCTTCGTTGTCATTTGGTGTGATGACGTTGGTTGGACCGTTTTGAGTAGTGCTTTGATATGGACGACCCGAACGAGTTAGGTGATCCACATCTTGGTCTTCACCATTTTGGACTATTTCCTTGACTAAGGAGTTTTCAATGAGGTATTCGTCTTCATCATCATCGGCCCAAACCCCATTGATCGACTAGTTCCTTCATTCTCATGATGTCACTTTCTAGTCGTATGATTTGATCGACTAGTTTATCAACCACGGTGACTACTTCTTGCATAGTGGCATTTTGAGAGAAGATCAATGGTACGCGTTCTTTAGGTATTGCGTTGGGATTGCGCAAGGTCGTTACCATGTTTTCTAGTTCCCACACATGTCTATCTACATTCCTTGCCCATGTGATGAAGTCGGAAATGGTAGGGGAGATAGTGGAGTAGAGCCTTTCTTTCTCAATTGCATGAATTTCATTTTCGGTGGGAGAAATGAGGTGTGAGCAATCTAAGGTAGATTCATCACTTGTAATCAGTAGAACTCCAAGAGGATTCTGAGTGTTGTTGGGCTTACCTCCTGGTGGAATTGGAAGTCGACCATCTTCAATCATATCTTGAAGCACGTGTTTCAACTTGTAGCATTTTTCTGTGTCGTGCCCTTTGCCCCTATGGTATTCACAGTAGGAATTTTCATCCCAGAATTTGGACTTCCTTTCGGGTTCGGGAGTAGGTCCAATGGGTTGGAGTTTACCTTGTTTCATTAGCCTTTTTAGAGCGTTGGAGTACGTATCCCCAAGGTTTGTGAATTTCCTTGGTGGAGTAGTTTTGTTGGATGGCTCGAGAAGGTTGACTTCGTCGGTCTTGCTAGTAGAGCCGTATGAACGACTTGTGGACCCTTGATATCCTCTACCTACCGTTTTGGACAAGAGTCCTTTACGGATGTCATCTTTAATTCGCGTCCCTAGTACAGTTAAGTCCTTGAAAGTCTTGATGTTTTGATATCTCAAATGGTTGGCATATATGGGCTTGAGATTATCCACAAACTTTTCCACAAGAGTAGCCTCATCCGGGCGTTCAACTAGTTGAGTACTAGTCTTCCTCCACCTACTTAGGAAGTCGGTGAATCCTTCTTTGTCATTTTGGGTAAGAACCTCTAGAGTACGCATGTTGACTTGGATCTCGGCATTATCCGCGTATTGTTTCGAGAACTCGATTGCGGCGTCTTCCCAAGTAGCGACCTTTTTGTGATCTAAAGTGTAGAACCATTGCTTCGGAATGGTGTCAAGAGATGAAGGAAAGATCCTTAAGAACATCTCGGGTTTGATGCCTTTGATAGACATGTAATCCTTGAAGGCGCGGATGTGGTTCAAAGGGTTCTCATGTCCTTTAAACTTAGGGATATCCGTCATGCTAAAGTTAGTTGGCAATTTGGAATTGACGGCTTCATATTTGCGATTGTTTTCCCTATAAATGTCATCCCCCTTAAGGTACATCAATTGCTCCTCTAGGTATTGGAGTCTCTTCTCGGCTGCAGTTGTTCCTATGATAGGATTCTCATCTTTAGACTCGTCATCGGAAACACGTAGTACTTCACCTTTAAGGGGAGGCAACCTTCCCTCTACATCAAAGATACGGCCTTCGATAAGTTCAAGGCGGTCATAGGTTTGTTCTTGAGTGATTTGCATTTGGGCTAGCGCGGCTAGGATTCGATCATTACTCTCTTGAATTTGCTGGAGGTTTGTTTCATCGCTTGATCCGGGCATCTTGGAAACTGGATAAGAGATCGGCGACAAATCAAAACACGATCGACCATTCTATCACACTTGCTAAAAGAGGAAAAGTTTTGACTCGTGAAGTGGGTGTGTGCCACTTGTGTTGAGTGGATTTTGAAGAAAGACAAGGTCTTTGAAAATGTGTGTCCTAGTCAACTGTAGTGTAGTTGTAGGAGTGGACTCGAAGTGAGGTTTGAAATGGGCTTGTGGCCCGAATTTTGACACGACAATCGGACGGAGTTTTGACCGGATTTTGCGCTAATTGAAGGCCCTATTTCGAAATTCTTGTTTGAAAATAAGGATTTTGATTTTTTTTGAAAATTCGTCATGGTTTTGTTTAGAAATGGTGATCACGTAGGGTTTACACACTTATACAGGCATTATAACGGGATGTTGAGTGCATTTAGAAGGGTTTTGGTTTAAAGGGTAGGTTGCCATACCGAACCATCAAACCCGAAGTCTGTGGAGAGGCTCGTGCCAAACAAGAGTAAGGCCGATTCCTAGTCCATTTCCTCAAGTAGTGAAGGCCCTTGATACAAACAAGAGTAAGCATCATGGTATGGATGACGTCAATCGCTATCCATCCTTAGGCCCAAATAAGAATTAGGACCGTTTAGACGGGACGATTGGTCGAATGGTTTGGGTTGGGCCTAGGAAGGCTGAATAAACGATCTAGGAAGACCGAGTTATGAAAACCGACAATTGTCTTGTACAAACTTATTCCCTAACCTTGTTCAAGTTTCACCCTTGCTACACGTAAGTGTATTATCCCCAGCGGAGTCGCCAAACTGTGGACAGCGGGCCGCCCACGGGGGCGCTTGGTGAAGGTCGAAAAACAAGCGTTTGCATTTTGTAAGGAGTCGCCACCAATTTTTATGGGAAATTGGAACCGTTCGAATACCTCGTGTCATGTCAAGACACAAAGTAGTGACATGAACACTAAGCAATCGTTACCCTTAGCATTCTATGTCTAGAATGACTCTCGTGGATGCCAATGAACACGGGTGCTCACGGAGATCTGGAGTAAGGGGTGAGGGTATGTATTAGGAAGCTCTTTTGATCGAACACCTAATCCCGTCCGCCTCGATAGCGGCCTCTACTAATGATTAGGGAAGTTATTCGTACTTGATATATCGTCGGTTATATGCATGCAATGCAACATCCAAGTTTTAATCCTAGCATGTGAGAATTAACTAAGTCGGTTGACACGTAATTAGCATACAATTGGGTCGAAGTTGGAATTTAATGTTGATTTACATGTGGAAACATACAAGTAATAAAAGAAATACAATAATCATGAATTACAATAATGAAAATTAAATTAATTACAACGGATAGGCGATTTATGTCGAAAATACCTTTAAAACGGATAGATTGAGAAAAAGAATAAAAAGAAATAAATTACGAACAGGAATTAGCGTGATATTACGGATAATAGCTAGTTAATACGTGGACTAATTAAACTAGGTCAAGGCAGAAACGGAGTTCGGGGACGAAATCATCCTGAACAGTAGCAGCAGAGACTCGCCCTGCGGAAGAGGCGGCATTCTTTGCGTCTGTTCCAAGGGTGAGTTCTGGCTGTGAAGCCGGAACTGCAAATCGTTAATGTTAATTGGTAATTTTATGGATCGATTAAGTTATTTACTCGGATGAAAGTGATTAATACTTTTATTACATGTCAATGATGGTCATGAAAGCGATAAACATGGATGAGACGGATGCAAACGGATTATTTACATGAAATTATGATGGAAACATTAATGAGTTCTCTGTTGAAATATGTCAATTAGGCTAAATACGACGGATATACAACGAATATGCGAATAAGCAGATGAAAATTATATCAATGACAAATTCCAGAAACTCAATATGAACAAATTGAATCTCTAAAACCCGGGTTTGAATTTAATGACGAAAACCCGTAAATATGAATTATAAGGGATTTAAGTCGGATTTATGATGAATTGAACATGCTAATGAATGATGAATTATGATACGATATACATGTGAATATTAAACTATTGTGATGAAGAATTAACAGACGAACAAGCAAAAGAAAGATTTGAATACGAATTACAGAGGACAAACGAAGAAGAAAGGAAGCAGAAACTGCGGCAGCCTCACGAAGAGGCGGCGAATGCGCTCCTTCAAGAGGCGCAGCGATTCTTTGCGTCCTTTCTCGATCATATCTCATCGGAAATCCGCAAAAAAGCGAGTTTTTAACAAAGGGTTTTAGAAATCGATTTTAATGGTGTTTTCGACGTAAACCTTACAATTGATGATACGACAAGTAAAATACAATAAATAAAAGAGAGATTTACACCCTCAGACTTACATGTTGACGAAACGAGATGAACTAAGATATCGACTAGTGAATGCTCGACGCGAATGCAAAGAGAGTGCCCTCGTAAGAGGAAAACGATTGATTAATTTAAGTTGATTGAGTGTAGTTGGTCAAATTGGTCGGTCATGCAACGGAGAGGCTGGTACCCGGAAAGATCCGAGCTTACGTGGTCGAAAGTTCAAGCACGTAGGCGCCAATAAGTAAGAACAAAGTCTAGAATGCAAAGGGAGAAGAGAAGGGCGGACACTCGCGTGAGAAATATGAGGAACGAAGGCTCCTATTTATACTAATCACACGGAGGAATAGGGTTTCGGAGACTCTTTGGAAGTGAATCTCGGAAAGATATGAAAAAAGATACGTAAGACATGCAAAGAAGGGCCTGGGAAGAGGCGCAGCAGCCACTGCGTCTCGTGGAAGAGGCGCAGCACCTGCTGCGTCTATTGCTAGGAGGTTTCCTCCTGCTGAAGAAAGATTTCCGCGTTTGAGTTATGGTAGGACGGAAATAATTCGATTATCTTATGAATATTACGGGATATTATTTGCCAAAAGATAGAATTTATGAAATATGGAATAGAAATATCCGGAACATTCCAGAACATTCCGACTCGGGATTTAACAGTTATCAGAAAATGGAGACGGTTTTTGACCCGGCCTCCGAATGTACTCTAATTACTGCCAAAACGACCGTATCGGGACGTAGATGACAACTAAGAGGTTGACATTTAATATTTGAGCAATCACTTGACGACAATCTTATGAACTGTCACAAATCGTTCCGCGAATCAAACATGCGGCCCAATCATCACCGGGTGGTTTGCCGGGAGGTGCAGAAATGAGGTATCTACAAGATATAATACAATGGAAACTATAGTACATGAACTAACTAATGTAAATGTAATATGAAATATAATACAAATGTAAGTGAAGCGTAAACTAAATGCAAGGTAATTTAAAATCCAATGCAACTATACATAAGAGATAGGGAGAGAAGAGAATCATACAATTGGAGATGGTGAGGTAGGCATCTCTCACTCGTCATCATCACCATCATTGGGGTAGTCATACCCGCTAGAACCTCTTTGGTCATATCTTCCTCTTTGACCATAGTATCCCCCACCTTGACCGCCAAAGTTCCCGTCTTGGTTCCCTTGATTAGGGAACAAAAGGCGCGGTTGAGCCCAAGATGGACGAGGGCCATTAGGGTCGATATACCCTTGTTGTGCCATTTGGTAGTATTGAGGATAAAGGGCTAAATAGTTGTCGACCCTCCCATCGTATACTCCAAGATCAACCTTCTTCATAAGCTCCATCAAATCATTCATGTTCGGAGCATTGGGGACTTGCGGTGTGAACGACACATGAGTGGTGGGGTACGGTGGGATGGGCACATAAGAAGGTAGGGCATTAGCCCTTACCGGCATCCCACGAGGTTGTTGAGGTTGGCGGGGTGCTTTTTCTCTTTGAGGCGGGTTGGGGTAGATTTTAATGTCGAGGAGGTAGCTCGGCGTAGGTAAATACCGGCTCAACCTCGGGTCGGTAGCGGGTACATTCCACCCCATAAGAACAATAGAGGAACACCCTTTTGTAAACCATTCCACAGTCCCGGTTTGAGTGTAGGTACACCACCGGTGGTGGTTAAAGACGACATCCTCATCAATTAAGGTGCTACCCTCAAGTCTCACATAAGCCTCATGAAGGTTAAACCCGGGACAAAGATCGTTAGCCAACATTGTGATTAGACCTCCCATCACGAAGGTCTTGATTTGGGAGCTCCCTTGAGCAAAGTCAAAGAACCTTGTGAGCATCTCAAGGGGGGTGTTGAAACTATAGGGCCTTGTCCCCCGAACATTTAGATAGGACTCTAGAAAGGTCAAATCAAGGAGAGTGCACCTATCTTCCTCAAATCTTCCATTAATAGTGCCGGCAATGAAGCGTTCGGTGATTCGAATCAACGGATGTTGAATTGCGAAGGTATATCATTGTTTCAAATGTATGAAGTTCCTCCCGGAAATAGCCCTCCAAACTTGGTCCGCATCAAGGTCGGCGGGTTTGTCGGTGTTTTTCGTTGGCACAAAAAGACCAAAAATACTTGCAAATTGGTTGAGGGTTAATCTATGGTCGTGATTGCACAATCGGAATTCCATGCAAATGGTTATTTGCGTCTTTGTGACGATGCGGAGGCTACTCAATAATTTCAGGGTAAGGCTAAGGCTAAGGTAAGTCTCTTCGTTGGCATAAAATAGTTTTCCAAGCCCCAAACCATCAAAGAACATTTCTGTATGGTACCTTATACCTAGGACCTCTAACACTTTGGTATCAATGAATTGAGTTGGCTCAAAATGCTTACATAGCAATGTGACGAACTTATTGCGGTGCTCATTGGATGTGAAGATCACCTCCGGAAAGTACTCAAGTTGCTCCACCCCTCCGATCATCAGAATGCAATTGCCTCTTGGCGGCATCCCTCCTTGAGCGGATGAAGAGGAGCCCTTGCGCTTCTTGGTGGCGGACTCGACGAGCTTCTTGGCTTTTCCCTTGAGGTTCATCATTTTTTATTTTGAGAAAGTTAGGGTTTGGTTGATTTTTTTGTGAAGGGAGTGTTTGGGAGATGAAGATGTGAGGATTAGGTTTAGATAAGGTAAGGAAGTGAGGGATGGTGGGGTGTTTTTATAGAAAAAGGGGTGTGGGACGAGCGGCTGAGGGTCGAGTTCGGGAGGATTTCACGAGGCTTCAAAGGAATCCGAGCGTCCTGGTTGTCGAGACGAGCGTCTTTCAGAAGGAGTCCGAGCGTCTTGGCAAGAATCTGCTTGGATTCTTTTCCAGTGATTCTGGCTCTTATGAGGTTGGCTGTGGACGAGCGTTTCATGCTTGAGACGAGCGTCTCGAGCAAGACGAGCGTCTTACTGAGAATCCGCTCGGATTCTTGTCCAGTGTAAAAATCTTTTCATGCTACTACTTAGGACGAGCGTCCTTCCTCTAGTACGAGCGTCTTCATTAGGACGAGCGCCTTGTTTAGTAATCCGTTCTGATTTTAAGTCAGGACCAAGCAGTACCCATGAAGAGGCTGAGGACGAGCGGCTTGCCCTTGGGACGAGCGTCCCCTGCCATTTTTCTCACTTCTTCATTCTTTTCTTTCAAAGATTATACCCTTGCACCCTTTTGTTATTCCTCCTTACCTTTTTCTGGAATTATGCTCAATAAATGGGTAAGAAAACCCTCTCTCACTACTCTCATGCAAGAAATTGTAAGAAAAGTGCTAAAATGTACAATATTATACAATGCAAAGGTTTAAGAAATATCTTACAAATGGTGGTTTGAGATAGGACTCCACCAAACTAATTCAAATTGTCGAAATTCTTTGTCCATAGAGCTCAAGGCTCTTAGAAGGAGATCAAAAGCTTGTGAACAAGCCTCAAATAAGCATAAGTATGGTTTGCTTAACTTCAAAACAAAGCTTGGCCAAAGGAATTTGTCATTCATTTTCTTTTTCATCTCTCTTTTGGCACTTGAGTATTTGTGATGCTTCAAACCATCAAGCCCATGATTCTTGTCAACATAAGGTATGAAGTATGGTTCATATTGGTCCGCAGACTTCCACTTACCACCTTCCTCTTTAATTTCGGTGATGATGATAGCATTTTGATTACTCAATCCTTTCAAAGTAGAAGGATAATTCTCATGGCATTGATGATCGGGTTCTTTAGAAACTGGAATTCTGGATGCCAAATTTCCCCAAGTAGCTTCATTTGCAAGTTTCTTCTTGAGCTTTTCTACCAAGTACCCTTTATATGATGTTTTGACCTTTTTGAGGAGATCCAACATATTGTCTTCAACAATCATAGGTTCCATAGTGGGAGTAAAGTAGTCTTCATAGGCAATAGGGAAGAGGCATTCTTCTTCATGATAAGATATCTCAAAATTCTCAAGGATAGACCCCCTGAGTAGATTGAACTCACAAACCTCCTCTTCCTTGTCCCATGAGTTCTTGCAAAACACGAACTTATCGTCATGACTATCTTCATAAGAATCATAGATGGGGGTTTCATTTAATTCTTTCTTCAACATCTAAATGTTCACATCAAAAGACACACCCTCATACTCACAAAGGCTAAATGTATTTGGCTTACTCAACCTCATGTCTTCTTCATTAAATATAACACTTTCATACTCACAAGAGCTCAAAGAGATTGGCTCTTCCCACTTCTCATTTTCCATATCGAAGGTCACTACTTCAAACTCACATTCATGATCAATGTCTAAGGAATGGTAGGGAGTGGTTGCTTGGGCTTCTTTTATTTGGGCAATTTGAATCTCCAATCCCTTACCTTGGGTAACAATGCCTTGAAGAACATTGTCCCTTTTTTGGCTTTCCTCTAGCATTTGTTTGAAGAAGTTTTGTTGATCTCCTATCATTTGGAGAATCGCATTTTGAATGGGTTCATCTTCTTCTTGTGGGTGGGTGTGAAAGTGGTTGTATTGTGGCAATTGAAATTCATTATGAAGTGGGCATTAGGTGGGTGGTTGTTGTGGATATTGGATGTGGGGATTTTGGTGGGAAAATTTGGGGTAGTAGTTAGGATTTTCATTATATGAGTAGTAAGGTAGGTTTGTGTCGACTTGCTCCTCAAACTCCCCATACCCATAGTCATACTCAAAGAATCTACCACATACTCCATGTACTAAGTCTTGGGTCATCATTATATCCAAGATAAAGATACAACTACAAACATGGAAACTACAAGAAAATTGTAAAAACGAACCTTGAGGAACAAGTTCCTCAAAGTTAAAGCACAAATAAAAATAGTCAAACAAGTAAGAACTTAATCACATAACACCGTCCCCGGCAACGGCGCCATTTTGATGAAGAGTGTCGTTGGGGCTCTCAATCAAACACATTTATATTCTAAACAAACAACTAGTTAGTGGTTAAGTCGAGGTCGATCCATCGGATGGTGTGCATTGGGTTCTAAGTCTATCTATCTCAAGTTATGCTAGTTTCACAATTGATTTGGGTTTGCAGTTGTATTCTAAACTAATGCAAGAAATAAAGTAAATAAAAGTGTAAACAAGTAATAAAGGGTACTAGAATATCATGGGGTCATAGGGGATTCATGGTGTTGATCATACAAACATATTTACAAAGTCAAAAGCAATTAATGTTGTAAAGGAACGGAGTTGGTTTATGTCTTACGGTTCTTAGGTAGAGTTAGGTCCCGGAGCCGAATCGATCAGATTGTACAACACGTACAAGTCGACTTACTTTCCTCCTAATCACTACTATGCGTGGTCTAACAAGACTCGAGTTGGTTTATGTGTTACAAGTCAAGTTGAGTAGATAAGAGATGGGTAAAAATGCAAGGATTCATAGGCTTAGCATTTCATCAAACATATCATGTGCATAGGTTGACATCACAACAAGCAAGCAATTTGATTATGGAAGCATATTAGATTAAGCATGAATCATTCCCATGTTTGTTTCGCCTAATTCCTCATTAATCCTAGTCAAAGAACTACTCACTCATTATCATGAGAAACATGTCATTAATGGTGTCAATCATCACAACAAGTATAAACATGATAAGAGAGTGAAGAAATAAACAATAAAGAGTAAAGAGTAAAGGTATTATACCAAACTTAAGATGATCTAAATAATAAAGGAAAGAATAAAAAAAGAAAACTTGATTGATTAATGAAGGGTTGTCAATTCTCCAATAATAACCAAAAAATCTTCAATTACCCAATAATAAACTTGAACAATGATTAAGGAAAGATTAATGTGTAATTTTGTGGAAAGATTCAAAGTTGATCTATTCTAATCTCCTCCTAATCTAATCTAAGAGAGATTTCTAATATCTAATGTGTGTTCTCTTGGTTATTACAATCGGGGTATATATAGTGGTGCATCATTAGGTTAAGTAAGGATAAATTAGAAATTAACAGTCCTAAGTTCTAAATTAGGGAAATGCAAGTATCCTCAAGGAGGCGAGCATATCGTGCTGAAGGTATCACTAACCGCTCGTATCAAGGAGGAAGACGCTCAGATTCTGGGCAGGGGAGACGAGCGGATCATTGATCAGGTCGCTCAGGTTCTATGAGGGGGCAACGAGCGTCTTTATGTTAGGACGCTCGGATTGTCCTTCAGAATGCTTCTTGATTTTCCTCCTTTCGCATGATTCTTATTCTTGTGTTTTTGATCTTTGTTCTTGCCTCTTCTTCCATACTTGTTCACCCAATGTCGTCAAAAAAGTTTCCAAGTATGCACAAGAGATGGGAATTCTGCCTAATTGTCTTCTTTCCTACAAAATAGACGAAATGTACTAGGAAAGCAAAATAGGAAGAATTTGACGGACAAAATGGCTATGGTATGTTATAATAGTATGAAAAATAGGTTCAATTAGGCGACTAAATGTGCACAAATATGAGTCACATCAGACTCCCAACGGCTCTCTTTCTCTTAGCACTCTGAAGGATGGCCTCTAAAGGATCGACTTTGGAACCTGCAATCCGCCAGACGTCAGGTGTCGCGAGTTACTAGATAAAACAGCAAGATGTTAGGCATTAGAGACGTCTAGATAAAACAGTTAGCATAAGGCGGCATACCAGAAGACATGTTGTGAGGTGATTGTTGAGGGTTAGAAGAGGAAGTAGGCGAAAAACCAGGAAGCAGATCAGGAAACCTTCTCTCAGGCACGGAGATGCAAAACAGTTTGTTGTGGGCAGATGCTGAATCACCCAGACGGATCAGGTTGCACGGGCCTGCACAAAAGCAAAAAGTAAGGCAATAAGCATTGGAGAAGCAAAACAGGCGCTAGGAGAGCTACGTACTCGAGGTTATGACCCAGTCATCGAAAATATAGTTGGCAGGGGCTGAATGGAGGCCTTCCTCAGGTAGAAGAAATCCTCAAACCATATTTCATCCCTCGACTTTGACACGTGCCTGAAGGGAGTCTCACCACGGCCGCGAAAAGAAAATTGGCCTCTTCCCAAAGACCGGATCTCATACATATGAGCTAGCTCACCCAGGGAGATGGTGCTGCTGGTATTCTGGCTGGCTGACAGGGAGTAGAGGAGAACCCTCCAGATGGTGGCGGAAACTTGGGCCATTGTGAAATTATTGGTTCGAAGAAAGTCTTGCATGAGTTTGGGGAAGAGGAAACTGAGACCATATCTGAAGAGGTAGAGGTAGAGGCAAACCCATCCTGCATGGATTGCGTCCGCCTTTTGACCCGGCTCAGGGATAGCAATATCGACCCCATCTCCAAGACTAAGCAACTCCTTGATCAAAGGGATATCGGCAGTGGTCATGGAGGAGTTGCAGTCATGGGGATGGACAAAAAGGTTGCGGGAAGGAAAGGTGGGATCTGGGTTTTGGCCGGTCGGAGTAGAGGCCGAGGTGGAGTGACGAGCTTTACCCATGGTCGAAGAAGGAAAGGGAAAAGGGTTAAAAAAAGATTACAAGGAAAGAAAAGTACCTGGCAAGACGGAACGTCGATGAAAATGGCGGAATCCGGCGAGGGAGCAAGGAGGAAAGAAGGAGTTTTAGAGAAGAAGAGGGGTTTTGGGATTTTAGAATTAATGAGTATGGAAAGTAGGGAGTTGAGAATATAAAGGAGGAGAGAGGGAGTGGGGCGCGAGAAATTAGGAGAAAGAGTAGGGGCAATGATGAGTGCTTGGAAAGGTGTGCGAAAGACGGCGCGGGATTTAAAAATAAGTAATTCCTTATTCGACGCCTCGAGACGTATCTCACAAGGAATTAGGGGCTAACTGTTTGGGCCAAATTCCCAATGCTGGCCAAATAAGGAACAAGCCATCAAGAATCACTTAGAAAATTGGGCCGAGAAGCTTAGCAACTACGCAAGACCCACGAATAGAAGAAGCCTGCGTGTTGAGGAATCGTCAGGGAGATTTCAGAGAGATGAGGGAAAATATAATACAAGACCGTGTTTATGGAAATAAGCATGGTAGGACTAATATTATTTGCCATAAAAGGAGTAGAAGGCAACTAGGGTTCCTACCCTATAAATAGCCAAGGAGACAAGGAAGAATATGGATGGAAGAACTATATACATACATAACACGTTGTGCTAGATAAATTTACATTCCGGCTCCTTGTACTCCTTCTCGTATTCGAAGCTAGTGCACTCATTGGAAGGGTACCGTCCCTTCCCGCGGTCGTTTCCCACATTGGGTTTTCCGCGTCTCCAAATCTCTTGTGTTAATCTCTACTTGCATCTCTTATTTCCTTATTTAGCATTATCGTAAACAACTCAATCAACATACAATGAGTAAGACCACTTTAACCCTATTTAAGCTAATTCGGTAGAAAATTACCAAAACATATACTATAATATATAATCAAATATGAGAGGGCATTGATAAGCAGCTGTAAAGTATGCTGTAGTAGAGGACTAGAGGATGCATAGGAATCTAAAATTCCAAAGGACACCAGGTTATCAGGAGGAAAGGACAACGTCAATTACCTTAATGATTAACAAACCATTATCTCTTTGGACTCCGTATCCCATTATCTCTTTGGACTCCGCATCTAACTCAATTGGTATTCTCTCCATTTATGCCTCTCTCCATTTCCTCCATTTTCTTATTAATGTTCAAGATTTTGTTTTGAAACGATCCAACGGTTAATTGTTTGATGAGTTGGAGGATGAATAATGATTTAAAATTATTGTATTAGACGTGAACTCTATCGTGAGATTAGTAAATATAGGCTTATAACCTTCACACACAGGGGGGACCGAAATAATTCCAAGAGGACGAAGCTTACAAAAATACCATATACACACAAGAGGTCAACCCCACATATCCATACTCCAATATATCGTCTCAAATATTTTGTCCCAGTTTCAAATCAAACCATTCACATAAATCGTCCCAGTTTTCATATAAGCGCATAAGAGTCGTTAATTTACGACAAAGTCAAAATTCATTAATAGTCAACATCCAAATAGGCTTGAGGGTACCAAAATTGAATAAGCTTTATTTACTCTCTTTATTTCATTCTTTTATTTATTTTCTTTATTTATCGTATAATTTGTATATAATCTAACTAGTTAACTTGCCTTGTATATAATTATATCGTCTTGTATACAAAATTGTACAACAAACCTTTTTATCGTCAATTTTTGTCAAATATATATTATTACAAATAAATAGTAGAGGCCGTCAGTTTGATCGGCGGTCCGGGTGCCTAACACCTTCCCTAACCGTACCTTTATCCCCGAATCCGCAATCTTTGGTTCAGACTAGAGTGACGGATCCGTCCCCATATCAGGGATCAAAAGGGCCTTTTCAATTCCGTTTAACTTATTTTTGAATGTTTTTTTATAAAACCTACTGGCGACTCTCCTACCATATTATTTATTTATTTTCAAAAAGGAGTTATTTTCAAGGATCTCACACTGACTAAGGAGCTCATGGGGATGCGTGAGGATTTCGGCACGTCTACCAAGTCCAGATCACATAGTTTTATTATTCAGTTATTTAATTCCGCTGCGAGTAGTAATTAATTTTTATTTCAAGTTTATTTAGTACTGGTTAAATTGTAATAAAACCTTTATTCGCTAAATTTTATATAAAGTACTATGGTTTGTTTTAATTTGTTATTCACTACCTCGGGCAACCAAGATGGTAACAGTCTTATTTATTTGGGAATGTCTTGCTAAAGGCTCCCAAAAAAGTGGGGGTATCACACAATTTATGAGATGACTAACCGTGTTTTTGCAGGGTAAGAAAGAAAGTGTGAAATTTTAAGGAAGCTGAGATGTGGGGCGTGTAATATGAGTAAGGATCCTCTCCATTACTTGTCCATTTCCTCTCACACTCCTATATTATATGAGTATTCCACATTTATCTCATCATTCACTTGCACCGTTTGATCGTTTTAAAATCTATTCCAGACCATTAAAAGGAAATGGAAGGAAATGGAAAGGAGGAGAAGAAATGGAGAGAATATAAATTGATGTAATATGGAGTATGAAGAGGAGGATTTCTTTGACATTCTGACATGAATATGAAATAATATCGAATAACATGAATTTCGTTTTTCTTAATTATTAATGATATTGTTTGAGCAATAGATTTTATTAGTAATTTAAACAACCTGCAAATATATTTATATAATTTGTGAATTATGTGAGTAGAATTGCATGTCTAGCGATATGAGGAATGTGCTACCTTGAACCATGTTTAATCATGACTAGTTTTCATTCTCGTGCGTTGCACGGGTATTAAAATAATGTGTGATAAATTTCACAATATCATGGAATATAGTACATAATTCATGTTTAAGCAATTATGTAGGCCGCATGACCAATAAATAATTCTCGTTAACATAATATTGAAATGAGAATAAATGAGTGTTTGATTAATAAATATTTTTTGTTAACAATAAAACCAAAATGAAGTTTATACATATGATACTCCAAATTCCAGAGTTTTAGATTTTGTTGATGATACCTGTTTGTTTTTCAACTGGTCAAGGAAACAATCTACTACGCATAAACAACTCAAAAATGCAACAAATCCACTTATTTGGAATAACAAACTATAATTTAATCATTGTTGGATCAAAGGTAATACTCAAAAACATTTACAAGTAGTTACATACTTATATTTCCCGGTCAAACTATATACGTACTTTTAAATGTGAATCAAGCTCCAACGCAATGCTACATGGCTGCTGATGCGTGTATTTTATATAAGTTTTTTACCTCATTTTTACATGCATTTCTGTACTATTTTACGTGGCATCTAGCTACAAATACCCCCGAATAGTCTACTTTGGTTCGTTTTGTGTAAATTGCAGGAATAGACCAAAGAGAAGATAAATCAAGCCTAAACTCGTCCCATTTGCATGCATTTATGGAGAACAAGGAACCAGAGCTTGTAATCTGTCACTTGAAGACGCGTAAGCTAGTTTTGGAAGGTGTCTAGTGCCTAATCGTGCTGAAATAGTTCGATCGACTACTTTTCCAGTCGATCGAATGCTTTATATAAAGAAGATTACACGATCGAGTAGTTATAGTACTCGATCGAGAAGGCAATTCAAGGAGTTACTCGATCAAGTGGTTTATTTACACTCGATCGAAGGGTTTGTCGCTTAGTTGCTCGATCGAGTGGTTTATTTCCACTCGATCGAGTGGTTTGGCCTGTAATAGAGTTTTTCCGCCTAATTTCGTATGGGCTTTTGTAATTAGGCTATGAATTAGGTTTAAGGGGGAGATTTTTCGTATGCTACTAAATAGAGTAGACTGCATAACTCTTCCTCATTCATTCACTTCTACTTTATCTTTCTCTACTGCTTCTTCACTTTACCTTACTTCTACTCTTTTCTACTCGGATTCAAATTTGTAATTGGTATTATTTCTCCTTTTTATTTCTTAATCGCAATTATCATTTTGTTTCTACCTTTCTCTCATTGTTTTCAGTATTGCTTTATTTGATCCGTCTGTTTTTATTACTATGTTCGATTCTCGTTATCGATATTTTACTGTTGTTGATCTGATAGTAATGTGTAGTTAATTCCCTCTTGCTAAGACTGGGGAATCCATGATTGTGAAGGAATAGTAATTGCCATATTAGGTCTTGTGCTTGTGTGGTCTCTTTTGTTAATTGCTGCATCTAACTGTTCCTGTCTAATTGAGTCGACGCAATTAGTCATTTTATCATAGTAAACCTTGACCTAGACCGGAAGGTTGGAAAGGGCGAGACTTGTAGCGAACATTAGGGCACTGTAGTGAGGGCGGAAACTAAGCTATTTGTGCTTTAGGGCGAATTGAGACCGGAAGAAGATATTCACTGCTCCTCAGACCATACTTGCATTGACCTGACACCTAGATTGGTTGACTGAATGATCATGGCGAACCGACTGTCTTAGCTGTTTTCTCCATATTTGCTTAATCTTTATTCTCTTGCGTTTCCTCTCTTTCTTAGTCTTTTTAGTTTAAAACAATCAAATACAACCCCCCAATTTGGTTACCGTGACGAACTTAGGCAAAGCTGACATTTTCCTATCTCCCTGTGGAGATCGACCCGATTTCCTTAGCTATATTAGTTAGAGCCAGTTGGTTATTTTTAATAGGTATACGACTGCCCTGTCAAATTTTGGCGCCGTTGCCGGGGAGGTGGCGCAATTTTTTTGCTTTATTTAAGTTTGTCTCTCGTCTAAAGGAATTTATTCCTTGAGACTGATCTTATTTTTCGCGAAGTTTTTGATTAGTTTTGCAGGTTATCTGTTCTATAAGAGAACATCGTCATACCTGCTTTGCTTTGTAAACTCTATCTGCCAGGATGCCGAATATAGCCAGCCATTCAGAGCCTAATGTGGATTCCCTTCCAAAAGGTTTCTTACTACCCACTACTGAGTCGGGAACCTTTGGAATCCACCCATTCTACATACAGCTGGTCGAGAGAAATCTCTTCAGGGGGATACCTGAAGAAGATCCGTGCAGGCATATAGAGCTATTTACGGAGTATTGCTCTACCATTCCTCTTGCTGGTGGGGTGACACAGAACAAGGTGAAGGGAGTTATTTTTCCCTTTTCTTTAGCTGATGATACCCAAGAATGGTTGAGGGATTTATATAGGGAAGCAACCGGTATAACCGACTAGAGTTCTCTTGCGTTGGCCTTTTACAGGCGATACTTTCCACCACAGCGCACTAATGCTTTGAGAGCTCAGATTACTTCTTTTGAGCAATTGCCTACCGAAGACTTGGATGGGGCTTGGACTAGGTTCAAGAAGCTCATCTGTTCTGTACCTCACCACGGTTTCAAGCGTTGGTTCCTTTGTTGATAGTGTAGCTAAGGGGAGATTCACTAAAAACGTGGAAGATGATCAAGGGTGGCGTCTTATTGAGGAGATGACCATTCATGTCGCCGAATACGAGAATCCCCGAGGAAGTGGGCAAGTTAACGAGTTGGTAGCAGCTGAAGTGGGAAGTCCTAGCAAAAGTCTAAGTAATTTGGGGATTACGGAGGCTGTGGGTGAGAGTGCACAGGTTTGTTCAATTACTTAGCTTGTGGAAATATGCGACAGATGTGGCATGGAGGGGCATGATCCAATTGATTGTCTGGTGAGCATAGAGCGCGTCCTTGCTTATTAGAAATACAAGCAAGGAGTTCCTTTTTCTTAATTATATGAAGAAATGAAAAATGTTTCTACTCCTTCTATGCCAGCGCCGCAGCCGGTCTCTCCTTCTACCAACGAGGAAATTGCCGAACTGAAATCCTTGATGTTGAACTTAACACAACAGTTTGGGGAGAAATGTAGCAAGAATGAAACTGTTATCGTGGAGTTAAGGGAACAAGTCGCGCAATTAACACTCGCGAAAGACCAAGCTAACCATCCATCGACATGCGACCCACTTAATGCAACGAATCTCCAAAGTGGCCCTGCTCATGAGGGGCCAAAATACCAGAAGACGGGGTTGTGACTGCTGATAACACCCCGGAAGATGATTTGGATGAGTTTCTAGATGATATCCTTGCTGCATGCTGTCCAGACACTCGATCGAGTGAAATTTCTACTCGATCGAGTGAAATAATCCATCCAATCACTCGATCGAGTGATAATTGTGGTCGATCGAATAGTGCCCAATTCATAGATGCTCGATCGAGTGATATTTTTACTCGATCGAGTGAAAAAGAGGAAGAAATCACTCGATCGAGTGAAGAAGATGGTCGATCGAGTAAATGCCAAGATGAAAACACTCGATCGAGTGAGGAAAGTACTCGATCGAGTGCCAGAACCAGCGGAGACCCTATTTTGATATCTAATTCCGCTACCATGTCATCTCCCCATGCTGTGAAGATGTAATGCACTGATAAAGGTAAAGAGAAAGTCGCGGGTACACTCATTGCTACCAGAGTACCCTTTCCAAGTCGTCTGAAGGACGCGAAGGTCGAGCGACAGTACGGTAAGTTTGTGGACGTTGTGAAGAACCTCTAGGTAACTGTCCCTTTTACCGAACTTGTTACCCAGGTACCTACTTACGCTAAATTCATGAAAGATATTGTGACGCGTAAGAGAGAGCTAAGTGAATTTGAGACCGTTTCATTTATGGAAGAGTCTAGTAATTTACTTTTAAATAAGGCTCCACCTAAAATGAAAGACCCGGGTAGCTTTTCTATTACCTATGTTATAGGCAATGTGGTTATTGATAAGGCTCTTTCTGATTTAGGAGCCAGTGATACGTGCCTAATGTATAGTCTTTTTAGCCTATTTCAGCACGTATTTCTATGCTTTTCTATACTATTTTTATAGTATTTTGCCCCGAATTGGCTACTTTGGTGTATTTTGTCCTTTTTGTAGGAATGATCGCGAAAGTAGTGGAACCACACCCCTTTTTGTCCTTTTGCATGCATTTAGAGGAGACGGGATTGTCCCAGGGTGAGATACTGTACTTGGAGGCATCATGGCACGCATTACGAGACACTTGGGTGAAGACGTGAGCTGAAATGAAGACGAAATCAGTCGATCGAGCTGTTTGATGGTCGATCGAGTGGTTTCTACACCCCCTGATGGTCGATCGAGCTGTTCCTTACTCGATCGAGTAAGCCGCTGCAAGATCAAGTCCTCGATCGAGTAACCCATTGTTCGATCGAGTGACTTTTGCTGAGATGTTGCTCGATCGAGTGGTTTAATCCACTCGATCGAGAGGTTTCCACGGGCATGGGCTTTTAATTAGTCCGTGAGTTGTTATTTCCGTAGACCTTAGTTCTTTTTCTATTTAAACCTAAGTTAATTAGGTTATTAGGCACTTTTTTTTTACTATCTTCGGACGATCAAACTTTCTACTGTATCTTTCTACGTTACTTTGTCTTCTCCACTGTTACTTTTTATTTCGGATTATTATTGCTCGGATTCGGTGTTCTTTACGCGGATTTGCTCGGATTGTAATCCCTCCTTTCTCTTTATTAATAATAATCGCTTGTTGCTTTAATTTCTTGTTTATGTTATCATTCTCCCTTGCCCTAATCTCCTTTATTGCATTTTATTGTTATTTCATTATGTCTTCTGCTGGGAACCTAATTGTTGTTAGATTAATTACGAACATGAGTAACTAAACCCTTTTATGTTGGGATTAGGGAATCTGCGGTAGGAAATGACGACGTAGTGAATGAATTAGATGAACTGATAAGAGACTCTGTCACTATAGCAATTTAACTGTAATTCCCGACCTAGTTGAGTGCACGCTTCTATGTCACCCATTAAATCAACAATTAATCCTGGATCGAAAGATTGGACTAAATAGGCCTCCTATAAACAGTAGACTGCCCTAATGAGGACGAAAGTTAAGTTAGTGGTATTTTAGGATAGGAAGTGGACCGAAAGGACCTTCTAGCATCCGTCTCACATTAGTTAAATCCGAGTCATTTGTCACCGAGTTGTTGAACTACCGTAGTGAACCGAAATCCCGACATGTCCCTCTCTTCTTGATAGTTAAATCGTAATTCTTCGCTTTTATTACTCTTAGTTTAGAATCAAATTTAATCAAACCCCCCCAATTGTTACCATAGGATTAGAATAGACAGCTATAATTACATTACCTCCCTGTGGATTCGATACTCGACTACCTCTGCTACATTTTAGTTGAGACCGTTAGGTTTTATCTTTGATAGGGTTGTGATAGCCGTGTCAAATTTTGGCGCCGTTGCCGGGGAGGCAATTGTTCAAATTATTAGTTGCTTTATTTTTAGTCCTTTTCAGTCTAAGGGACACCCGTTCCTTAGACTATTCTTATCTTCTGTTGTAGTTTCCTCTTATGCGCAGGTCGCAAGCTGGTCCACTACTACCATTCGATCCTGAGATTGAAAGATCTCTGCACGTAAAGAGGAGATTGTTTCAAGATCAACAGTTAGAGGAAGAGTCCAGTTCTCGTTCCAATTACTACGAGAACGAACTGTTCGAGGACAACCCACCGTCTTCTCCAGTTTCTACCTCATCAGTTGAAACCGTTACTTTTCCGGGCGTTCTGAGATGGCCGAAGAAGCGACCATTGCTAGTCACTCTGAACCTACAGCAGCGAATCTCTACAAGGGATTCACGTTACCAGGGGAGGCAAGAAAATTTGAGCCAAAGCCGTCCCTTATAAATTTGGTCGAGAGGAATCTATTTGGGGGAGCTGCAAATGAAGATGCAGCCAAGCACATGGAAATATTCATTGATTATTGCGTTCCATGTCTCCACCAACCGGGGTGACTCGACCAAGTGAAAGAAACCATGTTCATTTTCTCACTCCGCGATGCTGCAAGGGAGTGGTATAGGGATTTGGACCGGGAAGCTGAGGGGATAATTGACTGGAATTCGCTAGCATTGGCGTTTTATAAGAAGTATTTCTCCGCCTCAAAGACTATTGCCATTAGAGCTCAGATAACGAGCTTTAAACAAGGGCCTGACGAGACCTTCCACGAGGCATGGGTTCGATTCAAGAAGCTAGTGCGCACCATACCGCACCACGGGATCGAAAAATGGAGCTTGTGCAACCATTTTTATAATGGTTTGTATGATGATCACAGGGCCGTTTTAGATCTTTGCACGCCAATGGCCGATTTGCTGAAAACTTGGGAGCAACCAAGGGGTGGAAGATCATTGATGATCTGGCCACCCACAAAGCTGAATATGGGAACTCGAGAGGAAATCAAAGAAGAGCTGCTGAGTCCTCTTCTGCCGCTGCACTTGAAGCCCTCACTGCAAGATTCGACAAGTATGAGCTAGGAGGAGTTTCCAAAGAAGGAATGTACCAAGTTAATGCTGTGACAGACGGTCCTTTCGTCTGTAGGAGATGCGGAGGAGAGGGACATGTCTCAGATCATTGTCCCAGTCCTTTTGAGCAATGCGCTGCCTATCAACATTACAGGCAGAACAACAGTTACTACGAGCCGAATATCCATCCCAATTTGAGGTGGAGCAATCGAACGTGCTCAACCCCACGGCTCCTCCAACGCAAGACCATATATTCCTCCACACCAGAAGCAACAAGGCTATCAGAAGCCTCCATCCTTCAACCCTCCTAACCAAGGTGCATCATCCTCTAGTGGGGTGAGCGAAATGAGCGAGTTAAAGTCCATGATGCAAGCCATATCGAAGCAATTGCAGCTGAATGATCAACAAAATCAACAGCAAATCGCGTCACATAAGGCACTTGAGACTCAAGTTGCCCAACTTGCTGCAAATCAATCCTCGAGGAAGCCGGGTCAATTACCGACTCAAAATGTGAAGAACCCACATGAGACGGTAAACCTGATAGAATTGAGAAGCGGTCTTTCTTATGAGGGACCAAAAGTGAAGAAATCAGACCCGAAGATAGCTGTAATTGATGATGAACAGTGTTCTGTCAAGAAAAAAGGGCTCACGACAAAGCAGTTACTCGATCGACTAAAGGCTGGTGTTCGATCGAGTGAAGTTGGTGAAGAAAGCCCTCGATCGAGTGGTTGTTCTGCTCGATCGAGTGAACAGGAAACTGAGGGTGGTCGATCGAGTGGTACTATTACTCGATCGACTGATTTTGATGAGGAGACTACTCGATTGAGTGGGCATATTGTTCGATCGAGTGATATTGATGATGGGAAGCTTATTCGAGAGCCTGCTAGTGCTCGTTTAAGCGAGAAATCACCGGAAAGACCTCGTTCGAGAGGTAAGAGGCGTCCAAAGGATACCGAACTTGCACCAGAAGACTCTTTGGAGGCGAGAAACAAGGGACTCGAGATACCTATCACGGTTCCCTTCCCGAGGCGGCTGCAAAATACCAAAGTTAATCAACAGTTTGGCAAATTTGTTGAACTTTTGAAGAACTTGGAAGTCTCCGTGCCGTTCACTGAATTGCTGACTAAGGTACCCTCTTATTTAAAGTTTATGAAAGAAATTTTAGCACGTAAGAGGACTATAAATAACAGTGAGACCGTAGCTTTGACTGAGGTGGGGTCACCCTATTTCAAAATAAGTTACCCTAAGCAATCGGACCGGGTAGTTTTTCGATTCCTTGTCACATCGGTATGCAGTTGATTGATAATGCGCTATGCGATCTAGGCGCTAGCGTAAGTGTCTTACCTTTGTCTCTTGCTAAGAGACTTGGTTTGACAAAACTGAGTTGCACCAACATGACTGTCCAGATG
This sequence comes from Silene latifolia, assembly GCF_048544455.1. Classification (NCBI taxonomy): domain Eukaryota; kingdom Viridiplantae; phylum Streptophyta; class Magnoliopsida; order Caryophyllales; family Caryophyllaceae; genus Silene; species Silene latifolia. The sequence continues at coordinate 197,667,726 of NC_133538.1, read as the reverse complement.
GCCGACCGTAGTCTATCACGGCCATTAGGTATAGTAGAAGACGTACCTGTCCAGATCAGGAAGTTCTTTATTCCCGTCGATTTTGTTGTCTTATATATCCCCGAAGATGCACACACCCCTATTATTCTAGGGAGACCATTTCTATCCACTGCCCGTGCGGTGATAGACGTCGTGGGAAGACTTTGACTTTTCGGGTAGGGGATGAGGAGCTGATTTTTTATCGGTCCAGTTCCGAGAGCCCCATGCAAGCCCGACCTTGCAATGCTCTCTCTTCTATTGTCCCTATCATTGACACTCCAAATGAAAATTTGGAGAATATTCTTGTTATTGTTAACCCTCCGCCTCGTTGAGAGCAAGAAGGAGGAAAGTTCGTCTTTTTCCTTGCTGCAGTACGGATGAAAGCAAAGAAGGAGCTGCCAATGGACGTTGTGCAACTGTTGTCAATCAAACTGAAGCCAAGGATGCCAAAGAAGATGACAGAGGAGCGAAAACGAAGAAAGTTCGAACCTACATAGATTGGAACTACATTCCTCCTACTGTCGCAAATGGTGATTCGAGTTCATGGAAACTGAAGAGGTCGGTCAGTATTGCTGAAGTGACGTCCTCCAGTCAGAAGCCCACGAAGGGGCTCTTTGAAAGTCGATGAGAATTAAACGGGGAAATGCCCCGTGTAACAAATTGTAATAGACAATTCGTTTGAATTTCTTTTGAATTTGCTTTATTACGTTTTAATTAGGACAATTAGTTTAGACAATTTTTTTTAGCATAGACTAAGACTATAGACTGTGTTTTCTGCGTATTTGGTATTTTGGGATGTGTTTGGATGTGTTTATGCAGGTTTGGGGAAGTTTCACGCAATTCGAGGAAGTAAAGACGGAAATCCAAGAGTCTATAAGAGGAAGTCCTCGATCGAGTACTTTTTGTACTCGATCGAGTGGAAATTGGGTCGATCGAGCTGTCTGGTTACTCGATCGAGAAAAGCCAAAGAGGAACAGGTCGATCGAGGGGATGCTAACTCGATCGAGCAGAAGGGACATCAAAAGTCCTCGATCGAGTGATTTAAAAACCACTCGATCGAGTGGTATGAATAGGACACGGGAGTTTTCTTTCTTAAAACTCTTATTTTCCTAATTCTATTTTCATTTCACCCTAATTCCGTCTAACCCCCTCCCTAATTGCGATTTTCACTCCCCCAAATCCCCAATTTTCTTGCCCAAATCACCAAATCCGTCACCTACATTCCATTGCTAGCACTTTAATCTTCAATAGCCCCTTGTTTTCCCCTCTATTTGTGTTCATCTTCACTGTTTTTAAAGGGAATTAGGGTTTGCGGTTTTTTCGATTAAAATCCGCCTTTGTTGCTTGGTTATTTGAAGTTTAATTGCTTTTATAGGATCATCATCATCAAGTAAGTGTTTCATTCACACTCTTTGCATTTTCTCTTCGATTAATTCAATTTTCTTGAGGTGATTTTGAATTAGGGTTCGAAAAATCCATGTCTAGTCGAATTTTTTCGATTTAATTGTGTTGATATGCCCTTAATTAGCTTGTTGATGATCTTATCCCAATTCCTCACTGTTTCCACATGTTTAACTCGAAATTTGCACAAGATTTCCGCGATTAGGGTTTCTGAGTCGAGTTTTTCGATGTCAGACGGTCTTATCTTTGTCTTGCTTCGTTTAACTTCATCCATGCTTCCTTCTTTGCTTGTTGTTAACCGTTTTTCCGTCCCCTGTCGTTATTACATGTTATAAACTAGTGGTATCTTGCTCTGTGAGTCGACTTTTTCGCCTGCTATTAGTCCTATATGTTGCCATATGCAGTTCTCTTGCTCATTTTAATCTCTATTAGCAGCCATAACTATGTCACTTTATTAGCACTCGCATGCTGTATTTCGAAATTTTGAGGAATTGTTGGGTTTTGCTTGCTGTAAGTCGAATTTTTCGAATGATAGGGCCATTATTTGCTGTCACATGTTGGTTAACGGGTTGTTTTAACCCCGGTTAGCAGCCATCTTCTCTTATCGTGCCCTTTAATACTTTGCAGGATGGATAGTGGCTCTTTACCCTCCACTAGTACCACTTCCAGTCCATCCTCGAGCGAGTCAGTGGTCCCTGCTGTTGCCACTAACTCCGCCTTAGTCACCACCGCAGCTCCAGTTGTTACTTCTACCCCTACCAGGCCCCTCACTATACTGGAAAGAGGATTCATCCCTCGTTTCCCGACGCCTGGCATGCTGCCACCTAGGCCGAGAGAGCAGGCTAGTCAGCTAGTCGTGTCTACTCCCAGCTCTTCTGGGGCTGCTGTTACGGGAGAGGGCACTCTTACTCCTTTACCGGCGTTACCTACGGTACGTTTCGTTTCCGCGGCTCACCGGACTCGGTTAGCCGCTTTACTTCGTTGCCCTCTCTCCTCCACCCGTTTCCTTGCACGGACTGACCTAGAGACCTTAGGTATTTATGAGGAGGTCTGTAGTTTGTTGAACGGGACGGGTATGTCGGGTCTGATTACCATGCAGGAAGCTGCTATTCGTATCCCTACATACGAGTTTTTCAGCTCCTACTCTTTTGACACCGACTCTTATACTGCTGACCACTCTAGTTCTTGCATTCACTTTCGACTCCGTAATGAGTCACACCACTGGACTTTGGCCAGGTTTGGGGAGGTTTTAGGCCTCGTTAGTGACGGTCCCACCGACCCACCTCGAGATCTCCTTCAGCCACTTTGGGCTGCACTTTCTCACACTCCCTTCCCCACACGGAAGGGAGCCCACGTACACTTACCTGCTCCCCGTTACTTTTTGAGACTGATAGGAGAGACCATTTTTGGGCGACTTGAGCCCAATAACGAGACCAACACTGAGCTAGCGATTCTCGCAGGGTACCTCAACATTGACTATGGTACCCCGTTTGTTCTAAACATTGCTTACTTGGTAGCTCAGCATTGGAACAGAATTGGGACTCGGGTCAAGACTGCTGTTGTCTGGCGGGCTTGTGACTAGGATTGCCCGCCATGTCTACCCCACTGAGCCTGGACTTACTGCACCCGATAGGCAGGCCTACCTTGACTTGGCTGCCATGGCTGACTTGACCTGGTTACCAAAGGTGAAGGGCGCGAGGACGTGGAAGATTTGTAGTTCCACGTCTGTTACCTTGCCGTGCCCTACCCTTCCTCCACTCTTACCGCTCCCGTCCTTCTTTGAGGAGCGAGGCCACCTCCACCCACTTACCACCTTACCTTCACCCCTACTTCTTCTTCTAGGAAGAGGAAGCGGGAGGCCGGACGATCATCTACCCCTCGGGTTCGGACTCGCTCGACTCGGGACGGACCCACCACAGACTCCCACACCTACACCTTCACTCACTCCACCTCCTTCTGGTCCGGCCTTTCCGGCCAATTTTGTTTGCCCTCCTGTTTTAGGAGCGCCCGAGGTCATGGACCAAGGGCGTCGTGATGCCTTGCTTTTGGATATGTGCAGGTACATTACTGAGAGGAGACGGGATATGGCTTTGGCTGTATTCCCGCTCTACGAGTTCCATATCCGAGCCCGACGACCGATTCCAGAGGGGTGGCCGCATCCCTCCTTCTACCGATACCCAGCGGACGGGTACCCTCCACTACCTTCTGACTCAGAGGAGGAGGCGGAGGACACACCCTGTAGCACGAGAGGTGCGATTCTGGGCCGAGCGGCAAAGACAAATGAGCTGTCGAGAGAGAGGAGGCGAGCGATCCCCCGTTTACACCCGGTCCGGAGGATCAGCCTGGAGATGACGATAAGAGGTCCCCCTTGTTTGTTGCTGGTTTGGGGAGACCGTTTTGTTGAGTCGGAGTACCTGGGAGATGGCGGTGCCGACGACGAGTAGCTAATGGCCTACTCACTTCCCCAGTTTTCTAGCTGGTTTGGGGAAGTTCGCTTTTGTATGTACAGCTTACTCTTTTCATTTTTGTCTCCTTTATTTTTATTTTTGCTGGTTGTATACCCCCATCCCCCATCTTTCTGCTGGTGTATGCTGGAGGACAACGGGGGCGTGGTCCGTTTTGGTTTGGGGAGGGTATTGCATCCTTTTGAGTCTGCATCTGCATTTGTTTTGCATTCACGTTTAATTTCCCGCTTGCATTGTTGTTTATTTTCTAAAAAACCAAAAAACTAGAAAAAAATTCAAAAATTCAAAAACATTTCACGTTTATTTTTGCATATAGGTTGAGTCGGAACGGTAGATTCCCGTGATGAAACTGCACTATAACTTGTCATTTTACTTGAGCCTTGCACTTTTATTGATAGTTATTAGCCTTGTCATACGCATAATCTACAAATTTCTGTTCAAATATAAGCTGACTGTTTAGACTTGACCTATAAACTGGCAAACTACTTAAAAATTCCGAGTTTTAGAGCCATAACTGGTGACATTCATGACCAGTTCACTAGGAATTTTGAGAGTAGTACTCCTTACATAGCATGTTCGTCTCATTTGCACATTTATGACATTCAACTTCTCGTCAAATGCACATATTCGGGTTGTGGTTGGTGTCACATGCAGGGAGGGTCTTGCAAATTCCCCTTTCTTTACATCTTTCACCCATTTAGCTCCACATTAGCCAAAACTTGCCTTTTTGACCCATTAGCTACATTCCAAACTAAGCCTGCCTAGTCAAGCTAGTTAGTTTGTCCTTTTGTGGTATGTTTTCCACTACAGTTTGGCCTGTCATTCTTGTTGGGAGTTGGTGTCTGTATTAAGGAAGGAGGAAAGAAAGAAAAAAAGTATTGAAAAAGAAAAAGAAAGAAAACGTGAAAGAAGAAAAAAAAAAAGGGAAAAAATACGAAAGAAAAAAAAAACAGAAAAAGAGTTGAAAAAGAAAAAGAAAGAAAGAGAGATTGTGGAAAAAGTTGTACCCTCTTGTCAGAGTTGAGAAGATGTTCGAAGATGTACAATCGACAAGAGTTGTTGTTCAGTCAGTTATTTCAGACGGTGTCTTTAAAAGGGAAGTTTGTAACCGTCTGACTCCTCCGTTCTATCCCATATTTTTTGAGGAGATTGTGCTTTGAGTCTAGTGAGTTTTTTGCCAAGTGAAGGGCACTAGTACTTAGTTTTTCGATCGGTTTGAGATCCGGATGGTTTTATTATGGTTCTGTTAGGAACTAGCTTGACGCTCTTACCTCCACATTTCCATAACTTGTTTTGCCTTTTCTCACCTGAACCTCACTATTCCCATATTATTTGCATACCCTCGGCTGTGACGGACATTATTGGTTGGAATTTGTGCATTAGTACTTCAATTGTCTTTCATTTTTGTTGCATGCATGCTATGTAGGTCGCAGTTAGGTGAGTGACTGTCTTTTCTTCTCTCTTTTACATACTATATTTGCCCTTTGCTTCATGAGAGAAGAGTGATCACGTGAGAGTCCAGTTTTGTTGGTCTTGCAAGGTCGATAGGTCACTTTATTTATGAACGACTTATAATTCGTTTATCTTGACCGCTTGGCTTTAACTGTTGATTTCTGTTGCATTAAATTGGTTCAAGTAGACAAGTTAAGCTAGCTCTGAGTTATCATTTCCGTTCCATTAGTTTAGTTTTGAGTTTACTCGAGGGCGAGTAAAGGTTTGGTTTGGGGAGATTTGATACGTGCCTAATGTATAGTCTTTTTAGCCTATTTCAGCACGTATTTCTATGCTTTTCTATACTATTTTTATAGTATTTTGCCCCGAATTGGCTACTTTGGTGTATTTTGTCCTTTTTGTAGGAATGATCGCGAAAGTAGTGGAACCACACCCCTTTTTGTCCTTTTGCATGCATTTAGAGGAGACGGGATTGTCCCGGTGAGATCTCAGTACTTGGAGCGTCATGGCACGCATTACGAGACACTTGGGTGAAGACGTGAGTGAAATGAAGACGAAATCGATCGATCGAGCTGTTTGATGGTCGATCGAGTGGTTTCTACACCCCCTGATGGTCGATCGAGCTGTTCCTTACTCGATCGAGTAAGCTGCACAAGATCAAGTCCTCGATCGAGTAACCCATTGTTCGATCGAGTGACTTTTCTTGAGAGATGTTGCTCGATCGAGTGGTTTAATCCACTCGATCGAGAGGTTTCCACGGGCATGGGCTTTTAATTAGTCCGTGAGTTGTTATTTTCGTAGACCTTAGTTCTTTTTCTATTTAAACCTAAGTTAATTAGGTTATTAGGCACTTTTTTTACTATCTTGGACGATCAAACTTTCTCTTGTATCTTTCTACGTTACTTTATCTTCTCCATCTTTGTTACTTTTATTTCGGATTATTATTGCTCGCATTCAGTGTTCTTTACGCCGGATTTGCTCAGATTGTAATCCCTCCTTTCTCTTTATTAATAATAATCGCTTGTTGCTTTAATTTCTTGTTTATGTTATCATTCTCCCTTGCCCTAATCTCCTTTATTGCATTTTATTGTTATTTCATTATGTCTTCTGCTGGGAACCTAATTGTTGTTAGATTAATTACGAACATGAGTAACTAAACCCTTTTATGTTGGGATTAGGGAATGCTGGGTAGGAAATGACGACGTAGTGAATGAATTAGATGAACGATAAGAGACTCGTCACTATAGCAATTTAACTGTAATTCCCGACCTAGTTGAGTGCACGCTTCTATGTCACCCATTAAACTGGCTACAATTAATCCTGGATCGAAAGATTGGACTAAATAGACCTACTATAAACAGTAGACTGCCCTAATGAGGACGAAAGTTAAGTTAGTGGTATTTTAGGGTAGGAAGTGGACCGAAGAAAGGACCTTCTAGCATCCGTCTCACATTAGTTAAATCCGAGTCATTTGTTTCTTTGAGTTGTTGAACTACCGTAGTGAACCGAAATCCCGACATGTCCCTCTCTTCTTGATAGTTAAATCGTAATTTCTTTGCTTTTATTACTCTTAGTTTAGAATCAAATTTAATCAAACCCCCAATTGTTACCATAGGATTAGAATAGACAGCTATAATTACATTACCTCCCTGTGGATTCGATACTCGACTGCCTCTGCTACATTTTAGTTGAGACCGTTAGGTTTTATCTTTGATAGGGTTGCGATAGCCGTGTCAGCCAGCGTTAGTGTCATGCCCCGATCTGTCTGCAAGAAATTGAATATGGGTCATCTTAAGTTGACTAATATTACCCTACAGATGGCTGATAGATTAGTTAGGAGACCCTTGGGTGTCTTAGAGGACGTGCCTGTGAAAATAGGCAAGTTCTTTATACTAGTAGACTTCATTGTTTTAGATGTAGCTGAGGACACCCGGACCCCGATTATATTAGGAAGATCGTTCCTTTGTACAGCTGGGGCCATTATTGATGTCAAACAAGGGCGTTTGACTCTTGCAGTAGGGGATTACGCGATTTGTAATACTACGGATTTTCTTTGGTGACTACTCGACCGAGTAAAGCCTACTCGGTCGAGTAGTGCTGTTTATATGGTCTGTTTTGGTTCTGCCGGGGAATACTCGGCCGAGTATAGTGAATACTCGACCGAGTAGAGGATACTCGGCTGAGTATACACTTTACTCGACCGAGTATCCGGTCTGGCGAAGTGTTATTTTGACGGTTTGATTAAGGAATGTTTAGGGTTATTTTATATCCCGCGTCAGTTTCTAAAACAACATTTTCAAAGCTCATCATTTTACGATTACCCTAATCACTCCCTAATCACTCCCTAATCATCCTCCAATCTCGTTGTGTGTGCAATTGTCGCGGTCCTTGCGTATAATCTCTTATTCTACTGTTGGTAAGTTTCATTTCCATGTTATTTGTATTCTTTTGGGGTTATTTTATTTATGGAATTGGGAGATACGGGGGATTGTGTAATGTGTAATTGTGTTATGTGATTATTGTATAGGAGAAGACTTCGTAGAGGAGCCTTTCTGATTGTTCGAGTTTCGTTCTACTGTTGATTGCTAAGGTAGGTTTTTCCCTACTCATTTTACTGTTCATTGTTTAAGACATGATTGTTTTGCATTATTTGTTATCTGCTGATAATCGGAGTATGGGCGTTGTTGCGGCGGTCTTGGTGTGGAGATGTGGTGATAGTGGTGATACTGTGTGTTTGTGGTTGTGGTGGAGTCACTTGCGGGAGTGGCTTCACACCCTAGTTTTCCCTCCGTGGAACCCGCCACGGGAGGGGATGTGCACATTAAGGACAGGCATTGTTAGTCGCTCGTTGATGAGCTAGACTAGGTGGGATCGGCTGCGGTCACCCACTGGCGGCAAGGATTACCTGTTGCAATGGGTAATCTGGCAGGGCTACACACTTTGGTGTGTAGTCGGTTACTGTGTGAGATCGGGAGATTGGGGTTGTAGGATGATCAGCTGGTTACCTCGTTTGTTTGTCTTATATTGATTGAGTAATACTGGCCCCTTTGTTGTTTGTGAAATATGCGGTGATCCATTCGGGGATGGTGAGCAGGCTTGACAGGTATTGCTAGTGGTGAGCTTGGGGCAGTCATGGGAGGGTTGTCATCATCAGTCATAGCATCACCGTCCAAGTCTTAGATTTGATTTCATTAGTTGTCAGACATTGGAGTTGTTTTGTTGAATCAGTTTTGGATTTTGTGTTGATGTAAACTTTAACTTTTTATGGTATTTTAATAAATGTGCTCAGTTCAGGCGCTTTTGATATGTACTAACCTTGGGCAACCGAGATGGTAACACACTTTCATGGTAGGGTGGTCCTGGTAAGGCACCTTGGTATGAGGGGGTATTACACGATTACCTTCAGTCTGCCTAGTACATTAGCTCGGCCAATGATAGAGGATACATGTTATTCAGTTGATATTATTGACGAGTCTATTTATGACTTCTGGTTGGGTTCTTTTATGAAGGACCCACTAGAAGCTCTTATGCTTTTGGATGAGTGTGCAGATAACCCAGATGACGATGATGCTGTGTTGGATTTGCTTATAGATGATTTAGATGAGCGCAAACTCACCGACGCTGAGGGAGAGCAAGTGGAACAGATGATCAGTACCATTTTCTCCATTGAGGTAAAGGTGCCTGAGCGTAAGCCTCTTCCCTCTCATCTAAAATTTGTTTTCGTAGACGATACTGAGCAATATACAGTCATTGTTAGTGATAAGCTTGATAATGATCAGCTGACTTGTTTGTTAGATGTGCTTAAGAAAAACAAGAAAGCTTTTGGTTATTCTTTGGACGATATCAAGGGGATTAGTCCCGATATTTGTATGCACAGGATAGAGCTGGAGGAAGATCACTAACCTTGCAGATAGGGTCAGCGCCGGCTGAATTAGAAGATGCAAGATGCTGTGATGGCTGAGGTAATGAAGCTGCTTGACGCAGGTATTATCTATTCTGTTGGTCATTCTAAATGGGTGAGTCCAGTGCAGGTGGTCCCAAAGAAAGGAGGGACTGCCGTGTTTAAGAATGACAAAATTGAGTTAATACCCACTCGAGTAGTGACTGGTTGGCGGATGTTTATCGATTACAGATAGCTGAATGTCGCCACCAATAAAGATCACTTTCCCCTTCCTTTTATTCATCAAATGGTAGAAAGGTTAGCTTCTCATAAGTTTTTCTGCTATTTAGACGGGTATCTAGGGTTCTTTCAGATCCCTATTCACCCAGACGATCAAGCTAAGACTACTTTTACTTGTCCTCAAGGCGTGTTTGCTTATCGCAGGATGCCTTTTGCTTTATGTAATGCCCCTGCCACCTTTCAAAGGTGTATGATGGGGATATTTTCAGAGTATATTAGGTCTATTATGGAAGTTTTCATGGACGATTTCAGTGTTTATGGAAGTGATTTTCTTACTGTCTGACTAACCTTGATAAAGTGTTGCAGCGCTGCATTGAGGTTAATCTCGTGCTTAACTGGGAGAAGTTCCATTTTGATACGAATTGAGCAGTGGATTTTAGAACGATTTGGACGGTGCTGAGCACTGTTCGTACTAGGTACGCGCAGACCTGAAACTGATTAATTTAGAGAACAAAAGATTAAGAATTAACGGACTGTTTTTGGGGAACCGAACGTACTAGGTACGACCAGTTCTGGTTTTTGTATATAAGGGATAGTGTTTTGAACAAGTAAGACCTATTACTAAATCAAAGTGAGTGAGACCAAGACCTATTGATCAACAACTCGAGAATTTTAATTAGAAATGCGTTCTAACCAAAACCAGTTTTGTTTCTAAGCAAGAAACGATTTTTGTAAACACAAGTTTGAGCAAATTTCTGAATGATTTTATTCATGAACTAGAAGGCTTTATATAAGCCCGAAGCAGCCGTGTAAATGCTAGCAAGGTGAAGAGTTTGTTAGAAATCTATATCTCATTACTTAACATATTCATATATGTATCATTTTAATTTAGTCATAAAATTAAAACTAGATCTTATGCATGCAAACTAAAACAAAAAGATAAGAAAATCAATTTCTCACCAAATAAATTTCGGTCAAATGGGCACCAATAAGATCTCTTTCTTGTTAGTTCTTGAGCTATCCATTTATAAGGATGAACATTCAAAAATCCCAAAGTAGAGATTCTCCTCTTGATTGCACCCAAGACTATCCCTTATCCCCACTAAATAATATTAACTAGATATTAGTTTAGTAGTTTACCTTAAAATTGATTACTAACACTCATATATTACATTAATAATTTTAGTAATCCTTTTGGAACAATTAGAATAAAAAATCTCAAGTTTTTGAGAAAGATGATGAAGATAGAGAGAAGAATGCATGTGTAGCTTTTTCATGCATGAAGAGAATGAATTAGTAATAAAAAATGAGAACAAAAGTTCTCATTTCTAATGCATGCCACCGGTGGGAAGGAGACAAGGAAAGCATCTTTTCCTTTCTTTTTGTCTTCACAATGTGTAGGTGTGTAAGACAAAGTAGGATAGGTGTAAGGCTACAAAAGCAAGGCCTATGATTATTTATCATAAAATAAATCAATCTTACACCATCACAACTCCCTCCATTCGGTCCATCCTCCATAATATGGACTACCATTTTATTTTGTCAATTTGTCATTTGTCACACAATATGTCTCATGTAATATATTACATGTTATTAATTAATTTAATGCATATTTATCACATAAATATCATTTCATGAATTAATTAAATTACATCAAATAAATTGACTAGTGATAGTTGATCACATAAACAAAATGGGTCATGTAATTATAATTCATAATATCTTGTAATTATAATCAACCATTCATTTTTATCTTTATTGTTTCTCAAACAATAAACAATTTTAGTAATAAAGCATTTTATTACTAAAATAAATCTTATTTAATCCCATTAAAATAAGATATCAATATTCTCTCTCACAAATTGAATTGTTCAATTTTAAGGAATTGATTAACATGTATCGTCATACAATCAATCAGCTTTACGGATAAGGGCATCATCCTTTAGGTGTGACCTTAAGGGATCAACTGACCACCACCGTCCCACGACAGTAACGTCAAACTCTAGCAAGCCAATCGTTACCGATTTATGTTGATCAGTTAACAATATAATGAATCATCCCTTACGTATTCTTTATATGAGATTTAATAATAATATTTAAATCATGTGATCGCACTATTGTTGAGGACACATTTCCCAACAATCTCCCACTTGTCCTCGACAAGTGTGGGTCACCAATTCTCTTATCCCATTACTATCTCCCACTCAATGCAAGGTGTCTTTTGGGTCGTACTTGCAAGTGATCATATCGAGAGTGGTTTCCTCGATCTGGAGAATAACTGATTGACCGGATTTATCTATCATAGATACCTTCCGAGCGTGGCCACGCATTTCCAGTTCATTACTCCTCGAGTGGCCCTGAGATATTGTTTTAACCCTGAAAAGGGGGTGGACAATTCATATCGCACTTATTCCCTTCGACTAGCCACAGCCATCATAACCCAAAATATGCCCATTTGACCCCATTTACGAAGGTCGTAGCAACACAAATCAAAGTTAATCTGAAACTATGCCATCTTAGGCGAACAGTCTTTAGTCAAAAGAATTGACTCATTAGAATACTATAGTAGCTCTCGCCACGACCAGGCTTTATAAATTTGTCAGAACACTATAAGCGGTCACTGCCCGACAAAGTGTTCCTAACAGTCTGCCTAAGTGATCGACTAGTCATCTCACATGACTCTATGGCACTTGAACTTGCCATCAATCGCATCACACTCTAGTCACTTCGAGACGTCACCTCATACAAGTGACTATGGGCGAATACAATGTTAATCCGTGTTCACTTTAACGGGGTTCAATGTTGTCTCTACAACCCGTTTGGATGTAACAAAGTATAACAAAAGAGTTTTAAAGTAAAACTCGAACGACAAATGCGATTATCACATATGAATAGTCAATGCCTGAATACTATTTCATGTTCTATAATCTAATTTGATCTTGTACGTAGTTGTTCATTTCAATTCAATTGAAATGACATGACTCATCATGTTTAGCCTTTGAGAAGGCTTTGGTTAGTAGGTTTTATCAGTTTCTTGTACCTTACTCAACCTTACTACATACTCGTTTTCCTTTGTAACGTATACATTTGCATTAAAAAACTTTCTGAGTACGTGTCGAGATCCAATCAAGACATAGGCCCTCTAGCCTAAGAATAGCTCCCACTGTTTTCACAGTGTGCGGGACTCATCCTTCTTGCACATCTCATGATTGCAAGTGTACTCAATTTCCGTTGTAAACATTTCTCATTGTTCTTTATTGCCTAAAACGATTCTAGAAAATCTATTTCTTAAATATCATAGCCACAATGGTATCTTAACCATCCTAATGTGTTTTGATTATGGTTTTGTCGGAAACCATGCGCAATCTCAATTGTCAATTGTCACTTGTGTAACACCCTTACACAAAATTGCATCATAAACACTTTGCTTTACTTCCTTAATGCTTCTGGAAGCACTTAAGGGTAATCTTTATGGCTTACTTGGTAAAGATTACTTAAATTCGATTTTGAAAAAAACTCATCATACTCAAAGTATATGAAGTGTTATACATCATTACTCATTTAATTGATCCGGCAGCGGAAGCAAATGAAATCAATCAAATATGTTCAATTTAATTGAACTAGTCATGAATCTTATCAACATAAGACTTCTTATTGACGCTAATATCATGTGGATTCATCTTCATAAAACCGGATATTCAGGATATATTATAATACTCCAAAAGTCTTAAATCATTCGCAATGATCAATATGTCATCCACATATAAGACTAATAAAAAATTTCTGTAACTCCCACTAAACTCCATGTATAAACACAACTTCTCGACTTCTCGAGAAAAGTTTTATAACATGATCAAAACATTGATTCTAACTCATTGATGTCCTACTTAAGACCATCTCTTAAGTTGCACATTATCTTAGGATTGCAAGAATTTATAAAACTCATGACATGTATTGAATACATTCCTTCTTTTAAAGAAGTAGGTTTTAGATTCACATGCTGTATGCGTATCCTCACAATGAAACACAATCCCTAAGAAGATCCAAATAGACTTAAGCATTTCAATTTGTGCAAAACCTTTGCAACCAATCTTGCTTTGAAATCTCTCTTTATTAGTGCAAAACCCTTTGTCACTAATCAAGCCCTTTTGTTTCGGATTTTCATGGCTCTAAGCCTTGTATTGAGTTGTGACTTAAACACTCTTATGTAAGTCTTATGTTTATTACTTTCTAGAAGTAATCAACTTGAATCAAACAATTTCTTTTGTAAGTTATAAGCTCTTTACTTTCTTAAAAGTAGCATGAATTCATCATTTTTAACAAGTGACGAATTTAACCTCCTAGGTTTTGAAGAAACAATGTCTTACACAAAATGTCTCATGTAGGCAAGAAAGACCAGTTTCTTGCGACATAACATTCTATGTGGCATTCTTTGTGGCTCTTGAATAATTTCTCCCACTCTGTCTTCTAGAAATAAACTTGTATTTTAGAAAGACAGCTTCACGAGCCGCAAACCCGTCGTACTCGTGATAATTGAAAAGGGAAAAATGAGCATTTTTTTCTTGTGAAAACTTACAAACATGGTACCCTTACCATTTCATATCTCATATGATTCGATTTAGTGGAAAAATAATTTAGACAAAAAATGATAAAATCCCCAAAAGGATCAAGTAACTCAAAGTAACTTGATTGAAGTTCAAACCATATCGAATAGCGTTTGAATTCTTATTCAATCACACATTATTCCATAATGCGTGCTAAGAGAGATTAACTTGTGATACTATATCACATTTCCTTTGGCTTATATAAAAGTCTTCACTTTGATAATCCCATCACGACTAAATCGTGATTCCTTGAACTCTTTAAACTTCTTCAAAGATTTTTCTATTTACCTTATTAAGTGAACACATTAGCGTCAACTTAAATCGTTGGTAAAAGAAAATGATCAACCTATTTTGGATTGATGATTTACAACCTCGATCTCCTTTTCAACCAAAAGGCACGAGACATCTTGCTTTGAATACAAGATACGCATATACCATTAACAATCTAATGGTTTCAAGAGTACTCGATAACTCTTTGCGTTCATCATTCCAAAATTTAAGGTTTAATCTTGGGTTACCAATTTTAATCTTACATCATCTACATGATATATCATTCTAGTTTGGTTTAGAATATAATCACCTTGATAACGGGCTAGCCATACATCAAATCGTGGTGTATAGGGTCACAAAAGTGAAAACCTCTTTTGTATCTTAACAAGTTTATATTCTTATTTAGAGTTTGTGTACTTAATAGTCATAATTAAGTACAACTTTAAATCCAAAAACTAGATTGAGTACACAATTACTCTATCTCTCGATATTATTGTTGCTAGTCGTCATATTCTAATCATCTTATGTGTCGAATACAATGATGAAAACCTCCACTGGTTTCTAATATTGACGAAGTGGTACTAGCGAAATATATGTTTAATCAAATAAACATTTAGAGAAGAAGGTCCCATTAGATGTCCCACAACTAACTTGTTTATTCTTCAATTATTTGGGGTAGTTTCCTTTCTTGTGTCCAACATTTAAGACAATGGAAACTTTATTGGTCGGGATTGATAGGTTTAGTATCGTCATTTCTCAATAACTTTACTTTTAACATTACCTTGTATCAATTCCATTATTATCTTTACTTCTTGAACCTCGTCCTCATCTTAACGGTTTAAGAGAATGCTCCCACTCATTTCAATGAGTCTTTGCTTTGAGAAGCAAAATTGAATTCATGAAGATTACTCTTCATTTGTTCGTTTTAGTTTTAAAAACTTTCATTGAAGTGGTTGCGTTATTTTGGTCAATTTTAATTTCCAACAAATCTAGTTACCAACATTAGAAATAATTCATTGTAAGTAGATGTGTTAGTCAAGAATCAAAAACCTGTTTGATAATGAATAACTTTAATCTATACTCTTTACAAGAGATCCTTAGCAATGGTTCATTTGAGGTTTTTAGAAGAAAATTCAAATTTTGTCTTTAGTTACGATGTTTTAATGAAGATTTGAATCAAAATCGAAATGATATCGTATATGAATTGTGGTAAAGAAATAGAACAATATGATAACGGAATAGTGGAAAACTTAACATTTATCGTTTTATTAATACTTGTAAGCAACAAGTAAAGCATTTACATAGTGACCTCTACCCAACTATGATAAATGATTCCAAGACCCAAATTCATATCGACTTAGGCACGGTGGGGCCGATTCATCCTTTATCAATATAACTCGGTGGATTAACGTTTAATCGATTCTACTTTTAGAACTCTTGGTCGATAATATTACATTAACATTTATCTTTAGCCCAAAACACATTCAACAAGGGGACGGTGTGGCCGATAAAACCCTTATCGAAAAGCTTTTGTTGAGTTCAATCCAAATTTCGAATAAATGTGTCCATGATCCAAACCCACATTAACTTGGGCACGGTGTGGCCGATTCATCCCTTATCAACATGAATTCGGTGGATAGACATTTATCACCCACTTCCCCTACGTAACAAGGTTTGTACCCCGGTGTGGCCGAGTGCACTCCCTCACGAAATAGGTTTTCATGGTTTCTACTATTTGGTAAGGCTATATCTCAATTGATTGTTTTAGCGAGAGGTCATGTCAATTTATTATCTATCACGTTTTAAGTGAACTAAAGCGGTGAACTACGATAATTGTAATTGACACGGTCGATGAACTCGATTAGATAAAGATGCATGTTTTAGTTATGGCGATTTAGCGATGCATGCGACATATAAATAAAATGCAGAGCATAAAAATAAATCCTAGTATGGCCTTCCTAAAATAGAAAAATATTTAACTATTACATATTCGGAAACCAACTCCATTGGTCCCTTGAACTTCGGTTGTGGCACGCATCTCGAGGTAACACCGTCTTTGGGAACTCCGAAATGAATAAAATTACATAATAAATTACATAATTTCCTATTATACATTTGTAACTATAATAAAATAAATCTATTAAATTACAAAACGGTGATACGAGATCACAATAAATTACAACCGAATCGATATTCCCATACATTTCGGGTAATACCAATTAAAACTAAGGCCATACTAAGTAAAAATTACATAATTCAAAATTACATAAATAAAATTATGACAATCATAAAGAAAATGCAGCATTATAATATGTATGAACATGCCCAATTTTATGCTAAATCGCCTTTAAGGAGCCAATATCGTATATTACACGGTTTTTACGGATTTGCGTGATTCAACGTTTTATAATCACAAAAATTACATAAATTCATATTTATGCACAAGTTAATTACCCTAACTTCTTAGGACTCAAAATTAGTCTCCACTAACTATTTGACCATAATTAACTCATATTTCTTAATATTGTTCATAAAAGGACTCAAAATTACAATAAAATGCTATAAACTTCAAATAAATCACAAAAATTTCAAATAAATTCAAAATTTGAAATTTAAACTCATGAACATTCTGGAAAAATACCATGACACTCATAATGTTCAAAAACTTAGGTTAAAAATTTCGAAAGTTATCGGGAAAAACAATGTTGCGGTTTATGGCATTTATCAATAAAATTCATAAAAACATGAGAAAAATTATATTCATCAACTTTTCAATTTTAGATCTGAAAAAGATAATAAAATGAAACATGTGACGTTTTTCCTTAGTCATGAAGTATGTTTTAGCAATTTTTCACTAATTAAGTCACTATTTATGCTATTTTTCATCAAAAATCCATAAATCATGCATGAAGACTTCATTATAGCCTATTATTTTACACACATCTTTTAAAATTGCATGTGACAACATACTAAATTTCTATGACCAGATTCCAAATATTTCTCATATTAACCTATTTTTCATCTAAATCCGATTTTTATCATGAAAAATCCATTTTTCGAGCATAAAAACTCATAAAATTATGAAAATTTCCAGATCATCTAAAAATAATATATGTGAAAACATATCCAAAAATCACTGGAAAATTCGAAGTTTAGCTAATTTTCGTCCAAAAATGACATTTTTATCATAAAAATCACATTTTAATGCCAATATTATATAAAATGAACAATAAAATCCATAAATTATCCAAAATAACCTAAATACATTTTAGGATCAGAAACTTTAATATGCATAAATTATTTTCGTGATATATCATAATATCACAAATTTACAAGTTTTGTTTGTTAATCATATAACACGGAAAAACAATAACCGATTTGCATGCAAACAACCTTGTGCTCTGATACCACTTGTTAGAAATCTATATCTCATTACTTAACATATTCATATATGTATCATTTTAATTTAGTCATAAAACTAAAACTAGATCTTATGCATGCAAACTAAAACAAAAAGATAAGAAAATCAATTTCTCACCAAATAAATTTCGGTCAAATGGGCACCAACAAGATCTCCTTCTTGTTAGTTCTTGAGCTATCCATTTATAAGGATGAACATTCAAAAATCCCAAAGTAGAGATTCTCCTCTTGATTCCACCCAAGACTATCCCTTATCCCCACTAAATAATATTAACTAGATATTAGTTTAGTAGTTTACCTTAAAATTGATTACTAACACTCATATATTACATTAATAATTTTAGTAATCCTTTTGGAACAATTAGAATCAAAAATCTCAAGTTTTTGAGAAAGATGATGAAGATAGAGAGAAGAATGCATGTGTAGCTTTTTCATGCATGAAGAGAATGAATTAGTAATAAAAAATGAGAACAAAAGTTCTCATTTCTAATGCATGCCACCGGTGGGAAGGAGACAAGGAAAGCATCTTTTCCTTTCTTTTTGTCTTCACAATGTGCAGGTGTGTAAGACAAAGTAGGATAGGTGTAAGGCTACAAAAGCAAGGCCTATGATTATTTATCATAAAATAAATCAATCTTACACCATCACAACTCCCTCCATTCGGTCCATCCTCCATAATATGGACTACCATTTTATTTTGTTAATTTGTCATTTGTCACACAATATGTCTCATGTAATATATTACATGTTATTAATTAATTTAATGCATATTTATCACATAAATATCATTTCATGAATTAATTAAATTACATCCAATAAATTGACTAGTGATAGTTGATCACATAAACAAAATGGGTCATGTAATTATAATTCACAATATCTTGTAATTATAATCAACCATTCATTCTTATCTTTATTGTTTCTCAAACAATAAACAATTTTAGTAATAAAGCATTTTATTACTAAAATAAATCTTATTTAATCCCATTACAATAAGATATCAATATTCTCTCTCACAAATTGAATTGTTCAATTTTAAGGAATTGATTAACTTGTATCGTCATACAATCAATCAGCTTTACGGATAAGGGCATCATCCTTTAGGTGTGACCTTAAGGGATCAACTGACCACCACCGTCCCACGACAGTAACGTCAAACTCTAGCAAGCCAATCGTTACCGATTTATGTTGATCAGTTGACAATATAATGGATCATCCCTTACGTATTCTTTATATGAGATTTAATAATAATATTTAAATCATGTGATTGCACTATTGTTGATGACACATTTCCCAACAGAGTTGAGCAATCACTCTTCACTTAATTAGAATACTTAAAGCTACTAGTTCATTGAACTTAGACAATCACTAAATTAAGCTAACATTTTATTGTAAAACATAATCTGAAAATATAAGGTAAAAACGTCTTGTTGGACCGTCCTTCCCTTGGTAAGCGTGCTCCCCATCAGCTCCTCTAATCCACACTTAGCAAATTCATAAAGGAAGGATAAACTTATAGGCTGAAAATTACGAGCCAACATCAAACCATCACCTTGAGTGTTCACAACCAATTCATCCAGCTCATTAAATAACTTCGAGTCATTAGCTTGATTCGCATTATCCCCTCCGCCTTGAAAAGGAATCGACCTCAATTCATCTAGGCCATCGTCATCCAAGTAAGGAGAGAGATCACCAACATTAAAAGTGGCGTGAACACCATAATCACCGGGAAGTTCAACCTTGTAAGCATTGTTGTTGACTAGACCCACAATCTTGTAAGGACCTTCCGCCCTAGGCATGAGTTCATTCTTTCGTTTGCTTGGAAATCGCTCCTTTCTCAAATGCACTCAAACCAAGTCTCCAACCTCGAACACCCTTGGCTTCTTATTTTTGCTAAACTTGCGTTTGTAGGCTGCATTCACGGCCTCAATTCTGGCCCGGACTTGCTCATGGAGCTTCAACATTGCTTTCAGCTTGGACTCGGCATCTTTATGCACCAACTCATCATTAGGCAACGGAATTAAATCCAAATGAAGGTAAGGGTTAATACCGTATACAATTTCAAACGGTGAATGACCCGTAGCATGAGTAGGCGATCTGTTATAAGCAAATTCGGCATGAGAAAGCTTAAGGTCCCAATCCTTTTGTGTCTTGCTCACAAGCCCACGCAACAAAGTTCCCAAAGTTCGATTTGTGACTTCGGTTTGCCCATCCGTTTGAGGATGGTGAGAGGTACTAAACAACAACTTTGTACCCACTTTCCTCCATAATGTATTCCAAAAGTAGCTCAAGAACTTAGAATCCCGATCCGACACAATAGTCTTTGGAATGCCATGCAACCTCATAATTTTCCGATAGTATAAATCAGCCACATTAGAAGCATCATCGGTTTTATGGCAAGAAACGAAATGAGCCATCTTGGAAAATCGATCAACCACCACCATGATAGCATCCTTACCACATTGAGTGCGTGGCAAAGCGACAATGAAATCCATTGAAACATCGTCCCAAGGTCTGACCGGAATTGGTAAAGGAGTATATTCGCCCGGTTTGAACTTGGTTTTCGACACTTGACAAGTAACACACTTACCCACGATATTGTGAACATATTTTTACAATCGTGGCCATAAGAAATGCTCTTGCAAGATCTCCACTGTCTTTGCCACCCCGAAATGGCCAGCTAACCCTCCACCGTGAGCTTCCCTTACAAGTAGTTCCCGGATATGATGCTTAGGAACACAAAGTCGATTTCCCTTAAAAAGAAAACCGTCTTGAACCAAATACTCTCCCTTAGCCCCTGATTTGCACTCAAGATATATTGCACCAAAATCTCCATCTTCAACATAGTAATCTCTCAAAGTTTTAAAGCCCAAAAGACGAACATCAAGTGTGGTCAGCAAGGTATAACGACGAGATAAAGTATCGGCTACAACATTACTCTTCCCATCTTTATATTTGGATGAAAAGTGAAATGATTGTAAAAATTCAACCCATTTTGCATGCCTATGGTTCAACTTCTGCGGCCCATTAATATACTTCAAGGATTCATGATCGGAATGCAATATAAAATGATTAGGACGGAGATAGTGACTCCAATGATCAAGAGCCCGAACAATAGCATAAAATTCCTTATCATAAGTGCAATAATTCAATCGAGCTCCACCTAATTTCTCCGAAAAATAGGCTATAGGTCTTTTCCCTTGGATCAAATAACACCTATACCTACGCCACTAGCATCACACTCAACCTCGAATGGTTGAGAAAAATCGGGTAACGCCAAGATAGGAGTGGTATACAACCGTTCCTTAATCAGTTCAAAGGCTTGTTTAGCTGACACGACCCATTCAAACCCACCCTTCTTCAAACACTCCGTAATAGGACTAGTTATGGTGCTAAAATTACGAATGAATCATCGATAAAAAGAAGCAAGCCCATGAAAAGATCGTACCTGACTAACTGTTTTAGGCTCCGGCCATGATCGAATTGCTTCGATTTTTGATTGATCAACCGAGACACCATCCTTGGACACCACGTATCCCAAGAACACCACGCTCTCCACAAGAAAAGAGCACTTCTCTCGCTTCCCATAAAGTTTCTGATTACGCAATGTTTCGAACACTTGTCTCAAATGTTCAAAATGCTCATCAATACTCCTGCTATACACCAAAATATCGTCAAGATAAACCACAACAAATATGCCCAAGAAGGATTTAAGTACCTCATTCATCAATCTCATGAAGGTACTCGGAGCATTAGTAAAACCGAATGGCATGACGGTCCATTCATATAATCCATGCTTCATTTTTTAGGCCGTCTTCCATTCATCACTCTCACGCATCCGAATCTGATGGTAACCACTTCTAAGGTTGATTTTTGAGAAGATAACCGAACCATGAAGCTCATCAAGCATATCATCAACTCTCGGTATTGGAAAGCGATATTTGATGGTTATGTTGTTTACAGCCCAGCTGTCAACACACATACGCCATGAACCATCTTTATTTGGTATGAGTAACACCGGAACAGCAAAAGGACTCATACTTTCACGCACATAACTCCTCTCCATCAACTCATCAATTTGCCTTTGAAGTTCTTTTGTTTCTTCCGGATTACATCGATAAGCAGCCTTGTTTGGAAGATTTGAACCCGGAATAAGATCAATTTGATGTTCAATGCCTCGAATAGGAGGCAAACCAGCGGGTAACTCATCGGGAAACACATCCCCAAACTCCTCAAGCAAATCATCAATTGGGTTATGTTCCTGCAAAAAAAACATTAGCACTCG
The DNA here is from genome assembly GCF_048544455.1 of Silene latifolia. Classification (NCBI taxonomy): domain Eukaryota; kingdom Viridiplantae; phylum Streptophyta; class Magnoliopsida; order Caryophyllales; family Caryophyllaceae; genus Silene; species Silene latifolia. Next base: position 197,645,691 of record NC_133538.1, on the reverse strand, counting down.
AATTTTCTTTAGCAATAAGTAAATAAACTTGCTGTCCATGATCAATGGCACGCTCCACATCCCGTTCTCCAGTCAACATAGCAGCATGGGCTTTTGCTTTCGGTTTTGAACCTAAAGCACGGACAGCTTGTGGTGACATGGATTTAAGCACAATTCGTTTCCCTTTGTCTTTCAACTCATACTCGTTACTCCTCCCTCTATGCAACACATCTCGGTCATATTGCCATGGTCGTCCCAACAAAATATGACAAGCATCCATGGGAATAACGTCACACAACACCTCATCGACATAGGAACCCATAACCAAACCAACCCGGGCCTGTTTTGTCACCTTAACGCTGCTACAATCATCTAACCAATGCAACGCATATGGGTGTGGGTGTTTAGTAGTCACAAGACCTAATTTTGACACCATTTCAGTAGAGGCCGCGTTGGTACAACTACCCCCATCGATAATTAGACTACACCACTTATCATTTACCCGACACTTGGTATGAAACAATTGATTTCTTTGTTCCGAATCAGTAGGTGTAGTCTTTACTTGTAAGGTTCGCCAAACCAGATTTGTGTCGTAAATTGGTGCCTCATAGTCCTCTACTAACTCATCCTCTTCCTCACCTTCATTGAAATTAAACAGTTCACCCAATTGTTCTTCCTCGGCCAACAACTCATCTCTACACTCTACCGCCTCTCTCAAGGTCACGACTCTTTTGTTTGGACACGTACTTTGATAATGACCGAAACCTTGACATTTGAAATAACGGACTTTGGACAGATTAGTCTCCTTGGCCGTGGTCCTAGGGGTAGTGTTTGAGGATGTCGTGGCTTTGCTAGGACTCACAAACGAACTACTGGGTGTTTCGGCTTTAGGGGTTGTTTCAGTTTTGGTCCATGATTTATTCTTTCCCGAGTCTGAACTCGACCCTCCCCTATATTTAGACTTCTCTTGTGACTCCACTTTCAAACAAAGACCACAAAGAGTATCAAAATCAGAATATGGGTATAACTCAACGGAACTAGCAATATTATAATTCAATCCACGCAAAAATCTAGACATTTTCTGCTCTTCTACTTCCTCCAATTCACCCATCAAACATAAGTTTTCAAATTCATCAATATATTCACTAACACTTAATTTTCCTTGTCTCAAATCAGCAATCTTACGGTATGTAGCTAACCTATGGGTCGTTGGCACATACCTTTTACGAAGTTTACGTTTCAGAGACTCCCAAGAATCTATCTTTTCCTTCCTCGCGCGCACTCTCTTGGCCTTCAACCCTTCAAACCAAAGAGATGCTCCCTTGCTTAATTTCAGATTGCATACTTGCACCTTTTCTCATCATCCAATTCCTTGATATCAAACATACGATCTATCTTCCGTTCCCACTCCAAATAGGCCTCGGGATCAGCCCCTCCAACGAACTCAGGTATTTCGTTAAATTTAAACGGTTCAGCCACCCTTTCAAAACGCCTTGGTTGCCACCTATCATCCCTTTCTTGCACGTTTCTCAAGGCGTCACGGAGTTGCTGCAAAAAGTTAGGATTATCAAAATACATAGATAAATAAGGATCAAGAGCCGAAGCTCTGATACCACAAATGATACGAAATGAGCAGCGGATTTTAGAACGATTTGGACAGTGCTGAGGGGTGTTCATACTAGGTACGCGCAGACCTGAAACTGATTAATTTAGAGAATAAAAGATTAAAAATTAACGGACTGTTTTTGGCGAACCGAACGTACTAGGTACGAGCAGTTCTGGTTTTTGTATATAAGGGATAGTGTTTTGAACAAGTAAGACCTATTACTTGATCAAAGTGAGTGAGACCAAGACCTATTGATCAACAACTCGAGAATTTTAATTAGTAACGCGTCCTAACCAAAACCAGTTTTGTTTCTAAGCAAGAAAACATTTTTGTAAACACAAGTTTGAGCAAATTTCTGAATGATTTTATTCTTGAACTTGAAGGCTTTATATAAACCCCAAGCAGCCGTGTAAAAGCTAGCAAGGTGAAGAGTTGAGCAATCACTCTTCACTTAATTAGAATACTTAAAGCTACTAGTTCATTGAACTTAGAAAATCACTAAATTAAGCTAACATTTTATTGTAAAACATAATCTGAAAATATAAGGTAAAAACGTCTTGTTGGACCGTCCTTCCCTTGGTAAGCGTGCTCCCCATCAGCTCCTCTAATCCACACTTAGCAAATTCACAAAGGAAGGATAATTGGAACTTATAGGCTGAAAATTACTAGCCAACATCAGACCATCACCTTGAGTGTTCACAACCAATTCGTTCAGCTCATTAAATAACTCCGAGTCATTAGCTTGATCATTAGCTTGATTCGCATCACATTTCATGGTCAACGAGGGAGTTGTCTTAGGGCACTTAGTTTCTGATAGGGGAATAGAAGTTGATAAAGCAAAAGGGGAAGTGATTTAGCAATTACCACCTCCTGTTAATGTTAAGGGGGTGAGGAGTTTCCTTGGCCACGCCGGCTTCTATCGCCGGTTTATCAAGGATTTCTCAAAAATTGCTAAACCACTTACACAGCTGCCACTTAAGGATGCCCCTTTTGTGTTTACTGATGAGTGTCTTTCTACTTTTAAAAGGTTAAAGCAGGCTTTAGTCTATGCGCCGATCATACAGCCTCTCGACTGGGACTTGCCGTTTGAGATAATGTGTGATGCCAGTTACTATGCACTAGGAGTGGTGCTAGGCCAACGGAAAGACAAAGCTTTAAATGCAATTTACTATGCGAGCTAAACTCTGGATGAGGCTCAAGTGAAGTACACCACCACTGAAAAAGAGCTGCTAGCTGTAGTTTATGCCATAGAGAAATTTCGTTCTTATTTGATTGGGTCAGAAGTTACTGTTTTTACTGACCATGCAGCTTTGAGGCATCTCCTTGCTAAGAAGGAGGCTAAACACGGCTATTAAGATGGATACTCCTTCTTTAGGAGTTTGATTTGCAGATTAAAGATAAGAAAGGAGCTGAAAACGTTGTAGCTGATCATCTGTCGCGACTGTCGCGACAAGAAGGGGAAGATTCTTTACCTATTGATGAGTCTTTTCCTGATGATTCTTTATTTGCTGTATTATCATCTAATGTTAACCAAGAGCCTTGGTATACAGATATAGCTAATTACGTTGTCAGTGGCAAGCTGCCGTCTGACCTTTCTCATCAGCAAAGGAAGCATTTTCTGTATAACGCTAAGCAGTATTTTTGGGACGATCCTTATTTAATTAAGGAATGTGCAGACGGTCTCTACAGACGGTGTATTCCGCAGTGGGAGACCAAAGTAGTCCTAGAAGGCTGTCACTCCTCTTCTTATGGTGGTCACCACGGTCCATCGCGCACCGTAGCTAAGGTACTTCAGTCTGGTTTTTACTGGCCTTCTTTGTTTGCTGATGTTAAGTCTTTTGTTTCAGCTTGCGATGCCTGCCAACGATCAGGGAATATTTCAAAGAGACATGAGATGCCACAAAATGGTATCTTAGAGGTTGATGTTTTCGATGTCTGGGGCATTGATTTCCAAGGACCGTTCCCGTCTAGTAAAGGTAACAGGTACATTTTAGTAGCTGTAGATTATGTGTCGAAGTGGGTTGAGGCAATTGCCTCACCTCATTGTGATGCCAAGACCGTGATAAAAGTGTTTAAAAAGGTCATATTTCCCCGATTTGGTGTCCCTAGGGTCGTCATTAGTGATGGGGGAATGCACTTTAAAGAAAAGAAACTAACTTCCATTCTGTCTAAAGTTGGTGTTCAACACCGGCGTGGTTTAGAGTATCATCCCCAAACTAATGGTCAGGTTGGGGTCTCTAATCGCGAGCTTAAAGAGATCTTTTCTAAGGTAGTTTCTAAATCACGGAAGGACTGGAGTCTTAAATTAGAAGACACATAATGGGCCTACAGAACTGTCTTTAAGACACCAATTGGTGCATAACCTTATAGGTTAGTTTATGGGAAATCTTGTCATTTACATGTTGAGTTGGAATGTAAGGCTTGGTGGGCAATCCGTGAGCTTACCTTTGATCCTAAGTTGTGTGGTTAGAATCGTCTTTTGCAGCTAGATGAGTTGGAAGAATTTAGGCTTAATGCCTATGATAGCTCGCGCATTTATAAGGAAAAGACAAAGAGATGGCATGACAAAAGAATTTTACCTTGGGAATTTCATGTTGGGCAAAAGGTCCTGCTGTTTAATGCCCGACTGCGATTATTTCCTGGCAAGCTGAAATCCAGGTGGAGCGGTCCTTATACGGTGACAGCTGTTACTAAATTTGGATCCGTTGAGCTAGAAAGCCCCGAGGGAAATCGGTTCAAGGTGAATGGGCAGTATGTGAAGTATTATCACGAGGCAAATGAAGCAGACAATCGTGTTGAAGTCCTGTACTTCGAGGAGCTTGACGCGCCAGTTAATTGATGCCAGAAAGGTCGTGCGGGACCTCTTAAACCTGCGCTCTCCGGGAGGCAAACCAGACTGTTTTGTTGTACTTTTGTTGAACTATTTCTTTGCCTTTAGCTTTTTGTTGAACTTTAGACACAAAACTATGCTTTCTCTACTTTCCCTATGCTTCTTATACGTATTTTGCAGGTACAATCACTCGATCGAGTTGTTTTTCTACTCGATCGAGCATATTTGAGAAGATATTCACTCGATCGAGTAGTTTATTTACTCGATCGACAAGCTGCAATTCCACGATCACTCGATCGAGTGATTATTTCGTTCGATCGAGTCCTTCTGACACCAAATCACTCGATCGACCTGTTCTAGGTCACTAGATCGAGTAGTTTCGTCTTCCAACCGTTACTTTTCGTCTGTTGAGCTACTGCTTGACTTCCTTTGACCTCCCATGTTCATGGTCGGTTTGGGGAGGTCCCTCTTCACGACGTTTTGTAAGCATTCCGACTCCAGTTATCCTTTTCTCCTCAGTTTGCATTTCTTTCCCTATTTTTGGTAAAATGAGGGCATTGTACGGTTTGGTTTGGGGAGGTATGCATCCATATATGTGTCTGCATGTTTTCTTGCATTTTCGTTTGGACGTTTATTTATTTTCGCATGCATTGTCGTTTTTAATTCAAAAACCACATAAATTTCAAAAATTTTCACGTTTAATTTGAGTCGGAACGTTTGAACTTTGATGCTACATTGAATCTCTACCCTAGCCCTGCATTTTCTTGACATTTAGTTGGCATGATATTGTGCATGATCTACGAGTTTTTGTTTCCCTCTTATCTGAACGAATAGACTTGACTCACATATTGGCAAGCTACATTACGTTCTGAGGTTAGAGCTCTATAAACTGGTGACATTCATGACCGGTTTCATTTAGGATGTGAGTAGTACTCTCTGTAAGGCATGTAACATCAATTTGCATAAGCATGAGTTTAGTCTTCTTAATACCTGTATGCATTCGGTCTGTGGATGGTGACACATGTTAGGAGAGGCAGTTCCCTTTTATTCCATTCTACCCATGAGCCCCACATAGCCAAATTGCCTTTTTGTCCTATTAGCTACAATCTATAATTTTTCCTACCCTAGCCGAGCTAGTGATGAGTAGCTGTCTGGAATGCTTTACTGCAGTTTGGTTATTTTTATCTGATTTCAGAAGTTGGTAGAAGAATAGAAGGGAATGAAAATAAAGAAAAATGATGAATGAAAAAAGAAAAAAAAATGAAAAGAAAAAGATTGGAAATACGAAAAAGAAAAAGAAAAAAATCATATGTAGAAAAATGAAAAATTGTATGGATGATTTTCACTCCCATGTTTTATTTATATTTTATGGGGAGTTGGCAAGTTTATGTCGTATTGTGAGTTGAGTGCATTGAATTTGCACCGTTTTGTTTTGTTATTTTGAGTATGAAGTTGGGATGCAGTTCAATATTTGGATTCGTTGTTGCTAGCCTGGCTATAAACTCCACATATCCAAATTCATCTTAGCCCCTTCTTACCCATTACCTCACTTATCCAAATGTAAGTCCTCGGCATGTGTCTTGTTCATTAGTATGGTTGGAATGCGTATGTATGGTTGTAGAGACTTTATTCAGGTTAACTGCATGCATGTTCTTATAGGTCGAGTTAGCTGAGTGTCTTTACTTCTTTCTATCTTTCACACATATATACTCAACTCGTGCCCAAATTTGAGTGATGAGCGACCCGTGAGAGTCCGATACTTTTGAGTCTTGCAAGGTCGTCGGTTCAGTAAGTTTGAAACATTAATTTAATTCCTTTGCACTTATCATTTGCCACTTTGTTAGTTGTTGCATTAAACTGGTTTTGGTGGGTGATTTGTAGTTGATACGTTGATCCCGTTCCACTGTTTATTCTTAGTTGCATTCATAGTTTGCTTGGGGACAAGCAAAGGTTTGGTTTGGGGAGATTTGATGCGTGTATTTTATACAAGGTTTTTACCACATTTTTACACGCATTTCTGTACTATTTTACGTGGCATCTAGCTACAAATACCCCCGAATAGTCTACTTTGGTTCGTTTTGTGTAAATTGCAGGAATAGACCAAAGAGAAGATAAATCAAGCCTAAACTCGTCCCATTTGCATGCATTTATGGAGATTAAGGAACCGGAGCTTGGAATCTGTCACTTGAAGACGCGTAAGCTGGTTTCGGAAGGTGTCTAGTGCCTAATCGTGCTGAAATAGCTCGATCGACTACTTTTCCAGTCGATCGAATGCTTTATATAAAGAAGACACGATCGAGTAGTTATAGTACTCGATCGAGAAGGCAATTCCAGGAGTTACTCGATCGAGTGGTTTATTTCCACTCGATTGAAGGGTTTGTCGCTTAGTTGCTCGATCGAGTGGTTTATTTCCACTCGATCGAGTGGTTTGGCCTGTAATAGAGTTTTTCTGCCTAATTTCGTATGGGCTTTTGTAATTAGGCTATGGATTAGGTTTAAGGGGGAGATTTTTCGTATGCTACTAAATAGAGTAGACTGCGTAACTCTTCCTCATTCATTCATTCACTTCTACTTTATCTTTCTCTACTGCTTCTTCACTTTACCTTACTTCTACTCTTTTATACTCAGATTCAAATTTGTAATTAGTATTATTTCTCTTTTTATCTCTTAATCGCAATTATCATTTTGTTTCTACCTTTCTCTCATTGTTTTTATTATTGTTTTATTTGATCCGTCTGTTTTTATTACTATGTTCGATTCTCGTTATCTATATGTTATTATTTTTGATCCGATAGTAATGTGTAGCTAATTCCCTCTTGCTAAGACTAGGGAATCCATGATTATGAAGGAATAGTAATTGCCATATTAGGTATTGTGCTTGTGTGGTCTCTATTGTTAATCGTTGCATTTAACTGTTCCTGTATAATTGAGTCGATGCAATTAGTCATTTTATCATAGCAAACCTTGACCTAGACCAGAAGGTTAGAAAGGGTGAGACTTGTAGCGAACATTAGGGCACTGTAGTGAGGGCGGAAGCTAAGCTATTTGTGCTTTAGGGCGAATTGAGACCGGAAGGAGATATTCACTGCTCCTCAGACCATACTTGCATTGACCTGAGACCTAGTGATGTAAAATCTGGTCGATTTTAAGGAATAGAACAGACCGTTGGACTGTTCGAATTGTGTAGTAAAATACGCAGCGGAATATTAAACTGTTTATTTGATTTTTATATGTTTTTGAACGAAAATTAAAGGATATGACGTGATCACTCCCTCCTCCCTCGCAAGGAATTTGATTGTAACTCACGACTGGTTTTTGTGACTCTCACCTCGCAATGATCAACCACACTCTAATCTCTCCCTCGCAAGAAAGAAATAAGACACTCAAATCTTGTAAGCAATAAGCAACAAGAAAACTTGTATTAATCTCTCAAACTTGAATTGAATAAAACTGAATACAATGAACCTTATTTATACTATTAGAAAACCGACCTCCCTTCCCTAAACTTCCTTAAAAACGTCCTAAACTGATTAGGAAATCCGACCCATATTATGGCAAATTGCCTTATTACAATCTTGCTAAGATTAGGAAAGAAACTATAACTAGGAAAGCTTTCCTAAAGATTTTAGGAAAGTGCTACCACAACTCGAATTTAAACCTTTATAGTACCTTTTCCTAAATTCTAAACATACTAGGATATGACTCCTTAAGTAAGAAGTCTCGACATCACTACCTTGGATGCCAAGTAATCACGTGAATCTTGTCTGAATAATACTGGAGCATTTTGAACAGTTCCGACGAGTGTTCAATAATCTTCATTTCGATAGATTCCATTCAAATCCTTCCTTACTACCCATTGCTCCTGCATCATTCTCCCTTTTTTTTTTTTGAGAATTTGCCCTCAAATTTTGAAGATGTTTGATGCCACCGGGATCAAAAACAAACCAACTAAACCTAACCATGATCGTAGTTATGATTCTATATAGAACTTTTGTAAAATCCTTCAATGTAACAATCCTCATGTAGCTTTTAGGACCATTCCCTTTGTTGTTAAGCCAATACCCTTCGAACAATCCTTTCTTGTGCCTTCCACCCCACCTCCCTCCTTGCACAAGTGTAGCAAAGTCAAAACGATACTTGTTTAGAATATTAAAATTACCTTGAACCTCCACCTGAATCGAACTCACGAAGTAACATTGATAGTTTCCACCATATAGTTTCTTGTCAATGGAGATATCAAGTGGCGACTTATACGGTTCTTTGAATGGAGCATCAGAACAAGTATTATCTTGTAATAATTCCTTACCCAAGATTGGTAATAAACAAGAATCGTCGGACTCACCATTGGACATATTTGGAATTTCTTTGTTATCATCTTTATCTAATGGTTCAACAATATTTGTGACAATCTCGTTTTCCACCTTTGCTTTATCATTCGGAATATGACAGTCTTCAGCACCGTTCGTTTCAACAAGATCATGCATCTCTACAATCTAACAGTCACCTGACTGTTCTATGCATGCTTTTTTGCTTCTTCTTCGTGAACGCCTTTGAAAGACTCAACTTGCTCTTCTTGAAGCTTGTTTTCGACATGCTCTTCTTCTTTTCCTCATGAATAGCAATAAACTCAATCTCTTCTTCCTTGATTGGACTACTTTAAAGATGTGAAGTGCGAACCACTTCTTCTTGTTGATCATCATCACTCAATGGTTCAACATCATAAACCATTCTTTCTTCTTCTTTTACACCATCAACGATCAGATTTGTTTCTTTTTTGGGCATGACAAATTCAGGAATCAGCTTGCAAAGATTTTGTGTGGTTAGAGCTCGTTTTTTAGTACACTCATTAGCTATGTGACCATAGCCTTGACACATGAAACATCGCCTCATAGAACTTGTATTCTTAGGCTCCATAGCAATTGTTTTCCCTTTGTCTTTAGGATCTTTTATTTGAACTTCCTTAGGCACGCTAAATTCTGGCTCTGAATAAGAACTTGAATCTGAATTTGATCCTCTTGAATAAGTATAGGATTTCTTGTTTTGTCTTGTTTTTCAAACTTTAGAGCCAATCTACAAACATCATCAAATCCATTGTAAATCTGAACTTCAACTTTTGAAGCAAGTGACGGTATTAGACCCTTGATGAATCTTGCAACTCTAAGCTCTTCCTTTTCTTCAAGATCACAAACAATCATCATCCTTTCGAATTCTTTAATGTACTCGCCTACTGACAGATTTTTTTGTGATAAAGATTGCAATTTTAGGTAATTTTCTTGCTCATAATCTCTTGGTAAGAATCTCCTCATAAGGTGCTTCTTAAGTTTCTCCCAAGTATCAATCTTGCTCTTCTTATCTCGCTTCCTCTGTTTTTTCAAGTTTTCATACCACAATGATGCATATTTAGTGAGTTTTCGAATAGCTACCTTGAATTGTTTATGCTCATCGTATTCCTTGTACTCGTAAACTCGTTCAGTTTGCCTAATCCAATCCAAAAACTTTTCGGGATCCAAATCTCCATTGAAATCGGGTATGTCAAGTTTTAGACCTCGATCATCATCGTTTTTGTTCTCCTTTTTGGACTTGGAAACCGCATCATCAGAATATGATCCATGAGACCTACTACGACTTGGACTTCGTTCTCTACCTCGTCCAATTGGAAGGTTCTTCATCATATACTTTAGCTCGGTCATAGCTTGTTTCATCTCATCTAGCTGTTCTTGAAGTGTGCTTGAACCATCACCAGTTGTCTTGCTGGAATCGTCCTCTCCCGGCATCCTTACTTCCCAAGATTAACTTGTTAAGAAACAAATTAATAACCTTGCTCTGGTAACCAAATTGATGTAAAATCTGGTCGATTTTAAGGAATAGAACAGATCGTTGGACTGTTCGAATTGTGTAGTAAAATACGCAGCGGAATATTAAACTGTTTATTTGATTTTTATATGTTTTTGAACGAAAATTAAAGGATATGACGTGATCACTCCCGCTTCCCTCGCAAGGAATTTGATTGTAACTTACGACTGGTTTTTGTGACTCTTACCTCACAAGGATCAACCACACTCTAATCTCTCACTCGCAAGAAAGAAATAAGACACTCACAGCTCGCAAGCAATAAGCAACAAGAAAACTTGTATTAATCTCTCAAACTTTAATTGAATAAAACTGAAGACAATGACCCTTATTTATATTAAGTAGAAAACCGACCTCCCTTCCCTAAACTTCCCTAAAAATGTCCTAAACTGATTAGGAATTCCGACCCATATTATGGCAAATTGCCTTATTACAATCTTGCTAAGATTAGGAAAGAAACTATAACTAGGAAAGCTTTCCTAAAGATTTTAGGAAAGTGCTACCACAACTCGAATTTAAACCTTTATAGTACCTTTTCCTAAATTCTAAACATACTAGGATATGACTCCTTATGTAAGAAGTCTCGACATCACTACCTTGGATACCAAGTAATCACGTGAATCTTGTCTGAATAATACTGGAGCATTTTTAACAGTTTTGACGAGTGTTCATTAATCTTCATTTCGATAGATTCCATTCAAATCCTTTCTTACTACCCATTGCTCCTGCATCACCTAGATTGCTTGACTAAATGATCATGGTTAACCGACTGTCTTACCTGTTTTCTCCATATTTGCTTAATCTTTATTCTCTTCCTTTTCCCCTCTTTCTTAGTCTTTTTAGTTTAAAATAATCAAATACAACCCCCCAATTTGGTAACCGTGACGAACTTAGGCAAAGCTGACATTTTCCCATCTCCCTGTGGAGATCGACCCGACTTCCCTAACTATATTAGTTAGAGCCAGTTGGTTATTTTTGATAGGTATACGACTGCCCTGTCAGCTGCGGCTCCTTATGAACATACACCCTATCTCCAAACAATCAGTTGAGACCACCACCAGAATCATTCATTATAATGGAAATCATTCGATAATATTTTCTATCTTACCCTTGTTTAATGATGTCGTTGCAGTATGTAGTGAGATTTACCTTCTGGAAATTCACCATAATTTCATCTCCACTCAACTTTCACATACAATAACACCTCAACCCACCGCAATCTTGCCCCTATCTCCTTATTTGAAACAAAAACTTGCTCACATACCCCCTATTTTTCTTCCCTATTCGCACAAATGGTCTAAAACAACCCTATCCTGTGCAAGATCCATCCTTGTCTCCAAAACTCATCTCAAATTTATTCAATCAAGTGAAAAACTAAACCCCTGCCTCTAGAAAAATCTACCACCCAATGAAAACTAACCCTTACCCTCGTATGTTGTTAGGATTTAGATTTTACTTTCGATCGATGGAGTCAAAATTAAGTTTATCTACATGATTTTTAGAGGTTTCTTGTTATTGTTCAGGGTACCTATTTGTTTTTCTGCAAGTGATATTTTATTGATAAAATAACCTTATTTCTAATCACCCTCTACAAATACACCCTCCTCCAACCTGACTAAATTTACCCGCAAAATAAAAAATCGCAGACCACTGTGATCAGCGTGATTAGTTCTTACTGAAACAACCTCCAATCCACTACCACTACCTTGCTGCCACGTTTTACACCTGAGACATCATAAATCACATTATCCTCCACGAAATACCAATCCTTACTCCAAATGGATTCTCGTCTCCATATTAAAGACAATTTATTTCTCCTCTAACAAATAACAGTTTAAGAAGCAATCTTCCTTCCTATCTCTCTCTCCCTTTCCCTTCCAACTATTTTCCCTTCCCTCTTTTCTCGTCCCTTCCCCTGCCTCCATTTCTAATATTCCAACAAAGTGTTCTGGTACTATGTTGGTAGACTGAATAAGTTTGAATATTATATATATACACGAACTTCTCTACTTATCTCCATTCCATTTTTATTGTACATTTTCCTTCAAATTTTATCTCATAGTTATTGCCTCATTTTATTTGCCCATAGATCACAAATTATTGCACGATATTCATTAAACCTTTCACGCTATGAATCAAAAGTAAGTCTATTTATATGATACTACAAAGTTTGTTTATTTCTTGATATATGTTTACTTTCCAATTTATCTAGTAGTTTCCCTACTTAATAATAAGTGTTTTTTATATTTAGTATTGGTTCGTTCTACACATGTGATATTTTGTTAATAAAATTACCTCATTTATATTCATTTATCTAATTAATAATATCAAAGTTTTCATCCATCCTGCTTCCACACCCACTAATTAAACCAACGATGAAATTAAGTAATTAACCACCAAATCCGACGTAGTCATCCTTATTCCTAATACCTCAAACAACCATCTAACTCATTATCGGAACCCTTCCCCAATTCGTATCTCCCTAAATTATATTGATAATGTGCTCAATTTATACAAAAAAAAAAAATAGAGCATTAACAATAATTAGTTTGCTTGATATAATTGAATAGTACCCTTTTTTATGCATGTAAATTTGTCACAACAAAAGCTTGTAAGAGACGGTCTTTCACTAAGTTAGGGAAAAACTACGCTTACCTTTTTAAGTGTTTTTCATGATTTTTTATGTGTTTTTCATGATTTTTTTTTAAAACTTTTGATCGTTGGTTAAATTGACTCTTTAATTTTTACGTTGTTAATCTCTTACAAACATTTTTATGTTGTGAATTATCATATTTAACACATTTCCAAAAAATTGGATATTGCTAATATATCGAATGTTTTTTTAATTTAATAATAAGTGTAAAAATATTAATGAATATTTTTCGAATATTAATAAATTGTAAATTATTTCCCATTTCTAATAGGAAAATTATAAATAATTAATTATTTCCCATGTCTAATAATGAACTTGTATTCCTATTTCTAATAGAAAATTTTAAACAATTTATTATTTTCTATTTCTAATAGGAAAACGTGTCTCGAAAAAAAGCCTCTTTTAGTTATATATATTATTTTTAATTGTGTAGAAATTTTATCAATTATGAGTAATTAGTGGCATGAGAAAATTTAAGGGAGCGGTAGAAGGCCGTGGGGCAAGATTACCGTAGGGGCTGGCCGGACATCACCAGTTCGATCAATTCCAAAATTTTCTTTGTATGTAGGAATGTTAATGTAAGCCTTAGTATCCACATATTATTATTAAGTAATCGCATATGTTTTATTTCATTCATTCTTACTAAAAACCCAAACATGCCTCCAAAGAAATCTACAACTAAAGTCATGTCACAAGTGGAGGTCGATAGGCTACTGGAGATGAATAATGCCCTTAAGAATGCAACTCAACCGAAAGAGCCAGTGGTGGATCATGCTAAGATGAGTGCTACTATTGCATGTCATAACCGGATGAAATATGATGGAATAGGTGAACCTTCTTTACTTGGAGATTGGTACAGGGAGTTTGATAATCTTTTTGAACTGTTGAATTGCCCTGTGGAGATGCAAGTGGACCAGGCTGCTTACTTGTAATACTACGGTTTTCTATGTCTATGGGTACTCTCTCGAGTAGGACTTACTCTGTCGAGTAAGTATCTTTTTACGCAAAACAGTAGCTGACCAGATGGGTACTTGATCGAGTAAGTGTGACACTCGATCGAGTAGGGGGCACTCGATCAAATAAGTGACTTACTCGATTGAGGAAGTGTGTTTTACGGGATTGTTTAGCCGGGTTTTGTTAATAACGTCAGATTAATATAAAAGGCTTCCGTCATTATTTCCTAAACACTATTATCATCCTAAAACCTTTCAAGAGAAGATTAAAAGTTACGTTGTTCGCATCTCTCGCATTATTAGCAAATCCCAAGGCTAAGATCGTCGGATTGTCTCGTTCGTTACACCGTTGTGATCGTTGCGTCAAGGGTAAGCTTCTTCTATAATTTTTATAGTATTTCGTTGAATTTGGTTAAACCCTAATTGGGTATATTTGGGGGATTTGGGAGTATTATGATGTGTTGGTAGTAATTTTATGTATACATGTTATAGGAGTAGGATTGGTAGAGGAGAAGTTCTGATTAGCTGCTAGACGGTCTCGTGTGATTTCTATTCCAGGTAAGGTTTCCCTACTCAATATTGATTACATGATGTGTTTGTTGTTGTTTGTTGTTGTTGTTGTTGTTGTTGTTGTTGTTGTTGTTGTTGTATATCATATTGGCATTGGATTTGGAATTGGTGATTGTTGGTAGTATAATGTGATTGTTGTATAATTGTCTGTGGTTTGCGAGGTGCATCCTCGAGTGAGTGGGGTCACTTGCGGGAGTGGGTTCACGCCCTTGATTCGCCTTCTGTGGAACCCGCCTTGGAAGGGATGTGCACATTAAGGAATATGGGTTTATCGCTCGGATGAGATGAGCGGGGCTTAGGTGGGAACGGATGCGGTCCCCCACTGGCGGTGTGGAATACTTGTTGCGACGAGTATTCTGGCAGGACTACACACTTTAGTGTGTAGTCAGGAGTGTGGTGATGTGACGGAGTTTGGTTGATTGGATTGGATTGTAATATTGTTTTATTGCAGCTGTTTGTTTTGTTTAATCAGTACTGACCCCGTTTAAATGTTTTAAAAACTGTGGTGATCCATTCAGGGATGGTGAGCAGTTATTGAACAGGTATGAGTTGATGCACATGGGATAGCTGGGTTAAGTCATCACGAGCAGTCTTAGAAGTCTTCCGTTGTGTCGAACATTTTTATATCTTGTTTACTTGGTTTGACAGTTTGAGAACATTTGTATTTTACTTTATCAGTTTTGGTTTTTGGTTTTGTATCACTTTAAACTTAACTATTAAAGTACGTTTATTTATGGTCTATTTGATATTCATTGCCTCGGGTAACCGAGATGGTAGCTCTTCTATGCCTTAAGTGGTCCTGGTAAAGGCACTTTGAGTATGGGAGTGTTACACTACTACCTGAACGGGAAGGCTAGATTGTGGTGGAGTCGTAATAAGGAGGTCATCAAGGAAGCTGGGAAAGAGGGCGACAAACTTTTTATCACTTGGAAGGGTTTCAAAGAGACAATGAGGGCTGTGTTTTGATAGGGTTGTCGCGTACTCTAAACAAAGATAATATTTTTACCCTACGCTTGGCTAACAAACAAATTAATGTACTAGGTCGCTTTACTATTCTTGCTTTGTCTAAATCCCATCCCGACTTTCGATCTTAGAACGGTATTTTAACAAATATAAACAAATGATTATGGCTACTAATCAAACTTTTACAATTAAATCAGACAAAGAAATAGAGACAATAAGATGACAATACAAACCCGATTCAAACAATATGAAACGCTAATTAAACATGCTAATCCCATTCACCCTGAAACGAAAATCTACTCAAGCATAATAAAATGTAAACAATTGACAATTAGAAATATAAACAATAGCATAATTACAAATTAAAGGAATGAGAAATTGAAATAACAAAACTGAAATTTAAGACAAGGGAAAGTTACCAAAGTAAGAACTTGAAATAAGGAAGAACGATGCTAGAACGAAAACCGAATCGAAATGTAAAGAAATAAAATTAAAGTACGTAGGAATTATATAAAATAATGTTGTTTTAACATTCTAATGTTAAGGATGAACCAAACAAATATGACGGCGGAAGATAGCTTCCAAAATAGAAGATAAAGTTGCGTTTAAATTATACACGGGCAGGGGAGCTGAACAATCCGCGGTTTTCAGTGTGGTGGCTGCCTCCCCGGGGTTAGGAGACACGTCGCCGATCGGGGACGTGGATAGCTTGATAGACGGCTTTAATTCTTGTCTTGGCTGAGCTCATGAACCTTCCCTGTGGCTAGGGGTTGCAGACCCGATCGGGGAAGCACCAACCTACTCTAGTGGAATAAAACTACAAGAACTAGATTTCTGGACAAATAAGACTCAAAAAGAGAATTTGAATTGGTTGGAATTAGACTCAACAAATGGACTGATTTGGACTCAAAACAAAGACTAACTAAATGGTTTAAGGATTAAGAAGATAAAAGACTCAAGTGTGCGCGATTTAAGACTCAACTAATCTGATTTGGGATATGACAAACAACACAATTGAAACGATTAGCTTGAATGACGACAATGGAAAATAGGTTTGTAACTTAAATGCTTATGAAATAAACATTCAAATAACAATCTCCTCAAGGACTCAAAGCAAAGAAAACAGAAAGTTTGGGACTGTTTTGACACGAAAACAAGAACAAGTAACCGGGATATGACTTAAACTAGATCACGAAGCAGGTTTAAGCCTTGGAATTAAGCTCAAGATCACGAAGCAAGAGTTAATTCCGCCTCAAACACTAAGTAAAGAGGGGTTTTCTGCACTAAGCAAGAAGAAAATTGATTGAAAACTTCAGTTTCAAACTCATATTTTAATTAACTCAAATCTGAAGTTCTCATGTGCCTAGCTTGGTTTATATAGACCAAGGCTTACAATCTTGACCCTTGATTACAAGTTACATCTAAGGGCTACAAAATGAGCAGCTAAAGGACATATAAAACGGCAGCCAAGGTACTTACACAATGCTGAAACAGAAAATGACATAAAGCAAAGAAAAGCTAAAGTAAACTAATAGTCCAATCTTCCTTGTTTGTTAGCTCAACTTCTTATTTATGATTATATGGACTTATTGGAGGCCTTGGAGAACCGTGTAAGGCTCCTTTGCAGCTCTAAAAAGTCTCTTGAGCTTTGTTGGATCAAAAGAGGAAAGATTGATAGCGACATTTTGCTCATTGTTCAAAACCGGGTCCCCTTGTACCTTTGCTTTAGTTCTTCAAATAATTTCTGAATGGCAACCCTTGGAGATAAAAGATCCTACACAAAAACATCCTAAAATCACCAAAGATTTGAGATAGGGCGGTTGGAGGCATGACTTATTAGACGGAATTGAAGTTAGACCTCGATTGTTGGTGACGGTTCAAAACCGGGTTTGGAGAGCATCTTAGAAAATCAGACGCATTTTGGAAGAGGCATATCTCTTAGCTCAGGACGAATATCAGGGCCCATGATAGCTCATTTGAAATCTAAGGATGCTAACTTTCACCTCCAAAAACAATCAACCTTAGACGTTCAGTAAATCTCGAGTTATTGAACTTTTAGTGCACGCAGGTCATGGGCTGTCCAGAAATGCGCAGCCATATCTCAAGCTATAGACCTGATATGGAGGTGATTCAAAATCCATCGTTTCTCTAAGATCTCAAGCTTTCTAATGACATAAGAATCATTGTATTTTCATGAGTAAAACTTGAGATATAGAGCTTGGAAGTTAGGCTTGATGTAATGACACTTCAAAAAGCGATGAAATGCATTCAATTGTGAACCGTTCCTTGCATTTAGTTTGGCGATTCTCTGCTTCTCACGCATAACCAGGCCGTGGGCCACCACCTTCACCAACATGAGCCACCATTAGATTAGGCCACCAAGCCGTGGACCACCAGCAACCTTTGGCACGAGCCCATTATGAATCGGGCATAAGAATGATCGCTTAAATCTCAGTATAAAGACCGTCGCAACTTGTCTTGTACAGGGCCGTCTTGGAGATTTGGGGGGCCCTTTGCGAAAAAAAACGGGCCCATATATTTGTGAAAAGCGAAAATTTTCTAAGTTTTATATAAATCTACTCCGTATATTTTATTATTATAAAGTCGATTTAGGATACAAAATGAAATAGGAGTAATAAATTAAACCCACGTAAAAATATAAAATGTAAATTCTCATTTGCGATGAGCTATTTTTCGTCACAAATTGTGACGGGCCCAAATATAACCATTTTAATGAGAAAATATGACCATAATTTAATAGTTAACATTTTATGAGTGATTACTTTTCACCTTAAAGTGGTCACATTTAGGGCCGTCACAATTTGTGACCGTCGCAAAAGAGACGAACTGAATATAAAATTATACTCCCTCCAATTGCATATTTTCTTCCCTTTGTTTGTGGGCACGGGTATTAAGAAGAGTAATAAAATAAGAGTAAAGAGTTGGGTGGGGTTTGGTGATAAGAGAGAAGGATGAATAATTAAGAGTTAAATAATGAATTGTGGAGCCAAAACATTAAGAAAGTAATAAAATATGAGTAAAAGAGTTGGGTGGGGTTTGGTGATAGGAGAGAAGGATGAATAAAATAAGAGTAAAAGTTTCCAAAATAAGAAAGGGAAGAAAACCTGAATAATCCATTTTAGAAAATAGGGAAGAATATATAGAATAGGAGGGAGTATTAGTTACTTAATTTTGTGAGCCAAACTGAAAATAGTCTCCCACTATTTTTAGGTCATTACTGAATATAAATTATTTTAGATTGGGTTGAGTTTTTTAGAGGTAAACATATTATGCTCTAATACTTATAAGTTATAAGGGTCTCATTTGTTAGAAATAAGAATATGGTGGAAAAAATGCAATTATAAGGCCCAAATGTTAAGTGCAAGAAATAAAAAAAATGAAAAATATATGAGCACGTGAGGAATCGAACCCGAGGAGATGGGAATGGAGAGCAAATGACAAACCACTGAGACACTATGCTTTTTAATTAATCTTTTGCGCTAGATTGATATATGTGTAGTAAGTTGGGGTTTTTGGGACTAAAATTTTTGGGGCCCTGTGCAGCACGGCTGCACGGGCTCAAAGACGGGCCTGGTCTTGTATAAGGCTTGAGTCCGTCATCTTTTCAGCATGTAGACTTGTCGTATATGGCATGAAAACCCGACTCAAAGTCAGTGTGTGACTCATCTTCAAATGGGTAAAAACCCGTCTTAACTTACGCATATGATTCCATTGTAATTTCAGCATGTAACATAAGCATAGCTTCGTCACAATATAACATATAGCAAGGAATCCGTCTTTGGTTTAACATGTATACACCGTCGTAAATATGAGGATAAAAGCATGGGCGTGAGCACGGAAAATCACTGCAATTGCCAGGGAGTGGCTAGGCTAACTGGTGCTGAACCCGTCACCATTTCAGCACATAAATCCGTCTAAAAATAGCATGTAGATGGTCACAATTCCGTCTTTATATGAGCCTAGAACGTGGCCTCTATTTCAACATGGAACTCGACCTCAAGTAGCATATAAACCCGTCTTTACTAGGGCATGTAACTTGTGTTTAATTGAGCATGGAAACATAAACCCGTCTTTACTAGGGCATGTAACTTGTCGTACCGTACGACAAGGAGCATGGTAAGCACTTGAAATGCTTGAATCTTGAGTGTTGAAATCGCTGCTTTTTGTTTTATCTTTTTATCTTGAAGCTGACGAATACTTGAAATTGCAAGAGGCCGGCAACATGAGGTCGTTCTCCGGATATATGACACGGCTGTCGCCACCCTATCAAAAATAAAACCAACAGGTCTCTATAAAATATAGTAGAGGAAGTCGGGTATCGTATCCACAGGGAGATAGGTATTTTGTATGTTAACTAAGTCTGCCTAGGTAACCGTTTCTTGGGGGTTGATTATTTGATTCTAAACTACGGAGATATAGAGAAAAGGAACAGTAAAGAAACAAGCAATAAGTTCTAATGAAATTACCAGAAAGAGAGAAACAGCTAAGACAGTCGGTTCACCATGGTTTTCTAGGGATCCAATCTAGGGTCAAAGGTCGGCATAAACTCGGTCTGCAAGGTATTGAAAAGGTCCTTCCGGTCTGCTTGCCGCCATAAAACAATACTAACTTAGCTTCCGCCCTCATTAGAATGTCCTAATGTTCACTGCGTGTCTTACCCCTCCCAATCTTCCGATCTAGGTCAAGGTGTATCAAATCAACTAGATAAATGCGTCGACTCAAGCAGCTAATTGCTATTAATTGCAGTGATTAACAACACAAACCTAATTCTAGCCAAGCCTAATCAACTAACTTAACCTCCTTAATTACCATGGCTCCCCTATGTCCTAGCATAAGGAGATTAGCTATGCATGATTAAAGTTGAGAAATTAATAATAACAAACAAAACAATTAACTTTAATATGATAATAAAGCGATAGTTTATGAACCCTAGTACTATAAATAAATTACTAAAGACAACAAGAAAATAAAGTAATAGAGGAAATAAATGACAAAAATAAGAACAATTGCAATCAATAATAATTCAAGTTAAAGATCGAAAGTACCCAATACAATCAATTTCAAAAGCTAGAGTTCTAGGTCTAAGGAGTATAGAGCCAAAGAGGAGATGATAAATGTTCTGCCTGCCATCCTCCTCTTTTATTCAAAGATAGAACTAAAATACCCAATAGGTAAATCTAAAAGATTGCGTAGAAATATTCTAGCGTCAAAACCTCTCGATCGAGAACAAACAAACTACTCGATCGAGAATAGTAAAGGTAAAACACCTCGATCGAGCAAAGCAGGTACTCGATCGAGGAACTCAGCAAACACCCTTCTCGATCGAGCAAAGCAAGTACTCGATCGAGGGTTCTCAGCATAAAAGGGTGCTCGATCGACCAGTTTTAACAAAAAACTTAGTTGATCGGGTTAGCTAGCACTGTATCACCACGGATGAACTCAAAACACCTTCCGAAGCCACTACACGCGTCCCTAGGTGACAAATTCCAGGCTCCGATTCTTCTATCTCCAGAATGCATGTAAACGGGACAGGTTCAGGCTTGATTTAGCTCACTTCAGGTCCAACCTTGCAAGTAACGCCAAACAGAACAAAGTAGACTATGCGGGGGCATTTGTAGCTAGATGCTACATAAATAACATAGAAATGCGTGTAAATATAGGATAAAAACCCTATATAAAATGCACGCATCAAATCTCCCCAAACCAAACCTTTTCTTATCCCCAAGCAAATTATAAATGCAACTAAAACAACTAGTGGAACGGGACCAACTTACCAGCTACAAATTGTCCACCCAAACCAATTTAATGCAACAAATTAACAAAGTAGCAATGGGTCAGATGCAAACGAGTTAAATCAATGTTTTGAAACTACTGAACCGTCGATCTTGAAAGACTCATATATATCTGACTCTCACGGGTCGCTCATCACACAGTTCAAGCAGAAGATGAGTATAATTTTGTGACATAGAAAGAAATAAAGCCGCTCACTAACTTCGACTTATAAGAACATGCATGGAACCTAACATGAAACCAACTTCTACCGACCGTACGTATGCATTCCAACCAATCAGGACCAAGACACACGCCAAGGACTTACATATAATGTGAGGTGATGTAATTGGGTCAGAAGGGGCAAAAAGAATTTGGATAAGTGGAGGTAAAGACAAGCTAGTACAACCGTAACCAAATAATAAAATCATTCCGCTTCACTACTCAATATACAAGATATAAAATCGTGCCATTGTGGCAAAACATCACTTACACCTTCAAAAGACTCCCCACGAAAAACAACGATAAGCATGAGAGTCATATTCATCAATCTTTTTTCATATGATTCATTTTTTCTTGATTTTTCTTCAATCTTTTCCATTTCACTTTTTTTTTCTTTTCATTCTCCTCATCTTCGTAATTCAAGACAGAATACCAAATTGATAATCACAACATACCCAAAAAATTGCTAAACTAGCTTGACTAGGGTAGGCTAAATTTAGGATTGTAGTTAAATAATGAGTCAAAACATGTCAATTTGGCTATCTGAGGCTCATTCGTAGAAATGAAATAAGGGGTCGTAAGTTACCTCTTTACATGTGTCACCGCCACGAACCCGAATGCATACAGGTACTATGTATAGTGTGTCATGCTTGTGAAAATTGATATTACATGTCTTATAAGGAGTACTACTCACATCCTAAATGAAAACGATCATGAATGTCACCAGTTTATCAAGCTTTAAATCTTAGAATGTATATGTGGCTTGCCAATATTAGAGTCAAGTCTATTCGTTCAGCTTAATTTAAACAAAAACTTGTAGATTATGCAAATAACTATGCCAATAGAAATGTTAAAAAGTGCAAGGCAAAGGTAAAAGGACTCAATGTAGCATAAAAGTCTCAACCTTCCGACTCAACCTATATGCAAAAATAAACGTGGAATTTTTTTATATTTCTAAAAATTTTTATTTTTTATAAGTTTTTATTTTTTGAATTTTTGAAATTAAAAAGAAACAATGCTTGCAAAAATAAACGTGCAAATTGAAATGCAATAAAAATAATATGCAGACACAAGGATATGGATCCATATACCCTCCCCAAACCAAACCGTACAATGCCCTCATTGTACCTAAAAATAGGGAAAGGAAATGCAAACTGAAAAGAAGAGTGTAGCCTTAGAGAACTTACAAAATAACGCGAAGTAGGGACCTCCCTAAACCAGCCAGCAACAAGGGAGGTCGTAAAAAACCCCGTAACAACATCGCAGGACATAAGTTAAGACAAGCGAACTCGATCGAGAGAACAAAGTACTCAATCGAGTAGAATGGGACAACGGAAGTGATCTATCGAGAGGCTAAATGACTCGATCGAGAGGGCATCTTCAGAGGGTGCTCGATCGAGAAATGGTATTGTTCGATCGAAAGGGTAAAGTACTCGATCGAGAAAGGATAACGCCGATCGAGAGCCCCTTATGCGCGAACTCCTAGGCATCCTTTGAAACACCTACAAACGCGCAACAAACGACCCATAGAACCAACAAAACAAGTCTAAGCGTTCCATTCTATCACCTATAAAAGTAGCAACTAAAGCACACGAAACTAACTAAATGTTTTAAGCAAAGTACAATAAATTACAAGCCGGGTTGCCTCCCGGATAGCGCAGGTTTAAGAGGTTCCGCACGACCTTTTAGCTTCAATTATCTTGCTCATCTAGATGGTCGAAGTAGAACACTTCAATGTTGCCAACGAAATCATATGCTCCATAGTAATGCTTCACATGATGGCCATTCAATTTAAATCTTCTGCCCTCGGAATTCTCTAACTCAACGGACACAAACTTGGTGACACCAATCACTATATAAGGGCCACTTCACCTGGACTTTAGCTTACCAGGAAATAGGCGTAGTCGGGAATTAAATAGCAGCACCTTCTGCCCGATATGGAATTCTCGCGGTATGATTCATTTGTCGTGCCACCTCTACGTTTTCTCCTTGTAGATGCGCGCGCTGTCATAGGCATTTAGCCTAAACTCTTCTAGCTCATATAGCTGCAATAAACGGTTCTCACCACACAACTTAGAATCATAATTCAATTCACGTATAGCCCACCAAGCCTTATATCTAGTTCAATAAGTAAATGACAGGACTTCCCATAAACCAACAGATATGGTCATGCACCAATTGGTGTTTTAAAGGCAGTCCGATATGCCCATAATGTGTCATCAAATTTTAAACTCCAATACTTCCGTGATTTAGAAATAACTTTAGCTAAAATATCCTTTAGTTCGCTATTAGAGACCTCAACTTGCCCACTGGTTTGGGGATGATACCCCAGACCTCTACGATGTTGGACACCGACTTTAGACAATAAAGCTGTATGTTTCTTTTCTTTAAAATGCATACCCCCATCACTAATGACGACCCTAGGATACCAAATTGGGGGAAATAATCTTTTTAAACAGTTTCATCACGGTCTTGGCATCACAGTTAGGTGAAGCAACAACCTCTACCCATTTAGACACATAGTCTACAGCTACTAAAATATACCCGTTACCTTTACTAGACGGAAAAGGTCCTTGTAAATCAATGCCCCAGGTATCAAAAACCTCGACCTCTAGAATGCCATTTTGGGACATCTCATGTCTCCTAGAAATATTTCCCGAGCGCTGGCAAGCATCACAAGCTGAAACAAACACTTTAGCATCTGCAAATAAAGTAGGCCAGAAAAGGCCAGACTGAAGTACCTTGGCCACGGTTCGCGACGGACCGTGGTGACCGCCATAAGAGAAAGAATGACATCCCTCTAGGATTGCTCTGGTATCCCACTGTGGAATACAACGTCTGTAAAGACCGTCGGCACACTCCTTAACTAAATAAGGATCATCCCAGAAATATCGCTTCACATCATGGAAAAATCGCTTCCTCTGCTGATAAGACAGGTTGGGTAACAGCTCACCACCTACTATGTAGTTAGCAAAATATTCATACCACGGATCAACACTTACATTAGTAGCAACCACAAATAAAGTATCATCAGGAAAATAATCATTAATAGGTAAAGAATCCTCTCCCTCCTGCTGCGGTAATCGCGACAGGTGATCAGCTACTACATTCTCGGCGCCCGTCTTGTCTTTGATTTAAAGATCAAATTCCTGGAGGAGGAGTATCCACCTTAACAATCGTGGCTTAGCTTGCTTCTTAGCAAGAAGGTGTTTCAGCGCTGCATGGTCCGTAAAAACAGTAACTTGCGAACCTATCAAATAAGATCTAAATTTTTCCAGCGCATAAACAACAGCTAACAACTCCTTCTCAGTGGTAGTATACTTCACTTGAGCCTTATCCAGAGTTCGACTCGCATATTAAATCGCACTCAAAGCTTTGTCTTTCCGTTGGTCCAGCACCGCTCCTAGTGCATAATCACTAGCATCACACATAATTTCAAATGAAAGCTCCCAGTCGGGAGGCTGAATAATCAGTGCTGAAATCAAGGCCTGCTTCAACTTGTTAAAAGCAGAAAGACACTCATCAGTAAATACAAATGGGGCATGCCTTAGTAACAACTATGTAAGTGATTTAGCAATTTTAGAAAAGTCCTTGATGAACCGGCGATAAAAGCCAACATGTCCAAGGAAACTCCTCACTCCTTTGACATTAACAGGAGGAGGCAATTGCTTAATCACTTGCACTTTTGCTTTATCGACCTCGATGACCGTATAATAAACTAACTACCCTAAGACAACTCCCTCGTTGACCATAAAGTGACACTTTTCCGAGTTAAGCACAAGATTAACCTTAATGCAGCGTTGCAACACCTTATCAAGGTTACACAAACAGTTATCAAAATCACTTCCATAGACGCTGAAATCGTCCATAAAGACCTCCATAATAGACTCTATATACTCGGAAAATATCCCCATCATGCACCTTTGAAAGGTAGCTGGAGCATTGCACAAACCAAAAGGCATTCTACGATAAGCAAAAACACCTTAAGGGCAAGTAAAAGTAGTCTTTTCCTGATCATCCGGATGAATAGGGATCTGAAAGAACCCTGAGTACCATCTAAATAACAGAAAAACTTATGAGAGGCTAACCTTTCTACCATCTGATCAATAAAAGGAAGGGGGAAATGATCTTTCTTTGTGGCGGCATTCAGTTGTCTATAGTCTATACACATCCGCCAACCAGTCACAACTCTAGTAGGTATCAACTCATTTTTATCATTCTTAAGCACGGTGGTTCCTCCTTTATTAGGAACTACCTGAATTGGACTCACCCATTTAGAATGACCAACAGAATAGTTAATACATGTGTCAAGTAGCTTTATTACCTCGGCCATCACAACGTCCTGCATCTTCTGATTCAGCCCGCGCTGACCTTATCTTCAAGGCTTGTGATCTTTTTCTAGCTCAATCCTATGCATACAAATATCAGGGCTAATGCCCTGAATATCATCCAACGAATAACCCATCGCTTTCCTGTTTTTTTTTTTAAGAACAGCTAATAAAGTAGTTTGCTGCTTATCATCAAGCTTAGCACTAACAATGACTGAATACTGCTCAGTATCATCTAAAAATGCATATTTAAGATGACAAGGAAGAGGCTTACGCTCAGGTACCTTTACCTAAATAGCGCAAGAAGTGTTTACTAACTATTTTACCTTCTCTCCTTCAGCGTTGGTGAGTTCACGCTCATCTATCACAGCTTCAAGCAGATCCAACACAACGTTATTGTTCTCCGGGTTATCTACACACTCATCTAGCAACATCAAAGCTTCCAATGGATTCCTTATCAAGGAATCCGACCAGATCTCATAAACAGACTCATCAATGATATCAACTGAATAGCAAGTATCCTCTATCATCGGTCTAGCAAGTGTAACAGGCAAACTGAAAGTGATAGCATCATCCCCCACCGCAAGAGTCAAACAACCTTGTTTGACATCTATAATAGCCCCAGTTGTACACAAGAATGGTCTTCCCAATATAATCGGTGTCCGGGCATCCTCAACTATATCTAAGACAATAAAATATACTGGAATAAAGAACTTGCCTACCTTGACAGACACGTCTTCTAGGATGCCTAAGGGTCGTCTAACCGATCTATCAGCCATCGAGAGGGTGACATTAGTCATTTTGAAGTGACCCATACTAAGTTTCTTGCAAATAGAGTAAGATATGACACTGACACTGGCTCCTAAATCACAAAGAGCCTTTTCTATCACTTTGTTTCCTATTATACAGGTAATAGAAAAACTACCAGGGTCTTTCAGCTTGGGTGGAGCCTTATTAAGAATTAAATTGATAGACTCTTTCATAAAAGCAACAGTCTCAAACTCACCAAGCTCTCTTTTACGCGTTAAAATAAGTTTCATAAATTTCGCATAAGAAGGTACCTGGGTAATTAGTTCGGTAAAAGGGACGGTTACCTGAAGGTTCTTGACCACCTCCATGAACTTACCGAATTGTCGCTCAACCTAAGCATCCTTCAGTCGTCCTGGATAACTAATTCTGGTAACAATGAGCGGGTCTGCGACTTTCTCTTTACCTTTGTCTAAACTTGGCATCTCCACAGCAGGGGAAGATGAACCATCAGCGTGTTTAGACCTCAAAACAGCGTCTTCACCATTGCGAGTGTTCGATCGAGTACTTTTACCACTCGATCGAGCACTTTTCTTTTGGGATTTGGTCGATCGAGGAGCACGACTTGCTCGATCGAGCTCATCAATTTCGGGGGTGTTCGATCGAGCACTTTTAGAGGAAGAACTGCTCGACGGGAAGTCGAATAACTCGATCGAGCACCCAAATCACTCGATCGAGTACTTTGACGAGGTTCAACAGCATCAACGTCAAATTGCTCTTCCAAAACAGTTTCCGGATTCCCATCAACATGTAAATCGGCATTTTCCGGCATTATTGGTCCGTCATAGGCAAGACCGCTTTGGAGATTAATTGCATTTAGTGGGTTACAAGAAGGTGATCGATTTGCTTGATTCATTTTCTCGGATGCAATTATGTGAATTGATCTTTCAACTTCTCTATGGAATTCTCATTGTCTTCCGCATTTTTCTGGAATTGAAGTGCCCAAGATAGCACCAAAGATTTCAACTCCGCTATCTCTATATTTGTAGAAGAAGAATTATCTTGTTGCGGCATCGAGTTGATAGGACTAGAAATACTTGATAAGGCTATGTCTTCATAAAATTTGGAGAACGGAATTCCTTACTTATATTATTGGTAAGCATGGACTCGCTCTACTTCTGCCATACGAGTAACAGGATCATGTCCTTCCGCGCCACATCTGCCATAAAACACCTCTTGCTCAATCATAGCATGGACCTACTGTTGATCACCCAAAATTTTTGGCTTCTCTGACTTGTCACACCTAGCATTAAGAACTTCAAAGTCAGCTATGAGGGATTCACCATCTCTTTCACTCACTCGCATACCTCCTCTGGGATTCCCATACTCAGCTACATGAATGGCCATGTTTTCAATAAGATGCCATTCCATACTATCTTCAATATTTTTCTAAAACCTTCCTTTAGTTGCAACATCCAATACGGCTCTTAAATCGTCATACAACCCATTGTAAAATTGGTTGCAAAAGAACCATTATTGAAACCCATGATGAGGTACAGAGCGAACTAGCTTCTTGAACCTAGTCCAAGCTTCACTCAAATCTTCAGTGGCCAATTGTGTGAAATTAGTGATTACTTAATGCGTTGGTGCGCTGTGGGGGAAAGTACCTTCTGTAAAAGGCTAATGCTAGAGAATTCCAGTCAGTCACCCCAGCAGCTTTCCTATCCAAATCTCTCAACCACTCCCGGGCGTCATCAGTCAAAGAAAAAGGAAAAAGAATTTCTTTGACCTTATCTTGTGTCACCCCAGCAACTAAAGGAATGACGGAGCAGTAATCAGTGAACAACTCCATATGCTTGCCCGGATCTTCACCAGCTACTCCCCTGAAAAGATTCTTATCAACCAACTGAATGTAACATGGATGAATTCCAAAGGTACCAGCATCTGTAGTAGGAAGTAGGAAACCCTTGGGTAAGGAATCTACAGTAGGTTCCGAGTGACTAGCTATGTTAGGCATTTTAGCAAATGAATTTGTAAGAACAACAGATATTTCAGTGCCCTCTTCTAAGACGGATCACTTACAAAACAACTATAGCACTAGAGAAAAATATGAGAACTGTCTCAAGGAATAAATTCCTTGAGACTGGAGACAAACTTAATATAAAGCAAACAAAATAACACCGTCTCCCCGTCAACGGCGCCAAAATTTGACACGGCTGTCGCAACCCTATCAAAAATAAAAACAACCGGTCTCTATAAAATGTAGTAGAGCCAGTCGGGTATCGTATCCACAGGGAGATAGGAATTCTGTATGCTAACTAAGTCTGCCTTGGTTACCATTTCTTGGGGGTTGATTATTTGATTCTAAATTACTGAGATATAGAGAAAAGGAATAGTCAAGAAACAAGCAATAAGTTCTAATGAAATTACCGGAAAGAGAGAAACAGCTAGGACAGTCGGTTCACCATGGTTTTCTAGGGATCCAATCTAGGGTCAAAAGTTGGCATAAACTCGGTCTGCGCGGTATTGAAAAGGTCCTTCCGGTCCGCTTTCCGCCCTAAAACATTACTAACTTAGCTTCCTCCCTCATTAGAATGTCCTAATGTTCACTGCGTGTCTTACCCCTCCCAATCTTCCGATCTAGGTCAAGGTGTATTAAATCAACTAGATAAATGCGTCGACTCAAGCAGCTAATTGCTATTAATTGCATTGATTAACAACACAAACCTAATTCTAGCCAAGCCTAATCACCTAACGTAACCTCCCTAATAACCATGGCTCCCCAATGCCATCATAAGGAGATTAGCTATGCATGATTAAAGTTGAGAAATTAATAATAACAAACGAAACAATTAACTTCAATATGATAATAAAGCGATAGTTTATGAACCCTAATACTAGAAATAAATTACTAAAGACAGCAAGAAAATAAAGTAATAGAGGAAAGAAATGACAACAATAAGAACAATTACAATCAATAATAATTGAAGTTAAAGATCGAAAGTACCCAATACAATAAATTCCAAAAGTTAGAGTTCTAGGTTTAAGGAGTAGAGAGCCAAAAAGGAGATGATAAACGTTCTGCCTGCCGTCCTCCTCTTTTATTCTAAGATAGAACTAAAATATCCAATAGGTAAATCTAAAAGATTGCGTAGAAATATTTTAGCATCAAAACCTCTCGATCGAGAATAAACAAACTACTCGATCGAGAATAGTAAACGTAAAACACCTCGATCAAGAAAAGCAGGTACTCGATCGAGGAACTCAATAAACACCCTTCTCGATCGAGCAAAGTAAGTACTTGATCGAGGGTTCTCAGCATAAAAGGGTGCTCGATCGACCAGTTTTAGCAAACAACTTAGTCGATCGGGTAAGCTAACACTGTATCAGCACGGATGAACTCAAAACATCTTCCGAAGCCACTACACGCGTCCCTAGGTGGCAAATTCCAGGCTTCGATTCTTCTATCTCCAGAATGCATGCAAACGGGACAGGTTCAGGCTTGATTTAGCTCACTTCAGGTCCAACCTTGCAAGTAACGCCAAACAGAACCAAGTAGACTATTCGGGGGCATTTGTAGCTAGATGCTACATAAATAACATTGAAATGCGTGTAAATATTGGATAATAACCCTATATAAAATGCACGCATCAATATACGACCATGATGGAGGCTTTTGAGAAGTTGTCGGAGGAGGAGAAGGCGATCATCGAGCACCCAATCTAAAACTAAACTAATATCAATCTGTTGATCTCCCTGACAACGGTGCCATTTTGATAGTGGGGTTTGTCGCTTTCCCCCAATCAGGCGATTCACTTAACTAAACTAATGTAGTAGGGTAGTCGAGGTCTAACCACAAGGAGATCAAGTATTGAGTACTAGTTTTGTCTTAAATTATAAGTTAGCTACGCGAATCACAAAGTTAGTTGATATTGAACTAATTAACTAAATTAACAACTAAGACTACTAAAGTAAGAAAGCAAGTAATAGAAATAATAATAATTTAAACAATAAATAAAGGCCTAGGTTCCGATTTTGTCCACCGACATGCTCATTTACTATGGTAATTCCCGTTAATTAGTCGTTAAGATGAAGTGTAAGGGGGAAAACGCCTCTAATTCGCCTACTAACTCCCTCCCGGGCTCATAATAAGACACTAGTATCCCTAACTCACCTCCCTCCCGTGTTCGTGACTCGGACTCCCTAATTCAATACCCAAATACCCGAGTATTAGTCAAGGTTATAAAACTCGCGTTGGTTTCCAAGTCATCACACTCCCTTTCTCGAGGGTCGATTTCAAACTCAAGATTAAAAGCACCCTCCCTCGGTTCTCCCTCTCGGGTTCAACCTAGGTCGACAACTAGTCTAAATGAGGTGGTCTAACTCCTAACCTAATTGGTTCTCACCAATGGTTAAAGGTTAAAAGTCAATCACCAACAACAAATAAGACTATAACAAGTCAAATCCTGCAATCCTCCCTAACCAACATTCCAACAACTAATTAAAATCGGGTTTAATCAAGTAACTTATACATGTCGGGGTTAAATCGAATCCTAGTGAAAATACTTCTCACTAATCATAAAAAAATTAACATTAAACATACTAACTACTATTCTAATAACAATATTAAACATAGTGCTAACAATAAAGATTGAAACTTTAAAGTAAACTAAACCAAATTAAACAAATAACAATAACAATAACATTAACATTAAACATGATAAGAATAATAAAGATTGGAACTTTAACTAACTAATTGCTAAACATGAATAAATTAACACTAAACATAATAAAGAGTAATAAAGACTAAAACTTTGACAAAGTAAAATGATTAAACTAATTAAATTAAAACATAATAATATCTAACTAACAATAAGAAAAATGGGAGAAGAAATGATACCATACTTGTATTAAAATTGGAGAATGAGATGAGAAATTCAACTTATAATTGTTATAAATTAAAGTGATAGACTAAATCTAAACTAAACAAGGAAGAAAAGATGGAATTTTTTGTGATCTCAAGCTCTGCCTCCACCAACCAAAAATGAAGACTCCTTGTTTATAAACCCACTGTCTCCGTTTTCTATGAAATTAAAACCAATCAAAATAAAGGCTTTTTCCAACTAAGCCTAGACAAGACTAAAAAAAGATGTCTTAGCTAATTTGTGTCTTTAAGCTGCCAGCCAAATTGTGGGTAGTAATGGCCAAAATGACGAGTAACATGTGGCCCAACAGAAGACAACTCAAATGCTCTTTCTTGGACTCATAGTGTTTAACTTGCTTGTCCTTGATCCG
Organism: Silene latifolia; assembly: GCF_048544455.1. Taxonomy (NCBI): domain Eukaryota; kingdom Viridiplantae; phylum Streptophyta; class Magnoliopsida; order Caryophyllales; family Caryophyllaceae; genus Silene; species Silene latifolia. Next base: position 197,613,905 of record NC_133538.1, on the reverse strand, counting down.
ACTTAACACGTCTTATTTATTCATTTTTCGCTCTTCATAATACCTATAAAATAAAGTAACAGAAGCAGTACCAAATTCCGAAAAGTCTTATAATGACACTAATTTATGAAAAGCAATTATATTTTTCATTTTTATTTCAAAATAAAGGAATTATACTATCTTAAGCTATTTATTCCGACTAAATAAGAGACAAAATATGGGTTTAAAGCACGTGAAATATTGAGTTATCACCTTCCATATGCCATTTGGAGAGATCGGGGTCACTTTGGAGGATTATGGTATGATATCCGCCTTGCCTTGTGCAGAGGAGCCGATGGTGTGGCCAGAGATGGCCAAGAGGGTGGATTCGGCTGAGGCTAGGAGCCTAGTTGGTTGGAACCTAGCCAGGGCCGCGGCTAGGGTACCCGGCCTAGTCCTGAGTTTTTACATCAAAGATTACTTTGATGGTAAGGTTCGGACGAGGGTGTAGATGACTGAGGGTGGTGGTATGGTTCCTCCTCCGCCGTGTACAAAGGGCAGCGAGCTCGGCTTTGGCTTTGGTGTTTCTTGTCTTCGATTTACTTCGGAGATAAAGGGGAGAGGCTGTCGACGAACCTTCTGCCCTTCCTTTGTGACTTCAGTAGCCTGGGTTGTCTGGACTGGGTTACTCCTAGTTTTCCGGTCCTCACTCGATACATGAGGGTCATGGTTCGTCCTGAGTTGATCGAGAAAGGGACTTCTCCTGCTAATGTTGGTCCAGGGCTCATCCTAGAGGTATGAGTTGCCCTTTCATTTTATCTTCTTTCCATTTGAAATAATTTGAAACAAAATTTGATAATTCTCGCGAAATGAAAGATCATTTAACTCTAGAAATGTTAATCTTCTGCCTAGGCTTGAAAGAAATGTGTATAATCTCCCTTCCCCTCGCCCCTTTGTATGAACAAAGAGAATAAGAAAATGAGCAACTGTCATTTCTTCTTATATGAATAAGAAGATGATCGAGTAAAAATGAAGGATCGATTTAGTAAATAAATGATTATTTTTACAAATGAAGGATCATTTGATCAAATCATATCATAAACCCTTTCTTTTTAGGCTTGGGTGTACTCGTACTTCCCTGACTTCGCACCCACGAGGGCAGCAAACGTGGCTAGGGAGTACCATGTAGTGAGGGACTGAATCATTTGCAGGCAGAAGAGCCAGCGTTCTTCTTACGACACCTACAGGAGGGGTGTCAACGCCCTGTAGCTTGACAGTGTACGCATTTTTTCTTTTCTTGTTTAATTCGTTTAAAGCTTTACTTCTACTTTGCCTTTGGTTGTGACCCTTGTGACTATACTTTAGTGGATACCGAGACCCTGGGAGGCTTACACTGGTGAACCAGCCTTCGTGTCTGACGTTCTTAGGCCTAGAAGCTCAAGTAGGCTGCTTCTTGCGATGCCCATGGGGTCTGTTTGGTACCTGGGTGAGCGCTTAGCTCGGCAGTGCCTTCGCGACACCTTCACGGTTCCCATCGATCCTCCACGGACGATGTTCAGGGAGCCTTTGGAGGCTTTGAGGATGGCTGACCTTGCTGGAGCGAGCGGTGACACCCTCATCCTTCCTGACCTGGAGTACTCGGAGTTTGTACAGAGGAGGTTGGCGTACTGGCCAATCGTGGTAAGCATTTCCTACCTTTGTGTTTTCTCAAAATAATGATTTTCTTGAAAATGTCGTTAGAGATGACCTCTTGAACCTTGGAAGAGATCGATGTGGCGGACGACAAGCCCCTAGTTTTCCCTGAGACGCTAGAGTACGCATGCCCAGCTTGGTACGCCGGTGTCCATGGAGATCCCGTCCTTTCTTGAGTTGGTGACAGAGGTTGGACTCGATGACTGGCAGCATGTCGTGAGGAGGGTAAGCCCTCAGTTTAGACTTCATTTTTATCTCTTTTAATAACATGTAGGAACATGATAATGATCTCATTTGAAAATGAAAATCTAGGTAGCGCCATCGAGGCACGTGGAGCTATGGAGGATGGCGAACCGGCTGCGGGCGACGGCTGTTGATGCACTTTCGGGCAGTTCTGGACGACAGGTATGAACCTTTCCTTTCTTTGGTGAAGATATGAATTCCCTAAATACTTGTATTTTGTCATTTATTGCTTCTTCTTTTGTTTTATAGTGGGAGTGCGAGTTGGAGCGTGAGCTGGAGCAGTCACGAAAGAAGACGACCCGCCTAGCGAGAGAGCTGGAGGTATGAGATGCTGACATCACCACTTTAGAGGCGAGAGTGGCCGACTTGGAGAGGCGCCTAGCAGGAGCTGCGTCATCTCTTGAGTTGGTCTCTTCCTGAGAAGAATTAAGAAAGGCCGAATAGTATAAATAGAGGCCTCGGGTTAGCTTCTATTTTCACAATTTTCTCCTCTATAATTCCGTAGCCTAGAATTAGACATCAAATAATTGTAGAAAAAATATTCTTGTCAAAAAAATGGATGCCTTTGAATCCCGACTCAGAGAATGGACGAATGAATTTTCGAATGTGGAGAAACACGACATGACCGCCTTCAATATTGGATCGATCATTAGCCTTAAGCAAGTGAAAGTGGTAAGACCCTTATTAGATGCTTGCCTTTAGTATTGAACCCATGATTTACATGTCTTTGCCTTTCCTAGAGGCGAAATTTACCCTTTTCTGGAGGAAATTTGCAGCAGTTGGTGGATGGGACGCAGAGAATCTTCCAGTTTTGCCCCATAGTTCCCAAGGGTATAAAAATAAATTTAGAGACCTGCTTGGACTGACCAAAGATGAAGTAGATCGACTTGTGACCTCTAAAGGTGTAAGAATGTTTGACCTGGTAGACCGATTCATAGACTTGGAAGACCCCACTATTTCTTATGCTGCGAGACGCAGGGCATTTGGGTTTTGCCTTCTACGTTGCTTTATCTTGAAAGGCCACGTCGACACTGAGATGAGGGGAGACCCTCGCTTTCTCGGGATAATTGAACAAATGGAGCTGCGTAAGAGCCCAGCTTACTTGGTGTTAGGAGAGACCATCCTAGGACTTGACAACAAAAAGACGAACAACGAGCTACTCCACCTTGGAAGTCCCATCATTTTACAGGTAAAACGACTTTGCTTCTCTTTTTATTCGACCGTTCTTTTCTTTTTTTCGTTTTTTTTCGGCCAGGACCCTGCTTCTGATGGTTCCTTTCTTTATTATGCAGATCTGGGTCATGGAAAGGCTCCGTTTGATAGAGCACCCAGTTGATGTTTCCGGATATCGCTCGCGATCTATTGCAATGAGGACAAGGTTTTACATGGTGGATTTTACTCGAGTCTGCAACTATTGGGAAAATAAGCTGAAGAGTGAATGAGGGCCCCTAATTAGATGGATCATTCCATGTTGGCATCTTAGAGTATTGACAGGAGTGTCAACCCTCAATCCTACGCGTTCTGTTAACATTCCTGGCTTGGAGTTCATGGTCAGCATATTTCCAGAGAGGCTTTTGAGATAAGTGAGTTTGATACAAAAAATCCCGAAGCTTGACACTGCACTACAGCTAGCCATGGCGTACACAGCCGACTCTTGCTTTGAATGGGTGCTCCGTTGGGTTGCAAGGAACATTTGTTATATACCGAATCCTATTGGTTCACTGTGGGTGTCAAATTCCTATTTGCAATGGACTAAAGCTGGCACCTCCGAGCTTGTTGATTACAAGATCCGTGAGGTGGCTAAGGAAAACTAGAAGTATTTGAATGAAGAGGAAGAGGAAGCCGGATTTCGAGTTGTTCGCCCGAAGAAGAAACCGAAGAGAGCTCCTCCTATTGAGAAGATGATGGTGGATAAAATAGTAAGGTTAGACCACGAGAAAGACCCTTAATGAGCAAGTCATAGATAGCGCAAGAGCGCCTCCCTCGAGGCCGAGACAAGAAGTATGATAAGAATGACAAAGGCAAGGAGAAGATGGAAGAGTAGGAGTAGCCTAAGTTCTTTATTATTATTATTATTATTATTATTATTATTATTATTATTATTATTATTATTATTATTATTATTATTATTATTATTATTATTATTATTATTATTATTATTAATGTTGTAATAAAAGGTAAGGTTTTTAGAATTCTAGCCTAGCATTTATTTTTCAGCACTTGTTTTATATATTATTTAGCGTATTATTATTATTATTATTAAACAAATGAATAAAAAATTTATTTAGTTAATGAACTATAATTGTTTCCCTTTATTAATTCTTCCGAATTCCAAATGTCAGAGCATTCTTCCTTCTATTTGCAGTTACAGAATTGAAATAATTTTCGGTTATATCCTGTGAAGGATTGCCTATGTATTCATTTTAAAATGAAATCAAAACCAGAACGTAGTTCGAAATAAAGGATGTGCAAAGGAATAAATGTTCAAAGCAAGAGCTTAAAATGAATGTAGGGAATAAGCATGGTGCTTTACTTACTCCCAAAATGTAATTGAGCCATTTGACGATATTGAAAATGACAGAAAAAATGCTAAAACACCATAGCGAGATAGCACGGATTTCGAGGTGGTTGTGGGCCATGTATATCGTGTCGCATGAGCGGCACGTGGTTCATGCGTGTCGCGTTTTTTGACCTATTCTAAGGGTAATATTTTTTAAGTTGATCTAGATTAGTCGGATTTAAAAACTCATTCCCGTCTAAGTCTGTAATTCTAACCACACCCCCTGATAGTATGGACTTGACCAAGTAAGGTTCAGCCCAGTTAGGTTTAAATTTTCCCCTTGGGTCGACTGGCAAAAGGACTCGAACAGATTTAAGGACCACATCTCCCTCTTTAATGTTTCGAGGTTCGGCCTTCTTGTTGAAAGCTATTCTAATCCGTGCTTGATATGTTTGAATATTTTGCAAGGCACGTAATCTTCTCACGTCCAGGAGGATGAGTTCATCATATCTTTCCTTATTTTATCCAGTTTCGGGAATTTGGCTTTCGAGTAAAATGCGTAGAGATGGGATCTCTAGCTCTACTTGCTGTACGGCTTCCATACTGTATGTTAAATAGAAAGGAGTAGCTCAGTGGACGTCCTCATTAAGGTTCGATATCCCCACAATTAAAAGGGTATCTTGTTAGGCCAGTCACGATAATTGTCTATCATTTTCTATATGATCATGACAACATTTTTGTTTACTACTTCTACTGCTCCATCTGTCTGGGGTCGGTAGGGCGAAGAATGATGATGCTGAATCTTATACATGGCCAGTACCTATTCAGTATCAGCTTCAAAATGGGACCCGTTGTCGCTAATTATCTCAAATGGGCATTTGTATCGACAAATGATGCTAGCCTGTATGAACTTAGCCACTTGTTTGGACGTCAGATCAGTATAGGATGCTGCGTCAACCCTTTTAGTGAAGTAATCTATTGCTACTATATGAAGCAATGCCCTCATGTTCCCGCGGGAGTGATCTTCCCGATTATATCGATTCCTCAGGTAGAGAACGGCCAAAGAGATGTTATTGTATATAACAAAAATGGCAGAACATGTTGCACATTCCCGAAGATCTGATAGTTGTGACAATGTCTGACATATTTGACGCAGTGTGTTTCCATGGTCGTCGAGTAATAACCTAGGCGCATGATTCTCTTGGCCATCATGGGTCCACTCATATGAGCGCCAAATTCGCCGTCATAGACTTCTTCCATAACCTTTTTTGCTTTTCAATGATCAAGGCAAAGCAAAATGACGCCTTGTGGCGTTATTTTATACAACTCCCCTTGATTCAGGACGTATTGATATGCCAGCAAACGTATAGCACGCCATCCTCTTTTGTCCATGTCTGGTGGACATTCGCCATTAAGTTTGTAATTTAGGATAGCGTGGTACTAAGGCTCTTCCCGACCTTCTTCTTCATCAGTTAGGAAGTGTACATAGGCTGGCTCAGACCACCTTTCGATGCATAGTGGCATTTCTATCATATTGCCACGCATGTTAATCAAGGATGTGAGTTTCACGAGAGCATCTGCGAACTCATTATCCTCTCGAGGTAAATGAAAGTAGGTGACCTGTTCAAAGAACTAGGCTACTTGATCTATCCTGGCTTGATAGGGTGCAAGGCTCTCACTTCAGATTTTCCAGGATCTAGTGATTTGATTGATGATTAAGGACGAATCTCCATGAACTCGAAGTCTTTTGATGCTTAGGCTGATTACTGCTTGTAAGCCAATGAGGCATGCCTCATATTCTTCCGCGTTATTAGTCACCTCGAAGTCGAGTTTGACAGAAATTGGTGTATGCTCGCCTTCAGGAGAAATGAGCAACACTCCTATACCATACGCTCTTAAGTTGGAAGCCCCATGAATTAGAGATCCCATGACCCCATATTAGTGTGTAGGATATCTTCATTTGGAAATGACCATGTGTCTATCACCTATGTGTCATGTATAGGGTGATCTGCAAAAAATTCGGCCACTGCTCGTCCCTTAATGATTTTAAAGGCACGTATTCGAGATCGAACTCAGAAAGCATTATAGTCCATCTTGCTAGCCGGCCGTTTATAACTGGCTTTTTGAATATGTATTTAATAGGATCCATTTTTTAATAGACTTTGACGGAATAGCTGAGCATGTAATGGTGCAGCTTCTTTGTTGCCCACACAAGAGCAAGACATGTCTTTTCGAAAGGTGTATACTTCGTTTCGTATTCTAAGAACTTCTTACTAAGGTAGTAGATAGCTCTTTCCTCCTTTCCTACTATCTGAGCGAGCATGGCTCCCATGGATATTTCTGTGACGGTAAGGTAAAGAGATAAAGGTTGGTCTTTCTGTGGTGGCATAAGAACAGGTGATTTAGCTAGAATCTCCTTGATCCTTTCGAATTCCTTCCGATAATCATTGTCCCATATGGTGTGGTCTGTCTTCTTGAGCGTTTTTAATATTAGCTCGTAGATCATAGTAAGTTTGGAAATGAATCGGCTTATGTACTGTACCTTACCCTGAAATCTACGTACTTCCATCTCCGTCTGCGGCTGGGGCTTTTCGATTAGAACCTTGAACTTGGATGAATCGATCTCTATTCCCCTTTGACCGACTACCTATCCTAGCAGCTTGCTTGATGTTACTCCGAACGTGCACTCCTGAGGATTGTGTCTCACGTGGCCTTGCCTGTCTTTGGATTTGACGATCATGACATCCACGTATACTTCCACTTCTTTCTGCATCATGTCATGTATCAGGGTTATCGCGGCGCGTTGTTATGAAGCCCCAACATTGATTAATCTAAATGGCATGACGTTACCCTTAGCATTCTATGTCTAGAATAATTCTCGCGATGCCAATGAACACGGATGCTCACAGATATCTGAGTAAGGGGCGAGGGTACGTATTAAGAAGCTCTTTATTTGAACACCTACTCCCGCCCGCCTCGATAACGACCTCTACTAATGATCAGGGAAGTCATTTATACTCGATGTGCTTTTGATTATATGCATGTAATGCAACATCCACAGATTAATCCTAGCATGTGAATATTTGACTAAGTCGGTTGACAAAATATTTAGCATTAGAAGGGGTGGAAGTAGAATTAGATTCATTACATGTGAGTTGCATACAAGATGAAGAAAGCAAATATAATATAAAATACAAGACGAATGTACATCATATAAATGCCAAAGACGGGATTAGGAAAGAAAAAGAAATAAGGAGGACTAAAGAAAAGGAAATAAAAGGAAAAGAAAATTAACTGAAAAGGAAATAAAAATAAAAGAAAATTGAAAGAAATAAGGATATAAAAATAAATAGGTTAGAAGGTGATAATAAGGGGTAAAAGTCGATTAATAGTAATCTAATATAAGCTACGTCAAAGCGAGAAAGAGTTCAGAGGCAGAAGCTAGCCTAGAACATGCGCAACAATGAGTGCGTAAAAAAAAAAAGCCTTTCAGAAAAAAACCCTAATACCGACTAAAAGAGCGAATGCTCATCTCTATCTAGAGCATTAATTTCCATGATAATGGCTCATTCTTCTTCATCTAAATCACCAAAAAAACATAACAAAAGTAGTAGTAGTAATGAATCATTGAAATGGAGTGATAGGAGGATTGTTTGTGAGAAGAAGCAGGGGCCAGGAGAAGATGATGTTTTACGTACAAAGCCCATACATGAACTGAACTCGATCCTTGGCTTATCCTTTGAGGATGAGGAGAACCCTGAAGGTAACATCCAATAGGTGACAAAGAGGGGGAAAAAAGCAAGGTTTGCACTCCCAGGTAGTTGTGACATTAGAGAATAATGAGACTGCTATGGAGGATTTGTTGCAATTCACATCTGAGGATGTAAGTGAAGAAATAGTGTACTGGAACCAGGCTGTTTACTGCTTTGTTTAGGAGCAAACCTTCCTTGGGAGGTTTTGCAGGGGTATGTGCATAGAATTTGGGGACGACATGGTATGACAAGATCTCCTTCTTACCAAATGGTATTTTTTTGGTAAGATTTAAGAAGATGAAGGATAAGGATGAGATATTGAATGCAGGATATCATATGTTTGATAACAAGCCCCTGATAGTTAAGCCTTGGCAAGAGGATACTGATCTTTTGAAAGACGAAGTAAAAGTTATTCCTGCGTGGATTTGTATACATGGTTTGCCTCTCAAGTTTTGGGGCACATGTTTACCTTCCATTGCAGGACTAGTTGGCCCCTATGTGAAGTCTGATGCTGCAACTAAGAATAAAACTAGACTGGGTTTACTAGGACAATGATTGAATTGAAGGTTGGGCAAGCCTTCCCTTGATCAGTTAAATTTCGAGATGAGAATGGAAAGATTGTTCTGCTAAATGTCGAATATGAATGGAAACCTATCTTGTGTGATAAATGTAAGGGATTAGGGAATGAAATCAAGAAATGCAGAAAAGATCAGCACGGGAATGCTCAGTTAAGGCCTACTGTTAAAAAAGTTTGGAGACCTATTCCTAAGACCAATGTGAGCAACCCTGCTGTATGTGATAAAGAGTTCCCTGCTCTGCCTACATTAATAACCCCTCGTCTGATTGAGAATACAACTCCTGAACCAGATGTTATTGCAGGTCCCCCTGTATCAGCATCAGAACCTCCTGATACTGCTAATGCTGATGACAATATTCAGGTGGAAGATATTACAGATGAGGAAATTGAAATTTTGGAGAATCAGGTAGTGGATATTGGTGACCCTAATTCTACTATTAATAATAATGAATACTATAGGGTTCAAGAATGTTCGTGGCATGAATAGTGTGAATAAACAAAAAATAGTTAAAAGTTTTATCACAATAATGAAGCTTGTTTATTTGGTCTTTTAGAAACAAAAATAAATGGTGTTAATGTAGGTAATATAGCTCATAATATGCTAGAGGGTTGGAGTGTCACAACTAATTGCAGCTTGTATAAAGGAGGAAGGGTCTGGTTATTATGGCGTCCTAATATCTATGATGTTCATATTATTCAATATGATCCTTAATTTATTCATTCCAAAAATTTTATTAAGGCAACTAAGAAAGTTTTCCTTCTCACTATTGTTTATGCTTTTAATGAGGGCTCTGAGAGACTGGATTTATGGGATAAATTGAAATCTATTGCTAGTCAGTGTGTTGATCCTAAGGCTTTAGCAGGAGATTTCAACACTGTCATTTCTCATGATGAGAGATTGGGGGCTGCTACTAAACAGGAGGACAGGGATGCTTTTATTGATTGCCTGACTGCTTGTGGCATGCTTGATATCCCTGCAACTGAAGCCTACTTCACATGGACAAATAAGCAGGAATCTAACCACGAGAAATATAGTAGACTGGATAGATTCTGGTCAACCAAGAGTGTGTAGATGTGTTTCCTAATATTCATGCTCATTTCCATCCTGAGGGGCTAATGGATCATACTCATTGCATTGTCAGAAATATTAAATTGGATGGAAGGAGATCTACTAGCTTCAAATATTTTTAACATGTGGAGTGATGCTCCTTATTTTCTTGATACTGTAAGGAGTATATGGAGTCAACAGATAAGTGGCACAAAGATGTTTGGTGTGGTCAAGAAATTGAAAGCTCTAAAGGGAGGTCTCAAAAGACTTAATAAAGATTGTTTTTCTGATGTAGAACTCAAAGCCAGCAAAGCTATTATTACTCTTAAGGATATTCAGCTGCAGCTCCAGGACAATTATGACAGACCTGATCTTATTACTCTAGAGTTGCAGGCACTTGATGAGGTGAAATTCTGGTCTAAAGCAAGGGACACTTTCTTACAGCAGAAAGCAAAGGCTCAATGGCTAGATGAAGGGGACAGCAATATAGCAGATTTCCATAGTGTCATTAAGAAAAGATGCCTGAGAAACAAGATTGTACAGATTGAATACCAGAATGGCAACCTCTGTACTGATACAGTTACCAGGGTTTATTTGGTAGCAAGAAGATGACTGAACAGGTGAGAAATGAGGTACTGCAAACAGGTTCCTTTTGTAATGAGAACCATGCTATATCCTTATTAGCTCCTGTCACTAAGGAGGAAATTAAAGGTGTAGTATTTTCTATTCCTATTGACATAGCTCCTGGGCCTGATGGTTACACCAGTGGATTCTTCAGGGACTCCTGGGACATTGTTGGGGATGAGGTCTGTAGTGCTATAAAGGATTTCTTTGCTACGGGTTGTCTACTCACTCAGATAATAGCAACCAACATCACTCTTATCCCTAAGTGTGACAGACCAACTGCTGTTAGCCATTTCAGACCAATAGCTTGTTGTAATCTGGTTTACAAGGTGATTTCAAAATTGCTTTGCAATAGGCTTGCTACTGTTTTACCTGATATAATACATGAGAACCAAGGAGCTTTTATTAAAGGAAGGTCTATCATTGAAAATGTCCTTATTTGTCAGGACATTATTCATCTGTATGCCAGGAAAGCAGTCACTCCAAGATGCCTGTTCTAAATAGATTTGCAAAAAGCCTATGACACGGTTGAGTGGGATTTTGTTGAACAAATGCTTCATGGTCTCAAATTTCCACTTCATTTTATCCAGCTAGTAATGCAATGTGTAAGGTCAACCTCATTTACCTTGTCTCTGAATGGAAATAACTTTGGTTATTTTAAAGGACAAAGGGGACTAAGGCAGGGAGACCCTATTTCTCCCCTTTTGTTCACTATTTGCATGAAGTATTTAACCAAACTGGTCAAATTTGCCACAGATAGATGGCCATTCCAATATCATCCTCTTTGCAAGAATCTGAAACTCACTCATCTCATGTTTGCAGAAGATTTGCTTCTTTTCTGCAAGGGTAAGCCCCAGTCCATTTGGCTTCTCATGAGAGCTTTCTCCTCTTTCTCTAAGGCCTCTGGCCTAGCTATGAAAAATGCTAAATCTGAAATATTCTTTAATGGAGTTACTGAGGACATTAGAGAGGGTATAAAACAGGTGATTGGCTTCAAGGAAGGCACTATGCCCTTCAGGTACCTGGGGGTGCCTATTAAAGCAGGCAGGCTTACCAAGCAAGAATGCTCTGCCTTAACTGAAAAGATGGTGGCTAGGATTAGAGGATTGGGAGCAAAAAAGCTTTCCTATGCTGGCAGGGTTACACTCATCAATGCTGTTCTCAATACTCTTCAGAATTATTGGGCTCAAATGTTCATTATCCCTAAGAGCATCATCAACCATATTATGGCTATTTGCAGAAACTTTCTGTGGGTTGGCTCCCTTGATTACCATAGAATTCCTCTTGTAGCCTGGAATAAGGTTACATTGTCTAAAAAGGAGGGGGGATTGGGGATTAAGAAAGCTGATGTTTGGAATGTTGCCACAGTGGGCAAGCTAGTTAATTGGATCTACTGTAAAGCTGATAGGCTTTGGATTAAGTGGATAAATGATGTGTATATCAAGAATCAGGAGTGGCATAGCTATTCTCCTCCTACTGATGCAACCTCGATTTGGAAAAATATTTGTAAAGTGAAAGAAAAGCTCAAAGATGGTTATACTGATAGCATCTGGACCATGAGTTCTAAAGGATACTCAATCAAGGGTGGGTATGACTGGCTTGGTCCTGCTCATATAACCCTTAACTGGATTGCTATTGTGTGGAACAACTGGAACATCCCAAAACACTCTCTGACTACCTGGCTTCGAATGCATGAAGGAATGAACGTGAAGAGTAAATTATTCAGATTTGGTTGTTGTGCAGATGACGTTTGTATACTTTGTGAGAGACAGCCTGAAACTGTGGAGCACCTGTTCACAAGCTGTGTGTACACTGTCAGACTTTAGAGCCATCTATTACAGTGGTATGAAGGCACATTCCCAACTGTGAACAGCTTGATTGCAGACAATAAGAATGGTATGCAGTAGAAGATTAAGGTTGCCATGTTCAATGCCTTCCATTATTCCATATGGTATCAAAGAAACAATGCCAGGATCAATGAATGGCTGCTAAGACCTGAAATAGTTGCTGCTCGTATAGAGGAGGATATTAAGAGAAGAGTTAAACAGAAATGTAGGGCAGATGATGACCAGACTGTCCTGCTTTGGCTGCAAAGCATGGGAGTGGTATGATTTGTTTGTAATGGGACTCGATCCCAGAACCTCATGTACTTATGTTTCTTGATATGATATATGATATACTCACATTACACCAAAAAAAACAATGAGTGCATCCTCTGGAAGAGGCCCATCACCCACTGCGTGAGTTCTGGGATGGGTTATGACTGTGAAAGTCAGACTCAGTTGGTTATTTATGGTTGATTAATTACGAAAATTTATTTTATTTACTTATCAGTATAAAACAAGATGTCGAAAGATGAAATAAAAGATTTTGCTAAAAATAGATGTGAAAGAATCGATCTAAAACCGCTTAACATTGATTATTAAAAAATGATTTTGAAGCATAAAACAAAATTGAATTGATTAAGAAGAATTAAATAATGAAAATTAGTTGATATGTGCAAAACTCGGATTAAGAGGACCTAATATTAATTATTAGACCTCTTAAGCAAAGATTAATTGATTTAAGACGATTTAAATTAGCTATGATTAATTATTAGCAATCTAAATCGAATTAAATAAAATAAAGATGAAAACATTGAAAAATAAAATAAAAGAATAAAAGTGATCTTCCTCGGATCTGAAAAGATGCTCGGATCGAAAATGAATTAGGCACGCAAACCAAGACGAAAAGAGAAGACGATCAGCAGGTCAAGCGACTTCCTCAGTGGCGCAGAAGACGCCGCGTTCCTTCTAAAGGGTGCATCTACTGATGCGTTTTCTCTAGGCATCAGATCTGGTATGTATTCTTAACACGGTTTTAGAAATTGATTTTTTTGAATGATTAAAAGGTTTTTGGCATCATATAATAGACAAACGTAAATAAAGTACAAAAATAATAAATACAAAGTTAAATAGGATTTTACACCCTCAGACTTACATATTAGGGTCGCGAGATTTAACTAAAATCGGCTTTTTAGTGGTAACTTGACTTGATCTATGCAAATTTGAAAGTGCCATTGAAAAATGATTTTAAAAGATTGATTTAATGTGATTGTGTAGTGGTCAAATTGGCCGGTCATGCAAAACGAGACTGGTACCCAGAAGGATTTGGGCTTACGTGGTGAGTGATCAAGCACGTAGGCGTCAATAGCAAATGCTCGTGGTCTTAGAATGCAAAGGGAGAAGAGAAGGGCAGACACTCGCGTGAAAAATAGGTGAGGCGAATGCCTCTATTTATACTAATCACGAGGAGGGGTTTTTGGAAAGGAAATGATAAAGATAGACCCTTCCCCAAGCAAGCGTGAAGATGCGAAGCTTGCGTCAGAAAAAAGTTATCCTGGAGAAGAGGCGCAACAAGTGCTGTGCTCCCCAGAAGAGGCGCATCACTTGGTGCGTCCTTCCGTGACAGCCCATCGTATTTTGGGCATAACTTTCTCTTGAAGAATTGGATTATGGTTATTTTGGTGGCGTTTGAAAGCCAAGACAAAAATCTAGAACTTTCAATGAAATAGGCCAGACCCAAAAAAAGTCGTTATCACCTCGTAAAACGGGCCTAAAGATCGTGTTGTCGTATTTAGCTAAAATGAAATGCACATTTTGCAACGTAAACGTAAGTTTAGCCTATGGAAGTGACATGGGACTCAAAATGAGACATAATCACGACATTTAATGACATCCTAACCTTAGGTGGACAAGCACATTGCTTTGACTCGGGATTTACGGTTTCGGGACAATAAGGGACGGTTTTGCCCCCGGACACCGATTTGAGTCTAATTACTGCCAAAACGACTATAATGACACCTAGATGACAACCATGAGGTAGACACAAGTTTATGAGTTACCTTTTATTAACCGATTTATAAAACGTCATAAAATCGCGACATATGCTAAACACGCGGTCCAATCATCACTAGGTGTTTGGCGGGAGGTACAGAAATGAGGTATCTACAGAGACCCCACTTTGACTGAGGCTTGGATAAGACGAAAGTCAAAGTATAGCCCTCAGGTCAATAGAATATTACAACCTGAAAACTATGGCGACGCGAGGAAGCTCAAGGGGCCTGAGCCAAGGAACTGTCGTCGGGAACATTTTAGAGTTTGACGACTTCCGGGGAGGGTTGTTTAAAGTCCATTAGACTTCGTAAGGAAGCTCGCCAGCCATAAGAAGAAACATACCTGCAACACCTCTAGGTGAAATAGGACTCAAGGCGCTTCGACAAAAACTCTTTGTGTTTGAAGATAACTTGGTGTCTGAAGGCATTAAGGGTGACAAGGCTTCTGAAGGAACCTCTAACACTTCTGAAGGCTAACTCTGAAGGGTACCTCTAAAGGGAAGGCTGAAGGATAACTCTCCGAAACAACAACATGAGGACGCTTTTAAAAGTTAACTGAAGATAACTTCTGAAGATTACTGAAGGGTATCTGAAGGAATAAAGAACATATGAAGGAATATCTTGAAGGACTAGGGTAAGCTCTGAAAGATCTAAAGGAAGGACATATGAGTGATTAAGGCAAGCTTCTGAAGGATCTGAAGGATTAAGAGAAACTTTTGAAGATCTGAAGGAAGGATTAAGGAATTTTCCATCAAACTTCGTGGGGAGAGTGTGCCTGCGTCGTCTTAAGTGTTACCTGGATATGGTGAAAACCCGGTCTTTTGAACCTAGACCATCTATAAGTTTTCTGACAATTTGAAGCTGACTTCGTACTTGGGCCGTTAAGTGCTTCTGGATCCTTGCTGGGGAATACACTGACTGTCATGGCTCTCGCTGGAAGGATATCAATGATTAAGAGCATCTTGATAATCGGGGTAAAATCCTTGAGCATTACGGCGAATACTGCTAGGGAATTTCTGATGACGGAGACTTAACTGCCGCTGGGGAGAATGAGGGCTCAGGCGAAGCCCCCAGTTGGAGCGAGCACTGCTTCTTAACTATCTGCATGGTTAGTAACCACTCGAATTCGCAGTCCAATAGAAAAATAACACGTAAGCAATTAGCACATGGACCTCGAATGAGGAAGCACACAGGTTTTGCAAAATTCGTTTCTTTATAAAATTTGTTTAAAACTTGCTTAAAGAAATTTGTCACTTGTAATGCGTTATACATATTTAATGGGATTTAGACACATAACTGACGGGACCTCATGCGGACCTAGACTGACAGACCGACGTAATAAAGACATAAGTGAGGCATGATGTAGGGATGACGTCGACATGACTCGGGGGTAACCTTTCTTAGGTATGCGTAGCCCCTAGCCAAATATGGGCGACAACGCGTGTCACTTCTAAAGGTAGAATACCTGCCACATATATAATCGTAAGGCATGGGTAAGCTGTCTTCTTGGACATCTTTCGCCACCGTTTGCTGTATTGAGGCCTGATAACCCAGAGAATCGATCTAAGACCTTGTCACTGTCCAGAACAAACACTAGCTCGACTCAATTGAGACTCGAGGGGTAAAAGAAAGTGTGGACAAGGGAAATTCTTCCACGCAATGTTTCTTTTCAAAAAAACATTTTTTATTTTGAAAGAGTCGCCACTAAATTTTTAAATGAAATTTAGAAAACAAATTTTAGAGATTTTAAATCCATGTGAGACTATGTGTTAGGAAGTTTAACTAATTTCATTAGAAAAAAACCCAACCCCGCCCGTTTCAAAAACGGCTTCTACTAATGGAAAAGGATGGCTATTTTTGTTATGAGCACACGTGAGAAATGCAACCGTTATGCTAATTCTTATCATGTGAATTGAGTTTCTAAGTCGATTTAATGTAAACAAACTTGTCAAGTGAATTTAGCATGTGAGTTCATTCGAAAATAGAGAACACAAACAAAGAGAGGGATAGAAAGGGCTTACGCTTAGCATAAGATAGAATAACAAACGATAGAGATTAGTGTATAAATCAAACCCACAACACATGACACAAGACACGGCCTTAGGGCTCGAAATTCGTGATAAAGGAGGGATGGCTCGCAACCTAGAGCTCGGCCTTGTGTCGTTCCTCGTAATGCGTGCACATCGCCCAATTAGAGTTAGACGTTATCCAAGTCTAACTATATAAAATCAAGGTTTTATTAAAAAAATTTGACTTGGAGAAATAAACAAGTTAAAACCAACCAAATCTAAGCCAGCCAAATTGATTTATAAAACGAGTTAAACAAAATAACAAATTAAATACGATCAATTAATTAAATCCAATTCAAAATTCTAAAAAAATAATAACGAAAATAGGATCGTCAAAAAATTGAAGTTAAAAGACCAAAAAAACGAGAAAATGGAGGAGGAAAGCCGTGTGCTCATACACGGTTCTCAAGGCAAATCTTGCTTCAAAAATTGTCCATTTTTAGTCATCAAGTGCAAATGGAAAGATGATAAGCACACACTTCCGTACTAGCGAGAAACAGGGTGAGAGAAGAGATGGATTCAATTAGAATTAGAGAAGTTGTAAATTTTATTTACATGTTAATTTGTTCATTTTATGTCCTAAAATGTCTAGTGAATTGTATATCTTACCAATTGAAATAAATCGTCGATTTAGTCATATTACTTAGCAAGTCTTGCCTCGAGAATCGTGTCATGATTTAAAGAATTGAAGTAAAATAGCCGAGCAAAAAACGTGTCATATGAGATATAAAAGACCGTTGCACGAAATGAAATAAACTCGTTTTAATTAATTGCCCTCTTCCAACACGAGGATATGTAAACTAGTTAGGCATTTCAGACGATATAAGCCTTTTAATTTCGAGTCAACGCGGGTGTCGGAATGGTACTTTAACTCATACTCAAACTATTCTAGTTTCATTTAGCAAAAAGTATGACGATCTTATACTGACATAAAGTAATGAATAAACCAATAAAAACATAAATAAAAGGGAGAAGAAGGGAGATATTATATGCACCCTCAACCTCACGGTCAAGAACAGATATCCCTTACCGCGCATTGATGATCTCTCTGCTCAATTTAGTGGGGTTGGAGTATTTTCTAAGATTGATTTGAGGTCGGGCTACCACCAGCTGAGAATAAAAGACGAAGATATACCAAAAACAGCATTCAAAACACGATATGGACGCTATGAATTTGTGGTCATGCCATTTGGGCTAACTAATGCACCTGCAGTGTTTATGGACCTAAGGAACCGGGTATTTAGTCCCTATCTTGATTAATTCATTGTTGTTTTTATCGATGATATTTTGGTATACTCTAAGAACAAGGAGGAACATGCGGAGCACATGAGAATTGTGTTGCAAACTCTGAGGTATAGTCAGCTTTATGCCAAGTTGAGCAAGTGTGAGTTCTGGTTAGAGAGGGTGCTGTTCTTGGGTCATATGGTATCCAAGGAGGGAGTTTCTGATGATCCTAGCAAGATAGAAGTTGTGTCTAAGTGGGAAGCACCAAAAAATGTTGCCGAAGTAAGAAGCATTATGGGTCTAGCGGGATACTACATGAGGTTTGTGAAGGACTTTTCAAAGATAGCTAAACCCTTGACTGCACTGATGAGGAAGGAAAATAGATTCACTTGGGATGAGGCTTGTCAAATAACATTTCTTACTTTGAAAGATCGTCTAACTACGTCACCTATCTTAGCCTTTCCTGAAGGTAGTGAGAAATTTGAGGTATACACTGACGCTTCTAAGAATGGATTGGGTTGTGTGCTACTGCAGAATGGTAGGGTTATCGCATATGCTTCACGACAACTAATGCCTTATGAAAAAAACTTCCCAACTCATGATCTGGAATTATGAGTTGTGGTGTTTGCATTGAAACTGTGGCGACACTACCTATATGTAGCAACATTTAAGGTATTCTCTGACCATAAAAGCTTGAAATATATTTATACATAAAAAGAGCTTAATATGAGACAGAGGCGATGGATTGAACTGATTGGTGATTACGACATGAAGATTATTTATCATGAGGGTAAAGCAAATATGGTAGCTGATGCATTAAGCAAAAAATAAGTTCATGCTTTTTTTATGGCTATGTCACAAGTCAAGTTACAAGACGAAGTTGAAAAGATGGGCATTTCTATGATCAGGAAAGGTGATGTGGTAAGTGATCTGACTATTGAACAAGAATTGTATGCGGAGATCCGGGAAAAGCAAAGGGTTGATTAGAGACTAGTGGCTTGGCTTACCAATGTTGAGAAAGGAGAACCAACAAGATTCCAAATTCATGCAGATGAGAGTTTGAGATTGAAAGGGAGATGGTGTGTACCATATGATAAAGAGCTCAAGCGGAATATTTTGACTAAGGCACATAATACTCCTTATTCTGTGCATCCAGGAGGAGATAAGCTGTATAAAGATCTTAAGAAAAACTTCTGGTGGCCGGGAATGAAGAAAGAGGTGGCAGAGTTCGTGTCACGATGTTTAACCTGCCAACGAGTGAAAGGGGAGCATAAAAGACCGCAAGGTAAGGCACATTAGCATAAAAGACCGCAAGGTAAAGTACAATCCTTAGATGTGACTAAATGTAAGCATTTCCATGGACTTCATTGGTTGTTTACCTCGTACTCATAAGGGGGATAACATGATATGGGTAACAGTGGACCGTCTTACCAAGTCTGCTCACTTTTTACCGATGAAGGATACTTGGAGCAAAGCAGAGTTAGCTAAGGCCTATTGCAAGTATATGGTAAAACTACATGGGGTTCCTATGGATATTGTATCTGACAGAGACTCGGGATTTATTTCACGTTTTTGGCAAGAGTAACAAAATGCTATGGGTACTACATTGAAGATGAGTACTACTTTTCATCCAGCTATAGATGGGTAAACAGAACGAACTATCTAGACTTTAGACGACATGTTGAGGGCTTGCCTACTAGAATTCGGTGGATCTTGGGAAGAGAGATTGGATTTGATCGAGTTTTCAAACAATAACAACTATCATGATAGTATTGGGATGGCACCGTTTGAGGCGTTGTATGGGAGAAAGTGCAGGAGTCCTATGTGTTGGGATGATGTGACTGTCTCAGTGGGCTTAGGACCTCGGATGATAAAGGAAATGGTGGAGCAGGTGCACATTATTCGCCAGAAAATGAGAACTGCATAAGACTGTCAAAAGAGTTATGCTGATCTAAAGAGAGGTGACATAGAATTCTTGGTTGGAGACAAAGTGTTGCTAAAGGAGTCACCTATGAACTGTAATACTACGGTTTAATGAGTCTATGGGTACTCTATCGAGTGGGGCGTACTCTGTCGAGTAAGTAGTTTTTGACGCAAAACAGTAGTCTGCCTGTAGGGTACTCGATCGAGTAAGTTGGGTACTCGATCGAGTAGGGGCCACTCGATTGAGTAATTTACTTACTCAATCGAGTAAGTCTGTTTTACGGGTCTGTTTTGACGGGTTTTGCTAATAACGCGAGATTAATATAAAAGGCTTCCGTCATTTTCTTTAATCACTTTTCACCTTTCTAAACCTTTCAAAAGAAAAAAAAGTTACGTAGTTCTCTCTCGTCGCTTGTATGCAAATCCTAATGGCTAGAATCGTCGGATTGTTAAGTTCTTTACGCTGTTGAGACCGTCGTATTATGGGTAAGATCCTTGCACCGTTTTTATATTGTTTAATTGATTTTGGTTAAACCCTAATTTGGTGATTTGGGGGTTTTTATGATTGTATGATTAAGGTAGTATTTGTATGAATGTATGCATAGGAAGAGGGTTCGTAGAAGAGAGGTTTTGAGACAGCTGCTAGATCGTCTGATTCTGTGATTGCTGTTCCAGGTAGGGCTTCCCTACTCGGTATTAATTACATGATTGTGATGATTGTGATGTAGATTGTAATTGTTTGATTGTTTCGGACGGTTGTGATATTGTACTGTTGAATGTTTCAGACGGTTGTTGAGGTTGTGTTGTGATTATTGTTTATCTGTTTGTGTTCTTCACGGTGCGTCCCTGGCTGAGTGGAGTCACTTGCGAGAGTGGCTTCACGCCCTTGATTCGCCTTCTGTGAAACCCGCCACAGAAGGGATGTGCACATTAATGAACATGGGTTTATCTCTCAATGAAGATGAGCGAGGCTTAGGTGGGAACGGCTGCGGTCCCCCACTGGCGGCGAGGAGTATCTGTTGCGATGGGTACTCTGGCAGGGCTACACACTTTAGTATGTAGTCAGTTATGAGGTGATTGGAGACGGAGACTGGGATTGTGTGTGAGCTGTTTGTATGATTGTTTCGGTGTGGCTTTGATTGTGTAATTAGTACTGACCCCGTTTAATGTTTTAAAAACTTTGGTGATCCATTTAGGGATGGTGAGCAGGTTTGATATGATGCATATGGGATAGCCGGGATGAGTCATCACTTGCAGTTAGAAGAGTCTTCCGCTGTGTAAGACGGTGTCCTTTAGTTGTTCAGTTTTATTAGTAGACAGTTTTGGATTGGTTGTATTTCATTTGACAGTTTTGGTTTGAGACATGTAATCACTTAAATTATATTTATTAGTAAAGTACGTTTCGTTATTGTCTATTTGATTATCATTGCCTTGGGTAACCGAGATGGTAGCATTCTCATGCCTTAAGTGGTCCTGGTAAGGCACTTGGAGTATGGAGGTGTTACAAAGTGGTATCAGAGCGACGATCCTGAAACCTGTAACCAATGAATCTAATGAACCTAGGGAGTCTAACTGAAAAGAACCCGGGTAGGAGTTGTAGGAGCTAATGCAAAGACTTGGGAGACGTCCTAAAGTCGCGAACTCACCCTACAATTTTGAACCGGTCACATGGGGTATGTGTCGAGATTGTTATGTGCTTATCGTGTGCTTTGTGTATCTATATAGTAGTATGTTGTATGAATTGATGGATGCATGGATGTGGAGGATGGGAGGTCTGAGTTGAAAGATGATGATGACGTGAATTGTATGTTGGTTGATTGTAAAGCATGAAAGTATAATGATTGATAAATATAATGTGACATGTTAGAATTATGAAAGGAAAAGTGTTTTTTTATATATATAAAGCGATCCGTAAGTATATATGTTGTTGTTGTCGTTTTGTGTAAGAGTATAGAAAGTTGGGAGTGTGAATTGAACATGTGTTGGGTGAATATGTTGAACGAATATGGTGGATAAATATGTGGTATGATGGATGAATTGGTGGAAAAAGATGAATAATCGTAGTATGATAATATGAATTCTGATAAAGCATGTTCTATGATGCAAGAGATTTTATAATGTTGTTATGCTAGTAACATGTGAATAGGGGACTTGATGATATATATTTGTGATTGTGTTTACGTAAAGTTATAGAATAAAAACATGTAGGTAATACATGCTTGGTAAGTTGAATGATGTATGTGCACGATGGATGTTGTTGCTTGGTTTTTGAATATAGTAGCATGTGGTTAAGGATACTGGTCTTATGAGTATTGAGTTGTTTTTGTTTACCTTGTTGTCGTTTAAGTTGTTTGGAAGTAAAATCAAGTAGTTGTGTTTTCGATTATAGAGAGGTTGTCTTTAAACTGTTATAACTTGAGATGTATATATGATTCCAATTGGAGATGATAGCTTGTTCTTTTACGATTCTAACGATAGGTCACACGCCCAAAATGACCGAGAAACGAGTGAGATATGACCGTTTTACGAAAATTGGACAGTGCTGAGAAATGCGTAGGGTACTCGATCGAGTGGCCTTCACTCGATCGAGTGCACCTCTTGTTACTCGATCGAGTAGTCCTGGTAATTTGTTTTACGTGCTTCTGACCTTCACCTACTCGATCGAGTAAGTCACTTACTCGATCGAGCGGCCTGTACTCGATCTAGTAACTCATGTTTTGGGTCATATGCTTATCTTTTGACTTTGTTGCATATTATATTTAATTCAAAGGTGTTCTTTGGCTTCTTCATGCATTGTTTTACGAATGTGTTGGTCCTGATGCGTAAGTTACCCAATCTTATGATGTAAGGAGTGGCACTTGTGGTGAGTATGAGTTCGGTGGGAGGACATGAGTTATATGTGTTGTGATAGATAGTGGAAAAAAAACAAAAAAAAAGGAAGATTGGTAAGGCTTATTGAGGCATAGAGCATGTTTTGAGAAATGGGATGAGTGATATGATTGTGTTGAGTAATATAAAAGTAATGGAATATGGGCAAGGAAAGGTACGAGTCTAAGGAACGTGAGAATGATTAGACTGAAAGGAAAGACATGGATAGTAGCAACTTGAGATGCGCAAGGAATTATGGAGGTATTTGATTAGGAATTGTGTTTGTTAAGAATATATGTAATGAAAGTTCGTTTTATAGGGATGGAGAAGAGTGGTATATAGTGAACTTAATGGAGACATGTCGCGATGTGGATTTGCAGATAGTGAGTGAGTTTGGGAATTTGTATTATCAAGAGGTGAAACTAATGTGTGATTTCCTTGGGCAAGTAACGTTATGAAATGAGTTTTGGGATTCTGAAAAAAAATGATTGATAGCATGAGACGGTCTGGACTGATTGGTGATAAATGTGAGTGATGGCATGATAAGAGAGGATCCATGGTAAGAGAGAGTGAGATGATACTGATATGAAGTAATGAGATGGGAGTTTTGGAGCAATGAGAAGGTAACTGGGGCACTAAAGAGTTAAGTAGAAGTAATAAGGAGTTGAATGGTTAATTGATTTTGTCGAGTGTAAAAGAAAAGATTGTGGGGAGTAAAACTAGGAAAATGTTCACCGAGGTTATGTGATATAAAATTAAGGAATCGTCGAGATGTGTGATACCATCACGAGGGTGCTAGTTAATGATTATATAGGAGTTTCAGGACAACATGATAATCATGCGTTTCGAGGAATTAAGGAAAGTAAAAAGTTAGGTAAACAATTTGCACGATATGAGATCTTGATGGTGAGTCGGGTGACGATACAATTAAGGATAGAATTGGAAATAGTGTTTAAGTGATTTTTGTTGATGTATTTGATGTTCGTTATTTGGGATAATAACCAAAGATAGGAAAGAAACCATGGTGTTTAGAGATGAGTGTAAGAGGCTTGATGTCCGAACGATGGTAGTGTTGAGGCGTTGTCACTAGTGGTTAAGGGTGATGATAAATATGAAAGATGGTTATTCTAAAGAGGTTGATTTTATAGAGACCCGATTGATGTGTATGGTTGTGAGGAAGTATAAGATGTTGTTATAGGAGGCGGTTGCTAGTAGTTGAGTGTTAATGGTATGGTTATGTTTGGCAGGAGGCGATAGTTATGCGAATGGGAGAATGTGTTATGAGGGGCATACGAGTTAAGCTCAGGTGAGAGGTAACCTTTGTCAGATGGTAACTTATGTGATCGGGATTGACTAGTTGGATGTCATTACGGGTATAATATGTATATAAACGTTTGTGTGAGGTTCTGACCTCACGATAAGTGGTATGGTGTGATAGTTATAAAGTTGTTAATTGAATGTTCTGTAATGTATGTTGGATACGGTAACCTAATGGAATGATGTTCAGAAGAGATAGTTTGGGTGATCTGGCATGGATAATTATACTGGTATGTGTATTCCTAATATTTGTTATTCCGTTAAAAGGTATGGATGATATTCATGAGATTCTTGTCTGTTTAGTCCGTATAATATGTTATGTTATGATCTAATCAAACAGTTTTGAGTAAGTTTTCTTATCCGGGAAGTTGTCATGAGTCAGTGTGTATGGGAATAGTGTAAGTTGTGATATCTATCGATGTGTTTGTTGTGCCATGGGTGGTGATCCGGGCAGGGTACTTCGTGTGGTGATGCGGGTGTTTTCGCACTGCGGTGCGGCTGTTGGTGGCGGTGTTGCGATGCCATCACCGGTTGTAGTGGAGTAGGCGGGATGATTATGATTCGAGTTTCGAAAGTACATACCAGTTATACATAGATTGTTGTTTTGGATGCTGCTGTTCCTTGTGTGTTTTGGTTGAACATGTAGACTGTTGTTTTGTTTGTTGATGTTTCTTACTAATTTCAGTTTGGGAATGAGAGTAGAGTATGATATAAAAGAAAGCTGCGTATGTTTTCGTTGTTGTCATGGTATAGTAATATTCTGTTGATGGGACACAGTTGTGAGAAGTTGTTATAGTATTTTTGATCTTGTTTTAAGATGAGGAATCGATAAACATAGTCATAGCAAGTGATTTGTGGAACATGTGTTGTACTGATATGGACGCTGCAGGTGGTTCATAATCAGATTTTGGGAGAGTGAGTGTAGGGTGTTGGGAATTAGTGTCATGTTAAGTTATGTATGAGTTTTGCGGTAATGAAAGAAAAGAACTTGAGGATCTAGTGTGAGTGTATGTAATAATTGTGGATCGTGAGTTATGAGTATAGAGATAGGTTCAGGTATAGAGGATTATGTCGTTTTGGCAGTAATAGAGAACAATTGAAGTTTTGGTAAGCTAAAGATTTTGAGGCATAGGTTAGGTGGTGTGACGAGTGAATTGAAGTATGAGAATTGTTTAAGTAAGAGAGCCTTAGATATATGCATGGCAAGTGTTTAGATTATAGGTGGTTATCTTTGACATGCGGTGGTGATGAGGGTAATGAGAAGATATAGCTAGGATTTAGTATTAGTGAGTTACGAGGACGTAACATTTATCCTAAGAGCAGTAGGATGCGGCAAAGAGAGTTTAATGGTTGTAGATGTTGTAGTATATTTGGATGTTTAAGTCTTAATGGAGAGAATAAAGGATGGTTTTCTGTTGTGGTTGATTTTGTTAAAGGTCATGCCCATGCTTGTAGTAGTGTGATTTCTAGGAGTGCGAGAATATTTCGATAGTGTTGACAGTTGGATGATGATGATTATGAGTTCGATAGTTTTGGCAGTTGGATGATGATGTTTATGAGTGTGAGTAAACTTCGAGAACGAAGTTTCTTTTAAGGGTGGTAGAATGTAACATTCCGTTTGATGTCTATGAGTGTCTTGATATTGGATTTGCTAGTGGATGATATACTATGGAGCTAGCAGCGTTTGTGGACGGTAGTTGGTAGTGTATGGAGTTAGTGTCGAGAGAGATATAATGGAGTTGATACGATATGGTGAGCCATGTTGTGGAGGTAGGAATAGTTGGTGGAGTTGGTGTTACAAGTTCATGTTTGGTAGGTTGGAGTTTTGTTTTGAGTTCTTAGTTGCGTTGTTGTGTCTTGATCGAGTTAGTATGTTTGTTTTTGAGTATGGGTTGAACTTCGGGGACAAATTTCTTTTTAAGGAGGGAAGACTGTAATACTACGGTTTTATGAGTCTATGGGTACTCTATCGAGTGGGGCTTACTCTGTCGTGTAAGTAATTTTTGACGCAAAACAGTAGTCTGCCTGTAGGGTACTCGATCGAGTAAGTTGGGTACTCGATCGAGTAGGGGCCACTCGATCGAGTAAGTGCCTTACTCGATCGAGTAAGTGTGTTTTACGGGCTGTTTTGACGGGTTTTGCTAATAACGCGAGATTAATATAAAAGGCTTCCGTCATTTTCTTTAATCACTTTTTACCTTTCTAAACCTTTCAAAAGAAAAAGAAGTTACGTAGTTCTCTATCATCGCGTTGTTGGCAAATCCTAATGGCTAGAGTCGTCGGATCGTTAAGTTCTTTACGTCGTTGAGACCGTCGTATTATGGGTAAGATCCTTGTACCATTTTTATATTGTTTCATTAATTTTGGTTAAACCTTAATTTGGGGATTTGGGGGTCTTTATGATTGTATGATTAAGGTAGTATTTGTATGAATGTATGTATAGGAGGAGGGTTCGTATAAGAGAGGTTTGAGACAACTGCTAGATCGTCTGATTCTGTGATTGGTGTCGCAGGTAGGGTTTCCCTACTCCGTATTAATTACATGATTGTGGTGATTGTGCTATAGATAGTAATTGTTGATTGTTTCAGACGGTTATGATATTGTATTGTTGAATGTTTCAGACGGTTGTTGAGGTTGTGTTGTGATTATTGTTTATCTGTCTGTGTTCTTCGGGGTGCGTCCCTGGCTGAGTGGACTCACTTGCGGGAGTGGCTTCAAGCCCTTGATTCGCCTTCTGTGGAACCCGCCACAGAAGGGATGTGCACGTTAATGAACATGGATTTATCGCTCAATGGAGATGAGCGGGGCTTAGGTGGGAACGGCTGCGGTCCCCCACTGGCGGCGAGGAGTACCTGTTGCGATGGGTGCTCTGGCAGGGCTACACACTTTAGTGTGTAGTCAGTTATGAGGTGATTGGAGACGGAGACTGGGATTGTGTGTGAGCTGTTTGTATGATTGTTTCAGTGTGGCTTTGATTGTGTAATTAGTACTGACCCCGTTTAATGTTTTAAAAACTGTGGTGATCCATTCGAGGATGGTGAGCAGTTATTGAGCAGGTTTGATATGATGCATATGGGCTAGCCAGAATGAGTCATCACTTGCAGTTAGAAGAGTCTTCCGCTGTGTCAGACGGTGTCCTTTAGTTGTTTAGTTTTATTAGTAGACAGTTTTGGATTGGTTGTATTTCATTTGACAGTTTTGGTTTGAGACATGTAGTCACTTAAATTATATATATTAGTAAAGTACGTTTCGTTATTGTCTATTTGATTATCATTGCCTTGGGTAACCGAGATGGTAGCATTCTCATGCCTTAAGTGGTCCTGGTAAGGCACTTGGAGTATGGTAGTGTTACAAAGTGGTATCAGAGCGACGATCCTGAAACCTGTAACCAATGAATCTAATGAACCTAGGGAGTCTAACTAAAATGAACCCGGGTAGGAGTTGCAGGAGCTAATGCAAAGACTTGGGAGACATCCTAAAGTCGCGAACTCGCCCTACAATTTTGAACCGGTCACATGGGGTATGTGTGGAGATCATTATGTGCTTATCGTGTGCTTTGTGTATCTATATAGTAGTATGTTGTATGAATTGATGGATGCATGGATGTGGAGGATGGGAGGTCTGAGTTGAAAGATGATGATGACGGAATTGTATGTTGGTTGATTGTAAACCATGAAAGTATAATGATTGATACATATAATGTGGCATGTTAGAATTATGAAAGGAAAAGTGTTTTGTTTAATATATATAAAGCGATGCGTAAGTATATATGTTGTTGTTGTTGTCGTTTTGTGTAAGAGTGTAGAAAGTTGGGAGTGTGAATTGAACATGTGTTGGGTGAATATGTTGAACGAATATGGTGGATAAATATGTGGTATGATGGATGAATTGGTGAAAAAAGATGAATAATCGTTGTATGATAATATGATTTCAGATAAAGCATGTTGTATGATGCAAGAGATTTTATAATGTTGTTATGCTAGTAACATGTGAATAGGGGACTTGATGATATATATTTGTGATTGTGTTTATGTAAAGTTATAGATTAAAAACATGTAGGTAATACATGCTTGGTAAGTTGAATGATGTATGTACACGATGGATGTTGTTGCTTTGTTTTTGAAGATAGTAGCATGTGGTTAAGGATACTGGTCTTATGAGTATTGAGTTGTTTTTGTTTACCTTGTTGTCGTTTAAGTTGTTTGGAAGTAAAATCAAGTAGTTGTGTTTTCGATTATAGAGAGGTTGTCTTTAAACTGTTATAACTTGAGATGTGTATATGATTCCAATTGGAGGTGATAGCTTGTTCTTTTACGATTCTAACGATAGGTCACACGCCCAAAACGACTAAGAAACGAGTGAGATATGACCGTTTTACGAAAATTGGACAGTGCTGAGAAATGCGTAGGGTACTCGATCGAGTGGCCTTCACTCGGTCGAGTGCACCTCTTGTTACTCGATCGAGTAGCCCTGGTAATTTGTTTTACGTGCTTCTCACTTTCACCTACTCGATCGAGTAAGTGACTTACTCGATCGAGCGGCCTGTACTCGATCTAGTAACTCATGTTTTGGGTCATATGCTTATCTTTTGACTTCGTTGCATATTATATTTAATTCAAAGGTG
Organism: Silene latifolia; assembly: GCF_048544455.1. Lineage (NCBI taxonomy): Eukaryota > Viridiplantae > Streptophyta > Magnoliopsida > Caryophyllales > Caryophyllaceae > Silene > Silene latifolia. The sequence continues at coordinate 197,585,612 of NC_133538.1, read as the reverse complement.
TTCTTTGGCTTCTTCATGCATTGTTTTCCGAATGTGTTGGTCCTGATGCGTGTCATGAGATTTGGGAAGAGAGGCAAGCTAAGCGAGAAGTATATAGGACCGTATGAGATTCTAGATAGGGTTGGGGAAGTAGCTTAACGTTTGGCGCTACCTCCAGCTCTAGCTAGAGTTCATAACATGTTTCTCGTGTTGCATATGAGGAAATATGTGAGCGATCCCTCTCACATACTTGAGCCCAAAGTAATAGAGATGGATGAATCATTGAGGTATGAAGAGGTAGCTAAATAAATCCTTGACAGGAAGGTGTGCAAAACGAGAAATGGAGAAACTGTGCTAGTGAAAGTTTTATGGTCTAATCATAATGTCGAGGAAGCCACATGCGAAGCAAAAGATACGATGAAAGAGAAGTATCCACACCTATTTGAGCAGGTATGAGTTATGTTATGGGGACTTAACCTTATTTTTATGGGGGGGGGGGGGTATGTGACAAACCAGTTTATTTATGAGTTTATAGGCGTTGTTGAGCATAAAATACATGAGTTTTCGAACGAGTATGGTTAACTTGCGTTAGTTGGGTGCGCGAACTTCGTAACAAAGTTCATACCACCCTAATTAATCACTAACCCATTAACCCACCCTAATTATATCCCTCACTTTCTCTCATTCCTCCTCATTTCTCACAGCCCCCCTCCCTCTACAACACTCTCTCTCACTAAATTCTCACATTTTAAAAACCACAAAAAACAACAAAATAAATTCCCTCCCATCACCGCCACTACCCCACCGCCAACCGTAAGACCACATCTACCTCAAAAACCGACACCCTATACCTCCTCTCCGCCACCACCTGACGCCACCTTATGAGCCGCCGCCACCCGACCCCATCTCCTCTCCCTCCGACGCCACCACGATGGTCTCCAAATCCAACACCCGACGCCAGTCCTCTTTCCGACCAACACCCACTACTAAAGCACGCCTTAAAAACGGATCTCGTTCATATATTCAAACCCGGATCTCGTTTTTTCATATCTCGTTTTGTTGTGGGTGTTTGTTGGAGGTCAATGGTGGGTTAGTGGTGGTTGTCACTAGGATGAGGTAGGCCTGGTACGGTGTTTGGTGGCGGTAGTGGCTCATTTTTTTTTTCAGATTTATTATTTTTTCTTTTTTTTTGTTTCTTCGAAATTTTACGTAATGTTTGTTGTTGTCGGCGGTGGTTGTTGTTGTTTTTGTTTTTTTTTTGTTTTTTTGCTGCCGCCACCAGATCTTCTCTTCTGTTTTTTTTTTTAAAAAATAAAACGGAATGTGTGGCCTTGCTGTGGTGGGCGTCGAGGTGGTGACAGTTTTTGCCACGTCCGGTAATCGTGGTTTCAGATTTGGTGGTGGTAAGGTTTTGAGGTGGTGGTGGGTTGGTTTGATTTTCATTTTAATTTATATTTTCCAGATTTCGTTTTTAAGTTACATTTTTTCAGATCTTGTTTTTAATTTACATTTGATTTTTTTGGGTGTTGGTTTAATTAACCTTTTTAATCTTTCTATTTGTTAATTTTTATTGAATTTATATTTTTTCTGTTCTCCTTTATTTCCTATTGCAAATATGTTTGATTTTGTTTTTTATTTACATTTTCCAGATTTTATTTTTAATTTACATTTTTTCAGATCTTGTTTTTTAATTTACATTTCATTTTTTTTTCTTTATTTTGGGTGTTGGTGTAACTAATATTTTAATTTTTCTATTTGTTAATTTTTGTTGGTTAAAATAGTTTTCAAGATCTCCTTTATTTCATATTTCAAATTTCAAATATCATTTTGTTTTATACTAAAGTGATACTATCATGAACTAAAGTTGCATTATGTGTAACTTCAATACCCATAATGTGCAACTTTAATGGCATTATGTGCAACTTTATTGCACACTTTCTCTAACTTCAGATATATTACGTGCAACTTCAGTGGCATTATGCGCAACTTCAGTGACATTATGCGCAACTTCAATCTCGTTTTGTTATTGTGTTGTTTTAAACCTGAATTTAAATTTGCACTAAAGTTACACAATTTTGGATTAAAGTTATACAATTTCTGACTAAAGTTATACAAAAAAGACTAAAGTTACTGTTGGACAAATTATATAAACTTGTCTTAAAATCAAGTAACTTTTTACTAAAGTTACACAAATTTAGACTAAAGTTACACAATTTTGAATAAAAGTAAGGGTTTTTTTGTTAAAAACTACCTTATATTTATGGGTATTTGTAAAAATACTACCTTATGTTATTTTTCTTGCTTTATACTACCTTTGTTTTCTCTTTTTTTGGTTAAAAACTACCTCTGCTGAAAATATGGCGAGATTTGGCCGATTTAGCAACATTAACCTATCTCACATGACTTTGTTAACATCAAACAACAATGACCAACTACGTCCAACCACAATTTAACTTCACATAAGCAAAATTTATGTTTTGACATTTCAATAATAACTACGAACATCTACTAAAGTTAACCGTAAGTACATTACGACTTCCCAAAATCGCGCCTAAGCAAGATCAAAACATAAAAGAGTCAAGGGAGATAGGTTTAAGTCGACAAACTGGCCAAATTTGTCTAGATTCTTAGCGTAGGTAGTTATTGACCAAGAATAAAGAAAACAAAGGTAGTAGAAAACAAAAATAATAATATAAGGTAGTCTTTTTACAAATACCCCCTAAATATAAGGTAGTTTTTGACAAAAAACCCTAAAAGTTATACAAAAATGACTAAAAATATAATAGGACTAAATTATACTTCGTATAAACTTGACTTAAAATTAAATAAATTCCATTAATTTATCCAAAGAGACTAAATTTACATAAATTTGGCTGAAGTTATACTTGTAAAACTCTTAGGTTACCCACTAAAAAATACTAAAATGTCGTAAACTTGACTTAAAAATACAAAAAGTCGAAAAAATATCTGCCAAAATCATTTTTTAGTATAAAGTTGCACTATTTTGGATTAAAGTTATACTCGTCAAATACATAAGTTATACTCTAAAAAATACTGAAATGTCGTAAACTTGTCTTAAAATTACAAAAACTTTCAAATATCCGTCAAAATCACTTTTTTTGTATAAAGTTGCACTATTTTGGATAGTTATACTTGTAAACCACTGAAGTTATACTCTAAAAAATACTTAAATGTCGCAAAGTTGTCTTAAATTACAAAAGGTTAAAAAAATACGTCAAAATCACTTTTTAGTATAAAGTTGCACTATTTTTTATTAAAGTTATACTCGTAAAACAATAAAGTTATACTCTTAAAAATACTGAAATGTCGTAAACTTGTCTTAAAATTACAAAAAGTCAAAAAATATCCGTCAAAATCTGTTTTTAGTATAAAGTTGCACTATTTTTTTATTAAAGTTGTACTCATAAAACACAGAAGTTATACTCTTAAAAATACTGAAATGTCGTAAACTTGTCTTACAATTACAAAAAGTCAAAAAATATCTGTCAAAATCTCTTTTTAGTATAAAGTCGCACTATTTTTTATTGAAGTTATACTCGTAAAACACGGAAGTTATACTCTTAAAAATACTGAAATGTCGTAAACTTGTCTTATAATTACAAAAAGTCAAAAAATATCCGAAAAAATCTCTTTTTAGTATAAAGTTGCACTATTTTTTTTAATAAAGTTATACTCGTAAAACACAAAAGTTATACTCTTAAAAAGTCTGAAATGTTGTAAACTTTTCTTAAAATTACAAAAAGTCAAAAAATATCCGTCAAAATCTCTTTTTAGTATAAAGTTGCACTATTTTTTATTGAAGTTATACTCGTAAAACACAGAAGTTATACTCTAAAAAAGTCTGAAATGTTGTAAACTTGTCTTAAAATTACAAAAAGTCAAAAAATATCCGTCAAAATCTCTTTTTAGTATAAAGTTGCACTATTTTTTATTAAAGTTATACTCGTAAAACATAAAAGTTATACTCTTAAAAAGTCTAAAATGTCGTAAACTTGTCTTAAAATTACAAAAAGTCAAAAAATATCTGTCAAAATCCTTTTTTAGTATAAAGTTGCACTAACTTGGATTAAAATTATACTCGTAAAATACAGAAGTTACACGATTGAATATTAAAGTTACACTCGTAAAAGTGTCATAAACTTTGTAAAAAGTTGAAAGCATAAGAAGACAAAAGTTTAGTTTTAAGTGGGTAGAATAATAGATTAGTGCATGTTTAATTAAGTCTAGAGAGAGAAAGTACAATTAATTAGTGTTAAGTGTGTTTTTGTGTTTCAATCTCAACCATGCATTTCCAAGATCCAATGGCTGGGATAAGGACTTATGGACTCAATTGTTTAGGTGGACGTACTAGAATCGCTATATATATATATATATATATATATATATATATATATATATATATATATATATATATATATATATATATATATATATATATATATATATATATATATTATGGGTGTTGTGTACGGATCTAAGTATATCGCTTCATGGGTTTAGTTGGATTTTTATAGGTCGGTCTAGCGAAGATACAAGTTCGTTGTAGCGATATAGCATGTTGTGTCTATCGACTTGAGTGACATGAGTTTTGGCAATATGTGTTTGCACGACACAGTGGGCATAGATGTGTGTGTTGGGTGTTTAGGTCGTTCGACCAAAGGGGTAGCGTAGGATGACCAAGTGTGTGTCGGTCGACCAAGCAGTGGACGTCGATCGACATTACACACGACTCCTTAGTTTTGTTCAACGCTTAACCCTATTTCTTATATAATTCATTTTACGACTTCTCCTATTCCTTTTGTCAGTTTCTAACACACAAACACACACATAAACTCTACCCTAGTGAAAAAGGACAAAGAAGAGAGAGAGAGCACACACGATTCATCTCTACCTCCTGAAAATTTAATTCTTAATCATCGTATGTAGTTTACTATCATTCTTAATATATGTAATTAATATTAATATCGTAACTCAACATGAGCATGCCCTAAACACCCAATTATAATTATTGATTAGATAGCGTTTGGGATGCTTGATTAATCAATGGAATTATACCGCCTAATAGTTGATTGTATGAATTGTGTTTTCGTAATTAGGGCACGGATTCGTAGAGGATCGATTCTAGAACCTTGCTTGCCATCGTATTGCGGATTTGCCAACAAGGTAGGGATACCCTACTCAACTAAGTTCTTTCTATTGTTATATTATGCGAGTTATTGCGTGAAATGAGGTACATGAAGCCGTCTAAGGCTGCATGTTGCCTCTGGTCGATCGACTTGCACCTTTGGTCGATCGACTTGGGCGTGATATGGAAGTGTGTTTACACATTTGCTTCTATAGTTGCGCGCGTGTTATTTTGTATTCATTATTTTATCATTATTATATATTGTCTTGAGTATTATTGAGGCGCGCTGACCAGGGAGATGCGCCATGTGTAGTGTAGTAAGGCATGGTGACCACAAAGTTGTGCCATGGAGGTGTACGACATAGAGGTGAGATGGTACGGTGACCAGGGAGTTGTACCATTTTAAAATGAGCACGGTGACCAGGGAGTTGTGCCATATAATGTAACGAGGTGGTCGGTTGATCTGCGAAGGAAAGGATTGTACATATGCGCTTCCATGTCTCTTTCGCTACTTAATTATCGGTACTGTTGTTCTTGTTATTATTTATTATCCCTACTCAACCAGTGGTTAACGCGTTTGTGTCAAGTTGTCACCTATTTCCGGGCTGGCCTGTGTTGATCCATTCAATAATTTCCGATTGAATGGGGAACAGTTAATAAAGCAGGTATAAAGTAGTAGCTGTGCTTAATGCTGTACTTGGGGGAATTGGATGAGCGCGAATGAGTCTTGGAGCTTGAGTCTAGTTTCACGAGTTTTTAAACATAAGTATTTCATTTGAGTTAATAAGCATTGTAACTTTTATAATTCTTTACTTTTGGTTGAAGCTGTAAAGCCGTGCTGGCTAGTCTTTCAGTTCGGATGTAAACTATTTATTAACGTACCTTTGCGATTGCTTTACTTTGTTATTCACAGCCTCGGTTTACCGAGATGGTAACACGTCTATTTAGTCGGGAATGTTTTGTTAAGGATCCTTCCTAAGTGGGGGTGTTATAGAAATGTGGAGATATTTTGGAGGTTTTGAAGGCTCTAGAAGTTAGGTTACGTGGGGAAATGGATGAATGTAGGCTAAAAATGAGTCGGGTTTGAAAGCTTGGAAAATGGGCAAGGTCACGACTGAAATGGAGCAAAAAAATGATGGGAACGGAAATATGCGCATATCTGGGTCTATCTCGTAGCGAAGCTCGTGACATTGTCAATGGAGGGCGAGTAAACTTACTCGCGTTGATGGCCAAATTCAAAACTGCTTATATGTAACACCCCCATTTATTCAGGAGCCTTTAGCTAGATATCCCAAGTAAATGAGAGCGTTACCATCTCGGTTTCCCGAGGTAGTGAATAACAAAGTCCAACTCACCAAAGTACTTTAAATTAATTACTTATTATTATTGTTAAAGGACTACGACAATAAAACCCGATTCAAATACAAACCCGAGTCACCCAAAGCAAACCCGTCACAAACACCCAATTACCCCAAGTACACGGTTTCAAAACCGTGTCCAACAACCCCCATAAACTGAAGGAAAAGTAGATCTATATACTAACATATTCATATAAGTTTTAATTTTAATTTGTCATAAAATTAATAAATGATCTTACGCATGCAAACTAATAAACAACATAAAGAAGAAATGTTCATCTTACATTGGAAATTCGGTTTATATGGGCACAAGAGAGATCACTTTTCTCTCTTGTTCTTGTGCTTTCCATAGTGGAAGAACTAAGATCCAAGTGTAGGATCTCTCCCAAAGCTTAATACCCAAAGCACACTCTTAATTAAAATTAATATTATGAATACTAGTACAATATTAATTTATCATAAAATTGACCCCAAAATATTATAAAACTCTTTAATATTTCGGTTTATGGGAGGAGGAAGAAGGAAGCTTTTTATCTCTCTAAAATTTTTTTTTTAGATGAATGAATGAATGAATGCCAATCCCATAAAATGTTATGTATTGAATATGATAAAATAAGGCAAAAACCCTTTCCTTTTCTTTGTGTAAAACCGGGTGGAAGAGGGAGAGGAGGGAGCCAATGCATGCTTTTGTTTGTCTTCACAATGAGCATTAGGGTTGCATGGCTAGATTTGTAGGTAATCATTGTGTTTACCACTCATATAATAAACACAATATTATCCTAATTCCACCCTTAATTTCGGTTTACACATGTAAAATGGAATCCATTTTATTTTTGTCAATTTGTCAATATGTCACATGTCACATGTCACATAAAATTGTTATGTATTTTTAATATATTAAAAATCAACATATTAATAAAAATACGTCATATACAAAAATCGACTTAGTAATTCATAATTACTTGTACCAAAATATTTTACCAATTATAAATCACAACAATTTGTATTTATAATAATTCATTCAAATTTAATTGTTTCCTTAAACAATAATTTCATCTGAGTAATGATACAATTCGGTTACTCAGACCGTATCTCATTTTAATCAATTTCAATGAGATACGTAAATATTAATTCCAAAATTGTCCGTCAATTTTAATTAAATTAATTGACTCGTAACGTTATACGATCAATTAATTGATCAATTAAGAGTGTTGCCCTATAGGTATGACCTAGGGGATCAACTGATCACCACCGTCGCACGACAGTAATGTCAAACTCTAGTCAGCCAATCATTACCGATATGTGTGGACCAGTTGACAATAAAAATATTACTTTCCAATTGTATTCTTTATAATGAGACTTAAACATGTGATCATCATGATCAACAGTCGTGATCGCATTATTGTCGGAGGACACATATTCCAACAATCTCCCACTTGTCCTCGACAAGTGTGCGTCACCAATTCTCTTGTCCTATTACTATCTCCCACTCAATGCAAGGTGTCTTTCAGGTCGTACTTCCAAGTGATCATATCGAGAGTGGTTTCCTCGATCTGGAGAATAACTGATTGACCGAATTTATCCACCATGGATACATTCCGAGCGTGGCCACGCATTTCCAGTTCATTACTTCTCGAGTGGCCTTGAGATATTGTTATAACCCTGACAAGGGGTGGACAATTCCTATCGCACTTATTCCCTTCAACTAGCCACAGCCATCATAACTCAAAATATGCCCATTTGACCCCATTTACGAAGGTCATAGTAACACAAATCAAAGTTAATATGAAACTGTGCCATCTTAGGCGAATAGTCTTTAGTCAAAAGAATCCACTCATTTGAATACTATAGCGGCTCTCGCCACGACCAGGCTATATAAATTTGCCAGAACTCTATAAGCGGTCATAAGGCCCGACAAAGTTCCTAATAAATCACCTATGTGATCGACTAGTCATCTCACATGACTCCATGGCACTTGAACTTGCCATCAATCGCATCACACTCTAGTCACTTCGAGACGTCACCTCGTACAAGTGACTATGGGCAAATACAATGTTAATCCATGTTCACTTTATCGGGGTTCAATTGTCTCTACAACCCGGTTGGATATAACAATGTATAAGGTGAGTTAATAATAACTCAAACGACAAATGTCGACATCACACTCGGGTAGTCAATACCATATTACAACGTTGTGATGCATATCGTAAGTGTGTAAACACTTGTTGATTGCAATAGAAGTTTAACATGCCATGTGTCTGTTCAAACTTCTTATACTTGCACTTTCCTTTACATTCATGTTCTCTCTCATAGCATGAACCTTAACAAGTACACATCAAGGTTCCCGACCTTGGTTTCGGTTCTTTATCTTGAAAGAACTTCCTTATCGATTATCACATAACGAACGAATTTGTGGTGAATGATATAACTTGTACTGATCAAGTACTCCATCTACACACAATGCACTAGGTATATATTTTGTAGAGTCTTGCAACAATTTGTCAAGATGATTAGCCTAGAACTTTTTACAAGTCCTAGCATAGTTAGGAAAGATTAGTTTTGAGTAACTTCTTATTCAACTAAGTATCTTTCCAAACTTCTTATTTCTCCTTTTGACTTGAAAACTTTAGGATTTTCATAAATCTTTACGTGTGTTCGGATTTTCTATAATATGTGCAACCTCTTAACACATAATAGAGTATTCTGTCAAACACTGAAATCCCTCATCGGATTCTCCTCGATAATTCATGACGTTTCTTGTATGGCTTGCCAATGAATCATCATGCTCTCATGCATATGATTCACTATTGGACATGTGCATGATTATTCTAATGGCGGAAACATTAGTTACTAATAATCATGAGATCAACCGTTCATAGGTTCAATGAACGACCATGACTGCTAATGGCAATTCCATCTACATGAATAACCTATGTGTATGTTGATACGATGTGTAGCTCTTAATACTAATCCAATATTTCTTGATGTAATTGGATTCATCATAGTCCATATTCATCCAGAATTGAAAACTCAAATACTTCTTTGTGAAAGAAGATATTAGCTCGTCATTCCTAATGAGTAATGAGTTGTAAACATTCAAAGGATGATAGCTCCCACTAAATTCCATGTCTTCACATGATAATTTCTAAACTCCCACTTAATTCCATATGTTTCGAAATTGATTACTCAATTGAAAACATTTCAAAATTGGAATGTATGTTGCTTTGCAAAGTTATTAAGATGAAACCATATATGTTCCCATCATATCCTTTCAAAATTCCTATTTTGAAGAGGTCTCATCTTTAACCTTATGGAAAGAGATTTTAAATCTCTAACACATTCATGTCATAATGATGTGTGGCAATGTCATTTATTAAATATAATTAATATCTAATACACGTCCTTCAAAATATCCCATTTAGAAGGAGGTTTAACCAATTCATTTTCATAATGCGGTTAAGTAATGACATTTGCGAGGTTAAAAACTTAGCTATAGAGGATATCGGTATATCAATCCTTGCAATTCGTTCATAACTAGTATGTTACTTTGATTCATTTAGGCTCTTAAGTAAATCTCAAGGTTGAAACTATTGGTCAAAATTTTTCATAAACTAGTCAAAACTCTTGTTAAGACTTTACATTAGTCATTTTTTCTTCCAAAGCTTTCTTTTGGTCTCCTCGTGTAGTAATCTTGAGAACATACTCTTATGACTACATTACTTGGTCTCTTAAGTCATATAGAACTTACTTGAGACCATAGATCTCATCTATTTGGGTACCCTATGTGAATAGATATACCTTCATTCAAATCATTCTCTCTTGCGTAGATCTCATTTACACAAGTACACAAATTTATCGTGTGTTGTGTCCTCATTTTTCTCCCACTCTATCTTTAGAATAAATACACTATAGATTCAAAGATAACATATGGGACACAAATAATGATGTTGAAGTATAAGGAGAAATATCTCATAGATCGACTAATAGTTTTAGATTTCGCAAGTGTACTTGGTGATTGACAATCCTTTAAGAGAGTTCATAGACTCAAAATCACTTTGTAAATGATCATACACAAGCCTTAAGCATGTGGACATATAATGAATCCTGTCATTATATTTGTCTATTAGATCACTTTAAGTTATATGTCTCTAAGAACAAGCATTTAAACATGATTTTTAGAACAAAAGAATAAAATGATAAAACGGGTGACTTGGGTTGCAAACCAAGTCACCATTATCCAAAATACAACCAATTATCCAAAATACCTTTCCATGTCGAACACGAAAACTTAAGGTTCTAAAAATCCAAAACATAATTTAAAATAAGACAATAAAAAGCGAAGCTCCATGAAAGCTATTCCTAGCTCCTTGATGGTTTCTTAAGCTTGTTTTTCTTTTCCTTTGTCTTTGCTTGGTGGAGGCCCTATTTACAATAAAAAGGGAGATACATTATCACAACTTTGTATCACAATACCATAGTTGAATTAGAAACATAAAAGAAAGGATAGACATTTACCTACTGGAGTAATCTTTCCAGCCTTAATATCACCAAGGTATTTGGAACAATTTCTTTTCCAATGTCCCATACCATTACAATAATGGCATTTATCAAGAGGACCCTTCTTGATTTTTGATGTGCTAGCATCATTAGCCTTAGCTTTGGTGAAAGTGGGAGCTTGCTTCTTACCCTTCCTCCCATTCTTCTTGAACTTCCCCTTACTCTTAGTGCTTATGTTAAGCACATCCTTTGGAGGGTTCACATTTAACCCCATGACCCTTTCGGCTTGCACAAGTAACTTGTGCAATTCTTCAAGAGACACATCCTTGTCTTGCATGTTAAAATTCACCCGGAATTGAACATATGCTTTGACTTTGGACAAGGAGTGTAGAATCCTATCTACAATGAGTTCTTTGGGGATTTCAACTTTTTGAATCTTCAAGGTCTCGACAAGCTCCATAAGTTTGAGCACATGAGGGCTAACCTTTTGGCCCTCTTTGAAGTCGAGATCAAAGAATGCCGCGGCCGCCTCATATTGGACGATCCGCGGAGTTTGAGAAAACATTGTCACAAGCTTGGAGTAAATCTCATTAGCGTTGCCCATTTTAAAGGCTCTCCTTTGGAGATCCGCCTCCATCGCAAATATCAAGACATTTTTCATTGCGGCGGACTCCTTTTGGTAAGCCTCATATGCTTCCCTAGTGGCGGCGGTCGACCTAGTAGTAGGTTCGGGTGGAGAGGCCTCGGTAAGGTAACGAAGCTTGTCGTCACCTTGGGCGGCTAGTTTGAGTTGCGCATCCCAATCGGAAAAATTTGACCCATTTTTTTCAAGTTTACATCGATCCATGAAGGATCGGAGCCAAGATGAATTAGCAAGAGGCGTGGCGTTAGGGGTTGGTGTTGCCATTTGTTATGAGAAAAAGAAGTGGTCTACAAAACAAAATAGAAGGAGTAAAACAAATGTCGTTTTAATAATAATACTCGTAAAAATTTATAATTTAAACAAGTTTTATGCATTTTTCTAGTGACCTCTACCCAACTAGATAAATGATTCCATGACCCAAATTCATATCGACTTAGGCACGGTATGGCCGATGAAACCCTTATCAATATAACCCGGTGGATTAACGTTTTAATCGATTCTACTTTTAGAACTCTTGGTCGATAAAATTACTTTAATAATTATCTATAGCCCGAAACACATGCAACTACGGTCACGAATACTTCCGTTGAGCTCAATCCAAATTTCGAATAAATGTGTCCATGATCCAAATCCACATTAACTTGGGCACGGTATGGCCGATGAAACCCTCATTAACATGAACTCGGTGGATAAACATTCATCACCCACTTCCCCTACGTAACAAGGTTTGTACCCCGGTAGGGCCTAGTGCACTCCCTCGCGAAATAGGTTTTCATGGTTTCTACTATTTGTTAAGGCTATATCTCAATTAATTGTTTTAGCGAGAGGTCATGTCAATTTATTATCTATCACGTTTTAAGTGAACTAAAGCGGTGAACTACGATAATTCTAATTGACACGGTCGATAAACTCGATGAAAGAAGATGCATGTTTTAGTTATGGCGATTTAGCGATGCATGCGACATATAAATAAAATGCAAAGCATAAAAAAATAAAAAATAAAATCCTAGTATGGCCTTCCTAAAATAGAAAACTATTTAACTATTACACATTCGGAAACCAACTTCATTGGTTCCTTGAACTTCGGTTGTGGCACGCATCTCGAGGTAACACCGTCTTTATGTATCGCCATCTTGAAGAAATCCGTCTTGGGGAACTCCGAGATAAAATAAATTACATAGCAAATTACATAATTTCCTATTATACATTTGTAACTAAAATAAAATAAATCTATTAAATTACAAAACGGTGATACGAGATCACAATAAATTACAACCGAATCGATATTCTCATACATTTCGGGAAATACCAATTAAAAACTAAGGCCATACTAAGTAAAAATTACATAATTCAAAAATTACATAAAATAAAATTATGACAATCATAAAGAAAATGCAGCATTATAATATGTATAAACATGCCCAATTTTATGCTAAATCGCCTTTAAGTAGCCAATATCGTATATTACTCGGTTTTTACGGATTTGCGTGATTTCAACATTTTATAATCACAAAAATTACAAAAATTCATATTTATGCATAAGTTAATTACCCTAACCTCTTAGGACTCAAAATTTAGTCTTCACTAATTATTTGACCATAATTAACTCATATTTCTAAAATTTGTTCATTAATGGACTTAAAAATTATAAAAATAAGCTATAAACTTCAAATAAATCACAAAATTTCAAATAAATTCAAAATTTGAAATTTAAACTCATGAACATTCTGGAAAAATACCATGACACTCATAATGTTCAAAAAATTAGGTTAAAAATTATGAAATTTATCCGGAAAAACAATGTTGCGGTTTATCGGTTTTAGCTAAAATAATCATAAAAACATGTGAAAAATTATATACATCAACTTTTCAATTTTAGATCTGAAAAAGATAATAAAATGCAACATATAATATTTTTCCTTAGTCATATAGTATGTTTTATTAATATTTCACTAATAAAGTGACTATTCATGCTATTTTTCTTCAAAAATCCATAAATCATGCAAAAAGACTTCACTATAGCCTATTATTTTATACACATCTTGTAAAAGTGCATGTGACAACATAATAAATTTCTATGACCAGATTCGAAATTTATCTCATATTAACCTATTTTTCACTTAAATCCGATTTTAATAATGAAAAATCCATTTTTCGAGCATAAGAGGTCCAAAAATTATAAAAATTTACAGGCCATCGCAAAATAATATATGTGACAACATATCCAAAAATCACTGGAAAATTCGAAGTTTAGCTAATTTTAGTCCGAAAATGACATTTTTACTCATAAAATCATATTTTAATGCCATTATTGTATAATATGAACAATAAAAATCCGTAATTTAACCAAAATATCCTAAAAAAATTTTAGGACCAGAAATTTTAACATGCATAAATTAATTTCGTGATATATCATAATAACACAAATTATACAAGTTTTATATGTTAATCTTTATAACTCGGAAAAACTTTTAACCGATTTGCATGCAAACAACCATGGCTCTGATACCGATTGAAGGAAAAGTAGATCTATATACTAAAATATTCATATAAGTTTTAATTTTAATTTGTCATAAAATTAATAAATGATCTTATGCATGCAAACTAATAAACAACATAAAGAAGAAATGTTCATCTTACATTGGAAATTCGGTTTATATGGGCACAAGAGAGATCACCTTTCTCTCTTGTTCTTGTGCTTTCCTTAGTGGAAGAACTAAGATCCAAGTGTAGGATCTCTCCCAAAGCTTAATACCCAACGCACACTCTTAATTAAAATTAATATTATGAATACTAGTACAATATTAATTTATCATAAAATTGACTCCAAAATATTATAAAACTCTTTAATATTTCGGTTTATGGGAGGTGGAAGAAGGAAGCTTTTTATCTCTCTAAAATTCTTATTTTAGATGAATGAATGAATGAATGCCAATCCCATAAAATGTTATGTATTGAATATGATAAAATAAGGCAAAAACCCTTTCCTTTTCTTTGTGTAAAATCGGGTGGAAAAGGGAGAGGAGGGAGCCAATGCATGCTTTTGTTTGTCTTCACAATGAGCATTAGGGTTGCATGGCTAGATTTGTAGGTAATCATTGTGTTTACCACTCATATAATAAACAAAATATTATCCTAATTCCACCCTTAATTTCGGTTTACACATGTAAAATGGAATCCATTTTATTTTTGTCAATATGTCACATGTCACATGTCACATAAAATTGTTATGTATTTTTAACATATTAAAAATCAACGTATTAATAAAAATACGTCATATACAAAAATCGACTTAGTAATTCATAATTACTTGTACCAAAATATTTTACCAATTATAAATCACAACAATTTGTATTTATAATAATTCATTCAAATTTAATTGTTTCCTTAAACAATAATTTCATCTGAGTAATGATACAATTCGATTTACTCGACATCGTATCTCATTTTAATCAATTTCAATGAGATACATAAATATTACTTCCAAAATTGTCCGTCAATTTTAATTAAATTAATTGACTCGTAACGTTATACGATCAATTAATTGATCAATTAAGAGTGTTGCCCTATAGGTATGACCTAGGGGATCAACTGATCACCACCGTCGCACGACAGTAATGTCAAACTCTAGTCAGCCAATCATTACCGATATGTGTGGACCAGTTGACAGTAAAAATATTACTTCCCAATTGTATTCTTTATAATGAGACTTAAACATGTGATCATCATGATCAACGGCCGTGATCGCATTATTGTCGGATGACACATATTCCAACATAAACTCCCTCCATCCCGTCACCAACAGCCACCACGGCCACCACCCAACCCAGACAGCTTCTGCCTGCACCACGACGTACCCAACCATGCTCTGACCACCAGCCTTACCGCCACCAGCTACCCATAAACACCCACCCTTAACAGCCCCGCAAGACCCGACACAACCGAACAACACACACCCACACACCTCCTTACACCACCCCACGACCGCCAGTGGCCACCACCGTGGTCTCCCTTGACCCATGGTGGTCCCACCGCTAGCCACGACCACCCAGAAACAACACAAAACCTATATACTACACAAATACCCAAACGGCCACCTCACTCAACAGCCACCGTACCAACCACCACGACTCACCAACTCAACACCACCAATAGGACCGCCCACCACCAACATAACCAACCACCTAAGTCCCAGGTTACGTCGATAGCCACACACGGTACAAACCCCGTCTTACTTGTCCACGACATTCCTCTTTTAGACGCCCAATTCGCCACCCACGGTGGTCAACAGTTGTCAAGGTCGGTCTTACTAGAGTCACGACGGTCAAGGGCAACTACTAAGGTCATCGGCACTATTCACCGTGGTCTATTCGGTGTATAAACGGTAACTTAAATCACTAAGAAGATATAAACATAAATTACGACGATCTTTCCTTTTATCGCTATTTGCTCCTTCCGTCTTTTAAATCTTCTTCTTCTATCTTTGTGAATTATTTTTCAGATATCATAGTATTTATAGTCTAGTTTTAGAGAATATATGAGGCCAATTGGGAAATCATTGCCTTATTCTAATTATTCTAGGAATTACCATAAATTATTATACTTATACTTATACTTATACTTATACTTATACTTATACTTATACTTATACTTATACTTATACTTATACTTATACTTATACTTATACTTATTATTATTATACTTATTATTATTATTATTATTATTATTATTATTATTATTATTATTATTATTATTATTATTATTAAATCCCGCTTCAAATCCCGACCAATACTCTTACTAGGCTTACTATAATCAGTCCACTTACCTATATTACACGGCCCCGACCTTATTACTAGCTAAGCCCAATTCCTGACTTGCTTACTTATTTATTATTTAATTAACGTCTTATTTGCAATTATTATTAGAAATGCCATTAATTAATTATTTAAATTACATAAATTATTCTCATAAATTTTTATTAAATTACGGGGTATTACATTATGACCCGGCAATCCCGACTATTTATTGTCATCGGGCCTTTGTGCTTATCATGCTGCATCTTTACTGCTTCGAGGGAAGTATAGAAGGTCTGACTTGTCAAGGTCAGGCCGTAGAACAAATGGAGAGTCGTTTGAATCGGCTTGGATTATTTTAGCTGAGACTATCAAAGGCCTGGATTGTCGGAAATCAAGCCCAACTGTTGCATACACCGGATCTACCCGTCTTCTGCAGTTTTTTTTTCTTCTTTTTTTTCTCGGCCTTTTTTCTCCTTTTTCTTTTTTATTCGGCCTTTTTTCTTTTTTTTCTTTTTTCGGCTTTTTTCTTTTTTCTTTTTTTTCGGCCCTTTTTTTTTCTCTTTATTTTTTTATTTTTTTATTTTTTTTCCTCATCCCTTCCGTTGAGAGATGTGGCTCTTCGAGAGACTCGGGTTATCCACCCAACCTCCTGCGTCCAAGAAATATCATGTGAGAAGCTTCACTGCTCGACTTCTAGTGTGTGCCTTTGGCAAGACATCGACTTATTGGCGTGAAATGCTGACTATTGGAGTCGGTTTCCATGTTCGTTGGATCTTACCCTGGCTTTCAATGGACTCATTCACGGTCCTCCTTGACACTGACAGGATAAGGTATATCACATTGCTGAGCATAGATCGTTCCATCTATATTTATCCGGATCGAGTACTTCGTCAATTCGGTCGCCGACAGACTGTTCCAGCCATCGAAGCTATTCGTGGGCCAATCTTCGATGTTACTCATTCTAAGTGCGAGGCCTGGCTCCAGGCTTGGAATGGTAGAACTATTTGGCATATGCTTGACCCACCAGAATCAACATGGGCCTCTCCCTCTTATTTGATATGGGTTACCAAACCATCTTTTGAAATTAAGAGAAAGCTGCGAAAGGACGATGTCGTGGATTGGAAATATCGTCAAGAAAACTTGATGAACCAAACTTATTTTTAAGAATTGGTCTCGCTCGTTCCAAGGTCTGGACCTGAGACTAACAAGAATCCTAGGATTGACACTAATATTTCAAGTGTTTGGCAAGGGTTCGAAGGCCACTGATGGGCCAAGTTTTGATGAAAGGCTCATTCATCGACCAAGTGTGAAGGACAGACTGGGCCCGCGCGAAGAACGTGTAATTCATTCAAAGAAACAGGCGAGAGTGATTATGGGTAAGATTTCGTCTTGTCGTGATGGGTGACGTGACCCGGGCTTGGCTTAGGCTAGGTCTTAGCTTGGCGTTTTTTTTTACTATCTATTATCTCCTATTATCGTTGTGTTCTTTCCTTTCTAGTTTGTGTGTGATGGGCTTAGCCTAGAATAAAACTTTGTAACGAGTTTCGCTTGGAATTTAAGAATAAATGAAAACTATTATTTATAAGAAATCCCCAATTTCTACATTCAAAAATTTCATTTTTGTATTACTTGTTTCGTATTTCGGTTGTACTAATGATACCATCCGATATATATATACACATCAAAATAATTTGTCCCTGTACCAATATGAAAACATGATTACCCAACATGACTATATCAAAATTATTACTAACAAGATACAAATTTGGCAACCGCATAGGACAACCGTTAAACACAAATTAGCAACCATATCAAATTACGACCACCATTTAACTCTTGGATACCTTCCATACGCAGATAGAAAACACAAATGAATAATTTATGATCATAGCACAACATATACGTCAAGAAAGTATACTACCATAATCTCCATGTGACAAGCAAAACGTTTAAAAACACTAGCAGGGGTACTCGATCGAGTTAGGGTTACTCGATCAGGTTCAGGTCAGGCTACTCGATCGAGTTAAGCGTACTCGATCGAGTATGTATAGGTCAGTAGGCTCCTTAAGTTGTCATACGCAGGTATTCGATCGAGTTAAAGGCACTCGATCAAGTAACTACAGGTCAGTATGCTTCCAAATGCGATATTAAACAAGGGTAAATGTACCAATTTACGGGGTTTCATCCCCGATATTATGTACCTACATAGCAAGTTTAGAAAATCCAGCATAAAGTGTAGCCTTATGGCCAAATACAAACCGAGTAAAATCTAAGTACCAACAAACCAATGGAAAATATCTAAATTCGAACAAACAAATGTAACAAGCTAACAGAAAACATCACTCGAGGTCACCGTCTCGATCCTCCTCCATCTCCTCATCTCCCCCTGCTCCTGATGTGCCGGCTCCTGACGTGCCTCCTCCGGTAGTAGCTCCCGTGCCGGGGTCTCCTCCTTCTCTCTATGGTGCAAGGCACCCATAAGAGTAGCTCATAGGGTCTCCCTAGGTAGCCGGGTCAACTCCATAGGAATCAAAGATGCCACTATCATTCCCCACGCCTCGCCACCAAACCGCTTGGGCCAAGTTGGTGCCAATACCCTACACATAGGCCATCTCATAGAGATTCCGAAGCACCAAGGCGATGGAAACTCTCTCTGTAAGCTCGCTAACCTGCACCTGAGGGCTGAAGGAAGACGTGTATCTAGGATACTGGTACTGTAGTGGTCCAGGCTGCACATGCTGAGACTCCCCCACTACCTCTCTCACTCTCCTGGGTACTCTCCCCTCACGGGGCACCTGGTCCTCCCTCCTCGCCTGGTCTCCCCCGACTGGCTCAGGCATCTCCTCAAGAAGGTCATCTATGTTCAAGTAGGTCTGCTCGGGGAAGTCAGACTCAGCCAACGGCTCAATGACTGAAAGATGGTCCGGGTCGGGCACTCTCATCCAACTCCTACCTCTCACCCTCCAAGCTAACCCACTATCACTAAACACTCTCAACCACTTCTAAGAGATGAAGTAAGCCCTGTCCAAAGTCGGAACAACCGGAACCAAAGGTTTGAGGGGCAAAGAAGCCTCAAAACTAGTCAACCTCTCAGCTAGGCGAGTGGCGATAGCACTACTACTAAGGTATCGGGTCGTAGACTTGGCCATCAAGGCCAAACTGGCACATACTATGGCCGGGGCACTGTAAGCAACGTGCTCCTGACGGGTGGGGTTTAGGTAAGAGACCAAAAATATGACCTCATGTGAGTTAAGCTTATTCACATCTTTCCTACCATAGAGCAAACAGGTCAAGGCCCGGAGAAAGATCTTCAAATTCACATGCTGAATATCATTGATCAACATGTTACTAGAAGTAGGGGCAGATCTACCAGTGAGCAAAGGTATGTAGCTACTAGCACAACACTCGGTCGGGACATCCCTAAGATATCCCTTCTTGGCCCGTGTAAGCCTCAGGTGATCGGCAAACTGGTCAAGGGTCAGATAGAAACTAGTGTTCATCAACCGGAAGCCTGCCATCTTCTCAGCCACATCGTAAGAGAAAGAACCCATAAACTTTAGGGTCAAAAAGGCGTAAGAGTGTTTCCTCAAGTGGTACAACCCCTCCAAACCCAGTATCTCAAAGATGTGTCGGACATCTACTTCTATTTTCAAATCCTCCAAAACACTCGTATCGATGCACCTAGTGGGTCTCATGTTGCGACTCAACAACTCTACAAAAGTGTCTCTCTGCTTAAAGTTAGCAAAGATTACCGTAGGGTACCCAGGAACTGGTGGAACAACAGGTCCTTGACTCCCTTACCCTACCTCTACCTCGGCAGCGCGTGTCCTCTTGCTTTGTCGTGTAGCTGTAGTTTTCGGCATCTATTTCAACATAGTTTAGCCACACATCGGGTTTTAGAAATTCAAAGTGGAAATTTTCAAATGTTTAATCCGGAAAAAAGGCAATGCTTAAGATAAATTATTGTCATAATATGTAAAATTTTGAGACAAAACACGATTTTGCCAATTCCCCTACTCTTTGCAATACATAAAAGATGATTTAAAATTCCAAAAGATGGGGCTTAAGCAAGATATAGAAGAAACTGGACTAAATGTCTAGCAAAACAAGCTTCTTAAATCGGTTATTGTAGTGAAATTGGGCCAAAATTTCAGCTTTATACACTTTTAAGACGGAGTTTTAAGACGAAATTTTTTTGATGAAAATAACCAAAATCAAGCACCAAATATGATATTACTAACATCCCTTATCCTTTTTCAACACTTTAAGATGGATTTGATGAACAAAAATCAAAATTTGGGGCAAACCCTAGAAAAATCCAAGTTGAACATGGTCACAAATCGGGTTTAAATTTGAAATTCCTAACATAGATAACAATGATTCAAGGTGAGTCTTATCAAAATCTAACAATTACAATGCAAATTTAGGGCAGAAAACCGAACTTTTCAGAAAATCCATACCAATACATGCTTCAAATTGATTTAAAATCAAAGGAAGGAAGTAGAAATTTACCTTAAATAAGTTGAAAACGGATTTGGGTGGATGAAATGAGTGAGGTGCGGAAGAAATCAAGCACAAAATCACCAAGGTTGTTGTAAGGATGAAGGTTTAGGAGAGAAATTAGGTTTTGAAAGAGGAAATAAGAAGAAAAGAATGAAGGAGTTGAGGATATAAGCCTAAAAAATTTTTACGGAACCCGTGTAATGTAGCAACATACTTGATCGAGTATCTGAGGTACTCGATCGAGTAGCCTCTACTCGTTCGAGTTGAGGTTGCTCGGTCGAGTTTTGACATTGGTAGAATTAACATCGATGTTGTTTTCTATCAAACTCGATCGAGTGACCCTCCTACTCGGTCGAGTAAGGCCTCCTCGGTTGAGTAGCACCTCGTACTCGGTCGAGTAAGTAAAAAAAGCAACAACGTTTACGAATCCGACTAATCATTCCTACAAAATAACAATTCGTTCGGAGTCTAAGGCATGCTTAGGAATCGTCACTGGTTATCTCTATGCTAATACCATCGTTATCATTACTTAACATATAACACAATCACCGTAACTAAAGCATTATAATTTCTATTCTACTACATTTCAAACAACATACGACTCGATCCTACCATTACGTACTTTAATTCACACATCTACTCATAATAATAACGATGTTCTACTCTTACTTATGCATATCTACTTATGCCACACAACATGCTTATATGATTCTATCAACATTACAAACCTGTAAATTAATTATCACTTACATGTCACCACGTAATCTCATGTATACTTCCAATACATCTTACCGTCAATCCACACACTTACGCATATACAACTATATAAGCAGTTACGCATCACATGTTTCTATCATCCAAACTCACAAACATTACCTCAATGCACATATATGTGATACAAATTGCATATTACACACACAGGCACACACAATTCCCGAATTGATTTTGGAATGAGGGCGCCTTCTCACCCAAAATCAAGAAATTCTAGGGGCTCCCAACACATATACACCAGGTTCATTTTATTAGACTTACTACGTTCATTAGGTTCATTTGTTACAGGTTCCAAAATCGTCGCTCTGATACCACTTTGTAACACCCCCATGTTCCAAGAAGCCTTAACAAGACCTTCCCTAGCAGATAAGGGCATTACCATCTCAGTTGCCTGAGGAATAGTAAATATCATAACGTTAATAAAAGAACAATTAAGTTTATTACAAGTTTAACTCAACAAAAAGGAAAGGTACAACTGATAACAAACAACTATCAACTACAGTGATACATAGTACTCCGTGTCAGAACTCGGTGACAGACTCACCCCTCCAATGCACCCAACTAAGCTGTCACACATCAACCACTACTATGACTGACTGCTCACCATAATGGATCACGGCAGATACATACAAGAAAGAAAGACAAACAACACCACACAAGGTCAGTAACAGAAGAATAGAAGACAACACGAGATACAACACACACACACACACACACACACACACACACACACACACACATCTCCAACTCAAATCACTCATCCATCATCTGACTAACCCGAAGGTAAAGTCCTGCCAGAATATCCATCGAAACAGATATTCCACACTGTCAGTGAGGGACCGCAGCCTTTCCCACCTAAGCCCCACTCATCTTCGTCGAGTGAATAACCCATGTCCATTAATGTGCACATTCCCCTTATGGCGGGAACCACAAGGGGCGAATCAAGGGCATGAAGCCATTCCTGAGATGACTCCACTCAGCCAAGGATACACCCCGTACACGAACAAAACATTACTATCACACAATCAACAATACTATAACCACACACGATAACCATCAATAGCACTAAGTAGGAAAACCTACCTTTAGCAATTAGAATCAACATCACATACATCCGTATGAAGACAAAGCAACCACCATTAACACCTATCACAAACAGTAGGGAAAACCCTATTACTAACAATCATAACCACAACGAAACCTAAGTATGATGATGATGATGATGACTTACCTATACTCGGCATTCCTACGACAAGACCGCTACCCGACTCAAGTATCCATCCCCATAGTGTCTGCAAGTGTAAAGGAAATATCAAGGGTTGAAGGTTGGTGAAGGAGAGAAGTGTCGTCAATTAGGTTTAGGAAGAAATGAAAAGAAAATGATTTGGGGTTTACAACTTCACGATTTATAACTTACCATTGGAACCGCCATACTCGATCGAGTATGGGACTTACTCGATTGAATGGCCTCTACTCGATCAAATCCCTAAACTACTCGATCGAGTAGCCTACGCAAGATCGAGTTCCCCACGTCTAAAGGTCATCAAGTACTAAGTCCGTTTGTATGAAAGGTTTTTAAGGGTCTGCCAAGTGTCTAAGGCCGGTCAACGGCTAGTCAATGGGTCCCTAATGGGGCGGGTATTATAGTATCTATGACAGTTAGATACAACGATAATGGTAGGCCAGTTATAGGTGGGCTTAGAACTGGCGGTGTGGATAGAACTTCTTTGATTTTCTCGAATGCGGCTTGACATTGATCATCCCATGTTTCAAATTCTCCGGCTTTCAACTTCTTGAATATCAGCTCACATATCATTGTCAATCTTGAGAGAAATCGACTTATGTGTTGTACTCGGCGAAGGAAACTTCGAATTTGCTCCTCCGTCTTGGGATGGGGCATTTCCATAATGGCTTTAATATTAGATGGGTCAACTTCGATGCCACGGTGGCTAATGATGTGGCCCAAAAGCTTGCCAGAAGTAACTCCAAATGCACATTTCTGCGGGTTCAACCTCGTGTTGTATTTTCTTAATCTCTCAAAAAACTTTCTTAATGCTTCGAGATGACCACAACATTCTTTTGATTTAACGATCATGTCATCGACATAGACCTCTACTTCCTTATGCATCATGTCATGTAGCAACATCGTCGCTGTTCTTTGGTATGTTGCTGCGGCATTTATGAAACCAAAAGGCATCACTGTATAATAGTAAGTTCCCCGCTATGAGGTGAAGGCTGTCTTATGCATACCTTCTTCGGCATCTTTATCTGATTTTAGCGACCATACACGTCTATGAAAGATAAAAGGGCATGATTGGCGGTATTGTAAACTAAGATATCAATATGAGGTAATGGAAAATCTTCCTTCGGAATTGCCTTGTTTAGGTCGCGAAAATCAACGCAAACCCGAGCTTTGTCATCTTTTTTCGGTACTGACACCACGTTGGCAACCCAATTTGAGTATTCCAACACCTTGACAAACCCAGCTTTGAATTGTTTATCAATTTCTTCTTTAACTTTTAAAGACCACTCGATTCACATTATGCGTAGCTTCTGTTTCACTGGCTTAACACCCTGTTTAATTGGAATTCTATGCTCTGCAATTTTCCTATCAATTCCCGTTATGTCTTTGTAAGGCCATGTAAACACATCTTTGAACTCACCTAATATATCAATGAGCCCTCGTTTCTCAGTGGGATCTGAGGTAGTTCCTATCTTAAGCTCTTGTGGTTCTACTAGGGTTTCCACATTAATGGTTTGGGTACCTTCAATTTGTAGGAAATATCAGTATACTTCCTTTAAGATTATAAGGATTATAACGAAATTATAATAATGAAAAACTAGTCATAAACGAATTGCATAAACAAAATAGCATAGATTAAAAATCAACCTTTGGTCCTAGCAAATTCGGCCTAAGAACAATATCGAAATCGATATTCTCCTAATCGTTGCACCCAAGATGCTATGAGAAATGCCCTTGTTCTTACTAGAATAGATCCCCAAAATTGAAAATTAATTTTTTAGGGTTTTGTGTGAATGATGAGTGAATTAGGTCAAGTGAATTAGGTTAAAAGAGAAGTGAGAAAATAATCTCCTCTTTTTCTCTCTTAAACCGTCCGAAATGGGGTAATTAGAGGAAGATATTTTCTTCCTCTTTTTACTCTTATTTCGGTTTAGGCAACAACCAAAAATGAGGATAAAATCTCCTTATTTTCGGTTATTCCAAAAATGTATAAAAATGTGTATAATTATAAATTGTCAATTATTTTATTCTGTATTAATAAGTCTACACACAACAGCTTGTAGTCGATTTATTAATACCGGCCTGTAATAATTTATTATGACAATCTCGTATAATATATACTTTAACTATAAATATCGCATATTTATAATTAGCTAATTAAATATAACCGATTATATTTAATTACGAATTAACATCTTAATTCGTTTAAGCTAACATTATATACATTAATTAAATATAACAGTTTATATTCAATTTACGAATTGACAGTTAATTCGTCTCAACTAATATTATTTAATTGTATTAAATAATCGTCTCATCATCACATTGACTAACTGTTTAGTCAAATACATGGACTAACCTTTTAGTCATATAAGGCATCAATGTGCTTACATTTCCATAATCACATCTCTCATACACATCCTTTAGGTGTGACTTTTAAGGACCAGTTGATCACCGCCATCAGTATGATAATAACGTCAAACTTTCCAGCAAGCCAACCGTTATTATGTAATCTTTAATCAACTGATAAAATACAAAGTATACCCTTGTGAACCTATAAGAGATTTATATATGTTATCACACTAACTGTGGAGGACACAAGCTCCAACAATCTCCCACTTGTGCTCACAAGTGTATGTGCGATAACCGATTCTCATATCCTAAAATTTCACCCACTCAATGTAAAACAATTTGCAAAATCCGTATTCACAAAGGTCGTATTTTACAAATGATCAATATCAAGAGTGGTTTCCCCGACTAGAGAGTAACTTAACTGATAAACGAATCATCATTCGAGCATGGCCATGCATTTCAGTTACAACTCCTCGAGTGGCCCTGAGAAATAACTAAACGTCAACTCGAATCCTGCAGATATAAGCACAGTATGAAATGACCCAGAAAAAATCTGCTTAGCCTCCTGTTACGGCAGACCATGAGAAAGAAACTAAAGTCACCCAAAAACTACCTTAATCTCAAGAGACAGTCGATAGTCAAAAGAATCGACTCTAGGAACACAATGGACGTCCAATCCACGACCTAGCACCGAATGTTATTAAACATTTAGGACTCCATTACGTTGTCACAAAAATTGTCCTACGAGGTATCGTTATAACTCGTATCTGTGATCGATCAGCCAACCGTTTGACTTATGGCTCGTTGAACCCACCCTAAATCGACTGCACAATATAATAGCTAGAGTTATCAGCTCATGTAGGCGATTACGGATCAAAACAAATATAATGTAATTCAGTTCACTTTGTGGCGTTCAATGTTGTCAGTACAATCCACATGAAAAACAAAATATGAAATAAAACGATGAAGTTATAAATAGTATATGAAAAAGATAATGTATCGAATCCATAATCAACTACTACAACTCAGGAACACGTTTAATTCCCATGAAAATAACGTGCCCTGCATACTTATCATAATTCAACGGTTTAGTGAGAGGGTCCGCGATGTTATCATCCGAAGCTATCTTGTCAATCACTATCTCCTCTTGCTCCACGTAATCACGGAACAGGTGAGCCTTCCGATGTACATGTCTAGACTTGTTGCTAGACTTAGGCTCCTTAGCCTGAAAGATGGGACCTCTATTGTCACAATAGATGGTGATCGGGTCATTCGAACTAGGAACCATCGTAAGTCCTTGTAAGAATTGACGCATCCATATAGCTTCCTTTGCTGCTTCCGAAGCGGCATAGTACTCGGATTCAGTGGTTGAATCTACTACAATATCCTGTTTGGAACTCTTCCAGCTGACCGCAGCACCATTAAGAGTGAAGACGAACCCGGACTGAGATTTTGAATCATCTCGATCCGTTTGGAAGCTAGCATCTGCGTAACCGATTGCGCATAGCTTAGTATCTTCTCCATAAGTCAATACCCTATCCTTAGTCCTCCGTAGGTACTTAAGGATGTTTTTAACAGCTATCCAGTGTGTTTCACCTGGATTCTTTTGGTACCGACTCGTCATACTCAATGCATATGTCACGTCTGGACGTGTGCATATCATTGCATACATGATTTATCCTATAGCTGATGCATAAGGAACACGACTCATGCGCTCAATCCCTTCAGGCGTCGTGGGTGACTGAGACTTGCTCAAATGCATCCCAGAAGTCATTGGAAGGTTCCCCTTCTTGGAATTGGTCATGATGAACCTCTCAAGAATCTTATCCAACTAAGACTCCTGACTTAGTGATAACGTCCGTCGTGATCTATCTCGATAGATACGGATTCCCAATATGCGTTGTGCCTCACCCAGATGTTTCATCTGGAAATGGTTCTTCAACCATCCTTTAACTGAAGATAAGAGAGGAATGTCATTCCCAATCAAGAGTATGTCATCGACATACAATATCAAGAAAACAATCTTGCTCCCACTCGACTTGATATATAAGCATGGTTCCTCGACCGATCGAGTGAAACCATACTCTTTTATCACCTGGTTGAAATGATGATTCCAACTCCAAGAAGCTTGCTTAAGTCCATGAATGGAACGCTTAAGCTTGCAAACTTTCTTAGGATTTTCAGGATCAATGAAACCTTCGGGTTGTACCATGTACAACTCTTCCTCCAAATAACCGTTTAAGAAGGTGGTTTTCACATCCATTTGCCAAATTTCATAGTCATGAAAAGCGGCAATCGCTAAGATTATCCGAATGGAACGCAGCATAATTACGGGTGCAAAAATTTTATCATAATACAATCCGTGCACTTGAGTGAAACCTTTTGCCACTAGTCATGCCTTATAGGTATCTGGTTGCCCGTCTACAGAACGCTTTATTTTGTAAAGCCATTTGCACTGTAGAGGTTTTACCTTATTAGGTAAATCAACTAGATCCCATACGTCATTCTCATACATGGAGTTCAACTCGGATTGCATGGCTTCAAGTCATAGCTTTGAGTCGGAACAGGTCATGGCACCTTTATAGGTAGCGGGTTCATTACTCTCTAGGAGCAAAACGTCACTCTCCTCGACCATACCAATGTATCTGTCCGGAGGATTAGAGACTCTACCCGACCTCCTAGGTTCCTGAGGAATATTAACCCTATCAACAGTTGGAGGAACAACTTCCTCCATCTGTTCCTCGGTTGTTGGTTCTTGAATCTCCGATAGCTCAAAGGTTCTATTACTTGACTTGTTCTCGAGAAATTCTTTCTCTAAGAACGTCGCACTAGCCACAACAAAAACTCGATGTTCGGTAGGCGAATAGAAGTAATGACCAAACATTCCTTTTGGATAACCAATAAAGTATGTCTTGACCGATCGCGGGCCGAGCTTATTCTCGTGTCTCCACTTGACATAAGCCTAACAGCCCCAAACCCGAATAAAGGACAAGTTAGGGACCGTTCCCTTCCACATTTCATATGGAGTCTTGTCGACAGCTTTAGTCGGACTTCGGTTAAGTATAAGAGCAGCTGACAAAAGAGCAAAACCCAATAATGAATCAGGTACTATCGTGTGACTCATTATGGATCGAACCATATCAAGTAATGTTCGATTTCTCCGTTCGGACACACCATTTAATTGAGGTGTTCCAGGTGGAGTTAACTGTAAAACGATTCCACAGTCTTTAAGGTGTTGATCAAACTTATTTGAAAGATATTCGCCACCACGATCTGAACGGAGTGCTTTAACCTTTCTTCCCATTTGGTTCTCAACCTTATTCTGGTATTCCTTGAATTTCTCAAAGGACTCACTTTTATGCTTCATTAAGTAGACATATCCGTATCTACTCAAATCGTCCGTGAAAGTGATAAAATATCTATAGCCATCTCTAGCGGTAATTGACATAGGTCCACATACGTCAGTATGTATGAATCCTAATAGGTCACTAGTGCGCATTCCAACACCTTTGAAGGAAATTCGAGTCATTTTGCCAATTCGAGTCCCATTCTCGACGAGTTTCTTTACACGTTTTTCATTTATGTGTCCCATTCGACAATGCCATAGATAAGTTTGATCTTTGTCACCAACCTTTAATTTCTTATTATTCACGTGTAATATATCCGTGGTTTGATCTAAGATGTAAATTCCATTCATGGAAACTGCTTTGTCATAAACCATTTCATTAAAAGTGAAAATACAGCTATTATCCTTTATTGAAAATGCAAAACCGTCTTTATCGAGTACGGAAATAGAAATAAAGTTCTTAGATAAGCTGGGTACATAGTAACAGTTATATAAATATAACTCAAAACCACAAGGAGCTGGATTACATATGTTCCCATTAAGACTGCAGCAACTCGTGCTCCATTCCCAACTCTCAGGTCCACATTGTTAAAAATCTACATCTCATTACTTAACATATTCTTATATGTTACAAATTAATTTAGTCATAAAATTAACTTAGATCTTATGTATGCAAACTAAATAAGAAAAGATAAGAAAATCGATTTCTCACCATCTAATATTTTGGTCATCATATGGGCACCAACAAGATCTCCTTCTTGTTAGTTCTTGAGCTTTCCAATAATGGATGAACATTCATGACTTCAAAATAGAAGCCCTCCAATTAGTAGCACCTAAGACTATCCCAAAAACCCACAAACTAATATGTACTAGATATTTGTAATGTGGTTTACCTTAAAATTGATTACTAATACTCATATACTACTACTAGTATTATTAGTTATTGATTTATACAAATTAGATTCATAAAACTTGATTTTATGATGAACAAGAGAGAGAAAGTAGTTTTTTGGAAAAACATAAGAGAATTATAAAAATGAGAAAAAAATCCTCTCACTCTATTCCCCAAAACCGGTTGGTCTATGAGTATATGGACCAATATCTTTTTCTTTTTGTCTTCACAAGACAAATTGGTGTAAGGTTTTGTCATGGTCAAGTCACTATCAAGTGTGATAGACAAATGAATAAGACAAATGAACAAGACAAAATTTCTAAAGCTTGCCCACCAATTTCGGTTTTGATGTAGTAATATGGAGTCCATTTTATTTTTGTCAATTGTACAATTGTATGTCATGTGACATGTGACATGTCTTATGTCATGTTTTAATTTAAAATGCATATTTAACAAATTAAATATCATTTACAAATTAAATAAATCATATTTAACAAATTGACTAGTAATTTAAAATTACTTTCTCATAAAATGGTCATTTAATTACTAGTTAGTATAATTCACAACATCTTGTAATTATAACTGACTTATCATTCTCATCTCGCGTGTTTCGCAAACACCGATTAATTTTAGTAATATAACTTCTTAAAATTACTAAATGAAATCTCATTTAATCACATTATAATAAGATGTCATTTTCTCTCTTATGATAATAATTTGTTCAATTTTAAGGAATTAATTAATCTATATCGGCATACAATTAATTAACCTTTTCAATTAAGGGAATCGTCCTTTAGGTGTGACCTCAAGGGATCAACTGATCACCACCGTCGCACGACAGTAATGTCAAACTCTAGCCAGCCAATCATTACCGATATGTGTGGACCAGTTGACTATATATGTAATGTACCATCCCTTAGGTATTCTTGGTATGAGATTTAAATATGTGATCAATATGATCGACAATTGTGATCGCATTATTGTCGGGGACACTTACTCCAACAATCTCCCACTTGTCCTCGACAAGTGTGCGTCACCAATTCTCTTGTCCTATTACTATCAGCCACTCAATGCAAGGTGTCTTTCGGGTCGTACTTGCAAGTTATCATGACGAGAGTGGTTTCCCCGATCTGGAGAATAACTGATTGACCGGAATTTATCTACCATAGATACCATCCGAGCGTGGCCACGCATTTCCAGTTCATTACTCCTCGAGTGGCCCTGAGATATTGTTTTAACCCTGACAAAGGGGTGGACAATTCCTATCGCACTTATTCCAGTCGGCTAGCCACAACCATCATAACCCAAAATATGCCCATTTGACCCCATTTACGAAGGTCGTAGTAACACAAATCAAAGTTAATCCGAAACTGTGCCACCTTAGGCGAACAGTCTTTAGTCAAAAGAATCGACTCAATAGAATACTATAGTAGCTCTCGTCACGACCAGGTAATATAAATTTGCCAGAACTCTATAAGCGGTCACTGCCCGACAAAGTGTTCCTAACAGTCTGCCTATGTGATCGACTAGTCATCTCACATCACTCTATGGCACTTGAACTTGCCATCAATCACATCACATTCTAGTCACTTCGAGACGTCACCTCATACAAGTGACTATGGGCGAATACCATGTTAATCCGGGTTCACTTTAATGGGGTTCAATGTTGTCTCTACAACCCGTTTGGATTTAACAAAGTATAAGAAAAGAGTTTTTAAAGTAAAAACTCGAACGACAAATGCGATTATCACATATGAATAGTCAATGCCTGATTACTATTTCATATTCTATAATCTAATTTGATCTTGAATGTAGTTGTTCATCTCAATTTAATTGAAATGACATGACTCATCATGTTAAGCCTATGAGAAGGCTTTGGTTAGTAGGTTTTATCAACTTCTTGTACCTAACTCAACCTTACTACATACTCGTTTTCCTTTGTAATGTATACATTTGCATTACAAAACTTTTCTGAGTACGTGTCGAGATCCAATCAAGACCTAGGCCCTCTAGCCTTAGAATAGCTCCCACCGTTTTCACAGTGTTCGGGACTCATCCTTCTTGCACATCCCATGATTGCAAGTGTACTCAATTTCCGTTGTAAATATTCCTCATTGTTCTTTATTGCCTAGAACGATTCTAGAAAATCTATTTCTTAAATAATATAGCCACAATGGTATCTTAACCATCCTAATGTGTTTTTATTATGGTTTTGTCGGAAACCATGCGCAATCTCAATTGTCAATTGTCACTTGTGTAACACCCTTACACAAAATTGCATCAAAACACTTTCCATTATTTCCTTAATGCTTTTGCAAGCACTTAAGGGTAATCTTTATGGCTTACTTGGTAACTTATTACTTAAATTCGATTTTAAAACAATTCATCATACTCAAAGCATATGAAGTGCTATACATCATTACTTATTTAATTGACCCGGCAGCGGAAGCAAATGGAATCAACCAAATATGTTCAATTCGATTGAACTAATCATGAATCTTTTCAACATAAGACTTCTTATTTGATGCTAATATCATGTAGATTTATCCTCATAAATCCGGACATTATAGATGTATTATGATACTCCATAAGTCTTAAATCATTCCCAATGATCAATATGTCATCCACATATAAGACTAATTAAAATTACCGTAACTCCCACTAAACACCATGTATAAACACAACTTCTCGACTTATCGAGAAAAGTTTTATAACATGATCAAAACATTGATTCCAACTCATTGATGTCCTACTTAAGATTCTCTCTTAAGTTTCACATTATCTTAGGATTGCAAGAATCTACAAAACTCAAGACATGTATTGAATACATTCCTTCTAATTGAAGAAGTGGGTTTTAGATTCACTCGCTATGTATTTCATAATGAAACACAATCCCTAAGAAGATCCAAATAGACTTAAGCATTTCAACTAGTGCAAACCCTTTGCTACCAATCAAGCTTTGAAATCTCTCTTTATTAGTGCAAAACTCTTTGTCACTAATTAAGCCTTTAATTTCGGATTTTCATGGCTCTAAGCCTTGTATTGAGTTGTGACTTATATACTCTTATGTAAGTCATATATTCATTACTTTCCAGAAGTAACTTGAATCAAACAATTTCTTTGTAAGTTGTAAGCTCTTTACTTTAAGTTTTTTACTTTCTTAAAAGTAACACTAATTCATCATCTTCAACAAGTGATGGCTTTAACCTCCTAGGTTTTTAAGAAACAACGTCTTACACAAAACATCTCATGTAGCCAAGAAAGACCAGTTTCTTAGGACATAACATTCTTTGTGGGTCTTGAATAATTTCTCCCACTCTGTCTTCTAGAAATAAACTTGTATTTTAGAAAGACAGCTTCACGAGCCGCAAAACCTGTTGTACTCGTGATAATTGAAAGGGAAAAATGAGCATTTGTTTCTTGTGAAAACTTACAAGCATGGTACTCTACCATTTCATATCTCATATGTATCATTTAGGTTTAGTAAAAAAACAACTTAGGCAAAATGATAAAATCCCCATAAGGATCAAGTAACTCAAAGTAACTTGATTGAAGTCCAAACCATATCGAATAGCGTTTGATTTCTTATCCAACCACACATTATCCCATAATGAGTGTCAACAAAGATTAACTTTTGATATTATATCACATTTCATTTGGCTTATATCAAAGTCTTCACTTTGATAATCCCATCATGATTAAATCATGATTCTTTGAACTCTTTGAACTTCTTCAAAGATTCCCTATTTACGTTATTAAGTGAACACATTAGCGTCAACTTAAATCGTTGGTAAAAGAAAATGATCAACCTATTTTGGATCAATGATTTACAACCTCGATCTCCTTTTCAACCAAAAGGCACGAGACATCTTGCTTTGAATACAAGATACGCATATACCATTAACAATCTAATGGTTTCAAGAGTACTCGATAACCCTTTGCGTTCATCATTCCAGAATTTAAGGTTTAATCTTGGGTTACCAATTTGAGTCTTACATCATCTACATGATGTGTCATTCTAGTTTGGTTTAGAATATAATCACCTTGATAATGGGCTAGCCATACATCAAATTATGGTGTATAGGGTCACAAAAGTGAAACCTCTTTTGTATCTTAACAAGTTTATATTCTTATTTAGAGTTTATGCACTTAATAGTCACAATTAAGTACAACTTTAAATCCAAAAACTAGATTGAGTACACAATTACTCTATCTCTCGACATTATTGTTGCTAGTCGTCATATTCTAATCATCTTATGTGTCGAATACAATGATGAAAACCTCCACTGGTTTCTAATATTGACGAAGTAGTACTAGCAAAATTTATGTTTAATCAAATAAACATTTAAAGAAGAAGGTCCCATTAGATGTCTCACAACTAACTTGTTGATTCTTCAATAATTTGGGTTAGTTTCCTTTCTAGTGTCCAACATTTAAGACAGTGGAAACTTTATCGGTCGGGATTGATAGGTCTAGTATCGCTATTCTCAACAACTTTACTTTTAACATTACCTTGTATCAATTCCATTATAATCTTTACTTCTTGAACCTCATCCTTTTCTTAACGGTTTAAGAGAATGCTCCCACTCATTTCAAAGAGTCTTTACTTAGAGAAGCAAAGTTGAATCTTATGAAGATTACTCTTCAATTCAATCGTTTTAGTCTTTAAAACTTTCATTGAAGTGGTTGCGTTATTTTGGTCAATTACCAATTCTGACAAATCTAATTACCAAAACAATTTATCGCTTCAAGGTACTTAATTTAATTAAGCATATGAGAAACAATTCATTGTAAGTAGATATGTTAGTCAAGAATCAAAAACCTGTTTGATAATGAATAACTTTAATCCTTTACAAGAGATCCTTAGCAATGGTTCATTTGAGGTTTTTAGAAGCAAATTCATATTTGTCTTTTGTTACGATGTTTTAATGGAGATTTGAATCAAAAACGAAATGATATCGTATATGAATTGTGGTAAAGAAATAGAACAATATGATAACGGAATAGTGGAAAACAACACATTCATCGTTATAATAATACTTGTAAGCAAGTATAGCATTTACATAGTGACCTCTACCCAACTATGATAAAAGATTCCAAGATCCAAATTCATATTAACTTGGGCACGGCGTGGCCGATGAAACCCTTATCAATATAACTCGGTGGATTAACTCTTTAATCGATTCTACTTTTAGAACTCTTGGTTGATAAAATTACATTAACATTTATCTTTAGCCCAAAACACATCTGACAAGGGCACGGTGTGGCCGATGAAACCCTTATCAAAAACTTTTGTTGAGTTCAATCCAAATTTCGAATAAATGTGTCCATGATCCAAACCCACATTAACTTGGGCACGGTGTGGCCGATGAAACCCTCATCAACATGAATTTGGTGGATAGACATTTATCACCCACTTGCCCTACGTAACAAGGTTTGTACCCCGGTGTGGCCGAGTGCACTCCCTCACGAAATAGGTTTTCATGGTTTCTACTATTTGGTAAGGCTAAGTCTCAATTGTTTATTTTAGCGAGAGGTCATGTAACACCCCCATACTCCAAGTGCCTTACCAGGACCACTCAGGTATAAGGATACTACCATCTCAGTTGCCCGAGGTACTGAATATCATAAGACAATAAAGAAACGTACTTTTAAAGTAATTATAGATTAAGTGATTACATGTTCAAACCAAAACTAACAAAAAGAATTACAAGGTTCTCGTACGGTCTACAGCTAAAACTATCAAAGCTACTAGACTTCGTCGACACAAATGAAGACTTCTAACGCCATGTGATGACTCATCCCACTATCCCATACGCGTCATATCACACCTGCTCAATAATCGCTCACCACCCCGAATGGATCACCACAGTTTTTAAAACATTTAAACGGGTCGATACTAATCACACAATTCAATACATATATCAACAATAAGATAAACAGACAATGAATCACACACACACACACACACACACACACCACCAACTCCCATCGTCTCAATCTTGACGTCCACTGGACCCAGCCACAGCCATGGGGACCGCACCGTTCCACCTAAGCCCCGCTCATCATACCGAGCGATAACCCCGTCCCATTAATGTGCACATCCCCTTCCGTGGCGGGTTCCACGAAGGGCGAAACTAGGGCGTGAAGTCACTCCCGCAAGTGACCCCACTCGGTAGAGAACGCATCTCGAGAGCCATAGACAATCAATCACAATCACAATCACAGTAGTCACAATCAATTACTATATCAAACAATCAATCTCAACACATCAACAATCATCCCATTATGGGACTAATGCGAGTAGGAAATCCTACCGAAAGCACAACACGCAGACGGATCTACAACAGTATCAAAACGGCTCCTCTACGAATTCTCCTCCTATCATACATAACACATAAAGACTACACATCACAAACTACACACCAAAACCCCCAATTCCTAAATTAGGGTTTAACCAATCTTAACAAAACATTATAAAAACTATATTAAAAGCTTACCCTCGACGCAAGGAACTCAACGGTACGAATAACGACAAGAACCGACCGACGAACTCAGGAATTGCTAAGAATGCGATTAGGAAGATGAACTGGTCGCTTTCTCTCTTAAACAGGGTTTTAGGTTTTGTAAAAGTGATTTAAAACAATGACGACTATGTTTAAATACCTTAATCGCATAATTAACAAAACCCGAGAAAACTCCCGTAAAACCGGACACTCGATCGAGTACCCAAGGTACTCGATCGAGTACCCCTTACTCGATCGAGTGCCCCACTACTCGATCGAGTACCCAACAGTCGAAAACTATTCTAAAACGCAACTTACCCTTACTCGACAGAGTAAGGCCTACTCGATAGAGTACCCCAAGACTTATAAATACGGAGTATTACGGTCTTCCCTCCTTAAAAGGAACTTCGTCCCGAAGTTCAACCCATACATAAAAACAACCATACGGACTCGACCAAGACACAACAACTTAGCTAAGGACTCAAGAACTCGACCGAACATAGAACATGAACTCTTAACACCCACTCCACCAACTATGTTTACTTCCACAACATGACTCACTATATCGTATCTACCACATATATATCTCTCACGACACCAACTCCATACATAACCAACTACCATCCTCTAATGCCGCTAGCTCCATAATATCATCAACTATCAAATCCAATACCAAGACACTCATAGACATCAAATGGAATGTTACATTCTACCACCCTTAAAAAAGAACTTCGTCCTCGAAGTTTACTCACACTCGTAACCTCATCATCCAACCGTCAACACTAGCGAAATATTCTCACACTCCTAAACATCACGCTACTACAAGCACGGTCATGACCTTTAATAAAATCACCCACAACACGAATCTTTTATTACCATATGTACAACCATCAAAATCTGTTTTATCGCATCCTACTCCTCTTAAGACAAATGTTACGTCCTCGTAACTCACTAATACCAAACCATATCTACATCTCATTACCCTCTGTACCACCACATGTCAAAGATAACCGTCTATAAACCAAACACTCACCATTTTTATATCCAAGGCTCCCATACATAAACATTTCCCATTCCTCAACTCATTCGGCAACAATGCACCTAACCTATACCATAAACTCGTAGCAAATCACCATACCCACTCTTCATTATTACTTTGCCAAACAACATACCTCTCTATGTAAGGCACTTATCTCCCAGAAGCATAACTCACGATCCGCACTCGTTACGTACACGCACACTAGATCCTCAAGTTCTTTCTTTCATTACCGCAAAATTCATACACAACTTAACATGACACTAATTTCCCCAACACCCTACACTCACTGTCCCAACAAAAGATTATGAACTACCTGCCGCTTTCAGCTCATTACAACTCATGTTCCACGAATCATTTTCCATTACCATGTCTAACGATGTCTCATCTGAAAACAAGATCAAAATTACCGTAACAACCTCTCACAACCGTGTCCCATCAACAGATTATCACTATCCCATGACAACAACGAAACATATACAACTCTAGTTCACATCATACTCTACCTCATTCCCAACTTAACCTGGTAAAGAAAACATGAATAAGCAAGACAACTGTCTATCAGCACAAACTAACACTCGCAGAGAGAAACATCAAACAAAACAACAATCTATGTATAACTGGTATGTACTTTCGAAACCCGAATCATAATCATCCCGCCTACTCCACCACAACCGGTGACGGCATCACAACACCGCCACCAACAAACCACACCGTAGTGCGAAAATACCCGCATCAAAGACACTATGTACCGTGCCCGGATCACCACCCGAGGCACCACAACCACACCGATAGACATCACAACTGCATACAATTCCCATAAATACTGACTTAGCATAACTTCTCAGACAAGAAAAACTTACTCAAATCCACCTTATTAAATTACCACGCAACATATTATATGGATAAACAGATAAGCATCTCATGAACATCATCTCTACCATTTCCCGGGATACACATGTGTTATCAATACACATAAAATTATAACTAGCCATGTCAAATCAATCAAATTATTACCTTTTTGGATATCATTAAATTAAATTACCGTGTCCAACATATATATTACCGAACATTCATAAAACAATTTTATAATTATCATACCATACTACTTCTTGTGAGGTCGAACCTCACACAAACATTTACACAAATCACGGACCGTAATCACAACCAACTAGTCAATCCACGACCACGTAAGTCACCACTCGAAAAAGGTTACCTGCCGCCCGAGTTTAACTCATATGCCCCTCATAACATATTCCCCCATTCGCACAACCATCACTTCCTGCCAAATATAATCAGACCTTCACTATTCAACTAATAGCGTCCGCCACGTCTAACCACATCTTATACCCTCTCACAATCATACACAACAATCAGGTCCCTACCAAATCAACCTCTTTAGAATTGCTACCTTTCTAATATTCCATCACTCTTAGCCATTAGTGATAACACCACAATGCCGCCCATTTTGCTCGTATATCAAATCTCTTACACTCATATCAAAATAACATGGTTTTTCTACCATTTTTGGTTAACATTGCAAATAACGAACATCAAACCCATCCACAAAATTACCTCAACATTATTCCCAATGCTATCTTATTTGTATTGTCATCCAACTCTCCACCAAATATCTCGTATCGTGCCAATACTCCACCAACTTCTTACTCCCTTAATTCCTCGAAACTCATTACCAATCATGTTGCCCTGAAACTCTTATATAACCTTTAGCTAACATCCTCGTGATACCATCACATATTTCAATGATTTCTCATCTTTATGTCACATAGCTCCGGTGAACATTTTCCTCAGCTTACTTTTATCCTTCCTTTCTCTTTACACTCAATAATACCAATTAATAATTCAACTCCTTATTCCTTCTAGCTAACTCTTTAGAAATCTGGTTACCCCTTCGTTGCTCCAAAACTTAATTCCATTATTTTCTACCGACATCATCTCACTCTTTCTTCCCATGGATCTTCTCTTATTATGCTATCACTCATACTTGCCACTAATCTATCCATAGAACCAACGTTTAATGTTCAAACAATTGCATCTCCCTTTTTACATCTCTAGAAATCAGAATTCATTTAATACCGTTAATTACCCAAGGAACTCACACAGTAGTTTCATCTTTTAATAAACCAAACCTCCCAAACTCACTCACTGTCTATAAATACACCTCGCGACATGTCTCCACAAAGTTCACTATATATTACTCTTCTCAACCCCTTTAAACGAACTTTCACTACATAAATCCATAACCCACACGACTCCTAACCATTTCCTTCCATAACTCTTTACACATCTCAAGCTGCCACTATCCACATTCTTACTTTCAATCTTTTCATTCTCACGTTCATTATACTCACATCATCCCTTGCCTATATTCACTTATTTTTACATTACTCAACACACAATCATATCACTCATCCCGTCTCGCAAAACGTGCGCCATGCCTCAATAAACTATACCAATCTTCCTTTTCTTTTTCCACCATCTATCATAATCACTTATAATTCATGTCCTCCCCACCGAACTCATACTCATCATAGTGCCACTCTTTACAACATAAGATTGGGTAACTTACGCTTCAGGACCAACACATACGTAAAACAATGCATAAAGAAGTAATACAACACCTTTGAATTAAACATAATATGCAACGAATGTCAAAAGATAAACATATGACCCGAAACACGCATATGACCTGCACAGACCCCACTCGATCGAGTACCAGAACCTACTCGATCGAGTTGAGGCTACTCGATCGAGTGCCCAACATGCTCGATCGAGTGCCCCGACTCCAGAACCCAAACAGACCTTCGATCTCGACTTACTCGACCGAGTAGCCCGGCTACTCGATCGAGTGACCCCATACTCGATCGAGTGCCCGAGGTACTCGATCGAGTGCCCAAAACACGATTCTGGTCAAAATAACGACAAATACCCACTCGATCGAATCAAACCCACTCGATCGAGTCATGCAGACTCGTGAATACTACCCGAATGTTATCTCACATACCCTAACGTACTATGCATTCATTATTATTTCAACATTATGATTACAACTACGCATTCAAATCTGCACGACTCCTCATACAATCAACAAAATAATCTACTTCGTGTTATCAAGTGCCACGTTATAAACAACCATCATGCTTTTCATCCAATTCGTTATATAAAACACATATCATTGAACCTCTATTCTTCATGTTACTACTCACCAAAAGCCAAACATTACCATCTATCATGCTCATATAACATTCAACTTTCAATCATGTATTACCCGCATGTTTTAAATTTTCATAACTTTTCATAACACAAACCACACCCATACACTACAAATCCTATTCCCATGTTGCTAATACAACAACATTACAAATCCACTTCATCACACATCATCATATACGAACTAGTTTCTTTTTCTACCATATCATTCATCATTCTCATATACTTTTCCAACGATTCCAACCAACATGTAAGCCAACTATCATGCAACATGCTTTCAACAAACCATATACAGCACAATTAACATACACGTCGCACATATACACACGGACTCCACGTTCCCATACCATGTGACTGGCTTAAGTATCATGGGGCCAAGATTTTGAAGTGAGGGCGCCTACTCACCCAAAACCTAGCATCAGCCGGGGCTCCCATTACACATACACCAGGTTCATTTTATTAGACTCCCTATGTTCATTATGTTCATTTGTTACTGAGTTCCAAAATCGTCGCTCGATACCATTTTGTAACACCCCCATACTCCAAGTGCCTTACCAAGACCACTCAGGTATAAGGATACTACCATCTCGGTTGCCCGAGGTACTGAATATCATAAGACAATAAAGAAACGTACTTTTAAAGTAATTATAGATTAAGTGATTACATGTTCAAACCAAAACTAACAAAAAGAATTACAAGGTTCTCGTACGGTCTACAGCTAAAACTATCAAAGCTACTAGACTTCGTCTGACACAGCGGAAGACTTCTAACTGCCATGTGATGACTCATCCCAGCTATCCCATACGCGTCATATCACACCTGCTCAATAACTGCTCACCACCCCCGAATGGATCACCACAGTTTTTAAAACATTTAAACGGGGTCAGTACTAATCACACAATTCAATACATATATCAACAATAAGATAAACAGACAGTTGAACTGTCACACACACACACACACACACACACCACCAACTCCCATCGTCTCAATACTTGATCCCCTTTGGACCCACCCGCCAGTGGGGGACCGCACTGCCGTTCCCACCTAAGCCCCGCTCATCATACCGAGCGATAACCTGTCCATTAATGTGCACATCCCCTTCCGTGGCGGGTTCCACGAAGGGCGAAACTAGGCGTGAAGTCACTCCCATGCAAGTGACCCCACTCGGTAGAGAACGCATCTCGAGAGCCATAGACAATCAATCACAATCACAATCACAATAGTCACAATCAATTACTATATCAAACAATCAATCTCAACACATCAACAATCATCCCATTATGGGACTAATACCGAGTAGGAAATCCTACCGGAAAGCACAACACGCAGACGGTATCTACAAAATTGTATCAAAACGGCTCCTCTACGAATTCTCCTCCTATCATACATAACACATAAAGACTACACATCACAAACTACACACCAAAACCCCCAATTCCTAAATTAGGGTTTAACCAATCTTAACAAAACATTATAAAAACTATATTAAAAGCTTACCCTCGACGCAAGGAACTCAACGTACGAATAACGACAAGAACTGACCGATGAACTCCGGAATTGCTAAGAATGCGATTAGGAAGATGAACTGGTTGCTTTCTCTCTTAAACGGGGTTTTAGGTTTTGTAAAAGTGATTTAAAACAATGACGACTATGTTTAAATACCTTAATCGCATAATTAACAAAACCCGAGAAAACTCCCCGTAAAACCGGACACTCGATCGAGTACCCAAGGTACTCGATCGAGTACCCCCTTACTCGATCGAGTGCCCCAGCTACTCGATCGAGTACCCAACAGGTCAGAAACTATTCTAAAACGCAACTTACCCTTACTCGACAGAGTAAGGCCTACTCGATAGAGTACCCCAAGACTTATAAATACGGAGTATTACAGGTCATGTCAATTTATTATCTATCACGTTTTAAGTGAACTAAAGCGGTGAACTACGATAATTATAATTGACACGGTCGATATACTCGATTTAAATGATAATGCATGTTTTAGTTATGGCGATTTAGCGATGCATGCGACATATAAATAAAATGCAAAGCATAAATTAAATCCTTGTATGGCCTTCCTAAAATAGAAAATCTAATTAACTATTACATATTCGGAAACCAACTCCATTGGTCCCTTGAACTTCGGTTTTGGCACGCATCTCGATATAACACCGTCTTTATGTATCGTCTTCGTTGAGTGACACCGTCTTCAAGGAACTCCGAAATAATTAAATTACATAACAAATTACATAATTTCCTATTATAAATTTGTAATTAAAATAAAATAAATCTATTAAATTACAAAACAGTAATACGAGATCACAATAAATTACAACCGAATCGATATTCCCATACATTTCGGGTAATACCAATTAAAAACTAAGGCCATACTAAGTAAAATTACATAATTCAAAAATTACATAAAATAAAATTATGACAATCATAAATAAAATGCAGCATTATAATATGTATGATCATGCCCAATTTTATGCTAAATCGCCTTTAAGGAGCCAATATCGTATATTAAACGATTTTTACGGATTTGCGTGATTTAACGTTTTATAATCACAATAATTACATAAATTCATATTTATGCATAAGTTAATTACCCTAACCAACCGGACACAAAATAAGTATCCACTAACATATTTGACTATAATTAACTTATATTTCTTAAAATTGTTCATTAGAGGACTCAAAATTACAATAAAATGCTATAAACTTCAAATAAATCACAAAAATTTCAAATAAATTTGAAATTTAAACTCATGAACATTCTGGAAAAAATACCATGACACTCATAATATTCAAAAACTTAGGTTAAAATTTCGAAAAATTTATCGGAAAAACTATGTTGCGGTTTATCGGATTTATCAATTAAAATCATAAAAACATGAGAAAAATTATATTCATCAACTTTTCAGTTTTAGATCTTAAAAATATAATAAAATGCAACATGTGACATTTTTCCTTAGTCATGAAGTATGTTTTAGCAATTTTTCACTAATTAAGTCACTATTTATGATATTGATATTTTTCATCAAAAATTCATAAATCATGCATGAAGACTTCATTATAGCCTATTATTTTAAACACATCTTGTAAAATTTCATGTGACAACATACTAAATTTCTATGACCAGATTCGAAATATTTCTCATATTAACCTATTTTTCATTTAAATTCGATTTTTATCATGAAAAATCCATATTTCGAGCATAAAAACTCCAAAAATTCCGAACTTTTCCAGATCATCTAAAAATAATATATGTGAAAACATATCCAAAAACCACTGAAAAATTAAAAGTTTAGCTAATTTTCTTCCAAAAATGACATTTTTATCATAAAAATCACATTTTAATGCCAATATTATATAAAATGAACAATAAAATCCATAAATTTAACCAAAATATCCTAAAACATTTTTGGACCATAAACTTTAACATGCATAATAAATTTCGTGATATATCATAATAAACACAAATTTATAAGTTTTGTTTGTTAATCATAACTCGGAAAAACAATAACCGATTTGCATGCAAACAACCTAAGGCTCTTGATACCGCTTGTTGGAAATCTACATCTCATTACTTAACATATTCTTATATGTTACAAATTAATTTAGTCATAAAATTAACTTAGATCTTATGCATGCAAACTAAATAAGAAAAGATAAGAAAATCGATTTCTCACCATCTAATATTTCGGTCATCATATGGGCACCAACAAGATCTCCTTCTTGTTAGTTCTTGAGCTTTCCAATAATGGAGGAACATTCATGACTTCAAAATAGAAGCCCTCCAATTAGTAGCACCCAAGACTATCCCAAAAACCCACAAACTAATATGTACTAGATATTTGTAATGTGGTTTACCTTAAAATTGATTACTAATACTCATATACTACTACTAGTATTATTAGTTATTGATTTATACAAATTAGATTCATAAAAATTGATTTTATGATGAACAAGAGATTGAAAGTAGTTTTTTGGAAAAACATAAGAGAATGATAAAAATGAGAAAAAATCCTCTCACTCTATTCCCCAAAACCGGTTGGTCTATGAGTATATGGACCAATATCTTTTTCTTTTTGTCTTCACAAGACAAATTGGTGTAAGGCTTTCTCATAGTCAAGTCACTA
Source organism: Silene latifolia (assembly GCF_048544455.1). Classification (NCBI taxonomy): domain Eukaryota; kingdom Viridiplantae; phylum Streptophyta; class Magnoliopsida; order Caryophyllales; family Caryophyllaceae; genus Silene; species Silene latifolia. The sequence goes on along the minus strand of NC_133538.1, from coordinate 197,541,171 downwards.
TCAAGTGTCATAGACAAATGAATAAGACAAATGAACAAGACAAAATTTCTAAAGCTTGCCCACCAATTTCGGTTTTGATGTAGTAATATGGAGTCCATTTTATTTTTGTCAATTGTACAATTGTATGTCATGTGACATGTGACATGTCTTATGTCATGTTTTAATTTAAAATGCATATTTAACAAATTAAATATCATTTACAAATTAAATAAATCATATTTAACAAATTGACTAGTAATTTAAAATTACTTTCTCATAAAATGATCATTTAATTACTAGTTAGTATAATTCACAACATCTTGTAATTATAACTGACTTATCATTCTCATCTCGCGTGTTTCGCAAACACCGATTAATTTTAGTAATATAACTTCTTAAAATTACTAAATTAAATCTCATTTAATCACATTATAATAAGATATCATTTTCTCTCTTATGATAATAATTTGTTCAATTTTAAGGAATTAATTAATCTGTATCGGCATACAATTAATTAACCTTTTCAATTAAGGGAATCGTCCTTTAGGTGTGACCTCAAGGGATCAACTGATCACCACCGTCGCATGACAGTAATGTCAAACTCTAGCCAACCAATTATTACCGATATGTGTGGACCAGTTGACTATATATGTAATGTATCATCCCTTTCGTATTCTTCGTATGATATTTAAATATGTGATCAATATGATCGACAATTGTGATCGCATTATTGTCGGGGACACTTACTCCAACACACATCACCCTTTGCGAGGGGTTTGATGTTTCTTAGGCCCTGCAAATGATTACACAGATGAGAACCAAAACCAGTATCAAGTACCCAAGTTCCGAAACTTGCATGGTTAATCTCAATCATATGAATATAAGATGACATACCAACAGGAGTGACGCGGCCTGCTTTTATGTCCTTACGGTACACGGGCCAGTTCCTCCTCCAATGTCCAGTCTTGTGACAATGGTGGCACTCAATGTCACCGCCCTTGCTCTTTGCCTTGCCTTGTGAGCCACTAGTCTCACCAGGCCCACTCTTACCATTTCCTGGCTTTTTTAACTTTGGCTTTCCTACAGTTAGGTCGCCGGGAGCTTTGCCCTTACCCTTATTCTTGTTGGAAATCATGAGAACATCTTGCTTCATGCTCCCACTCAATTTCATATCCTTCTCGGTGCATGCGAGAGAAGTGAGTGTAGCTCATGAGGACTTTTCTTCATGTCATTCATGTAGTAATTTGCCCTGAAAAGGGCAAAACCATCATGAAGTGAATGAAGCATACGGTCAATGACTATGCTCTCACTGATTTTGCAATCAAGTGCCTCCAATTTCTCGACATTCTCAATCATGTTAAGAATGTGTGGGCTAACCGGTTGGCCCTTCTGGAGTTTCGCATCAAAGAAGCGACAGGTATGCTCATAAGTAACGATTCTTGGTGCTTTTGAGAACTCGTTAGTGAGCATGGTGAAAATCTTGTTTGCACCTTGGGAAATGAAGCGTCTTTGCAAATTGGTTTCCATTGCAAAGATGAGTCTGTTCTTTATCGCACCCGCTTCCATGACGAAGTCACTATAAGCAAGTGACACGTTAACTCCTGCATTGGGGCCTGGGTTTACCGGTATTGGTCAGTTAAGTACTTGAGCTTACCGTCAGCAATGGCAGCATTCCGCAATGATGCCTCCCAGTCCGCAAAGTTGGACCCGTTATTTTTCAAATGTGTGAACTGATTCATGTGGTCCATAAAAGCTTTTAGCCAGGACTCGCGTCCAAGTGTGGCACTTGGCATTGGGATTTCGTTATTTCCAGCCATTTGTTGTAACAGTATTATCAAAATAAAACGTATTCTACACTGCGAAAAGAAGAAAAATATAATAAGCATTCTCATCGTTATGATTTAAGTCTAATGCAATACTGTTATAACGCGAAGACTCAAGCATTTATACAATTGACCTCCCTCAAGAATTATATAAATGATTCCAAGACTCAATTATCTGTAAATTGATAAGCCAACCTCTTGGCTAATTCTACTATTAGAATTCTTGGTCGATAAATTTCTGTAAATTCTATCTATAGTCCATCACAATCACGAGAAACTCTTCGGATTATAATGTTGAGGTAAACTATGTCAACACAAACTACTTACCTAACGTAGAAGGGATCATATTGAGAGTAAGGTCCTATATGCCTACCGACAAAGAAGGGATTCATAGTTATTTGCCCTTATAAAGACTATTTTCAATTTCAGTTTTAGAGGAAGATCCCATCAACTTTATTTTAATTCATTTTAAGTGAACTAATATCTAGCATGCGTGAATGAATAAACTAAGATTATGGCTTAAAATGTGTGACATCTGTATGTCTATGAAAACTAACATTCAATCTATATGAGTCAATTTATATGCATTTTAGTAGGTGGTTTGGTTTAGGCAGAATATGATGCACTAACTATCATGTGAATGAAAAGCAATAAGAATGGTAAAACGTAAAACAAAATAAAGTCCTAGTTTGGAATCCATCCTTGGACCCGAGAAGCTTGTCTTGATGTTCCATCTTGGTCCATGTAGCGGGAGTGAGCAATCCAATCTCCATATTTAGAGCATGTTTGGCCTAACTTGTTGAAAACGGGTTTTTGTTTTTTAAGCTTAAGTTTCTAAAAGTGTTTTTCAGAAGCAGAAATATCAAATTGCTGCTTCTATTTTTATGGGCAAAAAGATGGTTTTTCGGCTTTTGAAAAATTTCTTTTTAGCTTTTAAATAAACATGTGTTTGGCCAGAAAGTGTTTTTATGTCCAAAAACACTTTTAAAAGTAAGGCCAAACACACGCTTAGTCTTCTCAAAATTACAATTTAAAAATTACATAATAAACCTATTTACATTCTAATTTCAAAACCATAATTTAAAAGAAAACCAAACGTAGGTACGAGATCTCAAATTACATTAAAAATTATGTTTCCATCATTACGAAAACATAATTTAACTAAGGCCACACTAGGTATTACAAATTACAACCGATTGCGAAAATACGTAAATTAAACCATTCAACAAAACATTCAACTAAATAAAAATACATCAACTAATAAATTAAACATTCAAGACATAATTCCTTAATTATGTAGATTAATTTATCCAAACCACCTATTTAAATGATTAAATTATGGGACAATTCCTCAATTACTCACAATAATTTTAATCTTAATACATATTAATCCTGTAATATAAATTAATCCAACATTATCTTAAACCTCTTTAAAATAATTAGGTATCTCAAATATGTGAACTTTTTCACAACAAACAATCATACATTATTGAAATAATGTATAATTTTATTGGCCAAAAACAAATAAAACAAAAAAAAATCTTTTTGATTGCCCTCGGCAAACAAGAAAAGAAACAGATTTTATTATTATTATTTTTATATTTCAGCTCGGCTAAATGAAAAAAAACAGAAACCTCTTTTTTTTCTCTTGGCAACACCTCAAAACCGAAAAAACAGAAACCCTTTTTTTTTACACGACATAAAGCCCAAAAACCGAAAAAAAACTGTTTTTTTTTTTTAAAGAACTCACGGCATATCTGCCGTTTTATGCTTAATTTTCTCGGAAAAATTATGTGGACAAAAAGTTTAATGTTGCTAATATAACATGATTGACATAAACATCATCTATTAATTTAAACATGGATTCAAACTTCATAATTCAATTTAACCTCTTAAAATGAATATCTAAATTATGACAAAATCGATTATCCGTATATATGATTCATCACAATTGATTTGAATATGATTAAATTAACTTCTATGCCAAAACTATATAGCAAAAACAATTTATCAACAATGAAACAATTTCCATTTACATTTTAATTTAATCCTCATTAAATCAAACATCTACAAATTCATCATATAATAATTTTAACTTATTAAAACAACAATATGAATAAATCAAAATGGAAACAAAACAACAAAAAGCAAAAAAAACTTTCGGCAAAAAATAAACCTCACGGCAAAAAAAAAAAAATTCTCGGCCGAAACCAATTTTTTTTTTTTCGATTCTTCAAAAATTGTTTAAATCCATTTATGAAATTCATCAAAAATAATTTCGTGGCCTTGGCTCTGATACCACTTGTAGGAAATATCAGTATACTTCCTTTAAGATTATTAGGATTATAACGAAATTATAATAATGAAAACCTAGTCATAAACGAATTGCATAAACAATATAGCATAGATTAAGAATCAACCTTTGGTCCTAGCAAATTCGGCCTAAGAACAATATCGAAATCGATATTCTCCTAATCGTTGCACCCAAGTTGCTATGAGAAATGCCCTTGTTCTTACTAGAATAGATCCCCAAAATTAAAAATTAATTTTTTAGGGTTTTGTGTGAATGATGAGTGAATTAGGTCAAGTGAAATTAGGTTAAAAGAGAAGTGAGAAAATATTCTCCTCTTTTTCTCTCTTAAACCGTCCGAAATGGGGTAATTAGAGGAAGATATTTTCTTCCTCTTTTTTACTCTTATTTCGGTTTAGGCAACAACCAAAAATGAGGATAAAATCTCCTTATTCTCGGTTATTCCAAAAATGTATAAAAATGTGTATAATTATAAATTGTCATTTATTTTATTCCGTATTAATAAGTCTACACACAACGACTTTACGATCGATTTATTAATACCGGCCTGTAATAATTTATTATGACAATCTCATATAATATATACTTTAACTATAAATATCGCATATTTATAATTAGCTAATTAAATATAACCAATTATGTTTAATTACGAATTAACATCTTAATTCGTTTAAGCTAACATTATATACATTAATTAAATATAACAGTTTATATTCAATTTACGAATTGACAGTTAATTCGTCTCAACTAATATTATTTAATTGTATTTAATAATCGTCTCATCATCACATTGACTAACTGTTTAGTCAAATACATGGACTAACCTTTTAGTCATATAAGGCATCAATGTGATTATATTTCCATAATCACATCTCTCATACACATCCTTTAGGTGTGACTTTTAGGGACCAGATGATCACCGCCATCAGTATGATAATAACGTCAAACTTTCCAACAAGCCAACCGTTATTAGGTAATCGTTAATCAACTGTTAAAATACAAAGTATACCCTTGTGAACCTATAAGAGATTTATATACGTTATCACACTAACTGTGGAGGACACAAGCTCCAACACAATTACCAAACTCCTTTGATCATATTCCTCCAACCCTTTGACCAATTGTGGAGGTGGTTCAAATTCCTCATCATCTTCGACCTGTTCGTCTTTGACCTCATTCTCAATGTCATTACTAAAACAATTATTTTAAAAAATCGAATTGCAAAGTAAATAAGACAAGTCATAAGGAAACCTGTTAATGATATTATTGATTTGAAATCGTGCGAATTGCGTCAACATTTAAGCCAACTAATCAGAGGTCACTGGCGAGATAGTGGTATTCAGGACAGGCCCCTGAATACTTTCATAAGGCAGGGGTACATGAGAAGGAAAGACTGGGGATGGGGTGTTTTCAACACTTGACTCCTTAGACTCAACCCTAGGACTCAACTAAGACTTAGGCTCAGACTCAGATTCAGACTCACAGCCAGAATTATCATCTGGCTTGAACATCTTACCTTCATAGACAAAAGAATTTCATGTCCGTGATGTAGAAATGCTCAAGGTATACTTTTGTTTGCATCCTAATTTCGACATTCGTCTTGCTGATCTGAACCACCACCAACGCCAGGCCTTTGTTGCTCTACTTACAGCAGTTGCATCCCAACCACATCTAGGCATTATATATCCTACCATTAAGTCTTCTGAAGAACCGACTTTGTAGGAGGTGGCCTCTCGTCTGTACCACGAAGGGTTATGGGTTCATAGGGATTCTTGGTGAAGCCCAAATAGCATGCAACCCATATTTTCCTATTTTCTTCTTTACCACTTTACAGCTTTAAGTACCAAGGCTGGGACATCTTTTCTTTCATTAGCTTGTTCATCGTATCATTTTCCTGTTTGAGAGCTCTCTCCCAAGTAGAGTTGTCTGCCTCATTCTTTTCTAGTTCCTTGATGAGGAAAGCCTCTGAGGTTGACCCTTTACCAAGAACCTCATCTATTGCAGGATATTTAGCGGATGTCTTGTCCGGGATGTCCTTAGAAATTGAGGTATGATTAGCCTTCTCCACATAGTATGGACGTCCAGATCGAGTCAAATGGTTAGACTCGAGAGCATATTTTCTTACTTTAAAGATTTATTCTTGGGTATATGGAATGGTAGCACCCTTAGCAAGATAGACATCATCTTCATCATCATCCCAAACCCCATTGATTTCATTAGCACTTCGCAAAATATATGGAGTACAATCGATAGCGAAATTTCCAACTAGTATTTCATTCCTCGAGCTTGGCATAAACATGGAGCAATCCACGAATTCCTTCCCGCCAAATACCCCTTTCAGATGGCATGGACGAATGATATGGGAATAGTCAACATTGTCTTCGACAGTGACGTGATTATCATAATCACCAAATGGGTTGGTGACGTTATTGGGCTTCACAGTTGGTATTGGGAGCGTTCCGTTCTCAAATCTTATTATGGATTTCGTGCTTTAATCAAAAGCACCTTTCAGTATCATGACTCTTACCTTGAAGGAAGGCACAATAGGTATCTGGTTTGTACCAATTTCCTCATTTATCAGCAGAAGGGTCCAGAGTTGGATCTATAGGTTTCATTTTTGCTTGGGTCATCAGCCTTTGGTAGGCATAAGTGTAGGTACATCCAATATTAGTGAATGTCCTAGGATTTCAGTGTTGTGGCCTTTTTTATTATCCTTCTAACAAATTGATGATTTCAACAAAATGACTCGTTGCAGGAGCCTTGCCCATAGAAGAAGAGGCCCCAGTATACCCCTTAGGCTTTTCATTTTGTGCCTCTCTGACATCATCTTCAACCTTTCTCCCAATTCTTTAAAAGAATTAAAGTTTTGATATTTGATTGCATCACGGTAAACAGGTCCTAAATTCTTTATGAACTTGTCCACCATTTCAGTTTCTTCTGGCTTTTTAGCCAATTTCACGCTTTCTGCGCGCCATCTCGAGTAGAATTCAGTAAAAACCTCTTTATCTTTCTGGGTCATAACCTCTAGCGTTCTCATTCTAGTTTGAATTTGAACATTGTCAGCATAATGTTTACAGAACTCCATAGTGATATCTTCGAATGCAGGGAAGTTCTTAAGTTCAAGATTATAGAACGACGCCTTCAGGTGTTCTTCAAGTGATTGAGCAAAAATTTAGGAGAGCATATCAGCAGGAACTCCCTTAAAGGACATGTACTCCTTATAGGCTTTGACATGGTGGACCAGATCCTATGTACCCTTAAACGTTGGTATATCAATGAACACAAAGTTAGTGGGCAGCTTATCTTGAATTGGGGTATAGACCCTAGCATTTTCATAGTGTATGTTCTTCCCCTTAGACAGTTTCAAACGGTCCTCGATAAACTTGAACCGTTTCTCTAAATCAGACATTGGTGGAGTAAGTGAAGAGGAATCCCAATTAAGCTTTAATTCGATTGTTTCCATTCGAGCCATCATAAAGTTCACTGACTCGGTGAGCTTGTTAACAACATCTTCCATTTTTTAAAATCGGGTTTTCGGCAACCTTTTTACAAGAAAACCCCGAACCAATCAATAATCGAACAAAAACCTGCAAACTCAAAGACTCGAATTAAAAAAACCGACTCGACTCGACTAGGACTTGGACTTTATTTGGCCGAAGGTTAAACTCGTGGTTCAATTTAGACATCGATTCGACTCACGGTTTGATTTAGTCATCCGTTTGACTCAGACTCGGGATTCTAACAAGCCCAAAACATTACGACTCGATTCTAAACTGAGCTTCATGTCACTAAACCCATGATTGGACCATGTATTGCCCATGGGTCTCGTGAGAAAATGCCTAAAGTGGCCTAGGTAAGACGTTTCCTATGGTTTGACTTGGACAAACATGACTCAAACCCAAAGCGTGAGTTTGGGTTTCCCGAATGGATTGTGTCCTAGACTCTTGTGGTGTGACAATGATTGACCTTACATGGCCAGGACACTACTCAAGACTCGATACATCTCATGCTCGGTTATGGCTCGGGAATAGAATTGGATTGATATGAAAATGGATATTTGGAAAGCATGTCAGCTTAAAAAAACATCATTTTGGGCTGAAACTCTAAACTTATTTTGACAGAGCTTCACTTCGGAAATGTTCTTTTTTTAAAAGATAGTAATTTCAAAAGTTCGGGATTGAAAATGGAGTTGATAATTTTTGAAAATGATGGGCTAAAATGAGACCAAAATTTCGAAACATACGGGTTTGAAAACGAATTGATTTTTTTAAAAAAAACAACCGTTTTAACTAAAATTTTTCGAAATGTGTTGAACCATATAGATATATATGTTTATGTTTTGATTATGTCAAGAGTGCTTGATATATTTTATACTCGTTGCGCCTAATTGTTTGTTTAGTCTTTTAGATTGGATTTACTAATCGCAAGCATTAAGGAATTGTGATGGAAGTATGATGCGTTTATATCATGATCATGCCCTCAATCAAGGATGAAGGTTTTACGACTGTTAAAGAATTATTTAAGCATTCATGAGATGATGAAGCTCATTTAAAGATTGATCAAGCTTGAATGACGAAGTAGCCTACACTCGAAGATCTCCTAAGAAGATTAGAATAGCGTAGGTGATTATCTCGTAATGGTAACGTTAAAGTGCACTTCTTAAATTGGTAAAGTTATAGCTTCACATCTATAACATTGCTTATATAAGAGCTCAATGTTATAGCTCTTCTACTATAGCATTGAGATGTCAAGTTTATATAATACACGACTAAAATGTTTTTAAATTGTTTTTGAAAAATGTAGGAAGCCCATATTCATATTAAGTGTGGTTTTATTTTAAGCTTATAATTAGTAATTATATTGAATCAACATATGAGTTGAGTCATATTACTTATTAGGGTTTCTAATACTATCCACTCTTAAACCCTAAATCTAACCTATTGTCATGCTAGGGTTTTTACGGAAAACGAGGCCTATGAGCCGTGTGGTTCTCGTGTAAACCTAATACTATAATTTAATTATTGTTAAGATTTTATTCTCTAGAATTATCTTAACATATCTTTTATATTTAGCATGATATGTTTATATATGATAAGATATTTTTGTTATGGAAAAATCTTATCATATCTTAAGATTTAAGGAAAAGATAATAGATGAATAATTGATAAAACTATCTTTTAGTTATTCACTATCTTTTCTTAAGATTTTAAGGATAGAAATAATATGATATTGTTGGAAAACAATATCTCATAAAACTCAACATATTCTTATATGTTCCGCTTAATTTAGTCATAAAATTAATTAGATCTTATGCATGCAAACATAAGTAAATATAGAGAAGAAATCGTCATTCTTACATTGGATATTTCGGATTATTGGGCACAAGTGAGTTCTCCTACTCACTTGTTCTTGAGCTCTCCTAATATGGATGAACAAAGGATTCAAGTATATAATCCCTCCCAAGGAATAATACCCAAGATAACTTCTTAATAAAATTAATATTATTTATACTAGAACAATATTAATTTAAAATAAAATTGACCCAAAAATATTATTTTTGGTCTCTTAATTTCGGTTAAGAGAAGGGAGAAGAAGAAGTGATTTTTATCTCTCTAAAAACTCTATATTTTAGATGATAGAATGAATGAATAATACACTAACTTTTCATGTAGTGTATAAGGTGAATAATTGAGAAAACCCTTTGGTCTCTTTCACTAGGAAAACCGGGTAGGGTGGGGTGGCTTTGGCCAATGCATGATCAAGGTGCTCTTCACAAAAACAACTAGGTTTGCATGGCTAGTAATTAGGTAAAATGATTATTTTTTCCACTTAATTAATCAACGCAATATTTAGCCTAATATACCCACTATTTCGGTCCACTTAAGATAAAATGGATTCCATTTTATCTTTGGCAATTTGTCACATGTCACAAGTCATGTAAAATTGTTATGCATTTTTAACATATTAAAAATCAACGCATTAATAAAATACGTCATGTAGAAAATCGACTTTGTAATTCATAATTACTTGTACCAAAATAATTTACCAATTATAAATCACAACATCTTGTATTTATAATAAATTATTCATTCAAATGCAATTGTTTCCTTAAACAATAATTTCATCTAAGTAATAAAAGAATTCGATCACTTAGACCGTATCTCATTTAATCAAATTATAATGAGATACGTAAACATTACTTCCAAAATTGTCCGTCAATTTTAAGTAATTTAATTAACCCGTATCGTCATACGATCAATTAAATAATCAATTACGAGTGTTACCCTTTAGGTATGACCTAAGGGGATCAACTGATCACCACCGTCGCACGACAGTAATGTTAAACTCTAGTAAGCCAATCAAACCGATATGTCTGGACCAGTTGACAGTAAAATATTATTTCCCAATTGTATTCTTAAAATGAGACTTAAACATGTGATCATCATGATCGACAGTTGTGATCGCATTATTGTCGGAGGACACACATTCCAACAATCTCCTATTACTATCTCCCACTCAATGCACTGTGTCTTTTAGGTCGTACTTGCAAGTGATCATATCAAGAGTGGTTTCCTCGATCTGGAGAATAACTGATTGACCGGATTTATCTACCATCCGAGCGTGGCCACGCATTTCTAGTTCATTACTCCTCGAGTGGCCCTGAGATATTGTTATAAACCTGATAAGGGGTGGACAATTCCTATCGCACTTATTCCCTTCGACTAGCCACAACCATCATAACCCAAAATATGCCCATTTGACCCCATTTACGAAGGTCGTAGTAACACAAATCAAAGTTAATCTGAAACTGTGCCATCTTAGGCGAACAGTCTTTAGTCAAAAGAATCGACTCATTAGAATACTATAGTAGCTCTCGCCACGACCAGGCTATATAAATTTGCCAGAACTCTATAAGCGGTCATAAGGCCCGACAAGATGTTCCTAACAGTCTGCCTATGTGATCGACTAATCATCATACATGACTCCATGGCACTTAAACTTGCCATCAATCGCATCACATTCTAGTTACTTCTAGACGTCACTTCATGTAAGTAACTATGGGCGAATACAATGCTAATCCGTGTTCACTTTAACGGGGTTCAATTGTCTCTACAACCCATTTGGATGTAACAAAGTATAAGGTGAGTTAATAATAAGTCAAACGACAAACGTCGACATCACATTCGGGTAGTCAATACCGTATTACAACCTTGTGATGTATATCGAAAGTGTGTAAACACTAGTTGATTGCAATAGAAGTTTAACATACCAAGTGTCCATGTGTTCAAACTTCTTATATTGCATTTTCCTTTATATTCATGTTATCTTTCATAGCATGAACCTTACCAAGTACACATATAGGTTCCCAACCTTGGTTTGGGTTCTTTATCTTGAAAGAACTTCCTAGTTATTTATCACATAACCAACGAATTTGTGGTGGATAATATAACTTGCACTGATTAAGTGTTCTACCATTTCGCAATGTACTAGGTATACGTTTTGCAGGGTCTTGCAACAATTGTCAAGATGATTAGCCTAGCACTTCTCATAAGTCCTCGCATATTAAAAAATATCAGTTTTGAGTAACTTCTTACTTCAACTAAATATTTTTCAAAGCTTCTTATTTCTCCTTTTAGCTTGAATAGCTTAGGATTTTCATAAATCCTTACGTGTGATCGAACTTCAATATGTGCAACCTCTTGGCACATAACAGAGTGTTCGTCACTGGAATCGCTCATTAGTTCTCCTCGAGAATTCATGACGATTCTTCTATGGCTTGCCAATGATTCATCATGCTCTTATGCATCTGATTCATAATTGGACATGTGCATGATTATTCTAATGGCGGAAACATTAGTAATTAACAATCATGTGAACAACCATTCTTAGGTTCAATGAACGACCATGACTGCGAATGGCAATTCCATTTTCATTGACATGAATAACCTACGTTTCTCGTTGATTCGATGTGTATATCTCAATACCTATCCAACATATCATGATGTGATTGGATTCATCATAGTCCATATTTATCCAGAATTGAAAACTCAAATACTTCTTTGTGAGAGATAGTGTTAGCTCGTCATTCTCAATGAGTAATGAGTTATAAATTTTTACAAGATGATTGCTCCCACTAAATTCCATGTCTTCACATGATAATTTCCAACTCCCACTTAATTCCACATGTCTCGCAATTAACTACTCAATCGAAACATCTCAAGAATTGAAATATATTTTGCTTTGCCAAGTTATTAAGATAAAACCATATATGTTCCCAGCATATCCTTTCAGAATACCTATTTTGAAAAGGTTTCAATCTTAAACTTATGGAAAGAGATTTTAATCTCTAACTCATTCATTTTATAATGATGCGTAGCAATGTCATTATTTAAATGTGAATTTCATTTAATATACGTCCTTCTCAAAATACCCTTTTCTGGAAGGAGGTTTAACTATTTCATTTTCATAACGAGGTTAAGTAATGACACTAGCGTGGTTAACAATTAATTTAGCTTTTGTAGATATCGGCATATCATCCTTTGTAACTTTTAGTCATAAATCACATTTATTTTTGAGGATGCAACTTTGTTTCATTTAGGCTCTTAAGTAAATATCAATATTGAAACTTTTGGTCAAAAGTCGCTCATAAACTAGCCAAATCTCTTGTTAAGACATTACATTAGTCATTCTTCTTCCAAAACTTTCTTTTGGTCTCCTCGTGTAGTTATCTTGAGAACATATTCTTTTGATTACTTCACTTGGTCTCTTTTGTCATGTAGATTTCATCTATTCGAGACCATAGATCTCATCTATTCGTGTATACTATCTGTATAGGTATACAAATCATTCTTTCTTGCGTAGATCTCATTTACACAAGTATACAAATTTTGCTTGGTGTTCTTTGTGTCTTCATTTTTCTCCCACTCTATCTTTAGAATGAATACACTAGAGATTCAAAGATAGCTTATGAGACACAAATAATGATTTTGAGGTAAAAGGAGGACTATCTCATAGATTAACTAATAGTTTTAGATTTGATAAGTGTACTTGGTGATTGACATTTCTTTAAGAGAGTTCATCAACTCAATCATCACTTTTTAATTGATCATACACAAGCCTTATGCTTGTGAACATATAATGAATCCCATCATTATAGATGTCTATTAGATCACTTTAAGTGGATGATCATATGTTTCTATGTGCAAGCATATATAGACGAATTTTTAGAACAAGGAAAAATACGATAAAACGGGTGACTTGGGTTGCAAACCAAGCCACCATAATCCAAAATACAACAATTGTTTAGAAAGGATCAAACATTTCCATGTCGAACACGGAAATCAAAAGGTTCTAAAAATCCGAAACATAAATTAAAATAAGACGATAAAAATCCAAGCTTCATGGAAGCTACTCCTAGCTTGTTGATGATTTCTCAAGCTTGCTTTTCCTTTCCCTTGTCCTTGCTTGGTGGAGGCCCTATTTACAATAAAAAAGGGATACATTATCACAACTTTGTATCATGAAGTAAAACCCTCAAGACTCGGATTTTGACTGAAACTGACTCGATTTGGACAGTGAAATGAACTGTTTAATTGTGATAAAAACGAATAAATGCCAAACAGAAACTCTGAGGACTGCAATCAAACAGTCAACAGAACTGTCTATGACCACGGTTTCTTGAACTCTACAATCGAATAGAGTAAAAGACGTGATTGGGATATGACTTAATCCAAGCACTAAGCCACTAGACTAAGCCTAAGGATAATTTCAAGCACTAATTAAAGAAAATACCCGACTCTAAGCACTAAGCAATAGAGGATTTCCCAGCACTAAGCAAAGGAGATTAGTAGAAATCAATGTTTCTAACTTGTGTTTTTCATTCATCAAATCTGATTTTTTACACTAAGGAATGCCTTGCTTTTATAGGCCAAGCTAAGCAATCCTATCCATCCATCCATCCAACCTAGCATCTAACGGTCCAAAAGACCCTAGAAAACCGGTTTCAAAAGGTGGCCCTAAGCCTTTCACAAAGTTCTTACACAAGTTAAAATCTTAAAAGAAAAGCAAGAAAGTAAACTAATAAGGACAATGATTAATTAAACATGGAGTAACTCTTTTGGAAGCTTCAATGGGGTCCGGCCAAGTCTATGCAAGAGTAGTAGAGCAACAAAAGGAGCCTTGTGGGTTTCCCCTTGCCCAATTTTTCTACTCTTAAAGCCAAGTTCACGGCGTCATTAAAAGACCATAATGGTTGCATTCGGACTCTATTAGCAATTTTATCATCCAACCCTTCAACAAATCTAGCAATTTTTTGTTCCGGTTTCTCATTGATTTCATATTGCAAGGTGAGTTGTTCAAAATCCCTAATGTAAGACTCAAGTGGTTGTTGATCTTGTTTTAGTTGAGTAAGTTTAATGAACATGTCTTGAGTATACTCTTTGGGAATAAACTTGTCACTAAGCTTCTTTTTCAACTTTGATTAAGCTTTTATGGGTTCTTTACCATCCCTCTTCCTTTGATTTTTCATGTTTTCATACCAAAGAGATGCATAACCTTTAAACTTTAAAATAGCAACCTTGAAAGACTTAGCATCCGAGTATGATTTAAATTCAAAGACTCTTTTAATTGACTTAAACCAATCTAGTAAGTCATCGGGATTTAAACTACCATGAAAGTCCGGAATTTCTACCTTTAGGTCTTTAGGATGTTCTTCATGCTCGGTCTCAATAAAAGAAACCTCTTCATCCGAGTGCAAGTCCTCCTCTTCTTGGTCGGCTTCTTGGTTTCTTGCTCCAAACCCTCGGCCACGTTCTCTACCACGGCGAGGTGGATGTCTTCCTCGGTCCCTTGGTGGTGTTGGAATGTTAGCCATGATAGCATTGAAGGAGTCTATCATTAGGTCGCATTTCTCGGAGACTTGTGTTACTTGAGTCTCAATTCGAAGTAGTCTTTCTTCACTCATGGTTGTTTTTGTATTTTTGGATGTGGTTAAGGTTTATGGTGAACTCACAAGAAAAGCTTCTTCCCAAGACTAACACAACAATGGAATTGTGTTAAACCTTTGCTCTGATAACCAATTTGAAGTAAAACTCTCAAGACTCGGATTTTGACTGAAACTGACTCGATTTGGACAGTGAAATGAACTGTATAATTGTGATAAAAACGACTAAAAACCAAACAGAAACTCCGAGGACTGCAATCGAACAGTCGACAGAACTGTTTATAACCACGGTTTCCTGAACTCTACAATCGAATAGAGTAAAAGACGTGATTTGGATATGACTTAATCCAAGCACTAAGCCACTAGACTAAGCCTAAGGATAATTTCAAGCACTAAGCAAAGAAAATACCCAACTCTAAGCACTAAGCAATAGAGGATTTCCCAGCACTAAGCAAAGGAGATTAGTAGAAATCAATGTTTCTAACTTGTGTTTTTCATTCATCAAATCTAATTTTTTACACTAAGGAATGCCTTGCTTTTATAGGCCAAGCTAAGCAATCCTATCCATCCATCCATCCAACCTAGCATCTTACGGTCCAAAAGACCCTAGAAAACCGGTTTCAAAAGGTGGCCCTAAGCCTTACACAAAGTTCTTACACAAGTTAAAATCTTAAAAGAAAAGCAAGAAAATAAACTAATAAGGACAATGATTAATTAAACATGGAGTAACTCTTTTGGAAGCTTCAATGGGGTCCGGCCAAGTCTATGCAAGAGTAGTAGAGCAACAAAAGGAGCCTTGTGGATGTCTTGGTTAAATTAGGAAGGGTGAAAGGGACTTGAAAGCGACCCTTGTACTTGCCATTGCAAACCGTGTAGCCATATGTCCACCGGTTTTGTTCTTTATCTTTCTCTATGATTATCACCTTCCCAAGACATAAGCTCTTGGTCAAAAATACTCTAAACTCCTCATGGAAGATTTCTAGGCCGAAAAAAGGACCCATGTGCTTAGACGGATTCCGATTTAGACCCCATTTCGGATAAGGGACCAAAACCGGGCACAAGCATGCCTAAGGTGATTCGTTTTGCTTCATATCACAATACCATAGTTAAATTAGAAATATAAAAGAAAGGATAGTCAATTACCTACTGGAGTGATCTTTCCAGCTTTGATGTCACCAAGATACTTGGAATAATTTCTTTTCCAATGTCCAACACCATTACAATAATGGCATTTATCAAGAGGACCCTTCTTGATCTTGGAAGTGCTAGCTTCAAAAGTCTTAGCCTTGGTGAAAGTGGGAGCTTGCTTCTTACCCTTCTTCCCATTCTTCTTGAATTTCCCCTTGCTCTTGGTTCTTATGTTAAGCACATCCTTAGGTGGGTTAACATTTAACCCCATGTCACTTTTGGCTTGCACAAGTAACTTGTGCAACTCTTCAAGAGACACGTCCTAGTCTTGCATGTTAAAATTCACCTGGAATTGAACATATGCCTTGACTTTGGATAAGGAGTGTAGAATCCTATCTACCATTAGCTCTTTGGGGATTTCAACTTTTTGAATCTTCAAAGTCTCGACTAGCTCCATCAATTTGAGCACGTGAGGGCTAACCTTTTGGCCCTCCTTAAAGCCGAGATCAAAGAATGCCGCGACCTCCTCATATTGGACGATCCTCGGAGTTTCTGAAAACATTGTCACAAGCTTGGAATAGATTTCATTAGCGGTGCCCATTTTAAGGGCTCTCCTTTGGAGATCCACCTCCATCGCAAAGATCAACACATTTTTCATTGCGGCGGACTCCTTGTGGTAAGCCTCATATGCTTCCCTAGTAGCGGCACTCGACCTAGCATTAGGTTCGGGTGGAGAGGCCTCGGTGAGGTAACGAAGCTTGTCGTCACCTTGGGCGGCTAATTTGAGTAAGGCATCCTAATCGGAGAAATTTGACCCATTCTTTTCAAGTTTACAACGATCCATGAAGGATCGGAGCCATGAAGTATTAGTGAGAGGTGTGGCGTTGGTGTTTGGAGTGGCCATTTGTTATGAGAAATAGATGCGATCTACAAAACGAGAATTGAAGGAATAAAACATATGCCGTTTTCAAAATGATAATAACACTCGTAAAAATTTAACTTAAGCAAGTTTTATTGCATTTATCTAGTGACCTCTACCCAACTTTGATAAATGATTCCAAGACCCAAATTCATATTAACTTAGGCATCGGTAAAGCCGAAAACAACCCTTATCAATATAACTCGGTGGATTAACCTTTTAATCGATTCTACTTTTAGAACTCCTGGTCGATAAATTTACATTAAAATTTATCTTTAGCCCGAAACACATCCGGCAACCGTCGAGAATACTTTAGTTGAGTTCAACCCAAATTTCGAATAAATGTGTCCATGATCCAAATTTACATCAACTTGGGTATCGGTAAAGCCGAAAACAACCCTCATCTTTATAAATTCGGTGGGTAGACATTTTGATGCAAGAGCACTTGAAGAAAATGAAAATGAAGTCTTAATTAGTCGAAATGTACCTCACATTTCTGAAGGTTTCAAAATGGGCTCAAGTATCGTGAATATGATAGCATTGAGAGGCCAAGGTGACGGGTTGGAGTCCGTCTAAGTCAACACGCCAACCAAGGAGGGTCAAGGTCAGTGCTGATGGAGGTGTTTAAGATTATTAGTTTCCTTATTTTTGCTTTCCTAATTCTAGTCAATAAATTTAAGGTAGTATTGTTATTTCCTTATAGTTTATTTTCTAATCTTAGCAAGATTGTAATAAGGCAAATTGCCATAATATGGGTCGGATTTCCTAATCAGTTTAGGACAAGTTAAGGAAGTTTAGGGAAGGGAGGTCGGTTTCCTTATAGTATAAATAGGGTCTTTTGTATTCAGTTTTATGCATTCAAGTTTAGAGATTAATGCAAGTTTTCTTGTTGCTTATTGCTTGCGAGCTTTGAGAGTCTTATTTCTTTCTTGCGAGGGAGAGATTAGAGTGTGATTGATCCTTGCGAGGTGAGAGTCACAAAAACCCAGTCGTGTGTGAGTTCGAGTTCCTTGCGAGGTAGGAGAGTTTATTCACGTCATATCCTTTTAATTTTCGTTCAAAAACATATAAAAATCAAATAAAAAGTTTAATATTCCGCTGCGTTTTTTACAACAAAATCCGAACAGCCCAACGTACTGTTCATACCTTTAAAATCGACCAGATTTTTCATCAATTTGGTTACCAGAGCAAGGTTATTAATTTGTTTCTTAACAAGTTAATCTTGGGAAGTAAGGATGCCGGGAGAGGACGATTCCAGCAAGACAACAGGTGATGATTCAGGCACACTTCAAGAACAGATAGATGAGATGAAACAAGCTATGGCCGAGCTAAAGTATATAATGAAGAACCTTCCAATTGGACGAGGTAGAGAACGAAGTCCAAGTCATAGTAGGTCTCGTGGATCATATTCTGATGATGCGGTTTCCAAGTCCAAAAAGGAGTACAAAAACGATGATGATCGAGGTCTAAAACTTGATATACCTGATTTCAATGGAGATTTGGATCCCGAAAAGTTTTTGGATTGGATTAGGCAAGCTGAACGAGTTTTCAAGTACAAGGAATACGATGAGCATAAACAATTCAAGGTAGCTATTCTAAAACTCACTAAATATGCATCATTGTGGTAGGAAAACTTGAAAAAACAGAGGAAGCGAGATAAGAAGAGCAAGATTGATACTTGGGAGAAACTTAAGAAGCACCTTATGAGGAGATTCTTACCAAGAGATTATGAGCAAGAAAATTACCTAAAATTGCAATCTTTATCACAAGAAAATCTGTCTGTGGCCGAGTACATTAAAGAATTCGAAAGGATGATGATTGTTTGTGATCTTGAAGAGAAGGAAGAGCTTAGAGTCGCAAGATTCATCAAGGGTCTAATACCGTCACTTGCATCAAAAGTTGAGTTTCAGATTTACAATGGGTTTGATGATGTGTGTCGTTTGGCTCTAAAATTCGAAACGCAAGACAAAACAAAGAAATCCTATACCTATTCGAAAGGAGCAAGTTCTGGCTCGAGTTCTTATTCTAAACCAACAACGAGCAAGCAAAAGGAAGTTGTGACAGAAGAAGTAAAAGACAAAGGTAAGGGTGTCGTGGAACCTAAGGGTAGATCATTAAGACGCTGTTTTAAATGCCAAGGCTATGGTCACATAGCTAATGAATGTCCACAAAATAGAGCACTTACCACTCAAGAATTGCGCAACATATTTCCAGCATTCGTTGAAACAGAACAGTCAACAGAACTGTCTAATATTGAGGAGGACAAAGAAGAAGGTGTCGCCTATGATGTTGATCCATTGAGTGAAGAGGAGTGTTTGGTAATTTGTAATCTTCATGTGGAAACAACTCCGGTTGAAGCTGAACAAAGGGAGCAAATATTTCACACTCGTTGCAAGGTACATTCTAAAATTTGCAATCTAATCATTGATAGTAGATCATGTACCAATGTTGTGTCAAAGGAGTTAGTTGATGAGCTGAAATTACAAACCAAGAATCATAATAAGCCATATAAATTGCATTGGTTGAATGGGGATAATGGAATACAAGTAAGGAAGCAAGGATTAGTTTCTTTAAGCTTGGGACCTTATAATGATGATATTTGGTGCAACGTGATTCCTATGAATGCGTGCCATATTCTATTGGGACGACCATGGCAGTTTGATCGAAAGGTTGAACATGATGGAAGAACTAACATATATAGCGTGACCAAGGGCAAAACAACATTTAATTTGAAGCCTTTATCACCGACTAAAATCAAGGAGCTGAAATGAAAGAAGGGGAGCTTATTTTTGGAAGCTCGTGAGGTTGAAGAGGTTCTAGCTCGTGGAGAACAAGCCTATGTTCTTATGGTTCGTGAATTAGAAGCCAATGGTGAAGAAGCAGCCGTGAAGTTCAAGGGCTATTAAAAGAGTTTTGCGATGTATTTCCCGAAGAATTACCGGTTGGATTACCTCCTTTAAGAGGTATTGAACATCAAATTGACTTAATTCCAGGAGATCAATTACCAAATAAACCAGCCTATCGTTGTAATCCCGAAGAAGCAAAAGAATTACAAAGGCAAGTACAAGAATTAATTTATAGGTGTTATGTTCAAGAAAGTTTGAGTCCTTGTGCCGTACCAGCTCTATTGGTTCCAAAGAAAGATGGGACCTGGAGGATGTGTATTGATAGTAGGGTCGTTAACAATATCACAAAAAAATATCGATTTCCTATGCCGAGGTTGGATGATATGTTAAACGAGTTGAGTGGATCACGAGTATTTTCCAAGCTTGATTTACGAAGTGGTTATCATCAAATGAGAATTCGTGAAGGTGACGAATGGAAAACAGCGTTCAAGACTAAGCAAGGGTTGTATGAGTGGCTCGTTATGCCATTTGGTCTTTGTAATGCTCCTAGTTCGTTTATGAGATTGATGAACGAAGTGTTGAGGCTGTTCTTAAACAAGTTTGTGGTGGTGTATCTCTATGATATTCTTATTTATAGCAAGAGCAAGGAGGAACATATTGAACATCTCCGTGAAGTGTTTAAAATGCTACGAAAACAAAAACTATATGGCAAAATGGAGAAGTGCACGTTCATGGTGTCAAGCATGGTGTTCCTAGGTTATATTGTGGGTGAGAATGGTGTGAGCATGGATCCGTCCAAGGTGGAGGCAATCAAGGCATGGCCGGTTCCTAAATCAACAACTGAGGTTCGTAGTTTCCATGGTTTAACTTCATTTTAGCGAAGGTTTATCCAAAATTTCAGTACAATCATGGCGCCTATAACCGAGTTGACGAAGAAGGGTGAATTTGTATGTACTCCTAGTGCAGAGAAGGCATTCGAAGAGGTAAAATCTAAACTAAGCTCCGCACCTGTTTTGACACTTCCTAATTTTGATAAATTATTCGAAGTTGAGTGTGATGCGAGTGGAGTTGGGATTGGGGCTGTTTTGGTGCAAGATAAACGGACAGTAGCTTACTTTAGTGAAAAGTTGGGTGGTGCGCGATTGGATTACTCGAATTATGATAAGGAGTTCTATGCAATTGTGAGAGCATTGGATCATTGGGGTCATTATTTGCGACCTAAACCATTTGTGTTACATTCGGATCATGAAGCATTGATGCATATTCATGGACAACAGAAGTTAAATCAAAGACATGCCAAGTGGGTTGAGTTTCTACAATCTTTTACTTTCTCATCAAAGTATAAAACGGGAGCTTCTAATGTTGTTGCTGATGCGTTGTCTGGAAGACATACTTTATTGATCGAGTTTGATGCAAGAATGCTTGGGTTTGAACATATCAAAGAACTGTACAAATCTGATCCAGAGTTTGCTAAGGAGATTATTGAGCCAACGGGGTTATATACTGTTCAAGACGGTTATCTATTCAAAGGCAATCGATTATGTATTCCCAACGGATCAATTCGAGAGCTTTTGATTCGTGAAGCTCATGGTGGTGCAATAGCTGGACACTTTGTAGTAAACAAGACTAATGATATTTTGAGTGAGCATTTTTATTGGCCAAAGATGAGCAAAGATGTGCAATAGATCGTGGCCAAGTGTGTGGTGTGTCAAAAGGCAAAGAGTACGTTCAATAAGGGACTTTATACGCCCCTGCCCGTACCTACACAACCGTGGAATGAGGTAAGTTTGGACTTTATACTTGGTTTACCTAGAACTCAAAGAGGAAAGGATTCAATTATGGTTGTTGTGGATCGATTTTCAAAGATGGCGTATTTCATCCCATGTCATAAAACCGATGATGCTACCAATATTGCTGAACTTTATTACAAAGAGATTGTTCGATTACATGGTATTCCACTTACTATTGTGTCGGATCGAGATGTTAAGTTCTTAAGCTACTTTTGGAAGACATTATGGAGATTGGTTGGAACGAAGTTGTTATTTAGTACTTCTCATCATCGACAAACAGATGGACAAATCGAGGTGACTAATAGAACTTTGGGAAGCTTGTTACGAGGTTTGGTTAGCAAGAGTATGAAAGATTGGGATGTTAAGTTAGCTCATGCTGAGTTTGCATACAATCGAACGTCGTCAATGACAACGGGAAGATCACCATTCGAAATTGTTTATGGGGTGAATCCGTATCTTCCTATTGATTTGGTTCCTATACCAAAGAAGGATGTGATGAGTTTCGAAGCAAAGGAAAGACAAGCTGCATTTCTTCGAGTTTGTGAACAAGTTAAAGCACAAATCGAGAAAGCCAATGCTAGATACAAGGAGAAAGCAAATAAACATCGAAAGCAACCTGTTTTCAAAGTTGGAGACTTAGTATCGTTACACTTAAGGAAGGAACGTTTTCCATCTAAGAGGAAGAATAAATTGATGCCAAGAGCCGATGGACCATTCAAGATACTTGAAAGCTATGGGACTAATGCCTACAAGTTAGAATTGCCGAGTGAGTATGGAGGTGTAAGTGCGACATTCAATGTTGAAGATTTGTCACCGTACTTAGATGACGAAAATTTGAGGTCAAATTCTCAAAAAGAAGGGGAGAATGATGTAGGAGCACTTGAAGAAAATGAAAATGAAGTCTTAACTAGTCGAAATGTAACTCACATTTCTGAAGGTTTCAAAATGGGCTCAAGTATCGTGAATATGATAGCATGGAGAGGCCAAGGTGACGGGTTGGAGTGCGTCTAAGTCAACACGCCAACCAAGGAGGGTCAAGGTCGGTGCTGATGGAGGTGTTTAAGATTATTAGTTTCCTTATTTTTGCTTTC
The DNA here is from genome assembly GCF_048544455.1 of Silene latifolia. Lineage (NCBI taxonomy): Eukaryota > Viridiplantae > Streptophyta > Magnoliopsida > Caryophyllales > Caryophyllaceae > Silene > Silene latifolia. Next base: position 197,518,342 of record NC_133538.1, on the reverse strand, counting down.
CTAATTCTAGTCAATAAATTTAAGGTAGTGCTGGAGGATTATCCAAAATGGACCGCATAAAATTTTGGTTGCATCCGCTGAAGGCACTACCTATGAGAAAAAGGAAGAGGATTTCGTCGAGGCTGACTACAAGAAGGCCGAAAAGAATTCTAAAGCTATAAGTCTATTGCAGAACGGCATGACTACTAAAGAATTCGATCGCTTCTCTTCGTGCTCACTGGCCATGGAAATATGGGACGGCCTTGAACTAGATTATGAAGGTACTTCCATTGTTAGGAAACACCGCATAGATCTGTTAATGCAGAAATATGAGCTATTCAGTATGGAGCCAAATGAGTCCTTGGATAGTATGTCAACACGTTTTTCAAGCATCATAAACGAATTGAAAAACCTAGGAAGAAAGTTCAACACCGAGGACATTGCAATAAAGGTTCTAAGGAGTCTAACTAAAACGTGGCGTGCCAAAGTCACAGCAATGGAGGAATCAAGGGATCTTGAGAACCTATCCTATGAAGAACTCATTGGTGCTCTCATGGCCCATGAAATCACTCTAAATGTTAATGAAACAGAACCGAGTAGAGGTAAAAACATGGCCTTGAAAAGCGAGGATGTTGGCTCCGACATAGAGGATAAGCCCGTATTGTTTGCTCGTCGTATTAAAAATAGGATCTTTCGAAACAAGCAAACAAAGTCTACTTCTAACAACAACAAGTCCTTTAACAAGAAAGCAACAGAATCAAAATCGTCATTTACTAACAGAGGTTACTTCATGTGTAGAGAATCTAATCACATGATCAAGGATTGTCCAACTTGAGAGAAAATTAAAGACAAGGCAAAACGCGAGAAGACAAAGAAGGAGTTCAAACAAGTAATGATGGCTTCGTATTGGGGAGATCTTGACTCAGAAGATGATGAAGGATCTGAAGAAGACGAAGTAGCAAATCTTTGTCTCAGCAGCGTCAGTCTTGACCTAATCTCTGACAGCGACGATGACAACACGATTTCTCATTCAAATTACTGCTTTCTAGGAGAATCAGATGAAGATGACGATGATGAGGTTAGTTATCTTGAACTCAAAAAACGTGTTAAAAAATTATCTAAGAATGCCCTAATTGAATTTTTTGAGCAATCCCTCGACAAATGTCATGAACACGATATGGAGCTAAAGGATCTAAAAAAACAGATTCTTGATATTGCTGAGGAGAATCATATTCTAAAGGCAAAAGCTAAGAAGTTGAAATCTAAAGTTACAGCTGATAAAGCTACAACATTAGATAATACGAATGCTGAAAAGAAGGAATTAGAGTCCAAAGTTATAGCTAATGAAGGAATAATTTCAGATCTAAGGCTTAACATTAAGCACCTTCAAGCCAAAGTTATAGCTAGTGAAGCTATAACTTTAGAACTTAGAAAAGCCAAAGAAGTTTTAGAGACTAAAATCACATCTGATGAAGCAGTGGTTTTAGACCAAAAGAAAGAAATTGATTCTCTCACAAACCAATTGAAAGAATCTAAAACTAACATGATCAATGTTAAGAAACAGCACTCGGATGTTGTATTTATTCTTAACAAAAGGTTCCCATACTTTCGTGTCAATTTCAAGAAGGATAATGACGTAGTTCACACGAAATGTCTTGAAGAGATTAAAACCCTAAAGGATTTGTTGGAATATGTGTCCTCCGACAATAATGCGATCACGACTGTTGATCATGATGATCACATGTTTAAGTCTCATTATAAAGAATACAATTGGGAAGTAATATTTTAGTGTCAACTGGTCCACACATATCGGTAATGATTGGCTGACTAGAGTTTGACATTACTGTCGTGCGACGGTGGTGATCAGTTGATCCCCTAGGTCATACCTATAGGGCAACACTCTTAATTGATCATTTAATTGATCGTATAACAATTACGAGTCAATTAAATTATTTAAAATTGACGGAAGATTTTGGAAGTAAAATTTACGTGTCTCATTGAAATTTGATTAAAATGAGATACGGTCTGAGTAATCGAATTGTATCTTTACTCAGATGAAATTATTGTTTAAAGAAACAATTGAAATTGAATGAATTATTATAAATACAAATTGTTGTGATTTATAATTGGTAAAATATTTTGGTACAAGTAATTATGAATTACTAAGTCGATTTTTGTATATGACGTATTTTTATTAATACGTTGATTTTTAATATGTTAAAAATACATAGCAATTTTATGTGACATGTGACATATTGACAAATTGACAAAAATAAAATGGATTCCATGTTATCCATATGTGCCGAAAATATGAGGAGGATTAGGCTTATATTAAGTTGATTTTGTTAGTGGTAAGCACCATGATTACCTACTAAACTAGCCATGCATACCTATTGCTCATGGTGAAGAACAACTAGAGCATGCATTGGCTCCCTCCCATGCCCTCTTCCACCCGGTTTTAGAGAGGCAAAAACCACTTTGGTTTTTCCTCTTATTTTTACCTTATACACAATAATGTTATTGTTGTTCATTCATTCAATCATCTCATCAAAAATATTTTAGAGAGATAAAATATTTCACCTTCTCTTCTCCTCTCCTAACCGGTTTTGGGAGTTAAAAACCAAATTATTTTGGGTCAATTTTCTTACAAAATTAATATTGTCTAGTATTAATAATATTAATTTTATTAAGAGTGTGCTTTGGGTATTAATCCTTGGGAGAGATCCTATACTTGGGTCTTTGTTCATCCATAAAGGAAAGCACAAGAACAAGAGAGAAGGAGATCTCTCTTGTGCCCTAGAAACCGAAATTCCAATGTAAGGATGAATATTTCTTCTTGATTTTGTTTAAAGTTTGCATGCATAAGATCACCTTTAATTTTATGAGTAAATTAACCTAAAACATATATGAGTATGTTGAGTATATAGATCTAGTTTTCCTTCAATTGGTATCAGAGCCATGGTTGTTTGCATGCAAATCGGTTAAAAGTTTTTCCGAGTTATAAGAATAACATATAAAATTTGTATAATTTGTGTTATTATGAAATATCACGAAATAAATTCATGCATGTTAAGTTTCTGGTCCTAAAATGTTTTTAGGATATTTTGGTTAATTTATGGATTTTTATTGTTCATATTACACAATAATGGCATTAAAATATGATTTTATGAGTAAAAATGTCATTTTCGGACTAAAATTAGCTAAACTTCGCATTTTCCAGTGATTTTTGAATATGTTGTCACATATATTATTTTGAGATGACCTGTAAAGTTTCATAATTTTTGGACTTTTTATGCTCGAAAAATGGATTTTTCATTATTAAAATCGGTTTTAAGTGAAAAATAGGTTAATATGAGATAAATTTCGAATCTGGTCATAGAAATTTAGTATGTTGTCACATGCACTTTTACAAGATGTGTGTAAAATAATAGGCTATAGTGAAGTCTTTTTGCATGATTTATGGATTTTTGAAGAAAAATAGCATGAATAGTGACTTTATTAGTGAAATATTAATAAAACATACTCTATGACTAAAGAAAAACATTATATGTTGCATTTTATTATCTTTTTCAGATCTAAAATTGAAAATTTGATGTATATAATTTTTCACATGTTTTTATGATTATTTTAGTTAAAACCGATAAACCGCAACATTGTTTTTCCGGATAAATTTAGAAATTTTTAACCTAAGTTTTTGAACATTATGAGTGTCATGGTATTTTTCCATAATGTTCATGATTTTAAATTTCAAATTTTGAATTTATTTGTAATTTTGTGATTTATTTGAAGTTTATAGCTTATTTTTATAATTTTAAGTCCATTAATGAACAAATTTTAGAAATATGAGTTTATTATGGTCAAATAATTAGTGAAGACTAAATTTTGAGTCCTAAGAGGTTAGGGTAATTAACTTATGCATAAATATGAATTTATGTAATTTTTGTGATTATAAAATGTTGAAATCACGCAAATCCGTAAAAACCGAGTAATATACGATATTGGCTATTAGGCGATTTAGCATAAAATTGGGCATGTTCATACATATTATAATGCTGCATTTTCTTTATGATTGTCATAATTTTATTTATGTAATTTTAAATTATGTAATTTTTACTTAGTATGGCCTTAGTTTTTAATTGGTATTACCCGAAATGTATGGGAATATCGATTCGGTTGTAATTTTATTGTGATCTCGTATCACCGTTTTGTAATTTAATAGTTTTATTTTATTTTAGTTACAAATGTATAATAGGAAATTATGTAATTTATTATGTAATTCATTTATTTCGGAATTCCCAAAGACGGATTTCTTCAAGATGACGATACATAAAGACGGTGTTACCTCGAGATGCGTGCCACAACCGAAGTTCAAGGGACAATTGGAGTTGGTTTCCGAATGTGTAATAGTTAAATAGTTTTCTATTTTAGGAAGGCCATACTAGGATTTTTTTTATGCTTTGCATTTTATTTATATGTCGCATGCATCGCTAAATCGCCATAACTAAAACATGCATCTTCTTTCATCGAGTTTATCGACCGTGTCAATTAGAATCATCGTAGTTCACCGCTTTAGTTCACTTAAAACGTGATAGATAATAAATTGACATGACCTCTCGCGAAAACAATTAATTGAGACATAGCCTTACCAAATAGTAGAAACCATGAAAACCTATTTCGCGAGGGAGTGCACTCGGCCCTACCGGGGTACAAACCTTGTTACGTAGGGGAAGTGGGTGATGAATGTTTATCCACCGAGTTCATATTAATGAGGGTTTTATCGGCCATACCGTGCCCAACTTGATGTGGATTTGGATCATGGACACACTTATTCGAAATTTGGATTGAGCTCAACGTAAGTATTCGTGACCGTAGTTGCATGTGTTCCGGGCTATAGATAATTATTAATGTAATTTTATCGACCAAGAGTTCTAAAAGTAGAATCGATTAAAACGTTAATCCACCGAGTTATATTGATAAGGGTTTCATCGGCCATACCGTGCCTAAGTCGATATAAATTTGGGTCTTGGAATCATTTATCTAGTTGGGTAGAGGTCAATAGAAAAATGCATAAAACTTGTTTAAATTATAAATTTTACGAGTATTATTATTAAAACGACATTTGTTTTACTCCTTCTATTTTGTTTTGTAGACCACTTCTTTTTCTCATAACAAATGGCAACACCAACCCCTAACGCCACGCCTCTCGCTAATTCATCATGGCTTCGATCCTTCATGGATCGATGTAAACTTGAAAAGAATGGGTCAAATTTCTCCGATTGGGATGCCCAACTCAAACTAGCCGCCCAAGGTGACGACAAGTTTCGTTACCTTACCGAGGCCTCTCCACCCAAACCTACTACTAGGTCGACCGCCGCCACTAGGGAAGCATATGAGGCTTACCAAAAGGAGTCCGCCGCAATGAAAAACGTCTTGATATTTGAAATGGAGGCAGATCTCCAAAGGAGAGCCTTTAAAATGGGCAACGCTAATGAGATTTACTCCAAGCTTGTGACAATGTTTTCACAAACTCCGCGGATCGTCCAATATGAGGCGGCCGCGGCATTCTTTGATCTCGACTTCAAAGAGGGCCAAAAGGTTAGCCCTCATGTGCTCAAACTTATGGAGCTTGTCGAGACCTTGAAGATTCAAAAGGTTGAAATCCCCAAAGAACTCATTGTAGATAGGATTCTACACTCCTTATCCAAAGTCAAAGCGTATGTTCAATTCCGGGTGAATTTTAACATGCAAGACAAGGATGTGTCTCTTGAAGAATTGCACAAGTTACTTGTGCAAGACGAGAGGGACATGGGGTTAAATGTGAACCCTCGAAAGGATGTGCTTAACATAAGCACTAAGAGCAAGGAGAAGTTCAAGAAGAATGGGAGGAAGGGTAAGAACAAGCTCCCACTTTCACCAAAGCTAAAGCTAATGATGCTAGCACTTCGAAAATCAAGAAGGGTCCTCTTGATAAATGCCATTATTGTAATGGTATGGGACATTGGAAAAGAAATTGTTCCAAATACCTTGGTGATATTAAGGCTGGAAAGATTACTCCAGTAGGTAATTGACTATCCTTTCTTTTATGTTTCTAATTCAACTATGGTATTGTGATACAAAGTTGTGATAATGTATCTCCCTTTTTATTGTAAATAGGGCCTCCACCAAGCAAAGACAAAAGAAAAGAAAAGCAAGCATAAGAAACCATCAAGGAGCTAGGAATAGCTTTCATGGAGCTTCGCTTTTTATTGTCTTATTTTAAATTATGTTTTGGATTTTTAGAACCTTAAGTTTCCGTGTTCAACATGGAAAGGTATTTTTTATAATTGGTTGTATTTTGGATAATGGTGACTTGGTTTGCAACCCAAGTCACCCGTTTTATCATTTTATCCTTTTGTTCTAAAATTCATATTTAAATGCTTGCTCTTAGAAACATATGATTATTCACTTAAAGTGATCTAATAGACAAATATAATGACTGGATTCATTATATGTCCACATGCTTAAAGCTAGTGTATGATCATTCATGAAGTGACCTTGAGTCTATGAACTCTCTTAAAGGAATGTCAATCACTAAGTACACATACGAAATCTAAAACTATTAGTCAATCTATGAGATAGTTCTCCTTATAACTTCAACATCATTATTTGTGTCTCATATGCTATCTTTGAATCTCTAGTGTATTTATTCTAAAGATAGAGTGGGAGAAAAATGAGGACACAACACACGAGGCAAGATAAATTTGTGTACTTGTGTAAATGAGATCTACGGAAGAGAGAATGATTTGAATGTAGGTATATCTATTCACATAGTGTACCCAAATATATGAGATCTATGGTCTCAAGTAAGTTCTATATGACTAAAGAGACCAAGTGAAGTAATCATAAGAGTATGTTCTCAAGATAACAACATGAGGAGACCAAAAGAAAGTTTTGGAACAAAATGACTAATGTAAAGTCTTAACAAGAGTTTTGACTAGTTTATGAAAAAATTTTGACCAATAGTTTAAACCTTGAGATTTACTTAAGAGGCTAAATGAATCAAAGTAACATACTAGTTATAAACAAGTTGCAAGGATTGATATACCGATATCTTCAATAGCCAAGTTTTAACCTCGCAAATGTCATTACTTAACCTCATTATGAAAATGAATTGGTTAAACCTCCTTCTAAAAGGGATATTTTGAAGGATATGTATTAGATATTACTTATATTTAATAAATGACATTGCCACACATCATTATGACATGAATGTGTTAGAGATTTAAAATCTCTTTCCATAAGGTTAAGATGAGACCTCTTCGAAATAGGAATTTTGAAAGGATATGATGGGAACATATATGGTTTCATCTTAATAACTTTGCAAAGCAACATACATTCCAAATTTTGAAATGTTTTCAATTGAGTAATCAATTTCGAAACATGTGGAATTAAGTGGGAGTTTAGAAATTATCATGTGAAGACATGGAATTTAGTGGGAGCTATCATCCTTTGAATGTTTACAACTCATTACTCATTAGGAATGACGAGCTAATATCTTCTTTCACAAAGAAGTATTTGAATTTTCAATTCTTGATGAATTTGGACTATGATAAATCCAATTACGTCAAGAAATATTGGATTAGTATTAAGAGATACACATCGTATCAACATACACATAGGTTATTCATGTAGATGAAAATGGAATTGCCATTAGTAGTCATGGTCGTTCATTGAACCTATGAACAGTTGATCTCATGATTATTAGTAACTAATGTTTCCGCCATTAGAATAATCATGCACATGTCCAATAGTGAATCATATGCATGAGAGCATGATGATTCATTGGCAAGCCATACAAGAAACGTCATGAATTCTCGAGGAGAATCCGATGAGCGATTTCAGTGTTTGACAGAATACTCTATTATGTGTTAAGAGGTTGCACATATTATAGAAAATCCGAACACACGTAAAGATTTATGAAAATCCTAAACTTTTCAAGTCAAAAGGAGAAATAAGAAGTTTGGAAAGATACTTAGTTGAATAAGAAGTTACTCAAAACTGATCTTTCCTAACTATGCTAGGACTTGTAAGAAGTGCTAGGCTACTCATCTTGACAAATTGTTGCAAGACTCTACAAAACATGTACCTAGTGCATTGTGTGTGGATGGAGTACTTGATCAGTACAAGTTATATCATTCACCACAAATTCGTTCGTTATGTGATAATCGATAAGGAAGTTCTTTCAAGATAAAGAACTGAAACCAAGGTCGGGAACCTTGATGTGTACTTGGTAAGGTCCATGCTATGAGAAGATAACATGAACATAAAGGAAAATGCGATTATAAGAAATTTGAACACATGGACACATGACATGTTAAACTTCTATTGCAATCAACAAATGTTTACACACTTACGATATGCATCACAAGGTTGTAATATGGTATTGACTGCCCAAGTGTGATGTCGACATTTGTCGTTTGAGTTGTTATTAACTCACTGTATACTTTGTTACATCCAACGGGTTGTAGAGACAATTGAACCCCGTTTAAGTGAACACGGATTAACATAGTATTTGCCTATAGTCACTTGTATGAGGTGACGTCTCGAAGTGACTAGAGTGTGATGCGATTGATGGCAAGTTCAAGTGCCATAGAGTCATGTGAGATGACTAGTCGATCACATAGGCAGACTGTTAGGAACATTTTGTCGGGCCTAATGACTGCTTATAGAGTTCTGGAAAATTTATATAGTCTGGTCGTGGCGAGAGCTGCTATAGTATTCAAATGAGTCGATTCTTTTGACTAATGACAATTCGCCTAAGATGGCACAGTTTCAGATTAACTTTGATTTGTGTTACTACGACCTTCGTAAATGGGGTCAAATAGGCATATTTTGGGTTATGATGGCTGTGGCTAGTCGAAGCGAATGAGTGCGATAGGAATTGTCCACCCCTAGTCAGGGTTATAACAATATCTCAGGGCCACTCGAGGAGTAATGAATTGGAAATGCGTGGCCACGCTCAGAATGTATCCATGGTGGATAAATCCGGTCAATCAGTTATTCTCCAGATCGAGGAAACCACTCTCGATATGATCACTTGCAAGTACGACCTGAAAGACACCTTGCATTGAGTGGGAGATAGTAATAGGACAAGAGAATTGGTGACGCACACTTGTCGAGGACAAGTGGGAGATTGTTGGAATATGTGTCCTCCGACAATAATGCGATCACGACTGTTGATCATGATGATCACATGTTTAAGTCTCATTATAAAGAATACAATTGGGAAGTAATATTTCTTGTCACAAACTGGTCCACACATATCGGTAATGATTGGCTGACTAGAGTTTGACATTACTGTCGTGCGACGGTGGTGATCAGTTGATCCCCTAGGTCATACCTATAGGGCAACACTCTTAATTGATCATTTAATTGATCGTATAACGATTACGAATCAATTAAATTATTTAAAATTGATGGACGATTTTGGAAGTAAAATTTACGTGTCTCATTAAAATTTGTTTAAAATGAGATACGGTCTGAGTAATCGAATTGTATCTTTACTCAGATGAAATTATTGTTTAAAGAAACAATTGAAATTGAATGAATTATTATAAATACAAATTGTTGTGATTTATAATTGGTAAAATATTTTGGTACAAGTAATTATGAATTACTAAGTCAATTTTTGTATATGACGTATTTTTATTAATACGTTGATTTTGGGGTTTATGTGTAGGGTTGATGTAAAATTATATGAAAAACCGAGATTGAACAGATCGTGGAACTGTTCGTTTGAGTTTGCTAAATCCGTGAATGTGTATGTTGATGTAATTAGTAAAATTGCAGCGGAAATTGAATTGTTTGGACTGTTTATCTCGTGAATATTAAAGTAACCGGATAGTATGGTGAATTCCTAGTCCTAACCTCACAAGGTATCAAACGCAGATTCACGCAATCAACCTCGCAAGGAAGACCTAAAGATTAAGCTCGCAAACCTAATCGATCAATGCTCACAATTGTAAACAATCTTATTTCTGAAAATTCAATGTGTGTGTTTCTGATTACACACGGTCCTACTTATACTCCTAATCGAGGTCACAATTCGACCCGAGTCCTAATTCCTCAGCTTGCAAGCCAAGCTATCTTCCCCTTTCCTAAACTAACTAGGAAAGTTATTAAAATACTAATAATTAGAATACAATCAGATTTTAGGGTATTCTAATTAAACTAGGATTAGGAAAATCTAGCTTTCCTAACTTTATTTGGAAACAGTAATTAAACTAATTTATTACTCCTACATGATTTAGGAAACCGTGTATCCTAGCCGTCCTAGGAGCCGTGATGTGCAGCTCCAACGCCTTCCCATTTTAGCATTAACACATTATCGATCCAAGCTCAAACCCTTTTACTAGTTGAGTCACATTTCGACTAATAAGGATTTCATTTGCTTGTCCCGAGTATGCTCCTGCATCATTCTCTCCTTCTTTTTGAGAATTTGCCCTCAAATCCTCGTCCTCTAAATACGGTGACTGGTCGCCTACATTGAAAGTTGCGCTCACCCCACCATATTCACTCGGCAATTCCAGCTTGTACGCATTAGAGCCATAACATTCGAGGATCTTGAATGGACCATCTGCTCGTGGCATCAACTTGTTCTTCCTTTTGGACGGAAATCGTTCCTTCCTTAAATGTAACCACACAAGATCACCTTCTTTGAAAACAGGCTGCTTACGATGTTTATTAGCCTTCTCCTTGTATTTAGCATTTGCCTTCTCAATTTGAGCTCGAACTTGTTCACATACTCAGAGAAATGATGCTTGTCTCTCCTCGGCTTCAAAACTCAACACATCTTTCTTTGGAATGGGCACTAAATCGATGGGCAGGTATGGATTCACGCCATAGACAATCTCGAATGGAGCTCGTCCTATCGTCATTGATGGTGTACGATTATAAGCGAATTCAGCATGTGCTAATTTGATATCCCAATCCTTCGTGCTTTTACTAACCAATCCCCGCAATAGACTCCCCAGAGTACGGTTGGTTACCTCGGTCTGACCATCTGTTTGTGGATGGTGTGATGTACTGAAAAGAAGCTTAGTTCCCATCAAACGCCATATCTTTTTCCAGAAGTAACTAAGAAACTTCACATCACGATCTGAAACAATAGTGATCGGAGCCATTTAGTTCACAAATTAAGCAATTGTGGTCGTTGGTCAATGGTCGATACAAAACACAATTTATACTTCACAAACAACTCTACAAATTAGTAAAGAGGCAAGTAAAGGTCGGATCCCAAGGGACGGGTATTGAAAACGAAGATTTCTATTGCTACTAGTGGTGTCTAGGGGTGTCACAAGTTGGGTTGATGTAGAAGGTTACTAAACTAAAATAGCAATGAAAATAAACTAACAAGGTAAATGGAATAAGGGTGTAAACAATTGATTAAAAGCACTAGGGTGTCATGGGTTCATAGGGGATTCATGGGATATGATCATACAAACATGTTCTCAATTTATAAGCAAGCAATTATTGTTGTGATGGATTGAGTTGGGTTATATCTTACAATCCTAGGAAAGTTTGGGTCCCGGAGCCGAATCACATAGATTGTACAACACCTACAAGTCGACTTAATCTTTCCTACTTAACACATGCATGATCTAACAAGACTCGAGTTGGGTTATGTCTTACAAGTCAAGTTGAAGAGATAGTAGATGATAATAAATGCAAGGATTCATAGGCTTAGCATTTCATCAAACATAACATGTGCATGTATTAAGATCAAAACAAGCAAGCAAATAAGATATGAAAGCATATTGATTTAAGCATGAATCATTCCCCATGTTGGTTTCCCTAATCACCCATTAAACCCTAGCTAAGAGACTACTCACTCATTATCATATTGATCATGCTAGAAAGGTTGTCAATCATACTAACATAATGAAACATGATGAATAAATGAAAGTAATTAGCAATAATTAAAAAGGGATTAAGAGATTATACCTACTAATGATTCCAATAATAAAGCAAGAATAATAGAAGTACTTGAATCCTAGATTGAGAGGTTGTCAATCTCCCAATAATAACCCAAATGATCTTCAATTACCCAAAATAAAGTAAGAACAAGAGAGAGATTAAGGAACTAAAACTTGGATTAAAACTTGATTAATATTTGATTACAATATTGAAGAGAGATTTGATTGATATTAACTACACTAATTATTGATTAGAAGAACATGCTCCTCTAATTAGACTAATGGGGTATTTATAGTGAAAATTAGGGAGGATGCATTAGGGTTAACTAAGGGTTAAACTAGTAATTACACTTTTAAGTTGAGCAAGGAGACTCCGGTATTCAATGAGAGAAGGGCGTCTCCATTTTGTAACTTGAAGGACGAAACCATGCTGTCTCGTGATCCGAGCGGATGGAGGTCGAGACGGACGGATGGGGCATGGACGATCCGAGCGGATCAAGGCGAAGACGCCGGATTGGGCCTGGGGATCCGAGCGGATCCTAGGTAAGGACGCTCGGATTGAGCTGGGCGGACGGACGGATCATGGATGATCCGTTCGGATTCTTCTACAGCGTCATTCCTTCTTCTTTTCTTTCCTTTTCTTCATAGAATCCTTGGGGATTTCCTTGGGGACTCAAGGATCCTTTCTCAACATTGATCTTCTACTTAGCTATGTACAAAGGCCTTCTAGTCTTGTCTCTCCTTGATGCTTGGTCATTGAATACGATCCATTTAGCCTCGTTTTGCCATGAAAATGCAAGATTCTTACTCCTTTCCTACCAAGGGATCAAAATCTCAAAGAATATGCAAAACAAAGATCTAAAGATAAGAAATGACCCAAATAGGCACTAAAAAGCATGGAAACAATGGTAATTCGGGGCTAAATATGCGCCAATTATGGTCGCATCAAATATCCCCAAACCGAACCTTTGCTCGTCCCGAGTAAAGAGGTGACAAAGACTAGGACCAATACTAACCTAACCTAATAATAATAGCCGATATGAGACAATTAGCGGGTCTCACTCCGCCCCTTCAACTCACAACAAGACAACCATGAGGTAGGATGCCTTCTTGCAAGGCAAGGTGGGTCTTGCCAAAATGGCGACACATCCAAACATTAAGCACACAAAATCAAGTAATGGATGCATCTACAAAAGAATAGCCACTTTCCTCATCTAAGTGGCGGAAATTATCTACAAGGGAAGCAATTCAAGGGTACACAATCCTTCATAGATGCAATTTGTTCAAACTACTAAGCCTAGAAGGATACCAATAAATCACCTCCAAAAGGTGTCAAGCTAGGGTACCTTTGTCCTCAATCGTTAAATGCTTTTGTCAAGAGTAGACTCCCTATGGTGTTAGAAACACTGGAGGATCGCGGAATTCCCCCTCTTGCCTAGACAAGAAGAAGGGTCGTCCCTCTCTACCATGCACAAAAATGGATATGATGGATAAAGGGATCGATAGATATTTGAGTTTCACTTTGAGAGTTTGCTTTCATTTTTGTTTTCCCCCCAAATTTCTTTGGCATTTGACATTTGAGAACACTTTCTTTGCCATTTCTTTTTGATTTTTGACATTTCAATACTTGACAAATTTTTTGCATTTCTTTTTGAACATTTTCAAAGTCACCCCAATTAGTAACGAGGGTGCCTTGTATTTGAAGCTTTAGGAGTTCTATTTTTGCTCCTCTTTTCATTTGATGCATTTTTGCAAACTTTCTTTCACTTTTCATTTCTTTGAACTCAAATCAATTTCTTTTTGTGCCCATTCCCTTTGATGACAAAAATGTGGTAGAACATGGATGATGGATAGAAGTATGCATGGTTTCAAGGGTCACCTTGGAATAAACGGTAGCCAAGGAGTTATCACACCACAAGGTACTCTTGACTCGGCCTTAAACCATGGGTCAAAGGATACTAGCATGACACATCCTAGGGTGTTTTACAAGCATTCTAACAAGCAAAGTCTTAAGAATAAAAAGCATCTACTAGGGCCTATATACACTTGTCAAGCTTCCCAAGTAGATGGTTTCGCAAAATTTTTCTAACATGCAAACTACATGCCATGATGCAACTAACATATAAACATCCTAATGCAAATGATTCTACCAACTAATATGACATATAAACTAAGTGCAAGTCCTAAGTTCACATTGTTTTTACCGCATCAATCAAAATAAAGCCACATAGTCATTAACATAAAGAGGAAAAAGGAGATTGGAAAGATCATACCATGCGGTCTTCAATATCCTCATGTCTCGGATGTGGCGTAGTCAATCAATGTGAACAAGGATGAAACAAACATAATATATACAAGACAATATATACAAAGGAAAATGAACTTGTTTTTGGATTTTTCAATTTTCAAATTTTTATGATTTTTGAAATTTTTCAATTTTTATGGGTTTTTGAATAGAAGTTAAGTGTTAGAATTCCCATCCCCACACTAATATGGGCATTGTCCTCAATGGCCAAAATGATGGAAATTATGCAAGAGTGATGCATGATTTCTATGCTAAATGCAATTCTACACTAAGCTATTCTACATGATGCATGTTGTTTTGTTATGACGGAGAGGATAATTTAGATTACCTCCCGTTGCGTATGCATCAACTTCCCCAAACCAAGTAAGACACTATTGCTAATGTCGAGACATGGGGGAGTTCATGCACATGCTATGCTATGCATGAGACTAGATTGTCATTTTGGATTTTCAAAAATGGGAACAATAAAGAACACCTCAAAGGAACCGAGGTGTGAGTCCTTTGATGTTGCTAGGACTAAACCAACAATGAGTCAAAGTTAAATAAAATACAAACAAACAAGATGCAAAGTTCTTTTCATGAAAAATAAAGATAAAGAGGAGAGATGAGAAAACTTCACTTGAACTAAAGTGGGTGCCTCTTGCCCGCTCCACCTAGTGATGAAGTAATCTCCTAGATATCGGCATCATCTCCTTCAATATCGGTATCCCAAATATCCCTAGAAGCATCACTCAAGCTTGGATCCATGAATTCATCTTCTTCGCTCTCAATCTTCACCGTATCACCTCCACAAGAGTCCCCACTCTCCTCCCTTTGCTTACCATTTGCCCCTTCATTGGCCTTGTTCGAGTTAGGAAAGAGCAACTCCATTTGAGCCCATGAAGGAAAAGCTCCTTCTTCACTTATCCGTCCCTTTTGAACCATGTCGTGGTATTGGGGGTAGAGAGCATAATAGTTGTCCACCTTGGTTTCATATTGACGGTAGTGCAAGTCTTGCAAAATTCCCGTGACAAAGTCGTCACGGGGGAGGATGAAGGGATTTGGATGGTTGTAAGGTTGGTAGGGAAAGGGGTAAGGAGGCACCTTTATCTTTCCACTTTGAGTTTGTTGTTCTTGTTGTTGAGGTGGAGGAGCTTGTGGGGGTGGAGCTTGCTTTTATTGACTTTGAATGAGGTAAGAGGGTATTGGGGACAAGCTTCCTCTCCTTGGAGAGATCCGAGGTAGGTCGGCCATAGGAAGATAGATAGGATCACTCCCTTTTGTCAACCATTTGATCCTTTTATCAATCCCCTCAAGGGTTATCCAATGGTGTTGGACAACAAGGAGGTCTTCATTAATTCTTGTTCCTCCCGAGAGTGGGGTGTACTCATTCTTCTCATTGAACCTAGGATTAAAGTGCTTTGCAAGCCTTGTTATGAGTCCACCATTTACTATATGCCTCTTCCCATCATCATCTCCATTCCGAAATTTCGCCCACTTCTCTAGCAAGACTAAGGGTGCATTGAGATGATACCCTTCTTTTCCTTGGATGTTTAGATAGGATTCCATGAACATGAGATCCATTTGATTCACTATAGCCGGATCGCGGCGGGCGAAGAGGGTACCCGAAAGGAATCGGTAAGTGAGTCGTAGGATCGGGTTTTGGATGTGAAAAGCAAGGCACTCCTTAGTAAGAATGAAGTCTCGGCCCGTCATGGCTCTCCATAAGGGTGCAACACTATAATTCTTGGGTCTTGATGTTCGGGTAGGCGAAACATCAAGCCCGAACACATTCGCAAATTCCACAAGTGTCATTGTTCTAGAGACATTTTCCAACCTAAACTCTATGCTAATCACCTTGTTTGAAGTTGTAATCTTTAAGCAACTCAAGAACTCGAGTACAAGAGACCGGTAAGTGGGTTCAAACATACGAAAGAGAGTCGAAAGACCAAAAACCTCAAATAAAGCCTCCACTTGGTGGAAAATTCCAAGCTTTCTCAAAGTAGAATGACACAAAAATTTAGTAGGAAGGATATTCTTACTTAGAAGCCGATGGAATACGATTCTTTGCACATCATTTAGGAATTCCACATTGGAGAAATCATTGAGTCTTGAAAGGTCCACAATCTCTTCATGTTCTCTTCTAATGGTGTTGAGATGAGAAGTAGAGGAACTCCCCACCATTCTTGGTCTTCTTGTGCTTCTAAAGGAGGATCTTCTAGGAGCCATTCTTGAGTTCTTTTGATTAGAGAAAGAGTAAGGTTGTTCTTTGTTGAGTGATTGTTGAAAACCCTAGATTTTGGTGGTTTTTGATTTTGTGGGTGAAAAGAGTGAATTGGATATGTATGGGAGTCATAAGGAGGGGGGGTTTTATAGGGTAAGTGGAAGGAGTAGTGATGTGTTATTATATGGGTGGTGGGGTGTAATTTAATTGAGAAAAGACGGGCTGGAAAACGGGCAGGGAGACGAGCGGATTCACACTCGAGACGCTCGGATCCTTCGAAAATGGGACGGGCGGATTCCGGACCAGACGCTCGGATTCTGCCACAGAGTAAAAATTCCAAAAATCTTCCTCGCTTTAAGACGTGCGTCCCGAGCTCAAGACGCTCGGATTCTTCAGGGTTGAGACGGGCGTCTTCTTAGGAAGACGGATGGATTCTCTAACAGAGAATTTGCTTGAATTGCACAGCAGAAAAGACGGGCGTCTTTCCCATAATCCGTCCGGGTTTCCTCGGTCGGCGTCTTCTTCCATGAGACGCTGGATTGTTCACCAGTCCAAAATCTTCAATTTCATAACAAAGCGGGACGTGCGTCTTTTCCCTCGGACGTCCGGGATTCTTTCAGACGGTCGGATTCCGAGAGAATCCGCACGGATTCCAAACACGAACTTTTGACTTTTTCTTCTTTCTTTCAATGCGTCCCCACACCTAGGAATTTGTTCCTTCCTTCATTCAAAAACTCATTAGTAACCCTCCCTCACTTGCGCTCATGAAAAGAATTTATGCTTATTAAACAAATGCAAGTAAATGATAAATACAAGTTAGAGGGTTAGTATATTTACAAATGGCGGTTTAGGGAGGACTCCACCAAACTCTCATTCTTGATGAGATGTCAAGGAGGAGGAGGACCGAGGTAGATGGCCTCGACCTCTCCAACGAATGCTCCTTCATAATATGGCTTCAACCTTTGACCATTCACTTTGAACTTGCTTCCATCTTCCGCCTTGAGTTCGAAATCTCCATATTTCCCAACTTCGGTTATCACATAGGGACCCATCCATCTAGAGTTCAGTTTTCCCGAAAGAGTCGGTAGCGGGAATTGAATAGAAGGACTTTGTCTCCCTTGTGCAAGGCCTTTTGTCGAATTCTCTTATCATGAAGCAATTTTGTTCTTTCTTTGTAAATCTTTGCATTCTCATAAGATTGTAGTCGGAATTCCTCCAACTCTTGGATTTGAATCATCCTCTTTTGACCGCTCAATTTGAGATCAAGATTGAGCGCTCGGATTGCCCAATAAGCTTTGTATTCCAATTCGATTGGCAAATGACATGCTTTTCCATATACAAGCTTGTAGGGGGAGGCACCTATGGGAGTTTTATAGGCCGTCCTATAAGCCCAAAGAGCATCATCAAGCTTTGTGCTCCAATCTTTCCGAGTCTTGTTCACAACTTTTTCAAGAATTTGCTTGATCTCTCGATTTGAAATTTCCACTTGACCGCTTGTTTGAGGATGATATCCCAAGCCGGTTCGATGTTGAACACCATATTTGGTCAAAAGGGATGCAAGCTTCTTCTCATGGAAATGTGTTCCTCCATCACTAATGATAGCCCTAGGAACTCCAAATCGTGGAAAAATTATCTTCTTGAAGAGCTTGGTGACCGTTTTTGCATCATCATTTGGGGTAGCAATTGCCTCTACCCACTTTGAAACGTAATCTACGGCCACAAGGATATACTTGTTCCCATTGGATGTCACAAAGGGTCCTTGGTAGTCGATTCCCCAAACATCGAAAATCTCTACCTCTAGGATGCCCCTTTGCGGCATTTCGTTCCTCCAAGATATATTGCCCGTTCTTTGACAAGCATCACAATGAATGATGAATTCTCTTGTATCTTGAAACATTGTGGGCCAATAGAAACCCGATTGGAGAATTTTTGCAACGGTTCTTCTTGCTCCATGGTGCCCACCGTAAGGTGATGAATGACATCCTTCCAAGATTCCTTGGATTTCCCATTGAGGGATGCATCTCCGGTAGAGCCCATCACTACACTCCTTGTAGAGGTTTGGATCATCCCAAAAGTACCTCTTCACTTCGAATAGGAATCTCTTCCTTTGGTTGTGGTTCAAGTTAGGAGGGAGCACTTTTCCAACAATATAGTTAGCATAATCGGCAAACCATGGGGTGATGTGTCTTTCAAGTTGAGTTTGAATAGCCATCAAGATATCGTCGGGGAATGAGTCATTGATCGGTGTTTCTCCATTCTCATCATGAAACCGGATCCTTGACAAATGATCCGCTACTACATTCTCGGCTCCTTTCTTGTCTCTTATTTCTAAGTCAAATTCTTGAAGTAGCAAAATCCATCTTAACAACCTTGGTTTTGCCTCCTTCTTTATCAAGAGATGTCGAAGAGCACGGTGATCCGAAAATACAATCACCTTGGATCCAAGCAAGTAGGACCGAAATTTATCCAAAGCATATACAATGGCAAGAAGTTCCTTTTCGGTCGTGTCATAATTCACTTGAGAAGGGTCGAGGGTTTTGCTTATGTAATAGATGGCATGAAGAGCTCTCCCTACCCGTTGGCCAAGTACCGCTCCAACGGCGTAGTTGCTAGCGTCGCACATAATCTCAAAAGGTAACTCCCAATTTGGGGGTTGGATGATTGGTGCCGAGATCAATGCTTCTTTGATTCTATTAAAAGCTTCAACACACTCGTCAGTAAATTGGAATTGGGCATCCTTAAGCAAAAGTTGAGTGAGGGGTTTTGCTATTTTAGAAAAATCTTTTATGAAACGACGGTAAAACCCGCGTGACCGAGAAAACTTCTCACCCCTCTAACATTCACGGGAGGTGGGAGTTTCTCTATCACCTCAACTTTAGCTTTATCTACCTCGATGCCCTTTTCCGAAATCAAATGACCCAAAACAATTCCTTCATTAACCATGAAATGACACTTTTCCCAATTTAAAACAAGACTAACATCTTCACATTTTTGCAACACAAGGGAAAGATTATGCAAGCATGAGTCAAAGTCCTTTCCATAAACACTAAAATCATCCATAAAAACTTCCATTATGGTCTCTAGATAATCGGAGAAGACACTCATCATGCATCTTTGGAAAGTAGCGGGGGCATTACATAATCCAAAAGGCATTCTTCTATATGCAAAAGTGCCATAAGGGCATGTGAAGGTGGTCTTATGTTGGTCATCCTGGTGTATAGGGATTTGGAAGAATCCCGAATACCCGTCAAGGTAACAAAAGAATTTGTTAGAGGCTAACCTCTCAAGCATTTGGTCAATGAATGGTAAGGGGAACTGATCTTTCCTTGTTGCGGAGTTTAATTTCCGGTAGTCAATGCACATACGCCAACCGGTGATCATTCTTGTGGGTATTAATTCATTCTTTTCATTTGTCACTACCGTAGTACCTCCTTTCTTAGGTAACACTTGGACGGGGCTAACCCACAAAGAATCCGATATGGGATATATGATTCCCGCGTCAAGTAATTTCATGACTTCTCCTTTGACAACTTCTTGCATGTGGGGGTTCAATCTTCTTTGGGGTTGAATGGTAGGTCTATGGTCGTCCTCTAGATGAATCCTATGCATGCAAAAGTTGGGACTAATTCCCTTTAGGTCATCTAGACTATAACCTATAGCCTTCTCATGTTGTTTCAACACATTAAGCAATTTACCCAATTGGTCATCATCAAGTCTATCATTAACAATCACGGGTTTGGTCTTTGACTCATCAAGGTAAGCATATTTCAAATTTGGGGGAAGGGGTTTCAAAGTAGGAGTTTGTACCTCCCTTTCCTCCTTTGGAGTGTCATTGAGAATTTGCTCCATCTCCATTAGACATTCCATTCTCATGACATATTCTTCTTCACTTTCATTAACCTCATCATATTCAAATTCCATGATGGGTTCCTCTTGCTCTTGAGTTTGTAGAATATCTTCTAGGATAGATTGCTCATCCTCTATGGGTTGACATGCTTCCACTAGAATATTATGCACCAACTCGGATTGTGCATGAGTGAGTTCTTTGTTAGCTAGAGCGGCCTCAAAGAGATCCACCTCCAATTCCCAATACATGCTCTTAGCCTTACTTGCTTCTAAGGCCTCTAATGCTTGCATGGGATCCTTGAAGTAAGGGATACTCAAGTGGTCCTCTACAAAACAATCTATGAAATCCATTCTTGCAAAATATCAAACAACTAGAAAACAATTAGAACAAACCTTGAGGAGTTTTACTTCCCCAAGGCGAAAAAGACACAACTAAAAATAACAAAAGAAATCTAAAATCAATTAAACACCGTCCCCGGCAACGGCGCCATTTTTGATCGGAGCCATTTAGTTCACAAATTAAGTAATTGTGGTCGTTGGTCAATGGTCGATACAAAACACAATTTATACTTCACAAACAACTCTACAAATTAGTAAAGAGGCAAGTAAAGGTCGGATCCCAAGGGACGGGTATTGAAAACGAAGATTTCTATTGCTACTAGTGGTGTCTAGGGGTGTCACAAGTTGGGTTGATGTAGAAGGTTACTAAACTAAAATAGCAATGAAAATAAACTAACAAGGTAAATGGAATAAGGGTGTAAACAATTGATTAAAAGCACTAGGGTGTCATGGGTTCATAGGGGATTCATGGGATATGATCATACAAACATGTTCTCAATTTATAAGCAAGCAATTATTGTTGTGATGGATTGAGTTGGGTTATATCTTACAATCCTAGGAAAGTTTGGGTCCCGGAGCCGAATCACATAGATTGTACAACACCTACAAGTCGACTTAATCTTTCCTACTTAACACATGCATGATCTAACAAGACTCGAGTTGGGTTATGTCTTACAAGTCAAGTTGAAGAGATAGTAGATGATAATAAATGCAAGGATTCATAGGCTTAGCATTTCATCAAACATAACATGTGCATGTATTAAGATCAAAACAAGCAAGCAAATAAGATATGAAAGCATATTGATTTAAGCATGAATCATCCCCATGTTGGTTTCCCCTAATCACCCATTAAACCCTAGCTAAGAGACTACTCAATCATTATCATATTGATCATGCTAGAAAGGTTGTCAATCATACTAACATAATGAAACATGATGAATAAATGAAAGTAATTAGCAATAATTAAAAAGGGATTAAGAGATTATACCTACTAATGATTCCAATAATAAAGCAAGAATAATAGAAGTACTTGAATCCTAGATTGAGAGGTTGTCAATCTCCCAATAATAACCCAAATGATCTTCAATTACCCAAAATAAAGTAAGAACAAGAGAGAGATTAAGGAACTAAAACTTGGATTAAAACTTGATTAATATTTGATTACAATATTGAAGAGAGATTTGATTGATATTAACTACACTAATTATTGATTAGAAGAACATGCTCCTCTAATTAGACTAATGGGGTATTTATAGTGAAAATTAGGGAGGATGCATTAGGGTTAACTAAGGGTTAAACTAGTAATTACACTTTTAAGTTGAGCAAGGAGACTCCGGTATTCAATGAGAGAAGGGCGTCTCCATTTTGTAACTTGAAGGACGAAACCATGTCAGTATCGTGATCCGAGCGGATGGAGGTCGAGACGGACGGATGGGGCATGGACGATCCGAGCGGATCAAGGCGTAAGACGCTCGGATTGGGCCTGGGGGATCCGAGCGGATCCTGGGTAAGGACGCTCGGATTGAGCTGGGCGGACGGACGGATCATGGATGATCCGTTCGGATTCTTCTACAGCGTCATTCCTTCTTCTTTTCTTTCCTTTTCTTCATAGAATCCTTGGGGATTTCCTTGGGGACTCAAGGATCCTTTCTCAACATTGATCTTCTACTTAGCTATGTACAAAGGCCTTCTAGTCTTGTCTCTCCTTGATGCTTGGTCATTGAATACGATCCATTTAGCCTCGTTTTGCCATGAAAATGCAAGATTCTTACTCCTTTCCTACCAAGGGATCAAAATCTCAAAGAATATGCAAAACAAAGATCTAAAGATAAGAAATGACCCAAATAGGCACTAAAAAGCATAGAAACAATGGTAATTCGGGGGCTAAATATGCGCCAATTATGGTCGCATCAAATAGTAAGAGGTATTCCATGTAATCGAACGCTCTCTCTGTAATACAAATCAGCCACTTTAGTTGCATCATCAGTTTTGTGACACGGAATAAAATGCGCCATCTTCGAGAATCGATCAACTACCACCATAATTGAGTCCTTACCCCGCTGAGTCCTTGGTAAACCAAGGATAAAATCCATGCTTACCTCGTTCCAAGGCTGCACAGATATGGGCAGAGGTGTATACAAGCCTTTGTTGAACGTGCTTTTAGCCTTTTGACATACCACGCACTTCGCCACGGTTTCTTGCACGTCCTTATTCATTCTCGGCCAGTAGAAGTGCTCACTTAGAATGTCACTCGTCTTATTAACTCCAAAGTGTCCAGCAATAGCCCCGCCATGAGCTTCATGTACCAACAGCCCCCTAATCGACCCATTTGGAATGCATAGCCGATTACCTTTGAAAAGATAGCCATCTTGAACAGTATACAAACCTGTTGGATCAATAATTTCCTTCGAGAATTATGGATCAGATTTGTACAGTTCCTTGATATGTTCGAAACCAAGAATTCTTGCATCCATCTCAATTAACAATGAATGTCTTCGTGATAAGGCATCAGCCACGATATTAGAACTTCCCGTCTTGTATTTTGAAGAAAACGTGAAGGATTGTAAAAATTCAACCCATTTAGCATGTCTTTGATTTAACTTTTGCTGTCCATGAATGTGTTTAAGAGCCTCGTGATCAGAATGTAAAATAAACGGCTTCGACGTTAAAATGACTCCAATGGTCCAATGCTCTCACGATTGCATAAAACTCCTTGTCGTAGGTTGAATAGTTCAGCCTTGCACCGTTTAATTTCTCGCTGAAATATGCAATAGGTCTCTTCTCTTGTACTAACACGGCACCAATTCCAACACCACTTGCATCACACTTGACTTCAAACAATTTATTAAAATCGGGTAGTGCTAAAATAGGTCCGGAACACAGCTTGCGCTTCACATCTTCAAACGCCTTTTGGGCGCTGCTAGTCCACATGAACTCTCCTTTCTTGGTTAGTTCTGTAATTGGAGCCATAATCGAGCTAAAACCCTGGATGAATCGTCTATAAAATGATGCTAAACCATGAAAGATTCGCACTTCTGTAGTTGATTTCGGAACTGGCCAGGCTTGAATAGCATCGACCTTGGATGGGTCCATACTTACTCCGTCTTTACCCACAATATAACCAAGAAAAACAACACTTGACACCATAAAAGTACATTTTTCTAGTTTACCATAGAGCTTCTGATCTCGCAAAACTTCAAACACAGCTCGCAAATGTCGTTTGTGCGACTCTTCATCTTTGCTATAAATTAGGATGTCGTCAAGATAGACCACCACAAGTTTGTTAAGGAAATGCCTTAACACTTCATTCATTAGCCTCATAAACGAACTAGGAGCGTTGCAAAGTCCAAATGGCATTACTGTTGGAATATGTGTCCTCCGACAATAATGCGATCACAACTGTTGATCATGATGATCACATGTTTAAGTCTCATTTTAAAGAATACAATTGGGAAGTAATATTTTACTGTCAACTGGTCCACACATATCGGTAATGATTGGCTGACTAGAGTTTGACATTACTGTCGTGCGATGGTGGTGACCAGTTGATCCCCTTAGGTCATACCTAAAGGGTAACACTCTTAATTGATCATTTAATTGATCGCATGACGATACGGGTTAATTAAATTACTTAAAATTGACGGACGATTTTGGAAGTAAAATTTACGTGTCTCATTGTAATTTGATTAAATTAGATACGGTCTAAGTAATCGAATTGTTTTATTACTTAGATGAAATTATTGTTTAAGGAAACAATTGCATTTGAATGAATAAATTATTATAAATACAAGATGTTGTGATTTATAATATGTAAAATATTTTGGTACAAGTAATTATGAATTACTAAGTCGATTTTTGTATATGACGTATTTTTATTAATGCGTTGATTTTTAATATGTTAAAAATACATAACAATTTTATGTGACGTGTGACATGTGACATATGACAAATTGACAAAGATAAAATGGAGTCCATTTTATCTCTAATGACCGAAATTAAGGGGAGTCTTAGGAATATATTGTGTTGATTATGTTAGTGGTAAACATAATCATTTCCTTCTAAACCTAGCCATGCAACCCTACTTGCTCTTGTGAAGACCACCTTGTGCATGCATTGGTCCCTTTCCTTCCCCCTTACCCGGTTTTTCAAAGAGCAAGGCCAAGGGTATTTTGCTCTATAATTTATCTTATACACTACATCAAAACACTTGTGTATTCATTATTCATTCATCATCTAAAATAAGAGTTTTAGTGAGATAATATCTTCCTCCTCCTCCCTCTCTCTTAACCGAATTATTGAGAGACCAAATAATATTTTGGGTCAATTTTTATACAAAATTAATATTGTTCTAGTAATAATAATATTAATTTTATTAAGTTGTTACTTTGGGTATAAAACCTTGGGAGGGATTCTCTACTTGAATCCTTGTTCATCCACTTAAGGAAGCTCAAGAACAAGTGAGTAGGTGAACTCACTTGTGCCCATATAAACCGAAATATCAATGTGAGATGATGATTTCTTCTTTAATTATATTATTGTTTGCATGCATAATATCATCTTTTAATTTTATGACTAAATTAAAATTATAACATTATGAATATGTTGAGTAAAGAGATTTAGATTTCTAACAATTACGAGCCACTCATATAACCCTTGTTTCAACTTAAACGCGGTCTTCCACTCATCCCCTTCTCGAATCCTCATTTGATGGTAACCACTCCTCAAATCCAGTTTAGAAAAGACACTTGAACCAGAAAGTTCGTCAAGCATATCATCAAGTCTTGGCATAGGAAAGCGATATTTGATTGTAATGTTGTTTACCGCTCTACTATCAATGCACATTCGCCAAGTCCCTTCCTTCTTTGGCACTAATAACGTAAGCACCGCACACAGACTTAAGCTCTCTTGAACATATCCTCTATCTATCAATTCTTGGACTTGTCTCTGTAACTCCTTTGCTTCCTCTGGATTACAACGATAGGCCGGCTTATTAGGCAATGCCGCCCTTGGAATCAGATCTATTTGGTGTTCAATACCACGTAAAGGAGGCAACCCATCTGGTAATTCATCCGGAAACACATCCCGAAACTCTTCTAATAGCCCCTGTACTCCACGGTTATCACTCACACCAACGGACCCCAATTCACGAACCACCAGGACATAGGTTCGTTCTCCACGAGCTAAAGCCTCCTCAACCTCCCGAGCTTCCATAAACATACTCCCTTTCGTTATTTTAGACTCTTTAATCTTATTAGGTGACATAGGTTTCAGATTATATTTCACATTACCCTTCATCACGCTATATACATTGGATCTCCCGTCATGTTCAACCTTTCTATCGAATTGCCAAGGTCTACCCAACAGAACGTGGCATGCATTCATAGGAATTATATCGCACCACACCTCATCAGTATAGGGTCCTAAATTCAACGAAACTAAAGCCTGTTTTTTTACTTCAATCCCATTCTCCCCATTCAGCCAATGTAATTTATATGGTTTAACTCGGTCCCTAGTTTGCAATTTCAGTTCATCAACAAGGTCCCTTGCTACTACATTTGTACATGACCCACTATCAATAATAAGATTTCAAATTTTACGGTTTACCTTGCACCGAGTGTGGAAGATTTGTTCTCGTTGCTCGGTTTCAGCTGAACCCGTCTCCATATGAAAATTACGCAGCACTAAAGATTCCTCTTCACTTAACGGATCCAAATCATAGACTATTCCTTCACCATCAGCTCCAACATTCTCTTGAACCGTTTCCTCCTCCGGCGTGACAAATACATGAATCATATCATATAATTCTTGAGCTGTTAGGGCTCGTTTCTGAGGACACTCGTTTGCTATATGACCATAGCCTTGACACTTGAAACAACACCTCAAAGAATTCCCTTTTGGCTCGGCAACACCCTTTCCTTTATCTTTAGGTTCTTCTTTCGGGGTTTCTTTAGGCTTGCTAGGAGCTGGTTTAGAATACGAACTTGTTCCCGAACTTTCTCCCTTGGGGTAAGCATAAGGTTTTCGTGCCTTATCATGTTTCTCAAATTTTAATGCCAATCTGCAAATGTCGCTAAACCCGTCATAATTCTGGATTTCTACCTTTGTTGCAATTGCGGGTGTTAGGCCCTTGATGAATCTCGCCACTCTCAGCTCTTCTTTCTCCTCAAGATCGCACACGATTGACATCTTTTCGAATTCTGATATAATCAGTCACGGACATGCTTCCTTACTCTAAATATTGGAGCTTTAAGTAGTTATCTTGTTCATAGTCCCTTGGCAGGAATCGTCACATCAGGTGCTTCTTTAATTTGATCCAAGATTCGATCTTGTCTTTGCCTTCCTTTTTCCTCTGTTTTTTCAAATTCTCGTACCATAAAGATGCATACTTTGTAAGCTTCAAGATTGCAACTTTAAATTGCTTCTTGTCATCATACTCTTTATACTCGAAAACCCTCTCAGCTTGTCTTACCCAATCCAGAAATTTTTCCGGATCCATCTCGCCATCAAAGTCTGGAATATCGAGTTTTAAACCCCGATCATCATCGTTCTTATTTCTCGACTTTCTCTTTGGCTGCTCGTCTTCTTCTTCAGATTCGGATGGACTGTCCGATTCCTTTTTCTTCTCCTTAACCTTCAACATGCTTGCTATATTTTTTAACACATAAGCCATCTGAGCCATCTCTAACTTCAGCTCGTTATGACCATCTTCCCATGTTTTTGAACCCTCATCACCGTCTTTAACCATGATTAGCAACGTCCCAAGACAGATCTATTAAGGAATAAATCTGAACTTAGCTCTAGTAACCAATTTGATGTAAAATAACTTGGACGAATTAGGTTGAAGAGATCGACGGACTGTTCGGATGCAGAATAGGATAAAATCGTGTAAATCTGACAGTTTGTTGGTCTGTTCGTCTAAGTATTTTAGGATTAACGCAGCGGAAATTAACTGAAACTGTTGTAAAAATGTGAAAAGTAACAAAGTAACTGGGATAGTATGGTGAATCTAGCTCTCCGCCTCGCAAGGTACGAACTCGAAACACTCAAATGATCAACCTCGCAAAGAAGATCTGAAAGCCAAAGCTCGCAAGCTTTAAAACTTGATTCTTCTTACACAGGGAACGTTTTTTTATTAAACTCATAATTTGAAAAATAGGGTTACAAGAGGCCCTATTTATACTCCTACTTAGCTTGACTAATAAGCTATAATTCCTAATCCTACTCGATGTCAGAAATCTGACTCGAGATCTAATTCTTTAGTTTGCATATTAAGCCTTCTACTTCTTTCCTAAACTAACTAGGAAAGTTATTAAAATACTAATAATTAAAATACTATCAGATTTAGAGTATTCTAATTAAACTAGAATTAGGAAATAACAAGTTTTCCGTATATGACTAGAATTGGGATAAGCTAACCTTTCCTAATATTATTCGAAATTAAATAAGCTAAAACTAACTCCACACGGTTTAGGGAACCGTGTCTCCACAGCTCGGACTCGGAATCCGTGTTACTTGCACGCCAATTAATCCAGCTCCCTTGCTTGCTCACCAAGTAACCCGTGTTTCTTGCTTGTCCGAATATGCTCCTGCATCAAGGGTGATCTAACTCAAACAACTCACCTGACTAGTATTGTTAAATAAAAGAACACATAATAAATAAGGACACAAAGATTTTATACGTGGAAAAACCCTGGGAATATGGGAAAAAACCACGGGCACCAAGCCAGGAGTAATTGTTACTATGATCTTTGACAGCCTGACAGAGTATTGGTATATGAGGCATGACAGGCTAAATTATATTACTTAAGAATACAAGAATGTAAGTGAGAGTAAGAGTGTGTTCCGTGTCCTATCTGATTTTGTCTTCTCTTGCATTTATACTCGTTTTCCAAGTCCCTTTTCTGCCGTTTAGGGTTTCCTGATAAATAGGGCTTGTGCCCTATTTACCCGGAGGTGGTTGCCATTTATCTAGCCGTTGCTTTTGACTATTCTCCATATCTTTTCCTTATGAATTGGTCTTCCTTGTTTGTAGGGAGCATATATAAACTGCTTGGTTGTTGCCTGCCATGCTCGTTCAACGTTTGTTTTATACTTAACGTGTTCTCCTTTCAGGCTGCCGGTTAGCTATTGCTTGCCTTACATCAACTCCTGTTTGGTGCCTATCCATAATTGATAAATGCCTGGTTTCAGGTGTCTTTTGCTTGGAATTTGGTTTTGGTTACTGCCTGGCCTATGTCAGGTCAGGCAGGATAATTTTGGGCCCAACAATTGCCCCTTATCTGCTTATTCCATTATTGGGTCTGGCCAGGGAATAAGGAGATAAAAATTTGGGCCAGGCAAAGAATTGTGCAGAAATCTTTTATCGGATCAGAATTTGTGTTTGATTCAGTTTCTTGTAACGGCTATTTGTCATAAATAGGGTAGAGTCACAAAACCCTAGGAGAGTCATGATTAACCTCAACCACTTGCTTTCCTAGCCGTTTAGATTTGCGGCTATAAATGCCTTGCCTTGCCGTGTTTTGTCTTCATATTCCAATCTCTAAATTTCTTCTTTCTCTTTCTAAAATTTCCTCTTTGCAAAAAATCATTTTCCAGGAAAAATTAAGATATGGCTGGTGGTAGGAGAAAGACGGCAGCTTCCAAAGCTTCTGCTGAGGCTGAGAAAGTTCCTGTTGAGGTAGAAATGGTTCCTGCTGAGGCTGAGAAAGTTCCAGATGTTATTCCTGAGGATGATGTGGTGGAAGTTGTTGCTGCCCCTGAGATTCTATACATGTCATATAAGGGGGTTGAATATACTCTTGTGAAGGCATTGGCAGCCTCTTTCCATGAAGCCAATCAGTTAAAACCGACCTTTGAGCATTATATAAAGGGTAGGGGCCTCATTCCCAGTGGGGCTGAAGTTTGGATCCCTGAGAGTGGTCCAGTCAGGGCTAGCTGGGGTAGTCCAGGCTTGTTCTATATTTTTGAATGGGCATTCAGGGGTGGATGTCAGCTTCCCCTTTCTCCTTTCATGAGTGAGGTAATCAGGGCTATCAGGGTTCCTCCGTTTCAACTCATGCCAATGGTCTGGAAGATTGTCCATTCAGTTGAGCACTTGTGTTCTAAGCACAAGTTGGTTATTACCCTGGATGACTTCAAGAACATCTATCACTTGAAGAGTCATTCCACTGGAAGGTTTAACTTTCGAGTCAAGTCGAAGATGGCTCATCTGATTACCAACTTTGATTCAGGGGATGGCAAGGGATGGGCTCAAACCTATATGTTTATCAAGGCTGATTCAATTGCCCCTGACCTGGACTATCTCAACTATCCAGCTGTTGAAGGAGGTGACTTTCTTTTTTATTGTATTTTGGTTTGGCAGTGATATATTTTGGGAAATTTACTTACTTTGCCTTTGTTTCTTGTAGTAAACGACTGGGTGAACAATCCTGATGCTGAGTGGTCGGCTGACCGAATAGCAGCATTCATGGCGTTGCCTGAAGAGGAGAGGGCGTGGCCTGCCTGTCTGGGGCAAGCCTCTATGCCTCGTTTTAAGAAGGCCAAATTGAGTACGTATAAGCCAGTAAAGAGTGTTAAGGCTTCAGGAGCTTCTTCATCAGGGAGTAAGTTTTTGCTTTCTTTTGTCTTACTGTTTCCTGTGTTGGACATGTGTTTATATTGCTGATTTAGGGCCTCGTCGTGCAGCTACCAGAGCTTCTGCCAGGATTGCTAGCTTTGGTTTGTCCTTGGTGAAGGCAGGGGTTTCCCAGATCACAGGGGAGAAGTCTAAGAGTAGTGAGGCCACATGGAGTGATAGTGTTGTTCAGATTCAGGAGCCTGTGCAGGAGGTTCAGTTGGTGTCGCCTGAGAAGGTTGTGAATGAAAGTGATCGTCCTGAGAAGAGGAAAAGAGTAGATGAATCTTCAGGAGGGGTTCATGAGGTCAGGGGGGTTAGGGCTCGGCTGGATGAGGTTCAATTTGCTAAAAAACAAATCCAGGCTCAGGCTTTTATGGTTGACAACCCTTATTATCAGTATCAGGTAGAGGATTCTTCTGCCCGTGCCTTGGCTGCTATGTATCGTACTAGGGACTATGCTGCCAATCTGATCACCATGATTCAGGAGGTATATATTTTGTCTAACTTTGTGTGGGTGTTTTTGTGTGTTTATTTGTTTTTGTTTTATGGCTTAGATGGGTGTGTTTTCTTTGTTAGAATGTAAATGACATGCTGAGGAGTGCCTGTCAATTGGATTCGGTCCACAGCCTAAAAAATACCCTGGATTGGGAGGTACAAATTTTGAAAAAAGATATTGCAAAGTTTAAGGCTGAGTTGGAGGTGTCTAAGGCTGAGACTCATTCTTTAAAGGAGGATAATGAGGCATGGAAGGTTCGGTTGGTGGTGGAGTCTTCTAAGCTGAAATCTGCTCAGGATGCTCTGAAGGCTCTTCAGGACAAGTTTGATACTGTTCACTAAGATTTGAAGGCTGAAAAGCAGGCCATGCAGGAGCAGTTGAAGGTGAATGAGGAATTGGCTGTCGAGAGGGATCTGGTACAGGCCAGGTATAAGGATGCTGCACTTTACTTCTTCAGCAGGGGTCGTGTGGATGCCATGAAGGAGCCTGTTGAAGTCAGGCCTTTTTGGAATCCTGACCATGAGTTGGCTAATCTCAACACTACTTACCCTGAGCTTTGCAAACTGCATGCTGATGAGGAAGTGGACTCTCCACCATCCAAGGAAAAAAGTGGTGATGCTGAAGGGGAAGGAGGTGAAGATGAAGAAGAGGAGGCTGCTGATGAGGGAATTGGTTATGTTACAGCTTCTAAGGCAGGCTAATTTTTTTGTTGTTTTTTGTGGGGGTTTTTTTTGTGTATTTTTGGCCTCTCCAGGGGGGGGTGTTCCCTGGACAAACAGTTGGTTTTTGAATTTGTTTTTTGTTGGTTTTTGAGTGTTCCTGGATAAACAGTTGTTTCTCTTGCCTTAGGAAGGATATATTCCTGGGTAGGTATTTTGTTATGGGATAAATATATCGTTTTCTCCCCTTGATTCTCTTGCTTTGCTTGACTGGCTTGATTTGTACCTGTAAATAATTCACTTGACGTTTTTCAGTTAGAATAATGCCTGTCAGGAGGGCTTATGGCCGTCATTCCTGTATTTTGGGAAATGGTGGCTTTGTTTGCCTGTCAGGAGGGCTTGTTTCTAAAATGAGGGTGGTTGCCATTCAGGAGGGCTTATGGCCCTCAGCCAGTCAGGAGGGCTTATTTTGACAAGTAGTCTGGTCTATTCCACCGTTGTACTTGTCTTTTATGTACTGAGCTCAGTTTAGTTTTTAGGTCAGGCAGGCAGGTGCCAAATTGTAGAGCATTTCAGGAATGCTTTTTAGATTAGGTGGAGTGGCCCTCAATCCTGAATAGTTGTTTAAGCCTTAAGTGCAGCATATAATAAATAGAAAGAAGGCGTGAAACAAGTTTTCAGGATTTGGTAATAAATGATTTGAATAAACACTCTAGGCATAGCTAAAAATAACAGACATGTTTCAGGCAATTTAGCACATAGCAGGAAGGCAGATTCCTTATATATTTTACTATAAGATTCTATTAACACGTATATGGAGTGGATAGTTTTACCTTCTTCTTAATTAAACATGAAATAACTTTAAGTGGGAAATGTTCCAGGATCTGGGGATCATCTCTCCTTCCAATGTTTGTAGCTTGTAAGCTCCTTGTCCTACTATTGAATCAATTAGATATGGTCCTTCCCATATGGGAGCTAGTTTGCCTGCGTTTTTCTCTCTGGTGTTGGGGAAGACTTTTCTTAGGACCAGGTCTCCTTCCTTGAATATTCTGATGTTGACATTCTTGTTGTAACTTCTGGCTATCCTGACTTTGGCTGCATCCCTTAGTTCTTCAGTTAAGAGCAAGTTATCTTGCAATAGGGGTCTGTTCTCCTCTATGGTATTCAGGCTGCTTTTGGTGGTTGGCACATGAATTTCTGCTGGAATTACTGCTTCAAAGCCATAGACCAGGGAATATGGTGTCTGGCCTGTGGCTGTTTTGGGTGTAGTCCTTGCAGCCCACAGGACTAAGGGGAGTTCTTAAGCCCATCTTCCTTTTCTCCTTTTTAGCTTTTTCTTCAGGCAGCTGATTACTACTTTGTTGCTTGATTCTGCCTGACCGTTGGTTTTTAGATAGCCTGGTGTGGATGTGACTAGTTGATATTTCATTATGCACAGAAGTTTGATGTACTCTTTTCCACAAATTATGTACCGTTGTCACAGATTATTTCTGAAGGTATTCCATATCTGCATATGATATTTCGTTTGATGAATGATATGACATCCTTCTCTTTGACTTGCCTATAGGAATCTGCTTCTATCCACTTGGAAAAGTAGTCAGTCATTGCTAGCATGAAAACTTTTTGTCCAGGTGCTTGAGGTAATTTGCCTACTATGTCCATGCCCCATTTCATGAATGGCCAGGGGGCTGAGATGGAATGTAGTAGCTCTGATGGTTGGTGGATATAAGGGGAGTGGATTTGGCAGGCCGCACATTTGGAGTTGTATGCTATGCAGTCAGCTCTCAGGGTTGGCCAAAAATAGCTTGTCCTGAGGACTTTACTTGCCAGGCTTCTGCCACCTTTATGATTTCCACAGTATCCATCATGTATATCTTCTACGACTTGTTTGGCTTCATTTGGTTCCAGGCAATGTAGGTAAGGTCCAGCCTGAGACTTTTTAAACAACGTGTTATTGATAATGGTATAAGTAGAGGCTTTGATTTTCAGGGCCCTTGCTTCATTTTTATCTTTAGGGAGTATCCCCCGTAAGAACCAATCATAGTAGGGTTTGGTCCAAGAGGTTGTGTCCTCCTGTATGGGACAAATTTGATCAGGCCTTTCTATGGTTGGTTCCAACAGGTGGATGATAGGTATTTTATCAAACACAGTAGGGCTGAAGTTTGATCCCAGGCTGGCTAGGGCATCAGCCTGGGTATTTAAGTCCCTTGGTATTTGGTTAATGTCAAAGGTTTTGAATTTTTTGCAAATGTTTTTGACATATTCTAAATAAAGCATCGTTTTTGAATCTTTTGCTGCATATATTCCTTTGACTTGGTTGGAAATTAAGAGAGAGTCAGTTTTTACCTTGAGGTTTGCTACACTGAGTTCTATACATACCTTTAGTCCAGCAATCAGGGCTTCATACTCAGCTTCATTATTTGTGGCTTTGAATTCACAACTAATAGCATGTGCAATTAGGTCTCTCTATGGTGATTTCAGGACTAGTCCTAGGCCAGTGCCTTTCATATTTGTTGCCCCATCTACGTGTAGGGTCCATTCCTGGTCTGTCTTATGGGTGTCAAGGTGATTGACCTCTTTTATGAGGTCTGGTTTCTAGGGTAGGACTGAATTCAGCCACGAAGTCTGCTAATGCCTGAGACTTAATTGCTGTCCTGGGTTCAAAGGTTATGTCTTAGGTGCTAATTTGTACTGACCATTTTGCCATTCTACCTGATAACTCAGGCTTTCTTAGGACAGATTTGATAGGCAGGTTGGTTCTTACAATAATTGGGTGGCTTTCAAAATAAGGTCGAAGTTTGGTGCAGGACATGACTAAAGCAAGTACATATTTTTCAAGTAAGCCATACCTGGTTTCTGCATCTAGGAGACTCTTACTTACATAGTAGACTGGATGCTGTTGGCCGTCAATTTCTTTAGTCAGGACCCCACTTATTGCTGCCTCTGTGACAGATAGGTAGACCGTCAGGGGTTCTCCTTTGTCTGGTTTGGCAAGTAGTGGAGGTGTGGTTAGGTATGTTTTGAGATCTTGGAAGGCTGTCTCATGTTCAGGCAACCATTTGAGTGTCTTGTTTTTCCCGAGTAGGTCATAGAATGCCTTGCACCTTTCTCGATGATCCGGATATGAATCTATTCAGTAGGTCGCAACTCGTCTGTCGATTTTGGATGTCTTTGACTAACTTGGGGGATTCCAGTTCCAGTATGGCTTTTATTTGTCTGGGCTGGCTTCTATTCCTCTTTTGGTCACCATGTAACCTAGGAATTTGCCTGAAGAGACTCCAAAGTGGCATTTGGAAGGGTTAAGCTTCATGTTGAATTCTTCCAGGATCTTGAAAGCTGTTTCCAAGTCCGTGACATGGTCTTCAGCCTTCTTTTATTTGACCACCATGTCATCAATATAGACTTCCATTGTGTCCCCTATTTGGTCCTTGAACATTGTATTGACCAGGCGTTGGTATGTTGCCCCTGCATTTTTCAGGCCAAAGGGCATTGCTGTGTAGCAGTATATGCCTCTTTCCGTGATGAATGCAGTATGTTCCTGGTCAGATGGGTGCATCTTGATTTGGTTGAATCCACTTGAGGCATCCATGAACGTTAGGAGTTCATGTCCTTCTGTAGCATCTACCATTGCGTCTATGTATGGGAGTGGAAATGGATCTTTTGGGCAGGCTTTATTGAGGTCTGTGTAATCTACACAAACTCTCCACTTGCCATTCTTCTTTTGTACTACCACTACATTGACTAGCCAGTCAGGGTACATGACTTCTCTTATCATCCCCATATCCAATAGTTTGTCCACTTCTTCATTAATAATAGCATTTCGTTCAACGACAAATTTTCTTCTTTTCTGTTGGACAGGCTTATAAGACTTGTATATATTAAGTTTATGTGTAATAATGTTGTCATCTATACCAGTCATATCAAAATGTGACCAGGCAATACATGAAGATTTAGTTTTGAGAAAACTTACTAATTTTGGCCTGATGTTGTCAGGGACATCAGATCCTACCAATACATGCATGTCAGGATACTCAGGGGCTAAAAATACTTGATCTGTTTCCATTTTGGTTTCTGCCACATGAGTTGTCCTGACAGGGTACTGTAATTGCTAGGCGAGAGAGTTACCTGACTTGGAAGGCTTCAGTGACTCAGTATAGCATTCCTGGGCAGATTTTTGTTCACCTTTTATGGTTGCTACTCCCCATTCTGTTTGTATCTTGATGCACTAGTGATAGGTGGAGGGTATGGCCCTTACATTGTGGATCCATGGTCTTCCTAGTATGGCGTTGTAGGATGACAGGCAGTCCAGGACTCCAAATCTTTCGTTTGAGGATACTTCTTCCACATATGTGGGCAGGTGTATCTCTCCCAGTGTGTTCCTTGTTTCTCCACTGAATCCTACCAGGACATTAGATTTTTTTATGATTTGGCTTTCATAAATCTTCACTGCTTTAAGGACATCAAGCATGATCGGGTTCACTGAACTGCCTCCATCTACCAGGATTCTCATGACGCGTGCAGTTCCTATTTGCATGGTGATAACTAGGCTGTCGTAGTGGATGTCTGGAATGCCCTGCATATCAGTGTTGTCAAAAGTAATTTGAGGTAAATTGCTAGGTTTAAAAGGAGATTTTATTTTTGACTCCCTGACAATTTTCTTTGCAGCGGAACTAGTCAGGCCACAAATCTCTGATCCTCCATTGATGAATTTGACCTCATAGATGGGTGGTGTAGGGGGTAAGTCACGTTGTTGCCTTTATGTGTTCTTTCTTGTTCCATCATCTTCCCTGCTCTTTGTTGGCATCAGGTCTTTCAAATATCCTTTCTTTAGCAGGTAAGCCACTTGTCTACGCAATCCCAGGCATTCTTCTGTTGTGTGCCCTATATCCATGTGAAATTCACACCACCTGGTTGTATCCTTCCTTGGGTTGGGGTTGTCTCACTTCTTTGGCCACTTGATAATGTCTCCCATATGGTCAAGTCTCTTGATCAGTCCTGCAATATCAACAGAGAAGTTATATTCTTGGATAGGGGGATAAGTATAGGAGTTACCTCGTTGTTCATGTGTATAGTTGACTTCTGATCTGTCAGGTCTTGTGTAAGGAGATGGCCTGGAACTCTTCCTCTGTGGTTAGAACTTTTTCTGTTGACTTTGTCATATCCTGAATTGCTGTCAGCATTGTCTACCTTGTAGCCTTTGTCTTCTTCTAGCCTGATATAGCCTATGGCTAATGCTTGGACATCTTCAAAGGTATGACAGGGCTTCATGGTCATTGCGTCATAGAAGTCACTGTCTAGGGGTAACCCTTGCCTGAAATCTTCCACGGCTATTCCAACATCACATCTGGGGATTGAAACCTTTTCTTTGTTGAATATTGTCATGTAGGATCTGATTGATTCTCCATGCTTTTGTTTAATCCTGTATAGGTCACTGGATCTCTTTTCTAGTTCCATGCTGCTGGCAAACTGATGATTGAAAGAATTGATCAGTCGACAAAGGACTTGATGCTTCCATTTGGTAGGTTTATGTACCATCCATTGCGGGCGTCCGTTCGTGGTTGTTCCTTTACACATGCACTTGGCGTAGTTCATCGGGAATTGATGCTCGCCAAAGATCCTTTGCTTATAGTAGGCAACATGATTTTGTGGATCTGTGGTCCCATCATAGATTCTCATTGAGGGAACCACAAATTTCTTTGGCAGGTCTATTTTTGCTATTTCATCCACAAAGGGTGAATCAGCATAACTCTCTGGATTTCCTTCTTCAATTGGGGTAGGAACTCCTGGAATTTTCTCAAATATTTCATGGAGTTTTTCGATTTCCTGGAGCATAGCCATCATGATGGCTGTGTTGTTCTGATCTGGTGAGGTTTCTTCATTTTGGAATTCTTTTGAGTCTGTTTCTTCTCCTGTTTTGGACTTTGGTGGAGTAGGAGTGCCAAGATTGGAGAAATCAATGTTCCTGATGATTGAGGAGAATGGTGTGCCAGGCTGAACTTTCAACTTTGATCCTGAAGCTTTTTCTCCCAGCTTTAGTTTCGGGCTGCATTCTGATTCTTTCAATTTTGCAACATCTGCTTCAGCCTAGGCCATTTTTTGTTTCAACTGTTCCATTTCCAACAATTGTTGTTCGGCGGCAGCCAGTTGTTGCTCAATGCTATCTCCTGCCATTTCTCAAGTTTTTTGTGGTGTTTGGTTATGGGTTTTGATTACTTTTGAGCTAGATGGCCCACGGTGGGCGCCAATGGTTTTGACAGGGATTTTACTGAAAAAGAACTTCCTGCCAGGGATTTATGTGTAGGATGATCTAACTCAAACAACTCGCCTGACTAGTATTGTTAAATAAAATAACACATAATAAATAAGGACACAAAGATTTTATACGTAGAAAAACCCTGGGAATAATGGAAAAAACCACGGGCACCAAGCCAGGAGTGATTGTTACTATGATCTTTGACAGCCTGACAGAGTATTGGTATATCAGGCGTGACAAGCTAAATTATATTGCTTAAGAATACAAGAATGTAAGTGAGAGTAAGAGTGTGTTTCGTGTCCTCTCTTATTTTGTCTTCTCTTGCATTTATACTCGTTTTCCAAGTCCCTTTTCTGCCGTTTAGGGTTTCTTGGTAAATAGGGCTTGTGCCCTATTTACCCGGAGGTGGTTGCCATTTATCTATGTTGGAGTAGTGTCCTCCACAATAAGTGCGTTTACATAATAAATCTCGTAAAAGGAATATCAGGGATTTATTTATTTATTTGTCAGCTGGTCATCGTTAATCGTTAATGATTGGCTGACTAGAGTTTGACATTACTGTCGTGTGACGGCGGTGATCAGTTGA
The DNA here is from genome assembly GCF_048544455.1 of Silene latifolia. NCBI lineage: Eukaryota > Viridiplantae > Streptophyta > Magnoliopsida > Caryophyllales > Caryophyllaceae > Silene > Silene latifolia. The sequence goes on along the minus strand of NC_133538.1, from coordinate 197,480,106 downwards.
TCCCTTTAGGTCACACCTATAGGATGATGCCCAAATTGGATAAATTAATTATTTGTATGAGATTCGATATAATTAATTTCTTGTATTAATTGACTTTTAATAAGTCGTGTGAATGTATTATTTGATGACGGGTTACGAACTCGGGCCAAGAGGATTTATTATTTAATTATGTGATAATTAATTAATAAATATAAATTAGAATTTATTAATTAATTGTTAATTAATTAAATTTATACGATATATGTATAAGTTTTTAGGTAAAGATAATTAGCTATTTAAATTTACAAGGGGTTGTAAAATTAGCTAAATGGGGTAGTATTGACACAATATATGTTGGTAAAATGGTCTCATGATTACTTAATAGTTAAGTAATCATTAGTGGTTAATTTGTAATATTTAACTGTTAAATAATTATATTAATATTTAATTACGTAAGATAATTAAATATAAGAGTTATAAGCATTTGTGGGACAAATGTCGGAAATCGAAATGGACCAAAATATTACATGTGGGTTGAAACTTGTATAAGATAAGTGTAATTACATGTGGCATAACCCACTAAGAAATGTTTAACTCATTTCTTTACATTTTGTTCTCTTTAAATACCCCACTATTTACACTCATTAGATGATTATTTTGGAGACCAAAAAAAACCTCAAAATAGACCCTTGGTCGTGCCATATTGAAGAGAAAAAGAGAAAGAAAAAAAAACCTTATTTTCTTCATATTTTCTCATCAAAAACTTGATCAAATTGTTGATCATCATCAAAAATAATTCACAAAACTATAATATACATAAACTAATATTATTAGTGTAATAATATTACATAGTATACAAGGTTATCCTACTAATTATCTAGTTAGTAATTATTAGGCTTTTGGGTTTAATCTTGGGTGCATCCAAATGAGATTACCTATTTTGGTAATTGTGGTGTATTTGGAGGATCATCCATATTCCTATAGCTCAAGAACTACAAAGGTAGGAGACCTTTGTAGTGCCCTTACTTGCTTTAAACCATTGTAAGGATTTTTGTCTTAAGATGGTTATATACCATTTTTTTATATTTTTATTTGCATGCATATAAATTTAGACTATATTAATTTAATTTGTAATTTTAATATCATAAGATGAGTATTAACATGGTCTAAATGACTAACAAGTGGTATCAGAGTAATGTTAAATACATGCATGTTGTCTTAAGACGGTTTTAGTAATTTATGAGATAAATTAATAAAATTGATATTATGTTACTAAAATTAGTTTTATCACATAATATGGTCTTGCTTGTAATAATCTGGTCTTAGGATGATATGGGACGAAAATTTAATTTTTGTTAAATTTCTCCACTTTTTATAACTTAAAATGGCATAAAATTGAGTAAAAATGCATTAAAATTAATTAAGAGTTAATTAAAATTGATTGCATGTTAATTTTATGCATATTTATTTAGAAATAACCACATTCATGTTCTATTTATGAGATAAGTAGATACTTTAGATTAATGTGATTAATTTAGATAGTTTATTGATTTTTATTTGATAAAAATTGGTAAATAATGGTTATTTTGTAAATAAATATTGATTTAATTTTAGGGCTCGAAATTTCTGAATTTTTAGCTCCTGGAAATTGTTCCAAAATGTAAAAATTTTTATTTTAAGTCATTTCAATTTTTATGGTTTGATTTAGAATTAAATCGTAAAAATTATCGCTTTACCGATTAAATTGTGAAATCGTTTTAAATAAATTTTAAAAACAAAAAATTTCACTTGCATGGCATTTTTGGTGTAAGACCAGAATGTTCATGGCTTTGAAATTTATTTTTCCATAAATTTTTAAATTAAATGGAATTTTTGTATGATAATTGTGAATTATTATATCATTTTTGTCATAATTGTGTTTTAATTCCCATATAAATTCAAGATAATTGTTGAGAATAATTATTTTGATATATGACCAGATCAGTATGATGATTATGTCTTAAAATTGTTTTAAGAATTGATTATGAATTTTTATTGGTAAAAATTCCGTCAAAGCAAGCTCAAATGATCGTTGTTGGTAAGTTAGACGATTTGGCATGTCATTTTCCATAATGCATTTTATTATTCATTTGGATGAATGTTTTTTTTTGCATTATAATAATGTAATTTTTCCTAATATGGCCATAGGTAGAAGTTGGTATTTCCCGTAATGTAAGGGAATATCGACTTGTTTTGTAATTAATTGCGATTTCGTATCGCCTAATTTGTAATTAATTAATAGTTTTATTTTTATTTTATTACAAATTGTATAATAGGGTATTGTTATGTAATTTAATTATTAGTAATTAGATGAAGCATCAAAAGACGGAATTTTCATGAAGACGGTGTTTTCGGAAAGGCGTTCCGAAATCCTAAAGAAGGAGGCCAATTTATGAGGACTCGAGGGACCAAGGAGTTGGTTTCCGAAGTGTAATAATTTTAGTTAATTAGATTAACTAGGTGGCCATATTAGGACTTGTTTGTTTTAATTCTTTTATGCGTTCATGCCAAATCGTCACTACATGTTTTATTTTTGTTGTTATCGATTTAATTGTCTAGCATTCACCAATTTAGTTCACTTAAAAGTGATAGATAATTAATTTGATAAGATCTCTCACAGTTGTTTAAAATTGAGATTAAGCCTTACCAAATAATAGCTAGAGATTCATGGCTACGTTGGGTAAGTAGGGTAATAAAAGTTATTACGCGTGAAAATTGGTTGGACTCAACGGGATAAATATGGGTTGAATCGGTCCACCGTGCCCATATTTATTCTGGGGCTAAAAGATAGATTTTAAGAAAATCCGTCAACCAAGAGTTCTAGTAGTAGAATCAGTCAAAGTTGTTGACTCACCAAATTTATATAAATGTGGGTTGAATCGGTCCACCGTGCCCGTCTTTATATAAAATTGGATCTTGGAATCATTTATATAATTCGGTAGGAAATCATTATATAAATGGGAAATTGTTAAAATAGTTTCACAAGTTAAATATTTCTAGACGATAAATGTTAATCTTTCCTTTATTTCCTTTGTAGTAATCACGATGACTTCTACTAGTGAAACCATCACCATAGCTAGAGATTCATGGCTACGTTCTTTTATGGACAAATATGTTTTAAAAGCCGACGGTAGTAATATTAAAGATTGGGAAGAACAACTTCGATTAGCTGCCGCAGGTGATGGCAAATTACGCTACCTTGTCGATCCCTCTCCCCCTTCGCCTAGTACTAGGGCCACTGCCGATGTAAGGGAGGGTTTTTCAAATTATCAAAAGGAATCCGCTGCAATGATTTTTTCAATGGATCCTGCTTTACAAAGGCAATGTGTCAAGTTTCGCGATGCACATGAAGTATTCTCGAGGCTTTCTACTATGTTTTCTCAAGCCCCGAGAATAATTCAGTATGACACCGCTGTTCGTTTCTTTGAGGCTAACCTCAAAGATGGTCAACCTATAAGTTCACACGTACTTAAAATGATTGAGTACGTGGAAACTTTAGAGGGGTTGGGATGTAAAATCCCCGACGAACTAGTGGTGGACCGAGTGCTCCACTCTCTCTCTCTCACGTCAAAGGATTTACCCAATTTAGGGTAAATTATAATATGACAAACATGAGAAAGAGTTTACATGAGCTACATTCTCTGCTTGTACAAGCAGAGAAGGACATGGGATTGAGTGGGAGTACAAGGAAAGATGTGCTTGCGATTAACGTGAAGGGGAAGAAGCAGTTTAAGAGGAACGCAGGTAAGAAGCCCGTTCAGGTGGAGGGCAAAGGTAAAGCAATTGGGAATTGTTCTACCAAGCCAAAACCTATAAAGGGTAATCCTCTTAAAGATACATGTAATTTCTCAACTGAATCTTTTGTGATAGACATAACTTATACTTTAAATACAACTTGGGTATTAGATACTGGTTGTGGTTCTCACTTGTGTAATCATTTGCAGGGCCTAAAAAGCATAAGAAAGCTAAACAAGGGTGATGTCGATCTCCGAATGGGAAACGGGTCTAAAGTAGCTGCCGTCTCAGTAGGAACTTATGTACTTAGTTTAGCTTCGGGGTTGGATTTACATCTTAATAATTGTTATTTTGTACCAACGCTATCTAGAAATATAATATCCGTATCTGTGTTAGACACAGAAGGGTTTTCCGTTGTAATTAAAGACAAGTGTTGTACTTTTTCCCTTAATGGGATTGTATATAGTCAAGCTATTTCAATCAATGTTATTTATATTCTAGATACTTGCAACGATGTTTATCATTTAGATAATAAAAGGCTCAAAACAGGTGATCCTGATCAATCTTATTTATGGCATTGTCGATTAGAACACATCAACGAGAAGCGCATTAAAAGACTAGTGTCGACTGGTGTAATTAAACCTTTTGATTTCGAATCATTTGGTATATGCGAATCTTGTCTTCTTGGCAAGATGACTCATTCACCTTTTCTAGGAAAAGGATCTCGAGCTAGTGAGTTATTGGGTTTAATACATACCGATGTATGTGGCCCAATGACAGTCACTGCTAGAGGTAATTATGACTATTTCATTACTTTTACCGATGACATGAGTAGATATGGGTATATCTACTTAATGAGGTATAAAAGTGAAGCTTCTGATAACTTCAAAGAGTTTCAAAATGAAGTAGAAAACCAATTAAATAAGAAGATTAAAGCATTACGATCAGATCGTGGTGGGGAATATTTAAGCAATGACTTTAAAGATAACCTTAAAAACTGCGGTATTGTATATCAGTTAACTCCTCCTGGCACACCACAATTAAATGGTGTGGCTGAAAGGAGGAATCAAACTTTATTAGATATGGTTCGTTCGATGATGAGTCAAACAGAGTTACCTAAGTCATTCTGGGGGTTTGCCATTTTATCTGCTATACAATCACTTAATAAAAGTCCCACTAAAGCAACTGGCAAAACTCCATATGAGATATGGAAAGGGAAAGTCCCGAATCTGCAATACATGAAAGTATGGGGTTGTGATGCTTATGTCAAGAGAAAGTCTGAAGATAAGCTTGCACCTCGTTCTGAAAAGTGTATTTTTGTAGGCTACCCTAAGGAAACTTGTGGATATTACTTCTACAATAATAACGAGAACAAAGTGTTTGTGGCTCGTGAAGCTGTCTTTCTAGAAAAAGAGTTTATTTCTAAAAGACAGAGTGGGAGAAAATTTGAACTTGACGAAGTTCAAGAGCCACAAACTGATTTGACAATACAGGAAGATGTTCCTTCTACGTCTGTATCAGTTATTGTTCCCTCTGAACCTAGGAGGTCAGAAAGGGTTAGTCCCTAGCCTGATAGATACCTTGGTATTATCGAGGAAGATGGTGACCATGAGGTTTTACTTTTAGAAAGTGATGAACCCAAGACCTATAAAGCAACACTATGGCTTGAGGACATGCAATCCGAAATGGATTACATGTACGATAATCAGGTTTGGGACCTGGTTGACTTACCTAAAGATGTTCGACCTCTTCAGTGTAAGTGGATATTCAAGATTAAAATCGGTATGGATGGACATAAAGATGTCTACAAATCTAGATTGGTTGCAAAAGGTTTCACTCAGGTTCATGGTTTACACTATGATGAAACTTTTGCACCAGTTGCTATGCTAAGATCTGTTCGGATAATGTTAGTGATTGCTGCATTTCATGATTATGAGATATGGCAAATGGATGTTAAAACCGCTTTCCTGAACGGGTTTCTGGAAGAGGAAGTGTTCATGATACAACCTGAGGGTTTTTTGGATCCTAAAAATCCTAACAAAGTATGCAAACTTAAGAGATCCATTTATGGTCTTAAGCAAGCGTCAAGGAATTGGAAACATCGTTTTAATCATGTTATTAAACAGAATGGTTTTTCTTGAAGTGTTGAGGAACCATGTTTATACATGATGTTTAGTGGTAGTAAAGTTGTTTTCTTACTTCTTTATGTGGACAACATATTACTCATTGGGAATGATGTTGATAAGCTTGCTTCTGTTAAGAAGTGGTTGGGAAATCACTTCCAAATGAAAGATTTGGGAGAAGCTCGGCGCATCTTGGGTATCCGGATCTATAGGGATAGATCCAAAAGGATATTAGCATTGAGTCAAGAAGCCTATATCGATAAGATTCTTGACCGATTCAATATGAAAAACTCCAAGAGAGGTTTTCTACCTATGGGCAGTGGGATCACTTTGAGTAAGTCACAGTGTCCTACTGAGCCTAAGGATATTAAACGCATGAAATCGATTCCCTATGCTTCCTTTGTTGGATCGATCATGTATGTTATGATGTGTTCTCATCCTGACGTCTCGTATGCTTTGAGTATGACGAGTCGTTTTCAGAAAACTCCAAGTGAGAGTCACTGGATAGCCGTCAAGAATATTCTAAAGTACTTGAGAAGGACTAAAGATTCATTCTTAGTGTTTGGAGGAGAATCTGAATTACGTATAAGAGGTTATACGGATGCCAGTTTCCAAACCGATAGGGATGATTTGAAATCCCACGCTGGTTTTGTCTTTTTGTTGAACGGAGGGGCGGTTTGCTGGAGAAGTTTCAAAGAGTCTGTGACTGCTGATTCTACAATGGAAGCTAAGTACATTGCAGCCTCTGAAGCTGCAAAGGAAGCTGTTTGGATTAGGGCAATTTTTAGAGGGGCTGAAAGTAGTTCCGACCGCCGAGGATCCTATCACTTTGTATTGTGATAACAGTGGGGCAATTTTTCAAGCAAAAGAGCCCAAGTCTAGTAACAAATCTAGACATGTACTTAGGAAATTTCATGTAATTAGAGATTTAATCGAAAGGAAAGAAATTACAGTTTGTAAGGTTGGGACAGTTGACAACATCGCTGATCCTTTAACCAAACCTTTGTCTCAAGCTAAACATGACAGCCATGTAGTTTCGATGGGGTTGAGACGAATGCCAGAACTGTTGTAAATTATATGATATGTAATAATCAAAATATTGTATTTATTATTTCATATATGATAAGTTGCATTTATCGTCATATTCAGTTTTATGTCTGAATTTTATATACTTTGTTTTATCCAAATAGATTGTAGTGACAATGTCGAACTCTATTAAAGTGAACTGGATTAACATTGTATTTTGTCCCTAGTTACTTAATGAGGTGACGTCTCGGAATGACTAGATTGTAAGGCGATAGATGACAGGTTCGACTGTCATATGGTCATAGTGATGGCTGGTCGATTACATAGGCAGATTGTGAGACAATTTGTCAGACAATGACCGTTTGTAGAGTCCTTTTGTTGCTAGGTCGTGGCGAGGATTTCTATTTATTCCTTCGAGTCAATTCTTTAGACTGGTGACTATTTGTCTGAGTTGGTACGGTTTTCCGGTGGCTTTGGTTTTTGTTCTAGGTCGCACAAGAAAAGGAGGTCATGAGCATTTACTTGGGTCATTGTGATTCAGATCGAATGAAGAAAAGGTCAACAGGATTGTCCTTTTAAGTCATATTTTATCTCAAGGCCACTCGAGGAGAGATTACTGTGAATGCGTGGCCACGCTCGGATGCGATCTATAGTAGATTATCCGGTCGGCATACATTCTCCGATCGAGGAAACCACTTTATTATATGATCACGTGCAAGAACGACCTGAAAGACATCTTGTATTGAGTGGGAGATATTATTGGACAAGAGAATTGGTAACGCACACTTGTGTCGGACAAGTGGGAGATTGTTGGAGTAGTGTCCTCCATAATAAGTCCGTTTACATAATAAATCTCGTAAAAGGAATATCAGGGATTTGTTTATTTATTTGTCAGCTGGTCATCGTTAATCGGTAATGATTGGCTGACTAGAGTTTGACATTACTGTCATGTGACGGCGGTGATCTGCTGATCCCTTTAGGTCACACCTATATGATGATGCCCAAATTGGATAAATTAATTATTTGTATGAGATACGATATAATTAATTCCTTGTATTAATTGACTTTTAATAAGTCGTGTGAATGTATTATTTGATGACGGGTTACGAACTCGGGCCAAGAGGATTTATTATTTAATCATGTGATAATTAATTAATAAATATAAATTAGAATTTATTAATTAATTGTTAATTAATTAAATTTATACGATATATGTATAAGTTTTGAGGTAAAGATAATTAGCTATTTTAATTTACAAGAGGTTGTAAAATTAGCTAAATGGGATAGTATTGACACAATATATGTTGATAAAATGGTCTCCTGATTACTTAATAGTTAAGTAATTATTAGTGGTTAATTTGTATTATTTAACTGTTAAATAATTAAATTAATATTTAATTATGTAAGATAATTAAATATAAGACTTATAAGCATTTGTGGGACAAATGTCGGAAATCAAAATGGACCAAAATATTACATGTGGGTTGACACTTGTATAAGATAAGTGTTATTACATGTGGCATAACCCACTAAGAAATGTTTAACTCATTTCTTTACATTTTGTTCTCTATAAATACCCCACTATTTACACTCATTAGATGATTATTTTGGAGACAAAAAAAAACCTCAAAATAGACCCTTGGTCGTGCCATTTTGAAGAGAAGAAGAAAAAGAAAAAAAACCTTATTTTCTTCATATTTTCTCATCAAAAACTTGATCAAATTGTTGATCATCATCAAAAATAGTTCACAAAACTATAATATACATAAACTAATATTATTAGTGTAATAATATTATATAGTGTACAAGATTATCCTACTAATTATCTAGTTAGTAATTATTAGGATTTTTGGGTTTAATCTTGTGTGCATCCAAAGGAGATTACCTATTTTGGTAATTGTGGTGTATTTGGAGGATCATCCATATTCCTATAGCTCAAGAACTACAAAGGTAGGAGACCTTTGTAGTGCCCTTACTTGCCTTAAACCATTGTAAGGATTTTTGTCTTAAGATGGTTTTATACCATTTTTTTATATTTTTAATTGCATGCATGTAGATTTACAAAATATTAAATTAATTTGTAATTTTAATATCATAAGATGAGTATTAACATGGTCTAAATGACTAACAATCTAGCCGTTGCTTTTGACTATTCTCCATATTTTTTCCTTCTGAATTGGTCTTCCTTGTTTGTAGAGAGCATATATAAACTGCTTGGTTGTTGCCTGCCATGCTCGTTCAACGTTTGTTTTATACCTGACGTGTTCTCCTTTTAGGCTGCTGGTTAGCTATTGCCTGCCTTACATCAACTCTTGTTTGGTGCCTATCCATAATTGATAAATGCCTGGTTTCAGGTGTCTTTTTCTTGGAATTTGGTTTTGGTTACTGCCTGGCCTATGTCAGGTCAGGCAGGATAATTCTGGGCCCAACAGTAGCCTTTCTCCCTTCCTACAAAAATCCCACTTTCCCAAGTGCAAATGTTTAGGACGATTCAATTCGAATTGCCTTTACAAAATGGATGGAAGAAAATAGCGTTCACAATTTTTGACACGAGTAATCCTCTTATTTAATTAATAATGGGAGGGATTACAATTTCAACAACAAATAAAGCTCGACGAGTCTACAACTTTCAAGGCTAAGGTGTCGACTCAAACTCCTCACGTAATAAAACTAGCACAAAACACACAATAACTAGCTAGTACAACATAATAAAAACTCATAACACTAATACAACATAATAATAAAATGGGTAATGGATGTCTTCACTCTTCCATTCTACCCTTGCCTTTTCCCTCGGGGTACATCTTCCCCTTGCTCTTCTTGTTGGCCCGCCTAGCATCTATTTCCTTCTCGGAACGGATCCTCAACGGATCTAAGATGGCGATGGCCTCCGGTCTAGCACAAGACCCCATGTTCGGCCCAAAACGAGCCAATGCACGGCCCACCATGTTCTTGGGACCCGAGCTTCTGCTCTTTGGTGGTCTCATCACATCCGGACTAGCTCCATCAACATATTCCTCGAAGAAGGCATGGTTGGCCTTGCCAACCTCTCGATACTTCAAGTCGATGACCTCGTCCTTACAGAATTTGGACCTGTCTTCCAGGGACGGAGCTCTTGACCACTTGACATAAGGAGGAGTCACCCATGTCGTGGCAACGGGATTTGGTACCTCCTAAAGCGGCCGAGTGGCCCACCATCTTTCGAAGACCTCCACAAGCTTGGAGTTCCGGAAAACATTCTCTTGAACAAGGATATCTTGAGCGGGCACCTTTTGTTGACGCCCCATTTGCCTCATGAGCCTCTCGGGATAGATGAAGGAAGCAACCTTCAAACCCACCACCATCAAAGAACGAGGACTAGCACCTGAAGCGGGCAACCCCGTGAAGGACCTCAAGTGCCACCATGGCACCACCCAACGGATGTGAGGACCACCCTCCTCCGCCAATCTTGCGGTCCAATAAGCCTCGGTGGAAGCAAAGCTATCCGAGTACAACTTCTTCCTCATGGTAAGGTGACGGAAGGAATAAGAAGAAGAATCAACCGGAGGCTCTATAAACCTTAGCCTCTCCAATAGCCACACTTGGAGAATCCTTGGAGATCCAAATGAAGGAGCTTCTCGACAAGAGCCTTCCTTGTACAAAGCTTAGATGATCTCGCCAAGCACCAACCATGATGGATCTCTATCATGCTCCATTTTCTCAACCACATGCACGAGGGTCATGCTACCATAGCATTTTGGCCCCTCCTTCTTCAAAGCATCAACAAAGAGGTATACATGCACAAGGCAAAGAGCAAGAGCCCTTCTCCTAGCCACCTCTGAAACATTGGCATCTAATCGGTTTGAAAAGATGTTGATAAGAGCCAACATATCCACACCATGTGGAGCAAGAAGGAAGTTGACTTGACTTGTCGACAAGCCCAACATTGAACGGAATTTCTCCTTGTAGCACAACCGAGTCGGAGGAAGCACCGGAACACAACCCGGCCACCCACCTATAGCTCCAACTTCTTCGGCAAGAGGACAAATTTCACCTTTCGGGAAAACGAAAACATGGTGTTTCGAATCCCAAAACTGAGAACATGCTTTGAGGAATGAGGATTGCACCTTGACTTGACGGAGCACCAACAATTGACCAACTCCCATGCAAATGAGTTGATACTTTTTGGGAGGCGACAAATCCCGGCACCATTGTCGCAATCCATTCTCAAAGGCATCCATAAAATATTTTTTGTGGAACAAGAAGAAGAGGTTTTATAGAGATGTTTTTGTGTTTCGGATGACGAAACAATGAAGCGCACACATCGCTATTTATATAAAATGATCAGCGCGTTTTTCAGAAAAAGGGGAGAGCTGGCTCCCATCGCCAGGCTGCTCGCGCCTCTTTATGCCCTCCCCCAGGATTCCCGCTTTGACTTGTCTCTTTCAACTTGTGTTTTCCCCTGACACCTAAAACCTCTCGCCAGAACGCTCGTGCCTCTTAGGGATGATTCAGGACATTTTGTGTTTCCTCACACTCACATTTCCTTGTTTTCCCGTTTTACAAAATTCGACACGGTTTCCATGACGCAGCTTTAAACATACGGATTTTTCTTTCTTTTTTTAAGGGGGGAAGGGCTAGTCACCCCGATCCGCGACGGATCGTTTCCATGTCAATCAAAATTCCGAAAATTTTTCGCTTTTTCACAATTTTCCATCAAAATAAAAATCGAAAATTGATAACACGACATCAGTTTTCCTCAAAAATTCAAGCGCTCACAAATTCGAGTCTTGACCTCAAAAAATCAAATCAAATACACTCGTAAAAATATTTTCTAAAATTCTTCCCTGACGGATTGAGTTTGAAATTTTTCGAGTCACAAATCAATTTCAACGCAATTTAATTCTAGACACGAGTTAATTGCTCAATTTTCAAATTAATTCCTTTTGGGAGTCCAAACGTGACGACTTGTCGCGGGATTTTTCATTTTTCAAAATTCAAATTTAACTTCAAGTCATCTTGGTTAATTTTGTTTTCACTCAAATGCTTTTACGTGTTTACGTTTATGCACTTGTGCTACCTGTTGCCTGTTTTCTACACTAACGATGCAAGAACTGGTACAAAGCAAAAGAAGAATCGACAGCCGACAGCGCTCCTCCGAAAAACAACACAAAAAAGCTAAAACTCACAAAATGAGCTACAATCCAAAAACACATATATACAAACCGCCTCACGCAAAATACATCGACACACGTTTGATGCGGACAACTGACCGTACAAACAGGATCCAGTACAGACATCTATCATATAGACACTGGCCTAAAACAACCATCTATCATACAAACACTGGCCTAAAACAACCATCTATCATACAGACACTGGCCTAAGACAACGAACTGGGGGCTATCCGCCACCTACCGAACTAAGCACTATTTATCCTCTCAAACGGAAAAGAAAAGGAGCAACACAAGGAACAGAGGAGCAACAACGGAAGCAGAGGTGGTTACCATGATGGTAATACCTCGTTTCTGCTCCACGACAAAAAGAAAAATGATGCCTGGCAGACTTCGGACGACACGACAACCGAGGATCGTAACTCAGCACGTTACCCCGACGTTGACCTCCAATCAGCAGAATTCAAGAGTGAAAGAGGACCATGACAACGGACACTACCCCGATGTTGACCTCCAATCACCAGAATTCGAAAACGATCAAAACTGGCAACATGGGATAACACGCCCGTATTGAACCCCACTCATCGGGCATCCGAACCTCTACAGACAACGACCAACGATCGATACCCGATCATTGGCCGGACAAAGGCCGCCAGGGAGAAACACAACCAAGCATGTAACAAAAAACAGTTGCCTCTCCTCCTCCAGGATCATCCTCCTCCTCCAATGCCTCAACGACGGACCTTATAAGTCCCAAATAGTCCCCTGCGATCAAGGTTAAACAAAAAAAGTCAGCCGAAATTTCGGCATTATGATGGCGTAAATCGGACAAACCCAGAACAAAAAAAACAAACAACCTGCAAAACAAAGCAAGGGCAATCCCGCCCAAAATCGAAACAACAAAAACATTTCACAAAAAAACGCACAAAAAAAAACGACTCGCCCTTCTTTTCAAGCAAAAGACGAGTCAAAACAACCACAACAAAAACGGCACCCCAAGACCCACACAAGGTCCGCCAACAAACCAAAGTGCATTCCCAATGCAATGGGGAATTTTTCTACGGCTCAAAAAGGCAATTTATACGCCAATTTGAGCACAAACCGGTCAAAAATTTTAAAAACGACCGCCAAAAAGGGGAACGTGATTTTATCACGCCCCAAGGCGACCGAAACTACCAATAAGGTCCATTTCAAGGCAAACTGACTCAGTTCAAGCTCAAATAGGCGCTTATTTTGGCAGACATAAGACCATCACAAAAGGCAAAAATTCCAATTTTGCCCACAATACACAACAAAGGTCCGTAATGGCAAATACAGTCTTTCCCGACTACAATGTAACCTAGTGGGACCCATTACCCAAGCAAATAAACTTGGCATTGTGAGATGAGACGGTTTCTCAACCTCACTCATGTTTTTCGAGCATAAGGAGTGGGAACGGGGACCAAAATGCAAACTAAGAGCACCCCTATACTCCTAAACAGGTTTCTAGCCTAATGCAATCATCAATTTCACTCGAAATGGGCTCAATCAAAAATGCCCAAATCGATTTTATAGGGTAAACATCTCCCCCTAATTCAATTCAGCTAAAAAAACCAACAAATTCAAATGGATTCAAGAGGAAATACAAACCTTGAGATGACATTATTGTTGATAGTACGAATGGAAGCAAACAAAGGTCCTTCAATGGCGGATTTTTGCGAAAGGTTGAAGGCAATGAATGATGAATGACGAGCAGCCAAGCATCGCATCTTTTAGAGAAAAATAGGGGAGCCCCCTTCTATCGCCAAAGGGCTCGCGCCTCAACGAGGCTTCCCTTTGGTTTATTCAGCGAAATTTGGGCTTTGGCCCAATTTCCTACGCAAATTCTTCAAAATTCAACGACGGCAATTAAAACCGTCATTTCAAAATAATAGTGAATTCAAAGTTCACTATTTCTTCAAATTTCAAACAAACTGCAATCAAAACCGCCATTTTCCCTTCAAAATAATAGTGGAAAATTCAAAATTCACTATTTCTTCTATTTTCAATTGCAAGAATAATAGTGAAAAATTCAAAATTCACTATTTCATCAAAATTCAAACGACGGCGATTAAAATCGTCATTTTCGAAATAATAGTGGAAATTCAAATTTCATTATTTTCACCACACATGTCAACGGCGGCACATAAACCGTCACTTTAAAAATAATAGTGAAGATTCCAAATTTACTATTTCCTTCACATGTCAACGATGACACATAAACCGTCACTTCAAACATAATAGTGAAGATTCCAAATTCACTATTTCTATCACATGACAACGGCGACACATAAACCATCACCTAAGTCGTAATAGCGAAATTTTAAAATTTGCTATTTCCTTCAAAAATTCAAGCAAACGAGTAGTGGAAGTTCAAAATTCACTATTCCTTCAAATGTCAACAGGAGGCTTCCTCGCGGGACCCGCTCATTTCAACAACATTGATAGTGAAATTCAAAATTCACTATTTTTACGGCGGCATCATAAGTCCGCTACTTTCAAAACAAGCCCATTCGACGCGGCTATTCTCACGGTCAATTAACCGACCCTCCATGGCTGGCGAGCCTTACAACGCGTCGCGGCTGGCGAGCTCTCCTCATATACGCACCATGGCTGGCGAGCCTTACAACGCGTAGCGGCTGGCGAGCCCTCCTCAGATACGCACCATGGCTGGCGAGCCTTACAACGCATCGCGGCTGGCGAGCTGGAGCGTATGCGGAGCGGAAGACTTAATTGTTGATTCAAGTGAGACGGAAGATCCGAATGCACTAGGTGCAACCCGACCAGATCGTGTCACTTGATGCGTTATTGGGCGAAGCGGAAGTCTTTTTCGTTTGTTTTTGTTTTTCTTTGGTGCAAGAATAAAAGGATATTTGCTTCGATTTCTTGTGAAGAGATCGAACCAATGGGATATTTGCTATCACTAGACTTATAGCGATAACAATGGGGAATTACTCGAAAACGCGTCAAGTAATTCAACTTAAACTGCGGAGCGCGTCCTTAGTTTAAGGCAAGACTCGAAATCATAGATTCTTTGAAAAAGATTGAAACAACAAGTTTCTCTCTCAAAAGGGTTTTCTTAATTCTTTGATGCTTTACAAATGAGGAGGCTAGGTCCTTTATATAGGACAAAACCCTTGGCCTCCAAGCAAGCATTTAATGCTAGTTTGTAAGTTCAAGGATGAATGAATACATAGAACTCACAACCTAGTCCTTTATGTCAACTTTTATTCAAACTAGGTTGAAAATGCAAAAATATAAAATTTTAAATCTTCCCCCCTTGGTGCCGCTACATTTCGGCTCCTCCAATTGTTCCCACATGGCATTTCTTCTGTCCCCACACGGCATCAAGGTTCTCGCGGGTCTTGAGCTTTAATCGCACATATTTCCTTTCTTTTATTTGAGCCCATCCAAATTTGTGTGCGAATATGCATTACTTGGGCGTGGTTTTGCTTGGTCCTCTAAATTGAGCACAACCTCTTTCATGGGGTCGATATTCGCATCAGGTCGTTTATTAATCGTCCCGCCATACGCATCAAATTCTCTCCCTTAAAAAAGAATTGTCCTCAATTCTTTGCCTCAGTATGCCTGAATCAAAGATGAATATTATAAACCCAAACAAACCCGAGCACATAGTCGAATCATATTTGATGTCGCTGGGATCAAAACAAATCTGGAAGTTAGATTCAAACTTGATTAAGAACATGAAGCAGTTTGTGCACCCCGTTGATCTCTTCTTCAGCTCATCATCTTCAATGTAGTCTTCATGTTTATCCATCTCCAGTGATTTGAAATTGTAATGATTATTGTAAGTCAAAACCATTTTGTGCCATCTTTGCTTGCGCTTCACTTTCTTGTGATTTCCTTCCCACCACCTTTCATGCACAATTCTACTAACATCCAAATAGTGGTTGCTTGAAACAACAAGATCATCATGAGCTTCCATGAAAATTAATCTCAATAAGAAATTAGAGTTCCCACCATGTAGCTTCGCATCAATGTATTTGTCAATTGGTGATTGATACGGTTCTTTGACTTGATACGGTTCCCACCTTCGTATCACATCTTGCGCGTCTCTTTGCAGTTGGGGCCAATGAAAATGCTCTTTGAGAATATCTACAGTTTTGTTTACCCCGAAACGTCCTCCAAGTCCACCTTCATGAGCTTCTCGAATAAGGAGTTCCCGAGTTGGAAGTTTTGGAACACAAAGTCTATTACCTTTGAAGAGGAAACCATCTGGAATAATGAACTCATCATGAGTTCCGGACTTGAAAATCTTGAAGGTTTCTCCAAAGTCGGGATCATGCTCGTAGTAATCCTTCAATGCCTCAAATCCAAGTAATCGGACATCGAGCACGTTCAATAATGAGTACCGTCGTGAGAGAGCATCGGCCACCACATTACTCTTGCCACGTTTATACTTTGATGAAAAGTGAAAGGATTGTTGGAACTCCACCCACATGGCATGCCGTGGGTTTAACTTTTGTTGTTCATTGATGTGCTTCAGTGATTCGCGGTTCGAGTGCAGGATGAAATGACTCGGCCAAAGGTAGTGACTCCAATGTTGAAGAGCTCTCACGATAGCATAAAATTCTTTGGCGTACGTCGAGTAATTGAGCCGGGCTCCATTCAATTTCTCGGGGAAATAAGCGATGGGTCGCTTTCCTTGTATTAGTACGGCTCCAATTCTAACACCGCTTGCATCACATTCTATCTCGAATGGTTAAGTGAAATCTGGGAGTGCCAATAAAGGTGCCTTGCAAAGTTTTTGAATAATCGTCTTGAACGCCTTTTGAGCAGTCGGGGTCCATACGAAGATTCCCCTTTTCGTACACTTGGTGATAGGACTAGTAATAGTACTAAAGTCCCGAATGAACCTCCGATAGAATGATGCGAGTCCATGAAATGATCGGACCTCCGTGGTGGTCTTAGATGTAGGCCATGCCTTGATTGCTTCAATTTTGATTTGTTCCACCGAAACCCTGTCTTTAGATACCATATAGTCGAGAAAGATGACACTCTTGACCCACAACGACCACTTCTCCTTCTTTCCATAGAGTTTCTGCCCTCGAAGTATGTCGAACACCTCCCGAAGGTGTATGAAATGTTCTTCCTCAGTTCGACTGTACCCCAAAATGTCATCCAAATAGATGACAACAAATCTGCTTAAGAAAGGTTTGAGTACCTCATTCATGAGTCGCATAAAAGTACTCGGAGCATTGGTTAATCCGAATGGCATGACGGCCCACTCGTATAAACCATGTCTAGTCTTGAACGCGGTTTTCCATTTATCCCTTTCTCTTATTTGCATTTGGTGATTACCACTCCTCAAGTCGATCTTAGAAAAGGTTTCGGATCCATGTAACTCATCAAGCATGTCGTCAAGCCTTGGGATAGGAAAACGATACTTGATAGTTATGGCTCGACTATCAACGCACATTCGCCATGTCCCATCCTTCTTTGGGACAAGTAGAGTAGGGACAACACATTGACTTATGCTCTCGCGCACATAACCTCATTCCATTAATTCCTCGATTTGCAATTCCTTTGTCTCCATGGGATTGCATCTATAGGCGGCCTTTTTTGGTAAGAGAGCTCTGGGTAGGAGATCGATTTGGTGTTCAATCCCTCGAATAGGTGGTAAACCAGCAGGTAGTTCCTTGGAGAAAACATCCTTGATTTCCTCATCCGAGATTGGCACAAGATTAGGATTGTCTTGAGTTGCATCGTCATAACTTATATGATCACTTTCTTCCATGTGAGTTTCGTCATAAACTTCTTCCAATTCTTCATCAAAAACAATTGGTAGATTTGGATCAAATAAAGAAGTACCTCCCGCATGAGGTTCATCCAAGTTGGCAAATATGTCATCTTCAATCACATCTTTAATTTGATCATCGTCACTCAATGGCTCTATAATCTCGTCCTTTTCTCTTTCTTCGAAATTGAACACATCACCCAATCGTTCCTCCTCCTCAGATACGCACCATGGCTGGCGAGCCTTACAACGCATCGCGGCTGGCGAGCTGGAGCGTATGCGGAGCGGAAGACTTAATTGTTGATTCAAGTGAGACGGAAGATCCGAATGCACTAGGTGCAACCCGACCAGATCGTGTCACTTGATGCGTTATTGGGCGAAGCGGAAGTCTTTTTTGTTTGTTTTTGTTTTTCTTTGGTGCAAGAACAAAAGGATATTTGCTTTGATTTCTTGTGAAGAGATAGAACCAATGGGATATTTGCTATCACTAGACCTATAGCAATAACATTGGGGAATTACTCGAAAACGCGTGAAGTAATTCAACTTAAACTGCGGTGCGCGTCCTTAGTTCAAGGCAAGACTCGAAATCATCGATTCTTTGAAAAAGATTGAAACAACAAGTTTCTCTCTCAAAAGGGTTTTTCTTAATTCATTGATGCTTTACAAATGAGGAGGCTAGGTCCTTTATATAGGACAAAAGCCTTGGCCTCCAAGCAAGCATTTAATGCTAGTTTGTAAGTTCTAGGATGAATGAATACATAGAACTCACAACCTAGTCCTTTTTGTCAACTTTTATTCAAACGAGGTTGAAAATGCAAAAATATAAAATTTGGATTCTTCCCCCCTTGGTGCCGCCACATTTCGGCTCCTCCAATTGTTCCTACACGGCATTTCTCCTGTCCCAACACGGCATCAAGGTTCTCGCGGGTCTTGAGCTTTAATCGCACATATTTCCTTTCTTTTATTTGAGCCCATCCAATTTTGTGTGCGAATATGCATTACTTGGGCGTGGTTTTGCTTGGTCCTCTAAATTGAGCACAACCTCTTTCATGGGGTCGATATTCGCATCAGGTCGTTTATTAATCATCCCGCCATACGCATCACGAGCCCTCCCCAAATACGCACCATGGCTGGCGAGCCTTACAACGCGTCGCGGCTAGTGAGCCCTCCTCAGATACGCACCATGGCTGGCGAGCCTAACAACGCGTCGCGGCTGGCAAGCCCTCCTCATGTACGCAGCATGGCTGGCAAGCCTTACTACGCATCGCGGCTGGTGAGCCCTCCTCAGGTACGCACCATGGCTGGCGAGCCTTACTACGCATCACGGCTGGCGAGCCCTCCTCATGTACGCACCATGGCTGGCGAGCCTTACAACGCACCACGGTTGGCGAGCCCTCGTCATATACGCACCATAGCTGGCAGGCCTTACAACACACTGCGGCTGGCGAGCCCTCCTCGGGTATGCACCATGGCTAGCGAGCCTTACTACGCATCGTGGCTGGCGAGCCCTCCTCACTACGCACACAGCTGGCGAGCCTTTATCCGCAAACATGCAAGGACGTAACCGAAGATGCCTCAGGTATGACACCTTCTTGTGGCTGGCGAGCCTTTGTACGTAGTCTAACGGACTTTAAACGACCCGCGCGAACAGTCAACAGATTCTAAATTGTTCCCGATGACAGGTCCTTGGCTCGTACCCTCTATTCGCCTTGGCGTCGCCCTTCTCGATGGCAGGTCCTGGGCCCGAATCCTTTCGAGCCGCCTCGACATCGCTTGGGTCTCCAGGTTGTAATCTACGATTGACCTGGGGGCTCTACTTTGACTTTCGCCGTGTCCAAGCCTCATTCAAAGTGGGGGCTCTGTAGATACCCAGTATCTACTGAGACTCCAACAAACACCCGATGATTATCGGACTACAACATGTTTTGGAATCGCGGCGTTTGATCGACAGTTTGTGTACAACTTTAAGTCGAAAAACTTAAAACGATTTCGAAAATAAAACATTTCAAAACTTTGCAAAAGTACCTGGAGTATTTAATGCACGACGACGGGGTCGCAATGACACTAACTAGAGTCAAAACCGACACCGGACCAAAAACCAACTAAAAAATTCAAATCCCGACTCCAACAACGAGTCAAACCGAGTCAACCACCAAAAACAAAACATTCAAAACCTTCTATACTAAGATTTTATGGATTCATGAATGGCCGAGTACCAAACATGTGACTACAAATCTTAGGATAGAACAAATCATGATTTCACTTGTGTGAAAGTGACAGGACAACTCAAAGACCCGCGACGTGGCTCGCGCCTCTTTGAGCAGCCCAGGTGGCCACGTCGCTCAAAACTCACACAACCACTCATTTTCCTATAAATACCCCTCAAATGCCCCCATTTGAGAACTTACGCAAGTGTCCGCCCCCTCTTTTCTCCCTTAAAATTCTTGACTCGACTTCTTAAGTCACAATCCGACGCGTATTTACGACCTACCGATCGTAAATACAAGCCTTACACATTGTTTGGTACCGTCATCGTGCATTAAATCACTTGACCGACCACTTTGACCACTACACCGTCACTAATCTTAATAAAACACTCTTTTTACTTATCAAAACGGTTTTAAACCGAGTCTTTTCCGACCAAACGAGTTGTTACACTTACGTCGCTTTCTCGCCATAACCAAACATGTAAGTATGAGGGTGTAAAAATCCTTCTTTTATCATGTCTTCATTTGTTTCATGACTATAACATGCTAAAACATGCATAACATGATCCAAAACATGGGATAAACGAGCCAAAACTGTGTTTTGGCCTGAGGCAGAAGCCCCTTATTGTGCAAAAGGGCTCGCGCCTCAATGGGGTGCCCAGGTCAGAACTCAACCGTGTTTGTTCTCGTCTTTCCCCTTTAATCCATTTTCATAGTTGTAATCGGTTTTTACCATTTCAAATATTTTCAAACTTTTTTTATTTTATTTCATTTGTTTTAACCACAGAACATTTTTCACCCTTGGTTCCTCATACCATGACGGTTAAATCCGTGTTTCGGTGATAATATTTGGTTAATAACATTTAAAAGGTATTTTAAAGCCTTTTATTTCATTTTTGGAAGGCATTTTAAAGCCTTACATCATTTCTTTAGATTTTCAAAACAAGCATATTAGTCACCAACACAAGGTCATCCTTGGTTCTACATACCATGCCGGATTTTAACCCGGGTACGATGATGAGTATCGACTAATTACATTCAAATGAACTTAAAACAATTAGTTCATAATTATTTTCAAAACTATTCATGCCAAGCTTGCCAAGTCGAACCCAACACCGAATATCATCAAAATAATGATGATTATTCGAGTCTTGTTCCTCAAATCAACAAATGCGGTCTAAACGACCCTTTCAAACTAAATCGGATAAAATACTAATTTTTCAATACGTTTTATAACCGTTTTTCAAAAGGTCAGAACACGGCATAAAACCGTTGGTTGACCCGCGCCTAAATAGGCTTCTTCTTTCTTATTTCCAAAACCAGGAGGAGACCCCCTTGCACTGCCAACAGGCTCGCGCCTCATGTGGCTGCCTGATCTAGGGTCTGTTCCCTTTCCAGCATTAGTCTAGGACGATCCCGACTCCGGTTAGCCCGGATATAGGACGGATCAGACGCCTATTTGCTCATTCAAAATCATATTTGCAAAATGCTTCATTAAGACAAATGGATCACGTTATGCACCATAAACCTAATACGGTAAATAGATGTTTAATTTCCGTCTTGCATGCAAATCAACCATTAATCCAACTCAACATATTATACTTGATACTTGGATTAAATCAACCGACTTAGAAAGCTCTCACATGTTAGGTTTAAATTATTGGATGCGCATTCATGCATTTAAACCGTTTTATCAATTTTTGCATTCAACCAACCAAGATCGATCAGTAGAGGCCGCTAACGCGGGCGGGATTGGGTGTCCGATTAAAGGGCTTCCCAATACGTACCCTCACCCGTTACTCAGAACCTTTGGATAGTGGATGGTCTTATCCAGGGCGTATGAGAGTCATTTCAGGCATAGAATGCTAAAAGGGGGACGAGTCCTTATCTTTAGTACCTATGTCAAACAATGCTTTGTGCTTCGTTTGACCGAGGTATAAAGTGGATTTCGAACGGGTTCCAGGCATCCCACAAATGCTTGGTGGCGACTCCGAACATCTCTAATCGTTTCGAGACATTTACCGAGACGAAACCGACCGATCTAAAGCGATCCGGTCGAAAGCACCTTTTACGCCATCGAGCGTGGGTTTCAAAAGACCGCTACATGTCCACAGATCGGCTAGGCGTGCAGGTGGCCCGTGTCCGCAGATCGGTAGGTGGCCCAAATCCACAGACCGGCCTGTGGCCCATGTCCACAGTGTTGATGTTTGTAGTGAGGGATTTTGTTGTGTTTTTGTTTGAAGAAAGATAGAAATGAAGAATGAAGATAAAAGTCACGTGTTTTTGCTCTTGTAACAGGTCGGGACAGGTGGCTCCTAATGGGGACGGGCGGATTTTAAATTAGGATTTTTTCTTAAGCTATGGGGATGCCTGACCCGAGCTCAACTCGAGCAGGTCGATAGCTGGGACGCCCGTTCTGATGGTAGCTCGGGCGGATTCTGCTGCAGTTCATTTCTTTTCTTTTCTTCCTTGCCTCAGTCCCTACGAGCTCAGGTCTGCCCGTGGGGATCCCTTTCCCACAATTTTTTTTGCTTCTTCATTTCCCATGTACACTAAAAAGGCTTGGCTAGCCTAGGCAATTGCTTCCCCACACTAGATCATCAAACACTACACATTCCAAACACATTAGAATCTCTCCCTCACTTGCTCTCATGTTACATAAATTCTACAAACAAAGCATATAAAATGCAATTCAAAAATTGAGTAATGTACAAGTTAAATGAAATACAAGTTAAGAGGTTAGAATATTTACAAATGGTGGTTTAGAGAGGACTCCACCAAACTCTCCTTCTTTTGAGAGGTGTCAAGTGGGTAAAGCAAGGACGTTTTTGATGTTGCCCAATGCCTTGAAGAAGTAGTCAAATGCTTGTTCATTGTCATGATAAAGATCTTGCATGGACCTTGGCACATTGTTGTCTTCATTTATGTAGTAATCCGAGTCAAAGAGGTGACAAGGGTCTACATAGCCTTGGTCAAGAGTCATAGCATTCCCAATATATGGGTTAACAAGTTCTTCAAACTCGTCATCCCATAGACCACATACTTCTCTTGCTTCTTTCCCTATATCGGGTGGATCATGAGTTGACAAGAGAAACTCTCCTTCCTTGTTATCATGGCCAATGAGGCCTCCATCTATACTTGTCATGGGTGAGCTTTGAAAGCTTTCATTCTTATTGTGAAAAATTCCATTCTCTTCGAATAGAGCCATTTCAACATTATCAATATCTTTCTTCCAATTGGGCGGTGTGTCTTTGCCCTTCTCTTTGAGATTTCCATCTTTCCCTTGTTCTTTGAATGGAGATTCCATCTTCTTTTTGTCACCTTCCCGAGTATAGTGATTAACCATAAATCATGGCTCAAACAAGTTAGGAGCTCTCATAGTCTTATCAAGATTAAAGGTGATTGTTTCATTACCAACTTCAAGTGTGAGAATTCCGTGCTTTACATCAATCACCGCTCCGGTGGTGTGTAGGAATGGTCTTCCTAGAATGATTGGAATATTGGAATCTTTCTCCATGTCAACAATAACAAAGTCCACCGGTATGAAAAACTTTCCGACTCTCACGGGTACATCTTCCCATACCCCTAGTGGTTTCTTTGTTGTCCGGTCTGCCATTTGTAAGGTCATGTTAGTGCACTTGAGTTCTCCCACCTCTAGTCTTTCACATACTAAATATGGCATGAGACTCACACTTGCACCCATAGGCGTTTTTGGCGTGGGTGCAGGGGGTTCATCTGCACCCCCTTCCCCGAACAATAACTACAATATTATTTAGTAAAGGAGCACATTAGTTATGTGGGTGTAGTGGTTTTTAAGACTATTTCTTAGTTAGAGGTCATGAGTTCTATCCTTGTATTGAACAATTTTTGTTTAATGTTATATATCATACATTTTATCCAACTAAACAGTATTTTTTTTCCATATAACTCGATATTTTCATTGTTAAAAAAATTTACGCACCCCCTTCCATCTAATCCTAGAACCGCCACTGCTTGCACCTAGATCACATAGTGCCTTGTTGATTGTGGTATCACCAATGGTACATGGAATGGAGAAGCTTTCTGGATCTTTGAGCTTAGGTGGGGAATTCCCTTGAAGAATTGCACTACTTACCTTTGTAAAGGCAATGGTTTCCAACTTCCTTATGGACTTCTTATTGGTAAGGATATCTTTCATGTATTTTGCATAGGCCGAAACATGGTTGATTAGCTCCGTGAATGGTATAGAAACCTCTAAGTTCTTCACAATCTCCATAAACTTTCCAAGCTGCTCATCAAGCTTGGGCTTGGCTTGGCGACTTGGGAATGGAAGTCTAATCACAATAGGCTCTTTTTTAACTTCTTTGGCCTTCTATTCACTTTTCTTCTGTGATGAGTCATTGGTAGTTGGCTCTACCACCTTAGGATTTCTCCTCAATGGTTCAATCACATCACTTTGCTTGACATTCTCCTCAACAATATTCTTTTCAATTAGCATCTTGGGTCCTTCATATCTTGCACCACTCCTCAAGTGGATGGCATTAATGGTCTTATGTGTTGTAGGAGGATTACCTTGAAGAGGTAATTGTCCTTTTTTCTTTGGGAACTTGAAGAGGACAATTGAGACAATTAAGTCTCCAACATCTTGGTGTGAGCAAGGATATTGTTGATGGTAGTGTCTTTGGCTTGGCTATCTCTTTGCATTTGAGCAAATAAATCTTGTTGGCACTTTTGCATTTGGAGGACCTCTTTTTTAACATCAAAAGCTTGGTCATTGGATTGATTATAAGAGGGTTGGTTTTGGTTGAAGTATTGTCTTTGAGTAAGGTTTCTCATTGGAGGTGGGGTGAATGTGGGTTGAGGGTTTTGGACATTTTGGCTTTTGTATGAGAGGTTTGGGTGGAATTTG
Source organism: Silene latifolia (assembly GCF_048544455.1). Taxonomy (NCBI): domain Eukaryota; kingdom Viridiplantae; phylum Streptophyta; class Magnoliopsida; order Caryophyllales; family Caryophyllaceae; genus Silene; species Silene latifolia. The sequence continues at coordinate 197,455,180 of NC_133538.1, read as the reverse complement.
GTGTTTTCATTGTAATAGTTGGAGTAAGGGGTGTCATTCTTGTATGTTTGGAAAGCATTCACTTGCTCATTTTTTCCCCTACATTCTTGTTGATCATGTCCCAAGATTCCACAACTCTCACACACTCCATTTGGGATTGAATATGTTGCCACCATAGCATTCACATGTTGTTTGGGTGATTGAGAAGCTTTATCAAGCTTGGCCATGGCTTTCTCAAATTTTAAGTTTATGGTGTCAATATGAGCACTTAATTGGGCATTTAATTGTATGATAGAGTCAAGTTCATGTCTCCCTCCCCTAGTAGCTTTTCTTGGCCTACTATATTGAGAGTTGTGAACCGCCATCTCTTCGATCTTAGCCCAAGTTTGGTTGTCATCAACCTCGGTGAATATTCCATTAGAACCCATGTTGAGCATATTCCTTGAGTCTTCATATAAGCTATTCCAAAATTGTTGGACAAGGAACCATTCGCTTAGTCCATGATGAGGACAAGAGTGACATGTATCTTTCAATCTCTCCCAAGCCTCATATAGAGACTCTCCATCTCTTTGCTTGAACCCGGTGATTTGGGCTCTCAACATGTTAGTATTCTCCGGAGGATAGAACTTCTTGTAGAAGGCAAGTGCTAACTTCCTCCATAAATCAATACCAAGAGTAGCCTTGTCTAGGCTCTTTAACCATTGCTTTGTGGCTCATATCAAGGAAAAAGGAAACAATACCCATCGAATTTGGTCTTGAGTCACCCTCGTTTGAGAGATTGCATCACAATAGTCACAAAAAGTTTCCATGTGTAGATGAGGATCTTCACTAGGCATCCCTCCAAATTGACTTCTCTCAACTAATTGTATGAATGCGGATTTGGCAATGAATTTACCGGTTAAGTGAGGTGGTGTTGGAGTACCATTTGGTAGTTTCTCCTCGGTTGGTATGGAATGAGATGAAAATTTAGGCATTATGGGTTGGTTTTGTGGTTGGTTTTCAATTGGGTTCTCCTCTCCTTCTCTTGCAAAAGGGTTGGTAAACTCAACACTATCCGATTGGACAATACCAATGTCCACAAGTTCTCCAATACCCAAACTTGTTGAAGGTCCTCTAACAGTTCTTCTAATGTTGGTCAAGGTTCTTTCAATCTCGGGATCAATAGGCAAAAGTATACCTTGTGATCTCCTAGACATGCAAAAATCAAACAACTAGAAAAAAATTAAAATTACCTTTAGTAGTTTGACTTCCCCAAGGTTATGAAAGACACAACTAAAAACAAGAATAACAATTCAATTGAACACCGTCCCCGGCAACGCCGCCATTTTTATTCCGGTTTAAAACTTTGTCGTCTAAGCTAACCAATCAAAAAAAAATTTATAAACTTAACTAACTACTCTTAGTAGAGTGGCAAGTAAAACTCGGATTCCAAAGGACGGGTATTGAATCAAGTTATCGGTTGTAGAGAGCTATGTCTTAGGGTGTCACAAATTGGGTTGAGTTTGAGGTTTGCAATCTAAACTACTTAACAATGAAATGTAAAGAAATGAAAGCAAAACAAAGCAAGTAAACAAATAGGGATTGTAAATGATTGATTAAGGCACTAGGGTGTCATGGGTATATAGGGGATTCATGGTGAAGATCATACAAACATGTTTTCATAGATGCAAGCAAATTATTGTTGTAGTGGAATCGAGTTAGTTCATGTCTTACAATTCCTAGGAAGATTTGGGTCTTGGGGCCGAGTCGGTCAAGACTGTACAACACCTACAAGTCGACTTAGTTTCTTCCTATTCAACTATATGCATGGTCTAACAAGCCTTGAGTTAGTTTATATCTTACAAGTCTTTTTGAATAGATAAGAGATTCATGCAAGGTTGTCAATTAAGCGATTCATCAAACATAACATGTGCATAAGTTGAAACTACAATAAGCAAGCAATCTTATGAAAGCCTATTAGATTAAGTATGGATCTACCCCCATGATTAATTCCCCTAATCCCCCATTAACCCTAGCTAGGAGACTACTCACTCATGGGCATGGTAAACATGTTAATAAGGGTGTCAATCATACTAACAAGGTTAAACATGGTGAATGAATAAAACAATAATTAATTAGGCAAAGGGTAAAAGAGATTATACCAACTTAAGGATGATCCAAATAATAAGCAAAGAATAGAAGAAAACTTGATGAATGATGAAGAGTTGTCAATTCTTCAATAAACCCCAAATAGTCTTCAAATTACCCAACTAAATCTAAGAACACTTGAATGATTAAAGATAGATTAAGATTTGATTAATATTGAATTGTGTAATTACAACTAATAAGCTATACTAAACTAGATTAGGAATTGGTAAATTAACTTGATTAAAACTTGATTCATACTTGGTTATTATTCCCCTAACACAAAGGGGTATTTATACTAAGTACAAGTATTAGGGTAACTAAGGGCTTAAATGACGATTAAGTCCCTAAGAAGAAGATTAACGCCTTGCAAGTCCCCAAGGAGCCTCACGACCTCCCTTCACTAGATGTTCATACTGCATAGGGAGCAACCCGGTTTGGGTGTGAGATGCTCGACCTGAGCTTCGAGACGCCCGGGTTGTTCTTGGGACGCCCGGTCTGAGTCTCGGGCTGCTTCTAGGACGCCCGAATTATTGATCAGCAAAGTTTCCTCTTCTTTGACTGCCTCAAGATCCGCGGGGATCATTGAGGGATCGTCGGGGTCCTCATCATTACCTATTCTTCTTGTTCTATCTACTTAGGCCTTTAGTATCGGTCCCCTCGTTGATGCTTGGTCGTTAGATGCCATCCATTTGGCTCCAAATTGCTCCATAAATACAAGGCTTGCATTCCTCTCCTACCAAGGTCACAAAACCTCAAAGAATATGCAAAGTGGGAGGCTAATGATTAGAAATGACCTTAATACATGCAAGAAAGCAAAGGAACGAGGCTAGTTCGGGGACTAAAAGTGTGCAAATATGAGTCACATCAGTCCTCCCGCCGCCGCTACATCCAACATCGCTACATCCACAGGCGTCACTACTTCCTCTATTACCCGAAGTATGTTTACTTAGTTTAATTATTAATCAAATCGTTTTAGGCCTATTTCGGAACTTCACTTTGGAATTGAATTACAGAATCGGCCCAATTACAATGTTTGGCGGCCCAAAAAATTTGGAATTGGAACCATCCAAATCCAACTTAATTCCACACAAGAGTAAATAATGGCCCATTGAAATCCCTACCCTAACCTAGTCATTTCATTTCCTACCTCACATCTCTCTCTACACAACCCATCGCCTCTCCTCTCTAAACCCGACACCCACAAATTTTTTCAAAACCCTATAATAGGCCGACTTAGGCCCATATTGATTAGGGTTTCGTTAGGGTTGTATCCCGAACAATTTGTATTTAACTATCGTCTTATGAATGCAAATGATAACACAAATTTACCAATTCAATATACTTCACTATTCTTAACATGGTATCAGGTTCACGGTTTCGATCCTAACCCTAATTTCCGCCCTCCATCCCTTCATCGTGCTCCTCTGCCTTCTTTCGCCATTTTCCTTTATCATGTCGAAAGATGGCTCGGACACCTCCGTCACTCCTCCACCAAAAATCGATGTCATGTCTCCCTATTATCTCAGCACCCATCTCTCAGCTCACCGGCTATAATCCTCGTCCTCGATGAAGGGTCCTGAATATGGCAATAGTTAGCATCAAAACTTACGACATAATTGGTAGCCTCGACTAACTGAGAAACGGAGAGCAAATTACAGGTGAGACTCGGTACATATAAAACATGAGATAAAAATAGCGAGTCAGATAACCAAACCGTCCCGGCTATTGTGACTGAGACACTCTGCCCATTAGGGAGGCGAATAGGACAATTCGGAATGGAATGAGAACTCGTGAGCCATGTGATATCACCGGTGACATGATGGGAAGCGCCGGTGTCAATAATCCAATCCAAATACATACCAGAAAGTCGATCATCAGACGAGGAGGAATGGTCAGAGAGCACGTCATTCACACGTGATCGGTCCGTTTCGTGTTCACAATTAAAGGTGTGGTCGTTGGGTCACGTCCGAATCAAAACACAATTTATAGCTTCACAAACAACTCTACAATTAGTAAAGAGGCAAGTAAAGGTCGGATCCCAAGGGACGGGTATTGAAATGAGATTTCTATTGAAACTAGTGGTGTCTTGGGGGTGTCACAAATTGGGTTGATGTAGAAGGTCACTAACTAAAATAGCAATGAAAATAAACTAGCAAGATGAATTAAAAGGGGTGTAAACAATTGATTAAAAAGCACTAGGGTGTCATGGGATCATAGGGGAATCATGGGAATTGATCATACAAAAATGTTCTCAAATTATAAGCAAGCGATTATTGTTGTGATGGATTGAGTTGGGTTATATCTTACAATCCTAGGAAAGTTTGGGTCCCGGAGCCGAATCGATTAGATTGTACAACACCTACAAGTCGACTTAATCTTCCCTACTCAACAACATGCATGGTCTAATGAGACTTGAGTTGGGTTATGTCTTACAAGTCTCATTGAAAAGATAGAAGATGGTAGTAAATGCAAGGATTCATAGGCTTAGCATTTCATCAAATATAACATGTGCATGAGTTGAGATCAAAACAAGCAAGCAAATAAAACATGAAAGCATATTAATTTAAGCATGAATCATTCCCCATGTTGGTTTCCCCTAATCACCCATTAACCCTAGCTAATAGACTACTCACTCATTATCATGTTGATCATGCTAGCAAGGTTGTCAATCATACCAACAAAATGAAACATGATGAGTAAATGAAAGTAATTAACAATAATTAAAAGGGATTAAGAGAATTATACCTACTAATGATTCCAATAATAAAGCAAAGATAAAAGAAGTACTTGAATGCTTGATTAAGAGGTTGTCAATCTCCCAATAATAACCCAAATAATCTTCAATTACCCAAAATAAAGGATGAACAAAAGAGAGATTAAGGAAATAAAACTTGTATTAGGACTTGATTAATTGTTGATTACAAAACTAAAGAGAGATTTGATTGGTATTAACTACTCTAATTGTTGATAAGAAGAACATGCTCCTCTAATTAGACTAATGGGGTATTTATAGTGGAAATTAGGGAGGATGCATTAGAGTTAACTAAGGGCTAAACTAGTAATTACACTTTTTAGATTGAGCGGGGAGGAGCCGGTATTTTCCGAAGGAAGGGCTTCTTTCTTCGTAGCTTGGAGAAGAGGAAATCGCGCTGTAGAGGAATCCGGCGGATTAAGGTCGGGACGGGCGGATTCTGGCGATGGAATCCGAGCGGATTCAAGAGAATCCGGGCGGATTGTGGAGGTGGGATCCGAGCGTCTTGCTGGAAAGCCGCACGGATTCTCGCAGTGGAGGACGGCTGCCGGATTGGGGACAATCCGCACGGATTGTGCCTCAAAGAAGGCTTCTTCTTCTTTTCTTCCCTTTTCTTCATAAATTCCTTGGGGATTTCCTTGGGGGCTCAAGGATCCTTTCTCAACATTGCTCATCTACTATCATATGTACAAAGGCCTTCTAATCTTGTCTCTCCTTGATGCTTGGTCATTAAATTCGATCAATTTAGTCTTGTTTTGCCATGAAAATGCAAGATTCTTACTCCTTTCCTACCAAGGGATCAAAATCTCAAAGAATATGCAAAACAAAGAACTAAAGATAAGAAATGACCCAAATATGCACTAAAAAGCTTGGGAACAAGGCTAATTCGGAGGCTAAATATGCGCTAATTATGGTCACATCAAATATCCCCAAACCGAACCTTTGCTCGTCCCAAGTAAAGAGGTGACAAAGACTAGGACCATTATTTAAACTAACCTAATAACATAGCCGATATGAGACAATTAGCGGGTCTCACTCCGCCCCTTCAACTCACAACAAGACAACCATGAGGTAGGATGCCTTCTTGCAAGGCAAGGTGGGTCTTGCCAAAATGGCGACACATCCAAACATTAAGCACACAAAATCACATAATGGATGCATCTACAAAAGGAATAGCCACTTCCTCATCAAGTGGCGGAGGCACTAAAGAGGAACAAATTTAAGAGCATGTAATCCTTCACAAATACTAGTTCAACAAATTATTAAGGCTAAGAGGATGGCACTAAATCACCTCCAAATGGTGTTAAACTAGACTACTTTCGTCCTCAATTTCCAAATGCTTTCGTCAAAAGCGATCGGATGGTGGTGGAATGATGATCCCTATGATGCTAGTAGCATATGACATGACAAGTCTCGAATTCTGTACAAAAGTAAAGGTCATGGATCGTCCCAAGCTCGACCAAGTGGCTTGACAAAAGGCTTTTTGGGAATGAAATGCTCAAATCTTTATTCACAACGGGTGGATATGACTAGTATTCAAAATTGTCCTCATTTCACTTTCACATTTCAAAAATTTAAGATGGGATTTGTCCCTTCCGGGCTAGTGTCCTTTGCTTTCGCCAATCGCTTATTAGGCAACCGGTTAACCTCTAGACAATAGCTTTTCGGGGTGATAGTCACTCTGTCTGTGGGCGGCCGAATTCACAACCGTGTGGTGGCCCAATTCAATGGATCCCGCACCAAAGCACATCGAAGTGGTACGCCTCCATCAAAACAACTTAAATCTCTCAACATTCAACAATTCATAACATTTGAGGTTTCCTTGGCATTAAATTACTTCCACGTGAAAAAATTCTTTGAAATGAGCACTTCAAGCTTATTGATAGAAAATATTTTTGGGTTGCCTTACCACAAGGTCAATCAAGGTCACCTAGACAAGTTAACCAAGTCCACATCGCATCACGGGGTTGGATAGGTGACTCACATGCAAACCCTTGACTAGGCCTTGGGTCATGGGTCAAAAGACACTAGTATGACACTATCTAGGGTGTTTTACAACCATTCTAGTAGGCAAAGTCTTAAGTTGAACAAGTATTTGTAATGGCTTAGTTGCTCTTGTCAAAGTTCCTAATTAGGCATTTTTCAAAACATTTCTAACATGCAACTACATGCCATGATGCAACTAATATAAACATCCTAATGCAAGTGATTCTATCAACTAATATGACATATAAACTAAATGTAAGTCCTAAATTTCCATTGTTATACCACATCAATCAAAATAAAGCCACGTAGTCATTAACATAAAGAGGAAAAAGGAGATTGGAAAGATCATACCATGCGGTCTTCATTATTCTCATGTCTCGGATGTGGCGTAGTCAATCAATGTGAACAAGGATAGAACAAACACAATATATACAAAACAATATATACACAAGACTACAAAGGGAAATAAACATGTTTTTGGGTTTTTCAATTTTCAAATTTTTATGATTTTCGAAATTTTTCAATTTTTTTGGATTTTTTGAATAAGAGTTAAATGTTAGAATTCCCATCCCCACACTAATATGGGCATTGTCCTCAATGGCCAAAGTGATGGAAATTATGCAAAGATGATGCATGATTTCTATACTAAATGCAATCTATACTAAGCTACACTACATGATGCATGGTTTTTGTTATGACGGAGAGGATAATTTAGATTACCTCCCGTTGTGTATGCATTAACTTCCCCAAACCAAGTTAGACACTATTGCTAATGTCCAAGGATGGGTGTAGTTCATGCACACACTATGCAATGCATGAAACTAATTTGTCATTTTGGATTTTGAAAATGGGAACAATAAAATGAGAACACCTCAATGGTACCAAGGTGTGAGTCCTCTATGGTGCTAGGACTACTCCAACAATGATCAAAATTATAATTAAAACAAAGAGAGAAATAGACAAACCATGAGAGGGTAGGAGCCTCCAAGGCTTGCTAATCTTCCATCATATCATCACCATTATCACTTTCCTCATTAGAAGTGGTCTCAATGCCACTTCCCTCTTCATTTGCCTCTTCATCTTTCTCATCATCCTTTTCTCCTTCTTCACTTGCTTCCTCATCAATGTTATCATCAACTTCTTCATTACCAACAACCTCATTGTCACCCGAAACGACCCTAGGTGTACCCGGAAATAGGACTTCTCTATCCGCCCAACTAGGCAAAGGACATGATGGGTCAAGTAGTCCTTGCCTAGCTAAGTGTAGGAGGGGTGGATATTGAGCCAAGTAAGCATTTTTCCGGTCCTCAAAAGCTTGCTTGTGCATTGCTTGCATGAGGAGAGTCAAATAATCATTTCTAGCTTCAACTCCTTACGGCTTGAACTCTTGATACTCAAAGGGGTAGGGTGGTATGACAATGGAAGAGGAGGGCATTTCAAGTTCACCCTTTTGTTGTTGAATAATATACTCGGCCTCTTTAGAAAGGGGAAGTAGATAATTGGTCCGGTGGACGCTTAGACGACAAATCTTTGAAGGCAAGGTGAACGATCTAGCTTCACTAGTGAGCCATCCATACTTGGTATCAAGAGGGTTATGAGCAACCCACTTGTACTTGTGTATCATAGTATGCAAATCAACAAGATGACCACCCTCCTTTGCTTTATACTTGTTATCCTTATTGAAGTTAGGATCAAAGTACTTAGCTAGGATAGTGACTAGGCCGCCATTGACAATAACGGTAGTGCCCTTCTTCCCACAATCAATGTTGAGCCATATATCTACCAAAAGCCTCAAAGAGTTGAAAGGCTTGGTGTGCACTCTTCCAATGTTCAAAGCCGATTCAAGAAGAATAAAATCAAGTTTGGTGAAATGGTTGGTATCTTTCCTTGCAATAATGGTGTTGCCTATGACCTTGTGCCATACTCTTATGCCCGGATGGTGGACTAAAAGAGCACGACTCGCATGAAAGTCCTCAAATTTCCTCCCGGAAATTGCCTCCCAAAGAGGGTCGGGGTCATACTTTCCATAGTTCTTAAAATAACTCGGTTCATCACTAAGACCCAAAATTTCACTCAATTCCCTAAAGGGAATGCGTCTACTAACATTAGCTAGACGAAACTCGAGATTCTCCCTACTCTCAACTTTGGTGACTTTCAAAGAACTCAAAAACTCCAAGGTAAGGGAGGGGTATGTCAATTCTTTTGATTCAAACAATTTCTCTAACCCCATGGCTTTGAAAAAGGCTCTAGTTTGCTCAAGGACACCCAACTTTCCCAAGGTGTCCTCACAAATAAATTTGGTGGATTGAATTGATTTCCTAGCAAACTTGGCAAAAGTATCTCTATGGGTTTTGGAAATAAAAGTTACCTCCGGATATTGCAAAAGTTGATCGATTTCCGGAGTAGAAGATGTTGTTGCTCCCATAGAAGGTTGTTGTTGTTGTTGCACTTCCAAGTTTGGTGTTGCTACCACCATAGCCAATGCTTTCTTTGCTTGAAGAGCCTTTTGCCTTTGCGAAAGTGTCTTTGGTGCCTTTGTTGCTCCCTTAGTCCTTGCCATTGATGAACTAACCAAGAAAATAATGAAAAATCTTCAATTTGTAGTGCACCCAAATCGATTTAAAGGTGAAAGGCTTTGCCTTTAGGAATTCAAAAATCGACTCACAGGTTGAAGATTTTGCTCTTGGTTTTGATTTTTATTGAAAAAGGAGTGATTGATTTGTTGTTAGAAGGATGATTGATTTGATTTTGGTGAATGTTGTTGAGGGATTTTGTTTTTATGATGGAGAGGATGAGGGTTTTGATGTTTTGAAGTAGTGTTATGAATGAATGAATGAATGAATGAAGGTGGGAGGGATTTTATAAAGACCGAAAAATTCGAATCATAGGGGCAATCCGTGCGGATTCTCGCCCAATACGGGCGGATTCTCGCACTTTCGGGTTTGATAAAACTCGCCTAAAGACGGGCGGATTCGAAGAAGACGCTCGGATTTGCTTGATACGGGACGGGCGGATTTGCCTGAAGACGGACGGATTTGAGTCCAGGAAATTTTCCTTGTTTTCCTCAGCAGAGAAGACGGGCGTCTTCTGTCCAAGACGGACGGATTATCAGAGACGGGCGTATTACAGTTCAGGACGCCCGGATTCTCATACAGTAAAAAAATCTTTCAAAATTTCAGCTTATAGGGACGTGCGTCTTCATCCCAGTACGCTCGGATTGCATGAAGACGGGCGTCTTCTCCTCAATCCGTTCGGATTCTTCCCCTTGTACCCGGATTCAGTTCCATCCGTGTACAGTGCATATCCCTTATCAACCTCCTATTCTTCTTCAAATCTTGTTTTCTTCATTGTGGGGGCACTACTAAGGCATGGATAGCCTAGGCAATTGCCATCCCCACACTAAGCGAAAGCACTACACATCAATTTGAGATTGTTAGTCCCTCCCTCACTTCTCTCAAACATGACAAATATCTTGATCAAAGCAAATAAAAATCCAAAGATGACAAAAATGCAATACAAGAATTGAAATGCGAGTTAGGGAGTTAGAAATATTTACAAATGGTGGTTTAGGGAGGACTCCACCAAACTCTCATTCTTGATGAGATATCAAGGGGGCATGTCCAAGGTGTTGTTGATGTTGCTTAACACCTTGAAAAAGTAATCGAAAGCTTGTTCATAATTATAGTAGAGGTCTTCAATAGACTTGGCCCTTGTTGTCGGTCTTGATCGATGGCATTACCAATGTAGGGATTAAAAATCCCTTCAAATTCGTCGTCCCAAAGACCACAAACTTCATTAAGTTGATCATTGAAAATCTATTGATTTGATGGAGACAACTCTCCCAAATTCTTCTCTTGGCCAATGAGGCCATCCTCTTCTTCTTTGGTTGATTTTGACGAGCTTTGCAAGCTCTCCTTGTCACAATTCACTTGCTCTTTGAATGGAGCATCTTCAATTTTTTCCTTCCATTGGAGTTCCGATTTCTTCCTTTCATCCTTTCGGCTATAATGATCAATCATAAAACATGGTTCATGCAAATGAGGAGCTCTCATAGTCTTGTCAAGATTAAAGGTTATGCATTCATCTCCCACTTCTAGAGTGAGCTCGCCATGTTTCACATCAATCACCGCACCATGTGTGTAGGAAAGGTCTTCCTAGAATGATTGGAATGTTGGAATCTTCCTCCATATCAACAATGACAAAGTCCACCGGGATGAAAAACTTCCCAATTCGTACGGGGACATCTTCCCATATCCCTAATGGTGTCTTTGTCGATCTATCGGCCATTTGGAGTGTGATGTTGGTGCATTTAAGCTCTCCCATCCCCAACCTTTTACTCACCGAGTACGGCATGACACTCACACTAGCCCCTAGATCACATAAGGCTTTGTTGATCGTTGTGTCGCCAATGGTACACGGTATTGAGAAGCTTCACGGATCCTTTAGCTTTGGAGGTGAACTCCCTTGAAGTATTGCACTACTCACCTTAGTGAAGGCGATAGTCTCAAGCTTCCGGATCGACTTCTTCTTTGTGAGGATATCTTTCATGTACTTCGCATAGGCCGGTACATGATTGATTAATTCCGTGAAAGGAATTGAGACTTCCAAATTCTTCACAATTTCCATGAACTTTCCAAGTTGATCATCAAATTTGGGCTTGGCTTGACGACTTGAAAAAGGAAGTCTAATCACAATGGGCTCCTTCTCCTTGACCTTGTCTTCATTTTTCTTTGAACTTTCTTCTTTTGATGATTCTCCATCTTTGGAGCTTTGCACAATTTCTTCCTTTTCACTAGCTTCCACAACTTCATCCTTAAATTGCTTCCTTGGTGCTTCATACCTTGTACCACTTCTCAAGTGAATGGCACTAACCGTTTCATGTCTAGGGGGATTACTTTGAGGTGGTAATTGCCCCTTTTGTCTTTGTGAGCTTGAAGATGCTAGTTGAGTCAATTGTGTTTCCAACATCTTGGTGTGAGCTAGGATGTTGTTGATGGTTGTTTCCTTTGCTTGGCTATCTTTTTGCATTTGAGTGAAAAATTCTTGTTGATTCTTTTGCATTTGGAGGACCGCTTTTTGGACATCAAAACCTTGGTCATTTTGGTGATTGTATGGATTTTGATTTTGGTAACCTTGGTTTTGATTGTGGAAGGGTCTTTGATTTTGGTTTCTCATGGGTGGTGGAGTGTATGTTGTTTGAGGGTTTTGAACATTTTGACTTTTGTATGAGAGATTTGGATGGAATTTGGTGTTTTCATTGTAATAGTTGGAATAAGGGATACCACTCTTGTATGCTTGGAAAGCATTCACTTGTTCATTTGTTCCCCTACATTCACCTTGGTCATGTCACAAAGTTCCACAATTCTCACATATCCCACTTGGGATTGATGAGGATGTCGTAATGGCATTAACATGATGCTTTGGTGATTTTGAGACTTCTTCAAGTCTAGCCATAGCTTTTTCAAACTTCAAATTGATTGTGTCGATATGAGCACTAAGTTGAGCACCCAATTGAGTAACGGAGTCCACTTCATGCTTTCCTCCTCTAGTGGCCTTGCGAGGTCTACTATATTGTGAGTTATGGACCGCCATTTCCTCAATATTGTTCCATGTTTGATTGTCATCAACTTCGGTGAACATTCCATTTGATCCCATGTTGAGAATGTTCCTTGAATCCTCATATAGAACATTCCAAAATTGTTGTACCAAAAACCATTCGCTAAGTCCATGATGAGGACATGAGCGACAAATTCTCTTGAACCGCTCCCAAGCTTCATACAAAGATTCTTCATCCCTTTGCTTAAAACCCGTAATTTGAGCTCTTAGCATGTTAGTCTTCTCCAGTGGATAGAATTTTTTGTAGAAAGCTAGAGCCAACTTCTTCCAAGAATCTATTCCGAGGGTGGCCTTGTCAAGGCCCTTCAACCATTGCTTCGCGGTGCCGATTAGAGAAAAAGGAAATAAGACCCATCTAATTTGGTCTTGAGTCACACCCGTTTGACAGATTGCATCACAATAATCGCAAAAGGTTTCCATATGAGAATGAGGGTCTTCACTAGGCATCCCCCCAAATTGGCCCCTTTCAACTAATTGGATGAAGGCGGATTTGGCAATAAAATTTCCGGTTAGATGTTGCGGTGTAGGAGTACCATTTGGTAGGTTCTCCTCGGTGGGTACGGAGTGTGACGAGAATTTAGGCATTGTAGGTTGATTTTGTGGGGTATTGTGTAATGGGTTCTCCTCTCCTTCTATTGCGAAAGGGTTGACGAACTCCATAGTTGGTTGAACAACTTCACTAATACCTCTTAAATTCCTCCTAACAAGTCTCCTATTGTTCGTCAAGGTTCTTTCGATTTCACGGTCGAAAGGTAACAAATCACCTTGTGACCTTCTAGACATGCAAAATATCAAACAACTTGAAAACAATTAAAACCTTGAGGAGTTTTACTTCCCCAAGGTGAAGAAAGACACAACTAATAACAATAAAAAGGAAATCTAAATCAAACTGTTGGGGCTGGTGTCCTTTACAGTTAGTGCAAGGACTTATAAATCTCTAAAAGGATCAAAGGGTATACTTTTGTATCATAATCAGTTATTCCACGTTTATCAATAACAGTTGGCTTGCTAGATAAGTTTGACGTTATTGTCATACAGATGGCGGTGATCAACTGGTCCCTAAAAGTCACACCTATAGGATACGTTTGAGAGATGTGACGGTATGAAAATACAGTCATGTAGATGCCAAATTTGACTAACCAGTTAGTCTGAGTTATTTGACTAATAATTAGTCAAAATGTGATGTTGAGATATTTTATTTAATACGGATTAAATAATAATGGCTAAGGCGGATTAAGCAGTTAATTCGTAAATTAAATATAAAGCGATTTATATTTGATTAATGTATATTGAATATAATTATACAATATCGTCTTTGTCGGACATGTATTAATATTTCAACTAATCCGTATTATTAGTTGATGCTTTAATAACCGATAACCGATGACGATTTATGATAAAACCGTGTCATATACATTTAGCGCATTTCGGGTCGTACCATGAGTTAAAAATAAGAGAAAGTGGAAAGCCCACTCTCCCCATCTAAAGCTCACGGCCGAACCAAGCTCAAAAGGAGTGCTTCCTCTCCTATTTGCCCTAATCATTCATTTTGAGGAAAGAATTAGGGTTTTGAGAAATATTATCTCTCAAAACTTTAGATCTCACATCTAAACAAAACTCACAAAATAATCCTCTCGATATTGCAAGGCAATTAGGGGATTCATTCTAGCACAAGGGCATTTCTCGGACGATCTTGGGTGCATCATTTAGGAAGAGATCTACTTTGATCTCTCATTGCCAATTTGCACTAGGACCGAAGGTTAATTCTTATCTTTATCGTTTCATTGTTGTTTTCGTTTATGACTATAAATCACGTATTAAATTTGCGTTATAATCCTTCAAATTATGGGTTTTATACGGATATTACCCCTCAAGTGGTATCAGAGCGAGGCCACGTAAATTTTTTTATGTGATTTTCATCAAACGAAATGGATCGATAATTTTTTTGTTACTTAAATCCACACGGCTGAAAATTTTTCACGGCTAAAAATTTTTTTTTGCACGGCTGATCTTTCTTGGAAACCGTGTCTAATTTTTTACACGGCTGTTTTCTTGTATTCCGTGCCTTTTGTTTTCGATTTTGATCTATGCATATTATTTTGTAATCGATATTCATTGTAATATGTTAAAGATCTATCAATTGCTATTTCATTTCTATACGGATTAAGTGATATAACAATTGGTTTTTATCAAACCGTGTGGCTTTTTGTGTCTCGGCCTGTTTTGCTTTGGGAACCGTGTCCAGTTTACACGGTTGCATTGTCGATCTTTTGTTTTGTTTTGTTTTCGATTTGTTCTTTGCGAATTGTTGTTTTAAACGATAATTACAACAATATGTGAAGATCATGTCAATTGTAATTTTGTTTTAATCCGGATTATGTTCAAATTGCAATTGAGTTTTGTCAAATCGATTCGGTATTGGATGTTTTTTTCTCTCGGTTAGAGCGGCTGAATTTTTTTTTTTCCTTTTTTTGCTCACGGCAATGAGCAATCTTAAAAAAAAAAAAAAAAAAAAAAAAAAAAAAAAAAAAAAAAAAAAAAAATTCTGGTACTGTTCACGTACAGCATTGAAAAAAAAAAATTTTGTTTTGTTTTTTTTTTCGGCCATTATTGCATAATACTGATTTATGCACTCGCTTGATAGTGAAACGGTTCACCCACGAACAATTTAGTTACTTTAAAACGATTTAAAGTAACGGATTATCATGAATTAAAATTAAGTTGATGAAGCGGTCTTGTCACATAATTTTAATTGTTAAAAGGTGGTTTGGATAATTTAACATAATTACGGAATTATGTCACGAATAAATTTAATTTAGTTGATGCATTTTATTTATCGTTCTTGTTTATTTTGAATGCTTTTAATTACGTATTTATTTATTTTTGCAAACGGTTGTAACTTTGTGTGGCCTTAGTAGAACGTGTTACCGTAATGATGGAACACGGTCTTGGTTGTATTTTGAGATCTCGTATCTCCCTTTATTTCTTTTAATTACGCTTTTTTATTTAGAATGTAAATAGGTTTATATTTTGTAAATTTTAATTGTAATTTTAAGAAGACCGAAGAAGGAGACCGGATGCTCACTCCCGCTACATGGACAAAGATGGAACATCAAGACAAGCTTTTCGGGTCCAACGGTGGATTCCAAAGTTGTATTATGTTCTTTTTACTAGGATAGGCCACACTAGGAATTTTATTTACGTATTGCATTCATTTATTTATTTTATCGTAACGATAGTATGCATCATATTCCGCCTAAAACCAAACCACCTAATAATTGCATGAAAACTGACTCATATAGAGGTCACGCGTTAGTTTTCTATGACATTCGTATGTCACACGTTTTAAGCCATCATCTAAATTAATTCATTCACGCAGTTGCTAGTTATTCGTTCACTTAAAATGAATTGAAACTTAGTTGATGGGATCTTCCTCGTATAAAAAAAAATTGAGAACGGTCTTTATAGGTCAAACTCCAATGAATCCCTTCTTCGTCGGTAGGCATAATATGACCCCTTCTACGTCGGGTAAGTTGGAACCGATTGACTTATTTTATCTCAACACTATGGTCACTCGTACGATCCTGTGATCATGGTGGACCATAGATAGGATTTACGGAAATCTATCGACCAAGAGTTTTTACGGAAGAACTAGCTAAACAGTTGGCTTATCAATTTACGGAAATTGAGTCTTGGGATCACTTGTATTATTCTTGAGGGAGATCAATTATACAAGTGCAATGAGTCTACACGATTAAAATGAATTTTAATAGACTTAAATCACCTCGATGAGTTGCTTATTTCGTTTTGTTTTTCTTTCCTTTTCAGTGTAGATCACGTTCACATAAACTGCTAATAACAATATGGCTGGTCATTTGAACGACCCAATGCCAAGTGCCACATTGGACCGTGAGTCCTGGCTTCGGATCTTCATGAAACAGATGAATCAGTCAACTCGACTGAAGAATGATGGATCAAACTTCGCGGATCGGGAGGCGGATTACGGAATGCTGCCGCTGCTGACGGGAAGCTCAAATTTCTGCTTGAGCTCATGCCGTCAAACCCAGGCCCCACGGCTGGAATTAACGAGATCGACAAGTATAACGATTTCGCCTTGGAAGCGGGTGCGATTAAAAACGTAATCATTTTTGCAATGGAACCCAATTTGCAGAAACGCTTCATAGTCCAAGGTGCAAACAAGATTTTCACCACGCTCACCAAGGAATTCTCGAAAGCACCGAGAATCGTGACCTATGAGCATACCACTCGCTTCTTTGATGCGAGACTCCAGAAAGGCCAACCGGTTAGCCCACACATTCTCAGCATGATTGAGAATGTCGAGAAACTGGAGACGCTTGATTGTAAAATCAGCGAGAACATCGTGATTGACCGCATGCTTCATTCACTCCACGATGGTTTTTCGCAATTTAGAGCGAATTACTATATGAATGATTTGAAGAAAAGTCCCCATGAATCGCACTCCTTCTCGTACAAACCGAGAAGGACATGAAGTTCAGTGGGAGCATGAAACAGGATGTTCTCGTCGTGTCAAACAAGGGCAAGGGTAAGGGCAAAGTTCAGCCAGGCCTAGCGAGGGCAAACCGAAGTTTAAGAAGTCGGGTTCAGGTAAGAGTGGGCCTGGTGAGTCGAGCACCTCATCGGGCGCGACAAAGAGCAAGAATGACAACATGGAATGCCATCATTGCCACAAGACAGGGCATTGGAGGCGTACATGTCCTGTTTATCATGAGGACTTAAAGGCAGGTCGTGTTAAACCTGTTGGTATGTCTTCTTCTTCTACTTTTATTCATATGATTGAGATTAACCACGCAAGTTACGGAACTTGGGTACTTGATACTTGGTTGTGGTTCTCATCTGTGTAATCATGTGCGGGGCTCCAAACATCGAACCCCTCGTAAAGGGTGAGGTGGACTGCGTGTTGGGAATGGAGCACGAGTGGTCGCCGTCTCAAGGGGAACATACGTGATCCACTTCCTAGCGGATTTGAGTTATTTTTATATAATCGCTATTATGTACCCATCTTTTCGAAAAACATTATTTCAGTTTCTGCACTTGACAAACTTGGTTTTTCATTTGTAATAGAGAATAATACGTGCATTTTCTCTTTACACGATATGATTTATGGCAAGGCGCCTCCATGAACGGAATTTATGTTTTAGATCATACCACCGAAATATTACACGTAATGAATAAAAAGTTAAAGGTTGGTGACAAAGATCAAACGTATCTATGGCAATGCCGTATGGGACACATTAATGAGAAACGCGTAAAACAGATCATAAAGAATGGAGCTATCTCGGCCTTTGATTTTCAATCATTTGGCACGTGTGAATCATGTCTCATCGGTAAGATGACTCGAATTTCCTTCAAAGGTGTTGGAATGCGCGCTGCCGACCTATTAGGACTCATACACACGGATGTATGTGGTCCTATGTCAATCACCGCACGAGAAGGCTATAGGTATTTCATCACTTTCACGGACGATTTATGTAGATATGGCTATGTCTACTTAATGAAGCACAAAAGTGAATCCTTTGAGAAATTCAAGGAATACCTGAATAGGGTACAGAACCTATTGGGTAGAAAGATTAAAACACTGCGTTCGGATCGTGGTGGCGAGTATCTTTCTCACGAGTTTGATCAACACCTTAAAGACTCGTGGGATTGCCCTACGCTTAACTCCACCTGAACACCTCAGCTGAATGGTGTGTCCGAACGGAGAAATCGAACATTACTTGATATGGTTCGATCCATGATGAGTCACACCGTGTTGCCCGACTCATTGTGGGGTTATGCTCTTCCTGTCACCGCTCTAATACTTAACCCAAGTCCGTCTAAAGCCGTTGACAAGACTCCATATGAACTATGGAAGGGAACGGTCCCTAACTTGTCCTTTATACGGGTTTGGGGCTGCGAGGCTTATGTCAAGTGGAGACACGAGGATAAGCTCGGCCCGCGATCGGTCAAGACATACTTTATAGGTTATCCTAAAGGAACACTTGGTCATTACTTCTATTCGCCAACCGAACAACGTGTTTTTGTTGCGGCTAGTGCGACATTCTTGGAGAAGGAATTTCACGAGAATGCAAAGAGTGATAGAACCTTCGACCCGTCGGAGATTCCAGAACCAAATACCGAGCAACCATTGGAGGAACCAATTCCTTCAATCCCTATTGCGAATATTCCCGAGGAACCTAGAAGGTCGGGAAGAGTCTCTATTCCTCCGCATGCGGATACATTGGTATGGTCGAGGAACATGACATAGATGACGTTCTACTCTTAACGAGTAGTGAACCCGCAACCTATAAAGGTGCCATGACTAGTTCCGACTCAAAGCTATGGCTTGAGGCCATGCAATCCGAGATGGACTCTATGTATGAGAACAACGTATGGGATCTCGTTGACTTACCTGCTAAGGTTCGTCCCCTTCAATGCAAATGGCTTTACAAGATAAAGCATTCTGTAGAAGGTCAACAAGATATCTATAAAGCACGACTAGTTGCTAAAGGTTTCACCCAAGTGCCAGGTTTGCACTACGATGAAATTTTCGCACCCGTAGTCATGCTGCGTTCCATTCGGATTATCTTAGCGATTGCCGCTTTTCATGACTATGAAATTTGGCAGATGGATGTGAAAACCGCCTTCTTAAACGGCTTTTTGGAGGAAGAGTTGTACATGGTACAACCCGAAGGTTTCATCGATCCACAACATCCTAAGAAAGTGTGCAAGCTTAAGCGTTCCATTTATGGACTTAAGCAAGCATCTCGGAGTTGGAATCATCGCTTCGACCAAGTGATTAAAGAAAATGGATTTACTCGATCGGTCGAGGAACCATGTCTTTATATCAAGTCGAGTGGGAGCAAGATTGTCTTCCTAATATTGTATGTTGACGACATACTCCTGATTGGGAATGACATACCTCTCTTAACTTCGGTGAAAGTATGGTTGAAAAACCATTTCCAGATGAAAGATCCGGGAGAGGCACAAAGAATTCTAGGCATCCGTATCTATCGAGATAGATCACGACGGATGTTATCTCTCGATCAGAGTCTTACATAGACAAAGTCCTAGAGAGATTCAGAATGACTAACTCCAAGAAGGGGTTTCTTCCTATGGCTCCAGGGGTGCATTTGAGCAAGTCTCGGTCACCGAGACACCGAAAGAGAAAGAGCGCATGACACGGGTTCCTTATGCCTCGGCTATAGGATCAATCATGTATGCCATGATATGCACACGTCCAGACGTGGCAAATGCATTGAGTATGACAAGTCGATTCCAACAAAGATCCAGGTGAATCACATTGGATGGTTGTCAAGAACATTCTTAAGTACCTACGGAGGACTAAAGATTGGGCATTGACTTATGGAGGCGAACAAAAGCTATGCGCAACCTAAGCATCGCAGACGCTAGCTTCCAAACGGATCGTGATGACTCGAAATCTCGCCTGATTCGTTTTTTACTCTTAATGGCGCCGCAATCACCGGAAGAGTTCCAAACAAATCTGTTACAAAGAGATTCTACGACGAGTCCGAGTACTATGCCGCGTCCGGCTTAAGCAAAGGAAGCGATATGGATGCGTCAATTCTTACATGGACTATCTGTAGTGCCTAGTTCGAATGACCCGATCACCATCTATTGCGACAATAGAGGTGCCATCTTCCAAGCTAAGGAGCCAAAGTCTAGCAACAAGTCTAGACATGTACAACGGAAAGCTCATCTAATCCGAGATTACGTGGAGCAAAAGGAAGTAGTGATAGAAAATATTGCTACAGATGATAACATAGCAGATCCTCTCACTAAACCATTACGACAAGATAAGCATGAAGGGCATGTTAATTCCATGGGAATTAAACGTGTTCCTAAGTTGTAGTACTCTTTTATGGATTAGATTCATTCTCTTTTGTACTCTATACGACATCATCGTTTTGACATTTATATATATTTTGTTTTTCATGTGGTTTTTGTACGACATTTTTGAACACCACAAAGTGAACTGAACAAACATTATATTTTATGGTCCTTAATTACCCACGTGAGCTGATAACTCAAGGTAATTATTTTGTGACGTTGGTTGATGGTGGGTTCAACGAGCCATAAGTCAACAGGTTGACTGACCAATCACAGAGGCGATTTATACGGATATCTCGTAGGACACAATTGTGACATCAACGTGGAGTCCTAAATGTTTTATAACATTCGGTGCCCGGTCGTAGATAGGACCTCCATGGTGATCCTAAGAGTCGATTCTTTTGACTATCGACTGTCTCTTGAGACTAAGGCAGATTTTGGGTGACTTTGGTTTCTTTCTCACGGTCATCCGTAACAGGGGCCAAGTAGATTGTTTCGGTCATTTCATGCGTGCTTAGATCGGAAGGAGTTCGAGTTGAAGGAAATATTCACCTTTATCGGTACTCGATATTTCTCGGGGCCACTCGAGGAGTCAGAATCGAAATGCATGGCCATGCTCGAATGCGGTTCGTTTTATCGCTTAAGTTACTCTCTAGTCGGGGAAACCACTCTAGATACAGATCGATTGTAAAATACGACCTTTGCGGATCCGGATCTGCAAATTGTTTTACATTGAGTGGGAGAAATTTTAAATGAATATGAGAATCGGTTATCGCACATACACTTGTACGGACAAGTGGGAGTATGTTGGAGGTGGTGTCCTCCAGTTAGTGCGGATAACGTCATTGCACATACACTTGTACGGACAAGTGGGAGCTTGTTGGGGCTGGTGTCCTTTACAGTTAGTGCAAGGACTTATAAATCTCTAAAAGGATCAAAGGGTATACTTTTGTATCATAATCAGTTGGTCCACGTTTATCAATAACAGTTGGCTTGCTAGATAAGTTTGACGTTATTGTCATACAGATGGCGGTGATCAACTGGTCCCTAAAAGTCACACTTATAGGATACGTTTGAGAGATGTGACGGTATGAAAATACAAATCATGTAGATGCCAAATTTGACTAACCATTAATCGAGTTATTTGACTAATAATTAGTCAAAATGTGATGTTGAGATATTTTATTTAATACAGATTAAATAATAATGGCTAAGGCGGATTAAGCAGTTAATTCGTAAATTAAATATAAAGCGATTTATATTTGATTAATGTATATTGAATATAATTATACAATATCGTCTTTGTCGGACATGTATTAATATTTCAACTAATCCGTATTATTAGTTGATGCTTTAATAACCGATAACCGATGACGATTTATGATAAAACCGTGTCATATACATTTAGCGCATTTCGGGTCGTACCATGAGTTAAAAATAAGAGAAAGTGGAAAGCCCACTCTCCCCATCTAAAGCTCACGGCCGAACCAAGCTCAAAAGGAGAGCTTCCTCTCCTATTTGCCCTAATCATTCATTTTGAGGAAAGAATTAGGGTTTTGAGAAATATTATCTCTCAAAACATTAGATCTCACATCTAAACAAAACTCACAAAATAATCCTCTCGATATTGCAAGGCAATTAGGGGATTCATTCTAGCACAAGGGCATTTCTCGGACAATCTTGGGTGCATCATTTAGGAGGAGATCTACTTTGATCTCTCATTGCCAATTTGCACTAGGACCGAAGGTTAATTCTTATCTTTATCGTTTCATTGTTGTTTTCGTTTATGACTATAAATCAGGTATTAAATTTGCGTTATAATCCTTCAAATTATGGGTTTTATACGGATATTACGCCTCACAAACAAACACCGTCCCCGGCAACGGCGCCATTTTTGATCGGTCCGTTTCGTGTTCACAATAAAAGGTGTGGTCGTTGGGTCACGTCCGAATCAAAACACAATTTATAGCTTCACAAACAACTCTACAATTAGTAAAGAGGCAAGTAAAGGTCGGATCCCAAGGGACGGGTATTGAAATGAGATTTCTATTGAAACTAGTGGTGTCTTGGGGGTGTCACAAATTGGGTTGATGTAGAAGGTCACTAACTAAAATAACAATGAAAATAAACTAGCAAGATGAATTAAAAGGGGTATAAACAATTGATTAAAAGCACTAGGGTGTCATGGGATCATAGGGGAATCATGGGAATTGAT
This sequence comes from Silene latifolia, assembly GCF_048544455.1. Lineage (NCBI taxonomy): Eukaryota > Viridiplantae > Streptophyta > Magnoliopsida > Caryophyllales > Caryophyllaceae > Silene > Silene latifolia. The sequence continues at coordinate 197,432,636 of NC_133538.1, read as the reverse complement.
CATACAAACATGTTCTCAAATTATAAGCAAGCGATTATTGTTGTGATGGATTGAGTTTGGTTATATCTTACAATCCTAGGAAAGTTTGGGTCCCGGAGCCGAATCGATTAGATTGTACAACACCTACAAGTCGACTTAATCTTCCCTACTCAACAACATGCATGGTCTAATGAGACTCGAGTTGGGTTATGTCTTACAAGTCTCATTGAAAAGATAGAAGATGGTAGTAAATGCAAGGATTCATAGGCTTAGCATTTCATCAAATATAACATGTGCATGAGTTGAGATCAAAACAAGCAAGCAAATAAAACATGAAAGCATATTAATTTAAGCATGAATCATTCCCCATGTTGGTTTCCCCTAATCACCCATTAACCCTAGCTAATAGACTACTCACTCATTATCATGTTGATCATGCTAGCAAGGTTGTCAATCATACCAACAAAATGAAACATGATGAGTAAATGAAAGTAATTAACAATAATTAAAAGGGATTAAGAGAATTATACCTACTAATGATTCCAATAATAAAGCAAAGATAAAAGAAGTACTTGAATGCTTGATTAAGAGGTTGTCAATCTCCCAATAATAACCCAAATAATCTTCAATTACCCAAAATAAAGGATGAACAAAAGAGAGATTAAGGAAATAAAACTTGTATTAGGACTTGATTAATTGTTGATTACAAAACTAAAGAGAGATTTGATTGGTATTAACTACTCTAATTTTTTATAAGAAGAACATGCTCCTCTAATTAGACTAATGGAGTATTTATAGTGGAAATTAGGGAGGATGCATTAGGGTTAACTAAGGGCTAAACTAGTAATTACACTTTTTAGATTGAGCAGGGAGGAGCCGGTATTTTCCGAAGGAAGGGCTTCTTTCTTCGTAGCTTGGAGAAGAGGAAATCGCGCTGTAGAGGAATCCGGGCGGATTAAGGTCGGGACGGGCGGATTCTGGCGATGGAATCCGAGCGGATTCAAGAGAATCCGGGCGGATTGTGGAGATGGGATCCGAGCGTCTTGCTGGAAAGCCGCACGGATTCTGCAGCTGGAGGACGGCCGGATTGGGGACAATCCGCAGGGATTGTGCCTCAAAGAAGGCTTCTTCTTCTTTTCTTCCCTTTTCTTCATAAATTCCTTGGGGATTTCCTTGGGGACTCAAGGATCCTTTCTCAACATTGCTCATCTACTATCATATGTACAAAGGCCTTCTAATCTTGTCTCTCCTTGATGCTTGGTCATTGAATTCGATAATTTTAGTCTTGTTTTGCCATGAAAATGCAAGATTCTTACTCCTTTCCTACCAAGGGATCAAAATCTCAAAGAATATGCAAAACAAAGAACTAAAGATAAGAAATGACCCAAATATGCACTAAAAAGCATGAGAACAAGGCTAATTCGGGGGCTAAATATACGCTAATTATGGTCACATCAACACGGCCAGAATTCTGTGACGAGGTAGAAGCAGCTGCACCTGTACTAGCCCGTGAGCGAGCACGAACTTCATCAAGAGTGCGAGGGTGATGGCCCCACCACTCGGGGAATTTTTGTGACTTAATAAAGCATGAAGAAATATCGTGGCTAGGGGTGGAACAGTGAGCACAAGTAAGCTTCCTACGCCCTTGTCTCTCGAGTTCACGAAGGGCTCGCCAATCAATAGAGGCCGCAGCTTTAGAGGCATCACGGACAGCGAAGGCCATGACCTCGGAGGCTTCATCCTTCGAGATAGTGTCACCCACCCGCAATAGCTCCTCTTGCAAGACTAACTGAAAAGCTCGATTGAGAGTAGGCAAAGTATCGAGAGACAAAAGTTGAGAGCATAAATTACCATATATTGAACGATCCAACCCTCTGAGTCGTCGCTCTGTTTCCGGATGGATTGTGTTTCTGGGTGATTCTCCTAATTCTTGGAAAACCAAGAAACAGCAGACCTTTTCCCTCTCTTCCGCTGAAGCCGAATACCGGTCCATCGCTACTGTTTTATGTGAATTAAAGTGGCTGAAGGGCCTTCTTGCTAGTTTGGGTATTTCTTTGTCTCGCCCAATGTAGATTTATTGTGATAGTCAATCCGCTCTTCATCTCGCTCACAATCCTGTTTTCCATGAGCGCACTAAACACATTGAGGTGGACTGTCACTTTATTCGCGACGCCATTACTGATGGGATTGTTACTACTTCTCATGTCGATACTCAGTCTCAGCTTGCTGATATCTTTAACAAGGCATTAGGCTCAGTTTAGTTTGACTCTCTTCTCCGCAAACTGGGCGTTCTTGATCTCTACGCTCCAGTTTGAGGGGGGTAATAGGCCGACTTAGGCCCATATTGATTAGGGTTTCGTTAGGGTTATATCCCGAGCAATTTGTATTTAACTATCGTCTTATGAATGCAAATGATAACACAAATTTACCAATTCAATATACTTCACTATTCCTAACACCCTAATTTTTCGAAATTTGTTGCTGATTTCGCTGAGGTAATCACTCGATTTCTTCCTACTTTCTTCCGTACTGTTATTTTCATCTCAATTTGTTAACTATTGATGCAGTTTTTTGTATGATTGATAATTTTGTGCTCATCAAGTTGATAAGTAATCTTAGATTGTCGATTAATAACTTCCGAATTGATTTAATTTTATGAATAATCGCATATTTGTTGCTAGTATATGATTGATTGCTTGATCTTTACTACTGATGAATAAAGTAAGCACTATTTCGTACCTTACATCTTTGATTCCTACTAATGATAAGATTCGATCATCCTAATCATATTCTGTGACTATATTATATTGGCCTATTTTTTTGGTTTTTGGTTAAATGTAATGCAGTGCATAAAGTCAAGTATTGTGTGCTGTGTATTCAGCATCTAAATTTTATTTTATTTTTTTTGGTTCTGCCTGAATAATATACTGTTTTCTTCTCAAATGGTGTTGCATTTGTGTCGGATACTGACATAATCTAGTATTTTTAGGTTCTGAGCTCTTACACAAGCAAAAATGGTTGATGAGATTAATGTAGTTGGGTCGAGAAAGCGTGCTAGGGAGTATTTTGATGACGAAGTCGAGTTATTTGCAATCATTTTTGGCTTTCTCAAAATAATATTATGTTCATGGCATCACATGAATTACCGAGGGAAACAAATATCATGGGGTGAGCATGAGCGTGTTGAAAAAAGAAAATATTTGATGAATACATTAATGAATGCCCGCATATGTCGAGAACAATTGCATATGGATAGAAATTATTTTGTCAAGTTGTGTTGGATTTTGCAAGTCAAAGGGGGTTTAAAGACAACTAGAAATGTCACAGTTAAGGAAATTGTAGCCTATTTTCTTCATATACTTGGACATGATTTTAAAAATAGGACTATTGGTGTTGTGTATACTCGGTCGGGAGAAACTGTGAGTAGTCATTTTCATATGGTGCTTAAAGCTGTGATGAAAATAGGCCAATATTATATAAAACAAATGGATTCTAGTCTTAGTTTTGAAAGAGATGGTAATGGAAATGGTTTCAAGGGGTTGTTGGAGCGCTTGACGGGACTCATATTCTAACAGTTAATGTATTATACAACAAGTTGTATATACAACCTATTTAATGTAGTTGAGCTTTATTATAAAGTTTTCGAGTTTTATTAACAAAATTATCGAGTTATGGTACAAAGTTATTCAGCTTAACAGAATAATTATTAAGCTCAATAACTTCGTAAAGTAGCTCAGTAACATGTAAAATAGCTCAACAACTTTGTGTAAGAGCTCAACAACTTTGAGGCGGTTGTATAATGCTACTATACAATTGGTTCTAGGATAGTATTTGTGATATTCTAATGACTGTATAGGCCTAGATATAGAGACATGGGCGGTCATATTACAACCAATGTCTTAGCTACATGTGATAGTAACCTCCATTTTAGCTATGTTTTGCCGGGTTGGGAAGGTTCGGAATCCGACCAACGTGTACTCGGTGATGCACTTCGCAGACCTAATGGTTTAAAACTTGTAAGAGACAAGTATTACCTTGTGGACTTAGGATATACTACTGCTCCGGGTTTCTTAACTCCATACAAACGTACCCGTTATCATTTAAATTTGTGGAGAGGAAACACACCAACAAATGCTAAAGAACTTTTTAATTTGCATCATTCTTCGGCTCGATATACTATAAAAAGAGCATTTGGTTTATTGAAAAAGCGATGGGCTATACTTAGGAAAAGTAGCTTCTATGATAAAAAAAAAACACAAGTTAGGATTATCAATGCTTGCTTCATTCTTCATAATTTTATGAGGGGCGAAAATGTAAACGAGGAGTAATTGTTGGTGGAGGTGGATGAAGAAATAAGAAATACAATCCCAGTTGATAATGACGGTGAGGAAGAGTTGGGACTTGTTTTAACGGTACGCTCAACTGAGGAATGGAATAAGTTTAGAGATGACCTAGCCTTGAAAATGTTTGCCGAATACGAAGCCCGAAGATCATAAGGTAAAGATCTATAGACATACTTGATGGCTTTAAATGTGTTATTCTGGTTTACATCAAATCACTAGGCGCACTCCAAGCCTGCTTAGTCATTAATGGTAAAATAAAATCCAGTCTCTGAATAATGCATTGTAATAATACCTTATCTCTTGATATCTATTTTAATTTCCATGACACATGACCTGAGGGCAAATAGCTGTCTTGCTCTTGCTGACAGTCCAGACTGTCCAAATAACTATATTGTTCCCTTGCTCCTTGGACTGTCTGAAGGCATTGTAAGCTCAAGACTCCTGAAAAACTACATTGCTTGTAGTATTCTGGTTGAATGTGTTATACTTCTTATTGTCAGATGCTTGTACATGATGTGTGTTACTTGTTTTTCTACTCTGGTGAACCAAGTGCTATCCCCAACAGCCTTTAATTCCGTCTTTGTTTATTGTTTCCCAGATAGTCAAACATGAGTAGCAAAGGCAAAGCACCTATGTCATCAGCACAATCAAAAAAGAGGGGTTATCTGATTTGGAGTAAGCAAATGGATGAGACGTTAATAACAGTATTGTACAATCAGTTAAAAGAAGGTAACAAGGCCGAGGGTGAATGGAAGCCACAAGCTTATCAAGCCGAAGCAGATGAACTTAGGGCCACTTTAGGAACCTGCGTCACCTTAGATAATGTGAAGAATCGTATAAAGTCTTGGAAGAAACATTATGCCAACATAACTGATATTCGTACATTCTAAAAGTTCAAATGGGATGAAGAGAGGAAAATGATAGTCATAGGAGGAGAAGAATTGGACCAATGGTTTTCATTTGTTCAGGTAAAACTTTTACCTTTAATTACTGTACAATCAATTTGAACAAGATTTTGAGCCTGTGCAGTACTGCAAACCTGCAGTGCATTGGGCCTAGGTTAACTATTTCAGTAGGCATTTTTAATGTGTTTTTTACCCAGTGGTGTTACCTGAACGAATGTTGTACATTATCTGAACATGGACTGAATGAATGTTGTGGCTTTTCGTTTGGTATTGTCATTTGGGCAATCACTTTCTACATTGCTGTGAATGATGGCTCAGTCTCATAGAGTAAGGTAATGCTTAGTGACCGCACTGTCAATCTGTCATAATGCTTAGTGACATGCAGTACTTTATATATGTGGATATATCTAGCATTTCTGGTGAATGAAAGAGACTTGCATTATCTGTGTACTTACCCTGCATGCGTCTGAAAACTTTGAAGTTAACCAAGTTTAAAGACATGTTCAAATTTATTAGTACACGTTTGTTAAGTGATAATATGAAAGGCTCAAAGCTAAAATCCAGTGACAGTACACTTGCATTATCTCACATTTGCAGTCAGTCTCCTATACAGTACAATCCAGTGACAGATCCTGCATTTGCTGGCACAAGTTTATCTTGCATTGCACTTATGTCCCTCTATTTTATTGATGTTTATTTTAACTTTCTTGTTAGGAATACCCACTTGCAGCCCCTTACAAGAACAAGGCGATAGATTATTGGGATGATATATGTACTTTATGTGGCCCTGATAGAGCTTTAGGTGATGGTGTGGAGATGCATGATGAAGCGGCCATGGCTATGGATGAAGAAATTGAAAGTGAAGAAGGTAGCTCAAAAAAATTGATCTCTTCCTCGGGGTCTAAGAAGCAAAAACGTGATCGGTTGGCAGATGCCGTTACCAAGTTTACTGAGTGCTTTAGTGACTATGTTCAAAGCAAGCCGAAGGAGATTCCGAAACCTTCACCCGAAGAAGTACATGAAGTTGTGAAGAATGTTTATGGTATTGGGAGGCACCAAGTCATGAGGGCAGTGAAGAGGTTTTTTAATGGTCCGACCGAGGAGTTTGCCATGCTTAAAAAACTCCCGGATGACGAAAAATTAGATTGGCTCCTGCTTTGTTTAAATGATCCGTAGCTATGTAGATGAACAACAGTTATGTAGATGCTTAAAAATTGTGATTGTTGGTATTTTAACAGTGATGATGAAAACATTGGTATGTCGGAATGGTATGTCGGAGTCTAATTACAATGGAAAAAAAATATTATTTTTAAGCATTGCATTTGAATCTCTCATATTAGTTGTCAATTTGAAATTTTAAGCTTTGAAATCCAAGTGTCTCCCAAACATCATTGGAAAATTGAAAATTGTAGTTGATTTCGAAGGGTACTCCAAACAATAATATGGAATTGGAAATGGAATTGAATTTCAATAATTCTATATCTTGAATTAGATTATTGCAAATTGAAATAATTTCAGGTTCCCAAACACAACCTAGGGATAATAAAATAAGGTAAACAAGCACTTTTCAAAGAAATTATACACCAAAGTGAAAAACCCAAATATCGTCAAATTTCATAATGGTTGAACGAACGACACAAAACTAGTCGATGGGCTATGGAGACGGTATGAATGTCTCCGACTCATAGGGCTACAACCCGCATGAGTAATCATACGATCACCCTCCTCCATCTCAAATAACACTTTAACAAACGTATCAACATCACAAGGCAACACTAATGGACCATCATTATGAAACCCATACTCTAATTCAGCTTCTTCAAGTAGCATTTTGAACAAAGGATGGTTTGTGTACTCAATTTTGATCACAAACCTTTGTTTTTCAATACCTACATATATTGATAAATAGCCTTTTGGTGTTGAAAGCCCTACTTTATTCGGCTTATTGGATCCGCCGCCCATTTACCGGTCCGTGGGGTAGTTGGTGTTGAAGGGAAAAATGATGACCATGATTTGATCTTCACCATAAGATGACTAGTACTCCTATGTAATATTGCATGGGATGCACTACTTGGACTTGATTGAAGACCTTGGTTTTTTTTTTTTTTTTTTTTTACAACAAGCGATGAATAACTTACATTATTACGAACAATACAAAGCAAGCTATTCGACTAAGTGGCCCCAGACTCCTAACCATCGAATCTAGTGCTACCAAGCCATTCCTAAAAATTACATAAACATTAAGAAAGATAACAAACGCCATTAGAACATCAAGGGCATGATGGTGAAAGCAAGCGAAAGAGCCACGGGCCATATAACGAGCTTCATAAACACGGGAGACCTCCAGATACCGTCGATACTTACAAGCCTGATGTGACCATTATTTGCGCACATTTAGTCCCCTAATTGAGCCTATTTTGCATACTATTATAACATTCTATGGCCATTTTATCCGTCAAAACCTTCCTATTTGCTTTTCTATCGCATTTCATATGTTTTGTAGAAAAGGAGATAATAAGGCGGAAATTCCCGTCTTTCGTGCATATTTGGAACCTTATTGATGATATTAGATGGACTAGTATGAAGAGGAGGCAAGAATGATGACCAATGATGTAGGAATAAAGAGTATATAGAAGGGTCATAAGGTTTAAAGCAAGGAGGAAAAGCAAGGAAGCCATTCATGAAGAAAATTGCTCGGAACGCAAACCAAGAGTTGCTCCTTTGGCTCTGAAAATATGCTAGATGGAACGGCGTCGAAAAAACAAGCGATCTAGGCTTTTGAATCACTCCAATAGGAGTCCGGATGAGAAAATGACGTCCGTTTTACAATCCGAGCTCAAACAAAGAAGCTGTACAGGAATCTGCGCGTCCCGCGCTGAAGACGCTCGGATTGTCCCAAATCCGCTCGGATTGCTCCTAATCCGCTCGGATTCCTTCCCTTGCTACAATCCGAGCGTCTTGCTCCAAATCCGCTCGGATTCCCTTGCTACAATCCGCCCGTCCCGACACCAATCCGCCCGGATTCCAGTCCAGCGCAAATTCGTTCTTCAAGCTTTCAAGAAAGACGCCCTTCCTTCGAAAAATACCGGCTCCTCCCTGCTCTAAATCTCAAAAGTGTAATTACTAGTTTAGCCCTTAGTTAACCCTAATGCATCCACCTAATTTCCACTATAAATACCCTATTTGTAATAATCAAACCATCAAGTTTTCATTAGATTAGAACCAAGTTTTATTAGATTAAATCAAACTTTCTTAGATTAGATTAGGAGTAGATTAGAATAGATTAATCTCAATCTTTCCACACAAATTACACATTAATCTCTCCTTAATTATTGTTCAAGTTTATTATTCAAGTTTATTATTGGGTAATTGAAGATTATTGAGTTATTATTGGGAGATTGACAACCTTCCATCAATCAATCAAGTTTCTTCTATTATTCTTGCTTTATTATTTGGATCATCTTAAGTTGGTATAATTCCTTTACTCTTTAATCTTTATTGTTCATTTCTTCATTCTATTATCATGTTTATACTTGTTGTGATGATTGACACCATTAATGACATGTTTCCCATGATAATGAGTGAGTAGTCTCTTGCTAGGATTAGTGGGTAATTAGGGGAAACCAACATGGGATTGATTCATGCTTAAATTAATATGCTTTCATGGTTTATTTGCTTGCTTGTTATGATCTCAACTCATGCACATGTTATGTTTGATGAAATGCTAAGCCTATGAATCCTTGCATTTACTACCATCTCTTATCTTTTCAATGAGACTTGTAAGACATAAACCAACTCGAGTCTCATTAGACCATGCATGTTGTTGAGTAGGGAAGATTAAGTCGACTTGTAGATGTTGTACAATCTAATCGATTCGCTCCGGGACCCAAACTTTCCTAGGATTGTAAGATATAACCCAACTCAATCCATCACAACAATAATTGCTTGCTTATAATTTGAGAACATGTTTGTATGATCAATTCCCATGAATCCCCTATGACCCCATGATATCCTAGCATTTTTAATCAATTGTTTACATCTTTCCTTTTATTGCTTGTTTATTGCATCTATTAGATTAGAATCATCAACCCATTATAATTGTGACAACCCCAAGCACAACCATTATTAGATTGAATAATTTGAGTAACCACCGTCCCATGGATCGACCTCGACTTACCACTAACTAGTTGTATGTTGAGTATTATAAATGTGTTTGATTGGATGAGTGACGACATCATCCGGATCAAAATGGCGCCGTTGCCGGGGACGGTGTTGTTTATTTGAATTGTTCTTTTGTCTAGTTTTAGTTGTGCTTCTTTTTCTTGAGTTTTATTGTACTTGTTCTATTTCACATGCTCAAACATGTCTACATTCACTTTTTGGCAATATAAAAATGAATCATTTGATAAATATGTTGCAAGATTTGAAGATTATATGACTCATGCTTGGCATCATGGTTTTACTCTTTCAAATTATGAAGCATGTTGTGTTGTTTATGATGGCATGAACCTTGAAACCCGCAACTTGGCATTTCACTTGAGTGGTGGTAGGATATGTGAGATGAGTTGTGAGGAATTTTGGAAATTTGTTGAGTTCATGACCATTCATTGTCTTAAGCAAACTATACATGACATATTTGAGAGTGCCAAGGAAGGTATAGAAGCGATAAAAATCACATTTCAAAAATTCATTGAGGAAAACTATGATGAAAAACAGATTTGTGAGGATGAGAAACCTTCCTATAACCTTGAGCCAACCTACTATGCCCACAAAATTACCCCACCTTGGGAAGATGGAGTGCTTGATGAGGAGAGTGATGATGAGGAGGATTACATTCTTGATTGTGAAACTAATGCTTGGATGCCGTCATTCTACTCTTCTTGTGTTTCAATGAACTCAATCTCCATGGAATTTGATGTTAATGGAAAAAGTGAGAATGATATGGATGTGAGCTTGAGTGAAAACTCACCCTTTGAGGATGATATATTTGAGGGAGACAATTGTGTTGAACTTGGTGAGCCTTGTTACGACAACCCCTTTGATAATGGACCTTGTTGGGATGAGGAATATGATGAGGACATTTGGGAACCCCAAATAGACACCCTTAAAATCACCTTGGATGATAATGAGAGTACTTGCATTGAATGTGGTGATTTTGACTATTTGGAGGATGAGTTGAGAGAATTGCCAACCAACTACCCATTTCATGTTCCTTCCATCCATCATTTCTCTTATGATTTTTGTTATAATGATCTTGATATGCTTGTTCGGTCTTTTACTTGGGCATTATTTCATTGCATAATCTTGTGTTGCTATGCATGCCTATTCATGTCCCACTCCCAAGAATTTGACCGACTTCTACGTGCTTTGAGTGCTAGTGATGATTTTCCATGAAATTGTTTATTAATAATCTTTGGTTTAATGGAGTTCCTCAATAAACCATTAATTTGTATATATGCATTTAGTGTAGTTTGCATTGTATTATATCTCACATGATTCATGTAGTTAGTTGCATATAGACTAGAATTCATGCATAATCACTAATGGCCAAACCTATTCATTTCTACACTAGAAATAGTGTTTAAATCGGTTTGGGGAGGTTTGATCATAGGTGACCATAGTTTACTAGAAAGCATGCATCATATAATATAGTTTAGATTGCATTCATTTGTTATATATGTCATATAAAATTGCATTTAGCTAGAGCATGCATGCATTCATATCATATCATTGCATTTGTACTTTATTTCAAAAAATCAAAAAAATCCAAAAACATGTTTTCCTTTTTATTCCTACTCCTACATGTACATTGAGGACAATGTCCAAAATAAAGTGGGGGATGGGAATTTATATTCCAAAAATGCATAAAAATTGAAAAATTTCGAAAAATCCCAAAAATATGTTCTTTTAATTTCATAAAAACAAAAACCATAAAAAATTGAAAAATCCAAAAACATGTTCATTTCCTTTGTAGTGTAGTCTTGTATATATTGTTTTGTATATATTGTGTTTGTTTTATCCTTGTTCACATTGATCGACTACGCCACATCCGAGACATGAGGATACTGAAGACCGCATGGTATGATCTTTCCAATCTCCTTTTTCCTCTTTATGTTAATGACTATGTGGCTTTATTTTGATTGATGCGGTATAACAATGTGAACTTAGGACTTGCATTTAGTTTATATGGCATATTAGTTGGTAGAATCATTTGCATTAGGATGTTTATATGCTAGTTGCATCATGGCATGTAGTTGCATGTTAGAGAAATTTTGCGAAACCGTCTACTTGGGAAGCTTGACAAGTGTATATAGGTCCTAGTAGATGCCTTTTGTTCTTAAGACTTTGCTTGTTAGAATACTTGTAAAACACCCTAGGATGTGTCATGCTAGTATCCTTTGACCCATGGTTTAAGGCCTAGTCAAGAGTACCTTGTGGTGTGATAACTCCTTGGCTACCGTTTATTCCAAGGTGACCCTTGAAACCATGCATCCATCATTCATTCCATGTTCTACCATACATTTTGTCATCAAAGGGAATGGGCACAAAAAGAAATCAATTTGAGTTCAATGAAATGAAAAATGAAAGAAAGTTTGCAAAATGCATCAAAAGAAAAGAGGAGCAAAAATAAAACTCCTATGCTTCAAATATAAGGCACCCTCACTACATATGGGGTGACTTTGAAAATGTTCAAAAGAAATGCACAGAAAGTTGTCAAATGTTGAAATGCCAAAAATCAAAAGAAATGGCAAGAAAGTGTTCTCAAATATTATATGCCACATGAAATTGGGGGGAAAAATAAAAACAAAAGCAAACTCCCAAATGAAACTCAAATTCTATCGATCCCTTTATCCATCGTATCCATTTTTGTGCATGGTAGAGAGGGGACGACCCTTCTTCTTGTCTAGGGAAGAGGGGGAATTCCGCGATCCTCCAGTGTTTCTAACGCCATAGGGAGTCTACTCTTGACAAAAGCATTTAACAATTGAGGACAAAGGTACCCTAGCTTGACACAACTTGGAGGTGATTTATTGGTATCCTTCTAGGCTTAGTAGTTTGAACAAATTGCATCTATGAAGGATTGTGTACCCTTGAATTGCTTCCCTTGTAGATAATTTCCGCCACTTGATGAGGGAGTGGCTATTCTTTTTGTAGATGCATCCATTATGTGTTTTTGTGTGCTTAATGTTTGGATGTGTCGCCATTTTGGCAAGCCCCACCTTGCCTTGCAAGAAGGCATCCTACCTCATGGTTGTCTTGTTGTGAGTTGAAGGGGCGGAGTGAGACCCGCTAATTGTCTCATATCGGCTATATTATTAGGTTAGTTTAAATAAAGGTCTAGTTTTAGTCACCTCTTTACTCGGGACGAGTAAAGGTTCGGTTTGGGGATATTTGATGTGACCATTATTTGCGCACATTTAGTCCCCTAATTGAGCCTATTTTGCATACTATTATAACATTCTATGGCCATTTTATCCGTCAAAACCTTCCTATTTGCTTTTCTATCGCATTTCATATGTTTTGTAGAAAAGGAGATAATAAGGCGGAAATTCCCGTCTTTCGTGCATATTTGGAACCTTATTGATGATATTAGATGGACTAGTATGAAGAGGAGGCAAGAATGATGACCAATGATGTAGGAATAAAGAGTATATAGAAGGGTCATAAGGTTTAAAGCAAGGAGGAAAAGCAAGGAAGCCATTCATGAAGAAAATTGCTCGGAACGCAAACCAAGAGTTGCTCCTTTGGCTCTGAAAATATGCTAGATGGAACGGCGTCGAAAAAACAAGCGATCTAGGCTTTTGAATCACTCCAATAGGAGTCCGGATGAGAAAATGACGTCCGTTTTACAATCCGAGCTCAAACAAAGAAGTCTGTACAGAATCCGCGCGTCCCGCGCTGAAGACGCTCGGATTGTCCCAAATCCGCTCGGATTGCTCCAAATCCGCTCGGATTCCTCCCTTGCTACAATCCGAGCGTCTTGCTCCAAATCCGCTCGGATTCCCTTGCTAAAATCCGCCCGTCCCGACACCAATCCGCCCGGATTCCAGTCCAGTAAATTGTTCTTCAAGCTTTCAAGAAAGACGCCCTTCCTTCGAAAAATACCGGCTCCTCCTCCCTCGCTCTAAATCTCAAAAGTGTAATTACTAGTTTAGCCCTTAGTTAACCCTAATGCATCCACCTAATTTCCACTATAAATACCCCATTTGTAATAATCAAACCATCAAGTTTTCATTAGATTAGAACCAAGTTTTATTAGATTAAATCAAACTTTCTTAGATTAGATTAGGAGTAGATTAGAATAGATTAATCTCAATCTTTCCACACAAATTACACATTAATCTCTCCTTAATTATTGTTCAAGTTTATTATTCAAGTTTATTATTGGGTAATTGAAGATTATTGGGTTATTATTGGGAGATTGACAACCTTCCATCAATCAATCAAGTTTCTTCTATTATTCTTGCTTTATTATTTGGATCATCTTAAGTTGGTATAATTCCTTTACTCTTTAATCTTTATTGTTCATTTCTTCATTCTATTATCATGTTTATACTTGTTGTGATGATTGACACCATTAATGACATGTTTCCCATGATAATGAGTGAGTAGTCTCTTGCTAGGATTAGTGGGTAATTAGGGGAAACCAACATGGGATTGATTCATGCTTAAATTAATATGCTTTCATGGTTTATTTGCTTGCTTGTTATGATCTCAACTCATGCACATGTTATGTTTGATGAAATGCTAAGCCTATGAATCCTTGCATTTACTACCATCTCTTATCTTTTCAATGAGACTTGTAAGACATAAACCAACTCGAGTCTCATTAGACCATGCATGTTGTTGAGTAGGGAAGATTAAGTCGACTTGTAGATGTTGTACAATCTAATCGATTCGGCTCCGGGACCCAAACTTTCCTAGGATTGTAAGATATAACCCAACTCAATCCATCACAACAATAATTGCTTGCTTATAATTTGAGAACATGTTTGTATGATCAATTCCCATGAATCCCCTATGACCCCATGATATCCTAGCATTTTTAATCAATTGTTTACATCTTTCCTTTTATTGCTTGTTTATTGCATCTATTAGATTAGAATCATCAACCCATTATAATTGTGACAACCCCAAGCACAACCATTATTAGATTGAATAATTTGAGTAACCACCGTCCCATGGATCGACCTCGACTTACCACTAACTAGTTGTATGTTGAGTATTATAAATGTGTTTGATTGGATGAGTGACGACATCATCCGGATCAAAGCCGCAGAGTGACGATAGCAAGGTGTACTTACGTTCTTGCGAAAAGAGCGTAGAAAGACAAATTGGTAAGCAAGACGAAGAAGTCTGCTACCGACGGAGATAAAACTCCTACACCTTAGAGATCGAGCGCTTTGATCGTAGAACCAACAGACCAAGAAATTCGACGTGCTATGTTCATCACGAACACGAACCCAATGGGACAGGACACCCATGCTCAAAGTCGGGTGTGAAATTATCATAACCCTAGTTAGGAAGAGACACACGACACTACTAGCCACCCCAAAGATTAAGAGACAGGACACCCATAACCCACAGGAGGTTTTTATTATTAACAGAAACATAGAAAAGAGCAACAGCATGAAAAAAGGAACTAAGACCACCGAAGCCAGCCAACCCAACGCCTCATCCAACCCACCTTAGACCAGCCCGAACTCACCTCCAAACAACACCAACTCCAACACTAACCCACTTCAGTTAAGACCACAGCAAATTCATCACAACACCCAGGGTAGACAAAAGAGCAACCCGCCAACACCAAGGAAACCCAAACACCAACGATGACCACAAGCTAACCCAGACGAAAACCCGAAACCAGCCCCAAATAAGACTTACATGCAACCACACTAAGGTACACAGACCTAGACAGAGACCTAAAAAACTCAAAAAGGGTCAATGACACTACAACGAAACCCGTTACACCAAAAGACACCTCCCAGGACCACCGTCATACAAGCAAACAGACCAGAACCAACACCGACGGATACAAGAGGAAAGTGAAAACGGACCAAAAGGTGGGGGGAATGGGGAGATCATCTTAACAGACCCAAAAAGACACCCTCAAAAAGCAACATAAAAAAACAGACGGATGAGCTATACTCATCGACACTTACGGAAAAAACGGGACCAGAGAACCACCCCAGAGGTGGGGGGAATGGGGGGATCACCCTGGGATGGAACCAAAAACGATGGTGACAGGACAAGGGGACTGAAGGGCGGGAACGAAAGTGAGCCTTGACCCAAATCCGATGGGGGAAACCCATCCCAAAGACAAACAACAAAAAGACACAGGAAAACATCATACAGAAAGAGGGGGAAAACCCCAGGGGCCGGGGAACACACTCGGAGACGCATGCAAGTCTGAACGAAGCAAAGAAAAGAGATCGTAGGGGAAAAGGAAGGTCACCGAGGAAACCACCACAGACAACACCCAACCGATGAACGACCGACAAAATCGAAACAAAAGGGATCAATGGATGGAGGATGCACGGAGGACGGTGAGAAGAACGTTTGCCGGAGATAGGTTATGGGATGACCACATCTCCGGCGAAAGGGCAGTAGCAGGTGGGAGGAAAGAGTGTGGATGGAGGCGGCGGTGGCACAAGATTAATTAGGGTTTGTTTTTGGGGTTTTTTGAGAGATAAAAGGGAGAGTTTGAATTTAGAGAGAGAGTCGTTTATCTTAATAGCTTCGAGCGTTATTGAGACCTTGGTTGAATGATTTACATCTTTCCCATGTTTTCCTCATTATTCCCCCTCCTAATTTCTTCTTTTCCTTCAACTCCATTTTCTCCATGCCTAACTAACAACTTTTCAAAAATATTAACTTATATGAAAAAGATTACAAAATTAACTTATGACGTGAAAGACACAAGGGCAATATTGATGCTGGTATTCTTTTCGGAGTAATAAGAGCCTAACAACTTAAGTTGAGGCACAAGACCAGGGGCGGAGGTAGGATTTGAAGTTATGTCGGGCTAAAATTTTGAAATTGTAGAAACAAAAAAATTTAGGTTCGAAATTGGGTGGAACCTATATTTATAACTTATGAGCCGAAAATGATAATATGTTGAATTTGTATGTGAGTAAAATTTTAAATAAAGTACCTTTCAATTTCACGAGAATGTTTTGTTTTACGAGAAATAAAGTACTATCCATAAATGCTAGGAGTACAAAAAGTTGAGAATAAGACGGAGTAATTTTGAAAAAGAAACACACATATCCAATTTTTTTTGTTTTAACGAATTTAGTAATTTAATTTTATAAATTATCGACTATTATATTACGGAGTATATTTTTATAAAAATAAAAGTCAATGATTCACCTCGGTAAAACGAAAACTCATATATGAAATAACGGGGAGAGAGTAATTTAATTATCAGCAACTCTCCTATACCAACTAATAATTTTTTTTTTTTTGGTTACACACCGATTAATAAGTTACAGAGTATATTTTTATAGATTATGAAAGTCAAAGATTATCCTCGGTAAAAAGAAAAACTAAGAGAGTATCATTAACTTTTAACTTCATTTATTGGAACTCTTTAAAAAGAGGTGTTGGGAATGGGGTTTGAACCCCTGCCATTTATCCATTGAATTGTTCTTATAGCAAGTATTCCAACCACATGTGCTACCCTAATGCCATGCACAATTTGAAAGCAAAATTTATTTAACCCAAATTCATATAGGGCTATAGCCCATATAGCCCAAAGGCTAGATCCGCCCCTGGGCACAACTAGACTTTATTTTGAGGAAATAAAGAGTTGTTATATATAGAAGGGAGCTTTGGGTTATAATCTTATCATTTACCCTTATTTTTTTAGGGTTATTTCATAACAATAATCCATCCTATAATTGGTGATCTGCAATAATCACTCCATCGTATCAATAATCCCAATTAAATCCAACCTAAGCACCATATCTTCTAATAACGAACCGGCTGATATGTTTTTAAGTTTATGTTGGAATATTTGATATTTTTTTGGACAACCTAGCTGGTATATGTGATGTTTATGTGTAATATTTTCAAGTGATGAATAAAGTACTTGGTTTATTTGATACACAAACATAAAAAAATATCAGCTGGTTCGTTATTAGAAGGTATTGTACTTAGGTTGAATTTAATTGAGAGTATTAATAGGATAGAGTGATTATTGAATACCACCAATAGGATGAATTATTATTATGAAATAAATCTTTTTTATATCAAATGGAACACCTCTTTAAACAATTTCTTGTTTTTGATTGGATTAGTTAACTAGATTTGTAACCCCTTAAACTTAATTTTGAATAAAAAAAGTGGAATAGATACACCAAGTAGGTAAAGCAAGAGGAAGTTATAGGAAAGTTTCAAAGAAAAATATGAAACTAGGAGGGGTGTTTTGTATAGAAATGAAAAGACAAAAGGATATAGAATTTAAACAAGAGGATGGAGAGAAATGGTATAAGAAGGTGTTGAAGAAATATAATTGGCCCCTATCTTAATTGTGTAGAAATATAATTGGCCCCTATCTTAATTGTGTAGGAAATTAGGGCAGTTCTTAGCATTGTTTAACTAACTCTCGATAGTTTTTAAAGGCCAACCAAAAGTGACAAATATGTAAGTCAATTGATAATTCTTTACAAAGGAAATTGTCAACATTACACCCCAAATGTCAAAGAAAAATAATCATATTATTATGTTCTTGTAATTTTTTTTTTTTTTTTTTTTTTTGAAGCAGTAAAGAGAGGTATCCTATACTATACAAACCCGACTCTCGGAGTCGGATTTCATTATTACATCATTAGCATAAGAAACTAAACTAGAGATAGGGGTGATAAGCAAAGTAGGCTTCTTGAGGGGACGATCGGAGTTGGCCATGTGCAAACGTTTCGTTCCTTTTCCTTATTAGCTACGCATCAAAGAAGTACCTGCAACAAGACACACTTACGCCACGATGACATAGAAATTTCTGCGAGGGGTATCTACTTGTAGAGCAAGTAGATAAATTGTGCCTTGGAGATTCATCTCCTTTGCTATAATCCTTCTTCGGAGTGATAATTCTCCTTTTCTTTTTCTCTTTTACTTGATGAACCAGAGGGCACCTGCGAAACAAAGGCGTACTAGGGCCGCACTAAAAACCTTCAACCGAAAAAGAGAACTTACACGTCACGGGAGAAGTCGAAGATACGGAAGGCTGATGGTCCTCAGTAGAAGTTGAAACAACGGAAGGTTGATGCTCATTAGAACCAAAATGAGGTTTAGGGCAAATAAAGGTGGTATTATCAGTCAAGGAAGAGAAAGCCAAATTAGAATCCTTAGTAGAGTTACTGAAGGAGGCATGACTGATATGAGTATCCAGAGGGGTGAAGTTGTCGCCTAAGGAGGATACACTCAAACTTGGAGCAAGGGGTTTAACGTTGGTGATGTCTAGAGAAGGCGCATCTTCTATCACGGTCTTGGAAATCCCCCTTCTAGAACTCCTCCTTCTTTTCTTTGTCTTTTTACAGATTTCTTTTGTAGTGACTCCCTTGTTAGTAGTCTCGACATTAAGGACCCGAATCGTTATGACCGACAAATTCCTTTTCTGATAAAAACTCCAACTCTTTTCTTTCGAGGAGCTTTTGGTAAGATTGTCTAGGCATCCTTAAACGTGAGTTTCCTCCACCCTTTTTAGAGAACTCTACAATTGGCTTAATAGAAACCTGCTCTTTCTTTAAACCGGTGCCTAAATCCGCGCCACAGACACTAACATCATCTGGTACCTCCATATTCACCCTTTCTGTAGTACCAGAAACCACACCACAATTGCTACAATCATTTGCCACTTCTATGCTCACACTCTCGAAAATCTTAGCATCCATACAAGAATCAGAAACTTGAACATGGTTCTTATTGAGCGTATCCACATCAACCACATTAACACACTCCAAAACTCTTTTACCATTCTCCTTTATGAGAAGGTGACCTTTTTTTTTTTTTTTGGTGTAATGTGAGTATATATTATATCAAAAGAATAAACAATAGAATTCTGGGGTTACAAGAGGTTACGGGATCAAGTCCCATAACAAACATAATCAAATCACTATTCTTGCGTTCAGGGTTCGAATCCAACCGCATTTCCATATTTTCTCTTAACTCTCTTCCTTACATCCTCCTCTATTCGTGTAGCAACAATTTCAGGTCGTATCACGCAATCATTGATTCTTGCATTGTTCCTTTGAAACCAGATTGAGTATGTAAATGCATTGAACATAGCCACCTTTACCTTCCATTGAGCACTATCTCTCTTGGTTGCAATTAGGCCATTCACCGTAGGAAAGCATCCATCAAACCAATGAACTAAGCAGTTTTGAATTCTGACAGTATACACACAGGTAGTGAACAAGTGCTCTACTGTTTCAGGAAGTAACTGACAGAGCAGGCATAGGTCATCAGCACAGCATCCGAACCTCACAAGTTTGCTCTTCACACTCATGCCCTCATGCATTCTAAGCCAGGTAGTCATAGAATGTTTGGGCACATTCCAATTGTTCCATACAATTGCAGGCCAGTCAAGGAGGATATGATCAGGTGAAAGCCAATCATACCCATTTCTGATAGAATATCCTTTAGGATTCACAGTCCAGCTGCCATTCTCATAGCCAGTTTTTAATTTTTCTTTAACTTTGCATATGGACTTCCATACCCAGGTAGCATCAGCAGGTGGAGTATAGCAGTGCCAGTCTTGATCTTTAATATAAACATCATTCACCCATTTGATCCATAGTCGATCTGCTTTACAATAAATCCAGTCCACGAGTTTGCCCACTGTGGCTATGTTCCAGGTATCTGCTCTCCTAATTCCCAAGCCACCTTCATTTTTTGGCAGTGTGACCTTATCCCAGGCGACCAAAGGAACTCTATTGTAAACTGTTGACCCATCCCATAAGAAGTTTCTGCAGATTGCCATAATGCGATTTATAATGCATTTGGGAATTACGAATATCTGTGCCCAATAATTCTGAAGGGTGTTCAGAACAGCGTTGATAAGAGTCACCCTACCAGCATAGGACAACTTTTTTGCTCCCAGACTTCGTATTCTAGCAACCATTTTTTCTGTAAGGGCGCTGCATTCATGCTTAGTAAGTCTTCCTGCTTTAATTGGCACTCCCAGATATTTGAAGGGCATTGTGCCTTCTCTGAAACCAGTGACCATTTTAATCCCTTCCTTAATGTTTTCATCAACTCCATTAAAAAAGATTTCTGATTTAGCATTATTCAATACTAGACCAGAGGCTTTAGAGAACGAGGAGAAAGATCTCATGAGCAACCAAATTGACTGAGGATTTCCTTTACAAAACAGAAGTAGGTCGTCTGCAAACATGAGGTGGGTGAGTTTTAACTTCTTGCAAAGGGGGTGGTAATGAAATGGCCATCTGCTGGTGGCAAGATTAATCAACCTGGTTAGGTACTCCATACAAATAGTGAAGAGAAGGGGGGAGATAGGATCCCCCTGCCTCAGACCTCTATATCCTTTGAAGTACCCAAAATTGCTCCCATTTAAAGATAGAGTGTAGGTGGGAGTGCTGACACATTGCATTACCAGCTGAGTAAATTGAGGTGGAAAGTTTAGCCCATGTAGCATTTGTTCAACAAATTCCCACTCAATTGTATCATAAGCTTTTTGCAAATCTATTTTGAATAGGCATCTTGGAGTCACTGCTTTCCTTGTATAGAGATGGACAATATCTTGGCATATAAGAACATTCTCAATGATAGACCTGCCTTTAATGAAAGCACCTTGATTCTCATGGATGATGTCAGGGAGGACCAAGGCTAATCTATTGCACAACAGTTTAGAGATCACCTTATATCCCATATTACAACAAGCTATGGGTCTAAAATGGCTCACATTTGTTGGTCTGTCATTTTTTGGAATGAGGGTAATATTTGTAGCATTAACTTGAGTAAGCATTCTTCCAGAATTGAAGAATTCCATAATGGCACTACAGAAATCCTCTCCCACTATATCCCAGGAATCTCTAAAAAATCCACTAGTGTACCCATCTGGCCCTGGAGCTTTGTCTTTAGGGATATTAAACACCACCCCTTTGATTTCTTCTTTAGTTACAGGGGCTAGTAATGTATTAGTGTGATCTGCATTGCATATAGGACCTGTTTGCAGGACCACAGTTCTCACTTGCTCAGTCCTCTTTTGGCTTCCAAGCAGTCCTTGATAAAAGCTCAGGAATGCTCTCTGAATACTGCTTGTATCAGTACAGAGATTACCCTTTTGGTCCTCAATTTGGACAATTTTATTCCTCGGACAACGTGATTTAATGGCAGAGTGAAAGTAAGCAGTGTTGCTGTCACCTTCATTAAGCCACTTGACTTTAGCTTTCTGCTGTAGGAAGCTATCTCTAGCTTTTGTCCAAAAATTTACCTCCTTCAAGGCCTGTAATTCTAGAGTAATGAGTTCAGAGCTATCATAGTTATCTTCAATTTGCAGTTGTATATCCTCCAGATTGTTGATGGCTTGACTGGCTCTTAATTCAACATCAGAAAAACAGTTGCTGTTCATATCTCTGAGGTCTCCCTTTAAGGCTTTCAATTTCTTCACCAAACCAAACATTTTGGATCCTTGGATTTGCTGGTTCCAATTGAGTTTGACAGTCTCAAGGAATTTAGGGGATTGACTCCACATATTAAGATACTTGAAACTAGTATTCCTTCTTCCATCCAGTTTTGTATTCCTGACAATACAAGGTGTGTGATCCATGATTCCTTCAGGGTGGAAGTGAGCATTCATATCAGGGAAAATATCTAGCCATTCATTATTGATCAGGAATCTATCAATCTTGCTGTATTTCCTATGGTTAGGATCTTGTTTGTTGTTCCATGTGAAGTAAGCTCCAGTAGCATGTATATCAGTCATGCCACAGTCAGATAGGCAGTCCACAAAAGTTTCCATATCCTCTGGTTTGGTGGCAGCACCTAGCCTCTCATCAGGTGAAGTGACTGTGTTAAAATCACCTGCTAAAGCCCAAGGAGTACTTGGTGTAGCAAATTTTCGAAGGTTATCCCACAGAGCCAATCTTTCAGAGCCTTCATTAAAGGCATAAACAAAAGTAAGCAAGAAGCTTTGTTGGGAAGCTTTCACAGTTACTTTGGAATGGATGAATTGGGGGTCATATTGTATAATTTGAACCTCAAAAATTGTTGGTCTCCAAAGGAGCCAAACCCTTCCTCCTTTATGTAAACTACAATTTGTGGTGACACTCCACCCCTCCAGCATATTATGAGCTATATTACCTACATTACCACCATTAATTTTTGTTTCTAAAAGACCAAACAAACACGCTTCATGATTCTGAATAAAGCTTCTAATAATTTTTTGCTTATTAACACTATTCATACCCCTAACATTCCAAAAACCTATATTATTCATTATGGGGGGGGGTTTGGTTTGGGGTCACCATTATCCTCTACTTGAATTTCCACAATATCAACTTCTGCCTTATTTGTATCCTCCAGCACCTGAGTAGAATTATCACTATCATTACTAGTAGCATCAGGTTCAGGGTCTGGAATCCCAGCATCTGTTTCTGGAACAGTTGCTGAGTTAGACGTACCTGGAGTATCTGTTGACTCAGGTACTGGTTCATTCACCTGAGATGTCTCTGTTATTGTTGGTGATTTGGGTATGTCTGCAGAGGCTTCTTTTGTAACAGTTGGTTCTTTCCCCTGGGGTGGAGTCCCAGTCAAAGCAGGAAACTCTTTAGCAGAGAGCTTAGGGGCATTTCCAGTGTTAGGGAGTTTCCGCCAAACATTAATTGTTTTGGCATGAGGTTTCCTATGCTGATTTTTCCTGCAATTCTTACCTTCATGCCCTAGACCCTTACATTTCTCACACACAATTGGTTTCCATTCGTATTCTACCTTCAGCTGAACAATTTGCCCTTTGTCATCTCTAAATTTAACTGTTGATGGTATAGCTTGCCCTATCTTCAGCTCCACCATTGTTCTTGCAAATCCTAGCCTCGTTTTCTCCTTTGTGGCAGCATCAGATTTCACATAAGGGCCAACTAGTCCAGCAATGGATGGAAGACATGATCCCCAGAATTTGAGAGGCAGTCCATGTATACGAATCCATGCTGGTACCACTTTCACATCTTCCTTTAAGAGGTTAATCTGCTCCTGCCAGGGTTTCACTATCAGAGGTTTGTTATCAAACATATGATAACCCGCATTCAGAACTTCCTCTTTATTTTTCATTTCCTTAAACCTTACCAAAAAAATTCCATTAGGTAAGAAGGAAATCTTGTCAATACCATGTTTACCCCATATTCTATTCACATATCCCTGCACCACCTCCCATGGTGGGTTAGCTCCTAACACGAAACAAAACACTGCCTGACTCCAATAGGAGATTTCTTCACTGACATCTTCAGTTGTGAATTGTAGGAGGTCATCCTTTTCAGAGTTGTTGTTCTCATCTGTTTTGTCTGCTGTTTCAGCAGCTTCAGATTTGTTTCCATTCTTCTTATTTCGTTTGGTCACCCATTTTATGTTGGCATCTGGGTTCTCCTCATCTTCAAAGGAGAGTCCAGGGATCCCGTTAACTTCATGCATGGATTTTGTACGTAGCACATCTTCCACCTCAGGTCCCTTCTGCTTTGTTTCTGTCCTTCCATCACGTTCTTTAGCTACTTCAGATTTACTAGAGCTAGCAAAGCTAGTCCTATGCTTTACCGGGGACTTGGATGATGAAGATCGGGCCATTAAAGTTGAATTGATGATGAATTGTTGCTGTAAAGTGGCTGGCAAAAGCTGCAGGCGGCTGAAAAAGATTAGGACTCTAATCTTTTTCCTTAATCTCCTCTAAATCGCACTATCTCTCTCTATCACTAACCCATTTTTCTAGGACATAATGTTAAAAAAGAAAGCTCAGCTGCGCAACTCTCATCCAGAAATTCAGAGAATGGTGGCGGACCCAAATCAGCCACAAATGCGCTGAAATCATCCCTGCTTTCAGAATGCACCAGCCGGGAATCGAACCCGGGTCTGTACCGTGGCAGGGTACTATTCTACCACTAGACCACTGGTGCTTATTAAGAAGGTGACCTTTTACCACATCTAATTCCCTTAAAACATTCTTGTTTCTTGGTTCAACCACCAAAGCCTCAAGCAGATCTAATTGAGCTTCAGAAAATATTTTCAACTTCATAAAAGCAATTGCCCTACGAAAAAGAGCCTTAACATTTCGGGGGGGAAGAATCCAAAATCATGGAGCACAAGTCTACTGCAGCTTGGTACTCCTCAAGTTTCAGTGCACAAGCAGCAAGATTAGAATTAAGAGAAGTAGCAAGGTCAGAAACAGATTGGACATCACCACCCTCAATAACTCCGATACTCAAACCAAGAAGCCTGCAAGCTTCATCGTAACAAGCTGCAGCCCTATTAAAAAGATTTTGCCTAAAGAGAGTATTCCCCTTGTCTTTAAGCTCCTTTACCTCGAATAAAGGTGACTCCTGAAGATTCATAATACGGCGTAACATCCGTTCCCCATCACCCTCCATAAACCCATCATTCACATGGACACAAGCAAACTTTTCCAAAAAATTATTAAGACCAGTTGAGAAAGACATTGCTTCAAAACTGAAGAGGAGTTAACAAAGTACCCAGCAACTCCAAAAACTTAAAAAACTAATAAAACCACTAATAAACAAGAACCCCTATTCACAGACGATAAACCAGCTAGAATTATTCAAAGAGAAACCAACACCCACAACAAAAAAACCTCAACAAGATGATCGGCGAAAGAAAAGACAAGAATGACCCAACCACAGCCCACAAGAAACCGAAACAACAACATGCAAAAGGAAGGATCAAACCTGGACGAGAACGAAATCCGATCAAAATCGATTAAAAATCGATTAAAATCGACGCAAATGCTGACTGTCGAGCAAAGGTAGAGTGAGATGTAGAAATTAAGGGGGCAGGAAAGCCTCGCCGGCAACCTAAAAAGGCGACCGAAGAAGTCGCCGGCGAGAAAGGAAATAAAGGGTTATTTTAGGGGTTTATTTTGGGGTTTCTCTCTCCTCGATTGTTCTTGTAATTTTGAATTCTACATTTTAGAGATAATCAAAGCAACACCATCCCACTTTTCGATTTACCAACTTTAGAGATGACGAAAGTTTTTCATTTTAGAGTTTCACCTTTAGTAAGCCTGACACGTAATCCCTTAAATCTACTCCAAAATGAATTTTAATTTTGTGTGGACACACTTTAAATACTTTGACAATTAATAAGTTAATACTTTCTCCATTCCGATCATTTATTTTTCTTTACGGTTGATACAACAATCACGAAGGCAGGAGGAGACCATTGTAGGTCTAGTTATTGGATGACGTGTAGACCAAAATGTAGATGGTGATCAAATTACCCATAAAGATAAAATAGAGAGGTAATCAAATGACTAACACTAAAATGAAATAGGTATACAAATGATCGGAATGGAGGGATTATATGTAAAATATTGAACTAAAATATTTAGCTTACAACTTTACATGAAATGTCTTTCAAAAAGTTATATTTTCAACAAATACAAATACAAATAATATATATAATTGGAGAAAATATTTTAAAACTTTTGTTTAAATAAAAATATAGAATTAAATGAGTATTACTGACGAATATTGATCAAGATTATGAAAAACAACTATTTCTATGACATCTCACATTCACTTTTCTTTTTTAACATTATTTTTACCGCTGATCAGAATGTGCTTGGCTTTAAAGCTTTTGTTGCATCACAAATATTATTTGTGTATGGAGTAATATGTAAAGTACTTTCTTTATCATTTGATTCACTACATGAATTTTTGGGATGAATCTTTTTACTATTTAGCTACTATGGAGTAATTCACTAGATTTTTATTTTGAGTCATTTAAATAAATTCGGTGCATTCCATTTTTGGTTAAATTTTAACCGTAAAAAGATAAATATATTTCATGTAAGGTATGTGGATACCACTATTCGTCCACCTCAAATATTTATTTACGTTCTTTGGCCATTTTATGATGAGTAAGTCTTTCTTAGAAAGGCATTATCCGTTTTAAGATAAAAACGGATTAAATATGCTTTCTACTTGCATATATATGAAAAATATTTTCTTAGTCCCTAGACACTCATCGTTTCATTTCATCTACCATAATTGACCCGTTTTAAGTTTAATAAGATATTGTCATCTTAAACAAGAATGTGTGCTTGATGACATATGTATAATGGTGTTGATAAGTGTATTTATATGCGATTCATATCCCTAAACAATGCATTTATGCTTTTTTTTATCTAAATGCGATGTATTTATTGAAATATCGCTATTCCTGTCTTGCTTTCCTATTTTGCAGCTTTTTTTTTTTTTGAAAAAGATGAACGATATATTAATAAAACAAGAACGCGAAAACGCGATAAATAGTTCAGTACATACTAGGGGGAGGGTCAGGAGAAAATGGAGTACAAGCATGGGCAATATCCGAGTTATACAAGGCTAAAACAAAAGGGGGTACATAATCCCAATTATAAAAACCATCATTGGAGCTCGAGTCTGTCAAAGCGTACTTGGAAATTACATCCGCAATATGGTTTGTATACCGCTTCTCATAGATGATGATCGTTGAAGTTGAAACTTTTAATCGATCCCTGCACTCCAAAATGATATTATCATAAGGCCCGCAAGGAGCCGAGTTACTCAAAATTGCATTAACCGCAAGAGTACAATCGGAACTTATAATAAATTTCTCATGACTGGAAGCCGTAAAACCAAGACTATCCGTTATCGCAAGAAACTCATAAATGAACGGGTTATGGGCAAGGATTCTAGGGGACCAACCAGTAATCCACACACCCAAAGGAGAACGGGAAACACATGCAATACCATCAAGAGAAGAGCTAAGAGAAAAGGCCGCGTCAACGTTAATCTTAGACCAACTAGGCGGTGGAGGGGCCCAACGGTTTGGGTATAAAGGGGTAGCCTATGGGAGGGGGTTATGGTTGTGAGACGGGTGGGAAGTGGTGTGCTGGTAGTGGGTTTACGGGCATGGGTGGTGCGAGTTTAGGTCATGACCAGGGAAGTTGGGAGCGAGGTCAGAGGGGCAGGTACCATGATTATGGGCAGCGCTCCATTGGGAGGCAAGAAAGGTGGAGTGGCTAACCCATTTGGAGTTAATAGGAGAGCTATTACGAGAGAAGATGAGGTCATTTCGCCAAAGCCAGAGGCGCCACACTAAAAAGGAGAAAAGAGGCACCCAAAATTTATTAGGAGAAGTGCAGTTATTTTTTATCCAAGGTTGAAGGGGAAAGGAGTAGAAGTTCGGGGGGAGGGCGTAGTTTTCCCACACATAGAGAGCATGGGTACATTCAGAGAGGATATGCAGCGTTGATTCATCAATAGAGAGGTTAAAGCAGGCTGTACACTGAGGGGAAAGGAATGATTGATTTTTTGTAAAGGGATGAAAAGTTTGATGCGAGGTTGAGAAGGAATGTCCCAAAGCCAGCACATGTTAATCGAGGGCACGATATGGTTTGAGTCGCCTAAGATGTGGCCATAAGATGCTCCGATAGAGAATTTATTCTTCAAGGCAAGGGAAGAATAAATGAGGTCAGGTAGAGGAGTGGAAGGGAGGGGAGTAGAAAGGATGGCTTTAGTGATGGGGGGGGGGGGGGGTGGGAGGTTATACTCTAGAGAGTCAAGGTCCCATTTTCAGTCTTTTATAATTTTACAGAGCATGTCAGTGTTAGAAGAAGGGGAGAGGGGGCCATGTAGGTTGTTTCTTAAGGGCTCAAGGGGGGACCAGTTGTTATTCCAAAGGCGAATGTCAGAGCCATTCCCAATAGATCAAGTGAGGGAGGGCTGGAGGAACGACCATCCAGTACCTATGCCTTTCCAAATGTGTGAACCACGCCTAAAGGAGGGTTGGGAAGGGGGTTGTGTAAATATTTACTGTGAATGGCAATGGAAACAAGGTTACTTTTGAGGCAGACGATCTTCCAAGCAAGCTTAGTAGAATATGCGTCGTATAAGTGTCGGGCTTTTCTTATGCCGAGACCACCTTGGCTTGGGATCTCGTCACAATATCCCAATTAGTGAGATGGAGTTTACGAGAGGAGAGGCTGGCCCAAAGGAAAGACCTATTGGTTTTGTCAATTAGGGAGGAAGTAGAAGAGGTAAAAGGTGGAGGCAATTCATGAGATGGGACGGGATGGCGTTGAGAGTGGATTTGATGAGGTAGAGTCTAGCCGGACGGGAGAGGAAATGGGTCGTCAGGTTGGCTAGTTTTGCAAGAATCTTGTCAATTATTGGTTGGAGATCGGATTTGTTAAGTTTTCGAGGGATGAGGGGGAACCCAAGGTAAGTTCCAAGGTTGGGGCTTTCTTAATGCCGAGGGCGTCTTTGAAGAGAGCGATATTGTGTGTGGGGGGTTTGGGGGGGAGGGTAGTCTTTTTTGAGAAGAAAAGTTTGCTCTTAGAAGTGTTGATTTTTTGTCCCGAAGACAAGCAAAATTGGAGGAGGATATCCTCTAAGGCACAAAGATTTTTCTCCGAAGCCTTTCCAAAAAGGTGAATGTCGTCAGCAAAGAGCAGTTGGAAAAAGGCGGTTCCTCTTTTTCCAAGAGGGAAAGGAGTCCAATTGAAGCCAGCGCAAAATGAGTGAATGGAGTTAAAGAGGGCTTCTATGTAAAGAATAAAAAGATAGGGGAGAGGGGATGATATACATGCATATGAGATGTACTTCGTCATATCAAGTTGTCTTTAATTATGTTAAACCCGTTTTGTGGGTTTATAATTTGCAATGCTTAAATACTCTAAGCATCGTATTAGGTTAAGGACGTTTTTCTTTTATGCCTAAGTATACTCTCTAGTTTTTTATTCTTCATATTTTGCAACTTGAATTTCCGTGAATCTTTCACTAATCGGTAATCAATTTCCTTTTCGTTATTCATTTTTGTTCTCTAATTATGTCTTTCTTTATTACGTTCATCGTTCTTTCAATCATTTTTGCGAGGGTTGAAGGGGGATCGATGAATACTGATTAGTGGTTAATAAATTGATTAATTGCTTAGGCCGGCTTTAGCTTGTTTGTTACTTCATTTATCAATCAAATTGATTACTTACTTGTCTGGATTAATTGATTAGTTTAGCGAACTAGGATTAGTGCCGACCGGATAAAGACTAAGAAACACTTAACATATAATTGGGTTGACCGACTTAGTTATAAGACCGAAATTGATTAGTCTAGCGAATTATGATTATCGTCAACCGGATAAAGACTAAGAAAGACTTACAATAATTGGGTAGACCGACTTTTTTATAGCAACTGCATGCTAAGTTGCTATTCTAGAACCTATATCCTTAGGTAGTCCAGTTATGTTAATTGATCGGCCCTAACCACCACACACACCCCCAATTGATATATTTGAACCTGTCTTATTTACATTATCTTTAGTTACAGCTAAACTCAGTTATCGTGACCCAATAATCTAGCATCCATCTATAGATAATAAGCAGTTTAATTACGTTCATTATGATTCGTTTCTTACTCCACTATTTGCATTAGTTAGTGAGCATAAAGTTACTTAAATAGTTGGGATATTCTCATATGTACCTGTTTTGTGTGGATTTTACACAAGGCGAAATCAGGTCAGGGTAAAACTGTGTAGGGTTAACTAGCTCTAGGTAGTCTGTTAGTCAGATTGTCAGGGTACAATAATAAGTCGTAAATGAAATAACAACAACAACAAGACAAACAATTTTGTACGTGGAAAATCCTTGAATGGGAAAAAACCACGGGCACCAAGCCAGGAGAGAATTTCTGTAACACCCCCATACACCAAGTGCCTTACCAGGACCACTCAGGTATAAGGATGCTACCATCTCGGTTACCCGAGGCATGATAATCATATGACAATGAAGAAACATACTTTATTAAATAAGTTTAAGTGATTACATTACAAAACTAACTGTAAGCAAAATACAACTGTTCTCAAACTATAAACCAACTGAAAGGAACTGTTCTAATAAACACAATGGAAGACTAAAGACTACGATATGTGATGACTCCATCCCCACTAGATCCCACGCGTATCCAAGATATACCGCTAAGCAACCGCTCACCACCCCCGAATGGATCACCACGTTTTAAAACATTTAAACGGGTCAAGATTAAATCACACAACTTATATATATATATATATATATATCAATAATAAGACAAACAGACAAATTTGAATCACACACACACACACACACCACCAACCAATCCCCATCATCTCAATACTCGATCGTCCACCGGACCACCCGCCATGGGGACCGCAGCGTTCCCACCTAAGCCCCGCTCATCGTACGAGCGATAACCCCGTCCATTAATGTGCACATCCCCTTTCGTGGCGGGTTCCACGAAGGGCGAAACTAGGGCGTGAGATCACTCCCGCAAGTGACCCCACTCAGCCGAGAACGCATCTCGAGAACCATCAACAAACACAACCACAATCACAATCACAATCATCATATCAAACACCTAACTACAAAGACATCACCAATATCCCATTATGGGACTAATACCGAGTAGGAAATCCTACCCGGAAAGCACAACAAGCAGATTTGATCTACAAAATGTATCAAACGCCTCTTCTACGAATCCTCCTCCTAACACATAACACATAAAGACTACCAATCACTTACTACTCATAAAACCCCCCAATCTCTAAATTAGGGTTTAATCAATCCCAACAAAACGTTATGAAAATTATGTTAAAAGCTTACCCTCGACGCAAGGAATCCAACGACACGAAAAACGACAAGAACCGACCGTCCAACTCCGGAATTGCTAAGAATGCGATTAGGAAGATGAACTGGTTGCTTTCTCTCTTAAACAGGGTTTTAGGTTTTGTAAAAGTGAATTAAAACAATGACGAATATGTTTAAATACCTTAATCGCATAATTAACAAAACCCGAGAAAACTCCCCGTAAAACCGGACACTCGATCGAGTACCCAAGGTACTCGATCGAGTACCCCAGCTACTCGATCGAGTACCCAACACGTCAGAAACTATCTTATTTTGCAAAACTCCCTTACTCGACAGAGTAAGGCCTACTCGATAGAGTACCCCAAGACTCATAAATACGGAGTATTACAGTCTTCCCTCCTTAAAAAGAACTTCGTCCCCGAAGTTCAACCCATACATAAAAACAACCATACTAACTCGACCAAGACACAACAACATAACTAAGAACTCAAGAACTCGACCAAACATAAAACATGAACTTTTAACACCCACTCCACCAACTATGTTTACTTCCCTAACATGACTCACGATATCGTATCCACCACATATATATCTCTCACGACACCAACTCCATACATAACCAACTACATAAACATCAAACGGAATGTTACATTCTACCACCCTTAAAAGGAACTTCGTCCTCGAAGTTTACTTACACTCATAATCTCATCATCCAACTCACAACACTATCAAGTATTCTCGCATTCCTAACATCAAACTACTACAAGCACGTCCGTGACCTTTTAACACTATCAACCACAACATATACCAATCCATATCTTATGCTACACCAACACTCTACTTCCAAATATACTACCATATGAACAACCATCAAAATCTCTTTTATCGCATCCTACTCCTCTTAAGATAAATGTTACGTCCTCGTAACCCACTAATACTAAATCCTTAATTAAATCATCTCATCATCCTCATCACCACCACATGTCAAAGATAACCGCCTATAACCTCATTTCTATAACCGTTCCTATTTCCAAGGTTTTCTTACTTAAACAGTTCTCATACTTCAATTCACTCGTCACACCACCTAACCTATACCTCAAAATCTTTATCTTAACCCAAAACTTCAACTTTTCCACATTACCGCAACATGACATACCTCTCTATATAAACTATATGAAACTCCCATCATCAAAAGCAATACTCACGATCCACACTTGTTACGTGCACTCATTCCGCATCCTCAAGTTCTTTCCTTCATTACCGCAAAACTCATACATAACTTAATATGACACTAATTCCCCCAACACCCTACACTCACCGTCCCAACAAAAGATTATGAACTACTCCGCCGCTTTTAGGTCATTACAACACATGTTCCACGAATCATTTTCCATTACCATGTCTACTAAAGCCTTATCTAGAACAAGATCAAAATTACTGTAACAACCTCTCACAACCGTATCCCATCAATAGAACATCACTATACCATGACAACAACGAAAACATATTTAACTCTATTTCATATCATACTCTACCTCATTCTTAACTTAACCTCGGTAAAGAAAACATCAATAAGCAAGACAACCGTCTACATGTTCAACCAAAACTCACAAAGAACAACGAAAACAAAACAACAATCTATGTATAAATGGTATGCACTTTCGAAAACTCGTATCATAATCATCCCGCCTACTCCACCACAACCGGTGACGGCATCACAACACCGCCACCAACAACCACACCGTAGTGCGAAAATACCCGCATCACAACACTAAATATCGAGCCCGGATCACCACCCGAGGCACCCCAACCACATCGATAGACATCACAACTACATACAATTCCATAAATACCGACTTAAATAACCTTTCTGACAAGAAAACTTACTCAAATCCACTTTACTCAATCACAACGCAACATATTATATGAATAAACAGATAAGCATCTCATGAACATCATCTCTACCATTTCACGGAATACACATGTGTTATTAATACACATAAAATTATAACTAGCCATGTCAAATTAATCAAATTATTACCTTTTTGGATATCATTCAATTAAACTACCGTGTCCAACATATATATTACTGTAACATTCATAAAACAACTTTATAATTATCACACCATACCACTTCTTGTGAGGTCAGAACCTCACACAAACATTTACACATATCATAGACCCGTAATAACAACCAACTAGTCAATCCTGACCACGTAAGTTACCACCTGATAAAAGTTACCTCTCACCCGAGCTTAACTCGTATACTCCTCATAACATATTCTCCCATTCGCATATCCATCATCCCCTGCCAAATGTAACCATACCATTAATACTCAACTACTAACAACCGCCTTATATAACTACATCTTATGCTCTCTCACAACCATACATATCAATCTGGTCTCTACAAAATCAACCTCTTTAGAATTCTTGTTTTTCTAATGTACCGTCAAATTTTAACCACTAGTCACGAACCATAACACTACCACTGTTCGGGCATAAAACCTCTTACACTCATCTCTAAACATCACGATTTCTTTCCTATCCGTGGTTAGCATCCCAAATAACGAACATCAAATCCATCAACAACACTACCTCAACATTCCTCCCAATACTATCCTTAATTGTGTCATTATCTAATTCTCCACCAAAATCTCATATCATGCGGATATTCTACCAACTTCTTACTTTCCTTAATTCCTCAAAACTCAAGACTAATCATGTTGTCCCGAAACTCCTATATAACCATTAACTAACATCCTCATGATTGGTATCACACATCTCGACGACTCCTTACCTCTATATCATTACTCCCAATCAACATTTTCCTAGTTTTACTCCCCTCTTTCTTTTCTTTTACACTCGACAAAAACAACTAACTATTCAACTCCTTTTCACTTATACCCAACTCTTTAGTGTTCCTAACTTTCTCATTGCTCCCAAAACTCACATCTCATTATTTCATATCTATATCATCTCACTCTTTCTTACCATGGGTCCCCTCTCATCACTCCACTCACTCACACTTGTCACTAATTTGTCCATAAAAAAAATCAACGTTTAATGTTCAAACAATTACATCTCCCTTTTTACATCTCTAGAAATCAAAATTCCTTTTATACCGTTAATTGCCCAAGGAAGTCACACATTAGTTTCGTCTCTCGATAACACAAGTTTCCAAACTCAGTCACTATCTGCAAATCCACGTCGCGACATATCTCCATTAAGTTCACTATATACCACTCTTCTCAATTCCTCTAAAACGACCTTTCATTACATATATCCTTACTCAACACTATTTCTAACCATCTCCCTCCATAATTTGTTATACATCTCAAAGTTGCTACTATCCACATCATTTCTTTCAATCTTTTCGTTCTCACGTTCCTTAAACTTACATCATCCCTTGCCCACATTCACTTACATTTCATTACTCAACATACAACCATGTCACTCATCTCGTCTCGCACAACATGCTATATGCCTCAATTAAGCCTTACCAATCTTCCTTTTCTTTTTCCTCTACCTATCACAACACATATAAATCATGTTCTCCCCACCGAACTCATACTCATCATAGGTGCCACTCTTTACATCATAAGATTGGGTAACTTACGATCGGGATTAACATACATGTAAAACAATGCATAAAGAAGTAAAATAACATCTTTGAATTAAACATAATATGCAACGAAGTCAAAAGATAAGCATATGACCCAAAATAGGGGTCACTAGATCGAGTACAGGCCACTCGATCGAGTAAGGGACTTACTCGATCGAGTAGGTGAAGATCAGAAGCACGTAAAACAAATTACCAGGGCTACTCGATCGAGTAGCTAAGGTACTCGATCGAGTGCCCCCTTACTCGATCGAGTACCAAGGATACTCGATCGAGTACCCCAATTCTCAAAGACTGTCCGAGTTTTAGAAAACAGTCATAACTCACTCATTTCTTGGTCGTTTTGGACGTGTGACCTATCGTTAGAATCGTAAAAGGACAAGCTATCACCTCCAATTGGAATCACATTAAAATCATTTACGCATCTCAAGTTATAACAGTTTAAAGACAACTTTGCTGTAATCAGACGACATAATTATTTGATTTTTACTTCCAAACAACAACCAAGTTAAACGAAAACAACCCAAAACTCATAAAACCAGTATTCATAATCATATGTTACTATTTTCAAAAGCCAAACAACAACATTCATCATGCACATAATTTATCTAACTTGCCAATTATGACTTACCCACATGTTTTTATTCTATCACTTTTCGTAAACAAAATCACAAATACATGACATCAAGTCCCCTATTCAAATGTTACTACCACGATGATTCATCTTTTCCACTGATTCATCCATCATACCCCATATTTATCCACCATATACGTTCAACATATTCACCCAGCACATGTTCAATTCATACTCCTAACCTTCTGTACTTTTACTCAACACGACAACAACAACATGTATACTTACACATCGCTTTATATATATATATAGACAAAACACTTTTCCTTGCGTAATTATAACATGTCAAATTACATGTATCAATAATTATACTTTCATGCTTTACAATCAACCAACATACAATTCACGTTATTATCATCTTTCATCCATCAATTCATACAACATACTACTACATAAATACACACAACACACAATAAGCACATAACGATCCCGACACATATCCCATGGTGACCGGTTCAAAATTGTAGGGCGAGTTCGCGACTTTAGGACGTCTCCCAAGTCTTTGCATTAGCTCCTACAACCTTTACCCCGGGTTCATTTTAATTGACTCCCTAGATTCATTAGATTCATTGGTTACAGGTTTCAGGATCGTCTCTCGATACCATTTGTAACACCCCATACACCAAGTGCCTTACCAGGACCACTCAGGTATAAGGATGCTACCATCTCGGTTACCCGAGGCATGATAATCATATGACAATGAAGAAACATACTTTATTAAATAAGTTTAAGTGATTACATTACAAAACTAACTGTAAGCAAAATACAACTGTTCTCAAACTATAAACCAACTGAAAGGAACTGTTCTAATAAACACAAATGGAAGACTAAAGACTACGATATGTGATGACTCCATCCCCGACTAGATCCCACGCGTATCCAAGATATACCGCTAAGCAAAAAGCCACTCACCACCCCGAATGGATCACCACAGTTTTAAAACATTTAAACGGGGTCGAGATAATCACACAACTTATATATATATATATATCAATAATAAGACAAACAGATAAATTGAATCACACACACACACACACACACCAACCAATCCCCATCATCTCGATCGATCGTCCACCTGGACCCGACCACACGCCCGGTGGGGGACCGCAGCCGTTCCCACCTAAGCCCCGCTCATCGTACGAGCGATAACCCTGTCCATTAATGTGCACATCCCCTTTCGTGGCGGGTTCCACGAAGGGCGAAACTAGGGCGTGAGATCACTCCCGCAAGTGACCCCACTCAGCCGAGAACGCATCTCGAGAACCATCAACAAACACAACCACAATCACAATCACAATCATCATATCAAACACCTAACTACAAAGACATCACCAATATCCCATTATGGGACTAATACGAGTAGGAAATCCTACCGAAAGCACAACAAGCAGACGGTATCTACAAATTGTATCAAAACGCCTCTTCTACGAATCCTCCTCCTAACACATAACACATAAAGACTACCAATCACTTACTACTCATAAAACCCCCAATCTCTAAATTAGGGTTTAATCAATCCCAACAAAACGTTATGAAAATTATGTTAAAAGCTTACCCTCGACGCAAGGAATCCAACGACACGAAAAACGACAAGAACCGACCGTCTGAACTCCGGGAATTGCTAAGAATGCGATTAGGAAGATAAAGTGGTTGCTTTCTCTCTTAAACAGGGTTTTAGGTTTTGTAAAAGTGAATTAAAACAATGACGAATATGTTTAAATACCTTAATCGCATAATTAACAAAACCCGAGAAAACTCCCCGTAAAACCGGACACTCGATCGAGTACCCAAGGTACTCGATCGAGTACCCCCTTACTCGATCGAGTACCCCAGCTACTCGATCGAGTACCCAACAGGTCAGAAACTCTCTTATTTCGCAAAACTCCCTTACTCGACAGAGTAAGGCCTACTCGATAGAGTACCCCAAGACTCATAAATACGGAGTATTACAATTTCACTATGTAATTTGGGAGAATAATTATGTGATAATAACAATCTTTGTATTTCTCTAAGTGTTGTGTATGCTTCTTCTTGCATATGAATGAAATGCTTCCTATATCTTCAAAGTGTTCCTTATATAGTCTTCCATCTTGAACGGCCACTTGATCTGGTCATTAAAGGCAGAATATTCTCCATAATTGCCAGTAGTAATTGCTAATTATTCCTCCCTTAATTACTGCTTTTAATGCGTAATCTTCACATTTAATGCCGCGTATATAATTCCTTTATTATACGCGTATATGGTCTAATATCGTCCTGATATTTTGTCCGTTGTCCTCTCCATGGCCTGGCGCCTATCTTCAAAAGCCTATCAACCGTTGTCCTCTCCATGGCCTGGCGCCTATCTTCAAAAGCCCTAATAGCCTGACACCCTGACAGCCTGGTAGTCAGGTTCAGGTGAGATACTGACCAGGAAGGTTTGCGGATTTCCAGGCCTAACAATTGCCCCTTATCTCCTCATTTGCAGTGTGCCAGGACGAAAAAACGAGGAGATAACTTTATTATTGGTAAGATTACCCAACGGTTAAGTTTTTCCTGATTAGTTTCTCAGAACGGCTCTTTTCTGCAATTCTTTGACGCGTGCTTATTTACTGCAACTTGCCTTAATGATTTTGCGGCTTAAACCCTAATCTTTTTCACTATAAATACTTGTGTGAATCATTAATTTGAACTCATCAACGCAATTTCTTCTTATCATCTTTTAACAATCTTTTTCTTCGGTTTTCTTAATTTCCAACTCCCTCAATCTTTAATCAATCTTCCATAATCTTTTAAATAATGGCTGCAAAGAAAAAGTCTACCAGGGCAGCGGTTCCTGCAACTCCTCCTCCTCAGAATCCTGAGGAAATTTCTTCTGAAACCTTATCTGCTTCTTTTGCTGCTCCATCTCCCACAGTAGATAAGCCGAGTGATCCTCCACTGGAGATGATCTCAATATCTCATGGTGCTTTTCAATTCAAGCCTACGAAGGCTTTAAATGAGGATCAGTCTCATGGAAATCGTTTGAAGCCTGAGTTCGATAAGATTTTGAAGGATAAGGGGATCATCCCTGCTTATGCTGAAGTCTGGATCCCTGAGGATTCTCCTATCAGGGCTGACTGGGCTTGTCCTGGTTGGTTCTGCATCCATGACTGGGCCTTCAGGGCAGGTTGTAAGCTTCCTTTTTCTCCTCTTATGGTTGAGGTTATTAAAGAAATCGGTGTTCCATCTTATCAATTAATGCCAATGGTGTGGAAGGTTGTATGTTCTATTTAGAACCTCTGTAAAAAACACAATATTTCTTTTTCTCTTGACGATTTGAAGACCTGTTATGCTGTTAAAACAAACAGTCCTGGTCGTATAAGTTTTAAGGTCAGGGCGTCTACTACTCCTCTTCTGAGTAACTTGGACAGTGGCCATGATAAGGGTCAATGCATTAGCTACATGTTTGTCGGACCAATTAGGGGTCCGACCGCGTATTTAAATCATGAGGCTGCGTGGTGGTGAGTCTTTTGGTTTATTTCTTTGCCCTGCATGTTTTATCTGTTAGTGAAAATTAAATGAAATTTATAATAAATCATACCTCCTATGTGTGCGATTGATGACTGGAGTTCAAACCGAGTATCCCACTCCTAATGTTTCTGCTTTCCTTGCTATTCCTCCTTTGGAGAGGTCCTGGCCTCTCTGTTGTGAGGTTGGTCACCTTCCACGCTGTTTGAAGGCTTACGATGCTCCCGCAGCGGCTAAAGCTTC
The DNA here is from genome assembly GCF_048544455.1 of Silene latifolia. Taxonomy (NCBI): domain Eukaryota; kingdom Viridiplantae; phylum Streptophyta; class Magnoliopsida; order Caryophyllales; family Caryophyllaceae; genus Silene; species Silene latifolia. The sequence goes on along the minus strand of NC_133538.1, from coordinate 197,393,602 downwards.
AGGGGGCTGATAGTGCCACTACTTGAGCGATAAAGTCCATCTTGATCTTTCCTTTATTTTTCTGGGCTTCCCGATAATGTTTGGTTTGTATTGCGATCTGATTTCGTGTTGCGACCACCAGGTCGTCTATTCGCCTTGCCGGGTTTGGTATGATGACCTCTCGGCCAGGATGGCTAAGATTAAGGAGGAAGGTCCCCGGGAAGCGGGAAATCAACTGTTATTGACTTGACCGAGCGGTCCGATCTTTGCCCAAGGTCACTACTACGACGGTCCGCCCGTCTTTGAAACAAGTTCGATGAGCACAAAAAGGAGAATTGAAGATGTTGATGTTTCTCGCCGGTCGGGAAGTGAGAGCCAGGTTGGATAATATGGAGGTCGCTAGGGTGAAGATCGGGGACTATGCGACCTCTAAATCGGATGTCATGCTTACCCTTGACCTGTTGAGACCGCTACTCGTGCGATTACTTGATGGATCATTCATCACCTCTTGGTCGGTGCCCCGGCTCTTGTGAGGGAGGTATGTTGGCATGGTTTCTAAATGTGTTTTGTTTTGGTAGTTTTCTATTGTTGGTATAAATTACTCATATTTTTCTCTGTTTTGGTCGTGTCTTTGCAACTGTCTCCCTAATGCCTATCGGCTACTTCTTTGGTAGCAATTGATCGATGAGATCAGATTATGATATGCTAAAATCTGAAATGGATTTTGCACGAGCTAACCTGGCCGCTAAAGTGCCGACTTTACCAGTGGTGCAGAGAGAGGGATCTTTCTAAGACGAGGCGGTTTCAAGCAAACGGTACATTGCGGAGGCCTTGGATAGGAATGAGGAGCTCAGGCAAGAGAGGGATGACTTGGAGTTCAAGCTGGATAATGCTTCCCTCTATTTCTATATCAAAGGGAGGGCGGCTGCTATGTCAGAGCCTGTCGAGGCCATGGCTAAATGGGACCCTGCAGCTGAGATGGCTTTTGCTGCCTCAAAGTATCCTGACCTGCATAATTTGGAGAATGAACAGGAGGTCGACTCCCCGGGGGAGCAGGGCGTTGAAGCTGAGCCGGTTAAGAGTGGGGAGCAGGTTGTTGATGCTGCTGCTTCTAAAGAGAAGCAGTAATATATTTTATTTCTCAGTTGGTATTTTGGCCCATCCAGGGGAGATGTCCCTGGGCAAACATTTATTTTTATTTTCCTGTTTTGGGTCAGAGGGACTCTCCCTGGCCTTTATGAATATTTTGGCACCTTTGCCCCAGGGGGTAAAGGTTTTTATTAATATATGCATGATGGCCTCTTTTTTGCTGGTTTCACTTTTGACTTTGCTTGATTTGTGAGTTTCATCCTGTTGGGCATGTCAAGTATTTCGTTTGCATGATCTGCACATTATTCTTCTTGAATAACCTGCACATTATTTTCGTTTTAATTTGTCATGAAAATTTCAACCAAGTATAGTTTTCTTTGCTATAATGGTTGAAGGGGTGGGAAATCCGGCCTGTCATGAGGGCTTATGTCTCCTGCCTAGCTGGAGGGCTTGGTATTCGGCCTGTCAGGAGGGCATTTAGACTGATGGTCGAGATAAAACACCCTTGCACCTGTCTCGCTGCGTCCAGCCAGTTGTAATCCGTGGCAGTAAACCTAGTCAGGTCAGGCAATTATTTCATGCCTGATTGGTCCTGACTCTTTACTGTATCTGGTGGTGGTTACCAACTCGTTAGGCGCGGTTAAGTGCAGAATTTTTGTTTCAGGAATGTACAGTAGAGTAGCCCTCAATCCTGAATATTTATGCATATAATCTTTTATTATGTATAATTGTTCAGGATTCAAAAAGTAAATATATGGGTTAGTTGAACAATATAAAATACAGATAAGGCATGTAAAACATGTAGTTCATCACATAGCATGTTGGGTTGAGTAGTGATTGAATTTATACCTGATTGTAGCCTGATCTTTACATATGTAATAGTTTTAAATGAGTTACATTCCAGGATCTTGGGATCATTTCCCCTTCTAGTGTTTGGAGCCTGTATGCTTCTTGTCCAACAATTGAATCTATTAAGTAAGGGCCTTCCCATGTGGGAGCCAGTTTGCCTGCTGATTTTTCTTTTTTATTTGGAAATACTTTGGGTAGCACAAGGTCTCCTTCTTTAAAGACCCTGATCCTGACGTTTTTATTGTAAGTCCTGGCGACTGCTTGTTGATATGATGCCATCCTGATTTTGGCAGCGTCTCTTAATTCTTCTGCCAGGACCAAGTTGTCTTGCATCGGGTCTTTGTTTGCTTCAACGTTGTTCAGCCGCATCCGGATGTTGGTACTCGTCATATTAGGAATGACAGCTTCACAGCCATACACCAAGGAATAAGGTGTTTGGCCTGTTGCAGTTTTTGGAGTTGTCCTGTCTACCCATAGAACTAATGGAAGTTCTTCAACCCATCTGCCTCGTCTTCTTTTCAGCTTCTTTTTTAGGCAGCTTATGACTACCTTGTTGCTTGATTCCGCCTGGCCATTAGCTTTTGGATATCCAGGGGTTGATGTTACCAGGTTGATATTCCATTCTTGACAAAATGCTTGGGTTCTTTTTCCAACGAACTGACTTCCGTTGTCATATACTATTTCTGATGGGATCCCATATCTGCAAATAATGTTTGTCCTGATGAAGGATATTACTTCTTTTTCAGTTACTTGCCTGAAAGAGTCAGCCTCAATCCATTTGGAGAAGTAATCAGTCATGGCTAACATGAAGACTTTTTGCCCTAGAGCTACAGGCAATTTTCCCACAATATCCATGCCCCACTTTATAAATGGCCATGGTGCGGAAATTGAATGAAGGAGTTCAGATGGCTGATGTATGATTGGTGCATGAATTTGGCAGGCTTTGCATTTTGAAGATTATTCTAGGCAATCATTCCTCAGTGTGGGCGCCAATTGTTTTGTGTGGATTTTGCACAAGGCGAAATCAGGTCAGGGTAAAACTGTGTAGGGTTAACTAGCTCTAGGTAGTCTGTTAGTCTGGTTGTCAGGGTACAATAATAAGTCGTAAATGAAATAACAACAACAACAACAAGACAAACAATTTGTACGTGGAAAACCCTTGAATGGAAAAAAACCACGGGCACCAAGCCAGGAGAGGATTTCACTATGTAATTTGGGAGAATTATTATGTGATAATAACAATCTTTGTATTTCTCTAAGTGTTGTGTATGCTTCTTCTTGCGTATGAATGAGATGCTTCCTATATCTTCAAAGTGTTCCTTATATAGTCTTCCATCTTGAACGGCTGCTTGATCTGGTCATTAAAGGAAGAATATTCTCCATAATTGCCAGTAGTAATTGCTAATTATTCATCCCTTATAATTACTGCTTTTACTGCGTAATCTTCACATTTAATGCCGCGTATATAATTCCTTTATTATACGCGTATATGGTCTAATATCGTCCTGATATTTTGACCGTTGTCCTCTACATGGCCTGGCGCCTATCTTCAAAAGCCCTGATAGCCTGACAGCCTGGTAGTCAGGTTCAGGTGAGATACTGACCAGGAAGGTCTGTGGATATCCAGGCCTAACAGTACCCTTCTGTTTTTACGTTTCCTCACATATACCCCTGCTTTTCTTTTATCCCCACTTATACCCTTGTGTTTTCTGACGTGTTGTAACACCCCGTCCCAAACCGGATCGGGAGCGGTTACTTATGATAGCTCACTAAGCTGTGTACATGGCCCACAGATCAACACGGGTCTTTTACAGCGCATTTTGTCCTCACTCATGTGCATCCCAGAAACCTTCCCAGGAGGTCACCCATCCTAAGACTACTCCCAGTCAAGCATGCTTAACTTTGGAGTTCTTTCGCATGGATGACCATAAAAGAAAGTGCACTTTGTTGATATGAGTAGTACTTCCAATCCCTTTAAGCACTAGTCATTTAAGCCTATCACTGGACCTCTTCAATTACCATGGGGTGTTACAGTCACCCCCACTTGAAGAACGCAACGTCCTCGTTGCGCCTGGGAGCATAACCGCTAACCCAGAATCCTCCCCCGCTAGGTGTGTGATCACAATGGAGCATATAACCACTGCCTCTAGGAGCGTATAACAACTGCCTCCGATCACCACACGGTCGCAGGGTTGCTCTGATACCACTTGTAACACCCCGTCCCAAACCGGGTCGGGAGAGGTTACTTATGATAGCTCACCAGGCTGTGTACATGGCCCACAGATCAACACGGGTCTTTTACAGCGCATTTTGTCCTCACTCATGCGCATCCCGGAAACCTTCCCAGGAGGTCACCCATCCTAAGACTACTCCCAGTCAAGCACGCTTAACTTTGGAGTTCTTTCGCATGGATGACCATAAAAGAAAGTGCACTTTGTTGATATGAGTAGTACTTCCAATCCCTTTAAGCACTAGTCATTTAAGCCTATCACTGGACCTCTTCAATTACCGTGGGGTGTTACACGTGTCCCAAAGGTGACCTTACAATTATTTTCCGTCACATATACCGTTAGTTTTTAACGTCGCCATAACACCAAACCACCTTCATCTCTTACCACCCTCCCCAAATTTTTCGATCAAAAAAAAATCACCCTCCCCAATAATTCATCTCCTTTCTTCAACCATTAAATCATTTCCTATATCAATCACTTAAATCAACCCCAATTCCTAAACTCTGGCACCAACATATTGTTCTATTTCCACCATTAAACCACCCCCACTTAATATAGCAATCTCTTCATCATCACCATTTTTGACATAATTTTAAACCTTCAAACACCACAAGCTAGCTACAACCAAATTTGTTCAGCCGTGCTAGCTCCTTCTACAGCAGCTTAATTTGACTTGATGATATCGACAATCCATTATTAAAGAGGATTTTACACTGTGGTCGGCTACGAATGTGGTGGAATCTGTGCTTGATTTTCGACATCATCTCTGGTGGTTATTGTGGTTTCAACTTGGAGTTTTATTATGATGGTGTATGAAATGGCAGGGGGTAAGGGGGTACTAGGTTTTAAATGGTTATAGTAGGAAGTACTTGGGTTGTTTGAGGGTCGAGTTTGTGGGTTGTTTTCGTCTGGTTTAGGTTGTTGATGATGTCGGAGCTATCGATGTTGTGTTTTCTTTAATGCCGAAATTGGTTGAAGGTGGAGTGATAAGTGGCTATGGTTGATTAAACGGTTGGTGTTGTACTGTTGTGCCATGGTGAAGCGTAAGACAGAGAGCTTAAAGAAGGTAATTTGGGTTGTTTATGGATAATCATGGTGGTGAGATTTAACTAACGGTGTATGTGACGGAAAATAATTGTAAGGTTACCTTTGGGACAAGTGAGAAAGGACAGAGGTATAAGTGAGAATAAAAGAAAAGCAAGGGTATATGTGAGAAAACCTAAAACCAGAAGGATACACATGAGAAAATCCCTAAATAGTTTTAACTTGACCAGTTGTTTAAGAGATACAAGTTTGGTATTCGGTCCTATCTCGGTTACATAAATTTAACTATTAAATCTTATTTGTAAGAACAAAAATGTGTTGACATTATACATTTATCATTTATAATAGGATTTTTTGTCAAACACAACCTTTAAAAAAAATTTTCTTCCAAACACCACCTTTAAAAAAAAAGTTTGTAAAACACAACCTTTAATAAATTTTTTGTTGTCAAACATAACTTTTTGCCCGAAGGACTTAACATTTTGCAATGGGGTAACTTTCAGTCGATGTTTGAGATAGCAAACGATGTCGGTTTGAGGCATTTTTGGACTCGTTGAAAATGTGGAAATACAAACTTTCCAGGGGTTATAAATACAATGGTCAAAAGTGGTCTTATGTGGGGTCTATTGATGTGTAAAGTAAGGCTGGTCGGAGAGATTAACGGGTGTTCGAGGATTTTTAGTGGGTCTTTTAAAGAGGTTATGGTACTTTGTTTGGTCTGAAATTTGGTATGTAGGTAGCGGGGAGTGTAAGGTAGGCAGTAGTTGTGTTGTTTTTGTGGTTTTTTTTTTGTTGTAAGTGGTGGTTTGAGGTGAGTGAATTGACCCATAAAAAAAAAATCCTACTTTGACTTTCTTTTGAATATTTTTTACCTTCAAATTAACTTCCCTCAAACCACCACTTGTAACCAACAACCACCACAAACAACACAACTAAGACCTACCTTGCACTCCCCGCTACCTACATACCAAATTTCAGAACAAACAAAGCATCATAACCTCTTTAAAAGACCCACTAAAAATCCCCGGCGACTCGCTAATCTCTCTGACCAGCCTTACTTTACACAATAATAGACCCCACATAAGACTACCTTTGACCATCGTGTTGATAACCCACGGAAAGCTTGTATTTCCACCTTTCCAAAGAGTCCAAGAACACCTCAAACAGACATCGTTTGCTATCTCAAACATCGATTGAAAGTTACCCCATTGCAAAATGTTAAGTCCTTCAGCCAAAAAGTCGTGTTTGACAACAAAAATTTTATTAAAGGTTGTGTTTTACAAACTTTTTTTAAAAATGTGGTGTTTGGAAGAATTTTTTTTTTTAAAGGTTGTGTTTGACAAAAAAAAACCCTTTATAATATATTTTGTATGATATCTCTCTTTAATTAAAAGTTAGGGTAGAGGGGAGTTTAAATATTAAACCACATTTGACCAAGACTAATAGGATTAGGAAAAAAAAATAAGAAAGCTTAGGGGGCGTTTGGTTCGCGTAAAAGTATCGGTATGAAATCAATCAATCAATATAAATATAAATATATATTTGAGACTTTTTTCGAGCGACGTGGTAGTCTCCAACTTTTTTAAAACACTTAATTAAATTTTAAAATTACGTACTTACAATTTTTCTATTAGAATTAGGAAATAATTAATTATTTACAATTTTTCAATTAGAATTAAAAAATTATTTTTTAATATTTGTGCACTTATTATTTTAAAATTACTTTTTTCAAGTTTTCTATTAGAATTAGAAGATTATTTCTTAATATTCGTGTTTATTTATATATATGAAAAATTCTATATACTATAGAAAAAAAAACTTAGATATATTCATAATCACCAATTTTATACACATTATTCAATATGATAATTCACAACATAAAATGTCTGTAAGCTCAATTTTTTTCAAGCAATTAAAATAAAATTAAAAAATAACATAAAAAATAATATAGAAATAATGTTTAATAAAAATTAACTTATATAAAAAATAATATAGAAATAGAGTTTAATACTGTAATTATCTAAACATCATATTTTAAATATTATATCAATAACTTAATAATACTTTCAAGTCTTTATAATTAATCCAAGTAAATTAATATTGTTTATTACTAGCTACTCCCGAGAATGCAAATGAATTCCATTGAAATTCTATCATTCTAAAAAAAATTGTTAAATGACCTGATTGCTTCCTATGACAAGCTGAAATTGATCATTATATGATGCATTCATTGTGTATTTTATGATTATGAGAGCAAGCATGCCCATTTTATTTCATCATAATAATTTCTCGACCCTTGCTGAAATTTTGCTATAATTGCGTATTTGCCTATATTATTCTAACATCTAGATTTGCACAAATTTCTTGGATGTCCAACCTCTACTACACACGTAGTAATATACTCTGTATTAAACAACAGTTTTTCTAAGGAAGTTTGCTTCAAATGTACACGATAAGTTAGCTTAGGAAAAAAAGATTGACATTCTTCACGTCCCATCATTATTTATCCTTTTAATTTCTATGAGGAATATATTAATCAAATGTAAAAAAATAACTGGGACAGAGATATACCTGACAAACGAGCCAATTGGGTTAGGTTCGGGTCAAGATAATTCAGGTTTTCAAGAATTTGGTTCGAAATGGGTCGGGTTGGGTAAGTGGTTGAGTTAGAGGGGCTAACAGGGGCGAGGGTGGTCGGAAATTTCATTGTTTTAGTTAAAATTTTCCAACTTTTTTCGAGTTTACTTAAACCATTACCCACTCACCGCCTACTGAGATTTTTCGCCCCCGTTGGGGTTAATATCTGGCTCCGCCACTGGGTCGGGTTGTTTCAGGTTCAATTTATTTTTGGATATGTTATTATCACACTATTTAGGGATAACATTCAGTTCTAACAATAAACATTATAACCCCCGTTTTCTCCTCATATTCATTAGTCACCGTGCTTATATTGATCTAATAATAAAAATTAAGTTATTTTATTAAATATTTTATTACTAAAAGAATAATATGTAGATACAAAAATATTTGAAAGAAGGAGTGCACGCACATAAAAAGAATATTTGGCGAAAGATCGGTGTCACTAATGGAAATAGAATGATTTTCAACTCTAAAATCAAATTTACACAAAGATAACATAGCGATACGTAATATATATATATAAAAAGAAAACATAATCAATCAAAAAAATAAGGTCATAATCTCCAATTTTATACATATTATTCAATATGATAATTCACAACATAAAATATTTGTAAGCTCCTTTTTTTTAAGCACTTAAAATAAAATTAAAAATTAACATAAAGAATAATATAGAAATAATGTTTAATAAAAATTAACTTATATATAAAATAATATAGAAATAGAGTTTAATACTGTAATTATCTAAACATCATATTTTAAATATTATATCAATAACTTAATAATAGTTTCAAGTCTTTGTAATTAATCCAAGTGACTTAATATTGTTTATTACAAACTACTCTCGAGAATGCAAATGAATTCCATAGAAATTCTATCATTCTAAAAAATTTGTTAAGTGGCCTGATTGTCTCCTATGACAAGCTGAAATTGATCATTATATGATGCATTCATTGTGTATTTTATGATTATGAGAGAAAGCATGCCCATTTTATATCATCATAATAATTTCTTGACCCTCGCTGAAATTTTGCTATGATTGCGTATTTGCCTATATAATTCTAACATCTAGATTTGCACAAATTTCTTGGATGTCCAATCTCTATTACACACGTAGTAATATACTCTGTATTGAACAACAGTTTTTCTAAGGAAGTTTGCTTCAAATGTACACGATAAGTTAGCTTAGAAAAAAAAAGTTTGACATTCCTCACATCCCATCATTATTTATCCTTTTAATTTCTATGAGGAATATATTAATCAAATGTAAAAAAATGACTGGGACGGAGATAGATCTCGCAAACAAGAAAATCGGGTTAGGTTCGGCTCGGGACAATTCAGGTTTTCAAGAATTTGTTTCGAAATGGGTCGGGTTGGGTAAGTGGTGGAGTTAGGGGTCTAGCAGGGGCGAGAGTGGTCGGAAATTTCATTGTTTTAGTTAAAATTTTCCGACTTTTTTTTAGTTTACCTTAAACCATTATCAGTTCGCCGCCTACTGAGATTTTTTGCCCCCGGTGGGGTTAATATCTGGCTCCGTCACTGGGTCGGGTTGTTTCAGGTTCAATTAATTTTTGGATAGGTTATTATCACATTATTTAGGGATAGCATTCAGTTCCAACAATAAACATTATAACCCCCGTTTTTTTCTCATATTCATTAGTCATCGTGCTTATATTGACCTAATAATAAAAATTAGGTTATTTTACTAAATATTTTATTACTAAATGAATAATATGTAGATAAAAAAATATTTGAAAGAAGGAGTGCATGCACATAAAAAAAAATTGGCGAAAGATCGGTGTCGCTAATGTAAATAGAATGATTTTTAACTCCAACATCATATTCACACAAAGATAACATAGCGATACGTAATATATATAAAAAGAAAACATAATCAATCAAAAAAATTCGGTTAAACCAATATTATTTATTAGTAAGATTTGCACAAATAGTTACACAACACAAGTAAAGTACTAAGTATCTTATCGGTAGTATAGTTTAGGAAAATAATATCATAGGTCATATCATATATCTCATATTAGTTCATCTTCGACTCATCTACGTAATAAAGACATGATACAAGTAAAAAATAACGTAAATAGATACAGAATATAATGCTTATGATGGGATCTCTCAAAATAATCATATAGTATGAAAAAGAATAAATAAAAGTAAGACAAATATAGGTTTATCATCTTTTCACATACCCCACATTAATATGCTATAATTATTATTTTATTACCCTGCAAAAACCAAATGAATTTTTTACATCAAGTTGTTGCCTTTTTATTATTGTGAATTGATTTCTTCTAATTCGACAAAATTTCATTAGGTTTCGATTCAAATTGGGCCTTCATGACCACTTGGACGGATTTTTCTCTTCTCGTTTGTGGATAAATATTTTCTTAATTACGTTTCTTTATATGTTGACATGCGTTGATTGTTCAAACTGTAATGCTAATTGGATTTTTTTTTCGGTATGATCAAATAGAAAAGCATCTTAAAAATATTATCAAACGACATTTTCAAAGAAATTTTAACATAAACAATTTCAAGTTTACACTACTTTTTCATAAATACTCAAAGTTTTAACAACCCACGCGATTGCACGAGACATAAAGTCAACTTGAATGGCAAGTAATACACTCAAAAGGGGCCTCTAAATAATCTCGGGCAATCCAACCAATACACACTGATACGTGCATTTTTTATAGTCTTTTTAGCCTATTTTTGCACGTATTTCCATGTACTTTTGTACCGTTTTATATTACATTATGCCCCGAAATGGCTACTTTGGTTCGGTTTGTCTGTTTTGTAGGAATGAACCTGAAAGTTGTGGAATCTTACACTTTTCGTCCTGTTTTGCATGCAATTTGAGGAGACGGGAATTTTAGAGCGAGAGCACTGTATTGGGATGCGTGAAGGAATGGTCAACGAAGTAGTCGGCAACGAGTTGAAGTTGTTTTGGAGGAAGAACACTCGATCGAATGGTTTTCTTGGTCGATCGAGTGGTTTCACATGCTAAGGAGGTCGATCGAGTACTTTATTGTACTCGATCGAAATGCTGGATATCAGGTTTCCTCGATCGAGTAACATTTCTGCTCGATCGAGTGTTTTATAAGCTGAAGTCCTCGATCGAGAGGTTCTAAACTACTTGATCGAGAGGATTGGTGTTTTTTACGGGCTTTAATTAACCCGTGTTGCTTATTTTAGTTTTGGACTTTGTTATTTTCTATTTAAGCATGGAATAATTAGGTCATTGGTATCTCTTATTTACGTTTAACACTTCTGAACGCCGCTGTCTCTTCTATTAATCTTTCCTTTAAACTCTTCACTATAAACTCTGCTTTTGGGATTATTTTGCTCGGATCTTGTTGTTCTTTACGCCGGAATTCTTGCTATTGTAATCTCTTTCTCCTTTTAATCTTAATCTCATCATTTATTGCTTTAATCTCTCGTTTCTCTATTCCTTAATTTCTGCCCTAATTTATTTATGCAATTTCATTATTATTTCATCATGTTTATTATTAGTTCATTCATCATTATTAATGTTGACACATTAACGATATGAGTAGCTAAATTCATTTATGTTGGGACTAGGGGATCTACGGTAGAAATGTGACGATGTAGCGAATAGGCTAGATGACTTATTTGTGAGAATCTGTACCCATAGAAATTTAATTATAATACCGACTTAGTTGAGTGCACGCTTCTAAGTTACCCTTTAATCTGGTTAAATTTATTTCTGGATCGGAAGATTGGACTAAATAGACCTGCTATGAACAGTAGACTACCCTGACCAAGACAGAAGTTAAGTTAGTGGAAATCTAGGATAGAAAGTGGACCGGAAGGACCTTTCAACATCCGTCTCACAGTAAATTATCTAGACTATTTGCAGTTGAGTCATTAGACTACCGTAGTGAACCAAAATCCTGACATGTTCCTTCTTTATTGATTACTCTTATTCACATTTTCTGCCTTTTTACTGCTCTTTCTTTACTACTCTTTCCCTTAAGCCTTTTAGTTTAGAAAACCAAATTCAAACCCCCAATTATGACCAAATAACCGGACCTTTAACAGATATCTTGCCTCCCTGTGGAGATCGACCCGACTTCCCTAGCTATATTAGTTAGTGCCAGTTGGTTATTTTTGGTAGGTACACGACTAGCCTGTCAAATTTTGGCGCCGTTGCCGGGGAGGCAATAGCCCTATCTGTTTTTGTTTTCGTTTATTTTTATCCGTCTTAGGGAATTTTTATTCCTTGATACAGCTCTCATTTATCTCTTTCAGTGTTGTGTATTCCCAGGTCAAACAGGTCGGAGTTAGTTTAAGTTGATTCTGAGCCAGAGAGACTGTTTAGGCATAGACTCCGTCTGCAAAGAGAACTTCGAAAGAAAGACTTGAGTACTTTCGAGCCCGAGCTACAGCATTTTCTATTTGCAGAAGACCAATCTTTAGAAGAAGATAATCTCATTTCTGCCAACCAACCAGTACAGATGCCGAATATTGCAAGTCACTCGGAGCCTAAAGCATCTTTTATTCCCAAGGGTTTCAATCTCCAGACTGAGGACGGCAACACCTTTGATATCAGACCCACTTACATAAATCTGGTGGAGAGAAATATGTATAGGGGTGTGGCGGGTGAAGACCCAATGAAGCACATGGAGGTCTTTACTGATTACTGCTCTACTATTCTCGCTACAAAGGGAGTAACTCAAGACAAGATAAAGGAGGTGTTATTTCCTTTTTCACTGACTGACTCAGCCCGTGAGTGGTTGACCGATTTGGACCATACAGCTGCTGGTATCACCAACTGGGAAACTCTCGCACTTGCCTTCTAAAAAAGATACTTCCCTCCACAGCGCACTAATCAGTTGAGGGCAAAGATTACTAGTTTCAAGCAGGCACCTGATGAGACTTTCTATGAAGCTTGGTGTCGGTTCAAGAGATTGGTGAGGTCTCTTCCCCACCCTGGTTTTGATCCATGGTTTCTGTCCAATCAGTTCTACAATGGGTTTTACGATGACCACAGAGCTATACTTGACGCCTCATCCAACGGAAGATTTCAAAAGAATACTGATGATGATAAGGGATGGGCCATTATTGAGGAGATGGCGACCCGTTGTGCTGAATATGGGAACCCACGGGACGGTATTCGAACAATCCATTCAGTTGACAAGGCAGATGTGGCTCAGCTGGAAGCCATGAATGCTAGGTTTGATAGATTTGAGCTGCAAAATGCTGGGGAGCCACAGACGGTTCATTTGATGACTAGACAGGAAACTGTCATTTGTGAGAGATATGGAGGAGATGACGGTCATACTGCTATTGACTGTCTTACTGAGAAAGAACAGGTCCTTGCTTTTCAAAAATACAGGCATGGAGGGGGTTCTTATTACAACAATCAAGAGGCAGTCCATCCCAATTTGAGGTGGACAAGTCAAAATGTGCTCAATCCCACTCCTCCACCACAGCAGCAGATATATCCCTCCTCATAAGGCTCAACAAGGCTTTCAAAAGCCTCCTTCCTTTCCTCCTCCCAATCAAGGTGCATCATCTTCAGGTATGGTAAGTGAGCTATCTGAATTAAAGACTATGTTGCAGTTGTTGACAAAGCAATGGCAACTAAGTGACCAATAGAAAGAAGCGTTCATCAAGTCACTTGAAACTCAAGTTGCTCAGTTAGCCGTGAACCAGTCCACGAGGAAACAGGGTCATTTGCCATCTCAAGCTGACAAGAATCCGCACGAGATGGTGAATTTAATTAATTTGAGAAGCGGTCATTCATATAAAGGACCGAAATTACCTGTTGACAGGTGTATTTCAGACCCGAGGAAGGCTGTAAATGACGATGAACAGTCATTTGTTGCTGCCAAAAAAATTAACCACGAAGAAAATACTCGATCGACTAGCTTCAATAGGTCGATTGAGTAAAACTGATGACGAAAGGACTCGATCGAGTGAACTGGATAATGAACAGGTCGATCGAGAGGTCCAAACCACTCGATCGAGTGATATTGCTGAAGAATCTGTTCGATCGAGTAGTATTTTTGCTCGATCGAACACTGCTGATATTGGAGACCTCGATCGAGAGCCTGCTAGTGCTCGATCGAGTGATATTTCACCTGGAAGGACTCGATCGAGAGGTAAAAAATCTCGATCGAGTGATAAGGAGCTTGATCCAGCTGATACATTGGAAGAAAGAAACAAAGGGCTAGAGATACCTATTAAGGTGCCCTTCCTGAGGCGATTACAGAACACGAAGGCCAATCAACAGTTCGGTAAATTTGCCGAGCTCCTGAAAAGCTTACAAGTCACTGTTCCATTTGCCGAATTGTTGACACAGGTACCCTCTTATTTAAAATTTATGAAAGAAATTTTATCACGTAAGAGGGATATTAATGATCATGAGATGGTAGCTTTGACCGAGGTAGGGACTGCCCTAGTTCAAAATAAGTTACCTCCTAAACAGTCAGACCCGGGTAGTTTCTCAATTCCATGTCACATAGGTACCCATTTGATTGATAATGCGCTATGCGATCTTGGTGCTAGCGTGAGCGTCTTGCCTTTGTCTCTTTCTAAGAGACTTGGTTTGACTAAATTTAATTGCACGAACATGACTGTACAGATGGCCGACCATAGTATATCACGGCCATTAGTTGTCATAGAGGACATACCCGTTAAAATCGTAAGATTCTTTATTCCCGTTGACTTTGTAGTGCTTGACGTACCCGAGGACACTCAAGCCCCTATTATTTTAGGGAGACCCTTTTTATTCACTGCTCGTGCAGTGATAGATGTCGGGGGTAAGACACTAACATTTCAGGTAGGAGACGAGGAATTAATTTTCCAGCAGTCTAAGTCTCGAAGGGCTCCCATGCAAGCTCAACCTTGTAATGCCCTTTCCTCTACTGACCCTCATATTGACACTCCAGATGAAAATTTGGAATTTTGTGCTGCTATTGTGACCCCTCCGCCTCAGACTGAGAGCAAAAAGGAGGAGAATTCGTCTGTTTCCCTTGCTGCGCAGTGCAGGATGAAAAGATGCAGGAGCTGTCAAGGGTCATTGTTGAATTAAAATCAATCAAATTGGGGATGACAACGTCAAGGCTGGTGAGAAGGAAAAAAGGACGAGAAAAGTTTGGGCGTACGTGGACGTCCACTATTCTCCTCCTACTGGTTCAAATTCAAGCTCGTGGAGAATGAAGAGGACGGTTAATGATGCCGAATGGACGTCCTCCAGTCAGAAGCCCTCCGTGGGGCTACTGAATTGTCTTGAGAAATGAGTGGGGAATGCCCCGTGTAACAATTTATAAAAACTAATTTTAAATTTCCGTTGAATTTCTTTATTGCATTTATTAGGACTATTAGAATTTAGACATTTTTAGTATAGTTAGAAAGACTATATACTGTTATTTTTGTGATTTGGTATATTGGGATATGTTTGCGAATGTTTTTATGCAGGTTTGGGGAGATTGTACGCAACTTGGATGACTCACATGAAGAAAAAAACACTCGATCGAGTACTTTTTATACTCAATCGAGGGGAATTTGCAGGGAAAGGTTCGATCGAGGACTTTACATATGTTCGATCGAAAAGGCAAAAAGAGGGAGTTCTCGATCGAGTAAATTGCTATTCAATCGAGTAAATTGAAGTTGAAACTCCTCGATCGAGTGATTTGAAATCACTCGATCGAGTGAAAAGGATTTTTACACGCAGGAAGTGTCTTCTAAACTCCCTTCTTTTTCATTATTTCGTTCATTATTCATTCTCAACCCTTATTTGCGATAAAAACCTCCCAAATCCTCCATTTTTATTGCCCTTTTACCAAATCAAACACCTACAAACTCTTCATTGCTAATTAATCGTCATTTCCCCCTTATTTTCCCTCTAATTGTTGTAGGTTTTTGCGGTCAATTGAGGAGTTAGGGTTTGCGGTTTTTGCTCAAAAATCGCCTAATTTGCACCATTCTTTGTCGATTAATTTCTTCTTTTGTAGGTCTCAATCATCAAGTAAGTATCCCTTCTACCCTCTTGTTGTTTAATTGCTATAATTTTATCAACTGAGGTAAATTAGGGTTTAGGGTTTATCATAGTCGAAATTTTCGACTGTTTTGGGGATTTCTTGTTTACATTGCTTCACTTTATGATTGTTTTCCCTTTATCTATGGTTGATTATCTTCTTGTCTCGAATTATTGAGGTAAAATTGGGAATTAAGGTTTGTTAAGTCGTAAATTTCGACTGTTTTGGGGAAATCTCGCTGTTTACTTGTTAATTGATTATCGTTTCCCCTTCCTTACTTGATTAGGATGGACAGTAGCTCAATGCCTTCTTCCAGTTTGTCTGTTAGTCCGTCCTTGCCTGAGACAGTGATCCCTGCTGTCACCACCGTCTCCACACCCATTAGTATTACCTCTGCCGCTGCTCCCGTGTTCCTTGTTACGTCGGCTGGTATTGTCGTTACTACTGCTAGTTCCGTCTCCACACCCATTAGTATTACCTCTGCCGCTGCTCCCGTGTTCCTTGTTACGTCGGCTGGTACTGTCATTACTGCTGCTAGTTCCGTCTCAGCTTCCACTTCCGTCACAGCCTCTGCTTTTGCTAGCACTGCTGCTAGCCCTTCTTCCTCTCTGTTGGTCTCTGCTGCATCTTTTGTTGCAGCTTCAGCTACTACTTTAGGTACGGTGACCACCCCTGCTGCGTGGTCACCCGCAGTCACAGCTGCTTACCGGGCGGCTCTAGTTCCTCGTCCCGTCGGAGGACGGGCTTCTACTTCAGGTTCTAGAGGCCGGGGTCGTGCACGAGCTACGCCTGCTGCCGGCCATTCTGCTGGCCGTGTTACCATTCAGGGGACGACTCCCTCTACTCGCACCCCGACTACCCCCAGGTAATTTTTGTTAACGGTATTCATCGCACTAGATTTTATGCTTTGCTTGACTGTGACTTTCTCCCGACTCGCTTTTTGTGTCGTTCGTCACTTGAGAGGCTTGGTATCTATGAGTCGGTGTGTGAGATTTTGAGGGGTACGGGGATGGCTGGACTTGTGACCATGAGTGCCCACACCTTTAGGGAGCTGACCCTTGAGTTTTTCAGCTCCTTTACCTTCTCCTCCGGGGCACACAACGCTGCCCCTACTTGTGCTTCTGTGTCTTTCCGGTTGTTCAACCGGAACTTTTCTTTGACTTTGGAGGAGTTTGGTACTAGACTTGGCCTTTCCTTTACGGGCGCCACTGCCGCCCCTAGGAAAGTCATCCGTCGGCTTTGGCGGACTTTGGCACAGACTACCTACGAGGAGCGACATCTCGCTCAGGTCCACCTTCCCCCTGCCCGTTACTTCCTGCGATTGATGGGAAGTACTATTTTTGGCCGTAGGGAGCCAAACAACGTGACTAACACCGAGCTTTCTATTCCGGGCGGGTACCTGAACATTGACAGCGAGGGCCCCTTTGCCCTCAACATTGCTTACCTGACCGCCCAGTACTTCCAGTCTCAAGGGGAGAAGGCCACGGGCACCATTGTCTGTGGTGGCATAGCCACCTTCCTTGCTCGTTCTCTCCTCCCTACTTTACCTCGTGACTTACCGTACATACCGGGAGATGGGTTCTTGGACCTAGCATCTATGTTGTCCATGACTTGGCTGACTTCTGATTACCGGACTTGGAAGATTAGTGGTTCCTTGTCCGAGGACCTTCCTTGCACCACCCTTCCTCGCCTCGTCCCCTTGTCCACTGTCGCATGAGGCATTTTACCACCACCGTTACCCATGTACCACCTACCGCTCCGACCATCTACTACCATGCCCGCTTCTAGAAAGCGGCGTTGACCTGAGACCGGAGAGGGATCCACACCTTCTACGGGTGGCCAGACTTCCACGTCCACTCCTACCCGGATCCCTACTCCTACTCCTACTCCTGCGCCCGACCAGACACAGGCACAGCCGGTTCTTCCGGCTAATTTTGTTTCTCCTCCACCCTTTGAGGCGTCTGCGGTCGTGGACCAAGGGCGTCGTGACGGTTTGTTACTTGAGATTCCAGAGAGACAGGCTCGTATGGAGAGGGACATAGCTCTTGCTTTGTTCCCTTTGTACGAGTATCACATGAGGCGACACCATCCCCTTCCAGAGGGTTGGCCACACCCGTCCTTCTACCGGTACCCAGCTGAGGGGTACCCTGAGTCAGCTAGTAAGGAGGAGGAGGACGCAGCAGCGGCGGCAGCGAGAGCTCAGGCTGAGCAGAGGAGGAGGAGAGAGCAGGAGGAGGACCCGGACTTCACTGTGACGGTGGAGGACGTGACAGAGGAGGCTGACGAGTAGCTATTGGTCTAGTGATTTCCCCAGTTTTCAGGCTGGTTTGGGAAAGTTCGTGTTTTGTATGTATATTGTCGCTTTTTTTTTTCTTTTGTCTCCTTTTTCTTTTATTGTTTTCATTCATTTATTGGTTGTATATTCCTGTTCCCCTGTAAATATCTGCTGGTGTATGCTGGAGGACAACGAGGGCGTTGTCCGTTTTAGTTTGGGGAGGGTAATGCATCCTTTTGAGTCTGCATTTGCATTTGTTTTGCATTCACGTTTCTATTTTCAGCTTGCATTGTATTTATTTATTTCATAAAATCATAAAATCCAAAAAATTAGCAAAATTTCAAAAAATTAATAAAATATTCACGTTTATTTTTGCATATAGGTTGAGTCGGAACGGTCGATTTCCGTGATGATATTGCACTTTAACTTGTCATTTTACTTGAGCCTTGCACTTTCATTGATTTATTATTAGTGAGTCTTACGCATAATCTACGAGTTTTTGTTCAAATATAGCTGACTGTTTAGACTTGGCCTGATAAATTGGCAACCTACTTACAATTTCTGAGATTTAGAGTCTTATAACTGGTGACATTCATGACCGGTTTACATAGGAATTGAGAGTAGTACTCCTTGTTGGAGTTAGTGTCCTCCACAATAGTGCGTTTACATAATAAATCTCGTTAAAAGAATATCATCAGATATTTAATTATTTGATCCTCGTCAGTTGATTAACGTAAATCGATAACGGTTGGCTAGCTAGAGTTTGACGTTATTGTCGTGAGACGGCGGTGATCAACTGACCCCTTTCGGTCACATCTATGTAAGGAAATTGTTTTTCCTTAACTTTCATTTTTATGCTTTTATATTTGCATGCATGTTACATAGATCACCAAAATGATAAATTATGAGATAATTTAATTTTTATCAGATAGTCTAATATAGATCTATGATCTTTCAAGTGGTATCAGAGCTTAGGCTTGTAATTTGCATGTTGATTTTAAGCATATTAATAAATTATGAGATAATTTATAAAAAAACTCAAAAATTGTGTTAGAAGAGGTTTTAGCACGAAATTTTTGGGACATGCACACCTACTGATGTCAAAACAATTGTTGTAAAGTTTGGTGATTTATGAACTTATTTTGCTATTTTTAATGATTTTTGGAAGAAAACTGAGTCAAAATGCCGTATTTTAGTTATAAATTGACTAAAAATAGTTAAAGGATAATTCGGGCCATGGAATTTTTATGCTGTTTCATGCATGTTTTCTACTGATTGTATATGCAAAAGTTTGAAGGTTGGTTTGAATTTTTTGCATGTTTATTGATTTTATGAGATAAAAGTCGATAAAAGTGAAATAAATTAATCATAATTTCGAAAAAATTGATTATGCCCTTGATAAATTTATGTACATTTGAAAATGTTATTTAAAAGATAAAAGTGAAAATTAAATTTTGATTTCACCTTGTTTTGATGTTTATTGGTTTTAGTGGTGAAAAACCGATAAATATAGATCTTTTTCTTCATAAATTTTATCCGGATTTTTGGGGCAATTTTTTTGACATTTTGTTGTTCTTGGGAGTGTTCCAGAATACTCAAAATTTTTGTTTCAAATTTTGGGTAATTTTTAAATTATTTTGGATTTTTACTTAAAAATTATGATTTTACCGATTAAATTAGCAAAATATCACCAAATCAAACTAATTATTCATCATAAAATTAGTGAGGACTAATTTTGAGGTCCAAAACAGTTTGGACAATCAGTTTGGACTTAAATGAGATTTGAGAGTTGATTATTGATTTTTACATGTTAAAAATCGATTAAATCCACAAACACCGAGATGGATACCAACGATTGATAGATATGGCGATTTTGGCATCATTTTACAGCATTTTAAGCATATTTATTTAAGTTGAATGAATGATTGTCATTTATTTAAAGTATTTATCTTGTTGTACCTAGTATGGCCTAGTTTAATTTTAATCGTTATTACCCGAAATGAATGGGAATAGTGATATGTTTGTAATTAAATACGATCTCGTATCGTCGGTTTGTAATTAATTAATAGTTTTATTTATTTTATTAATTAATGTATAATAGGAATAGCTATGTAATTCAATTGTAATAGTTATTCTTCCTAAAGCGTTCCAAAAGACGGATTACATCGAGACGGAGTCTATTTTGGGAAGGTGTTCCAAATCCCACAAGGAGAAGCCACTTTTGGAATGAAGAGGCAAGGGACCAAGGAGTTGGTTTTCGATATGTAATAGACTAGTTTTTATTAACTAGGTGGCCATACTAGGATTTATTCATATGCTTACTTGTTTGCTTGTTTTTATTTTTCGCGCATGCCAAAATCGCCAATCACATGTATTTTATTTTCGCGGTTGTCAATTCATGTCATTTACATTCACGGAATTAGTTCACTTATAGGGAATTTATGAATAAATTGACAATATCTCTCACATAAATAAAATTGAGATTAGCCTTACCAATTAGTAACACCTATGAATCTCTTGTTCATTAAAGCCACGCTCGCCCAAGCGGGGTGTTCTCTTTTTACCTTGGGTAAGTAGGGTGGTAAACGGTTATCACACGCCAAAATTGGTTGGACTCAACGGGATATAAGAAGGACTTGTGTTCCAGGGCTAGTAGATGGATTTAATAAAATTCGTCGACCAAGAGTTCTAGAGGTAGAATTAGTCAACGTGACTTACCGAATTTACACAATTATGGGATGTTTCGCCCAAGCGATGCTCATTTTTGTTTATTATTTGGGTTTTGGAATCATTTATATAATTTAGTGTGAGATCATTATATAAATGCTAAAACTTGTTAAACATGTTTTCACAAGTATTTTTAAAAACAATGGAAGTTAATATTTACTTATTTGTTGTAGCATTTTAATTCGCAATGGCAACTTCATCAACTCCATCGACTACTGCACTAGGCAAAGATTCATGGCTAAGGTCCGTAATGGACAAATGTATCTTAAAAGATGACGGTAGTAACTTTCTTGAATGGGAATCCAACATCAAAAGTGTCGCGTTGTCCGACAATGTGCTCACTTACTTGACCGAAGCTCCTCCCATCGAGCCCGGTCCAAGAGCTTCATCGGCGGTGCGGACCGCCTATGATGACCATGTGAGGATGTCGAATGATATCAAGAATGTGTTGATATGGTCGATGTCCCCAAAGCTCAAGATATCATGCATTTATTTAAATGCGTACGAGATATTCACTCGTATAATTACTATGTTTTCACAAACACCTAAAGTCCATCAATACGATGCGGCGGCACGCTTCTTTGAAGCTAAGCTTGAGAGGGACCAAAAGGTTGGTCCCCATGTACTCAAAATGGTCGAATATGTTGATATCCTAGAGCGTCTAGGGTGTAACATTCCTAAGACTCTGGTGGTGGATCGAATCCTCCACTCACTTCCCACCAAGTTTGCCCACTTTAGGGTAAACTATAACATGAATGGCATGGATAAGAGTTATCATGAAATTCATGCACTCCTCACCCAAGCGGAGAGGGATATGGAAGCTAGAGGGAGTGACAAAGGGGATGTTTTAACCATGAAGTTAAAGAACATGTCCCTTGGAGTTAAGAAAGGAAAAGGGAAGGAAAAGTCCCAATTCAAGAAATCGTCAAAGAAACATGACAAGGGAAAGGGGAAGGCTGTTGAGAATGGCAATCCCAAGGCAAAAAGTGTCAAACTCTCCTAGGCCGAATGTTTCCATTGTAATGGAAAGGGGCATTATAGGAGGAGTTGTCCCAAATACTTGGAAGATCTCAAGGAAGGGCGTGTGACGCCTATTGGTATGATTTCCTCTCTTTATGTGATAGACGTTAATTATGCTTGCACTTCCACTTGGGTACTTGATACCGGATGTGGCTCTCACCTTTGTAATCATTTTCAGGGTTTAAGGGACGTGTGAGCACTAGCAAAAGGTGATGTGGATCTCCGCATGGGCAATGGAGCTAGAGTAGCGGCCGTTTCCGTGGGGACCTATGTGCTCACTTTAGCTAGTGGTCTAGAGTTGTATTTAAATAAGTGTTATTTTGTACCAACTTTAACTAATAACATCATCTTCATTTCCGCGTTAGACACGGAAGGCTTTTGTTTTATGATTAAGGACAATAGTTATACTTTTTCATTAAATGATGTGGTTTATGGCAAGGCCATTTCAATTGGAGGCATTTATGTTTTAAATGATGTTAATGACGTTTAACATGTAGAAACTAAAAAACTCAAAACGGGTGATCCAAACGAATCCTACCTTTGGCATTGTCGTTTAGGCCACATAAACGAAAGACGCATAAAGAGACTTGCTTCATCAAAAGTTCTCAAACCATTTGGTTTCGAATCTTATGGTACATGCGAGTCTTGCCTTTTAGGCAAGATGACTTGTGCACCTTTTGCGGGAAAAGGGACACGAGCTAGTGAGGTTTTGGCTCTCATACATACGGATGTGTGTGGACCATTAACCATCACCGCTAGAGGAGGTTTTCACTACTTCATTACTTTCACTGATGACTTAAGTAGATACGGTTATGTCTACTTAATGAAGAACAAGAATGAAGCTTTTGACAAGTTCAAAGAGATTCAAAATGAAGTAGAGAACCAATTGGATAGAAACATTAAGACCCTACGATCCGATCGTGGTGGTGAATATCTAAATTATGAATTTGATTCACACCTAAAAGATTGTGGTATAGTATCAAAATGGACTCCTCCTGGCATACAAATATTAAATGGTGTGGCCGAAAGGAGAAACCAAACTTTACTAGATATGGTTCGGTCTATGATGAGTCTAACTGAGCTTCCTAGTTCATTTTGGGGTTTTGCCTTCTTGTCTGCAATATTTTCACTAAATCGAAGCCCGACTAAAGCGGCCGATAAGACTCCATATGAGATATGGACAGGGAAAGTCCCTCATTTGTCATTCATGCGTATTTGGGGTTGCGAAGCGTACGTCAAGATCAAGTATGACAATAAGCTTGCACCCAGATCTGACAAATGTCTTTTTGTAGGATATCCAAGGGAAACACGTGGCTATTACTTCTACAATAAACATGAGAACAAAGTGTTTGTGGCTCGTGATACTGTCTTCCTAGAAAAGGAGTTTATTTCTAGGACACATAGTGGGAGAAAATTTGAACTTGAAGAAGTTCGAGAGCCACAAACCGAGAATGAGGTAGAGGAGAACGTGGAGGATAGCATTCCCTCTTCCTCTGAAACGATAATTGTTCCTAGAAGGTCAAGTAAGATTTCTAATCCACCTGATCGCTACCTTGGTAACATCGAAGAGGATGGTGTTTTGTTAGTTTTGGAAAGTGATGAACCCACTACCTACAAATCGGCCATGTCTAGTCCGGACTCCTCGCTTTGGCTAGAAGCCATGCGGTCCGAAATAGATTCCATGTACGAGAACCAAGTATGGGACTTGGTGGATTTACCTGAGGAAGTGAGACCCCGTCAGTGTAAATGGATATATAAAATTAAGCTCGGCGTGGATAAACATGTAGATGTTTACAAAGCAAGATTAGTGGTAAAAGGTTCACCCAAGTTCATGGTCTACACTATGATGAAACCTTTACTCCAGTCGCTATGCTTCAGTCCATTAGGATAATCTTAATGGTTGCCGCATTTCATGATTATGAGATTTGGGAAATGGATGTCAAAACCGCCTTCTTGAATGGGATTCTAGAAGAAGAGGTGTACATGATGTAACCTGAAGGTTTTGTGGATACATCTAACCCTAAGAAGGTGTGTAAGCTCAAGAAGTCCATCTATGGTCTTAAGCAAGTATCTAGGAGTTGGAATCATCGTTTTGATCATGTTATTAAACAATACGGTTTCACTAGAAGTGTGGAAGAACCGTGTTTATACATGAAGTTTAGTGGGAGTAAGGTTGCATTCCTTATCCTATATGTGGATGACATATTGCTCATCGGGAATGATGTTCCATCGCTCACTTCCGTAAAGGAGTAACTAGGGAAACACTTCCAAATAAAGGACTTGGGAGAGGCACAACGAATCTTGGGTATCCGGATCTATAGGGATAGGTCCAAGAGGATACTAGCATTGAGTCAAGAAGCTTATATTGACAAAGTTCTTGACCGGTTCAATATGAAAGACTCCAATAGAGTATTTCTACCTATAGGCCAAGGGATTACTTTGAGCAAGTCACAGTCTCCCTCCACCCCTAAGGAGATTGAACACATGAAGACCGTCCCTTATGCTTCCGCTGTTGGGTCTATCATGTATGCTATGATTTGCACTCGTCTCGACGTTGCGTATGCTTTGTGCATGACAAGTAGTTATCAAGCCAAGCCTGGTGAGTGTCACTGGATAGCCGTAAATAACATCCTTAAGTACTTGAGAAGGACTAAGGATTCGTTCTTAATGTTTGAAGGAGAAACTGAGTTGCGTATAAGAGGTTACACAGACGCAAGTTTCCAAACCGATCGAGATGATATGAAATCCCAATCCGGCTATGTGTTTATGCTAAATAGAGGAGCTGTTTGCTGGAAGAGCTTCAAGCAAAGTTTTACCGCGGATTCTACAACAGAGGCTGAGTACCTTGCAGCGTCTGAGGCTGCGAAGGAAGCTGTTTGGATTAGGCAATTCATGGAAGGACTAGGAGTAGTCCATTCCGCCGAAGATCCTATCACTCTATATTGTGATAACAGTGGAGCTATTTTTCAAGCCAAAGAGCAGAAGTCTAGTAAAAAATCTAGACACATTGAAAGGAAATACCATGTAATTAGAGATTATGTGTAAAGAAAGGAAATTGACATTTGTAAGGTTGGGACAGATGATAATATTGCTGATCCTTTAACCAAGCCTTTATCAAAGGCTAAGCATGATGGTCATGTCGTCGCAATGGGATTGAGACGAGTACCAGATTTTCTTTAGATTATGGATATGCAATAATTGGATAATGTATCTCTTATTATATATATGATAATCACATTCATTGTTTTCGCATTCATTATTTTATGAATCTTTTATTTAGTATGACTAAATTTTTAAATACCTTGTTTATCTGAATAAGTTGTGGAGACAATGTTGAACAATATTCAAGTAAATAAGATGAACATTGTATTTTGTCCCTAGTCACTTAATGAGGTGACGTCTCGGAGTGACTAGATTGTAGTCGATTGATGGTTGTTCAACACCATAAGGTCATACGTGATGACTTGTCGATTACATAGGCAGAGTGTGTGACACTTTGCCGAACAGTGACCATTTAGAGAGTCCCTAAGTTCTATTATAGACGCCTGGTCGTGGCAGGGATCTCTAAGATGTTCCTATGAGTCGATTCTTTTGACTGGAGACTATTATCCAAGTCAATGCAGTTTCTGAGTGACTTTGGTTTTTGTCCTAGGTCGTGCCGTAAAAGGAGGCGAAAAGGACATCTTCTGAGTCATGATGAGCTGTATTGGGCAAAGATAGATAGGGCATACAGGAATTGTCCACCCACGTTAGGTAAACTATATCTCAAGGCCACTCGAGGAGTTAATGACTACAAATGCGTGGCCACGCTCAGAAGTAATCTGTGAGATATTTTTCCAGTCAGGTAGTCACACTCCCGATCGAGAAAACCACTTGCGATATGTTCATTTGCAAGTGCGACCTGAAAGACACCTTGCATTGAGTGGGAGATTAAAACGGACAAGAGAATTGGTAGCGCACACCTTGTGTCGGACAAGTGGGAGATTGTTGGAGTTAGTGTCCTCCACAATAGTGCATTTACATAATAAAACTCATTAAAGGAATATCATCAGATATTTAATTATTTGATCCTCGTCAGTTGATTAACGTAAATCGATAACGGTTGGCTGACTAGAGTATGACGTTATTGTCGTGAGACGGCGGTGATCAACTGACCCCTTTTGGTCACACCTATAGGAACGAACCCCAATAGAGAACTAATTAATTGTATGAGATACAATTTATTTAGTCCCTTGATTTAGAGACTAAAAGGTTAGTCGCTTATTTTAGAGAGATTTCGAGTTGCGAACTCGAGGCACGACAGTTATTATTTAATTATGCGATAATTGAATAATAAATTTTGGGAGATGGGTTTTAGTTAATTAATTGTTAATTCACTAAAATTGTACTAATTGATTAATGTGATTAATATTAGTACGTAAATAATATGTGTAGCGGTACACGTATATTTACGGAGTGATTTGGACGAAATTAATTGGAAGCATTTAAACATGAAATGATGTTTAAATAAAATTTACACGTATTTGTGCGACAAATATAAGAACTAAAATGGACCCGTAAATGGGACATTGGACCGTGTAAATGGAGTGTAGTGGATGATTATAATTATACTCATTACACATTACTTGTTATTCTTCCATAATATTGTCATATGATCATGTGCATGTGATAAAGATTGGACAAATATTATAACAAGTTGACTCCCTCACTCCACCTCACTCCACTCGCCACTTTCCCCTTATACACTCCAAATTGTTGTTCATTTTTACACACTTCACTTGTACATTTTGCATGTGAACAACAATTTGTCTATCTTCTCTCTAAAATAATAAACATCCTTTACTAAGTTGTTAGTAAACTAAAATGAATAATTACTAAGAGTGTTAGTAATATTTACATATTATCAAGGGAATAATTCTAACTAGTTACTAGTAAATACTTGTTAGATTAATTGGGTTGAGTTCTTGGGTGCACATTGTTAGGAGATCTTCTCTTTGAAGATTTGTTAGGAGGATCATCCTTTTGTTATAAGCTCAAGAACAATCAAGGTAGGAGATCTTGATTGTGCCCATACTACCATAAAAATCTACGTAAGGAAATTATTTTTCCTTAACTTTCATTTTTATGCTTTTATATTTGCATGCATGTTACATAGATCACCAAAATGATAAATTATGAGATAATTTAATTTTTATTAGATAGTCTAATATGGATCTATGATCTTTCACTCCTTGCATAGCATGTTCATCATTTTTGCACTTTTATGACATTCGATTTCTTGTCAAATGCATGCATTCGGGTTTGTGGTCGGTGTCACATGCAGAGAGGTGCTTGCAAATTTTTCCTTTTCTTACATTTTTCACCCATTTAGCTCCACTTAAGCCAAATTTAGCCTTTTTGACCCATTAGCTACATCCAAAACTGAGCCTGCCTAGTCAAGCTAGTTTAGTATGTTTTTTGTGGTATGTTTTTCCGTCTGCAAGTTTGGCCCATGTGTATTTCGATCGGAGTTGGTGGAGAATGAAGGAAGGGAGAATGAAAAAAAAAAAAAAAAAAAAAAAAAAAAAAAGAGAAAAAATGAAAAAATGGATTCACGTGTAAGTCGGGAAAAAAAGAAAGAAAAAGTAAGAAAAAAATTATTTGATTTGTTTGATTCATTAAGACGATCTTAAAAAAGGGAAGTTTGTGACCGTCTCACTCCTCTGTTCCTATTCATATATTTTTGAGGAGATAGTGTATTTGGATGGTGAGCTGTGTGCCAAACGAAGGGCATTTGTGTTTATTTTTCAGTCAGTTGAGAGTCGGACGGTCTTATATGGTCATGTTAGGAACTAGCTTGGCGCTTTTACCTCCACATTTCCATAATCTATTTTGCCTTTTCTCACCTGAACCTCACTTTCCTATACTATTTGTAAGCCCTCGGCTGTGACGGACATTGTTGGTTGGAATGTGTGCATAAGTACTTGAATCGTCTTTCATTTTTGTTGCATGCATGCTATGTTGGTCGCAGTTTAGGTGAGTGACTGTTTCTCTTTCTCTCTTTTACATAATAATTCACCCTTTGCTTCATGAGAGAAGAGTGACCACGTGAGAGTTCGATTTTGTTGGTCTTGCAAGGTCGATAGGTCAGCTTTATTTTTGAACATCTTATAACACGTTTGCGTATTGACTGTTGTAGCTGTAACTGTTGATTTTTGTTGCATTAAATTGGTTCAAGTAGACAAGTTATAGCTAGCTCTGAGTTTTCATTTCCGTTCCATTAGTTTGCATTTAGTTTACTCGAGGACGAGTAAAGGTTCGGTTTGGAGAGATTTGATACGTGCATTTTATATAGTCTTTTTAGCCTATTTTTGCACATATTTTCATGTGATTTTGTACCATTTTATATTGCATTATGCCCCGAAACGGCTACTTTGGTTCGTTTTGTATGTTTTGTAGGAATGAACCTGAAAGTAGTGGAATCGTACCCTTTTCGTCCTGTTTTGCATGCAATTTGAGGAGACGAGAATTTTAGAGCGAGAGCACTGTATTAGGATGCGTGAAGGAATGGTCAACGAAGCAGTCGGCAACGAGTTGAAGCTGTTTTGGAGGAAGAACACTCGATCGAATGGTTTTCTTGGTCGATCGAGTGGTTTCACATGCTGAGGAGGTCGATCGAGTACTTTATTGTACTCGATCGAAATGCTGGATATCAGGTTTCCTCGATCAAGTAACATTTCTGCTCGATCGAGTGTTTTATAAGCTGAAGTCCTCGATCGAGAGGTTCTAAACTACTCGATCGAGAGGATTGGTGTTTCACGGGCTTTAATTAACTCGTGTTGCTTATTTTAGTTTTGGACTTTGTTATTTTATATTTAAGCATGGAATAATTAGGTCATTGGTATCTCTTATTTACGTTTAACACTTCTGAACGCCAATTTCTCTTCTCTTAATCTTTCCCTTAAACTCTTCACTGTAAACTCTGCTTTTGGGATTATTTTGCTCGGATCTTGTTGTTCTTTACGCCGGAATTCTTGCTATTGTAATCTCTTTCTCCTTTTAATCTTAATCTCGTCATTTATTGCTTTAATCTTCCGTTTCTCTATTCCTTAATTTCTGCCCTAATTTATTTATGCAATTTCATTATTATTTCATCATGTTTATTATTATTTCATTCATCATTATTAATATTGACAACATTAACGATATGAGTAGCTAAATTCATTCATGTTGGGACTAGGGGATCTACGGTAGAAATGTGACGATGTAGCGAATAGGCTAGCTGACTTATTTGTGAGAATCTGTACCCATAGCCATTTAATTATAATACCGACTTAGTTGAGTGCACGCTTCTAAGTTACCCTTTAATTTGGTTAAATTTATTCCTGGATCGGAAGATTGGACTAAACAGACCTACTATGAACAGTAGACTACCCTGATGAGGACGGAAGTTAAGTTAGTGGAAATCTAGGATATAAAGTGGACCTGTAGGACCTTTCAACATCCGTCTCACAGTAAATTATCTAGACTATTTGCAGTGGAGTCATTAGACTACCGTAGTGAACCGAAATCCCGACATGTTCCCTCTTTATTGATTACTCTTATTCACATTTTCTGCCTTTTTACTGCTCTTTTTTTTTTTGGTGAAAATGTGAGTATTGCTATATATTTCAAAGGACAATTCCAGATTACTGCTCTTTCTTTACTACTCTTTCCCTTAAGCCTTTTAGTTCAAACCCCCAATTGTGACCAAATAAACGGACCTTTAACAGATATCTTGCTCCCTGTGGAGATCGACCCGACTTCCCTAGCTATATTATTTAGTGCCAGTTGGTTATTTTTGGTAGGTACACGACTAGCCTGTCACACACCAAAAGAGCAGAAGGCTACATTCATTTTGTGCCATGGGGAATCAGGAGGGGCGTAATAGATTGGGTTAACAGGTGTTTGAGGTCGGGTTTGAAAAGTGTTGGCAATAGACCAAGAAGAGAAAAGAAAATGAATAGAATAAAGTCACTGCGGGTCCAAGGGGTTTAACACCGAGTTAACCAAAACCACCAAAAGATTAAGAAGAAAAGATCAGAGTAAATCAAGACGAGTTGAAGTAATTAAGGTTTTAAAAGTGTCTAAAATGAAGGTCAATTTAAAGGAGTAGAAGATAAGCGAGAGCTGAAAAAACGAGGGGCAGACCCACACAATGTGGATGATGCTCTTAGAATAATGGTGACACATGCTAAAGAAGGCGAAACAGGCAAACCTCGAGAGGAAAGACTAACTTTATGCGGCAGTATACCCCCACCAAGCAAGATACAAGGAAAAAAATTATGATGCTTGGTACATGTGGAACATAATCATTTAAGGTTGGCCATGAAAAGAAGGGTAAGGTGAGGATAAGAGCAATCTTTAGAATAAGAGAAGCCTAAGGAAAAACTTTTAAAATAGCACCGAGAGTTGATATAACAGTCACAATAGGGTTAAAAAGAAATTGAGTAACAAGAATATTTTGATGATAAAGAAAGTGCACATTAAACTCATTGTCAGAAATATTTCAAGAGACATCGACAATAATAAAGATATGAACACATGGTTGAGGTGGGACAGAGATAGACCTGGAAAACAAGCCAACCGGGTCAGGCTCTGGTCGAGACAATTCAGGTTTCAAGGATTTGGTTCAAAATGAGTTGGGTCAGGTAAGTGGTGGAGCTAGAGCCTAGAGGGGCTAGCAGGGGTGAGGACGGTCAGAAATTTCAACGCTTTAGTTAAAAATTTCCAACTTTTTTCGAGTTTCCCTTAAACCAATACCCATTCGCCCCTCGCTAAGATTTTTCGCCCCCGCTAGGGTTAATTTTAAGCTCCGCCACTAGATTGGGTTATTTCAAGTTCGGATCATTTTCGGATAGGTTGTTATCACGTTATATAGTGATAACAGTCACTTCCAACAATAAACATTATAACCCCTGTTTTTTCCTCAATTGAAAATCGAAATCAAATAATTTTAAAAATATAAATTATATTTAATTTTCAACAATATTCATTAGTCACCATGCTTATATTAACCTAATAATAAAAATTAAGTTATATTACTAAATATATCCACACAATGTGGATAATGCTCTTAGAATGATGGTGACACATGTTACAAGAAGGTGAAATAGGAAAACCTTGAGAGGAGAGAGTAACATTATGTAGGAGTATACCACCACTAACCAAGCTACAAGAAAAGAAAATTACGATGCTTGGTACATGTGGAACATAATCATTTAAGGTTGGCCATGAAAAGAAGGGTAAGATGAGGGTATGAGCATTCTTTAGAATAAGAGAAGTCTAAGAAGAAACTTAAGGAGAAACTCTTAAAGGAGCATCAAGAGTTGATATAACAGTCCCAAGGCGGTTAAAAAGAAATTGAGTAACAAAAATATTTTGATGATGAAAAACTAGCACATTAAACTCATTGTCAGAAACGTTTCAAGAGTAAATGACAATAACAAAGATATAAAACACATGGTTGAGGTGGGGAGGAGAGGTCCAAAAAGAAGGGATCTAAGAGGCTTAAAGGTGTATTGCATAATTGCATCTATATTAGTCGTTTATCATACTTTAGATCAAACATCAAAATAGAGAAGACATGTACATGTTGTATATAACACATGCAATGTTAAACAAATTAAAATACAAATGGATTGTCATTTTTTGTTTTGTTTTACCAATTAAACTCTTCTCAAAACTACTATTTAAAGGAAAAAAATGTGTAATCCAATAAATGTTGATTAGTTTAGCAATAACTACTATCTAAGTAATAATTATTGTTAATTAAATATATTAGTATTAAAATTGATATACAGTCTCTTTACACAATAAAGACTAAAACGTCCTTATGAATTTTACATTTCGACAATTATTTTAGAATCCGTGCAACGCATGGGCAACACACTAGTTAGGAATTATACCAGGGTGGTATGGGTTTGGAACTCGATTCCTCATACCAAGTATTTGGTGCAAGTCTGGAGACTGGAATGAGGAATCAAATCTTGTTGTCTGTTTATTTTATTGATAAAATTTTGTACTATTTACTTATGTATAAATTTATTACTTTAAATCTTCATGTATTAATTAGTTAAACTTTTATATAATTTTTTTTACATATTTTACTTCTTTTTTTTTAAATATCATAATATTTTTGTTCTTAAATATACTAAAAATGTCAGGTAAAAGTTCAATGTTTGTATTTTTCCCGAAAAAAAGTCAGAGACAATATAATTTAAGGATATTTAAAATATATAAATCTTTGCACAATATTTTTTCTTTTTTAATTTTCTTCTTTTATTTGATACCAAAGGTATCATACTCATACCCACCTCCCTTCTTAGGTATGAGAAACCCATACCTCATTGGTTTGAGGTATGGGTATCAAAATAGAAAAAACATGAAACAAACACAAGGTATGGGTTTAGCTTATTCTAAACTCATACCTTATACCTAGAATGGTAAACCAAACACCCCCTTAATTACATACTCCCACCGTCCCGGTCAATTGTTGTCCTTTGGTTTTGACACAAAGACCAAGAAAAGAGGAGATGGCCAATAACCAAATGACAAGTGGAACAAATTGAATGAGAATGATCAAATTACTCATCAAGTTCATTCTTAAAGTAGAAAGGACAACAAATAATTGAGACACCCCAAAATGGAAAAGGACAACAAATAACCAGGACAGAGGGAGTATAAAACTTAGCTAATTATGAATAAAAGAAACCTAAGGGGTTGTTTGGTTGCCTCAGAAAAACACATGAATTCCAAAATCCCATGAATTGGGATTTAAGGCTCTTGTTTGGTTACCCATTTTTTTCCAAAATGGAGGAATCTAGAGTTCCATAGGAACTCTAATTCCTACATCATGTAGAAAGTGGCTGACCAACACCCCCCTTGGTCATTCCCAATTCCTGTGTTTTTTAAAGTAATATTTTACTATTCTACCCCTATTAAAAACACAATCATTTAATTTTCTACCTCTTCTATCAGCCGTCATCTTCTTCTTCACAAAATTTTTTTCCTCCTATGCAATTTCTATCATCACTTCAGTAGGTACTCTCTCTCTTTCTCTCTCTCCCCTACTCCTTTTTTTACCTCAATCTTCCATGTTTGTTTTACTGTTGTGCTCTTCTGCTATCATTAGTTTAAGAAGTTATGCTACTTTAATGCATATGGTTTTTACTTTATTTCATCTGCACAAATACATTAATGTTTAATGAAGGGTAGTTGACCAATTTTCACTCCTGGTAAAATCTCATTGACATATAAATTCAAGGAAATGTCGTTGAGCTGCGGTGAATAAAAGAATGTGGGAACTTAGGTAATTTTTGCTCATTCCCAATTAAGCAGTCTTGTTTAATTCACAAAATTTCTTTTGTGACGGCGATATCCGTCACAAGTTTGTGACGGATACCATTTCCTCTCACAAAATACCCATGAGAGGTGAGTGGGGAAGCACATGAGGGTGCCCCACCTTGTCCCTTCTCCTTTTTTGTGAGAGGTCACAAGCTTGTGACGGGATTAGCCCGTCACAAGCAAGACGCTTTGTATTTAATTACCAAACGATTTTTATTCGCCATGGTTAATATCTATGCTTGAAATAATATGTTACTCCTTATACAGTTGGTTTTCTTTAAGACGGTTATGTTCATCTCAAGTGTTAAACGAGCCAGATACTACCCTATATAGGATTAGATTGAGAAGTACATGATTGATTTTCTTACATCTGATTCAGGGCAATTGTATACTCTTTTTGTCATTGCTGCCTATATAGGATTCTTGAATTAGTAGCTATAATATGATAATTGAACACTTGAATTCCAAAGATGACATGAGGAACATGATTATTTTGTTAGACCCGTATGCAGATGTTCCTCATTCATGATGACAAAATAACATTGCAGTCTGCAAAAACACCCTGCAGAAGATTTTTCTTCTATATCAATAATATAATTTAGACATTTAGCTAATGTTCCATGCTCCTTAATTTGTACTGTCCTAACATTTTCTTTTAGTGTTCCCTGTCTGTGTCATTGTTATGTTAAATTTTTCTTATGCTTACAAGAGGTTGATTTACTTTTTTTTTGGTTATCTTATGCAAGTTATAAGACAATGGCGCGCTTACCTTTGAATAACCGGAATAAGATTGTTGTTTCGTGTATTTCTATATACAGACTTATGCTTGTGATGGTTATTGAGACTATTGTCGAGCTCTTATGCCATTTTTCTAGTTTAAACATTACAATTCCTAAGCCGATAACATATACGTTTGACAGCTCCATTGATGAAAGAGTTCAGGCTACGCTTTTTAATATTAGACCAATGATTCAAGGGAGTGATATAGCATGCCTAGACAACCTTAGGATGGATAGAGCATGTTTTGGTAAGTTGTGTGAGATGCTAAGAGATGCCGGTAAGCTAGAAGGAAATAGAAATACAAGTTTGGAAGAAATGGTTGCATTATTTCTTTTTATATTGTCTCATGATACAAAAAATAGAAGAACTCAATTATATTTTATAACAAGTGGTGAGACAGTATCTAGACACTTCAATTTAGTCCTTCACGCGATCCTTAGATGTCATCATCTTCTGCTCAAGAAACCCAAACCAGTGACCGAAAATTGTCAAGACGAAAGGTGGAAATGGTTTAAGGTAAGATAGAAATAATGGTTACATAGTGACTTAATATGACAAACTGTTTTAGTTTTATTAACATTAGATTATTTTTTGTAGAATTGTTTAGGTGCTTTGGAAGGAACTCATATTAAGGTCCGTGTTGGAGATAAAGATAAAGTTAGGTTTAGAACTAGGAAAGGAGACCTTACAACAAATGTTTTAGGGGCTTGCACTCGAGATTTGCAATTTGTTTATATTTTACCTGGTTGGGAGGGTTCAGCTCATGATAATAGAGTTCTCCGCGATGCACTTTCTAGAAAACATCCTTTGAGAGTACCCCAAGGTAAAAAAAACACAACTTAACCTTTTAAATTTGTTTACGGGAGAATATCTCGTTTTTAAGTTATAGAATGTTAAAACTTTATTTTGTTAATTTTAGGGCAATACTATCTTTGTGACACTGGATATATGAATTGTGAGGGATTTTTGACACCATTCAGAGGCCAACGATATCATTTGAGTATTTGGAAGAATGGTGCTGAACCAACATGTGCAGAGGAGTACTTTAATATGAAACATTCTCAAGCAAGAAATGTCATAAAAAGAGCTTTTGGATTGTTGAAAATGAGATGGAGTATTCTAAGAAATGCTACTTGGTACTCTAGAAAGACATTTAGCAAAATCATTTTTGGGTGTGCATTAGTGCATAATTTTATTCGAACGTATATGAGCATAGATCCATTCGAATCTCTTATCCAAGATGGGGAAGAAGAAGATGATGACAATTGCATTGATATTATGGAGACTAGTGCTGCTTGGACTCAGTTTAGAAAGAACTTAGCTGATCAAATGTACAACCACTGGCTACAAATTAGAGGCTGAAACATTATGTTGTTTTATTTTGCTAAGTAGGAAAAACCAATAAGTTGTTGTGTTTGATTGTTGCATAACTTAATATACATTGTTTTATAGATTATTTTTTAAGCACGCATAAATTTAAGTGTTATATGTTTGGTATATTGTATTTCATATGCGTGTAGTGATGGCTCAGTCTAATGAAAAAAGTAAGGATGCTGCAAGTTCGGTAAGAGTTTGCTCAAGATGGTCGCTTGAAGAAGATCGTGCACTTGTTAGTGCAATGCAAGATCTTCTTGATCTTGGAGGTTGGAAAGCAGACAATGGTCAGTTTAAAAATGGAGCTTATGCTAAAATCGAATCTCTTATGGAGCAAAAATTGCCCGGGTGTGGAAAGAAAGCTAAGCCTCACATTGAATCAAGAGTCATGACTCTCCGAAAACATTATGATGCAATTACTGACATGTTGAGCCCACAAGCTAGTGGATTCGGTTGGAATGACGAAGGAAAGTTTGTGACCTGTGAACAATCTGTTTGGGATAATTGGCTGAAAGTAAGTTCAATTTGTACACTTCATATTCTTTTATTTCAATGTAAAAGCAATGTTTTTGTTGATCATTATTTTAT
Organism: Silene latifolia; assembly: GCF_048544455.1. Classification (NCBI taxonomy): domain Eukaryota; kingdom Viridiplantae; phylum Streptophyta; class Magnoliopsida; order Caryophyllales; family Caryophyllaceae; genus Silene; species Silene latifolia. The sequence continues at coordinate 197,357,618 of NC_133538.1, read as the reverse complement.
TTTATATATGGCAGAGCCATAAAAATGCTGCAAGTCTAAGAAATAGGCCATTTCCCCTGATTGAAGAGATAGGAAGAATTTGGGGAAAAGATAGAGCTACAGAATTGGAGGGTGATAGTATACAAGATGCATTAGAGGAGATGGGGGATCAAGAGAGAGACGACCAAGAGGAAGAGCAAGTGCCTTTATCTAACACTCAAGAGGTACCAATCCATACAGAGGTTGAGCATTCACGTTTAAGTGAGCCTTCAAATAGAAAGACCAAAAGGGCTAGAACTGAAAGTATTGAAGCTTTGAGACAATTCTCTTCTACACTTGATAAAATGAGTAATGTAATGGAAGCTGCTGGTGAACATATGGGAAGACTTGCTAACTGCTTTAAACACGAGTCTGAGTCAGCCGATCGAAGAATGCAAGTAACTTCAGAGATAATGAAGATTGCTCAAGTTATATCAGCATCAAAACAAATCGGTACAAACCCTCTTGAAGTTGATTTTTTTTTCAGCCTTCCAGATGATTTCAAATTTGCTTATGTGCAAGGCTTATTGATTCCTGATCATGCGAATAAGTGATAACTCACTTCTCCTCGAGACATTGGATTGCAAACTTGCGGATTATTATGTTTTTGAGTTGGTTTAATAGAACTCTTTTAAAGGTTATGTTGTTCTTTTGAAGATCGTGTTATAATTAAGTCCTAATTTGGAACATAGTTTTTTGTAATTTATGCTACTTTAATTATTTTTATTAGATTTTTTGATAATAAATACGAGCATCCAGACATAGTCATTTTTTCATGTTGTTAAATCTTGTAAGCTAAGATCAAATTTTGTATGTCATATATATGAATTAAAGGTGAAGTAATAAATTTTAGCAAAAGGGTAAAATAGTATTTACAACAAAAATTCATAGGAATTGAGTTATCCAACCAAACAACATACAGGAATTTATTTCATGGGAAGTGTCAATTCCTTGATGGCAACCAAACAAGTTTTGGGTATTTCCCATGAATTACATGTAGGAACTTAATTCATGTGAATTTCTACTTCCCACATGAAATTAATTCCCCCATGAACCAAACAACCCCTAACCATAATCAAATATTAAACAAAAGAAACGACTAAAAGAAAAGCTAAAGGTAGGTCATGTGATCTACCGTAAAATAGAAAACGTGAAAGTTATTAATTTCTCATATAGAATTTTTATTCTATTATTATGTAAATCAATCAATACTATATATATATTCCAGAAATTAAGGGACTTCTATATAATTAAATAAATTTATAAAAATTAAATATACTATATAGTTTTTAATCAATAGCGCTGTGTGACGGACCTAAACAAGGGACTTCAATATAAATATTATACTAGATTTAATGCCCGTGCGATGCACATTTCTATTTGTAATATTCTATTGTGTATAATGTATTTATTGAAAAATGTTTGTATGCTCGAAAATCTACGATATACCTTTTCTGTATTTCTTATTTACTCACTATTTGGGGTTAAGATCCCTTTTAGGAATATATATATATATATATATATATATATATATATATATATATATATCGTTGGATCAAACCATCAATCTTTTACCCTTACTTTATTAATTCATCTAAACTTTAACCCCTACATTAGCAATTCATCTAAATAAGTCGACTGATGATTATAAAATTGTGATAACGTGTTACATGTCATTAATATTTTACATTTATATTATTAATTTATATCATACACCTCTTGAAAGTAAAAGTTAAATTATATCAAGGTAGTGCTCAAGTATGACTATAATTTCTATTGCTGTGTATAACTTATAAGGTGGTTGGAACTTTTCAAACTCTCACATTTTTTGATTAATTAAAATATTCTTTTCTTACTTGGTACTCCGTATAATAACAGTAGTGAGTAGTATTTTTGGTGTTGACCAGGAGTATCCCCTACCGATAGCTAGGGCAATCTCCTTCGGGGTACTGAAGGCAATTTAATAGGTTGACCCATCCCAAGTTTGGCTTTTTCATTCGCAAGAGTCAGGAATCGAACCCCCGATCACTTGTTTAAGAGATGAGAGCCCTTACCACTCACACCAGCCAACTTTTGGTACAGTAGTGAGTAGTATGATGAGTGATTGATAAGCTTGAAGTACAAAGCATAATTATACAATTCATGGACTATACAACCAGTTGTATATGTTGTACCGTGTAGAATCTGAGCTTTGTGTCAAAGTATCCGAGCTTTATATTAAAGAATATGAGCTTTATTAGAAAGTATTGAGTTCATCCATTTAGACATTAAAAACATGAACTTTAAATTAGCTCAGAAAGAATACACATAAGCTCGGATTCTTATACTTGGTTGTACCATGTTTATGATACAACTGGATGTATAATCCTATTTGTGATAATTTTATCATAGTCAACGTGTTTCGTATCTATGTTTAGTATTTGTGTTTCATGTTTGGTATATCTCTACTCTTGTGTAGTTAACTCTAGCACTTCATTCACGTTTCAAACCGTTACTTTGAATTCCTAATTATTTAGATTTCCCTCGGTTTTTCTATCCTATGCCCACTAGGTATAGGATAAGAAACCTAAAAGGGAAAGTATTAATGATGTTTTTCTTTTAAAGTGATAGGACATTGCAATTTCCTATAAAAAAACCACTAATTCTTTCCCCTTTTAGGTTTCTTATCAACTAGGCATAGGATAGAAAAACCCATTTTTTATCTTTTATGTAAGAATAAGAAAATTAATTCAAATATATTTTATTCCATGTAGTGCTTTTAAATCGGCGGAATTTTCTTTTGCTCACGAGCTCCTAACAACCATAATGCAGTTGCATTGTTTAGATACATATGAGAAATATTAAAATTTGATAGGAATAACATACTTTATTAAAATCTCAGATATGTAAACTATGAATTACATGGGGTGACGAATAAAGTTCTTGCACCATACATAAAGGGAAGTGCTAAAATATAGACGACATCGAAGACCAACTTAAAGTGAAATTCCTGATGACCTCGGTAGTCAATATAACGAAGCTTTTTCTATTAAAAATAAGCGATAATAAGCAAGTGTCGCTCATGTGGTTGCAAATTATAAATTCGTTGGCATACTTTTACGGTTGGAGTAATACAAGTCTAATCTCACACCTTGAACTCGGTCCATTAAATCAGCGCACCGTCGATAATCAACAGATATTAGACATATTAGTAAAATCCAATAAATTTTGGAGTAATTCTTTCAAGAGACCGTCTCACACTAAATTAATAAGAAGCAATCAATGAATAAACTAAAAACTAACTAAAAAAAAGATAAAAAATAAATAAAAATTATAACTACCTCTTTTGAGAGAGAGAGAGAGAGAGAGAGGTCTCTCACTAACATTAATGAGAGACCGTCTCTCTTAAAAATTTGTTTAAATTTTGATCGATTTAAATTAAGTTACACAAATAATAACCTCGTCTGTAAACATAATTAAAACCAACAAAATAATTACTATAAAACATACCCTAACAAATTTTAGAATCTCCATCCTATCACAAAAGGAGCTAAAGTCAGATGATGATAATAATACAATCACGTAACGAATAGAATTTAAAAACAAAAAATTGAGAAGGAGAACATGATACAGTACCCAAAACATGAAATATAGAGAGTAGCCTTTTATAGAGTTAGAGTTCGCCAGTTATGTACACAATTCCTACTCAAATACGAAAATGGATCCTCTCCATTTCTTTCTCTCCATTTTCTCTCCATTTCCTCTCTTAAACACATTTAATAATATTTTTTCCATCAAACCCCATTATCCCTTTATTTTTACACATAAATTTTGAGCCGTTCGATGATACCAGAATACGATCTGGACCACCGAAAGGAAATGGCCTCTCCATTTCTTTTTAGGAAATGAAGAGAAGCTCTCCTCCTCAAATACCACCACTATTATAGCCAAAAAAATATTAGCCCTTATAAATTGGGACTTATTAATTCAGTGTTTAGATAAAATTTAACTATACAAATACAACCAAATATCTTATCTTATATATTAATATATTCTCATAAGTATTTTGCAATAGTTGGATTCTCTATAATCGCTCGAAAAAGCTTCCTTTAATAATATAGATGGATAGATATATAGTTTTGGTTGAAATATAAATTTAGAGAACACTAACATATGGTGAGTTTTCTTAATATAAACATGTCTCACTTTATAGATACTCATTTCTACACCTCCCGCCAACCACCCAGTGATGATTGGGCCGCATGTTTGTTACGCGGAACGATTTATGACAGTCCGTACGTTTATCATCATGTGATAGCTCAAACACTCGAGTCTACCCCTTGGTCGTCATCTACGCACCGATACGGTCGTTTTGACAGTAATTAGAGTTCATTTGGAGTCCGAGTCAAAAACCGCTTCATTTTCTAAGAAACCGTTTAAAATGCCGAGTCGGAATGTTCTAGAATATTCTAGATATTTATTCCCAATCAAATTTTATATCTTTTGGTAAAATATCTTCCGTATATCATATTTTACGGAATAAGGAAATATAGATCTACCGCAATTACATAACAGAAACGCGAAAATCTTTCTTCCGGAGGAGGAAACCTCTGGGGAAATGACGCAGCAGATGCTCCGCCTCTTGGAAGGACCACAGCAGATGTTGTGCCTCTTACCCAGCCCTCTTTGGTTGTTTACAGAATATTTCCGTGATTTCTTTCCAAAGTTTGTGTCATTCCAAAACTCTTCACATTTTTTGGTATAAATAGAGACCTCCGGTCTCCATATTTTTCACGCGAGTGCCCGCCCTTCTCTTCTCCCTTTGCATTCTAGACCTTGCTCTAAGCTTTCGACGCCTACGTGCTTGATCAGTCGACCACGTAAGGTCATATCATTCTGAGTACTAGTCACGTTGCATGACCTTCCAATTTGACCACTACACATCAATCAATCAATTAATCTGAAATCCTCTAACGAGGGCAGTTTCTACATACATTCGAGTCGAGCAATCACTAACGTTAACTTAGTTAATCTCGTTCCGTCAAACATGTAAGTCTGAGGGTGTAAATCCCACTTTTAATTTATGTTTTTATTTTTGTACCAATTAATGTAAGATTTACGTCAAAAGTATACTCAAAACCAATCTTAAAAACCCTTTTGTAAAACCGTTTTTTACAAAACAGCGGAGATCAGACATTAAGAAGAAACGCAGCAGCAGCTGCGCCTCTTCGAAGAATCGCAGCATATGTTGCGCCTCTTCCAGAAGCTGTTTGTTGCTCCTGCTCTTCTTCTTCCTCCTCGGGTTTCCATTGTTTTGCTTTTTTTGTCTTGTTTTCTTATTTCCTTCCGTCTTTCAGTACATAAACATCTTTTAATAATTCTCTTTTAATCATGACGCTTTATTTAGACCTAAATCCCTTATGATTCGATATTTGCGGGTTTTCGTCATTATATCAAACCCGGATTTTAGGAACTCGATTTGTCCATATCAAGTTTCTGGAATTCGTATTTGGTACATACCTTTTTTTTTTTGTTTATTTTGTTTTTCAACCATGTTAAATCCAAGTGTAGTAATAAATTATTTCCGACACCGTAAATAAATCTTAACTCTTTTTAATTGGGTTTAATCCGTTTTTATCGCTTTTATGACGATTCCATATGTATTTAACCTGCTAAATCACGTTTACTCGAGTTCCCAATCGATAATTGATCTTAAATTACCAATGAACATTAACGGACTGGGATTCTGACTTCACAGACAGAGGTCAACTAAAGAACAGACGCATGCGGAGCTGCGCCTCTTCCACGGGACGCAGCCTATGCTGCGCCTGTTCTTAGGTGATTTATGTCCTTGAACTCGTTTTCGCCTTGATGTAGTCTCTAAATACGTTTTTAATTAACTAATAATCGTAATATCGCCCCTAATCTGACCTATTTTGTTACTTTAATTTCCAACCCTTTTATTTTTCTTTATTTTCATCTTTGAAAATCCGTTTTAAGTGTATTTTTGACGTAAATCAGTTAAACCCTTGTAATCATTGTAATAACTATTGTTATTTATTTACAGTTTATTTATCTATTTTGTATGATTTATTTTCTTGTCTTCCACATGTAATCGATCTAACTCTCAACTTCGACCTTAATTGTTTAATAAATTATGTGTCAACCGACATAGTTTAATCTCACATGCTAGGACTAAAACATTGGATGTTCCATTGCATCCATATAATCGACGACATATCAACTATGAACGATTTCCCTAATCATTAGTAGAGGCCGCTATCGAGGCGGGCGGGATTAGGTGTTCAGTAAAAGGACTTCCTAATATGTACCCTCACCCCTTCCTCCAGATCTCTGTGAACATCCATGTTCATTGGCATACACGAGAGTCATTCTAGACATAGAATGCTAAGGGTAACAAGTTCTTAGTTTTCATGTCACTACTTTGTGTCTTGGCATGACACGAGGTATTCGAACGATTCCAATTTCCAATAAAAATTGCTGGAGACTCCACAAATGCACGCTTATTTCAAGCGTCGTCTGCGCGCGCCGCAGCGTGGCCATGTCCACAGTTTGGCGACTCCGTTGGGGAATATACACTTACGTGTTACCCAGGGTGAAACTTGAATAAGGTTAGAGAATATTTTATACGAGACAGTTGTCGGTTTTCATTACTCGACCTTCTTAGGTCATTTTATTCGGCCTTCCTAGGCCCAACCTAACCCATTCGACCAATCGACGGTCCAAATTCCTATCTGGGCCTAAAGATGGATAGCGATTGACGTCAACCATACCGTGATGCTTACTCATGTTTGTATCAAGAGCTTTCACTACTCGAGGAAATGGACTAGGAACCGACCTTACTCATGTTTGGCATAGGCATCTCCACAGACCAAGGTTTGATTGCTTGGTATGGCAACCCATCTTTTAAGCCAAAACCCTTTAAATGCACTCAGCATACCGTTATAATGCTTGTATGTATGTATATACGTGATCACCATTTATAAATAAAACTATGACAAAAGTTTGTAAAATAAAATCCTTTCAAAATGTAAACATTTTCGAGATGGCCTAAAATAGCGCCAAACTCTGTCCAAATGTCGAGTCAAAATTCGGGCCTCAAACCCATTTCAAACTTCACTTCGAGTCAGCACTCCTACAACTACACTACAGTTGTCTAGGATCAACATTTCAAAAGTTGTCATTTTCAAATCTCACTTGACACAGTGGCACAAGTCCACTTCACGAGTTAAGTCTTTTCTTGAGTAAGTGTGCGAAAAGGGTCGATCGTGTTTTGATTCGTCGTCGATTTTTATCTCAGTTCCAAAATTGTGGGAACTAGTCACGGAAGCGTCAATGGTCAACCTCAACCCTCCGTAAATGGTAATCATCAAATCTTAGCTGCGCTCATTCGTCTCCAAACAAGCCAAGACCAAGCTTATGTTCGCCTTAATGCTATTGAAAGTCAGATTGTTGCTGTCGAAATTAGACTTCCTCCTGCAGAGAATGACATTCCTGACATGGCCGTACATGATAACCTTCCACCCTTTGTGGGACAACCAGAAGTCAATCTTCCTCCGAGTCCCACTGAAGCTGAAAAGCGACTCCAATACTTTGAAGAGCAATTAATGTACCTCAAGGGAGATGACATCTACAGGGAAAATAATCGCAAGTATGAGGCATTAATTGTTCAATTACCAACTAACTTCAACATGATTGACATTCTAAAATTCAAGGGGCATGAAAACCCTTTGAAACACATTCGTGCCTTCAAAGATTACATGTCTGTCAAAGGCATTAAATCAGAGATGTTCTTAAGGATCTTTCCTTCATCTCTCGATACTATCCCCAAAAAATGATTCTACTCCTTGGAACACAAGAAAATTGCTACCTGGGATGATGCTGCAATTGAGTTCACCAAACAGTACGCAGATAATGCTAAAATTCAAGTCAATATGCGCACTCTAGAGGTTCTTACCCAAAATGAGAAAGAAGGCTTCACCGACTTCCTAAGTAAGTGGAGAAAGACTAGCACACAACTGGTTGAACGCCCAGACGAAGCCACTCTTATGGAAAAGTTCGTGGATAATTTGAGACCAATTTATGCGAACCATTTGAGGTACCAAAACATAAAGACTTTCAAAGACTTAACTGTGCTAGGAACAAGAATTGAAGACGACATTCATAAAGGACTCCTGTCCAAGATGGTAGGTCGCGGATATCAGGGTTCAACGAGTCGTTCTTATGGCTCCACTAGCAAGACCGATGAGGTTAACCTTGTCGAATCATCTAAGAAAAATAACCCACAGAGGAAATTTACCTATGTTGGTGATTCATATTTCAACGCTCTGAAAAGGTTGATGAAGCAAAGTAAGCTCCAATCCATAGGACCTACACCTGACCCAGAGAAGAAGTCTAAATTCTGGGATGAGAATGCATACTGTGAATATCACAGAGGCAAGGACACGATACAGAGAAATGTTTCAAATTGAAACATGTCATTCAGGATATGATTGAAGATGGTCATTTACCCATACCTCCTGCAAGCAAGCCTAACAATACTCAGAATCCTCTTAGAATTCTGACAATCACAGATGAAGAATCCACCTTGGATTGTTCACACCTCATTTCTCCCGTCGAGGACGAGATTCATGCAGTAAAAAGTGAGGAACGTTATTCCATCATCTCTCCTACCATTGCTGATTTTATCGTATGGGCAAAGAGTGTAAGTAGGCAAGTCTCAGAGCTAGAGGCTGTAGTGGCATCCCTACGCAATCCAAGCACTATACCTCAGGAAAATGCGCCACTAGCCTCAACTATATCTCAAGAATCTACGATGCAAGAGGTAATCGCAGTGGTCGACAGTCTAGTCGAGCAAATAACTAATCTGGAAACCAAAATCATCAGGTTGAGAGAGCTCGGTACCGTCAACGGAGTATGGGCAGACGACGATGAAAACAAATACCTCACGGAACATTATCTCGTCAAGGTCAGTGAGGATATAGTTAAGGCTAGAGAAGGTTAAGATATAGATCACCTCACTCGCTCAGGGCGTCCATATCAAAATGTCTCTCAAAGCGGTCCTACTGTTAATGGTCCAGCTACTAACACCAATGTCATCACACCAAATGATGGCGAAGATACATCTGCTTGAAAGGATTCTATAACCCTCTAATTAAACTATTTTAATTATAGATCTAATTTACTCATTAAACTAGATATTGATCGTATGCATGCATAACAAAATTAAAACAAAGGTTAATAAGAAAGCTTCTTACAATGCGAAAATCGGATTTGGGGCACAAGTAAGATCACCTTTCTTACTTGTTCTTGAGCTAAAAATAATGGATGATTCCTTTAGTCCCAATAGTATGAGAACCTCCTGTTAGTTGCACCAAGACAATCCCCTTAAAACTACTAAATAATTGACTAGATTACTTTAGTAGCCATTCTTAAAATATGATCTAATAATATTTGTATTACTACTTCTAGTAATCTGTATATTAGATATTAGAACAATTTATTTTCTAAAACTTATTTTAGAGAAGAAAGAAGAGTAAGAAGTATATAATTATGTAAGAATGAATTAATCAAAAAATAAGAACAATTCTTATGTAGGGGAAGGGGAAACCGGTGGGGTGGAGAGAGGGAGGTGAGCCAATGCATGCCCATACTGCTTTATTAATTGTTCTTCTCAAAATGCAATAGGGTGAAGGCTACTCTATAATTGTAATCATGGTTTTCTCCATAACAATAAAAACAATTTAAACAATTCACCCTCCATTTCTCCTCTATAAACCGGTTTTCCTAGCTTAAATGGAGTCCATTTTATTTTTGTCAATTTGTCATATTGTCATATAATGTGTAACATGTGACATATAACATGTTATTAATAATATTAATGCATATTTAATAATTAAATATCATTACATATATTAAATTAATTATATACAACAATTGACTAGTAATTCTCAATTACAAGTAAATAAAATGGTCCATGTTAATATAATCTACAACATATTGCAATTATAATTAACCATTCATTCTTAATTTAATTGTTTCATAAACAAAATTTTAGTAATATAACATCTTAATTACTAAAACGAATCTCATTTAATCGAATTACAATAAGATTCATATTCTTACTCACATTCATGAATTGTTCTATTTTAAAGAATTAATTAATCTGTATCATTATACAATTAATTAATTTTATCTATTAAGAAGATCATCACTCAAGTGTGACCTTTAGGGATCAACTGATCACCACCGTATAAACGACAGTAATGTCAAACTCTAGTCAGCCAATCATTATCGATTAATGTTGACCAGTTAACTTATAAAAAAGAATAATCCCTTTACGTATTCTTATTATGAGTTTCAATAATGTGATCGCACTATTGTTGAGGACACATACTCTAAAAATCTCCCACTTGTCCGAGACAAGTGTGCGTCGCCAATTCTCTTGTCCTATTACTATCTCCCACTCAATGCAAGGTGTCTTGCAGGTCGTTCTTGCAAGTGATCATATCAAGAGTGGTTTCCTCGATCTGGAAAGTAACTATCTGACCGGAACTATCTACCAAAGATACTTTCCGAGCGTGGCCACGCATTTTCAGTTCACTACTCCTCGAGTGGCCCTGAGATTTCTAAATAACCCTGACAAGGGGGTGGACAATTCCTATCACACTATTCCCATTGTTTAGCCACAACTCATCATGACCCAAGAGATGCCCATTTGACCTCATGTACGAAAGTCGTAGAGCATAATTCTAAGTCACTCAGAAACTGTGCCACTTTGGGCGAACAGTCTTTAGTCAAAGAATTGACTCAAAATAATACTATAGTAGCTCTTGCCACGACCAGGTTGATACGGTCGTTATGTACCAAAAATAAATACCTAAGTACTACTAACAGAAGTTAGCGGTAAGTAGGGTCGATCTCCACAGGGAGGCAAAAATGAGATTTATCTGTTTTAAATTAGTCTAAGAGTAACGGGGGTTTGAGTATGATTTCTAAACTAGGAGAGGTGGCAAGAGAAATTGAGCAATAAAAATAAAGGGATTAACAATAAAGAGAGAGAACTAGGATTGTCAGGTCACCAATGAATGTCAGATAATTGCAGCTAAGGTCACAGATCTGTCACTTGTATCGGTCTAAGGGGCAACGAATATCTCCTTCCGGTCTCAATTCACCCTAAAACACTATTAGCTTAGCTTCCGCCCTCACTAAAGCATCCTAATGTTCACTGCAGGTCTCACCCCTTCCAACTCTCCGGTCTAGGTCAAGGATTACCAAATCAATTAGCTAGATGCGTAGACTCAAGCAGCTAATTGCAATTATATGCTCTGATTAACAGCATAGACAAGATTTTAGCAACAGATCTGCAAACCTAACTAGCAACTAACATCAACTCAATGAATCCCCTAAATCCTAGCAAGAGAATTAGCTAAAGATAATAATGAATAAAGCAAAAGAGAAGCAAGAAGCAAGAACAAACATAATGAAAGATACAAACTAAAGAGATGAAAGATTAAATAGAGAGAGCAAAAGAAAGATTACAAAGTAGCGAATCCGGAAAAATAAGAAGCAAAGCAAAGTTCCCAGCAGTAATTAAGAGTAAAGCAGTGATTAAGAGTATATGAGATGTTTCTAACCTAATCCCCGACTTCCTTTATATAGAGAAGTGATTATTAACATAAAGTAAACCTAACACGGGATAAAAATCCCGAGTATATAAGCTAGTCACTCGATCGAGTAACTTTATATCACTCGATCGAACAAATCCAAGCTAAAACCTCTTGATCGAAGATTTTAGGTACTCGATCGAACACTTATAAAAAAGGCACATTCGATCGAGTAGAAAAAGGACTCGATCGAATAAGATAGTACTCGATCGAGTACTTTCCAGCGCACAATTCCCTCTTCGCGCACTGAACTTCAAACGGCCGCCATTTCTTCGTTACTTGGGCAAACAGAGCGTTTCCAGTGGCGTTGGAAAGCTAAGAGGACAATATTTCATTTAAAATTCTAATCACCTGAAAATCAATTGCAGAATTCAAGATATGGTTCTTCAAATTAAGTACTAGTAATTTGAAGTTCTTCCCTTGCTCGCCTAGCTATCTTACTTCTTTGCGCATCACAATTAGTATTTTCCAAGCTCCGACTCAACTCATCTCCTCAATGCATGAATAAGGACATGTATTAAGCTTGATTTCGCTTCTCTTCGGTTCATTCCTGCAAATAAGACAAGAGAAACCAAACTAGACAATTCGGAGGACATTTGTAGCTAAACACTACTAAATATGCATAGGAATGCGTGCAAATGAAGTACAAAATGCCTATGTAAAATGCAGGCATCACATGCTATATGAATTATCAGAACTCTATAAGTGGTCACTGTCAAATGCAAACGAGTTGTAAGATGTTTATAATAAAGCTGAATCGTCGACCTTGCAGGACCTTTAATGATGGACTCTCACGGGTCACTCTTCTCTCATGAAGCATAGGGTAAGCATATGAGTGTAAGGGAGAAAGAAATATAGTCGCTCACCTAAACTACGACCCACATACACATGCATGCAGCTAATATGATAGGCAATTCTAGCTACCGTACACATACATTCCAACCAAACAAGGTCCCGTCACAGCCGAGGGCATACAAAATTTATGGGAAAGTGAGGCAATGGGTAAGAAAAAGGCAAAACATTTATGGAATTGTGAGGTAATAGTCAAGCTAGCTACCTAACGAAACCATACTAAACAAACCCGATTCTTACTCCAATAAAATTTAGCACAAGTGCCCTTCATTTGGCACACAAACTCACTCAACCAGACAACAACTCCTCATAAAATAGTGATAAAGCATTGGAGTGAAACCGTTAACAACAAAAAAAAAAATTCTTTTTCTTTTTCTTCATTTGTTTTTTCCTTTTTTCATTTTCACGTTTCTTTTTTTCTTTCTTTTTTTTCCTTTTCAATTCTTTTTTAAACACATCCTCCTTCATTCTTTTATAAATTATCAACTCCAAAACAATACAAAATGAGCCACACTCAGATCAATAGACAGAATACCGCATAAACACACTAAACTAGCTTGACAGGCAGGCTAAATTTGGATGTAGTTAAGGGTTAACGGGCAAATTTGGCTAAATTGGAGTTAAATGGGTAAAAATGAAAGAAAAGGAAATGTAAGCACCTCCCTGCATGTGACACCAACCACTAACCCGAATGTATGTAGGCAAAAAGCAATTGAATTTCATTAACGTGCAAAATAATGAACATGTTATGCAAGGAGTATACTACTCACAATCCTACATGAAACTGGTCACAAATGACACCAGTTTATAGGGCTCTAATTTCTTAGAATTTATAAGTAGTTTACCAAAATTATCAGGTCAAGTCTATTTGTTCAGCTAAATTTTTAACTCGTAGATTATGCAATAAGACAATGCTAAAGGAATATTAGTTTATGCACGACTTAAGCAATAAGACAAATAATAGTGCAATTTCATTATTGAAATCCACCATTCCGACTCAACCTATATGCAAAAATAAACGTGAAATTTTTTTGATTTTTTTTGAAATTTTCTATTTTTATGAGATGTTTGAATTTTATTAAAAATAAACAACAATGCATAAAGAAATTAAACGTGGTAAAAAAATGCAATAAAAACATAAATGCAGACACAGATATGGATGCATAACCTCCGCAAACCGAACCGTACAATGTCCTCATTGTACTCAAAAATAGGGAAAGAAAATGCAAACTAAAAAGGAGGGAGCGAAGATGCGGAAAACTTACAAGATAATGCGAAGTAGGGACACCCCCCCCCCCCCCCAAACCAGTCAGCAACATGGGAGGTCGCTAAATAGCCCCAGAACAGCGTCACAGGAAGCGAATCAAATCAAGCCAACTCGATCGAGAGAGTAGATTACTCGATCGAGTGAAATGGGCTGTGGAAGCGCTCGATCGAGAAAAGAGAAATGCTCGATCGAAATGGTCGTGTCTGTGGTTGCTCGATCGAGGAAGAAGCATGGTCGATCGAGGGAGGCAAATACTCGATCGAGTAGAATAGTGCTTGATCGAGAGCTCTATATTTCTCAAACCTTAGGCGCCAATAAAACACCTGCAAAGACGCAAAAAGTAGCCATAAATACGACCAAAAATCAAGCCTAAATTGTTCGCATTCTATGGTCTTAAAGACCAATTATTACACACACAAAACTGAAATGCAAATCAACTAAAAACTTAAACTCCGGTTGCATCCCGGACAACGCTAGTTTCAGACGGGTCCCAGCTCGACCTTTCTTTTCTTTATCTAGCCATTCCAATTGAGCCCAGTCAAAACAGCTCAAAGCACGCAACAGTCGATCAAATAACTGCGCATGTGCTACACAAAACTGTAAGTAGCACCATAATATAATAATAATATAGGAAATTAAAATGTGCATCCGTTTAAGCCTAAGGAATTTCCTATGACAGCTCCCAAATTTATCCACAAAATAAATCTGCCCTCCAGCTACGGGCGGAATATAAAAGCTCAAATTAACCGCGAGTGGAAAATAAGAGAGCTCATGAGCATTTTACTCAAAAATAACGCGAGTACAATCCAAATGCACTGACGGGTTTGTATTGTGAGGTGAAGGAATCTGGTTTGCTAAAGGAGAAGGTGGATATTCATCCCAAATGCAAGGGACAGTAAAGTCAATTGGGTCCTCAATAATTGGTTCATCCATAATATCATCATAACTATCCCATTTAACCTCAAGACTGTCAAAACTTTTCTCCTCACTCTCCTTATGGCTAGACTCGTCAGTAGGGAAGATCTCAAAGAGACCTTCCCAGTAGTCCTCACTATCTGTGCAAGAATCATAGAGGGGTTCTAAATTATCCTTATAAAAGGGATTATCAATCACGCTAACGGTCTCCTCTATTTCTCCGTCAGTATTTCCTAAAACGGATTCTAAGGTCTCACCCACCCCCTCATCTGAGTCAACGTGAAGAGAAAAATTGGGTTTAAGAGTTTCAGTAGCAAACCATTCAAAAAATTCTAATACCTCTTTTACGGGGATTCCTTCAAAATCCCACTTACCATTAGCCTCGAGGTATGCTTGCGTAGGGGCATTAATTCCTCGGATGATAGACATGCATATTTGGGGTCCCGAAAGCATTCCTCATCTTGGTTCGAGCCACTCCTCCCACCTGTCTATATAAGAACCAAAACTTTCGTTCTCTCTCTGCGAAAAGTCAAGAACGAGAGACATGAGAATGGTCTCAAGGAACCGAGGTTCCTTGAGATAAGAAATAGACAAAATAAAAACAGATAAAACTACGCTGCCTCCCCGGCAACGGCGCCAAAATTTGATACGGTCGTTATGTACTAAAAAAAATACCTAAGTACTACTAACAGAAGTTAGCGGTAAGTAGAGTCGATCTCCACAGGGAGGTAAAAATGAGATTTATCTATTTTAAATTAGTCTAAGAGTAACGAGGGTTTGAGTATGATTTCTAAACTAAGAGAGGTGGCAAGAGAAATTGAGCAATAAAAATAAAGGTATTAACAATAAAGAGAGAGAACTAGGATTGTCGGGTCACAAATGAATGTCAGATAATTGAAGCTAAGGTCACAAATCGGTCACTTATATCGGTCTAAGGGGCAACGAATATCTCCTTCCGGTCTCAATTCGCCCTAAAACACTATTAGCTTAGCTTCCGCCCTCACTAAAGCATCCTAATGTTCACTGCAGGTCTAATCCCTTCCAACCTTCCGGTCTAAGTCAAGGCTTACCAAATAAATTAGCTAGATGCGTTGAATCAAGCAGCTAATTGCAATTATATTCGGTGATTAACATAATAGACAAGATTTTAGCAACAGATCTGCAAACCTAACTAGCAACTAACATCAACTCATTGAATCCCCTAAATCCTAGCAAGAGAATTACCTAAACATAATAATGAATAAATCAAAAGAGAAGGAAGAAGCAAGAACAAACATAATGAAAGATACAAACTAAAGAGAGGAAAGATTAAATAGAGAGAGCAAAAGAAAGATTACAAATTAGCGAATCCGGAAAAAAAAGAAGCAAAACAAAGTTCCCAATAGTAATTAAGAGTAAAGCAGTGATTAAGAGTATATGAGATGTTTCTAACCTAATCCCCGACTTCATTTATATAGGGAACTAATTATTAACATAAAATAAACCTAACACGGGATAAAAATCCCAAGTATATAAGCTAGTCACTCGATCGAGTAACTTTATATCACTCGATTGAACAAATCCAAGCTAAAACCTCTTGATCGAAGACTTTAGGTACTCTGTCGAACACTTATCAAAAAGGCACATTCGATCGAGTAGAAAAAGGACTCGGTCGAACAAGATAGTACTCAATCGAGTACTTTCCAGCGCACAATTCCTACTTCGCGCACTGAACTTCAAAGGGCCGCCATTTCTTCGTTAATTGGGAAAACAGAGCGTTTCCGGTGGTGTTGGAAAGCTAGGAGGACAAGCTTTCATCTCCATTTGGAATCGCCTGAAAATAATTGTAGATATCGAGATATGGCTCTTCAAAATAAGCACTAGTAATTTGAAGTTCTTCCCTTGCTCGCCTAGCTATCTTACTTCTTTGCGCATCACAATTAGTAGTTTCCAAGCTCTGACGCAACTCATCTCCTAAATGCATGCATAGGAACATGTATTAAGCTTGATTTCGCTTCTCTTTGGTTCATTCCTGTAAATAAGACAAGAGAAACCAAAGTAGACAATTCGGGGGAAATTTGTAGCTAAACACTACTAAATATGCATAGGAATGCGTGCAAATGAAGTACAAAATGCCTATATAAAATGCACGCATCAAATCTCCCCAAACCAAACCTTTGCTTGTCCCCAAGAAAACTATATGCAAAACTAATGGAACAGAAAAGAAAACTCAGAGCTAGCTACAAATTGTCCACTTAAACCAATTTAATGCAGCAAACTAACACTTATAGCAAAAACTGTCAAATGCAAACGAGTTGTAAGATGTTTATAATAAAGCTGAACCGTCGACCTTGCAGGACCTTTAATGATGGACTCTCACGGGTCACTCTTCTCTCATGAAGCAGAGGGTAAGCATATGAGTGTAAGAGAGAAAGAAATATAGTCGCTCACCTAAACTACGACCCACATAAACATGTATGCAACTAATATGATAGACAATTCTAGCTACCGTACACATACATTCCAACCAAACAAGGTCCCGTCACAGCCGAGGGCTTACAAAATTTATGGGAAAGTGAGGCAATGGGTAAGAAAAAGGCAAAACATTTATGGAATTGTGAGGTAATAGTCAAGTTAGCTACCTAACGAAACCATACTAAACAAACCCGATTCTTACTCCAATAAAATTAAGCACAAGTGCCCTTCATTTGGCACACAAACTCACTCAACCAGACAGCAACTCCTCATAAAATAGTGATAAAGCATAGGAGTAAAACCGTTAACAACAACAAAAAATTTCTTTTTCTTTTTCTTCATTTGTTTTTTCCTTTTTTCATTTTCACGTTTCTTTTTTTCTTTCTTTTTTTTCCTTTTCAATTCTTTTTTCAACACATCCTCCTTATTTCTTTTATAAATTACCAACTCCAAAACAATACAAAATGAGCCACACTCGGATCAATAGACAGAATACCGCATAAACACACTAAACTAGCTTGACAGGCAGGCTAAATTTGGATGTAGTTAAGGATTAACGGGCAAATTTGGCTAAAGTGGAGTTAAATGGGTAAAAATGAAAGAAAAGGAAATGTAAGCACCTCCCTGCATGTGACACCAACCACTAACCCGAATGTATGTAGGCAAAAAAGTAATTGAATTTCATAAACGTGCAAAATAATGAACATGTTATGCAAGGAGTATACTACTCACAATCCTACATGAAACTGGTCACAAATGACACCAGTTTATAGGGCTCTAATTCCTTAGAATTTATAAGTAGTTTGCCAAAATTATCAGGTCAAGTCTATTTGTTCAGCTAAATTTTAACATTAACTCGTAGATTATGTAATAAGACAATGCTAAAGGAAAATTAGTTTATGCACGGCTTAAGCAATAAGACAAATAATAGTGCAATTAAATTATTGAAATCCACCGTTCCGACTCAACCTATTTGCAACAATAAACGTGAGATTTTTTTGATTTTTTTTGAAAGTTTTCTATTTTTATGAGATTTTTTAATTTTATTAAAAATAAACAATAATGCATACAGAAATTAAACGTGATAAAAGAAATGCAATAAAAACAAAAATGCAGACACAGATATGGATGCATAACCTCCCCAAACCGAACCGTACAATGCCCTCATTGTACTCAAAAATAGGGAAAGAAAATGCAAACTAAAAAGGAGGGAGCGAAGCTGCGGAAAACTTACAAGATAATGCGAAGTAAGGACCCCCCCCCCCCAAACCAATCAACAACATGGGAGGTCGCTAAATAGCCCCAGAACAGCATCACAGGAAGTGAATCAAAGCAAGCCAACTCGATCGAGAGAGTAGATTAGTCGATCGAGTGAAATGGGCTGTGGAAGCGCTCGATCGAGAAAAGAGAAATGCTCGATCGAAATGGTCATGTCTGTGGTTGCTCGATCAAGGAAGAAGTGTGGTCGATCGAGGGAGGCAAATAATCGATCGAGTAGAATAGTGCTCAATCGAGAGCTCCATATTGCACAACCCTTAGGCGCCAATAAAACACCTGTAAAGACGCAAATAGTAGCCAGAAATACGACAAAAAACCAAGCCTAAATTGTTCGCAATCTATGGTCTTAAAGACCAATTATTACACACACAAAACTGAAATGCAAATCAACTAAAAATTTAAACTGCGAGTTGTATCCCGGACAGCGCTAGTTTCAGACAGGTCCCAGCTCGACCTTTCTTTTCTTCATCTACCCATTACAATTGAGCCCAGTCAAAACAGCTCAAAGCACGCAGCAGCTGATCAAATAAATGCGCATGTGCTACACAAAACTGTAAGTAGCACCATAATATAATAATAATATAGGAAATTAAAATGTGCATCCGTTTAAGCCTAAGGAATTTCCTATGACAACTCCCAAATTTATCCACAAAATAATTCTGCCCTCCAGCTACGGGCGGAATATAAAAGCTCGAATTAACCGCGAGTGGAAAATAAGAAAGCTCATGAGCATTTTACTTAAAAATAACGCGAGTATAATCCAGATGCACTGACGGGTTTGTATTGTGAGGTGAAGGAATCTGGTCTGCTAAAGGAGAAGGTGGATATTCATCCCAAAAGCAAGGGATAGTAAAGTCAATTGGGTCAATTGGGTCCTCAATAATAGGACCATCCATAATATCGTCATAACTATCCCATTTAACCTCAAGACTGTCAAAACTTTTCTCCTTACTCTCCTTATGGATAGACTCCTCAGAAGGGAAGTTCTCAAAGAGACCTTCCCAGTAGTCCTCACTATCTGTGCAAGAATCATAGAGGGGTTCTAAATTATCCTTATAAAAGGGATTATCTACCACGCTAACGGTGTTCTCTATTTCTCCGTCAGTATTTCCTAAAACGGTTTCTAAGGTCTCACCCACCCCCTCATCTGAGTCAACGTGAAGAGAGAAATTGGTTTTAAGAGTTTCGGTAGCAAACCATTCAAAAAATTCTAATACCTCTTTTACGGGGATTCCTTCGAAATCCCACTTACCATTAGCCTCGAGGTATGCTCGCGTAGGGGCATTAATTCCCCGGATGATAGACAGACATATTTGGAGTCCCGAAAGAATTCCTCATCTTGGTTCGAGCCACTCCTCCCACCTATCTATATAAGAACCAAAACTTTCGTTCTCTCTCTCCGGAAAGTCAAGAACGTGAGACATGAGAATGGTCTCAAGGAACCGAGGTTCCTTAAGACAAGAAATAGACTAAATAAAAACAGATAAAACTATGCTGCCTCCCCGGCAACGGCGCCAAAATTTGATACGGTCATTATGTACCAAAAATAAATACCTAGGTACTACTAACAGAAGTTTTCGGTAAGTAGGGTCGATCTCCACAGGGAGGCAAAAATGAGATTTATCTGTTTTAAATTAGTCTAAGAGTAACGGGGGTTTGAGTATGATTTCTAAACTAAGAGAGGTGGCAAGAGAAATTGAGCAATAAAAATAAAAGGATTAACAATAAAGAGAGAGAACTAGGATTGTTGGGTCACCAATAAATGTCACATAATTGAAGCTAAGGTCACAGATCGGTCACTTGTATCGGTCTAAGGGGCAACGAATATCTTCTTCCGGTCTCAATTCACCCTAAAACACTATTAGCTTAGCTTCTGCCCTCACTAGAGCATGCTAATGTTCACTGCAGGTCTCACCCCTTCCAACCTTCCGGTCTAGGTCAAGGCTTACCAAATCAATTAGCTAGATGCGTTGACTCAAGCAGCTAATTGCAATTATATGCGGTGATTAACAGCATAGACAAGATTTTAGCAACAGATCTGCAAACCTAACTAGCAACTAACATCAACTCATTGAATCCCCTAAATCCTAGCAAGAGAATTAGCTAAACATAATAATGAATAAAGCAAAAGAGAAGGAGGAAGCAAGAACAAACATAATGAAAGATACAAACTAATTAGAGGAAAGATTAAATAGAGAGAGCAAAAGAAAGATTAAAAAGTAGCGAATCCGGAAAAAAAAAAGCAAAGCAAAGTTCCCAGCAGTAATTAAGAGTAAAGCCATGATTAAGAGTATATGAGATGTTTCTAACCTAATCCCCGACTTCCTTTATATAGGGAAGTGATTATTAACATAAAATAAACCTAACACGGGAATAAAATCCCGAGTATATGAGCTAGTCACTCAATCGAGTAACTTTATATCACTCGATCGAATAAATCCAAGCTAAAACCTCTCGATCGAAGACTTTAGGTACTCGATCGAACACTTATCAAAAAGGCACATTCGATCGAGTAGAAAAAGGACTCGGTCGAACAAGATAGTACTCGATCGAGTACTTTCCAGCGCACAATTCCTGCTTCGCGCACTGAACTTCAAACGGCCGCCATTTCTTCGTTACTTGGGAAAACAGAGCGTTTCCAGTGGAGTTGGAAAGCTAAGAGGACAAGCTTTCATCTCCAATTGTAATCCCCTGAAAATCAGTTGTATAAATCTAGATATGGCTCTTCAACAAAAGCACTAGTAATTTGAAGTTCTTCCCTTACTCGCCTAGATATCTTAGTTCTTTGCGCATCACAATTAGTAGTTTCCAAGCTCCGACTCAACTCATCTACTAAATGCATGCATAAGGACATGTATTAAGCTTTATTTCGCTTCTCTTCGGTTCATTCCTGCAAATAAGACAAGAGAAACCAATGTAGACAATTCGGGGGACATTTCTAGCTAAACACTACTAAATATGCATGGAATGCATGCAAATGAAGTAAAAAATGCCTATGTAAAATGCACGCATCACATGCTATATGAATTATCAGAACTCTATAAGTGGTCACTGCCCGACAGAGTGTCCCTCACAGTCTGCCTATTTGATCGACTAGTCATTTCTCATGACCCTATGGCACTTGAACTTGCCAACAATCGATTCACATTCTAGTCACTTAGAGACGTCACCTCATATAAGTAACTAGGGGAAATTACTATGTTAATCCAGTTCACTTTAATAGGGTTCAATGTTGTCTCAACAACCTATTTGGATATAACAAGGTAATAGATGAGTTTAAGAAACTCAAACGATAAATGCGATTATGACACATGAATAGTCAATACCATATTACTACTTCATATCTTATAATCTAAAGTGTATACATTATACTTATTAAGGTTCAATAAAAGCTTGGTTAGTGGATATACCATGTATCCATTTAGTCCAACTTTATGAATCGCTATTTCCTTTTATTCAATGTCATTCTAATGTCGTGAATTTCTCTGAGTACATGTCTAAACTTCTTTATAGACTTGGGCCTTTTAACTTGTAAAGTGCTCCCACGGTTATCATATAACTTGTGATAAAATACTTGGCGAAAGGATCTACCCATAGTTCCCTTATTAATCACCTTATCACAATGTACTCAAACTCTATTTGTAGAACTTGAAATGATTGATACTAGAACACTTTTCTAGTCACTTACTCTTAAGTCAATAAAATCAGTCTTGGATTTCGATAAACCCTTATAGGTTTGGATACTAGAGTTTGTGTAACCCTTCCACACAACTTAGTATGTCATCCAAACACAAGAACGGGTCCTCAGTTCTTCTCAAGAATTATAATGGACATTCTTCGAAGGTTTTCAAATGACCTTATCATATGAAATAACTTGTCATTAACTTGTTATGCTCCAAGCATATGTCTCATTAGGGGATATGCATTTATTGGCGTACATGATCGTTCTAATGGCGGAAACATTAGCAATCGATCTCATGTGATCAACAACTCATGGGGTTCAATGAATGACAATGACTCTCTCATAGTAATTCCAGTTTCATCAAAATGAATAACCTCCTCAACCTATGTTGATTTTAAACAAATAAAGAATCTTATCAACATAAGATACTAATCCAAGTGCCAATTTAAATTTCCCTATATCATAATAGATTTGGAATTTTAGAATGCATCATGTATTCTTTCATCGAGAATTGAAAACAAAAACACTTCTTCATTGATGGCAGTGTTAGCATGTCATCCTAAATGACATTAACATGAAAGATAATTTCTCCCACTGATCTCCATGTCTATACATGACAGTATCGACTCCCACTTAAATCCACGTATACTTATGGCTTCTCGACAACCTGAGTAAAACAGTTTTCTTATCTCATAATTGAAATAATCATTGCAATTTTTAAGTGTTAATTAAAACCTCGTGTTTGTTTCACACATACACTCTTTTCTAAATACCCATCTAGAAATTGGTCTTAACTTGCTTATACACATTATGAGGTGTATCAATGATGATATGGATCTTAGCTTGGTAACCTTTAACTTAGCTTTGTAGACAATTTAATGTCTATCCATGCAACTCTTATGCATAGACTTCACATAGGTTCGTTAGGCTCTTATGTAAGATTGAATTGAAATTTTTCGATACAACGACTTCATAATCTTCATCACTTTATTTTGGTCTCTTCACTAGTCTTGAGTTTGACCTAACAAGCTTTCTTTTGGTCTCCTCACTAGTCTCGAGTTTTGTTGCTAATTTTCTCTCACTCTATCTTTTGAAAAATACGCCTACTTTTCTCAAAAGATAGCTATGCAAGAAACAAACAATTCTCAAGAGAAAATGTCGCACATTTTGACCTTAATAGGTGACCCTCTTGTGATGACATTGTAATCTCGTAGTAAGATAGACTAACCTTTATAAGATAAAGGATTGGACTCATATCCATGTCTTATACAATTTTACGGTCTTAAGATCTCCCATAACTTGTATGGAGTCTCATAAGTGGTTACATGTCTTAGTTATAAGTCGTGTTCTTAATTGGTTTATTAAATTCTCTACCTTGAGATCAAATAACTCTGTTTGACCTTTTAATTGTTCTATCTTTTCTCAAATAAGATGTGATTTTTAGTCATAAAAGCATAAGGGTGAATCAAATTCATGGCTTTATTACAATGATCCAATCGTAGTAACTCTTTTATGATCAATTTAAGTCAAATCAATTGATGTTGTTGATGTAAAAAGTGCATAATGACAAGTTTTTAGAACAAAGAAAATTCCATAAATCGAATGACTTGGGTTGAAAGCCAAGTCATTAAAATTCATACAACCATTGTTTGCAAAATGGAATAAAGCAAATTTCCATGTCAAACACGGAAATTTAAAAGAAGTTCTAAAACAACAAGTTAATATACAACAATACTAAGAAGACAATACAAAATAAAAAGCCAAGCTTCCATAGGTCTTCTACTATGGGCGGCTACTTTAGCATTCCTTGTAGAAGATCATCTTCAAGCTTGCTTGTCCTTGCCTTTGTCTTTGCTCACATGCCCTATAACACATTTAAAGGGGGTGAGAATCACAACTTGTATCTAAATACCAAAGTTGATATTTAGATCAAAAACATAATAGATTAGAGAATTTATTACCTACTGGAGTCACACGTCCAGCTTTAACATCTCCAAGATACTTTGGGCAATTTCGTATCCAATGGCCCGTACCACAACAATAGTGGCACTTATCTTCGGAAGAAGCACCCTTCTTGGGCTTGGATGAGCTATTCCCAATAGCTTTTCCTTTGCCCTTGTTGGGAGTGGGTTTCTTACCCTTTCTAGCGCTTTTCTTGAATTTTCCTTTGCTCTTTTCATTAACATTGACCACATCCTTAGTCGCACTCACATTTAGACCCATGTCTCTCTCGGCTTGTACAAGCAAGTTGTGCAATTCATGGAGAGAGGTTTTCATGTTTTGCATATTGTAGTTTACCCTAAAATGTACATATGCTTTGATGCGGTTCAAGGAATGTAGCACTCGATCAATGACAAGTTGCTCGGGAATTTCAACCACTTGAATTCTGAGCGTTTCAACATGCTAAATCAATTTGAGCACATGAGGGCTCACCTTTTGACCCTCTTTGGTGTTGAGCTCAAAGAATGCGGAGGCCGCCTCATATTGGATGATTCTAGGGGCTTGTGAAAACATGGTCACAAGCTTGGTATAGATCTCATAAGCGGTGCCTATCTTAATAGCACTCCTTTGGAGATCGGCTTCCATAAAGAAGATCAAGACATTCTTGATCGCGGCCGATTCTTTTAGGTAAGCCTCATAGGCCTCCCTAACCGCGGCGGATGACCTAGTAGTAGGTGTAGCGGGAGCGGCTTCGGTAAGGTAACGAAGCTTGTCGTCACCTTCCGCGGCCAATCGGAGTTGCGCATCCCAATCGGCAAAGTTAGTGCCATTCTTTTCAAGTTTACATCGATCCATAAAGGATCGGTGCCAAGAAGAATTAGTGAGTGGTGGAGCGGTTCCACTTGTGGAAGCGGATGAAATCGGAGTTGTCATTACAAATTAATCGAATTGACTACAAAAGCAAATGAAGGAAACTATTAACATTTATCATTTTACTTGTAAACATTTTAACAAGATTTTATTAATTAAGCATTTATATAATGACCTCGCACCTAAATTATATAAATGATTCCGAGATCCATCTTTATACAAACATGGGCATGGGAAATCGATACAACCATACTTGGATAAATTTGGTGAATTAACTCTTTAATTGATTCTACTATAGAATTCTCGGTTAATGTATTTCATAAAATCCATCTCTAGCCCCGGAACATAAGACTAGTCTTTATATCCCGTTGAGTCCAACCAAATTTCGCGTGTAATAACGTGTTATTACCTCACTTACCCAATGAAAAATGAAAGTACCACGGGGAACCGAATCTACCTCAAATGTCAAAGAGATTTATGAGTCCTACTATTTGGTAAGGCTAATCTCAATTTTAAATATGTGAGAGGTCTTGTCGATTTATTATCTATCATCTTTAAGTGAACTAAGTCGATGAATACTCGATAATTATAATTGACAATAGTCGATAAAACGATTAAATATGCATGTGTAGTTATGGCGATTTGGCAATGCATGCAAACATATAAAGCAAGCATAAAGAAAAAGGAAATTTCTTAGTATGGCCTTTTCTAAAATAGAAAATCTTATAATCTATTACATATTCGGAAACTAACTCCTTTGGTCCCTTGAATCTTCAATGACACGCCTCCCAAGGACAAACACCGTCTCGATCGGAACTCCTTTCCGAATGACACCGTCTTTAGGAAACTCCGGGATTGCAAATAATTTAAATAATGAAATGTACATTTGTAAAATAAAATCTAATAAAATAAAATAAAAATTATACGAGATCACATTAAATTACAACCGAGTCAATATTCCCTTTCATTACGGGTAATATCGATTAAAACTAAGGCCATACTAAGATTAAATTACATAATTCCAAATTATATAAATAGAATATGACATTCATCAAAGAAAAATGCAGCATTATAATATATATCTAACATGCCAATTTATGTCCCAAATCGCCTTGTTTAATTTATGTCTTAAATATAGTCCGGTTTTATGGAATTCGTGATTTTTAACTTATTAAAATCACAAAAAACAATACTAAAATCTAATTTTAGTCCAAGTTAATTATCCTAACCTTTTAGGACTCAAAAATTAGTCATCACTCAATTTTTGACAATAATTCAACTTGTTTTATCATTTATGCTCATTTTTTACCATAAAATCATAACCTTTTATGATATAAATCCAAATTAAATTACAATAATTTCAAAATTTGAATTTTAAATTTTTGAAAATTCTGGAAAAATTTCAGGACACTCATAATGTCAAAAATCAAGGTTAAAATTTCGAATTTATTTCGAGAAAATATGGTTGCTATTTATCGGTTTTATCAAATAAAACATCTAAAGCATATGAAAATTAATCTAATCAATGTTCCAACTTTAGATCTGAAATGTGGGATAATTATGAAACCTAAAATAATTTTCTCAAGCCATGTAATTTGTTTTAGCTATTTTTGCTAAAATAGTCACTATTTATGTCATTTTTACACTAAAAATTCATAAATCATGAAAAATGAATCGAGTTCATCTCAAATTTTACATACAGTGAGTAAAATGTGCATTTGACAACATATTAAAATTTCATGGCCTGTTTCGAAATTTAACTAATTTTAACCATTTTACCTCCATTTATTCCATTTTTATCTCATAAAAATCGTAAATCATGTAATATTAATCACATTAATACGAATTTTTACATACAATAAGCAAAATATGCATGTGAGGTCATATAAAAATTTCAAGGTCAAAAACTTAGTCTAACTAATTTTAGCATTTTAATCATCATTTTAGTTAATAAAATGTAATAAAATAACTAAAAATTATTAAAAAGAGCCATAAATTACCATAAATCATATATGACCTAAATTCATTTTAGGACCAGAATAAATAACATGTAAAAATTTCGTGGCTTTTATCCTCATAAATCACAAATTTCTACTTTTATATGTTATACTTTTAACTCGAAAAAACAATAACCGATTATGCATGCAACAACCATATGCTTTGATACCACTTGAAAGAATTCTATAACCCTCTAATTAAAGTATTTTAATTATAGATCTAATTTACTCATTAAACTAGATATTGATCTTATGCATGCATAACAAAATTAAAAAAAAAGGTTAACAAGAAAGCTTCTTACAATGCGAAAATCGGATTTGGGGCACAAGTAAGATCACCTTTCTTACTTGTTCTTGAGCTAAAAATAATGGATGATTCCTTTAGTCTCAATAGTATGAGAACCTCCTATTAGTTGCACCAAGACAATCCCCTTAAAACTACTAAATAATTGACTAGATTACTTTAGTAGCCATCCTTAAAATATGATCTAATAATATTTGTATTACTACTTCTAGTAATTTGTATATTAGTATTAGAACAATTTATTTTCTAAAACTTATTTTACAGAAGAAAGAAAAGTGAGAACTATATAATTATGTAAGAATGAATGAATCAAAAAATAAGAACAATTCTTATATAGGGGAGGGGAAAACCGGTGGGGTGGAGAGAGAGAGGTGAGCCAATGCATGCTCATATTGTTTTATCAATTGTTCTTCTCAAAATGCAATAGGGTGAAGGTGTGGGGAAATATCCGTAAAATTCCCTTAAAATTTAGGACTATAACGTATTTTTAACATGTGATTATCGTCATAAAACATAAATACAAGAGAAACGATAAGGAATAAGAATCAACCTCGGGTCCTTGGTGAATTCGGCCTAAGAACAGAAATCAAAGTAGATTTCCTCCTAATCGTTGCACCCAAGACCGTCTGAGACTATGCCCCTTGTGCTAGAAAGTACTCTCTAATTGCCTTGCAATATTGAGAGAGTTTATGTGAGGTTTTTCGATATGAGATCTAGGATTTTCAGAGGAAAATTCTCTCAAAACCCTAATTTTTGTTTCAAAATGAGACAATCCGGTCACAAAAGAGAGGAGCTCTCCTTTTGTGTATTTCGGCCAAACCGTGGGTTTGCATGGGGAAGTGGGCTTTCACTTCCTCTTTATTTTTAACTCGTGGTCCGACACGAAATTGCTAAAATGTATATGACGGGATTTTATTATAAATCGTCATCGGTTATCGGTTATTAAAATATCGACTAGTAACAAAGATTAGTCGACATATTAATACATGTCCGACAAAGACAATATTGTATAATTAATTCAATATACATTAATTAAATATAACCGTTTATATTTAATTTACGAATTAACCGCTTAATTCGCCTTAGCCCGTATTATTTAATCTGTATTAAATAATTATCTCAACATCGCGTTTGACTAATTATTAGTCAATAACTCCGACTAACTGCTTAGTCAAATTGGGCATCAACATGACTGTATTTTCATACCGTCACATCTCTCAAACGTATCCTATAGGTGTGACTTTTAGGGACCAGTTGATCACCGCCATCTGTATGACAATAACGTCAAACTTATCTAGCAAGCCAACCGTTATTGATAAACGTGGACCAACTGATAATAATACAAAAGTATGCCTTTTGATCCTTTTAGAGATTTATATGTCCTTGCACTAACTGTGGAGGACACCAGCCCCAACAAGCTCCCACTTGTCCGTACAAGTGTACGTGCAATGACGTTATCCGCACTAACTGGGGGACACAGCTCCAACAAACTCCCACTTGTCCGTACAAGTGTATGTGCGATAACCGATTCTCATATTCATTTAAAATTTCTCCCACTCAATGTAAAACAATTTGCAGATCCGGATCCGCAAAGGTCGTATTTTACAATCGATCTGTATCAAGAGTGGTTTCCCCGACTAGAGAGTAACTCAACTGATAAAACGAATACGTATTCGAGCATGGCCATGCATTTCGATTCTGACTCCTCGAGTGGCCCCGAGAAATATCGAGTACATGATAAAGGCTGAATATTTCCTTCAACTCGACCCCTGCCGATGTAAGCACAAAGATGAAATGACCCGAAAAAAATCTACTTGGCCCCCTGTTACGGATGACCGTGAGAAAGAAACCAAAGTCACCCAAAATCTGCCTTAATCTCAAGAGACAGTCGATAGTCAAAAGAATCGACTCTTAGGATCACCATGGAGGTCCTATCCACGACCTGGCACCGAATGTTATAAAACAATTAGGACTCCACGTCGATGTCACAATTGTGTCCTACGAGATATCCGTATAACTCGCCTCGTGATTGGTTGGAGTCAACCGTTTGACTTATGGCTCGTTGAACCCACCATCAACCAACGTCACAAAATAATTGCCAGAGTTATCAGCTCATGTGGGCAATTAAGGACCAAAATATAATGTTTGTTCAGTTCACTTTGTGGTGTTCAAAAATTATCGTACAATTCCATATGAAAAACAAAATATATAAATATCAAAACGATGATGTCGTATAGAGTACAAAAGAGAATGAATCTAATCCATAAAAGAGTACTACAACTCAGAAACACGTTTAATTCCCATGGAATTAATATGCCCTTCATGCTTATCTTGTCGTAATGGTTTAGTGAGAGGATCTGCTATATTATCATCTGTAGCAATCTTTTCTATCACTACTTCCTTTTGCTCCACGTAATCTCGGATTAGATGAGCTTTCCGTTGTACATGTCTAGACTTGTTGCTAGACTTAGGCTCCTTAGCTTGGAAGATGGCACCTCTATTGTCACAATAGATGGTGATCGGGTCATTCGAACTAGGCACTACAGATAGTCCTTGTAAGAATTGACGCATCCATATCGCTTCCTTTGCGAGCCTTCAGATGCGGCATAGTACTTGGACTCGTCGTAGAATCTCTTTTGTAACACTTTGTTTGGAACTCTTCCACCGATTGCAGCGCCATTAAGAGTAAAAATGAATCCGGACCGAGATTTCGAGTCATCTCGATCCGTTTGGAAGCTAGCATCTGCGTATCCGGTTGCGCATAGCTTTTGATCGCCTCCATAAGTCAATGCCCAATCTTTAGTCCTCCGTAGGTACTTAAGAATGTTCTTGACAGCCATCCAATGTGATTCACCTGGATGTTGTTGGAATCGACTTGTCATACTCAATGCATATGCCACGTCTGGACGTGTGCATATCATGGCATACATGATTGATCCTATAGCCGAGGCATAAGGAATCCGTGTCATGCGCTCTTTCTCTTCCTGGTGTCTCGGTGCCCGAGACTTGCTCAAATGCACCCCTGGAGCCATAGGAAGAAACCCCTTTTTTGAGTTAGTCATGCTGAATCTCTCTAGGATCTTGTCTATGTAAGACTCTGATCGAGAGATAACATCCGACGTGATCTATCTCGATAGATACGGATGCCCAAAATTCTTTGTGCCTCACCCAGATCTTTCATCTGGAAATGGTTCTTCAACCATACTTTTACCGAAGTTAAGAGAGGTATGTCATTCCCAATCAGGAGTATGTCATCGACATACAATATTAGGAAGACAATCTTGCTCCCACTCGACTTGATATATAGACATGGTTCCTCGACCGATCGAGTAAATCCATTTTCTTTTATCACTTGGTCGAAGCGATGATTCCAACTCCGAGATGCTTGCTTAAGTCCATAAATGGAACGCTTAAGCTTGCACACTTTCTTAGGATGTTCAGGATCGATGAAACCTTCGGGTTGTACCATGTACAACTCTTCCTCCAAATAACCGTTTAAGAAGGCGGTTTTCACATCCATCTCCAAATTTCATAGTCATGAAAAGCGGCAATCGCTAAGATAATCCGAATGGAACGCAAAGATGACTACGGGTGCAAAAATTTCATCGTAGTGCAAACCTGGCACTTGGGTGAAACCTTTAGCAACTAGTCGTGCTTTATAGATATCTTGTTGACCTTCCACAAAATGCTTTATCTTGTAAAGCCATTTGCATTGAAGGGGACGAACCTTAGCGAGTAAGTCAACAAGATCCCATACGTTGTTCTCATACATGGAGTCCATCTCGGATTGCATGGCCTCAAGCCATAGCTTTGAGTCGAATCGGTCATGGCACCTTTATAGGTTGCGGGTTCACTACTCGTTAAGAGTAGAATGTCATCTATGTCATGTTCCTCGACCATACCAATGTATCTGTCCGGAGGAATAGAGACTCTTCCCGACCTCCTAGGTTCCTCAGGAATATTCACCGCAGCTGGGATTGAAGGAATTGGTTCCTCCAATGGTTGCTCGGTATTTGGTTCTGGAACCTCCGACAACTCGAAGGTTCTATCATTCTTTGCATTCTCGAGAAATTCCTTCTCTAAGAATGTCGCACTAGCCGCAACAAATACACGTTGTTCGGTTGGCGAATAAAAGTAATGACCAAGTGTTCCTTTAGGATAACCTATAAAGTATGTCTTGACCGATCGCGGGCCGAGCTTATCCTCGTGTCTCCACTTGACATAAGCCTCGCAGCCCCAAACCCGTATAAAGGACAAGTTAGGGACCGTTCCCTTCCATAGTTCATATGGAGTCTTGTCAACAGCTTTAGACGGACTTGGTTAAGTATTAGAGCAAATGACGAGAAGAGCATAACCCCACAATGAGTCAGGCAACACGGTGTGACTCATCATGGATCGAACCATATCAAGTAGTGTTCGATTTCTCCGTTCGGACACACCATTCAACTGAGGTGTTCCAGGTGGAGTTAACTGTAAGGCAATCCCACAGTCTTTGAGGTGTTGATCAAACTCGTGAGAAAGATACTCGCCACCACGGTCTGATCGCAGTGTTTTAATCTTTCTACCCGATGAGGTTCTGTACCCGATTCTCGGTATTCTTTGAATTTCTCAAAGGATTCACTTTTGTGCTTCATTAAGTAGACATAGCCATATCTACTTAAATCGTCCGTGAAAGTGATGAAATACCTATAGCCTTCTCGTGCGGTGATTGACATAGGTCCACACACATCCGTATGTATGAGTCCTAATAGGTCAGCAGCGCGTATTCCAACACCTTTGAAGGAAATTCGAGTCATCTTACCAATGAGACATGATTCACACGTGCCAAATGATTGAAAATCAAAGGCCGAGATAGCTCCATTCTTTATGAGCTATTTCACGCGTTTCTCATTAATGTGTCCCATACGGCAGTGCCATAGGTATGTTTGATCTTTGCCACCAACCTTTAACTTCTTATTCTTTACGTGTAATATTTCGGTGGTCTGATCTAAAACATAAATTCCGTTCATGGAGACTGCCTTGCCATAAATCATATCGTGTAATGAGAAAATGCAAGAATTATTCTCTATTACAAATGAAATACCAAGTTTGTCAAGTGCGAAAACCGAAATAATGTTTTTAGAAAGACTGGTACATAATAGCGATTTATATAAAAATAACTCAAATCCGCTTAGGAAAGGCGGATCACGTATGTTCCCCTCGAGACGGCAGCCACTCGTGCTCCATTCCCGACACGCAGTCCACCTCACCCTTTACGAGGGGTTCGATGTTTCCCGAGCCCCCGCACATGATTACACATATGAGAACCACAACCAGTATCTAGTACCCAAGTTCCGTAACTTGCGTGGTTAATCTCAATCATATGAATAAAAGTAGAAGAGGAAGAAGACATACCAACAGGTTTAACGCGACCTGCTTTTATGTCCTCATGGTAAACAGGACATGTACGCCTCCAATGCCCAGTCTTGTGGCAATGATGGCATTCCATGTTTTCGGTCTTGCCCTTTGTCGCGCCTGATGAGTTGCTTGCCTCACCAGGCCCACTCTTACCTGATCCCGACTTCTTAAACTTCGGTTTACCTACCGCTAGGTCTGCCTGAGCTTTGCCCTTACCCTTGCCCTTGTTTAACACAACGAGAACATCCTGTTTCAAGCTCCCACTGCACTTCATGTTCTTCTCGGTCTGTACGAGAAGGGAGTGTAGTTCATGAGGACTTTTCTTCAAATCATTCATATAGTAATTCGCTCTAAAGAGCGCAAAACCATCGTGGAGTGAATGAAGCATGCGGTCAATCACGATGTTCTCGCTGATTTTACAATCAAGCACCTCCAGTCTCTCGACATTCTCAATCATGCTGAGAATGTGTGGGCTAACCGGTTGGCCCTTCTGGAGTCTCGCATCAAAGAAGCAAGTGGTATGCTCATAGGTTACGATTCTCGGTGCTTTCGAGAATTCCTTAGTGAGCGTGGTGAAAATCTTGTTTGCACCTTGGGCTATGAAGCGTTTCTGCAAATTGGATTCCATTGCAAAAATGAGTACGTTTTTAATCGCACCCGCTTCCATGACGAAATCGTTATACTTGGCGATCTCGTTAGCTCCAGGTAGTGGGGCCTGGGTTTGACGGGATGGGCTCGATCGGATATTTGAGCTTCCGTCGCCAGCGGCAGATTCCGTAATGCCGCCTCCCATCGCGAAGTTTGATCCATCATTCTTGATCCGAGTTGATGATTCATCCGATTCATGAAGATCCGAAGCCAGGACTCACGGTCCAATGTGGCACTTGGCATTGGGTCGTCAACACGGCCAGCCATTCTGTTATTAGCAGTTTAAGTGATCGTGATCTACACTGAAAAAGAAAGGAAAAACAAAACGAAATAAGCAACTCATCGAGGTGATTTAAGTCTATTAAAAATTCATTTTAATCGTGTAGACTCATTGCACTTGCATAATTGATCTCCCTCAAGAATAATACAAGTGATCCCAAGACTTAATTTCCGTAAATTGATAAGCCAACTGTTTAGCTAGTTCTTCCGTAAGAACTCTTGGTCGATAGATTTCCGTAAATCCTATCTATAGTCCACCATAATCACAGGATCGTACGAGTGACCATAATGTTGAGGTAAAATAGGTCAATCAGTTCCAACTTACCCGACGTAGAAGGGGTCATATTATGCCTACCGACGAAGAAGGGATTCATTGGAGTTTGACCTATAAAGGCTATTCTCAATTTTTGTTTATACGACGAAGATCCCATCGACTTAGTTTTAATTCATATTAAGTGAACGAAAAACTAGCATTGCGTGAATGAATTAATTTAGGTGATGGCTTAATTAAAAATATGTGATATCTGTATATCAAAGAAAACTAACGCGTGACCTCTATATGAGTCAGTTTTCATGCAATTATTAGGTGGTTTGGTTTTAGGCGGAAAATGATGCAATCTATCATTACGAGAAAATAAATAAAAGAATGCAAAACGTAAATAAAAATTCCTAGTGTGGCCTATCCTAGTAAAAAGAACATAATACAACTTTGGAATCCACCGTTGGACCCGAGAAGCTTGTCTTGATGTTCCATCTTTTTCCATGCAGCGGGAGTGAGCATCCGGTCTCCATCTTTGGTCTTCTCAAAATTACAATTAAAATTTACAAAATATAAACCTATTTACATTCTAAATAAAAACTGTAATCACAAGGGAAAAATCAAAATGGAGATACGAGATCTCAAAATACAACCAAGACCGTGTTCCATCATTACGGTAACACGTTCTACTAAGGCCACACTAAGTTACAACTGTTTGTAAAAATTAAATACGTAATAAAACATTCAAGGCATTCAAAATAACGATAAATAAAATGCATCAACTAAAATAAAATTTATTCGTGACATAATTCCGTAATTATGTTAAATTTATCCAAACCACCCTTTTACGATTAAAATTATGTGACAAAACCGCTTCTATCATCTTAATTTTAATCCATTACAATCCGTTATTTTAAATTCGCTTTAAAATAACTATCTGGTACGTGAGTGAACCGTTTCACTATCAAGCGAGTGTACTATATCCGTATAAAGTATATATTATGGCCAAAAGAAAATTTAAAACAAAAGAAATAAATTTTACACGCTGCCAGAACAAAAATTCCTCGATCGAGACACTAAAGTCCTCGATCGAAGAACAAAAAGGCTCGATCGACTGAGGCTGCCATTCGATCGAGAGGATTGCCAAACAGGAAGTGCTCGATCGACTAAACTAGGGGTCGATCGAGGACTTATATTAGCAAACCTGTTCGATCGAGCACGAGACTTCTCGATCGAATGATGGGGTTTTAAAAGCAGTCGATCGAGTATAACATGTACTCGATCGAGCAAAAACAAGTCAGAAAAGCTCTCGATCGATTAGAAATCCACTCGATTGAGACCAAAACAGTTCTGAAAATTAAAAAACCCTCGTGAAAACATTTGTCAAAACAAAACCATGGTGATATTGATCTAATACGTATAAAATCAAAACAACAATTTGACATAACCTTAACATATTGCTATAATTTCCGTATAAAATAACAATATGCATAAAACAGATCGAAAACAAACACGAAACAGCCGTGAAACACATGAGGCCACACGGTTTTCAAGACAATAAAAATCGTTTCAAAATGTTTTTATGAAAATCACAATGAAAAATATACGTGGCCTCGCTCTGATACCACTTGTGGGGAAATATCCGTAAAATTCCCTTAAAATTTAGGACTATAACGTATTTTTAACATGTGATTATCGTCATAAAACATAAATACAAGAGAAACGATAAGGAATAAGAATCAACCTCGGGTCCTTGGTGAATTCGGCCTAAGAACAGAAATCAAAGTAGATTTCCTCCTAATCGTTGCACCCAAGACCGTCTGAGACTATGCCCCTTGTGCTAGAAAGTACTCTCTAATTGCCTTGCAATATTGAGAGAGTTTATGTGAAGTTTTTCGATGTGAGATCTAGGATTTTCAGAGGAAAATACTCTCAAAACCCTAATTTTTGTTTCAAAATGAGACAATCCGGTCACAAAAGAGAGGAGCTCTCCTTTTGTGTATTTCGGCCAAACCGTGGGTTTGCATGGGGAAGTGGGCTTTCACTTCCTCTTTATTTTTAACTCGTGGTCCGACACGAAATTGCTAAAATGTATATGACGGGATTTTATTATAAATCGTCATCGGTTATCGGTTATTAAAATATCGACTAGTAACAAGGATTAGTCGACATATTAATACATGTCCGACAAAGACAATATTGTATAATTAATTCAATATACATTAATTAAATATAACCGTTTATATTTAATTTACGAATTAACCGCTTAATTCGCCTTAGCCCGTATTATTTAATCTGTATTAAATAATTATCTCAACATCGCGTTTGACTAATTATTAGTCAATAACTCCGACTAACTGCTTAGTCAAATTGGGCATCAACATGACTGTATTTTCATACCGTCACATCTCTCAAACGTATCCTATAGGTGTGACTTTTAGGGACCAGTTGATCACCGCCATCTGTATGACAATAACGTCAAACTTACCTAGCAAGCCAACCGTTATTGATAAACGTGGACCAACTGATAATAATACAAAAGTATGCCCTTTGATCCTTTTAGAGATTTATATGTCCTTGCACTAACTGTAGAGGACACCAGCCCCAACAGAAGGCTACTCTATAATTGTAATCATGGTGTTCTCCATAATAAAAAAAAAACAATTCACCCTCCATTTCTCCTCTATAAACCGGTTTTCCTAGCTTAAATGGAGTCCGTTTTATTTTAGTCAATTTGTCATATTGTCATATAATGTGTAACATGTGACATATAACATGTTATTAATAATATTAATGCATATTTAATAATTAAATATCATTATATATATTAATATAATTATATACAACAATTGACTAGTAATTCTCAATTACAAGTAAATAAAATGGTTCATGTTAATATAATCTACAACATATTGCAATTATAATTAACCATTCATTCTTAATTTAATTGTTTCATAAACAAAATTTTAGTAATATAACATCTTAATTACTAAAAGGAATCTTATTTAATCGAATTACAATAAGATTCATATTCTTACTCACATTCGTGAATTGTTCTATTTTAAGGAATTAATTAATCTATATTATTATACAATTAATTAATTTTATCTATTAAGAAGATCGTCACTCAAGTGTGACTTTTAGGGATCAACTGATCACCACCGTATAAACGACAGTAATGTCAAACTCTAGTCAGCCAATCATTACCGATTAATGTTGACCACTTGACTTATAAAAAAGAATCATCCCTTTACGTATTCTTATTATGAGTTTCAATAATGTGATCGCACTATTATTGAGGACACATACTCCAACACTGCTGACCATTTACTAAAACAACTACAAAAGACAAAGGATGATGTTTCAGTCTGGCAACTAGTCGCGAGTTCATTTCCCCATCGTCAAGCTTTACTGCAAGCATTGGCTAAACTGAATGTAGCGCACGATTCTACACCTGATGACGTAGTCAACCTAGTCTTCCAAGACTCAGTCAGGCTAAGTAACCCAGTTACTTTTTCAGATGAGGATTTGCCTCCTTTCGGCGCCAGTCATAACCGCGCTCTATACATTACAGTCACATGCTTAAAGAAGAATGTACCAATGATTTTGGTGGATGATGGCTCCGCAGTCAACGTCATACCACTAAAGATAGCATACAAGTTGGACATGAAAGAATCAGATTGGACTCCTACCAACCAAGGTGTTCGAGCATACGATGGAACACGACGTAAAGTAGTAGGGCTAATTAACCTTACTATAGCCACAGGGCCAATCGAGCGAAAGGTTAATTTCCAGATAGTGGACATCTAGGCATCCTTCAATATACTTCTAGGAAGGCCCTGGATTCATGCTTCTAAAGCGGTAACATCCACCTTGCATCAGAAGATCAAGATTCCTCTAGATGGCAAAGTAGTGACGATTACTTCGTCACCTATCAAGGCCGTGATAGAGAAAATGTCAAGCAACCAAATAGCCACAGACCCAGTATACGAGCTTGGGGGATTTCAAATTATAAATCTTATAGAGAGCGAGTTGGCGCCTTTATACTTCAACCCATACTCTAATTTAGTGGTCAACCACATACTCAAGTCCCAGGGGTACTTCCCAGAAATGCCATTAAACCTTGCCAAGAAAAATACCTTCGCACCTTATAAAGAAAGAAATTCTCAAAGAATACCATTAGGTTTGGGATACAAGCCCACGAAAGCAGAAGCCTTAGAAATGCTTACTCAGTTCCAAAACCGCAAAGACAAAGGAATCCAGATGCAACCCTATCTCCCTACCCTAAACGAATACTTCGTCAGAGAGGGGAGTCATGAATCCTTTCACGGATTTCCAGAACCTTGGCACTATAGGGGAACGAAACTAGCTGGAATCGAGGTCTTCCACGATTGATACATCATCCCTTCAGAAACTGCTCCTACCGTCAAAACTCGTCAAACACCTTGTCTCGACGAACAGGCTAT
Organism: Silene latifolia; assembly: GCF_048544455.1. Lineage (NCBI taxonomy): Eukaryota > Viridiplantae > Streptophyta > Magnoliopsida > Caryophyllales > Caryophyllaceae > Silene > Silene latifolia. Next base: position 197,319,325 of record NC_133538.1, on the reverse strand, counting down.
TAGCCTTCTATATTGAGAAGACCGATTCGTCAGAGCTTCACAAGAGATCATTACCATGATACTTCAAGATAACCATTTCAACCCCACAGCATTGATCACTGACACCAACTCAAATCAGCAAAAAGGATGGAGAAAGTCAATCAAATGGATCAACAACCAAGGAAAGATCTTCAAGTTCACTACTGGAGAAGGAGAAATGTTCAAAGGAGAACCCGAAGACGATGAATTCGAGTCAGAATCAGAGTCTGAGTCGGAATCAGAGTCTGAGTCTAGAGAAGTCACTGGAGAGTCTTCCTCTGTCGTCACTCCCCACCCCGCTGTTTCTCCTAGCATAGCACCACATAGAAACAACAGCTTCGGAAATGTCCCAGCAACTGTCCCTTTCACTACAAGGATAACACGGAAAACTGACGGACGAATCCGTCACTATATAGCATTTCCCGTCACAAAAAGCGGGTTTGTGACGGATTATCCGTCACAAACCGTCGTCACTATATATTGTCACAAAAAGCGGGTTTGTGACGGATAATCCGTCACAAATACACCTGGGACGGATTTGTGACGGCTAATCCGTCACATAGTTTATCAACAGTGACACGTGTAAACCTTTGCAAATTGATTTTTGTGACGGAATGTCCGTTGCAAAATTGATTTTTTGTGACGGAATATCCGTTGCAAAATTGATTTTTGTGACGGACTATCCGTTGCAAAATTGAGTTTTGTGACGGAATATCCGTTGCAAAAAAGATTTTTGTGACGGACTATCCGTTGAAAATTGAATTTTTGTGACGGACTAACCGTTGCAAATTTTTGATACTTGTGACGGATTTGTGACGGCTAATCCGTCACATACTGAAACAACATTTTTAAAAAAACCAGCAGGTTTCTTTTTAAGCCACAATGCACGTAGCATTGTTTCGATAAAACCTGCAATATACAACACAACCCCGTCGACGCAAAGCGAAATCTATGTCAAGTCGACCGCAAAGCGGGAACCAATCAACAATACGTTTTAACTAACACCAACACCGAATCATAAAGTTAAAGGTTGTCTTTTATAAATAAAATCTAACATAATTAAGTTAGTGGTTTACATAAACTTCATCAAATCTACCAAGGTTCAAGATTTGATTTTTATTTAAGAAACTAAGAGTTTACCTAATCAGGGTAACGTGCTGACTACCAAATGGATGACCGTCATCCGTGAAATCGTCTCTACGAAATGGAGGCGGGCCACCTGAGCATGTAGGGGGGGGGGGGAGGGGGAGTCCATCCATACTTCTCGAACAAGAACGCCTCCATGCTATCTCCTTTGTGCTTTTGGGTCATCATCTCTCCCTCCATCCTACCGATTTGCTGTCGCAATTGTGAATTTTCCATTGTGACTCGAGAAAGCAAACTAGGTGAGTAAGAAGAAACCGAGTGACGCGCAAGCCTATTAGGCCGGAGGATCGTACAACTCGGTGCCGCGACCCCATACCCCACACGCGCATCTTCTCATTATAGCCTCCACTTTGCAGTATAGTAGGACTCGTTCGGATCCGGTTCCGTCCCTCGGGCATTAGGTTGTTCATAAGTCGACGGTAACCAACTTTGAAAAAGTAATAAGTAGGAAAAAAGTGTTAGTTAAAATTTAAATTAAATAATACCTTACTAATTTATAAAATAACATAAGAAGGCTAATTAAATCGATTTTTCTAATTAAAGAAACTTACATCGGTCTCTTAACTCGAGGGTTAATCCAGTTGCCATGCTTTGCTTTCTTGGACTTCTCCATGAGCTTGTACGGTGTGGCTTCAACAGAAAAAAATTATATGAAAAAAATATTACACCGTATTATAGATCGATAATCGTTAATTCTTTGTTATGAGAAAACTAAGTTATGAAATACACTAAAAATCAATACTTAAATGAAATAAGAAATTTTATAAATTTGGGAACTCAAATGTACTTACCAATTCCTTAAAAGGCAAAACTGCATTCTTCCTTCCGAGAGTGTGGGTTGCTAATGCTTTCCCATCTTTCGATTCCGACCTTCTATTTACCTTATTTATTTCCGAAGTTTTAGCAAATTCGGGATTCTCTATTGGCCTTTTCTTCAATTTCTCCCAATTTGTGACGGTAAGCCACTCCGGCTTTTTCTTTGCGGTGACGGCTTGGGCGATAATCTGGGTAATACGCCTCTTGATCCGACTCTCCCACTCAGTCCTAAGGGGATATCCTGGTTCGTGGGCCCGAACACTACCCTGAAATTAAAAAAATATGAATTGTTATTAGTAGATAAATAAATTTAATTATATTATTAAAGAATAAAAATATTATTAAAGAATTAACCTCAAAATATTGCCACATCCTCTCTCGCTGCTCATGAGTCATCTCTGACCAATTGGTGACGTACTCCGCGTACGTATGAGTGAATGACTTGGTCAAATATTCGCGGATCGGCTTGTCCTCCCACCTTGAAATAAATGACATATATTAGATCAGGAATGTTCTCTATCGAAATGTTTCCAAGCTTCTCTGTCACTTGGGTGTGCCATTGTCCCACTTTCTCTTAATCTAGAGTTTTTATAGTGCCAACTCATCTCACCTGCTATGTGCTTGGTTGCATATAGTCGTTGTAACCTTGGTGCAAGCGGGAAATAAGTTAGTGGTTTACAAGGAATTCGTCTCCCGCTTGAATTCTTTGCACTCTTATACCGATCTGCATGGCACTTTGTGCATTTCTCAAGATTAGCATTTTCCTCCCAAAAAAGCATGCATCCAGTAGGACATGCATCAATCTTTTCATGGGGTAGTTGCAATCCCTTAAGCACCTTCTTAATCTCATTAAAATTGCGCGCCATTTGATTATCCTTTGGAATAATGTCACCAACGAACGACATAAAACCATCAACGCATCTAAGAGATATGTTGTTCTCACATTTGAGTGTTGCCAACCTAGCGCCGCAATGCAGACTCATATTACTTCCCTTATACACTGGTTGTTCGGCTTGTTCTAGCATTTTAAAGAAGGAAGAAATTTGAGGGTTTGGGGTTTCATAACGCACTTCTTCATCGCTAAGGTCGTCGGGATTAAGTTGATCTTCCAATATTTCTTCAATATTATCGCGTAATGCATTTTCTACCATCTCCCAAAGAAGGATTTCCACTAACTACACTACTCGTACTTTCTTGGATAGGCAAATTCTCACCGTGGTGCGTCCATACATAGTAATTATCGGCAAAACCATACGAGTAAAGATGACTTAGAACATCCCTCTTTCCTCTATAAGCTACATTCTTACATTTCTTACATGGACACTTCATTTCACCTACATCCTTATACACGGTACTTTGTTCCGCGAATTCAATAAACTCCCTCACACCCTTTGAAAATTCAACCTTAGGTTTCTTTTTTTCATCTAGTCTTTCATACATCCACGCTCGTTCTAATCTTTTCATGTTATGTATCTACATTTCAATATATCTATGTTATAAACAAACAATAGTAAAATAAGAATAATAGCAACCAACAATACACAATAAATATTATCATACAAATATATAATTATTGTCAACAAGTACTCCATCTTCGAATTGGGTCCTTATCACTCCAACCTAAACCCTTCAATGTACGTTTCAAGTCACTAGTAAACACACACCTGTTATTTATTAATGAGGAAAAAATTAACAATGACAATTCCCCTTAGTTCTCCAAATACACAATGTAGAATAAATAATTATTCCACATATGTATTTAGAGAACATTAAAGGAATCGTTACCAAACTCTTTCGTCATTAATAAATCACAAGTACGTGTTTACTACCTAAGTGACTTGAAACGTACAAAGACAATCCCAAAACGGGGACTATTCAAAAATTGCTCCTAATGAGAAATTCTTGAACGGGTACTAGGTCGATCAACATCAAAACAAACAATAATTTGAACATCAACAATAAAAACAACGGCTACTAATTTTAAACCAATTTCTAATTTACAATTTATATTCTTTTAATTTCTAACTAGCATAACAATTTGTAAATGACATTTTAAACCAATTTCCATCATTTGAAATTAGTTTATAACCATATCTAACTTTACATTTTAAACAAATTTCTAACTTACAATTTATATTCTACTAGTATACTACTAATTTATAACTTATATTTTTAACCAATTTACAACATTTTTGACCAATTTACAACATTTTACTAATATATTAACTTTTATAACTAACATAACAATTTACAAACTATTAATATACTACAAATTTCTAACAAACATAATAATTTCTAACTTACATTTTTAACCAATTTCTAATATTCTACTAAAATATTAACTTTAACAATATCAACAACAATAATTTCTAACTTATATTTTTAACCAATTTACAGCATTTTTGACCAATTTACAACATTTTACTAATATATTAACTTTTATAACTAACATAACAATTTACAAACTATTAATATACTACAAATTTCTAACAAACATAACAATTTCTAACTTACATTTTTAACCAATTTCTAATATTCTACTAAAATATTAACTTTAACAATATCAACAACAATAATACACACAACATCAACTATAACAACATAAAAAATAACAATATCAACAACAACAACAACAATGGCTACTATCCTAGAGTCATTAACATAATTTAAATAATAATAGTAATTTTAAAAGATAATTAGTAAGAAAAGATTACCTAATTAACTAAAACTGAATATGGTGGTTGTTGATTCTTTGTGCGGCAATGAAATAGGTGGCGGCGCGGCCAGAGAGGGCAATGGCGGCAGGAGGATGGCGGCGGCAGTCTTGACAGGTGACGGTGGTTGATGGGGTGAACAATGGTGGGTGGTCGATGTTTTGGGGTAAATAATTAGTGAAATTGATTTGGGGGAAATGAGAAAGGTAAAGGGGGACGCGACTTGGTTTTATCAGAAAAAAAAAACTTGTGACGGACTAGCCGTCACAAATTCCGTCTCAATTCCGCTTTTTTTGAATTTTTGTGACGGAATATCCGTCACAAGTTTTAATTATTCCGTCACATGTATACTTTTTAGATTCCCTCTGCAAGAAGTGACGTGTGTCAGTTAAAGAAAATTTGTGATGGAATATCCGTCACAAATTCCGTTGCAAACCCGCTTTTTTTTGAATTTTTGTGACGGAATATCCGTCACAAGTTTTAATTATTCAGTCACATGTATACTTTTTAGATTCCCTCTGCAAGAAGTGACGTGTGTCAGTTAAAGAAAATTTGTGACGGAATATCCGTCACATATAGTTGTTTTTGTGACGGAATATCCGTTACAAATCTTTGTTTTTGTGACGGATCACCCGTCACAGACTTTGGCACCCTTGTTTTTGTCAACCCGCCAAATTCTTGTGACGTTATGTGACGGCTAGTCCGTCACAAATTTTAGTCCGTCACAAATCCGTCACAAGTCCGTTGCAAACCCGTGTTTTGTGACGGGATTTTCATCCGTCCCTACTGTTCCGTCACTATGTCGTGTTATCCTTGTAGTGTTTACCGCCACTTACTACTGAACAGATGGCTTCTTTGTTTCAGCTCTTTTCAAAATTTAATTTGAATAAATCTGATTCTGGTTACTCTTTGTGTTTTTCTGAATGTAATTCTATTTACGATGATAATAAGGATGCCCCTGACCCAGACTCAGTCGAATTACCTCCATATATAGTTAAAGAGATACTACAAGAGGGGGAAGGGGAACCAGTTATAGAAAACACCAAACCCATCAACGTAGGGACCGAACTAGAACCCCAAGAACTTAAGATAGGGACGACCTGTAATACTCCGTATTTATGAGTCTTTGGGTACTCTATCGAGTAGGCCTTACTCTGTCGAGTAAAGGTGAGTTGCGTTTTAAAATAGTTTCTGACCTGTTGGGTACTCGATCGAGTAACTAGGATACTCGATCGAGTAAGGGGGTACTCGATCGAGTACCTTGGGTACTCGATCGAGTAGCCGGTTTACGGGGAGTTTTTCTCGGGTTTTGTTAATTATGCGATTAAGATATATAACCTTCTTCGTCATTATACTAAACACTTTTGCAAAACCTAATTTACTGTTAAAGAGAGAAAGCAAGTACGTTCATCATCTTAATCGCATTGTTAGCAAATCCCGGAGTTTGGAAGGTCGGTTTTCATCGTTTGTTATACCGTTGAGATCCTTGCGTCAAGGGTAAGATCTATGTACCCTTTTTGTTGTCTTTCCTTTAAGTTGGTTAAACCCTAATCTAGGGATTTGGGGGTTTTTGAGTAGTTTGTGATTTGGTAGCATTTGTATGTTGTATGATAGGAGGAGGGTTCGTAGAAGAAGCTTTTGATTCAAATTTGTAGAGACCGTCTGATAGTTGTGCTTTCCAGGTAGGATTTCCTACTCAGTATTAGTCCCATAATGGGATGATTGTTGATGTGTTGTGGTTGATTGAATAATATAGTAATTGTATTGTGACGGTTGTTGATTGTGATTGTTTGTCTCTGGTTCTCGAGGCGTGTCCTCGGCTGAGTAGGGTCACTTGCGGGAGTGGCTTCACGCCCTAGTTTCGCCCTTCGTGGAACCCGCCACAGAAGGAGATGTGCACATTAATGGACAGGGTTATCGCTCGTTATGAGGAGCGGGGATTTGGTGGGTACGGCTGTGGTCCCCCATCGCGGGGATCGTCCAGTGGACGATCGGTGATTGAGATTGTTGGAATTGGTGTGGTTGTATGTAACGGTTAAGTCATCTCGTTTATCTTATTGATGATATATATTGAGTTGTGTGATTAGTACGACCCCGATTGTTGTTTTGTAAACTGCGGTGATCCATTCGGGGATGGTGAGCGATAATGAAGCGGGTTTGAGTTGAGTACTGGGATAGCTGGGAGGTGCCACCGTCTGACGATAGAAGTCTTCCGCTGTAGTCTTTTAGTTTTATGACATTTCAGTATTTCAGTAGACAGTTGGTTTTAAGAACTTGTACCCGTATTGTGGGATTTGGTTTCAGTTGTACTTTTCACTCAAAGTTATACCATTTAAGTTGTTTCGTTATTGTCTTATGAATATCATGCCTCGGGTAACCGAGATGGTAATATCTTCATACCTGAGTGGTCCTGGTAAGGCACTTGGAGTATGGGGGTGTTACAAATGGTATCAGAGCGACGATCTTGAAACCTTTAACCAATGAACCTAATGAACATAGGGAGTCAATTAAAATGAACCCGAGGTAAAGGTTGTAGGAGCTAATGCAAAGGCTTGGGAGACGTCCTGAAGTCGCGAACTCGCCCTACAATTTTGAACCGGTCACATGGGGGGTGTATGTCAAGGTCGAATGCGTTGTTTGGTTAGCTGGTGTGTGAATGTGATGAAGTGTGTGTAACTGTTGGGTGTTTGCGGTAGGAAGTTAGGAATGTGAAAGAAAGGTTGATGATATATGTAGAATTGTAGTTGGAACGAAAACATGTTGGGTGTTTACAATGTGGCGTTTAATAACATGATATAATGATTTCGTAGATCGTATGAAAAGATGCGTAGCATTATATGCTTAGTTATGATATAATGTTGGTTTTATAAAGTTTTTAGCATGTTAGCATATGATATAGCATGCGGGTAGCGTTTCTGAGTTAGCATGACTCGATCGAGTGGGACTGACTTGATCGGGTGGGTTTTTGACGATTTTGAATCCAGAATCGTGTTTTTGGGCACTTGATCGAGTACCTCGAGCACTCGATCGAGTAGGGGGCCACTCGATCGAGTAGCCTAGCTACTCGGTCGAGTATGTTAGAGATCAGAAGGTCTATTTGGGGTCTGAGGTTGGGGCACTTGATCGAGTATAGGGGGCACTCGATCGAGTAGCCTGTTACTCGATCGAGTATGTTTGGGAACTCGATCGAGTAGGGTCTGGGCAGCTTGTTTTCGTGTTTTGAGGTTTTGGCGCATATGTTTATATACACCCCTTTTTCTGTTATAGTTTCAAGATGCCGCCCAAGAAGAATGCGTTGTATGCGAGAGCTGAGCTTATGAACATAGATGACATCGTTAAGATGTTGGAGCATCGGATGCTCTTCCGAGGCTTTAAAGACGTGGGAAAGATAAGGATAAGGATAAGGAGAAAGAGGTTGATCACTCTAAAATCAGCCTCTATATAGTGAGGTTTAACCCGAAAGAGTACAAGGGAGTTGGGGAGCCGAACCTTCTTGATAGGGGCTTAGAGATGGAGAACATATTAGATTTGGTTCACCTGTCCCGATGAGATGAGAGTGGAACAGTCTGCATTCTATCTGAGGGAGGCAGCTGGTAAGTGGTGGGATACGGTGAAAGTGAGTTCTAAGGAGTTGTATGTGAACCAAGGTTTACCTGCTATACCTTGGGAAGAGTTTCGTAGGGCTATGAGGAAAGAGTTTGTACCGGAGCATGTGAGGAGTAAGTTGAGGGAAGAGTTTGACAGTTTTAAGATGACCGCCGAGATGTCTGTGGCCGAGTACTATAGGCAGTTCAATGACAAGTCTAGGTATGTTGAGGATATGGGTTTGAGTGAGGAAAATTTGGCGCTGAGGTTTGAGAGGGGGTTGACCCCTAAGATTATGGATAAGTTACCCGTGGGAGTCTTTACTGATGTTAAGGAAGCTTATGAGAGGGCTGGGAGAGCTGAGAGGTTGATGGAGATGGCTCAGGAGAGGTCAGCTGGTGAGAAAAGGAAGTCTGAGAGCGAGGGTGGTGGCCAATCTAATCACAAGAAAGGCAACCACAATCAGTCTAAAGGGTTTTCTTCTGGGTCAGGGTTCAGTGTTGGGGCTTCCTTTGGGCGTGGCCGTGGAAGTGTTAGTGGTAGTTGGGGAGTGACCTGCTATAGTTGCGGTGGTGTAGGCCACAAGAGACATGAGTGCACAAGTGCACCGGAACTTTCCCGGAGACTGCGCAGCTATGCGAGCAATAGACCGGGCGGGGTCATGGCCAAACCGGGGAAGTCAGAGCTACTAGAGTGGAGGCAACCGCAACGGCGGTAATTCTTATCAGAAACCACCAACGAACAACAACAACAATCAAGGGTCGGGTGCTAAGCCGACCACATCAGCCAGTATTGTCCAGGGAGGTGGACAGAAGACCAGTGGAAAGTTATTCATGATGGAGAAGAAAGCGGTGAGGAGGATGCACACGTTATCACCACTTTTTTCTTGTTAATGGTATTCATACCTTTGTTTTGTTTGATTCGGGGGCTTCTCAGTCGTTTGTATCTTCGAGTCATGTTAAACGGTCGGGTTTGAGGGTATATGAGTCTGTAAGTGAGCAAGTTTTTATACCTTCGGGTGAGTCTGTATCTTGTGGGAGGTTATATAGGGATGTACCTATGATAGTTGGGCAAGTTTATTTCCCTGTAGACTTGCTAGAGTTTCCTTTTGACGGTTTTGAGATGATAGTTGGGATGGATTGGCTGGGAAAATATAAAGCTAAGATAGACTGACATCAAAAGAAAGTGTCTTTAAGAGGTCCTAAAGGTGTTAGTGTGTCTTATCGTGGGTTTCTAGTCAAACCCAAAGTTAAGTTGATTGCAGCTGTCACTTTGAAGTCTTACCTGAGGAAGGGATGTCCTTTGATCTTGTGCCATGTGAGAGATGACCGGATAGAGAGTCCGATAGTTGATCGGATCTGGTGGTGGGGAGAGTTTGAGGATGTGTTTCCGAGGAGATTCCGGTTGCCGCCGAGAAGAGAGATAGATTTCACAAAGAGAGTTGAAACCGGGGACAGGGGCCAATCTCTAAGGCCTTTGTCGTATGGGTCCTAAGTAGGGTCAGAAATGAACCGAGCACTCGCTCGACAAGCCTTCGGGATCGGCTCGGTCAAAGCTCGGCTCGAGATCGGTCAAACTGATCGAGCTCGAGCTCGGACTCGAACTAAGCTGAGCCCAAACCGAGCCGAGCTCGAGCACACTAAGGCTAGGCTCGGGAGCTCGTTTGAGCTCGTTATTTTTAAAATGACTTAATGTTTTTCAATATATTTACGTAAATTGTATCTATTATAAAATAAATAAACTAAAATATTAGTTTATAAAATAAAATTACATAATAATTGTTATTATAAGCTAACAAAAAGATAATATTCTCGTTTGAATTTGAATTTTTAAATCCAAAATTATGTTATAATTTAAATAATGCTCGACAAATGGTACGCAAACAAAGATCGGGCTCGGGTTTGGGCTCGTAAAATATTATATGAGCCGATCTAGAGCCTTGATTTCAAGAGCTCGGGTTCGGGCTCGAACTCGATTTTTACAATATGAGCCGAGCTCGATCATAGGTAAGCTCGAGCTCGGCTCGGCTCGGTTACACCCCTAGTCCTAAGGAGATGGAGGAGCTTAGGAAACAGTTGGATGATCTGATAGAGAAGGGATACATTAGACCTAGTGTATCGCCGTGGGGAGCACCAGTTCTTTTCGTGAAGAAGAAAGATGGGAGTTTGAGGTTGTGCATAGATTACAGGGAGCTGAACCGAGTGACGGTGAAGAACAAGTATCCTTTGCCAAGGATAGATGACCTGTTTGATCAGTTGAGTGGTGCATCGGTCTTTTCCAAGATCTATCTGAGGTCGGGATACCATCAGGTGAAGATTAGAGAGCTGGACATACCAAAGACAGCTTTCACGTCGAGGTATGGCCATTATGAGTATGTGGTGATGCCGTTTGGGTTGTCTAATGCACCGGCAGTGTTTATGGATTTGATGAATAGGATCTTTAGACAGTTTTTGGACAAGTTTGTAGTGGTGTTTATCGATGACATCTTAGTCTACTCTAAGACTAAGGAGGAGCATGAGGAGCATCTGAGGATCGTGTTGCAAACTTTGAGGGAGCATGAGCTATATGCTAAGTTATCCAAGTGTGAGTTTTGGTTAGAGAAAGTTGCTTTTCTAGGGCATGTGATCTCTAAGGAGGGAGTAGCTGTGGATCCGGCGAAGATTGAGGCAGTGACAAAGTGGGAAGCACCAAAGAATGTTGCTGAGATCAGGAGTTTTCTGGGTTTAGCTGGGTACTACAGACGGTTCGTGAAAGATTTCTCCAAGATAGCTAGACCTATGACAGCGTTGATGAGGAAAGAGAACAGGTTTCGTTGGGATGAGAGTTGTGAGATGGTGTTCCAAACGTTAAAGGAGCGTTTGACCACAGCTCCTGTCTTAACATTGCCTAAAGGGATTGAGAACTTTGAGGTTTATACAGATGCCTCAAAGAACGGGTTGGGATGTGTGTTGATGCAGAACGGTAAAGTGATTGCCTATGCTTCTAGGCAATTGAAGCCTTATGAGGAGAACTACCCTACTCATGATCTGGAGTTGGGTGCAGTGGTGTTTGCTCTCAAGATATGGAAACATTACCTTTATGGAGCAATCTTTAAGGTAGTATTTTCTGATCACAAGAGTCTCAAGTATATTTTCACTCAAAAGGAGTTGAACATGAGACAGAGGAGGTGGATGGAGCTGATTGGCGATTATGATATGGAAATTATCTACCATGAAGGGAAGGCCAATGTAGTTGTTGATGCTTTGAGTAGGAACAGTGTACATTCTCTGTGTACAGCTCTATCTTTGATGAGGTTGAGAGATGAGGTAGCGAGATTTGGGATACATATGATGCAGAAAGGAGATGTCATAGGTGATATGACAGTGCAGCTTGAGTTTTATGATGACATTCGAAGTAAGCAGGCGTTGGATCCTAAGATAGTGGAGTGGAGAGCTGGAGTAGAGAAAGGGACAGTGTCTCGATTCTCCATTCACACAGATGGTAGTTTGAGGTTTGACGGTAGGTGGTGTGTTCCTAATGATGAGGAGTTGAAAAAGACTATCATGACAGAGGCACATTGCACACCGTATTCAGTACATCCAGGTGGTGACAAGCAATATAAGGATTTGAAGAACACGTTTTGGTGGCCTGGGATGAAGAAAGAGACAGCTGAGTTTGTGGCCCGTTGTTTGACATGCCAGAGAGTTAAGGGGGAACAGACGACCACAAGGTAAGATTCGGTCTTTTAATCGGTACACTGAGTGGAAGTGGGGATCCATTTCCATGGATTTTATCGTGGGTTTGCCAAAGAGTCAACAAGGTAATAACATGATTTGGGTAATAGTGGATCGACTGACCAAGTCAGCTCACTTTGTCCAATGAAAGATACATGGACTAAAGCACAATTGGCTATGGCCTATCGAAAGAACGTGCTTAAGTTGCATGGAGTCCCTAAGGACATAGTGTCTGAGAGAGATGCGAGATTTATATCAAGGTTTTGGAAAGAGTTGCAGGAATCGTTGGGAACAACTTTGAAGATGAGTACAACATTTCATCCTGCGACGATTTTACAGATCGAGAGAACAATCAAGACTCTTGAGGATATGTTGCGAGCTTGTATGATGGATTTTGGTGGTAGCTGGGAACAGAGGTTGGACTTGATAGAATTCTCTTACAATAACAGTTATCACACTAGTATTGGTATGGCACCGTTTGAGGCTTTGTATGGGAGGAGATGTAGGAGTCCGATTTGTTGGGACGATAGTGCTGAGGCAATGGTTTTAGGACCAGAGATGGTGGAACAGATTAAGATGATCAAGGAACGGATGAGGGCAGCTCAGGATAGGCAAAAGAGTTATGCAGATCTACATCGCCGGGACATAGAGTTTCAAGTGGGGGACAAGGTTCTTTTGAAAGTGTCTCTTATGCGTGGAGTTATGAGATTTGGGAAGAAAGGCAAGCTAAGTCAGAAGTTTATCGGGCCTTATGAGATCTTAGAGCGAGTTGGGGAAGTTGCATATCGTCTGGCTTTACCAGCTGCGCTAGAGAGAGTGCATAATGTATTTCATGTATCGTAGCTGCGGAAGTATGTGAATGACCCGTCACATGTGTTAGAGGCAGAGAACTTAGAGCTAGATGAGTCCTTATCATATCTTGAGGTGCCTAAGCAGATTCTTGATCGAAAGGTTAGGAAGACCATGAGTGGTGAGACAGTTTTGCTTAAGATCATTTGGTCTAACCACGAGACTGAGGAAGCTACATGGGAGCCAGAGGAAGCTATGAATGAGCGTTACCCTTTTCTTTTTGATCAGGTATGTATGGTTACGGGGACGTAACCTTGTTTCTTTTAGGGGGTAGGAGATGATCGCGACGAGTTTTTAAGAGTTTCATACCCTTTTTGTATGTTGTGTCGGTATGTGTGTCGGGATGAGTTGGGTTAGTAACACGTTTTATGTTGAGTTTTGTTTTGGTTGTTGAGTCGGAAGTGTTGAGGGAGTACCATTGTTTAGTAGTGGTTTGAACTTCGGGGACGAAGTTCTTTTTAAGGAGGGAAGACTGTAATACTCCGTATTTATGAGTCTTTGGGTACTCTATCGAGTAGGCCTTACTCTGTCGAGTAAAGGTGAGTTGCGTTTTAAAATAGTTTCGACTGTTGGTACTCGATCGAGTAACTATGATACTCGATCGAGTAAGGGGTACTCGATCGAGTATCTTGGGTACTGATCGAGTAGCCGCTTCTGGGAGTTTTTCTCGGGTTTTGTTAATTATGTGATTAAGATATATAACCTTCTTCGTCATTATACTAAACACTTTTGCAAAACCTAATTTACTGTTAAAGAGAGAAAGCAAGTACGTTCATCATCTTAATCGCATTGTTAGCAAATCCCGGAGTTTGGAAGGTCGGTTTTCATCGTTTGTTATACCGTTGAGATCCTTGCGTCAAGGGTAAGATCTATGTACCCTTTTTGTTGTCTTTCCTTTAAGTTGGTTAAACCCTAATCTAGGGATTTGGGGGTTTTTGAGTAGTTTGTGATTTGGTAGCATTTGTATGTTGTATGATAGGAGGAGGGTTCGTAGAAGAAGCTTTTTGATTCAGCTGTAGAGACCGTCTGATAGTTGTGCTTTCCAGGTAGGATTTCCTACTCAGTATTAGTCCCATAATGGGATGATTGTTGATGTGTTGTGGTTGATTGAATAATATAGTAATTGTATTGTGACGGTTGTTGATTGTGATTGTTTGTCTCGGTTCTCGAGGCGTGTCCTCTACCGAGTGGGGTCACTTGCGGGAGTGGCTTCACGCCCTAGTTTCGCCCTTCGTGGAACCCGCCACGGAAGGGGATGCGCACATTAATGGACAGGGTTATCGCTCGTTATGAGGAGCGGGGATTTGGTGGGTACGGTTGCGGTCCCCCACTGGCAGGATTGGTCCAGTGGACAGTCGGTGATTGAGATTGTTGGAATTGGTGTGGTTGTGTGTGTGACGGTTAAGCTGTCTGTTTATCTTATTGATGATATATATTGAGTTGTGTGATTAGTACTGACCCCGGTTGTTGTTTTGTAAATCTGCGGTGATCCATTCGAGGATGGTGAGCGGTAATGAAAGGTTTGAGTTGAGTACTGGGATAGCTGGGAGGTGCCACCGTCTGACGATAAAAGTCTTCCGCTGTAGTCTTTTAGTTTTATGACATTTCAGTATTTCAGTAGAAAGTTGGTTTTAAGAACTTGTACCCGTATTGTGGGATTTGGTTTCAGTTGTACTTTTCACTAAAAGTTATACCATTTAAGTTATTTCGTTATTGTCTTATGAATATCATGCCTCGGGTAACCGAGATGGTAATATCTTCATACCTGAGTGGTCCTGGTAAGGCACTTGGAGTATGGGGTGTTACACGACCTTAGACCCAACTGAAAGGGCCAATTTTATCGACCTCCTACACGAGTTCAAAGACGTTTTTGCTTGGTCTTACAGGGACATGCCAGGGATCGACAGGGATATTGCAGAACATCGCATTCCAATCAAACCAGGTTTCAAACCTGTAAAACAGAAGCTTCGTCAGATGAAGACTGAGTGGGCTCTTAAGATTAAAGAAGAAGTCGATATACAATTCAAAGCCGGTTTCATTAAAGTTTCCGAGTATTCAGACGGGGTGGCTAACATAGTCCCCGTACCCAAAAAGGATGGACGAATCCGGGTTTGTGTTGATTTCAGAGACCTGAACAAAGCGAGTCCCAAGGACGACTTCCCTCTACGACACATCGACATATTGGTAGACAATACAGCAGATCACGCGTTGCTATCCTTCATGGATGGGTATGCAGGGTATAACCAGATCAAAATGGCCATAGAGGATATGTATAAGACAGCCTTCATCACTCAGTGGGGCACATATTGTTATACTGTTATGCCGTTTGGGCTAATCAATGCAGGGGCTACATACCAACGCACTGCAACCACTCTACTACATGATATGATGTATAAAGAAGTGGAAGTATATGTAGATGATATGATTGTCAAATCCAATGATAGAAAAGGGCACATCGATAACCTTCGCAAATTCTTCCTCAGATTGCGCAAGTACAACATGAGGCTTAATCCTCAGAAATGTGCATTCGGAGTCACATCAGGCAAGCTTCTAGGATATGTCGTCAGCCAGAGAGGGATAAAAATTGATCCATCCAAGATCAAAACTTTAATCGAAATGCCACAACCCCAAACAGAAAAGGAGGTTAGAGGATTTCTAGGCAAAGTGCAGTATATAAGTCGATTCATATCAAAGCTCACTATGATCTGCGAACCTATTTTCAAAAAGCTAAAGAAAACAGATCATACCATATGGGACGACGACTGTCAAAATGCGTTCGACAACATTAAGGAGATATTGGCCAAACCACCACTGCTAATGCCTCCCCAACGAGATCAACCTCTTGGTTTATATATCACAGTCGCCAAAACGGCCATGGGGGCTATACTCGCACAGACCATCGGAAAAGAAGAAAGAGCTATCTACTACCTTAGTAAGAAATTCTTGGAGTACGAATGTAAGTATACACCTCTTGAAAAGTCATGCCTCGCTCTTGTGTGGGAAACAAAGAAGCTACGCCACTACATGCTTAGCTATTATGTCAAGGTGTATTCTAAAATGGATCCCGTCAAATACCTCTTCAAGAAACCCGTCCTCAACGGACGTTTAGCAAGATGGACCTTAATGCTTTCAGAGTTCGATCTCAAATAGGTACCCTTGAAAGTCATCAAGGGGCGAGTCGTTGCTGAATTCTTCCTAGATAATCCTATCAACGACACCTACGAAATAGATACATGGTCATTTCCAGACGAGGACATCCTACAGACCAGTGTAGACTCTTGGGATCTTTATTTTGATGGGGCATCGAATTTAAGAGGATTTGGAATAGGAGTGTTGCTCATTTCTCCTAAAGGCGAGCATACACCACTTTCTATCAAACTCGACTTCGAGGTGACAAATAATGCAGCAGAATATGAAGATATATATATATATATATATATATATATATATATATATATATATATATATATATATATATATATATATATATATATATATATATATATATATATATATATATATATATATTGATGAATTTCACCTATTTCATCTTATTACAATACGCACCTTGGACAAATTTACATATGGAAATTCTCTTCATCTCCGCTCAAAATTTAGCTAATTATATTTCATAGAAACTAAAATTTAAATGGTAAATAAATATAATAATTCGGACGTAGTCGGGCACCAAACCTAGTATAAGTAATACTCCGGCCTATATATATACTTTTTTTTATAAGGTAAGGAAGCCTATATATATACTTGATGAATTTCACCTATTTCATCTTATTATTATACGCACCTTGGACAAATTTACATATGGAAATTCTCTTCATTTCACAATATCAGTTTCGTGTCGTAGTCCTATATGCATTAGTTTCTATAATACGGAGGTTATATTTAAAAGGACAACTTATAAACAATACAAGCTAAGAGCACCCAAATTGAAGAGGATACAACATCCTCTTAACACTCTCTCTCATCTAAGAGAATGTCCTCTTCAATGTGAATACATACTCTTAGCATCCTCTTTGAAGAGGAAGATGAAGACATCCTCTATTTATGGAGTATGTCTTTATCTTGGCCCTTGTGTAATATAAGAGAGAAAAAGTATGATGTGGTCCTACTTAAAAGGTGAAAAGTAGAGGAACACAACATTCTCTTTGATGTGGAGAAAAAGAGAGGCAGTGGAAGCGTGGCAAAAAAAATAAGAGAAAATATTGTATCCAATAAAAAAATTAGAAAAATAAAGAAGAGGCAGAAGACCTCTTCTTCAACGTGGATGTTCTTAAGTGAGACACATCACTCATGCAGTATGAATTATGTAACAACGTCATCATGCTTCGAATATACCACGCATGAAGAGAGCCATAGCCTATATGTGATTGAGGTATGTTGTGACTTGTGCGTATTGCACCGTGCATACATCATACTCCCTCTCATCCAAACCAAAAGTAACAGTTGCTTTATCACACTTGTTGAGACACGTTTTGCAACATAAATATCTTTAGTTAAACATTATTAAAACTTATAAAAATTTGATATTCTTATAGCATTCATGACGATAAATCAAACAAGATCTCACATGACTATATTTTGACTTATAGATTAAGAATAATATCAAAGATTTCCCACGACCATAAATAGTGCCAAAAAACAATTGTTACTTTTGGTTTGGATGAGAGGGAGTACCAATTACCAAGATGATGTTTTTAGAAGAGGTGTACATTACACACTCTAATTAGAACAACAATTAATATAATCTTATGTGGACTAATATTATACAGAGTATATTTTTTCATTTCTTTGAAATCAATAAAACTTTTAATTATGATTCCAAATAAAAAATGTTTGTAAATTTATAGAATAATTAAAATTTACTAGAATATATTGAATGAAGTAATGGAACAGATGGGATAGGTAGCACTAGTGGCGGATTTAAGGGGCCTAGTAGGGTGGTCACCCCCGCTGAATATTGGGAATTTCGAATTTTTTAGTTAAAGTTTTCGAAATTTTCTGAGGTTTACTTTATGGCATTACGAGTTCGTCCTTAACGGAGAATCCTGGCTCCGCCACTGAATAGCACGGACATTCCTCCTAATCAGTGTACTCGCGTCGGACACACGTCAAAACGCGTTAGACACCTATAAAATCGTGTCTAACTTTCTACTTTTATTTGGTCACATGTCCATGGTATTTGATCGGGAAATAAGTTGAATTTAAGGTGAATGGTGTGGGTTGTTTTATTGTGGAATTTGATCGGGAAATAATTTGAATTGAGGGCAAATGATGTTCTTTAGACAAGTAATGAGATGTCGAAAGAGATTGATTTTAAGTTGGGTTTGTTTGGAAATGAAAATGAATGTCAAGTTTTAACTTCCCTTATTTAAAATTAATATCAAATACTTTTTAAAAAATAACATCGTACATATATAAGTGTAAAATATACTCCCTCCTATTCATTCATTTTGTCCCCCTTCTATTTTGCACAAGAATTAAGAAAATGATTTTGGACCACACAAAACACTCTATTCCACTCTACCCCACATGTAATTAAATTTGGACCACACAAAACTTACCAAAAAAGGAAAGAGGGACAAATATCCGACTAGTTTCGATAAGGAAAGAGGGACAAAATGAATGAATAGGAGGGAGTATGTTTTATTAAATTTAAATAACGTGTCCCATACCTTAAATTTCATGAAATGTCGTGTCACGTGTCCGTTTCATATCCGTTTCCTTTTCGGTGCTACCTAGTAGATGGGTAGCGGGTAAATAGGTTAAACTCGATCGGATTTATACTAGTAGAAAAACATTAATTTGCGGCTATTTATTTGAGGCGTTTTTGACAAATAGTAGCAAATAGAATTTCAACTTTATTTTTTCTTTTTTATACAGAGAACTTTTTGAGGCGTTTTTTTAAAAAAAACACATCAAATATACATTTGCGGCGGTTTTTTTACCAAGACGCCTCAAATAGGCGCAAGAATTTTATTTATTAAAAAACAGACTTAGCCCCTCTACTCTTTGTAAAGCGCTAAAGCCAGACTCAAATCTCAGCCTCCCTCATTCAATGTCAGTATCTCACCAAGCTCAATGCATCATCCACGGTCGGCGCACCGCCGTACATCGTGTTTCACTCATGCCACCATACACTCTCCGCCGTCCTTGTCCACCACTTACGCACAACGACGGTCATCCGATTCTTACGACACCTCGATGCTCTCCCTTGAGTCCTTGACCCCCTTAAATCTTGGAATGCATATCCGACTCCTACAAAACTCATATCTGGTAAAAACTCTCTTTCCCTCTTATTATATTATTTATTATTTATTATTTATTATTACTTGGGTTCTATTGATCCTTGGGTGAAGTTCACTGTTTCTTTATTTTTTTTAGTTCTATATTTTGGCTCCACCAGATCTGGGTTTGTTTGGGACTTTGATTGCTGATTTTGGTCTTACTTTGTTTTGTGTGATGATTGATTAATTTTGCTTTTTTTTTTTTTTTCATTTATTTCAAGTTTGTTGCTTTTATTTCTAATCTAGGGTTTTGGTTTTTGTATAGAATTGGGGGAAATCTGATTTCATGTTTGATTTTGTCTTTTGACATACTCTTATCTTCAATTTTATGCTAGAATTTTCATTCATATGTCATGTTATTCAATTGTGTTGATGACAGGCGGCTTTGATTTCTGTCTAATATTTAGATGTTTTCTTTTGTTTTGAGTAATTTTAATTTGCTAGAATATTTAGATGAATAATGTGGAATAATGGTTAGGCTGTTGTTATGAATTTAGTTCTGTTATTGGAACTCGTAGCTATATACTTTGCGGATTGATTTATAATTTGTTTGCCAAAGGAATGAAGTAAAGGTGGCTAAGAGACATACTGTTTTAACCCACTTGAACAGGTACTCGGCAGAGTTTGTGGCAAAGGACCAAGCAAATTCCGTCTGACCAATACGCCTTTGAAATCACTGGTAGTTTGTTTTATCAACTTCTTACACATCTCTTGTGAAGATTTGGTAATCAGGGTTTAAAGCTCATGAATTTGGGTTTTTTTTATTCAATTGAAATCTGTCTTCCAGCTTGTAGTATTATTTGAGGGCTTGTCATTTGATTATCGGTTATATTCAGATTCCTGGTTCAATCTAATTTGAGGGACTGTCATTTGATGATTTTACTATTAGTTAGTCTTGCCTACTTGAATAATGTTGGACATTCTTTTTATCATGAATGCAAACATCGCTTTTTTATTCATCAAGATTGATATTTTTGTGTACTTGAACCAATAATCTTTATGACTGAGATACACTTTTCTAATTCCTTGTGTTGGGCCCTTCTTTTCTGTCCTTTTTTCTATCATGTTTATGGTAGAAATACTATTTCTATATACTTTTCATATGTTCTATTTATATGCAATAGTTGATGTTAGTATGGCTAAAAAATTTCAAACTTGTACCCATGGTGAATGACCAAAGTAGTTTTGTATCCCTCATAGGAAATTATGTCACTAACTCGCAAGGTGTTACTCAATAAAGAAACAGAAAATAAGGTGGATTCTTCTTTGTGATTGGGTACATTCTGCAACTTATGGGCGACTGTCCTGTCTTGTATGTTCATACTTCGCATTTTGCTTCATTCTTTCAACTTTCTTTTGGGCAGCTCTTTAGATCTCTTGGAGATGCTGAACATGAAGGAATTGGCTAAGCATGACACAGATGTTTAACTAGCTATGAGAGATGATAGTGAATATGAAAAATTGGTGACATCTGATTTAACTGGGAAGCCTGTTGTTGAGATATTACACCCTCGGGCTGAAACAAGACTAAAACCCTTTATCTGGTGGATCAAAATTTTGCTATCTTGCGTTAGTGCTGTAGCATTTGTTCTCATATTGCTGAACTGGGGGTTCCCATTTCTTTTTGAAAAGGTATGTGGTATTTTTTTTTTCTGAAGTTCATTGATTCATTCTAAAATTTAGAGCGTGACAAGAAATACCAGTACATTAATTACTTTATGCATAGGATTAATTTACTCAGACAACATAAGATAACACCAGTTGTGATATTTGATGGCGGCAACATTCCATTGAAGGCAGGAACCGAAAACGATCGTGGCAACATTCCCTGTAAGGCAGCAACCAAAACGATCGGTACAGACCAAGGTTACATGGTTCGGGGTTCGATTCGGTTCGAGTTCGTAATTCGTGATTCGCTATGTCTACTGAACTGGGTTCGAGGTGTAAATAAATAGTCTATAATTTAATTCGTAAAACTAAACTTTTTTTTATACAAGTTAAGCTTTTTTTTTTTTTCTTTTTAAATTAAATACATTCAAAGAATTACCGTATTGAAAATAGGAAGTCTTATATTTCTGTCTTTGGAAGTTGTGTAAAATAAAGTAACACTGTCATAAATACTCCGTATTACACTTTGGAAGAAGTAAGTGTTGCAAAAGACCAAACCACCCTTCTAAAAAGTAACCTAGTAGTCAGCCGCCCCCACTCTTTTAAGTGAGTAAAGATGTATTTTAATAAAATCTTACCTACCAATTATTCCCCATCTACTTTTTACAATCACTCAATAAAATATTAAGCGCGCTCCCTCCCTTCACCTCCAGCCACCAAACCCACCGTGGTAAGTCCTTCTCCGGTGAAGCTATATGGTCTTAACTCTCTCTCGTCAACACGATTCGTGGCTCGACCGGCTGGGTCGCGAACTCCGGCGACCTGGTTCGCGAACGACCCGGTTCGGGTACGACGAACCTGGTTCGGGAATCGGGGGTGCGAACTCCGAATCATGTAACCATGGTACAGACATCTCACAACTCAACTTTATGTGATTGGGTGCTTGTTTTTGTATCGGACTTTACAATATCATCAAGGTTGATTGAAATATAAGTGACGCGAAAGTTGTAATTTTTGTTAGGAGGAGAAAAGCGAATAGGGAAATGGCGATGGAGAAACTTAGAGAAGGCAATGTTAATGCTGCCAGTAACCTCTTCCAGGTATATATTACTCCCTCCGTCCCAATCACATTTGTTTACGGAGTGTACATTGGCATACTATCTAGCCTTGCAGAAAATGAAGGTGGCATTCAGGCTGTGATTAGTGAAGATAGTGGCCTGTTGGCATATGGCTGTCCATCTGTAAGAACTTCTACGCTTTATACATGGCCGTTAAATGTTTGTATGGTTAGCGACCACTTGGCATGATGGCACTGTTTTTTTTTGTTTGTAAACAAGTTATATTTAAAATGGATAAGTTTGACAATGGTGAAGAGATTAGATAAAATTGGGTTAAAGCGTTCTGGATGCGCCACGTGTCAACCCATCATTAAATACAAGTATTAATTACAACTCAACATCAAATATAAATATAATAAATGCTACATAAATCTCAGCAAAGTATTAATTAGAATTAACAAATGTATTATAAAATTACATATAACAATTACGGTGATTTGATTTTAAATTCATATAAAAAAAATTTGATAAAAATTCTAAAATGTAAATGATTACCTTTATTTCGAAAAATGTTTTAAATTGAGTATACCTTCCATCATATTTATTGAAATATGATATGTATAAATGATTAAAGTGAGTATCTGACGATGCGTTACATTTACTTAAAGAAAAACATTTTGAGAAAGTTATAATACTTAAACCATTAAATCCATCAAAAAAATATATTTGGAGGAGTCATTATATTTATTTAAAACAAAACTTAAAAGATAACTACTAAGAGATAAGTTTTTATGATGTGATAATGAAAAAATTATATTGGACAAATTAAATACATTTGCGATTTAAGACGTTTTAAACCATGTGATAACGAGTGGAGATTTGTTCTTGAATGATGGCTCTTTGGACTTTTTCGAGGAGGTTAAGATGGGATTTTGAAGCGACTTGATAGTTGATACATATCGTAGAAAAAAGTTAATATTTTGGTACTGATTACTATTTATTGATTATGTTGGTACTGATTATGAAAAAGGGTCCTTATATTGATATTGTTTATCAATTAAACCTATTTTATATGTAATTGTTTCAAAAAAAAAATTAAAAAGTGCAAATTTCTTATAAATATGTTATTTGAAAACATAGCATATGCAAGACATACACAACCAAAATATTCGAATAAGTTGAGCTTTGGTCCTATATGTTTGATACATAACATTACCGTTATTCATTAAAAATTGAAAAATGCATCAAATTATATTCACATAGTTTTGAACAAATATTAATTGATTTGCAACATAATGTATCGTGAAATGATCTAACTTAAGAACTTAATGTTGATTGTTGCATTATTCGAATACATTTATTTTAATTAATATGATATTTGATAAGTCACAAAATTATTTATATAATAACGTTTATTATGAATAGCTAACTATTACTCACTGTATTAGTTATAACTAAAACTGTATGTATTTTATTTTTAAACATTGAAGTTTAAATCTAAAAAAAATAAGAGTTGAGAAAGTTAATTTATTTATTTTTTTTTTTTGAAGGAAAGGACTTGAATTTCATTAACTTGGTAAAGCAAGAGCATCAAGCTCTACAAAAGGTTCGATGCGCTCCGGATACGTTCCCACCCAATACCGAGTAGAATAATCAATCGGCAAGAGATGGGCTAACTCGTGAGCGACATAATTACCTTCACGACGAGTAAAATTAAAACGAATACAAGAGAATTTATTTTTATTTATAAGTAAAGATATTAATGTCATATGAGTATGAATTATATTATTTTTCTTCAATTATAATAATAAAATTTTAAAACAGGCCGCGTTTCGCGCAGGATACTACCTAGTAGAGTTTTATTTATAGGTAAGTTCAAGTCAATTAAGTTGATTTTGGGGTTCTTGTTCTATTTGTTGCCTAATCTGTAGTTTTTTGGCAATGATTTATCTAGATTGTTGTGTAGTCGTTCCGTGTTGTAATTGAGCTTCAAACTATGCTTGATTTCTGTTTGTTAAAGCTTGTATTTTCTCTATAAATTCTTCGCCTTTAAAGCTCCAATATTGTCTATTAGTTCTTAACTTCTTATGCATTCTTAACATTGACGCTTGTTTTTTTCTCCTCTTTCAGTTGCGTGCCATTGATTTGATGTCATCTCATCAATGTTACCATGGGTCATGCTTCCATTATCGACCATTTTCACGGTCATCTCCTTCAAGTTGATAAGCTGAATTCGTCTTTTATATAATCTGGTTTCTAATAACATAACAACGTGTTCTATATAATATGGTTTCCTATATGCTGACATTAGGAGCTAAAACTAGTTTTCTTGCCCGTGCATTGCACGGATATTAAAATAATGTGTGATAATTTCACAATAAAATGGAATATAGACATATAGTACATCGTTCATGTCTAAGATTTATGTATGCCGCTTGACCAACAAATAATTCCCGTTCACATAATATTAACATAAGAATAAAAGGGTGTTTGATTAATAAAATACTTTTTTTTAGGAAAATAAACCAATATGAAGTTTATATATATGATACTTGGACTGATAGTTTTTAGAATTTGATCATTAATACATGTTTGTTTTTCAATTGGTCAAGGAAAACAATAATATGTAGTCTGCATAATCAACTCAATACAACAACAACATTAGAGCCTTAATCCCAAAATGATTTGGGGTCGGCTGACATGAATCATCTTTTAGAACCGTCCGTGGGTGAACGCACACCTCAAAATGCGAATAGAAAAGGGAAAATGAAAAACAAAAGGGAGAGCGAAAATGTAATGGAAAGTCAAGGGGAAACTTAGAGGTTTTAAAATCGAATTCCGAATTTCTTTTATAAAAACTTAAAATTTAAATCGAGATAAAAGATTAAAACGATTTTGAAAACCGAAATAGAATTAAGGATCCGGAATGCCTTAAAAGTAAACCAAGCAAAATATATAAGAAAGTGGTTGGTAAAAAAGTGTAATAAAGAAGAGAAGAACAAATAATTTTATTTTTTTAAATTAAATAAAAACACTAAATATGTAAAAAAAAAACATCAAATACTAAAAATCCACATGTATCATTTCCCTCCATTGTGCCCTCTCCGTCACCATACTATAAAAGTACGTTTGAATGTTAACCAAATTCCGATGCAATACTACATGGCTAAGGCTGCTAATGACCCCCCCTATATTGCAATAGTCTTGGCCCCCATCTTCTCATTTGACACAAAATCTTTCACGTAGACCCCTATTTTTCTTCCCTATTCACACATGATCTTAAACAATCTCATCCCTTGAAAGATCGATCCTTGTCTCCGAAACTTATCTCAAATTTATCCAACCAAGTGAAAAACTAAACTCCTACTTCTAGAAAAATCCAACATCCAATGGAAACTAACCCTTGCTCTCGACAATGTTTTTTTTAAGAAAAAATAAAACCAATATGAAGTTTATATACTCCCTCCTATTCTATATTTTTTTCCCTATTTCCTAAAACAGATTATTCAGTTTTCTTCGCTTTTCTTATTTTGGAAACTTTTACTCTTATTTTATCCATCCCTCTCTCCTATCACCAAAACCCACTCAACTCTTTACCCCATATTTTATTACTTTCCTTAATGTTTTGGCCCCCCAATTCCTTATTTAACTCATAATTACATCCCTCTCTCCAACCACCAAACCCCACCCAACTTTTTACTCTTATTTATACCTCTCCTTAATTCCCGTGCCCACAATCAAGGGGAAGAAAATATGGAATTAGAGGGAGTATATGATACTTGGGACTGAGAGTCGTAAATTTTAGAGCCCAAAAAGCCCATTTAGGCCCAAAAGCCCGAATTAGCCCATAAGGGCCGGGTTTGGGCTTGCCAAATAAGCCCACATATTTGACCCGGCCTGACCCAACCCATACAAATGGGCCGTTTTTATTAGAAAGGCCCGACCCAAACCCGCACTGGCCCGGCCCATGATTACCTCTACCCTCCACAAATGCACCCTCCCTCCAGCCTACTAATTTACCCGCAAAATAAAACATCAGCCACTATGATTAGCACTTTTTACTACTTGAAACAACCTCCAATCCACTACCATTATCAGTACCTTTCTGCCACGTTTTACATCTACGAAGTCATAAATCACATTCACCTCCATGAAACACCAATCTTTACTCCAGATGATATGGATCATCATCTCCCTTATTGAAGACAATTTATTTTTTCTTCAACAAAGAAAAGTTTAAGAAGTAATCTTCCCTCTTATCTCTCTCCATTTCCCTTCCTAGTGTTTTTCTCGTCCCCTCCCCTACATCCATTCCAAATACTCAAACAAAGTGTTTGGGTACTATGTTTATAAACTGAATAAGTTTGAATATTATATATACACGAACTTTGCTATTTATTTCATTTTGCATAAATAAATCTTACTACCTCCATCTCATTTTTATTGTCCTTCTTTCTTCAAGTTTTATTATCTCATAATTATTATCCCCTTTCTATATCTAGTAAGGAAAAACTTTAATCAACCAACTCGTCGCAATCAACCTCATTCTCACTCGAAACAACCTTTAGCCCACTACTTAATCCCTTCAGTTCACACATAAAACGGTCTAAAATGCAAAGCTTTCATCTCTCTCTTGAAAAGTCCATCTAACTAACAGAAAACTAACCGCTACTTTCTAAACTTGATCATTTTTACATCCCATAAAGATTAAGTTAAACATAACAAAAAAAATGCAGAAACTTAGGTTTTGTTTGATAACGACAGATTGAACATTTTTTTTAGCATTTTGAGAGTGTTTACACTATTTAAATAACAAATGTGCTATTTTGAGTGTTGATCATCGACATATTGAAATAGTAGATTGTGGTGTAATTTCCTGTTTTACATTATGACCTTTAATTAGTATATTATAAGGAAAAAAAATTGAGTTTTTTTTTTTATCTCTGAGGAAATTAAAGATGAAACTTTATCTTTATCATATTTATAATTAATATTCTTCACTTAAAATATATAAATTTAAGCAAGTTCAAATAAGTTAGCTAAAACTTATAAATCACAAATTGTACAAAACAGTATAATCATTTTTTTTATTAATATGAAATAAATGTCATAAATTTCATAAGAATATTAATGCGGTAGAGAACTATAGAAGAGTTGGCAAGTACGTGACCCCTTTTAGGTTTAAATTTTTTCATTTATTTTTATATTTTTGCCTAAAGGTGGTTAAAGCATCGTATTATGCATGACGAATATGTCTCACCCTTCCCCAATTCGTATCTCTCCCTAAATTATAGTGATGATGTGCTCAATTTACACAAATATATATATATATATATATATATATATATATATATATATATATATATATATAAAAAAATATATATAGCACCAACAATAATTAGTTTGCTCCATATAGTTGAATAATATCGTTTTTTATGCATGTAAATTTTTCAGAAGAAAAGTTTGAGAGAGACGGTCTTCACTATGTTAGGGAAAGACTACTCTTACCCTTTTATGTGTTTTTCATGACTTTTTTTAGTGTTGATCGTTGCTTGAATTGAATCTTAAACTTATACATATTTCTATAATATGTGTATCTAATTTACCTTCAAGCCTCATTTAAATCTATTTTATTACTCGTGGTACCATTTTTACTTTAAATTGTAAAACAATCGCATAATAAAGTTTTCCGAAACATTTACTCTGATATTTCGATTCGCAAATTATTAGAAACTTTCTTTATCTTTTAATACTCATTGAAAAATAGATATCAAACTTTGTACTTATCAATAATTTGTGAATATCTTATATAAATTTTGATTAATATACTTTTATATAATGACAAATGAATGTAAATAATATAACAATAAATTATCAATAGAAGTTGAAGTGTATTATGAGGAAAATAACTTTAAAATTAGTAGGAGAAATACATATGACATTTGAAAAATAAACTTCGTATTATGTATAATTAAATATGACATTAGCAATAACAAAAGACGTAGGGGCATATTTCAGCGTTCATTTTACTCTTTACATGAGTAAATTCTATGTAGTAGGCATGCACATTTGTCACAACCCAGTTCGGCCTAGGGCCTTTTAGCCTCATAATACCTAATTTTTTTAATCGGAAGTTGTTATAAAATTGGATATTATAAATATATCAAAGGTTTTTTTCCTTCTAATTTAATTAAAAAAAAATGAACAAATACTAATCAATAATTTTTTAATATTAATAAATTGTAGGTAATTAATTTATTTCATATTTCTAATAATAAAATTGTAAAATAATTAATTAATTCTCATTTCTAATAGGAAAATCATATTCGTAATTATAATAGAAAAATTTCAAATAATTATTATCTCCTAATTCTATTAGTATAATTAGAAAAAAAAGCCTTAATAAATTGTTAATTTATTTCCTATTTCTAATAAGAAAATTTTAAAATAATTAATTAATTCTCATTTCTAATAGGAAAATTATATTCCTAATTATAATAGAAAAATTGTAAATAATTAATTATCTCCTAATTCTAATGCTAATAGTATAATTATAAAAAACCTCCTTTAGTTATATATATTGATTGATTGATTGATTACAGGATGCAATGAGTGGTGTATCGTATACATGCTTAACTCAATGACTTATAAAAGCTATTAATGTATGTCTAACAAATCAAAGATGTCGTTTTGGAAACAAAAGGGCAAGCTAAAAGTAAAAGAATGGCTATTGAATAATTAACGAAGGTTAGTGTTTGTCTCATGAACTTGCTTTTGTGAAGTGTTTGATGTTTAACTTTCCAAATAATACTGGTGATCTGGGAGTAAGGCTTTGATTTTGAAATTTTTATTCACATCAGATAAATATTGTATAAGGGACGATTCATCAGAGATTATGCTTATATAATAACTTGTTTAGAAGTGCTTTGTTATACCATTGTCGTAATTGCTATATATGGATGTATGTATGGTGTATTTCTTTATTTTGTGGAATTACGTCTCCGGCAAGGAGTACTTTTCTTTCATTGTGTTTAGGTACCTGCTGATGGAGTACTAATAGTTGGTCATCTAGCTCATGCTCCTGCCTACTGCATGGTTGTTGTCTTTACTTGCGGAGAATCAAACTTCAGTTCGCTCACGTCTTCGGCTAGAAGTTTTAGTGCCCTTATACTTAGTTTTAGAGTATTTTATGTGTTTTACTTGTATTTGATGTATTAATTTTGTAAGATTGTATTGTGGAAAAAATTGTTTGTGAGTGTTTATATAATCATTGTTTGGATGAATTTTTTTTATAGTTTTTTAAGGCTTATTTGAGGCAAAAAAATGCCTCAAATATATTTTTTTTAAATAATAAATAGCTATTTATTTGCTGCGTTTTTTTGAAAAAAAAAAAATAGCACAAAACGCCGCAATAAGCTCTTATTATAGCGCCGCAAAAAAATATTTTTCTACTAGTGTTCAAAACCGAGCAATATGGTCTTGAAAGAAAATCCATTTATCATAATCAGTGAACTAGTAAATATGTGAATTATAATTAAATCAATGCGAGTAGAAGAACACGTAAATCAATGCGAGTAGAAGATTCAACTAACATGCCAATGAAATCGAACCGTCTCCTTCATAACTCTTGTGCGGATTGGCTAGCTAACTTGGGAGTGGTGCAGGACCACCGATTGGTTGTGTATGATCATAGCAACATTCCGACGCAGCTGTTCAGATTATTACAGCAAGATGTGGGAGGGGTCTCCTGGCCTCGCTTAGTTCCGGCTCATTTAGTTTAATTTCCACTAGTTTAGTTCGTTTCCAGTTTTTATTTCTTGTTTTGTGTTGCTTTGTTTTTTATTTTGGGTTTCATCCCGCTTCTCTTTACCAAAAAAAAAAAAACCAATAACATCTTACGTATGAGATGCTTTATGATTTGTGGCTTTAACATTGTTATCCAGATGATGTAATACATGTTTTATTAATATAAAACTAGCAAATATGTGAATTATACATTGTTATCCACCTCATGACCTCACCAATAACGATCGATGTTATTTCAGGGTTGACATATAATATACTCTTTCCCATTTAATATGATATTCCACATTGCTTTTTAGGTAGGTTTTTAAGGAGAATGAAATTTGTGGAGGAAAATGAAAGAAATGGAAAGTAAGAGCGGAAATGTGGGATCACAAGTCCTAAGAACCACAAATTATGGACTAATAAGGAAAATGAGAGATGTTAGTGAATTTGTCATTTTAGGAAATGTGGAAGATGTTAGAGAGTAGGAGGGAGTACGTTCTAAACTACTCTTTATGTGTCCGTGAAGAATGTATAAGTAAAAATGATGAACGGATTTGCAATATTAGGTAAATCTTGAAATAGATAGATTTTAGATTTAGCTAGAGTTTCATTTTTAACCTAATCAATAAAAATCAAATTACCAGTTTGTCATTAGGAGTTCGTACAAAATCTAAAACTATTTGATTTTTTTATAAGGATATTTTATGCGAATAATCCGAACTATGCCTCACCTTCTCGTATTAATCCATACTAAACTTTAACTCGAAATAACCGAACTATGCCCTCATTTTTCTCACACTGCACCAGGTAACCCGTTACCTATTAATCAGGTCACATTTAAGAAAAAAAAAAATTTCTTCACCAAATCTCCAAATTAAAGCCTTCACATTCACACCAATTTTGACAGCCATTTTCTTCGATTCTTTCACCAGATAACCCACAAAACAAAACCTTTAATACCAACATATCAACACTCATAGCATTTTCATCATAGCTTCATGAATAACCTTTTCTTTACTATAGTTGAAGCTTTTGTTCGATATTTCCTTGTTGTTCAAAGTTTTAATCTTTTTGGGAATTATTGGTTTCAATTGATGAATTGCTGAAGAAAGATTGGTAGTGATCAAACTTATTGCATGAGAAAGACTTGATCTTGAAATACGCAAATTGCAAATGGAAGAAATGATTGAATTAATTTAGAACATCTAACATGTTCAAAGTTTACGAAAAATAATCTTCACCCAATTTTCCCTTCCATTTGGTAACTGCGCATCCCTCTTTTAAAAATAAATGGGGATTTTAGAGGAATTTTTAGGGTTTGGAATTATAAATTTTCTGGGTTTATACAGTTGGAAGTTTCTGGGTCGGTGTAGGGTAGGTTGCCAGCGACCACTGACCATCTCTCTAGAAGTGTTATGGCGGTGGTCTGGTGAGGAGGAGACGGTGGTGGCCGTGAAGGGGGAGGAGGTGATGGTGGTAGACCTGGCAGTAATGGGGAATGGGGGAAGAAGAAATGAAAGAGGTCATAGATCCATGAAAAAAAAGGGACCACAACCTAATTACCTAAAGTTCACCGGTTTATCAGGTCAAACTAGTTTTATACCCGTACAAAAAATGTATGGGTCGTAATAGCAGACGCTATCATTAGATACATGAACACATAATTGAACGTGATTAAGTGTTCAATACCGTGACAATATAAATAGTCATATTTGGAGATTTGAATATTTGATAAATATTAGATTTGAATATCAGATAATATACAACCGTATTTTATCATAATTATATTAAAGGTATTTGACATGTTAGACCCTTTGAATATATGTAAATTGCAACATTTTATGTAAATTGTGATATTTTAACTTATGTTTTAACATAAGTAATTAAAATAGGAATAAGAGATAGAAATATAAATTGGATTAAGGAGAGAGGGTAATTAAGTAAAATAGAAAACATGGGGGGACCCACATGCAAAAACTCATCAACCAATGAGAAGTCTTTAAAAAACTCAGCTTTTATACTATGTAGATTTGGGACAAGTTCAATACAAGATAAATAACGTAATAGTTCAGATTATTCCGAGTTAAAGTTTAGTATGGATTAATATGAGAAACTGAGGCATAGTTTGGATTATTGTACAATATAATCCGAGCTTGTAGGCTTTAGGGAAGGTTAATGAAAAGTAGTGGAGGATCTCAACTTCTCTTTAGAACCCTTTTCAAGACGGGAATAATAGGAATAATTATAATAGTTGGGGGTCTCAACCATCACGTTAAGGTTTTGGTTGAGATGGTTCATCTATCATGCTATCAAAGCCAGTGTGACGAAGTGGAATTTCAGCACACGGTACAGGGAGCTTGTGCACTAACCTCTAATAATTTCAGCACACGGTACGGAGAAGTCTGTGCACTAACCACTAATAATTATAATAGTTGGGCCTCAACCATCACCTTTAGGTTTTGATTAAGTTGGTTCATCTATCAAGGAAATCGGTGTGACTTAGTCATGAAGCCACATCTACAATGTCATCTAGACTAGAAAATAATTTTACTACAGGCCTGGTTGAGGTAGAGGGAATGAGGGCCACACCTACAATGTCATCTAGACTAGAAAATAATTTTACTACAACCTGGTTGAGGTAAGGGTGGAGCTAGGGAGTTAGCAGGGGCGCTCGCCTTCACTGGCGGATGGAAATCGCAAAAATTTTAGTTGTAATTTTCGAAAAAAATTCGAATTCCCCTTATACTATAACCCGTTCGTCCCTACTAAAATTTTTCGTCCCCATTGGGTTTAAATCCTAGCTTCACCGCTGGGTTGAGGTAGAGGGAATGAGGGATACTAATTACTTTGACTAATTAAATGTAGTTGACAACAAATCTCAATTATTGTGAATAGTTTAGCTTTCATGCTATCATATTTGATTTAAAAGGAGCATGATTGTTTACGTAGGAGAGTTAATTAATCGAAAACATATACGTCTTCCACTTCCACTACTATTAATTAATAGAAAGCAAAAACTCGATTCTGTTATATGCATGCAACCATAGATGGTGACTGAGAGTTACTTATAGGTTGATTAAAGACTTAAAGCTAAAAACAAAGTATCCAGTAACACATCGTTCCAGCCATTCCCGTTTGGATAAAAAAGATCCGCCACCAACATCTCCTCGTGCCCCTGAACTGGAGGTGAAATAACGCGTCCCAACTGCGTCCCTGAAACCCACGCATCCTGCTACACCTTGGTTGTTAACCCATCGCCAATCCTACGTCTCCAACCACCTCGCAACAACTCCCGCGCCTCCAAAATCCCCCTCCACACATAGCTCAGGTGGTTCCCTAAAACAGCCGACATCACATTCCCACCGGGATAATACCAAGCCCTCATAAGCCGTGCCCACAGCCCCTCCGTCTCCGTCATAAGTCGCCAAACTTGCTTGCCTATAAGAACCATATTAAACAAGTGAAAATCACGAAAACCTATGCCACCCCTCCCCTTAGATCGGCATAATTTCCTCCACCACACCCAGCTTATGCCACGCTTACCTTCCTCGTGCGCCCACCAAAACCTGGATATCATTGCTCGAAGCTCATCGCAAAAGTTAACGGGAATTTTGAAAATTCTCATAACATGGGTAGGGAGAGAATTGGCAATTGCCTTTATAAGAACCTCCTTACGACCATAACCCATGTGTGTGCTATAGATCTGCTGACCCAATTATCAGGAAATCTTCATTTAGATACTTCAATATGTGGGGGCATGCTAATGAGTTTACCAGCATTATTCAGGCTGAATGGGATAAACCTATTGCTGGAGTTAGAATGTATCAGGTGGTGACTAAAATGAAAAATCTGAAAAAGCCTCTGAAAGCTCTTAATAAACATAAATTTTCTGATATTGAGACTGCAGCTGAATTGGCGAGATTCTTGCTAGACAGCTTGCAGACTAAGCTGCATATTAATCCTCATGATATGGCTCTCAGGGAGGCTGAGCAACAGGCTGCCCAAAATTACAGTTCTCTGCATAAAGCTCAGCTGAGCTATCTGCGACAGAAGGCAAAAGTTGATTGGCTTAAGGATGGAGATGAAAATACTGGTTTTTTCCACAGACAAATTAAAGCTAGGCACATTCATAACAAAGTCCTTCGTGTTCAAGATGTTCATGGCCAGCTACACACTGATCCTCTGCATATTGAAGGTTCCTTTTTGGAATTCTATACTGAGCTCCTGGGATCTAAACAAGCTGTCTCTCCTGTCCATTTTCCCACAGTCAGAACAGGTAACCTAATCACTGAACAACATACTTCTCTTCTTCTGAAACCTGTCACTCATGATGAGATTAAGAGGTGCATTTTTTCTATTCCTTCTTCTAAAGCTCCTGGCCCAGATGGTTACTCTAGTCAGTTTTTCAAGGACTCTTGGCATATTATTGGTACTGATGTGTGTGAAGCTATTGCTGATTTCTTTCAAACTGGCTCTTTGTTGAAACAATTGAATGCTACTTTAGTTACTCTCATCCCCAAGGTTTCTAATCCCACTAGTGTACTTGAGTTTAGACCTATTGCCTGCTGCAATGTTGTCTATAAATGCATTGCTAAACTCTTGTGTGCTAGGTTAGGTGAGGTCTTACCTGATATTATCAATCCCGATCGGGCGGTTTTGTTAAAGGAAGAAATATAGTTGAAAACGTGCTTATTTGCCAAGATCTGGTGAGGATGTATAAGAGGAAGGCTGCTTCTCCTAGATGCCTCATCAAAATAGATCTAAGAAAAGCCTATGACACTATTGAGTGGTCTTTCCTACAGAGTATGTTGGTGGCTCTTAATTTCCCTCAAGTTTTCATTGATAGAATTATGACTTGTGTGTCTACTACTACTTACTCCCTTTCCTTAAATGGAAATAGTTTTGGATTTTTCAAAGGTAAAAGAGGGCTCAGACAAGGAGATCCACTCTCACCTCTTTTATTTACTATCTGCATGGAGTATTTGTCTAGGATCCTCAATGTCATTAGCTCTCAAGAAGACTTCAGATTTCACCCTTTGTGTGGCTCTCTTAAGTTAAATCACTTGCTTTTTGCGGATGACTTGCTTCTCTTTTCAAAAGGTACTGCTGCCTCCATCATGTGGATGCTGAAGGCATTTTCCACTTTCTCTAAAGCCAGTGGTTTATGTCTCAATAGGGAGAAGTCAGATATGTACTTTAATGGAGTTCCTAATCAGGTGATTGCTGACATTCTTCAAGTTTCTGGCTTCAGACAAGGGGTCCTGCCATTTAGATACCTGGGTGTTCCTATAACTGCTCATAAACTGAGCAAAAATGAAGGTATGCATCTTACTGATAGAATTACTGCTAGAATTAGATCTTGGGGTTCTAGACAGTTATCCTATGCTGGCAGGTTAGCTCTCATCAATTCTGTCCTTGCTACTCTGCATTCTTATTGGTCAAGCATATTTCTCATTCCCAATGGCATAATGAACAAGATTGAAGCAATTTGTAGAAATTTTCTTTGGAGTGGTAAGGATTCATATCAAAGAGCACCTAATGTGAGTTGGGATACGTGTTGTAGTCCCAAAGATGAAGGTGGTTTGGGTATAAAAGACTTGAAAACTTGGAATAGAGCACTGTTGGGGAAATACACTTGGTGGCTTGCTAATAAAAAGGATCATCTTTGGGTTCGTTGGATTTCTCATGTCTATATGAAAGATACTCACTGGTCTAACTATGATCCCCCCCTGATTGTAGTTGGACTCTGAAGAAGATAGCTCACTCTATGATTCTTTTTAAGCAAGCCTACACTAATGATTTGTGGTTAGCATCTGATAGGGAATACACTGTCACTGAAGGGTATGCGTGGTTGAGACAATCTAAGCCTAAAGTTCTGTGGAGACATATTTGCTGGAGTCCTATGAATGTACCTAAATGGTCTTTTATCTTTTGGGCTGTCCAGTTGAAGAGATTGCTCACGAAAGATCGTATGATTCAGATGGGTTTTGGACATGATCCCTGCTGTTACTTGTGCTCTGCTGCTGATGAGAGCCATGATCACTTGTTTTATCAATGTCCTTTTAGTACCCATTGTATCAGCTGTTTGCAACAGAAGTTAGGTGTGCATTTTTCTGCAGACAGTTTGGCGCGTTGGGATTCAAATGGGAGAGCTAGAAGTAAACTTCAGAGAAAGATTATTAGTTCCTGCCATGTTGGAGTCACCTACTGCATCTGGAATTCAAGAAACAAAGCTCGGTTAGATGCGTATGTACTGAGACCTGAAAATATTGTTAGGAATGTCATTAAAGATGTGTTAGCACGATTTTGGGCTAAAAACTCCTCTGTTCTGTCTACTAGAGATGTTAGATGGATTCAGGGCCTTAGCTAGAATACATTGTATACGTTCTAGAATACTCACTCGATCTTGATGTAATTATTTTTTGATATTAATATACTTACCTTTTACCAAAAAAAAAAAAAAAAGAACCTCCTTACCAGCCCTAGACAAGATTTTCCCGCGCCAGCCATTGAGCCTTTTGCTAAGCTTATCCCGAAGAATATCCGTAAGCACCTTCTTAGACCGTCCTACAACCGTGGGTAACCCCAGATACCGCTCCTTCTCCTCCACTTCCACAATACCCAACCTAGTAGCAAGGTTATTACGTTTATGTATCGGCACCCCTTTGCTAAAGGAAATAGTCGTTTTTATCGAAGTTTACAAGCTGGCCCGAAGCACTCTCATATCTCCTTAAAATGCTAGTGACCTCCGCGGCCTCCTCCATATTAGCTCGCGAAAAAGATGCTATCATCGGCAAAGAGCAAATGAGATATAGGGGGCGCATTAGTAGAGATATGGACCCCATGCAGGATATTCATCTCCACAGCCCGTCGCAATAAACTAGACAAAACTTCTGCGCAAAGGATGGACAAATAGGGCGAAAGAGGATCTCCTTGTCTAATCCCTCTAGTCGGTCGAAACTCACTCGAAGGACTTCACTGTGTATTCACCATCCCCTCTCTAGTTCGAGGAAGGAAGTCAACCAGAGAATCGCCTCCCCGAAGAGGGAGGAAAGATGCATCCCCTCTATGCAAGAAGGATGTGAAGAGTGTAAATGACAGATTGGAATGCACGAAAAACAAGAGAGACCCTTTCCCTCTATACCACCATCACACTCCTCTAAACAGGAAAATGTCGTAGGTATACGCACTTGAAAAGAATAATGAAAAATGGAGAAAACCTCAAAAGATGAAGCAAGAGGGAGACAGGAAAAAATATTGTGATGCCTACAATAAAGAAAACGGTCAAACAATAGATGAGCGCATGCACATAAAAGAGGCGATAAAGGACCTCATGCGCCAAAAATAGTTGGGAAAGTAAAAAGCCCCGGAGAAGCCGGATCAAGAGAAGGAGGATGATGGAGAGTACATGTCCCCATCATCCACTTGGTCACAGGCGGATATGAGAATGGGGGCACGCACAACAAGCACAAGGAGGACCTCCGAAACCTGATAGCCCAAGTCAGGAATGCCTCCAAGGAAAGGCTAATCATCAGCACCCCAACATGAAGATAGACACCTCCGATAACAGGCGAATAGTGAGCCCTCACCATGACCTACTCGTCCTCGACCTGAAAATCAGCACTCGAACTATGAGGAGATTATTGGGTATAAGAGTTGTTAGTTAGTTAAAGTCAATTATACTAACTAATTATAATTAATCCAGGTTGTTAAGAGTCTTGTAACTAGAATTAGTTAACTAGAGTTAGCCGAGGTTAATTACTTAAGTAGGTTTATTTCTCTTATAAAAGCTGAGAGAGATCATTGTAATAGACACAATTTTGTGATATCAAAATCAAAATCAATACAATTCAGTCAATATTATTACTTCCTTATGTTCATACTATATCAATATTTCACAAGGTATCAGAGCCAGGTTTCTCAATTAGGGATATTCATCTTCTTGGGTGTTCATCCTTGATCGATATCTCCAAGATTTATAGGTATTTTGCAATACTTATCATCTTTCTTGATTACTTTACGCTTCCGCTACAATCATCTATAGAAATAAGTTCAATTGTTTATGTTTATTTACAATCATCAAACCATGCCTACTTCGGATACACCTATTTCCACTCCTTCTTCCTATGAGTATTATGATGACCCTTTGTTCTTAGCTCAGTCAGAACAACCTACTGCTAGCTTAGTTAGTTACAACTGTATTTGATGGGCATGATTTTATGGGATGGAGAAGGAATGCTTTTATGGCTTTTGTTTTGAAAAATAAAGACTGTTTTGTTGATGGAACCTTTCCTAAACCTGCTAAAACTGACAAAAAACATAATCAGTCGGTTAGATGTGATTTTATGGTGAAAAGTTGGATTTTAAGTTCTTTGATTAAGCCAATTAAGGAGAACATGAAATATGTGAATTCCGCTCAAGAACTTTGTTCAGAGTTGTTGGAAAGATATGGACAAGCTAATGCATTAGAAATATTTAAGTTGAAAAAGGAACTAGATGTTGTAACTCAAGATAATTCATCTTTGGTGGATTATTATGGTAAGATGAAAAGTTTGTTGGAAACTTTAGATGTTTTAGACCCTATTCCTTCATGTTCTTGTGGAAAGGTTGATCAATGCACTTGTTCTTTAGTAAAAAAGTTCATTGAAAGGGAAAATATTACTAAGCTGGTTCAATTCCTGATGGGATTAGATGGAGGATATGACACTGTCAGGTCACAAATTCTATCAATTGAACCATTGCCAACTATCAATAAGGCTTTGGGTTTATTACAAAATATAGAGAGGCAGAAACAGATCACTGATGTAATTAGTAATCTGTCTGAAGTCAATGCTTATGCAACTTATAAGTATTCTGATCAGAAGAAGACCACTGCACAAACAAAAAAGTCTGATAGTAGTGTTAAGTATTGTGACTATTGTGAGAAGAAAGGACATACAAGAGAAACTTGCTTTGGTTTGAATAAATGTTGGTAAATTTGGTCATAATCCAGTCCATTGTAATGTTGTTAAGAGATTCCCTGGAGATAAAAGCAAGGGTAAAACTAAGGTAGTTGCACAGAAAAATGGAAACACCACCTCTGGGGGATCATATAAGAGATCTGCTACTATTGCCGATGTTATGTCTCATGATTCTCCTCTTGAAGATGATGTGTTGGCTACTGCTGCCATAAATACACAAATGACAGAGCACCCTTCTTCTTCTTCTTCTTCTTCTTCTTCTTCTTCTTCTTCTTCTTCTTCTTCTTCTTCTTCTTCTTCTTCTTCTTCTTCTTCTTCTTCTCCGATGTCTTGGATGGTATCTTTTCTTTTGTTATTGATCAGGTTCTTCAAAGAATCTCTGGTCAACAATGTTCTGGTCTTTCCTCCTCTCAATTTGCAGGTATCATTTCTTCTTCCTCTGTTAATGCTGCATAAATCATTATTTTTGAATGATTGGATTGTTGATTCTAGTGCATCAGACCATATGACATATAACATTTGACACTTTATCTGATGTTCATAATTTTGATGTTCCTGAAGGCTACTTTACTTAAATTTATCTAGGCCAGACCTTTCCTATACTGTGCAGCACTTGAGTCAGTTTGTTAGCCAACCCATGGTTCCTTATTTGCAAGCTTGCTTTGCATGTGGTGAAGTATTTAAAAGGAATAGTTAATGCTGGTCTATTCTACAAGTCATAGTCCACTGCAGCAATCACAGCTTATAGTGATGCTGATTGGGGATAATGTTAGTTTACTTGCAGATCATTGAGTGGGTATTGTGTATTTCCGGGGGATTCCTTGATATCTTGGAAAACAAAGAAGCAAGCCACCATTAGCAAGAGCTCTGCAGAATCTGAGTATAGAAGTTGTCATTTACAACATCTGAGCTTGTATGGATTGACAGGCTGTTGACTGATTTAAGGGTGTCCATACCTAAACCTATTCCCCTATTCTGTGATAACAAAGCTGCTCTTCACATATCATAAAACCCTGTCTTCCATGAACGCACCAAGCATTCAAGTATTGACTGCCATTATGTCAGGGAGAAGCAAGATGAAGGTTTTCTTTCAACTAAGCATATCAGAACAAGAGTTCAGGTTGCTGATATAATGACTAACGCTTTGGGTGTTGATCAGCATCATTTCTTTGCTCACAAGCAAGGATTGTCTTTCAACAATGTCTAGCCTAGGGGGGTATATTGGGTATAAGAGTTGTTAGTTAGTTAAAGTCAGTTAGACTAACTAATTATAACTAATCCAGGTTGTTAAGAGTCTTGTAACTAGAATTAGTTAACTAGAGTTAGCTGAGGTTAGTTACTTAAGTCGGTTTATTTCTCTTATAAAAGCTGAGAGAGATCATTGTAATAGACACAATTTTGTGATATCGAAATTAATACAATTCAATCAATATTATTACTTCCTTATGTTCATACTATATCAATATTTCACAGAGATGCATTGTAGACACGAGAGCATGCACGAACCTACTATACCGAGAAGCCTTTAAGCAGCTCGGCTTCAGTCAAGGCCACCTAAAACCGGGCGAGGACTCGCTTTATGGTTCCTCTGTAGAGGGTTTGGCGTCAATGGGAACCTTATTGCTGTATGTCCTATTCAAAAAGGGGACAAGGAAAAAAAAAGTACGACACCCTCGGAATAGTAATCTCAGAGCTTGCATACAATATCCTGATCGGAGAAGAGACGTTGGGTGAGATTAACGATGTGTTGTCGGTTCGTGCGCTAACCCTGGTGTACATGCGAGACGCGGAGAAGGTGGGGAAACTTCACGGCAGTCAGGTATCCTCATGATCCTTCAATGTCATGGCTTTAAATCAGAATTTCACGACCAAAAAGAGGAATGAGCTGGAGCCCAAGACCGAGACCGTTGAGGGTAACTACGTAAAAGGGAAAAAGAGGGACCCGAAGCGCCCAACATCGGGGACACGCGCTAGCTATATCAAGGAAAAGCAAGCTAATCCCGAACGTCCAAGAACAAAGGCAGGTACTTCTACGCACTACTACAAATGAGCACGTGGGCACGGCTAAATTCGTGGCGCAAGTGCTAAATTTCCGTGTCTAAATCATTTTTCCACGAAAATACCTTCCGTGACGCAAGTGGCCGCGGCAAAGAGATAGCCACGGGAAAAACAAGAACGTGGCTATTATTGAATTTTTGGCCACAGATTCTCTCATGGCTAATAACTTCCGTGGCCAAAAAAATTTCCCTTGGCGAACAAATAATTTCCGTGGCAAACAATATATATGAAAATTAAATAAACAAAACTTAAAATAATTTTATTTTTTTTCACAATGGATATTTTATCATATATGGAACCATGACAATCTAGGTATTTGTTTCTCTAGTTAACTCGATTCATTTGAATATTATTTGATTTCACCAGTCATGCATGCGTGCGCAATGGAGAGGTTTCCCAGAAGGTCACCCATCCCAACACTACTCTCACCTGAGCACACTTAACTATAATGTTCTTTTGATGTGCTACCGAAACTGAAAGTTAACATTGTTGATATAATTAGCACTTTGAATTTTTTTAAGTTTATTTTTTTCTTTTAAAATTTACCTTTAGTACTATTTAATTACAAAAATGTTACATGTTTTACAAATTTTTGCGGGAAAAACATTATTTTTGTTAAAACAATCAAATTTTCGATGTTAACCTCCCGACTAATGATTTTGACGTCATTTTTTTTGCTGAAGTCAGGAAAACCATTTTCTCCAAAAAGTAAACTTAATCTTGTTTTCGTAACATTTTTTTATTTCTTTAGTTTATCGACAT
Organism: Silene latifolia; assembly: GCF_048544455.1. Taxonomy (NCBI): domain Eukaryota; kingdom Viridiplantae; phylum Streptophyta; class Magnoliopsida; order Caryophyllales; family Caryophyllaceae; genus Silene; species Silene latifolia. The sequence goes on along the minus strand of NC_133538.1, from coordinate 197,277,948 downwards.
TCTTATTTTCATTTCTCTTATACTCATTTTTTCGTATATTTTTCTATGCAAATTCTATAGTATGACCGTCGTACCTGCAAAATGAAAAATGTGACCATTTTTTTTGTAAAATAATGACCACTTTTTTTATAACTAGTGATCTTTTTTCCCCAAAGTGGTCACTATTAACCAAAACGTAATTACCTTTTACCCAAAAAACACGAAGAAGACTATCGTACAACAGAATCGCTTATTTTTCTAAACTGATTTCTCTTTGTTATGATTTATCATTTCTTTTCCTAAAATTTTGACATTATTTGCACATGTGACTTTAAATTATTATAATTTCTACATTTTCCCTGTGATGCCCTCATTTTCAATGAAAACAAATTCTCCATATTTAATTTTTATATTGATAATTTTTCCAATATGTTTTTTTCTTAATTGATTTGTGGGAGATCATTTTTTTACTTCCATTTCTTAGCAAACTTATTTTATTTAATAAATTTTGTAATATAATTGTTGTTTCTTTTTCACTCCTATAAAAATTTTCCAATTTTTTTTTCTCAATAAGTTAAATTTTATATCAAATTCAAAATTTTCTATAAATATCTTACAAATAAAGTTGTAAATCTAATTTTGAAGGAAACGGTTTGACAATATATTAATTTTAGAAATCTCTAAGATGGATGATAAATAACTTATTTATTAATTTGATATGCTATGTCTTTAAATGTGATACGATCATTTAAGAATGTTATTCAAGATTATAAAGTTTTGATTAAAAAAGTAAAAGAAATTAACGACTTTAATAAACAAAATTATATATTAAAATAAATTTCTTAAATTATTAATGTTTTGAAAAACCTACAAAACATAATTGTGATACGTAATAAAATCAAAAAATTTAGACGATAAACCTTTATTTGCTTACATAAAAGTTAATAAAATTTTAAAATTTCTTATTAAAGTAAATAAAATAATAAAATATATTAATTAAATTAATCAAAGTGTTTCCAAAATTTTATATTTAAATCTATTTTCATAGTATTTATATTTGATTAAATTTTAATCAGATTTTGTATATTTTTTAGCAAGCAATTTTTGGGTTTACCTTAACATGAAAATATCCTAATTTAAGTCGGAAAAGATACTCGCCGCGAGTTTTTGGTAGTTCGTGACAAAAAAAATATTTGTAACGGAACATTTCGTGGCTAAATAAAATTTTGCCACGGGTGTGACATAGCTCGTGACAAAAATCATTATTTATCACGAGTGTAGCCTAATTCATGGTGCAAGTGCTTTTTGCCACGGGAAAAGTTATCCTGTAGCATAAATTTTTTACCAAAATAATGAATAAGTTTTTCCCGTGGCTAAGCAGAATTTAGCCATGAATTATAAATTCCTTTGGCATAATTTGTGGCGCAAGTGACAATTTGTTGTAGTGACGATAGGGTTAGGCCCTTGACGCTCCGTGGCGATAGGAGAAGAAATGACTCCAATATTCAGAGACCGGATGGTATCAGTGATAGAAAGAAACAAGGATGTCTTCGCCTAATCCATCGACGAAATGCCAGTAGTGGACAGAGACGTTATCGTCCAAAAACTGAACCTAAACGTGGCATACAAGCCAGTCAAACAGAGAAAGAGAAACATATTGTAACACCCTTATTTACCAAAGAGCCTTTAGCGAGGCCTTCCTTAGTAAATAAGCACATTATCATCTCGGTTGCCCGAGGTAGCACATATCAAGTTAACCATAAAAAAACATTTATTAAAGTAAAGTAATGATAGTACGATTACAAATCCCAAGTCCCAAAATACAACTCATAAATCAAAATGTGATAATTGTCTAATAAACTCAGTAGAAGCTACAAATAAAATGACTCGTCAGGCGTCCCATCCAATCCTGCAAATAAGCTCAATCATCAATACCTGATAGACTCACTGCTCCCCATTTGCTGGAAATATCAAATGGTTCACCGTAGCTTTGAAAACATACTAAGGTCAGTAACAGTTATATAACTAATCATAGGTATATACAAACCAACCAATCCAACTCCATCAACCCTATACTCCATAGTAACCTGTGTCCGAACCGTAGCGCGGACACCACTAGCTCTCATCGCAACGAGTAGCCTGGTTCCCATGGCATTAGGTAACCAACCCCTGCCAATGCCAGGCCCTAACACTGGACATCAAAAGCCTCGCTCATCGCAGCGGGCGAACCCATATCATTAATCTTTACATCCCCCTTGTGATGGATACATGGGGGTGAAGTCCATCTCCCGACATGGCTTCACAATCACGACCACAACCTCCGTCACCGTCAACAACACGATAATAATCACAACAATAGAAATCACACAAAAATATAATCACAATATCACAACCGTCTCATAATTAATCATACAACTATACTGAGTAGGGAAACCCTACCTATTTGCAAATCCAAACTAGAATGCAAGCAACTAAAAATGCTCCTTTACAAAGTTGTCGCCTATATAAACAATGTAACTACAATTACTACAATGAACATCATGACAATACTATCAAATTCCCTTAATACACTCAATTAAGGTTAGGTCAATAACAAAACGAATAAGAATGAAGATCTAGACTTACAACAGGATCGACACGCCGAAAAGTGGAATCCGAATGCCAAAAGAGCAAATCCTTACTTAGATGATGATTTAAGTGATTAAGGAGAGGTTTAAGAAATGTTTTAGATTAAATGACGTTTAGAAACTAAGAAAAATGATTTATAAACCTCCCTTAATCAGCTTAATTAAACCGCGGAAAAACAGCTCTCCGATCGGCCACTCAGTCGAGTGGTACACCACACTCGGCCGAGTGGCACATTCTCGGTCGAGTGCCCAACCTACTCGACTGAGTGCACCTATGCCAGTTGCCTCAAAAACTCTCAAAACTAAAAAAACACCCACTCGGTAAAAAACACTCGTCCTAATAAGACACACTCGGTCGAGTGACCACCCTACTCGACCGAGTTACACGGCATAGAAATGCAGAGTATTACACATGTCGATCGAGAAAGACGCGGCCATAAATGAGGAAGTCAGCAAGCTCGAGAAGGCAAGGTTTACTGAAACATGAGATTATCTGTAGTGGCTCGCCAATGTTGTGATGATGAATAAGGCCTTCGCAGCCTGGATAATGTGTATACACTTCAACAATCTAAACAAGACGTGCCCCAAAGATTGTTATTCCGTGCCAAGAGTAGACGAGTCGGTCAACTCCACTAGTGGCCACTCTTTCTTATGTATCCTCGATGCCTTCTTGGGGTACCATAAAGTACACCTTTGGGTGTCCGACAAGGTGAAGTGCGCGTTCATTATAAGTCACGGTACATTCATGTACAAGATGATGCCTTTTGACCCGAGGAATGCATAAGCCACCAACCAAAGGTAGGTCGACCTGATCTTCTATGACTAGAAAGTTAGGAAGGTGAAAAGTAAAAGCGAAGATGAGCACATGGATGATATCGAGGAAACTTTCAGGTCCCTTCGCAAATGCCAGATGAAGCTAGACCCCAAAAACTTCACCTTCAGTGTGCGTTCGACAAATTCCTCGGCTTCTTAGTCAGTGCTAGAGGGACAACACCAATCTGGAAAAGGTTCAGACTATCTCGGACCTCCTTATGCCCAACACCATAAGAGATATTCATAAGCTTACGGGGAGGATGGTTGTGGTGTCTTGATTCCTATCCAGATCAGCAGACAAATCAAAACCCTTCTCTAGCATTCTGAAAGGGAGAAGAATTAAGCTTTTGCCAATCTTAAGAATAACCTGAAAGAGGTCCCTACCCTAGCCAGGCTGGTGAGAGGATAGATAGCCACACTATTCCTCTACATAGCCGTCACCGGCGTCACCATCAGCACCGTAATCCTTAGTGAGGAAAACAGGAGCCAACAACCAATCTACTTTGTCAGCCACACGCTAAGGCTCGTGGAGAAGAACTACGCGCTCATTGAGAAAACTATCTACACCGTGGTGGTGGCAGCCAGAAAGATTTACTCGTACTTCGACGCTCACCCCGTCGTGGTATTGATATAGTAGCCGCTTAAAAAGCGCATAAGAAGTTCAAAAAATCGGTCTGGTTGCTGAAATAGAAGTCGAGTTATTAGGACACAAAATAAAGTACCATTCATGAACAACAATCAAGGCCTAAACCCTGGCAGACTTCCTAGCTGAGTGCTATCATTCCGATGAGAACGCGAAGCCCGAGAATGCTTGAGAGGTTGATCAGACAGGTCGTCCAAAGTAGCAGGTTTCAAAGATAGAGTGGTTATAGTCAATCCCCAAGAAGTGAAGTTCGAGCATGCTTGAGGTTCATCTTCGAGGCAGAATGCATACAGTGATAGCAAGAATAGATTAGCCAGTGCGGCTAGCGCTGAAGTAATACACCTATTCATAGACTCTTTACCCATCACCAACCAGATCAAAGAAGAGTATGAACTAAGAGAGCTTTCCATAGCGAAATACCTCGACCCCGTGAAGAAAAGGGTGGTCGAACTAAGGTCGTAGGAGATATCCAGATACCTCATTAACAACAAAACAAAGCGAATTGCATTATCGGAACTCACCAGCTTAGGATGTAATCCGGTCAGTATGGGTGTGTAATACCTCGCACTTATAAAGACCGCACTTGACCGAATAGACCATCCACTCGACCAAGTGGAGCCCACTCAACCGAGTGGAGTCCACTCGACCGAGTGGAGGACCGAGTGGTATTTGGTTGGAGTTTGGAAGTTTCCGAAAGTTGGTCACTTGATCGAGTGACCGTTCACTCGACTGAGTGGAGTTCCACTCGATCGAGTGGACCGCGCACTCGACCGAGTGTCCGATTGAGTCTGGTTTTACGTGAGAATTTGGTTGGTGGTGTGTTTCTTTCGAGCCTTATCCTTTCAGATTTTCCCCACCTAAAATCACTCCCCAACCAAATCCTACCACTCCCTAAAACTCTCTAAATACTCACCAACAACCACCTAAACTTATCCTCTAAAAATCTAGCCTCCACATTTGATGAGTTCTTACCATCCTTCCTCCCTAGTTCATCCACACCATTTGTAAGTCGATTTACACTTTGTCTCCTTAATAATATCTTAGTAAACCTTAATTTTTCTAGTAGATTTTCTCGTAATTAATTAGGGTTATGGTAATTAAGATGGGTAATTAAGGGGATTAATTAGTATGTTTATTGTAGTGGATTATGGTAATGAATGTAGTAATTAATTTGTGTATGAAGCTTCATTGAGGAGCATTTATAAGCCTTAGCTTGAGGTTTTGTGAAGATAAGCTTGAGGTAGGGTTTTTCCTACTTAGCTCTAATAATATGGATGTTTAATTATGCATATTTTTGTCATTAATTACACTTGTCTCATGGTAGTTGCATTATAACATGTTTATTGGTAATTAGAGTTTGTGACATGATATGGTCTTGTGTTAATTGTGCATATGGTGAAGGAGAAAGTATGTCTAAATATCATATAAATGGTTAGAATGCATTATAACATGTTAGGGAGAAATTAGATGAAAATCGGTAAGTTAATGAAGGATTTAGCATTTTGACATATTATGCTTGGTGTGATTATATGATTACTCTTGTTGGAAATTATTTGTGTTGGTTATGGTATTGATTGGTGGTGGAGGATTGTGGAGTATACTTGGTTGTTGTGGAGACGGAAGGCGGTTGGGAAACTTTCTTCCACTTGAGTCACCTCTTGGAGCTTTGCACTCCATGGGGGATGTGCATATTTAGTACTTGAGTTTTTGAGGGACTCGTGTAGTTGAGACACGATGTTTGGCAGGGGACTCGAGTCACTCTCGGGCCCGGTACCACGGACGTGTTCTGAGTACCTAGTGTTGGCTTGTGGTATCGTGGGCGTGTCCCTGATACCGGTTATGTGGAGGTGATAAACTTGGAAGATGGTTTGATGCGTCTCATGCACTTGTTGGATTTATGGTTGATTGTCTTAACATTGATTGCATGAGCATTTAGTCTTTATGATTAGCATTCATTGAGCATTTATATTATTAAGCTAACACTTGGGTTTTTAAATATCTGTGGTGAACCATATGTGATTTTCGCCCCATATGGGGAGCAGTTATTTGACAGGTTAGCTTTGCTTAGATACGGAGGCTTGGGAGTGGTCTTCACTAATTGTCATCACTTGTACTTGTTTAGTTTTTTTTACTATTTAAACTCCCCTTTCATTTCGATTTGGTTGTACTAAATGGGATGGTATTTGCATCCCTTAACATGTAACTAAATAGTTAACTACAACTTATCTATTTAAAGTTTATCGTCTTAAATTCTTCTTTACTCGTTTGTTCGCACTACAAGCTTAGGAAACCAAGTCTCTTGACGCTCTCATGCATTGGGATTTCCTTGAGGAAGGATCCCGACTAATGGGGGTGTCACAAAGTGGTATCAGAGCGACGATTTCGGAGCTTAAACTAATGAACTAATAAACATAGGTGTGCCAATCTAAAATGAACCCAGTTTGAGTCATAGAGAACTCGTGACAAGCTTGGGAGACATCCAAAGGTTGTACTCTTGGCCTCTTATCTTGAGTCGGTCACAACGCGTGGGGTAATGGGACGTTCTTAATGCATGTGGTTGTTGCATATCCTTGTTTTATGTTCTGAAGTAGCTTCATACTTAGTAGCACTTGATGTGGTTACATGGATGATTTTGGTTAAGCTAGTAAGGAACATGTTGGATGTTTATGTGTGAGCATGTTGATGTGATAAAGTTGGTAATTTTCAATAGGAATGTAAATCGCATGCTACTTATCTTCACATGTGGATCGTATGTCGCATCTATGCTTCTATTTTTCCGTACTTGCGTTTAGGAACATTCAAAATAGGGTTATATGTGGACTTATGTGAGTCGGAATAAGTAATTGGAACTTTAAGAGGTGTACTCGGTCAAGTGGAAAGAGGGACTCGGTCGACTTGAAGGCCCTCGACCGAGTGCCCATGCCACTCGACCGAGTGGATATTTTTCCAGATTCTGGAAAGTTCCTGTAAGTTATAACACTCGACCGAGTGGAGGACCCACTCGACCGAGTGTGAGCCACTCGACCGAGTGGTAAAGACACTCGACCGAGTGGGCAATTTGAGGAATTTTGGGAACCTCTTGTAAGTTGAGGCATTCGACCGAGTGAAGTCCTACACTCGATCGAGTGGAGCTGTATAGTAGTCAATACCGTTTGTCTCTATTTGTGGGACATGTGTTGACGTTTTTTATGCATGTTAAAGAGATATTATGCCGAGAACTCACGCTAGGACTCCTTCACCACCCCTCTGAAGATCTAAGGAGGAGGTGGACCGAATCATTGCCGAAAAGAAAGCCCTAACCGAAGCCCTTTATAACATCACTAGGGAAAGGGATGCGACAATGAATACATCGGCTGTGAGCACCGCCATCTCACGCCACCGACCCACCAAATACCTCGGAATTGGTGAGCCTAACCTTTTCACGGATTGGGTGAGGGAAATGAAAAATGTTTTCGATGTAGTAAGATGCCCCGATAAGCTCAAGGTGAAGCAAGACGCCTTCTATCTTGGAGGACTAGCCGGAGGTTGGTGGTATAAGGAAAGAGACGCTCCGAGGGACTACTATGATGAAAGGGGTGAGGTCGCAATTTCATGGGCCTACTTCAAGATGGAGATGAGGAATGAGTTCATTCCTAAACACATTAGATGTAAGCTCCGGGCGGAGTTCGATCGGTTCGTAATGACCGAGGCAATGACGGTGCAAGACGACTATATCCATTTCAACGAGCTCGCCACCTATGTTGAAGACCTTCATATTAGCCAATCTCATTTGGCCCTTAAGTTTGAAGGGGATTGACTGTCAAAATCATGGAGAAATTTCCGCCGGGTGAATTGTCTAGTGTGAAGGAAGTATATGCTAGGGCCGGGAATGCGGAGAGACTTCTCAATATGGTTAAGGATGCCAAGGACAGGTTCAGAGAAAAGAGGAAGACCGAAAGTTAAGGCGGGGGAAACCAATCAAAGAAGTTTAACTATAATCAAGCTAAGTCATGTTCAGGAGGATCTCAAGTGAGTGGCTTTGGGAAGTCGGGCGGCTATGAAGAAAGGGCCGCTAGTGTAGGTTATGGTTTGAGATTGATATAATTGTGGTGGCCTTGGCCACAAGAGGAATGAGTGTACTAGAACTCTAAAGGGCCCCAACCGGAGGTTTGGGTAAGGAAATTCTTACCACACCACTTCCCAAAGTGGAGCTAGCAACCGGAACTCGAGAGCATGGAGCAGTCAAAGGAATGCCAACTCAACATACAATGGTGGAAACAACCATGGAAACTTAAACCGGGGAGCACCATCAAGGGAAACAAGCTACATTGGAGGCAACACTTCGGGGGCTAGGCCAACCAACTCGCCAAGCACGGTGCAAGGAGAGCCTAAGGCTAGTTGCAAGCTCTTCGCCATGGACTAGAAAAGCGCAGAGGAGGATGCTCATGTAGTCTCCGGTATATTTCTTATTAATTCTCATCCTTGTTTCGTTTTATTTGACTCGGGAGCCACACATTCTTTCGTGTCCAAGAGTCGTGTGTCGACCCTAGGTTTGGGGGAGGGTGATTTAGATAAAGATGATGTGTCCCTACCTTCGGGAGAGTCTATTGATTGTTAAAGGGTGTACAAAGAAGTGTCGGTTTTAGTACATGAGATAAAATTTCCGGTAAACCTTTTTAAATTTCCGTAGGAGGGGTTTGAAGTCATTGTAGGAATGGATTAGCTAAGTAAGCACAAAGCCAATATAGATTGTCACCAAAAGAAAATAGCTTTGGAAGGACCCAAAGGTGCTAGGGTGTCATACAAGGGTTACTTGGTCAAGCCCAAGGTGAAACTCGTTTCAGTGATGATCTTAAAGACGTGTTTGAAGAAGGGTTGTCCTATGCTTTTATGTCATGTGTGGGACACTAGCATGGAAAGACCGCAAGCTCAAGAAATACCGGTGGTGGTAGAGTTTGAGGATGTATTTCCAGAGGAGTTGCCCAGATTACCTCCACCAAGAGAAGTGGAGTTCGGGGTGGACTTGAAACCAGGAGCAAGACCAATCTCTAAGGCCCCGTACCGTATGGGTATAAAGAAATAAGAGGAACTAAAGAAGCAACTTTGGGAATTGGCGGATAAGGGGTACATTAGAACTAGTGTTTTGCCATGGGGAGCCCCGGTTCTATTTGTGAAGAAGAAGGACGGGACTTTGAGGTTATGTATCGACTATCGGGAGTTGAATAGCGTCACCGTTAAGAACAAGTATTCTTTACCAAGAATCGACGATCTATTTGACCAACTTAGTGGAGCCGGAGTCTTTTCAAAGATTGACTTAAGGCCGGACCATCATCAATTGAAGATTAAGGATGAGGACATTCCAAAAACCGCATTTAGATTAAGATATGGGCATTATGAGTTCGTAGTGATGCCATTTGGGTTGACGAATGCCCCGGCTGCGTTCATGGATCTCATAAATAGGATGTTTAGTCCGTACTTGGACAAGTTCGTAGTGGTGTTCATAGACGATATTTTGGTCTACTCTAAGACCAAGGAGGAGCATGAAGAGCACTTAAGAATTGTGTTGTAAACCTTGAAGGAGCATCAACTTTATGCAAAGCTTAGTAAGTGTGAGTTTTGTTTGGAGAAGGGGGCTTTCCTAGGCCATGTAATATCAAGGGAAGGAGTTGTCGTGGATCCTACAAAGATTGAGGACGTGTCTAAGTGGGTAGCACCCAAGAATGTAGCGGAAATTCCATGTTTCCTAGGTCTAGCCGGGTACTATCGACGGTTCTTGAAAGACTTCTCCTAGATTGCTAGGCCTTTGACGTCATTGATGAGAAAAGAAAACCGTTTCAAGTAGGACGAGAGTTATGAGATGGCCTTCTTGACCCTAAAGGAGCGCCTAACCATGGCCCCGATGTTAGACTTGCCGGAAGGGAGTGAAAATTTTGAAGTGTATACCGATGCTTCAATGAATGGCTTGGGATGTGTGCTTATGAAAAATGGTAGAGTTATTGCTTGTATCATGGCAATTGAAGTCCTATGATGAGAATTACCCAACACATGATCTAGAGTTGGGAGCCGTTGACTTTGCCTTGAGGATTTGGAGGCACTACTTGTATGGAGCGACCTTTAAGGTATTTTCCGATCACAAGAGTTTGAAATACATCTACACGGAAAAGGAGTTGAACATGAGACAAAGAATATGCATTGAACTCATTGGGGATTATGACATGAAGATAGTGTACCATGAAGGGAAAGCTAATGTGGTAGCCGATGCATTGAGTAGGAAGTCGGTGTACTTCTTGTGTACCGCCTTTTCCATGCTAAGATTAAAGGAAGAAGTGAAGAAGATGGGCATTTATATGATAAGAAAAGGGGAAGCAATCGGGGACTTGACTTTAGAACACAAGTTGTACGATGAAATTCGGGAGAAACAAGCAAGTGATGTGAAGATCTAAGAGTGGAAATGAGTGCTAGAGAGGGGTGAACTTTCAAGGTTTGAGTTGCATGAGGACGAAAGCCTTAGATTCAAAGGGAGGTGGTGCATACCTAATGATGATGAACTTAAGAAAAAGACCATGAATGAAGCTCATAACCCACCTTACTCGGTGCACCCGGGTGGTGATAAGTTGTACAAGGACCTTAACAAGACCTTTTGGTAGTCAAACATGAAGAGAGATGTAACACCCCCTTCTTACCCAGCCAAGGTAATTGGGAGATGTTACTTGATAGTAATGTTTTATGTCGGTCTAAGAGGGTGATTTTATCACCCTCGTGTCTTTTAATATGGGTATTTAAGTGTGCTTTTCCTAGTATTTGATAATCGGTTATGATGTGGTAACTTGTGCATTCTACCTCGGTTTTACAATTGATTTTGATGCATGGAATCCGAGGGTCAAGGAGAACCTTTCAATGGTTAAGACAAGGCACAAGCGGCTCACATGTAGCCTAATATCCAGCTGGGAGAAGTGAGGAGTGAAGATTAGAAGAAATGAGAACAATTGAAGAGGTCAAGTTCTTGGAAATTAGAAGTCCAAAGTGCGAGCCCAGGCGCAGGCTGCGCAAATTAGGGGCGTAGCTGCGCACGATTGCGCAGGCAAGAAGAATTTTGGCGCAGGCTGCGCAGCTCTGTTTTACGGGGCCTTCTAATCCTCTTTTGGACTTCTTAAGTGGAAATATTTTTAGGTTTTCGTGAAGCCCTATATATACCCAAGAGTTTGAAAACCTGAATACATCATAGAGAACATCATATCATCTCATCTAATCTCATCATTTAGGGTTTGAATCTTGTAATAATTTAGAAGACTTTTTGATACAAGTTTTAATCTTTCTTTGTATTTTGGGTTTATGAAGATTATGGAAGGCTAAATCCTTCCTTGCTTGGTGTAATCCGTTTCAAGTCTTCAACTTTATCATTGTATTGACTCTCTACTCTCTAATGTTTCATTTATTTCAGTTTCTATGTTTGAATGTCATGATGAATGTTTTGTTTTGAGAAGTGATCACTCTTGCCTCTTTAATGTTCATCTATTGCTTGATTGTTGCAAAGTTCCTTGCTTTTGTGATAACTTGTTGAAGCAACTCATAATTATTGTTATCTTGGCTTAGAGTATCAATATTTGTGAGTAGAAATTGTTTATATCATTGGGTTTGTTGGCTTAGACATGCTCTTTTGATATCCCATTTACTTTCCTCTTGGTTGTGTTTTTCATGCTCTTGGCTACAATTCTTACATGGCTTAGTGTTGGAAATTGTAGTTTAAGTAGGATTATCATTGTTGGCTTAGATAGTGGTGATCAATTGCTTGAGGATTGTTGTTGGGTAAATGAATTTGGAGAGAAAAGAGTCATACTTTGAGAAAAGTGGAAGCTTGTAAGATTATACCAAGTTTTCATCTCATATTATTGTTGTTTGCATACCAAGAGTTTGTTACCTTGTTTCATAGGAAAAATCACATCTCTTTCATTTTGTCACTTGTTTTCTCCATGCCAATTCTCCTCGTATGTGTCTCTATTGTTGTTCTGTGGACCATGGAAAAACGCTCCACTCAAATGCTTTTTCAAAACATTTTTAGTTTTAAAAGAGTCGCCACTAAATTTTTAAATGGAATTTAGAAACCAATTTTAGAGATTTGAATTCGTGTGACTTTACATGTTAGGAAGTTAATTTAATTTCATAAAAACAACACCCAACCCCGCCCGTTGCAATAACGGTCTCTACTAGGTGAAAGATGGCTATTTCGGAAAGATATCACATGCGTATGCAACCATTGAATTTAAATCCTATCATGCGAATTTCATTCTAAGTCGTTTAAAATGCATTTAACTTCGTCGAAGTGGTTTAGCATGTGAGATTCATTGATTAAACTAGAAAAACACATCCAAAGAGAGGAATAGGAAGGCTTACGCTTAGCATAAGATGTATTAACAAACATTAGTGGTTAGCTCATACATACAATATAAATTATAAATAATGTAAATTAAAATCTAAAACATAAACTAATTAAACGAAGGATTAATCAAACAAAGTCAAACAAGGAAGCAAATTAAAACACAAAACCTGGACAAACCCGTGCACTGCACGGATCTGAAATTTTCGAAATATGTCAGAATTGACCCGTGCACTGCGCGGGTTTTGAATTAATACATTGCTAATTACGAAATAAATACTAAATCAATGCAATAAATTACGAAAATCTACCTAAATTAAAATTACAAATTATAGGTCTGGAAAATCATAAAAAATCAATTTTTATATGGTTAAAAATAAATACACGTAAATTAAATAAACTCGATTTATTAAATTGCCCTATTCCAACACGAGGATATATAAATGAGACGGGGTGTACGACCGACCGATATGGCGGATTTCTTTCCCACCTCAAGTCAACGCGGGTGCCGGAATGGTACTTTAACTCATACTCAAACTATTCTAGTTTCGGTATTAGTTAGACGATGTTAGACAATGGTTAGTAAATAAACAATAAAAAAACGAAATAAAAAGGAGAGAAGGGAGTTTTAATGCACCCTCAACCTACATGTATCGTTGACACCGTCTTGGGTCGTAATCGATCGTAGATTTTATCTCGAGGGGCCGTCGTCGACGAAGACAATTGAAATTGAATTTTGAAATCACGAAACAAACACGTTCAAAAGGCGGACTTGAGCAAAAAATGATTTTCAATCGCTCACCATGACTTCGTTTCTCAACGATTTTTCAAACCGAAAGATGTTTTGGAAACTAGAAAGACTGAATTTTTTGAATATGGAAACAAACCAGAAGTTTTAATAGGATTTGTACACGAGAATCAAGGCCAAAGACCACGACAGAAACTCGAAAACAAGATTTGTGTCCCTGTTTTCGAGCGGCTGTCACGGCTTTAGTTTAGGGTTTTTTTGGACGATTGATGGCTGTTATTTGCAGTATGTTGTGGGGATAACTTAGAGGAATGAATGTATGGTGAAGGGGGGGGTATTTATAAGGAGTTTCGAAGGGTAGAAGTAGGGCAACAAGCGGTCGGGCTGCTTTCGCATAGTCATGTCCATTAGCTAATTCGTGGGGTTTTTAGGGTTTGTATGGGAGGTTTTCTTGGTGGTTAAGCTAAGGTAATACGGGTAGGATACTAGGTTATGGTGTAGGGTTAATGGGCACGGGTTTGGTAGCTGTTTGGAGAGGGTTTTGGGCTCGGGATTGAGCACGCAAAACAGGGGGGCCGCTTGTGTTGCATGGGCTGTTTGTGGAGTATTTGGGACGAGAATTGGATGGGTTTTGTGGTGTTCTAACTGGGGTTGAATGGGTAGAGGCCTAGGTTGGTTAGTGTACTCGAGATTCGTGCCAACTCGTAAAGAAAACGGGCTTAAAAACCGAGCTATAAACGAGCTCCAAAACGCGTGGTTGAAACGAGTTTTAAATTTTCAAATTCGATTTTTCAAATCAAATAGCACATTAAAATAAATGATTTTTCAAATCAAAAAATATATTTTATTTTCAATAAAATAAATTTAAGGAAATAAATTCAAATTAAAATAATAAAATGAATTCACTTAAAAAAGCTTTAATTTAAATATCATTTAAATTAATAAAATACTCAGTCGACAACGCTCATTCCACATCGTAAAACGAGCCCAAATAATGACAATGACAACTAAAGAATACATGTGTCCTATCATCATCGGGTGTTTGTCGGGTTTTCTATAAATTCCAATATCGACAGATATGGGTATCTCTGAGCCCCACTTTGACCGAGGCTTGGATAAGGCGAAAGTCAAAGTATACCCCAGGTCCCTCTAGACCTGAGGATTCTGCGGGTCGTTTATAGTCCATTAGACTTGCGTATGTAAGCTCACCAGCCATAAGAAGAGATCATACCTGAAACTTCGTCGGGGATCAACTCTTGCTTCTGTTGCGTCGAATTATCATCGTTAGTCATCGACCCATAAATTGCATATATGGTGGGTTGAGCCTTATCCTCAGGCGCCTACGTATCCGTTTCGACGGAATCAAACCCGCGTCGTAGTTCGCTCGATGGCCTGTAGCTTTCACGCTTTGCTGCTCGGATGCCAATATCCCATTGTTCATGTGAGTAAAGACAAAACTTGCGCTTTGCTTGCCAATTTCGCTGTTCTGCTAGGGAGAACGATTCACTGAAACTGACGTTTCTATTGGGGAAATGTCATTTCCGTAGCATTCTGCTGTCGATCTTTGTTAGGAGGATGCCATCCTGTCTGTTTTGTGGTGGTCTCTGGAGCCGACGGCGACAGAGCCCCCAGTTGGAGCATATTCTGCAAATTTAATCATAATATATAGCACGCGATTCACGTAGCGACATTTTGATACTTGAAATGGTCCTCGACCGAATTTTGATGGGTCTCTGAGCCGACGGCGACAGAGCCCCGATTGAAAGAAAAGGAAAATGGGTTATCGACCCTTGAGACATGAACATTGCTTAGAAAAGGTGGGTCATTGACCCGAACTTTGAATATCTCGAAGATGATTGGCCTCTTCGAGGCGAGAATTTATTTCAGTTTTCTGGATCCAAATGATTTTTCGAATTAACACATAATTTTATTTTCAATAAAATTAATTGCGAAAAATTATCTCAAATTTCTGGAGTTAAATGATTTTTCAAATCAAAACACAATTTTATTTTCAATAAAATTAATCGCAGAAGTTTATTTCAAATTTCTGGAGTGAAAGCGATGGGTAGACACGACCTTTTGACGAAAAGACTCGGACTTTCTGACCCGTAACCAATGTGGGCGTAACCTAATAAAATCCGTAAGTGTGTACGGGATGTTAATTCAACACGGGACGCGCAGGGGATGAAATTGTAAATTAGTCACTTCGGTGCACGAACTATGACAAATTCCGCAAGAGAAATGAGCGACCCAAACCCGGGACGGATGGGGCCCACTTGGCGCGCCACACGGGCCCTACATGGCCGAAATAGAGGAGGTATGGGACTTGCTTTCTTATTTAAAAAAGCTACCAAACTTCCTAAAGCTAGTAGGCTTCCAAGTTTCCAAATTTCCTAGAAGATTTAGGTTTCCAAAACCTAAACGAATTATACTTCCAAAATTTCTCATCTCTTTTCATATAGAAGGAAGGGCTAAGGGTTGAGATTTCCCACAATTTCTCAAACAGAAATCTCTCTGGTTAAAAGAATATCTTTCTTAGAGAAAAAAAACTAGTCATGAATTCCTTGTTTGGGACCATGAAGGGATGGGCGACAGAATTCAGGGGTTTAGAAATCCAAAATCTGAATGCGGCGGGAATTCAACAAATTATTTTCCTGAGGCAAGTCATGATTCAACCCGCATTTCTTAAAGAGTGCCTGAGAGTGTGGGATCCCGAGCATCATGTCTTTGCTTTTCCGGAGGGAGAAATCTGTCCCCTTCCTGAAGAATTTACCGTCTTGGGAGGATGGAGGACCACGCAAGAGCCTGTGGTTCCCGACTTTGTGTCCAACTGGACCCAAAAATACCGCGAATATCTAAACTTGTCGCGTGATGAAGCCCGTACCATCGTCGATGGTGGAAAGGTGGACCTGCTTGCGCTAGTGCATAAATTCCGGCGTGCGAATGACCCAGATATACCGATCATTTATCGACGCCGCGCCTTTGGCCTCATTCTATTGCATCTTTATTGTTTCGAGGGGGCGATAGAAATTCCATCTTATCGCGGCCAAGCTAGACTAATCCGAGTCGTGGAGCAAATGGAGAATGGTGCTAATCCTGCATGGATTATACTAGCTGAGACTATTAAAAGCTTGGATGCACAAAAAGCCAATCCGGATGCTGTATTCATGGGATCAACCCGTCTACTGCAAGTTTGTCTTTCTTCTCTTTTTTCCTCTTTTCTCTTTTCTTCGTCTCTTTTTTCTTTTTTTTCGTCTCTTTTTTTCTTTTTTTTTCGTCCTTTTCTTTTTTTTCTTCGTCTCTTTTTTTTTGTCTTTTGTTTTTTTTTGTTTTTTTGTCCTTTTTCTCTCTTTTTTTTTTTTCTGACCTGCCTTTTTCTGACTGTCTAACAGGTATGGCTCAGCGAGCGTCTTGGTTTGATTGATCCGCCGTTGAAACCAGAAGATTATCATGTCAGAAGTCTCACTAATCGGCGACGGCGCTACAGTTCGGAGCAAGGATCCGATTACTGGCGAAATATATTGATTAGCGGAACAGGGTCTCACATTCGCTGGTCCTTACCATGGCTTCATTTGAGCTCACTTACCGGGCTCGCAGATACTGATCATACATGGTATGTCACTTTGTTGGGCTTGGATCACCCCGTCTATTTTTACTCGGACCGAGTGCTTCGCCAATTCGGTCGTCAACAAATTGTCCATGCGACGGAGGCTTCGCGAGGTCCTGCTTTTGTTATTTCTCAGGGTAGATATCATACTTGGCTCCATGCGTGGCGCCGAAGGACCGTGTGGCGCATTCCCGAGCCATGCGAATCTACTTGGGTTTCCCCTTCATATCTCAAATGGACTACAGAACCGGGCCTTATAGCAAGGAAGAAACTACAGAAAGATGATGCCATTGATCGGGAGAAGCATGACAGGGGGTTAAGAAATCGACAATTCTTTATCGGGCCGATTCCGGCCCGACCGAGACCGAGACTAGGGCCCGACGAGAACCCTAGGGCTAAACCTGGTGCTCCTAGCATGTGGGACCGACTGGGTACTACAAGTGGTGACGCTCCGACACTTGCAGAGAGACTTGGCCCTCGACCAAGCGTAAAAGAGAGATTGGGCCCGCGAGAAGACAGCGTGGTCCCCCCGAAGAAACGGGCAAGAATGATGATGGGTGAGACATCGTCTCGTAGTGACGGGACACGCGACCCAACTAAAGATAGGCGGTAGTTACGGCTCTATTATTTAGTATTACTATTATGCTTTTATTTGCTTTCCTGTTAGTTTGATTTGTAATGGGCGTCGCCCGGATTTATCAAAATAAAAGACACGTATTATTTATTAGAAATCCTCGCCGCATTGAATATTTCATTATTATTGTGGTTGTACCCTTTTCAAGGGTTGCCTACGTATCTTCTTTTCAACAGAATCAAACCGAGGTCGTAGTTCTCTCATAAAACATTTCAGGCAGTGGCAACAAATGCCAAACTTAAAACTTATTCAAATACATCACAATTCAAGTGTTATTTCATAACTTTGAGAGTGAGGTCTTAAGGATAGTACTTCTTCAACTGATCCAGATTCGTTGGATTCGAGAAATCATTTCCATCCAAATCAAAACGTACCGCACCTCCCCGTGAGTATCTTCTTCACGAGATAAGGACCGGCCCAATTAGGCTTAAACTTCCCTCTTGGATCGACCGGTAATAGAGCCCTTACCGATTTGAGAACTAAATCGCCTTCATTAATTCCCCTGGGCTTCACCTTCTTGTTAAAAGCCCGCTCTATCCTTTTCGATAGAGTCGAACATGATACAACGCATTCAAACGACGCTCATCAAGTAACACCAACGAATCATATCCGCGTGGACCCAATCCGCTTCCGGACCTGCTTTCGAGCAAGATGCGCAGGAGGGTACTTCCATTCGATCTGTTGTACGCTTCCATCCCGTAAACTAGATGGTACGGGGTTGCCCCTGTGGCTGTTCTGATGGATGTTCTATATCCCCACAACGCGAAAGGGTATCTTCTCCGGCCACTCCTTGTAATTGTCAGACATCTTTCTCAATATAGTAGCCACCGTTTTGTTAGCGGCCTCCACTATTCCATTTGTCTGAGGTCGATATGGAGATGACTTATGATGCTTGATTCTATACTTTTCAAGTATAACGGTTGTCTCAGCTTGAAAGTGAGTTCCATGATCACGATGAACTCGTGCGGCACTGCACCGACGATGATGTCATTCTCGAATAAACTTGGCTACTTGCTTCGCATTTAGCACTTTGTAAGACTTGGCCTCTACCCACCTGGTAAAGTAATCAATAGCGACTAGGATATAACAATGCCCTCCTGTTCCAGAAGGGTTTACTTTTCCAATGATGTCGATTCCCCAGGTTGAGAAAGGCCAAGGTGACGTCATGGTGTATAGCATAGAAGGTGGTATATGTTGAATATTCGCAAATATTTGGCAATTGTGACAACACCGGACATATCCGCGACAATCTGTTTCCATTGTTGTCCAATAGTATCCTAACCTCATGATCTTCCGAACTAGTATGTGGGAGTTCATATGCGGCCCACATTCCCCGTCGTGGACTTCTTTCATGACCTTTTCTGACGTTGTCTTGTCGACGCATCGCAACAGACACCCCGTCGCCGTCTTCTTATACAATTGTCCATCGTTAGTTTTAACGAATTGGGCGGATAACATTCGCAATGCACGCTTTCCACGTGTACCGAGGTCCGCAGGTATTCTCCTCGCTTCTTTGAATCTCACAATGGATGCATACCAAGGTTCGCCGCTTTCCTCTCCATTATCGACGATTTATATAAGCTGGTGAAGACCTTCGTTCGACACACAATGGCATGCTATCCATATGATCGGGATGTTTATCAACGCCGCGCTTTGATAAAGGCGTCGAACTGATTTTCCTCCCTTGGGAGGTACACGTATCGCACCTCTTCGAAGAGTTTTTCTAGCTCTTCTATCTTAGCCTGGTAGGGTGCCAGGCTGCTAGTTTTGATCTTCCATGACCCCGTCACTTGATTGATGACCAAGGAGGAATCCCCGTGTACTGTCAACTTCATGACTCCTAACTTGTTAGCGCTCTGCAAACCAAGTAGGCATGCTTCGTATTCCGCGGCGTTATTTGTGACGGCGAAGTCCAATTTGATCGAAACTGGTACGTGCTCTCCTCTCGGTGGAATGATAAGGACACCTATTCCGCATCCCATGTTATTCGAAGCCCCATCGAAATATAGATCCCATGCATCATCTTCGACATGGACAATATCCTCATCTGGGAACGACCAAGTGTCAATAATGTCAGTTTCTTCGACTGGATTATCGGCCAGGAAATCGGCAACGACCTTTCCTTTTATCGCTTTCAGCGGCACGTATTTGAGATCGAATTCCGATAGGATGAGGGTCCATCTTGACATTCTGCCGTTTAGCACCGGCTTTTCAAACAAGTACTTGATGGGGTCCATTCTGGAATATACACTCACACTGTAGCTGAGCATATAGTGACGTAGCTTCTTCGTTGCCCAGACTAAAGCTAGGCATGTCTTTTCTAATGCCGTATACTTTGATTCATACTCCAAGAACTTTTTACTAAGGTAGTAAATTTCTCTTTCTTCTTTGTCAACGGTTTGTGCCAGCATTGCTCCCATCGTGGTATCTCAGAATCGTTAAATACAAGATAGAGGCAAGCCGCTACACAAAGCGATCGAGAACTCAAGGCGAGAAGATAACACTTCCTTTGTCTTGTCAAACGCAGCTTGGCATTGGTCATCCCACATAATATGCTCCCCAACTTTCAATTTCTTAAAAATTGGTTCGCAGATCATAGTTAATTTTGAGACGAAACGGCTTATGTATTGCACTCGGCCCAAGAAACCTCGAATTTCTTTCTCGGTTTTAGGATGGGGCATTTCCATAATGGCTTTAATCTTTGATGGGTCGATTTCGATGCCACGGTGGCTAACGATGTGACCCAAAAGCTTGCCAGAGGTGACCCCGAACGCGCACTTCTGTGGGTTTAATCTCATATTATACTTTCTCAACCTCTCGAAGAATTTTCGTAATGCCATCAAATGGTTATTACGTTCCTTCGATTTTACGATCATGTCATCGACGTAGACCTCTACTTCCTTATGAATCATATCATGCAACAACGTCGTTGTTTGTTCTCTCGTAAGTCGCACCTGCATTTATTAATCCAAACAAGATCACCGTGTAGCAATAAGTGCCCCATGGTGTTGTGAAAGCAGTCTTGTGCATATCTTCCTCGGCCATTTTTATCTGGTTGTAACCGGCGTACCCATCCATAAAGGATAATAATGCATGGTTAGCGGTATTGTCAACCAAGATGTCAATGTGAGGTAACGGAAAGTCGTCCTTTGGACTAGCCTTATTTAGATCACGAAAATCAACACAGACCCGAACCTTTCCGTCTTTCTTTGGGACCGGCACTACATTAGCTATCCAATCTGAGTATTCCGATACTTTGATGAACCCGGCCTTGAACTGTTTATCAATCTCTTTTTTGACTTTCAAAGACCACTCGGTACGCATTCTACGTGGCTTCTGCTTTACTGGTTTGAACCCTGGCTTGATCGGAATCTTGTGCTCTGCAATTTCCCTATCAATACCCGGCATATCTTTGTAGGACCAAGCAAATACATCTTTGAATTCATTCAACAATTCAACAAACCCTTTTTTTTTCTACGGGATCTAAGGTTGTTCCTATCTTAAGCTCCTGAGGCTCTAAGGTAGTCCCCACATTAACAACTTTGGTATCTTCGATTACCGAGCTTCTTAAGTCGTATTCTTCCAACCCTTTTACTAACTGGGGAGGCGGTTCCACCTCCTCCTCTTCTTCTTCCACCTGTCTATCCTCGACCTCATTCTCAACGTTATTAAAACAATCAATTGAATTGCAATATAAATGAGACAAGTCGTAAGCAAACTGATTCATCTTATTATTGATTTGAAATCGCGCAAATTGCGTTAACATTTGGGGCCAACCGATCGAGGTCGTTGGCGAGATAGGAGCAAAGATTCGGGACAGCCCCTAATGCCAAAGACTAGGGGAAGGTACGGAAAAGGAAAGATCGGGAAGGGTATCTTCGACACCTAAAACCCTAGACTTAGCCTCAGGACTTATGTCGACTCGACTAGACTCGACTCGACTTAATCGTCATCGTGCTTGAACATTTGCCCTTCTCCAATGGTCATCTTGAAAATCGAACCCTTGTTGTCGGTCCATTTCAAGGTTTTCCGCCATCCAGATGTTTTCCTCTGAGGATGTACATCAGTAATGAGGGTAGATGGATTGAAACAATCACTCCTTACGATCATGTTTACCAAGACTTCGTTTGGTATTTCCGGCTTCTTTTCCTCTCCAAAGAGGAGACCCATAGCTTTCCCATCTTCGATCGGAACAGACTCCTTCTTTATTGTAGCTACTGCCATAATGTCTTCGGGAATATAGAAACAATCACGGAATACTTCGATTCCGGGACCAGCTTGTTGGCCTTTGAGTTGAACAAAGGTTCGGGAAGTCTAAACTCGGCATTTCCTCCCTGGCTTTCACAAAGTGGCCGTTTAGAGTTAGCAAGTACGGCCCCATCTTGATGTCTCGGTCTTCGATCGAGACTCTCTTTCTCGTGGAGTATTCTTCAGTTGGCTCATACCCAAGCCCGTATCTTGTCCCCTTAGGCACCGGCGACTTCAATTGAATGCGTTTTCCTTCTGGGGTACATGGAGTACCCGAAGTACTTTTCGGTCTTGAAGATTGTTTTACAAACACGGATTCCCGTATATAAGTCCATATTCGGTGCCTCGAAAGTGGACTCAATTGCGTTTACTACCTCGAAACCACAAGACTCAAAGGCGGTATTATCAGTTTGCACTTCGGAAGTAACATCTCCTCCCATCACAATTATAGGAGTAGCATCGATGGTCACTACCTCTCCCTTGAGAGGGATTTTAATCTTGCGATGGAGGGTAGAAGACACGGCTCCAGCTGTGTGAATCCATGGTCTCCCGAGCAAAATGTTGAAAGATGAGGCAACATCTATCACTTGGAAATTGACCTTGCGCTCCACCTTTCCCACATTCACGCTTAAAGTGACGAGTCCGGACACTCGACGCACTGTGCCATCGAAAGCCCGAACCGTTTGCGTAGTGGGTGCGAAGTCGCTTTTCTCGAGTCCCAAAATGAAAGCGGTCCGTAGTGGGAGAACATTAACTGCAGACCCGTCGTCGACAAGGGTCATTGGGAGTCGCTTATGATGGCATTCTACCGTGATGTACATAGCGAGACAATGTTGTGGCCCAAATGAGGGCAGGTCTTCATCAGAAAAAGTTATGGCATTAGTGAGCCGAGGTTGGTTTTGAGCAACAAATGAGACCACGTCATATGGAGTAATGTGCGGTGACACGGTCATATTCATTAAGGCTTGAAGCAGAGCTTGTCGATGTTCAAACGAGCTCAACATTAATTCCCAGATGGAGACATCTGCCTTAGTCTTTTGTAACTGCTTGATGAGGGAGGCCTCTGAGGTCGACCCTTCACCAAGAGCCCGGACTGAGGTGGCCTCCTTGGTGGGTGTCTTACTTGGACTGTCTCCAAAGATAGAGACATGGTTTGCCTTCTCGACACGATAGGGACGTCCCGATCGAGTCAAATGATTAGATTCGAGGACATCTTTCCTCAATTTAGAAATTTCTTCCTGAGTTCGGGGAATAATCGCACCTTCGGTGAGATAGATATCGTCTTCATCGTCAGCCCAGACCCCATTAATTTCATTCTCACTTCGGAGAATGTATGGTGTGCAATCGATAGCAAAATCCCCAATTCGAACTTCGTTCTTAGCTTGAGGGATATACTCAGAGCAGCTTACATAGACTTTCCCCACGAAAAACCCAGTGAGATGGCAGATGGGTTGTATTAAGTGAGATACATCGGTATTGTCTTCGACGAATACTGCATTGGCATGGTCGCCAAAAGGATTGTTCAGGTTGTTAGGTCGGACGGTGGGGATGGGGAGCGACCCATTCTCGATCATGTCTTGGATTTCATGTTTAAGACGGTAACAATTTTCGGTATCATGACCTTTTCCTTGATGATAAGCACAGTAGGCGTTTTGCTTATACCATTTACCCTGTCGATCCGCAAGCGGGTCCGGAGTTGGACCAATTGGGTTCAGTTTCCCTTGGGCCGAGAGCCTTTGGAGGGCGTATGCATAGGTACACCAGATGTCAGTGAACGCTCTTGGCCCATGGCGTTGCGATCCCTTAGGAGCTCCTCCCAAAAGACCGATGGCTTGGATATGATTGCGTAACCGGATGCCTTAGCTTTGGAAGGAGGCACCCCGATACCCTTTTGGCTTTTCACCTCGAAACGAACGAACGTCGTCCTCAATTTTTCTTCCGACTCGAATAAGGTTCTTGAATGAGCCGAAATGTTGATATTTGATAGCGTCACGGTAGACAATGTCGAAGATTTTTGATGAACTTATCTACCATTTCGCCTCCTCTCGGCCTTTTGGCCAACTTCACGCTTTCAGCACACGGTTGAGGAATTCAAGAAATCCTCCTTATCCTTCGTGTCATTACCTCGAGTGTGCGCACGAGTCCGAATCTCGGCATTATCAGCAAAGTGTTTGCAGAACTCCACCGCTATATCTTCGAAAGTGGGGAAATTCTTAAGCTCAAGGTCAGAACCACGCCTTCAGGTGTTCTCCTAGGGATTGAGCAAAAATGTGGGGCAACATCTCAGCAGGTACCTCTTTCAACGCAAGGTACTCCTTGTAGGAACGGATATGTTGCAATGGATCTTCCGTCCCTTTGAACTTTGGGATATCAGTTAGGACAAAATTGGTTGGTAGCTTGTCCTAGACCGGCATGTACCCTCTGGCATTCTCATAATGCACATTTTCCCATCGGGATAGCTTCAACTGTTCCTCTATTAGTCGGAACCTCTTTTCGAATTTAGTTTCCGGAGGCGGTGGTATGGGAGCTTCCACCGCGATCTTGGCTTCCACAGCCGTCAAGCGTTCCATCATTGCGACCAAAGTGTCGTTAATCTGCTTCAGTGCCTCTGCGGTAGTCATGCTTCTTGTTTGTAGCGGCCTTTCTACAATAAAATCCCGAGCGAGTATCGCTATCGAATCAAAATCCCCGCACAAACAGACTCGACTCATAACAACATGACGGACTCCATGCGACTCGATATTGGGCTTAGACCCGGAGAGCGAGCAATTGGCCCCCCTCGGTTTGGGTCATACACGACTAGGGACGGTTTTTCAAACCTAAAAACTGGCTATAACTTGACATGGATCCTACGAACGAACTATTCTGGCTCGTTGGAACGGGTCCTAACCGCGATACACACGTGGCTTGGGTTTTAGACTCAACGTGATCATAAATCCGACATGACAAACCCGTGTTCAAACCAGACATGGCTCTTGGGCTTTGTGACAAACGCCCTAGGTGGCCTAGTGGGGACGTTTTGGTGGACTGACTTGGACCAAATGGTCGACTTTCATGACTCAGACCCAAAGATCGGTTTAGGTGACTCACTTGACAAGTGTTCTAACCAAACAAAGGCTCACTCGAGCCTAAGGGTGGACTAGCTCGCCTATATCGAGCAAGCAAAAGCCCAACTCGACTAACCCGACCCCACTGACTCAAACACTATTCTAGGTTTGGGTTGGACCTGGGATACAGTTCATCGAAATTTGAAATCGAGAAGGATTGAATTGATTTTTAAAATGGGCAGCACTTCGGCTTGAAAGAAGGTTCAAAATTTCGAAATAGAGGGCCGAAATTTTTGAAAAGAAATGGACTTGAAAAAGAATCAAATTTTCGAAGGAAAAAGAAGATGGATTTGAAAATGCTATTTTGAAAACATGACCCGGGATTCACATAGCATGTAATCATTCGCATTTCAGGGATGCAATGCATGAACTAGACTCTTCTAAGTCTCGGTCAGTCCTCTAAAATGGGTCTATGCCAGTGAAACCGCTTTGTCGGGGAGTCCACAAACCGTCATATGCCCGTAGCAATATGCCTCGTATGCAGCTGCCTACCTCCACGGAATCACCTTGATACTTAAATCGGACATAGTGGACATCAATATCCTCCCTTGGAATTAACCTAAGAGATTCTTTGGCCCGCCTAAAGTCTCGGGGGTTTATGCATGATTAACATAAAAAAAATGTGACAACAATCCTAATAGCCATCTTACACTTTTCAAGTTTCACTGTCCCCAGCAGAGTCGCCAAATTGTGGACCATGGAAAAACGCTCCACTCAAATGCTTTTTCAAAACATTTTTAATTTTAAAAGAGTCGCCACTAAATTTTTAAATGGAATTTAGAAACCAATTTTAGAGATTTGAATTCGTGTGACTTTACGTGTTAGGAAGTTAATTTAATTTCATTAAAACAACACCCAACCCCGCCCGTTGCAATAACGGTCTCTACTAGGTGAAAGATGGCTATTTCGGAAAGATATCACATGCGTATGCAACCATTGAATTTAAATCCTATCATGCGAATTTCATTCTAAGTCGTTTAAAATGCATTTAACTTCGTCGAAGTGGTTTAGCATGTGAGATTCATTGATTAAACTAGAAAAACACATCCAAAGAGAGGAATAGGAAGGCTTACGCTTAGCATAAGATGTATTAACAAACATTAGTGGTTAGCTCATACATACAATATAAATTATAAATAATGTAAATTAAAATCTAAAACATAAACTAATTAAACTAAGGATTAATCAAACAAAGTCAAACAAGGAAGCAAATTAAAACACAAAACCTGGACAAACCCGTGCACTGTACGGATCTGAAATTTTCGAAATATGTCAGAATTGACCCGTGCACTGCGCGGGTTTTGAATTAATACATTGCTAATTACGAAATAAATACTAAATCAATGCAATAAATTACGAAAATCTACCTAAATTAAAATTACAAATTATAGGTCTGGAAAATCATAAAAAATCAATTTTTATATGGTTAAAAATAAATACACGTAAATTAAATAAACTCGATTTATTAAATTGCCCTATTCCAACACGAGGATATATAAATGAGACGGGGTGTACGACCGACCGATATGGCGGATTTCTTTCCCACCTCAAGTCAACGCGGGTGCCGGAATGGTACTTTAACTCATACTCAAACTATTCTAGTTTCGGTATTAGTTAGACGATGTTAGACAACGGTTAGTAAATAAACAATAAAAAAACGAAATAAAAAGGAGAGAAGGGAGTTTTAATGCACCCTCAACCTACATGTATCGTTGACACCGTCTTGGGTCGTAATCGATCGTAGATTTTATCTCGAGGGGCCGTCGTCGATGAAGACAATTGAAATTGAATTTTGAAATCACGAAACAAACACGTTCAAAAGGCAGACTTGAGCAGCGATTTTCAATCGCTCACCACGACTTCGTTTCTCAACGATTTTTCAAACCGAAAGATGTTTTGGAAACTAGAAAGACTGAATTTTTTGAATATGGAAACAAACCAGAAGTTTTAATAGGATTTGTACACGAGAATCAAGGCCAAAGACCACAACAGAAACTCGAAAACAAGATTTGTGTCCCTGTTTTCGAGCGGCTGTCACGGCTTTAGTTTAGGGTTTTTTTGGACGATTGATGGCTGTTATTTGCAGTATGTTGTGGGGATAACTTAGAGGAATGAATGTATGGTGAAGGGGGGGTATTTATAAGGAGTTTCGAAGGGTAGAAGTAGGGCAACAAGCAGTCGGGCCTGTTTCGCATAGCTGTTGTCCATTAGCTAATTCGTGGGGTTTTTAGGGTTTGTATGGGAGGTTTTCTTGGTGGTTAAGCTAAGGTAATACGGGTAGGATACTAGGGTATGGTGTAGGGTTAATGGGCACGGGTTTGGTAGCTGTTTGGAGAGGGTTTTGGGCTCGGGATTGAGCACGCAAAACAGGGGGGGGGGGGCTGCTTGTGTTGCGGGCTGTTTGTGGAGTATTTGGGACGAGAATTGGATGGGTTTTGTGGTGTTCTAACTGGGGTTGAATGGGTAGAGGCCTAGGTTGGTTAGTGTACTCGAGATTCGTGCCAACTCGTAAAGAAAACGGGCTTAAAAACCGAGCTATAAACGAGCTCCAAAACGCGTGGTTGAAACGAGTTTTAAATTTTCAAATTCGATTTTTCAAATAAAATAGCACATTAAAATAAATGATTTTTCAAATCAAAAAATATATTTTATTTTCAATAAAATAAATTTAAGAAAATAAATTCAAATTAAAATAATAAAATGAATTCACTTAAAAAAGCTTTAATTTAAATATCATTTAAATTAATAAAATACTCCGTCGACAACGCTCATTTCACATCGTAAAACGAGCCCAAATAATGACAATGACAACTAAAGAATACATGTGTCCTATCATCATCGGGTGTTTGTCGGGTTTTCTATAAATTCCAATATCGACAGATATGGGTATCTACATGTTCATTGTTAATACCCATAGTTTGTGCATAATCTTGTGCTTTGTCCCTTGTCATTAGTCTAATACAAGCTTTTAGTCTTAATCCCTTCTCTTGGGTTCTACCCTTACTTCCCTTTACTACTATTCTTATTGCTTAGTGTAGAGTCGAGTTTGGTTTATAAATTTCTAATTTGGTAGCTTAATTCTAGCATTTACGACACCTAGTTTTTTAACATAATCAAATTTTGGCGCCGTTGCCGGGGAAGGGCAACATAGCTTAAAGCTTGAGTTGTGAAATACATGTTTAGTTGTTTTTATCTTCTTTTTGTTGTTAGAGGTAAGTGGAAGTTCTAATTTGTTTGTGTAGTGTCAAGGTTTATGAGTAGTTCCCCACAAGGTGGTGAATTCACTCCCATTGAAGAAGACTCATTTGGGGCATACTCTTGGTTGTTTACAAACCCGTGGTATCGAAGACAACCTAGGGAAACCCAAGTTGAAGAAGAACCACTTTCGGTAAACCCCATTGAATTAGAATATCCTAGAATGGCGAACGATAATAGAACCATTCGTGAGATAAGAGCAAGAAACTACGATGAACAACCATTATGCATCACATACCCTCCCTTGGGAGCAAATGCCAACTTTGAACTTAAAGGCTTTTTCATTCACAACTTACCCAAATTCCACGGGCAAGCGGGAAATGATCCTAACCAGCACTTATCGGAGTTTCACATGATGTGTGAAGGAGCCATCCCAAATGGAGTGACGGAGGACCAATTCAAGCTTCGTGCCTTTCCGTTTTCCTTGATGGATGCAGCTAAGGATTGGCTTTTCTATCTCACTCCGGGGTCCATAAGTACTTGGAAAGAGATGAAAGCGGCCTTCCTTGAGAAATTTTATCCCGACTCACGCCACAACCGTGCAAAAAAGGCAATCACCACCATAGAGCAAGACCATGGGTAAACCTTGTATGAATATTGGGAAAGATTTAAGAGGTTAGTGGCTCAATGCCCATACCATGGGTTGAGTGGAGATGACCTTCTTGTTAACTTTTATGAGGGTTTAGGCCAAGAAGATCAAAGGATGATAAATTCCGCCACCGGGGGAGTTTTGGAGAATTATTCCATAGCGGATGCGAAGGAGATCATTGAGAGACTTGCCTCAACCATAAGAAATTATGGTAGAAGTCAAAGGGGATTAAGAAATACATCTTCAATGGGAACCTCCTCCTCTTCTACTCAACATCTTGAGCAAAGTGTGAATGACCTAACTCACCTAGTGAAAAACATGATAGGAAACACTCCAAACAAGGAAGGAAGTCAAAGGAATCAAGTGGAATGCAACTATCGCCAAGGTCCTCATTTGGAGGAAGCTTGCCCCATTATGATAGAAGAAGGAATTGGGGTGGAAAATGTGAGTGCAATGGGTTATGGAAATTACAATGCTAGGAATCCTTCCGGGGGAGGATATTACAATTATGACCCTAATGGTAACACCTACAATGTTGGGACTAGAGACAACCCTCGTCTTGGTTGGGGTGGTGACACTTCCAAAAGCTTTGTTAATGGCCAATTAAATCACTTGAGAGACCAAAATTCCCGACAAGGTCAAGGTTCCAATTTTCAAGGAAATAGGAATGGCAATTCCAACAACCAAGGTCGAAACCAAAGCCAAGGTCAATCATTCTAATTGGCAACCAAGGTAACAACACCAATTCTCAAAAGGAACCAAGTGTTCAAGACTTGCTTAAGAATATTTTGCAAGAGCAAGTTAAAACAAACAAGAGGTTTGACAAGATTGATGCCGAGGAGTGTTAGTGATGCCAAGGTTGCCAACCTTGAGGTTGAACTTGGACAAATTGCCCAAGAACTTGCCAAACAAAACCAAAGGAATTCCACTTCTATTCCCTCCATTACATTCCCTCCTAGGTAAAATGCTAGTGCTATGACATTGAGTAAGGGGAGAACTTTAGAATCTCCTCCAAAGAAGAAGAGAAGGGCCAAATCACAAGAAAGGGTCATTGATGACACGGCTATCGCAACCCTATCAAAGATAAAACCTAACGGTCTCAACTAAAATGTAGCAGAGGCAGTCGAGTATCGAATCCACAGGGAGGTAATGTAATTATAGCTGTCTAATCCTAGTCCTATGGTAACAAATGGGGGTTGTTTAAATTTGGTTCTAAACTACGAAGTTTGAAAGGAAGAGAAATAAAGTAAAAAGTAGTAAAGGCAATAAAGTATGATTAAACTATCAAGAAGAGAGGGACATGTCGGGAATTCGGTTCACTACGGTAGTCCAGTGACTCAGCTGTAAATGATTCAGACGAAGTAATGTGAGATGGATGTTAAAAGGTCCTTTCGGTCCACTTTCTATCCTAAAATACCACTAACTTAACTTTCGTCCTCATTAGGGTAGTCTATCGTTTATAGCAGTTTATTTAGTCCAATCTTTCGATCCAGGATTAATTTTAGCCAGATTAAAGGGTGACATAGAAGCGTGCACTCAACTAGGTCGGAAATTACAGTTAAATTGCTATAGTGACAGAGTCTCGTAGTTAATTCATCTAATTCATTCACTACATCGTCACATTTCTACCGCAGATCCCCTAATCCCAACATGAAGGGGTTTAGCTACTCATATTCTTAATTAAACTAACAGCAATTAACCCTAATTGCCTCTCAAAACTCTCGACAAAACCGAGACAACCAAACTGAGAAACAGTTTGTGTCTCTCTCGAAATACCATTCGTTTCCCCTTCAAGTCTCCATTAAAATTCGAGTTTCTTAATCCTAATTAACCATATAACATCCATCTACGTATTATACAAAGATTCACGAGCCAAATTGACCTTGAGAGTACACGAATCCCCTCGAAAAACAGAGTGTCATACACTCTGTTTTCGCGGCTTTTCTTGTCTGTCCAGTTCTGTTTGTGCTCATTTTTCGTGCCCAATAACTCAGAACGAGCGTGGTTTGTTTTAAGATCTTTGTTCTACTCTCTTTATAGTTTTTAAAACATCTTTTAAATCTAATTTTCACCAAGAAACGAGTGAGAAATTGCAGTTTGAAAGTTGCTGTCCAGATTTACCAAAAAACGTGTTGTTGCTTTGTTCCTTCGTCGACGACGGCCTCTCGAGATAAAATCTACGATCGATTATGACCCAATATGGTGTCAACGATACATGTAGGTTAAGGGTGCATCAAATTCTCCTCTTCTCCCTTTTATTTCGTTCTTTTATGTTTGTTTTTTATAGTTTGTTTTGTATATTGTTTATCGTTATGCATCGTTTGATATCGTTAATTATGAAACTAGTTTAGTCTGAGTATGAGTTAAAGTACCACCATGAACACCCGCATTGACTTGAGTTGGGAAAGAAATCCGCCAGATTGGTCGGTCGTATCCCCTTCTCATTTACATATCCTCGTGTTCAAGGGAGGGCATTAATAAAATGAATTTTAACTTTGTTCCTCGCTTTTGACCCCTCGCTCGTTTTGCTCAATTCAGCCTGCCCTAGGACCCTTTGCATGTTAGTTAAACCTCTTATTGTTAACCTATGATTCAATTAGATGAATTTAGACTGATTTAATAACCTAATTAGACATGTTAGGTGGCATCGACATAGCTTTTAAAATCGATTAACAATTCTATAACTTAATTGAATACATCTCTCTTTTCACTTGATTTCTCGCTAGCATAGGAGTGCGTGATTAGCACCTTCCTATTAACACTCGACGAGTAAGCGTTAATCTTGTAATATTGTGACCTAATTGGACCCTTTATTAGGCCGTGTAGAATGCACATTCACGCGATATCTTCTCAATCGATCAACGTCGTTTCTAACTTGTTTTCTAACTCGTTTTCTAACTCGTTTCGCAATCATTTGATCTTACTAATGAACCTAACCTAGGAACTAGGGTGGCCGTGGCTTGGCCGTGAGGGTGGCCGTGTTTTTTGTCATTCTTGCTTCGTTTTTTTATATCATTTGTTTTTTGTTGTTTTGTAGCTTGTAATTTATAGTTTGTTTATCGAGTTGTAATTTTCAAGTTTGTTTTACTTTTATCGAGTCAAAACCTCTTCAAAAACCTTACTCTCATTTGGTTAGATGGTTGTGCTCCAATTCATGTAAGAGCGTAGTAAATCGCATGTTGTTTAAAGCGACATGGCCCGATTTATGCTAATGCATGCTTTGGTGTGTGACCTAATGTCTAATTCGATAAGATTAAGCGAAAGCACGCACTACGGGGAGTGACCTAAGGCCGTGAGTCATGTAAGCCGTGGGCCACCCCTTGTGCACGTTTACCTAGGCCAAATTGGTCGTGTAGGGTGTCGTATATGGTTTTGTGTATAGCGTTGTATTTTAGATCGAGTTGTATCTTTAATTTCTTGATGTGTCGACATGAAATGCCTGGGTTGTAATAGGATAGATCCCAACGGCTCCCCCATTCCCCTTAAGACTTGTTTGCTTTGTTTTGTATGTTGTTAGATTAATCAACCCACATGCTTCTACAACTTTGACAAAGTTAGTTTAGTTGCATCTAAATCGACCTAGAAACCTCACATGTTAGGGTTTTAAAAGGATGTTTGCATATCATATATCATAGTAACTACGACCTTGTTTAAAATCCGATACTTGACTTAGTAGAGGCCGTTATTGACGGGCGGGGTTAGGTGTCCTTATGGGCTTCCTAACACGTACCCTCACCCCTTACTCAAAATCTATGGTTTGTGGATCCGTCTAAATACCATTGGATTACGAGAGTCATTCAAATCGAGTGATATAGAGTACAAGTCTTTATCTTTAATCACTCGTAGTCGATTGGCTTTATGCTTTTCGATGAAAGGTGTAAAGTTGACTTGAACGGTTCCAAGTTCCAATAAAACTTGGTGGCGACTCTAATTTGTCTTAATTCGATTTGAAAGAACCTCGAGTCGATAATGCCCCTTGTGGATCCCGCGGACGCAGCTCCTGCGGGCGTTGTCCACAGTTTGGCGACTCCGCTGGGGGAAAGAGGACTAGTTACACTTTGTTTCTAGGGTCTTTTCCTCCGAGGTGAAACTTGAAAAGAAAGTATTGGAAAGTAAAACATTACTCGTAGTGCTACGATTCATGCATAAACCCTTAAGGACTTTTCCCGGGCCGTCCCAGCGCTTCTTTGTGACGCGTGGGGGGCGACGTCCCACTATGCCAGGTGCTTGCACATTGCTTGCTTCCGCTCCGCCTCTTCGTGGTTCTTGAGGGTGAGTGAGCTCTTCTAGGTACTCTACCTAAAGGCCCCTATCCTATTAGACCCGAAAGGATGGAGGGTATAGACCTTCTTATAGAAGACTTGCCGAGACTTAGAAATGTCTAGGAGCATACATCCTTATAACATGAGAATGACAATGTGCCATGTGAATTTCCCGAGTCTTTTCAAATTTTCCATATCAATTTCAAAGCCGAACTTTTGAACAACTCACTTTCAAAATAGCATGATTTTAAAAACCCGGAATGCTGCCCAAATAGGACTAGACTTTTTTTGGCCCAAAATGAGCTTTTATAGCTGGCATGCTGCCCATTTCAAATCTCATTTTCAAATCAATTCTTCATTTTTCAAAATCAATCCAAAAATGTTTCTCGAACCTTGACCGAGCATGAAGTGCGTCGAGTCGTGTCCGTGTCCTGGCCGTGTTGGGCTAGGCGTGTTTTGTCCCAAGTCTCTAGAACACGACCTTGTTAAGTCACCTAAGCTCACCTCTTGGGATTCGAGTCATGTTGGTCTACCAATTGGTCCGGGATAGTCCACAGAAACGTCCAAGCTAGGCCATTTTGGGCGTTTCACTTAAACCTATGGGCTATGGTTGTCCAATCACGGGTTTAGTCACACCGAGTCCAGTTTAGAATCGAGTTATGATGGCTTGGGTCATGTC
Organism: Silene latifolia; assembly: GCF_048544455.1. Lineage (NCBI taxonomy): Eukaryota > Viridiplantae > Streptophyta > Magnoliopsida > Caryophyllales > Caryophyllaceae > Silene > Silene latifolia. The sequence goes on along the minus strand of NC_133538.1, from coordinate 197,244,404 downwards.
ATTTTGTCGAGTCTAAAATGAATCGATGTCTAAATCCAACCGTGAGTCGAACCATTTGGTTAGCTCAGTCTTAAGTCGAGTCTTTGTTTGAGTCAAGCTGGTGTCGTGTCCTTAAGTGTGCAGGGGCTCTTACATTTGAATATTGACTCAGTTAGGGGTTTTCTTGTAGAAAGGCCGCCAAAAACCCGACTTCAAGCAATGGAAGATGCTGTAAACAAACTCACTGAGGCTGTAAACCTCATGAGAGCCAGAATGGATGTGATCGAATCAAAGCTTGGCGAAGATTCCTCTTCATCTACCCCACCTTTGACTGATCTAGAGAAACGGTTCAAGTTCATTGAGGACCGTCTGAAACTCTCCCAGGGGAAGAACATCCACTATGAAAATGCTAGGGCCTATGCCCCGGTTCAGGATAAGTTGCCCACAAACATGGTACTCACTGATATCCCAAAGTTTAAGGGCACAGAAGATCCAGTCCACCATGTTAATGTTGGAGCTTGTGTCCTCCACAAATTAGTGTGATAACATTTGTAAATCTCTTACAGGTTCACAAGGGTATACTTCGTATTTTAATCAGTTGATTAACGATTACCTAATAACGGTTGGCTTGCTAGAAAGTTTGATGTTATTATCATACAGATGGCGGTGATCAACTGGTCCCTAAAGGTCACACCTATAGGATGTGTTTGAGAGATGTGGTTATAGAAATATAATCACATTGATGCCTTATATGACTAAACAGTTAGTCAATGTGTTGATGAGACAATTATTTAATGAAGATTAAATAATATTAGTTGAGACGAATTAACTGTCAATTCGTAAATTGAATATAATAAGTTATATTTAATTAAATGTATGTAATGTTAGTTTGGACGAATTAATCAGTTAATTCGTAATTAAATGTAATCGGTTATATTTAATATCAACAAGATGAATGTGTCATAGTGGTAATAGTGAGGGTACTCAAACCAAGAGGTCATGGGTTCGATCCTCACTAGATGACAATTTATATTTAACACATTTTTACATTTTTGGAAACCGAAAATAAGGAATTAAAACTCCTTATTGTTTCGGTAATTGGGCCGGAAATTAGAGGATGAAAAATCCACCCTAATCTACCCTTATACACGGTTTAAGAGGGTGAGATGGGTGAATTCATTCTAACCTAATTTTTGCCCTAACTCAACCTTGCCTCCTCTCATCGAAAAAAAACACAAAAAACCTAAAAATTAATCAGTTAATTTTTGGATTGATTCTAGCAAAATTAAAGGGCATTTCTCATATCGTCTTGGGTGCAACTGATAGGAGAATATCATTGCGATATTGTTCATAGGCCATAAAAGCTAGGACCGAAATTATTTCTTAATCCTTTACGTTTTGTTTATGCATTTTAGTTTTATGACTCGTAATCATCACTTTATAATTCGTTATAATCCTTAAAAATAAAGGGATGCATACAGATAAATCCCACAAGTGGTATCAGAGCCAAGGCCACGAATTTTAATTTTGATGATTCTCATAAAATTGTTTGTAAACAATAATTAGGGTTTGTGAAAAAATATAATCGGCTTTTTTTTTGAGCCGTGGAATTTTTTTTCGTTTCCATCGTTCACGGATGAACAAGATATTTTTAAAAAAAATTCTTTTTTTTCTTTCTTTCGGTTTCTCCCGAAAAACCGATTAAAGTTTTTTTTGCTACTGTTTTTTTTGTTTATGCCGATTTGAAAAGCATCCGAGAAAAGAATTTTTTTCCTCGTTATCGCTTCACGTGGTTACTGTTCACAGAGGACAGATTTAAAATAAAAATTTTTTTTTTCTTGTTTCGGTTTTTACAGATAAAACCGTGTACAAAATAAGGAAAGCTGTTTTCTGTTTTTAGTTTAGCCGTGGTGAAATTATAAAAAAAAAATTTTTTTTGGTTTTTTTTTACTGTTCAGCCGAGACCAAAAAGAAAAAAAAGGATTTTGTTTTTTTTTTTGTTTTGGCCAATTTTGTTTATACATTAAATTTATAATGTATGATAATTTTTGTGAAGCGGTTCACAAAATTTAAAGATACCTAATTATTTTAAAGCAGTTTAAAATATTGATGGATTAAATTCATATTACAAGTTTAATATGAATTAAGTTTGAAATTAATGTGATTAATTGAGGAATTGTCACTTAATTTGTTAATTTAAATAGGTGGTTTGGATAAATTAATCAACATAATTAAGGAATTGTGTCATGTATGTTTAATTTATTTTTAGTTGATGCATTTTATTTTTGTTGAATGAATCGTTGAATGAATTTATTTACGTATTTTTGCAATCGGTTGTAATTTGTAATACTTAGTGTGGCCTTAGTCAAATTATGTTTTCGTAATGAAGGAAACATAATTTTTTATGTAATTATGAGATCTCGTATCTCCTTTTATTTTTCTTTAGTTTTGGGTTTTGAAATTAGAATGTAATAAATAGGTTTATTATGTAATTTATTTATTGTAATTTCAAAGAAGACTAAAGATGGAGACTGGAGCTCACTCCCTCTACATGGATCAAGATGGAACATCGAGACAAGCTTCTCGGGTCCAAGGATGGATTCCAAACTTGTATTTAATGTTCATTTTGATAGAATAGGCCACACTAGGACTTTATTATTGTTTTTACGTTTTCATTCCTATTGCTTTTCATTCACATGATAGTTTATGCATCATATTCCGCCTAAACCAAACCACCAACTACTAAAATGCATGAAAATTGACACATATAGGTTGTATGTTAGTTTTCATAGACATACAGATGTCACATGTTTATTAAGCCATCACCTTAGTTTATTCATTCACGCATGCTACATATTAGTTCACTTAAAATGAATTAAAATTAAGTTGATGGGATCTTCCTCTAAAACGGAAATTGAGATTAGTCTTTATAAGGGCAAACAACTATGAATCCCTTCTTCGTCGGTAGGCATAATATGACCCCTTCTACGTTGGGTAAGTAGTTTGTGTTGACTTAGTTTATCTCAACATTATAGTCCGAAGAGTTTCTCGTGATTATGATGGACTAAAGATAGAATTTACAGAAATTTATCGGCCAAGAATTCTAACGGTAGAATTAGCTAAAAGGTTAGCTTATCAATTTACAGATAATTGAGTCTTGGGATCATTTATATTATTCTTGAGGAAGGTTAATTGTATAAATGTTTTGAGTGTTCGCGTTATGACAGTAGTTCATTAGACTTAAAAATATAAACGATGCACATGCTTATTATTTATTCTTCTTTTCGCAGTGTAGAACACGTTTATTTTACTGTTACAACAAAATGTCTGGAAATAACGCAATCCAAATGCCTAGTGCCACACTTGATCGCGCGTCCTGGCTTAAAGTTTTTATGGACCAAATGAATAAGTTCACACGTCTAAAAAACGACGTGTCCAACTTTGCGGACTGGGAGGCAAGATTACTACGTATAGGCGCCATTGCTTGACGGTAAGCTCGTGTACTTAAATGAGCCAATACCGGTAAAACCCAGCCCCAATGCGAGAGTCAACGAGTCACTCTCTTATAGTGACTTCGTTATGGAAGCGGGTGCGATAAAGAACGTACTCATCTTTGCAATGGAAACCAATTTGCAGAGACGCTTCATTGCCCAAGGTGCGAACAAGATTTTCACCACGCTCACTAACGAGTTCTCGAAAGCACTGAGGATCGTTACTTATGAGCATACCTGTCGCTTGTTTGATGCGAAACTCCAAAAGGGCCAACCGGTTAGCCCACACATTCTTAACATGATTGAGAATGTCGAGAAGTTGGAGGCACTTGATTGCAAAATCAGTGAGAGCATTGTCATTGACCGAATGCTTCATTCTCTTCATGATGGTTTTGCCCTTTTCAGGGCGAACTACTACATGAATGACTTGAAAAAGAGTCCTCATGAGCTACACTCCCTTCTCGTACAGACCGAGAAGGATATGAAATTGAGTGGGAGCATGAAGCAGGATGTTCTCACGATTACCAATAAGGGTAAAGGTAAGGGCAAGGCTCATGGCGACCTAGCTGTAGGTAAGCGAAAGTTTAAAAAGCCAGGAAACGGTAAGAGTGGGCCTGGTGAGACTAGTGGCTCACAAGGCAAGGGAAAGAGCAAGGGCGGTGACATTGAGTGCCACCATTGTCACAAGACTGGACATTGGAGGAGGAATTGTCCCGTGTACCGTGAGGACATCAAAGCAGGTGTAGATACCCAGTATCTGCTGAAAATCCAACAAACACCCGATGATTATCGGACTACAACATGTTTTGGGATCGCAGCGTTTGATCGACAGTTTGTGTACAACTTTACGTCGAAAAACTTAAAACGATTTCGAAAAACAAAACATTTCTAAAACATTTCAAAAATACCCGTAGTGTTTAATGCACGGCGACGGGGTCACGATGACACTAACTAGAGTCAAAACCGACACCGGACCAAAAACCGACTCAAAAATTCAAATCCCGACTCCAACAACGAGTCAAACCGAGTCAACCACAGAAACAAAATATCTCAAAGCCTTCTATGCTAAGTTTTCCCGGATTCATGTTGGTCAAGTACCAAACATGTGACTACAAAATCTGGTATAGAACAAATCATGATTGCGTTTGTTGTGATAGTGACAACACAACTCGAAGTGCCGCGACGTGGCTCGCGCCTCTTTGAGCAGCCCAGGTGGCCACGTCGCTCAAAACTCACACAACCACTTATTCTCCTATAAATACCCCTCAAATGCCACCCATTTGATACTTACGCGAGTGTCCGCCCCCTCTTTTCTCCCTTAAAATTCTCGACTCAACTTCTAAAGTTACAATCCGACGCGTGTTTACGATCTACCGATCGTAAGCACAAGTCTTACACATTGTTTTGTACCGTCATCGTGCATTAAACCACTTGACCCACCACTTCGACCACTACACCATCACTAAACTTTTAAAACACTCTTTACTTACCAAAACGGTTTTAAACCGAATTTTTTGCGATCAAACAAGTTGTTACACTTACGTCGGTCACTCGCCATAACCAAACATGTAAGTATGAGGGTGTAAAAATCCTCTTTTATTATGTTTTCATTTGTTTCATGACTTTAACATGCTAAAACATGCATAACATGAACCAAAACATGGGATAAACTAGCCAAAACCGATTTTTGGTCTGAGGCAGAAGCCCCTTAGGTCGCCAAATGGCTTGCGCCTAAATGGGGTACTCCGACCAGAGATCAACCGTGTTTGTTCTCGTCATTTCCTTTTAATTCACTTTCATATTTGTAATCGGTTTTCACCATTTCAAGTATTTTCGAAACCTTTTTGTTTTATTTCACATGTTTTAACCATAAAACATTAGTCACCCTTGGTTCTTCATACCATGACGGTTAAATTCGTGTTTCGGTGATAATATTTGGTTAATGACATTTAAAAGGTATTTTAAAGCCTTTTATTTCATTTCTTCACATTTACAAAACATGCATATTAGTGACCAACACAAAGTCATCCTTGGTTCTACATACCATGCCGGATTTCAACCCGGGTACGATGATGAGTATCGACTAATGACATTCAAATGGACTTAAAACAATTAGTCCATAATCATTTTCAAAACTATTCATGTCAAGTTCGTCATATCGAACCTGACACCGAATATTATCAAAACAATGATGATTATTCAAGTCGAGTTCTTCAAATCAACAAATGCGGTCTAATACGACCCCTTCAAATTAAACCGGGTTCAAATACCCATTTTCAATACGTTTTATAACGTTTTTCTAAAAAGTCAGAACACGACATATAAACCGTCGACTAACCCACGCCTAAACAGGCTCTTCATTTCTCATTTCCAAAACCAGGGGCAGGCCCCTTGTATCGCCAGCTGGCTCGCGCCTCATATAGCTGTCTGATAAAGGGTCTGTTCCCTTCCAGCATTAGTCTAGGACGATCCCGACTCCGGTTAACCCGGATACAAGAGGGATCAGATGACTATTCTGATTATTCAAAACCACACTTGCAAAATGCCTTACTAAGACAAATGGATCAAGTTATGCACCCTAAACCTAATACGATAAATCGATGTTTAATTTCCGTCTTGCATGCAAATCAATCGTTAATCCAACTCGACATCTTATGCTTGATACTTGGATTAAATCAATCGACTTAGAAAGCTCACATGTTAGGTTTAAATCATTGGATGCGCATTCAAGCATTTAAACCGTTTTATCAATTTTTGCATTCAACCAACCAAGATCGATCAGTAGAGGCCGCTAAACGCGGGCGGGATTGGGTGTCTGATTAAAGGGCTTCCCAATACGTATCTTCACCTCTTACTCAGAAACTTTGGATAGTGGACGACCTTATCCAGGGCGTACGAGAGTCATTCTAGAGATAGGATGTTAAAGAAGGACGATTTCCTTATCTTTAGTACCTATGTCAAACGCTGCTTTGTGCTTCGATTTGACCGAGGTATAAAGTGGAATTCGAACGGGTTCCAGGCATCCCACAAATGCTTGGTGGCGACTCCGAACATCTCTAATCGTTTCGAGACCCTTACCGAGACGAAACCGACCGATCTAAAACGATCCGGTCGAAGGCATTTTTACGCCGCCGAGCGTGGCTTTCAAAAGACCGCTATACGTCCACAGATTGGCTGGCCGTGTAGGTGGGCCATGTCCCCAGATTGGCAACTCCGCTGGGGAAAACTAGGACACTTACGTCTTTGTGATCCCTAGATGGTGAGACTCGTACGAGGTCTTGGTTAGAATGCATTAATTGATATTACGGTCACGGTCGGGTTCCTTGTCCGGGCCCACAACCTAACCCTTTTCTACCAATTGGCTCGTCCCGTCGGCGTGAGTTTTCTCATCCGCGCGTTTCAAATTTTGATTGAGTCAAGCATACCATTGACGTTACACATTTCTGTTTCGTCAAAGAGCTTTCATCACTTTCGAGCACGAGGCTAGGGCACCCTCCTTACACATTTTGTTTGGATTGGTATCCCTCTCACAAATCGGGGTTTGATTGCTTGGTGTGTAACCCACCCTTCTAAGCCAAAACCCGTGTCAGCATGATGCATAATATAATGAACTGTGAGTGCTTATATGCTATTTGATCATAAGTCCTTCCGTGTCATTTTAAAACTTTCAAAACCCCCCTTTTTGCACCGTTATAATGGCCATTTTAAACCCCGGTCTTTCGCCGACCGATGCACGCCTTTCTAGGCCGTCGTAATGACGATTTTCAAACCCTGTTTTGTATAACCATTTCAACACGCCTTTCTAGGCCGTCATAATGACGATTTTCAAACCCGGTTTTGTATAAACCATTTCAACACGCCTTTATAGGCCGTCATAATGACGATTTTCAAACCCGGTTTTGTATAACCGTTTCAAATCACCTTTTTACGCCGTTATATTCGCCGCGTCTAGACACGGATTTTAACCCGTTTCGCGCCGACAATGGCTTTCGTTCAAAACCCGAGAAAAGCACACACCCTTTTCTCGAGACACTTTCGGGATCCCGAGGACCATGCGCCGTCCCCGAGACCTCTTCAAACATTTCAAACCCGATTTTCAAAACATACAATTTTGAATTTCAAAACCTTCTTGGGAAACAATGCACTGTCTTCCGAGCCGACTCAAACTCAAACCGTCTTTTGCAAATAAACTTAAGACAAAACCTTTTCAACTGATCGACTTGCGGAGATTTCTATCTTCAGAAGCCGCTCATTAAAGCGACAAATGAATCTTTTTGGAAATTTCTATTTTCAAGAACTTCAGTCCACCATTCCAATTCCGCCTCGTGTCTATCGAGTCAAAGAAAACGTACTTATGGGTCTTTACTTATGAGTCGTCTCACCACGAGACCCGTCCAATGGCGTCGCGCCGTCATGATTGGACTCGTGTCAAAGGTTCGGTCAAACACCGTCACGTCATAAATCGAGTCAACACCGAGGGACCACACACGGTCACCCCGTCTTATTGAGTCGATCTTTGTCTCGTCCTTTGTGTGGTCTGCGTTCAGTCTTGAAACCGTGTCGGATTGAGTTGTAATGTGAGCCGTTTTTCTGCCTCAGAGCCATGGCCCCGTCTTCAACTTCGTCTGTCAACCACAACAACAATGATAACAACAGAGATGTCACAACTGATCAGCTAGCCAGCCTGCTTACCGCTCTTAAGGTAACCTTGGATCGCGTCGAGATCCGTATCGACGTCCTGGAAAACAAGGAAATTGGGGAACATAATACCTCACCTCTGACTGAAACTGAGAAGAGGCTGAAACTCTTAGAAGAACAACTCCTAGCCCGGGGTTACAACATCCACCTTGAAAATAACCGAAGGTTCGAGCCTGTTGGGGACCAGTTACCTGACAACCTAACCCTGACTGATGTGCCTAAGTTCAAGGGAGTGGAGGACCCACTCAACCACATCCGTGCTTTCAAAGACTACATGGCCATCAAGGGGGTCAAACAGGAGCTTTTTACCAGAATCTTCCCATCCTCTTTGGAGCCGATTCCTCGCCATTGGTACTACTCCTTGGACCCGAAAAACCTTACCACTTGGGATGAGATCGCAGTTGAGTTTGCCAAACAGTATGCCGACAACGTCGAAATCCAGGCCAACACCCGTACTCTCGAGGTGTTAACCCAAAAAGACAAGGAAGGATTCACTGAGTTCCTAACCAGCTGGAGGAGGGTGAGTACTCAATTGGTCAGTAAGCCGAGTGAATCAACTCTGGTGGAAAAATTTGTCAACAATCTCCGCCCAATTTATGCCAACCTACTGAGGTATCAAAATATCAAAACTTTTCAAGATCGGCAGATTCTGGGGACGCGTATTGAGGACGACCTCCGAAAGGGTGTCTTAGCAAAGACCACTGGCAGGGGTTATCAGGGATCCACCTCAACCAGAGAGTGTTCACCAACATAGGGTCGACTTATGCAAGTGCCCTGAAAAGGCTCATGGACCAAGGGAAGCTACAACCGATCGGGCCCACCCCGGACCCGGCCGATGCCAAGAAATCCCGATTTTTGAACCCCAACGCCTACTGCCAGTATCATCGAGGGAAAGGGCATGATACCGAAAATTGCTTCAAACTCAAGCACCTCATTCAGGACATGATTGAGAAAGGAGATTTGCCCATACCCCCACCAACTAAGCCGAACAACAAGACGAATCCTCTGGGAATTCACGCCATCTCTGACGATGAGCCGACCCTAGACTGCTCTCACCTCATCTTGCCGATTGACGACGAGGTGAATGTTCTGGAAAAGGACCCTTCAGACGGAGTGTTCGTGTTCAGTGCTGCCACCATGCTCACTATGTTTCAACAAGTTGAGGAGGCCATTGCGAGCCTTTCTGAGAGAATCACCCGACTCGACGACGCCTACCGTCGACTCATCTTCAATCCCCCAACACCGCGTCGAGGGAGAATTCCCCAAGCATTCAGAACTACCCACCCCAGGATGGATTGCGCCCGCGACCATTCTGGCATAGACCTCACGAAAATCACCCTCAAAATAACTACCCTCAAAATAACTACCCCCATAAAAATCGCCCTCACAAAAACATTCCCCACAAGAACTACCTACCGAGGAATACCCCTCCAAGGTATCCTCGAGATCCTGAAATTAACGGCATATGGCAGGATGATGTTGAGGATGTATATGTCATCTCGGGGAAGGAAAAGCGGACGAAGGAAATCGGACATCTCACCCGATCCGGACGTCCCTATCAGAATCCGAGTCACTCAACGGCCGTTCAAAAAACGAATGACCAAATCGTCCCGGAAGCGGACACTCAACCAAAGGCTCCCGAGAACTCAATCTTGAAACAGCTCCAGAAAGCAAAAGCCGAAATCTCAATTTGGCAACTGATCGCAACGTCTTTTTGAGCACCGACGGGCCTTACTGCAGCCTTGGGAAAATTAATGTGCCCTCCACCTCTTCCCCAGAAGAAATAGTGGCGCACATGACAAGGGAAGCTCCTGATCTGAGTAACCCGGTCGTCTTCTCCGGCGAGGATATCCCTCTGTTCGGAGCCAATCATAACCTGGCTCTGTACATCACCGTACAATGCCTTCAGAAAAATATACCCATGGTCCTCGTGGATGACGGTTCCGCCGTGAATGTCATTCCTCTCAAAACTGCCCACAGGCTGGGTATCAAGGAATCTGATTTAGTCCCAACGAATCAAGGAGTACGCGCCTACAACGGCACTCGTCGCAAGGTCGCTGGGCTAGTCACTTTGACCGTTGCAACCGGGCCACTGGAAAGGCAAACCAGTTTTCAAGTGGTCGACATCGACGCGTCCTTCAACATGCTCCTGGGATGTCCCTGGATTCACGCCGTCAAGGCGGTCACATCAACGCTCCACCAAAAGATCAGGGTCCCCTTTAACGGGAAAACGATCACGATCCCCGCTTCCCCAATCAAAGCAGTTATGAGAAGAGGGGTAGCCTCCCAAGCCATTGAGGAGGACAACAATGAAATGTGGGGTTTCCAAGCCGTAAACGCCATAACTGATGAATCGGCGACCTCTGAATGTGACCCGTTCACCAACCTCACGATCAACCGTATCATGATGCGTCAGGGTTATTTCCCGGGTTTGCCGCTCAATCCACTAAAGGACCCATTGCCTCCCTTGAAACAGGCTAAGGTCCCCAACATTCCCTTTGGGCTGGGATACGAACCTACCAACGAAGATATCCAGGAGATGAACCTCCTAATCCGAAAACGCAAGAAGCACGGAGTTATCCTCCGTCCCTACCACCTGACTCTCAACGGATACGTTGTCCCCGAGGGGGAGTCTGAACTCTACCACGGCTTTCCAGAGCCGATCTATGACTCTATGGCCAGGGCTAGATACCCGGGAGTGGAAGTCTTCCAGGACTGCTACTTTATACCCGACAACATCGAACCTGCATCAACTGAGTCCAAGCCGTCACCATGCCTTGACGGACAAGCTGTCACACTCCTCTTCGGGGAAGATAACATCAAACACCTCGACTAAGAGGACATCATCAACATCGCCCTGAAAGACAACCAATTTGATCTAACCGCCTTGATCTCCGATACTGACCCGGAGAAAGCCACCCAGGGCTGGAGGAAAACCATCAAGTGGACCGATCGCCAAGGCCGCATTCTCAAGATAACAACTGGAGAAGGCCCTATGTTCAAGAAGGTAAGTGAGGAAGAGTCAGAGTCTGAGTCGGAGTCAGAGTCTGTCATAGCTCCTAACACTCCGCATGTCCCAGTCAAGGTCCCCTTTCCACTGTTTTATCACAAAGTCGTGGCTGATTCAGAGGCTGAGTCTGCTAGGGTCACCCCCACTCCCATGAAAGGTGACAACCTGGAGCCTGTTCTATCCTCTGTTGTGTCGCCTCTGACTGACCACGATATGTCTGTCCTTTCCGAGCTTTTCGCTCGTGTCAACTTAATGAACGCTAAGTTTGCTTATGACTCGTCTCAATTTAACTGTAATGCAATTCTGAATGATTATGAGGAATTTGACTTGAGTGACTACCCACCTTACTTAGCCAAAGAACTTGACAAACGGGAAACCACAACCCCCTTCATTGAGGAAACCGAGCCTATTAACGTTGGAACCGACAATACACCTCAAGAACTTAGGATAGGGAATACCCTGGACCCCTTGGAAAGACAACAGTTCATTGACCTCCTCCACGAATACAAGGACGTGTTCGCCTGGTCTTACAAAGATATGCCTGGGATTGACAGAGAAATTGCAGAGCACCGGATACCCATTAAACCCGGAGTTAAACCTGTGAAGTAGAAGCTACGCCAGATGCGTCCTGAGTGGGCCCTAAAAATCAAAGAAAAAGTGGACAAACAGTTCAAGGCTGGGTTCATCAAAGTGTCTGAATACTCGGATTGGGTGGCCAACATTGTGCCGGTACCAAAGAAAGACGGAAGAATTCGGGTTTGCGTCGACTTCAGGGATCTGAACAAGGCGAGTCCAAAAGACGACTTCCCTTTGCCACATGTTGACATTCTGGTGGACAACACTGCCGAGCATGCTCTCTTATTATTCATGGACGGGTATGCCGGGTACAACCAGATTAAAATGGCTGAGGAAGACATGCACAAAACTGCGTTCACTACACAGTGGGGTACATATTGCTACACGGTCATATCTTTCGGCCTCATCAACGCCGGGGCAACCCATCAGAGAACCGCTACCACTCTCCTACATGATATGATGCACAAGGAGGTAGAGGTATATGTCGATGACATGATTGTCAAATCAAAAGAATGGGATGGCCACATCAGTGCCCTCCGGAAATTCTTCGCTCGTCTGCGGAAATATAACATGAGACTAAATCCTCAGAAGTGTGCATTCGGGGTCACCTCCGGAAAACTCTTGGGACATATCGTTAGCAAAAGAGGCTTTGAGATTGATCCAACCAAAATCAAAGCCCTTCAACAAATGCCTCAGCCTAGGAACGAGAAGGAGATTTGGGGATTTCTCGGTCAGGTCCAATACATCAGCCGGTTCATTGCCAAGCTCACTATGATCTGTGAACCGATATTCAAGAAGCTTCGCGCCTCTGATCACACCGATTGGGACGACGACTGTCGGAAAGCCTTCGACAGGATAAAGGAAATCCTATCCAAACCTCCTGTCCTCATGCCACCTCAACCAGGGATTCCTCTATCCCTATACCTGACTGTTACCAACACAGCCATGGGAGAAATGCTAGCACAAACAGTTGGCAACGAGGAGCGAGCCATCTAGTACATTAGCAAAAAGTTCATTGAGTACGAGACGAGGTATACCCAACTGGAAAAGACATGCCTTGCCCTAGTATGGTCAACAAAGAAGCTGCGACATTACATGCTCATCTACTCGGTCCACATCTACTCCAAGATGGACCCGGTTAAATACATCTTCGAAAAACCCGTACTAAACGGAAGGCTATCTAGATGGACACTCATGCTGTCCGAGTTTGATCTCAAGTTTGTACCCCTCAAGGTTATCAAGGGAAGAGCAGTCGCCGATTTCCTAGCAGAAAATCCCATCAACGAGGATCCGATGACCGACACATGGTCACTTCTTGATGAAGACATCCTTTGTGCTGACTCCGACGCATGGCACCTATACTTTGATGGTGCATCTAATCAGAGAGGATTCGGGGTAGGAATCCTTCTAATATCACCAGAGGGAGAACATGTTCCGATCTCGGTCAAGCTGGACTTCGCCGTCACCAACAATGCCGCTGAATATGAAGCATGTCTCATCGGCCTACAAGCAGCCATCACACTTGGCATCAAGAGACTGAGGGTCCATGGCGATTCCTCGCTCATCAACAATCAGGTATCCGGATCATGGAAAATCCGATCTGACAGCTTAGCTCCCTACCAAGCGAAGATTAGTTAAGAGACCGAGTTCTTCGACCAAATAGACTACTTCCACTTGCCGCGAGTGGAAAATCAATTTGCTGATGCCCTAGCAAAACTTGCCGCGCTCGTCAACATACCTGACGACGTGACATCGATGCCCCTATGTGTCGAAAGACGGAGCGAGCCAGCTCACATTTGTGCCATTATCGACGACGAGGAAATCCATGATGAACCTTGGTACCAAGCCATCCTCAATTACAAAACCAAAAACGAATTCCCTCCCAACTCTAATCAAAGAGGACAAAGAGCCATCCGTTTACTTGCATCACAATTCGTGATAAACCAAAATCAACTCTACAAAAGAACACCCCAAGGAATTCTCCTCCTTTGCATTGACCATCACAAAGCCAAAAAAGTCATGGGAGAGGTTCACGACGGAGAATGTGGCCCTCACATGAGTGCAATGATGCTTACACGGAAAATCATGCGGCTAGGTTACTACTGGACAACCATGGAAGCCGATTGCCGTAACTATGTCAAACATTGCCACAATTGCCAAATCTTCGCAAACATACAACACATACCACCATCCCTTTTATACACAATGACATCACCCTGTCCATTCTCAACCTGGGGCATCGACATCATCGGAAAAGTCAACCCGATAGGCACAAAGGGGCATTGTTTCGTCCTCGTCGCCATCGACTACTTCACCAAATGGGTGGAAGCGCAGTCATATGCAGTCTTGACCGCCAAACAAGTGGCCAAGTTCATTCAAAACAACATCATCTGCCGATATGGGGTACCCCATGAAATCATCAACGATCAAGGCTCTCACTTCCGGGCGGAAACTCAAGCCTTGCTGGACAAATACAAGATCAAACGACATTGATCATCCCCCTACCGTCCCCAAACTAACGGAGCAGTGGAGGAAGCGAACAAAACTCTTGTTACCATTATCAAGAAAATGCAAGACAACTACCGCGATTGGCCGAGCAAACTCCCATTCGCACTCTGGGGAAACCGAACCTCCATTCGAACACCGACAGGCACCACACCCTTCTACCTAGCATACGGTATGGAGGCGGTTCAACCGGTAGAGTTAGGGGTCCCATCTCTACGCATCCTACTAGAGAGTCAAGTCCCTGAAGCAGAATGGACCCGTCGAAGGTACGAACAACTCACTCTTCTAGACGAACGGCGACTCAACGCCTTGCACAACGTCCAGCTATACCAACGACGTATACAACAGGCATTCAACAAGAAGGTTAAACCCCGAAACATCCGGGAGGGCGACTTGGTTCTCAAGTCAGTCCGAGCACCATTACCCGTCGATCCGAGGGGAAAATTCAAACCCAACTGGGCCTGGCCATACCTGGTCAAGAAAATACTTTCGGGGGGCACAGTGAGACTCAGTGACCTAGACGGGGAGGACTTTACAAACCCGACCAACCTAGACCAACTCAAGAAATACTACTCTTGAACCCTATTAGTCAACAACCTAGCCTAGTTTTCCAAGTAGCAACCGCCTCAACCCTTTTCAAGTCAAGTTCCTCAATATGTTCCGATTTGAAATTGCATGTTTTATCGAGTCTAAGCTGCGGCACCTTGCCCGTTTCGAATGTCCTTTGATCCGTCAAAGGCAACGTCCATTTGCACTACATAAACAAACCCCCTGAACTACGAGCATGGTTTGATTTCACCTCTTCAGGTGAATACGTAGGCAGTTCCTCTTATGCCTGAGGGATACAACCACAAAATCCAAATCAAATTCACAAAACATTTCGAACTACGATCATGGTTTGATTTCACCTCTTCAGGTGGATACGTAGGCAGTCCTTTCTTACACAAGATGGATACAACCATCCCCACATACAAAAAAATCCCATCAAAAAAGAGAAAGGGAAAACCATTCCCTTTCCCCACAAAATACAAAAATGAGCCTTTTTCCCTTTCCACAAAATATCACTTTCCCAAGTGCAAACATTTAGGACGATTCAAATCGAGTTGCCTTTACCAAATGGATGGAAGAAACAAGCGTTCACAACTTTCCGACACGAGCAATCCTCTTATTTAATTAATAATGGGAGGGATTACAATTTCAACAACAAGTAAAGCTCCACGAGTCTACCACTTGCCAAAGCTAAGGTGTCAACTAACACACCTCACATAGTAAAACTAGCACAAAACACACAACAGGTAGCTAGTACAACATAATAAAAACTCACAACAATAATACAACATAATAATAAAGTGGGTAATGGAGGTCTTCACTCTTCCATTCTACCCTTGCCTTTTCCTTCGGGGTACATCTTCCCCTTGTTCTTCTTGTTGGCCCGCCTAGCATGGATTTCCTCCTCGGAACGGATCCTCAACGAATCTAAGACGGCGACGGCCTCCGGTCCAGCACAAGACCCCATATTTGATCCAAGACGAGCCAATGCACGACCCACCATATTCTTGGGGCCGGAACTCCTCCTCTTTGATGGTCTCATCACATCGGGAGTAGCTCCATCAACATACTCTTCGAAGAAGGCACGGTTGGCCTTGCCAGCCTCTCGATACTTCAAATCGACAACCTCGTCCTTACGAAATTTGGATCTCTCTTCCAAGGACGGAGCACGTGACCACTTGACATAAGCGGGAGTCACCTATATCGTGGCAGCGGGGTTTGGCACCTCCCAAAGCGGCCGAGTGGCCCACCATCTTTCGAAGAACTCCACAAGCTCGGCGTTCCGGAACATTCTCTTGGACAAGAGTATCTTGAGCGGGCACCTTTTGTTGACTCCCCATTTGCCTCATGAGCCTTTCGGGATAAATGAAGGAAACAACCTTCAAGCCCACCACCATAAAAAAACGAGGACTAGCACCCGAAGCGGGCAACCCCGTGAAGGACCTCAAGTGCCACCACGGCACCACCCAACGGATATGAGGACCACCCTCCTCCGCCAATCTTGCGGCCCAATAGGCCTCGGTGGAAGCAAAACTATCCGGGTACAACTTCTTCCTCATAGTGAGGTGACGGAAGAAATAAGAAGGAGGATTAATCGGAGGCTCTACATACCTTAGCCTCTCCAATAGCCACACTTGGAGGATCCTTGGCGATCCAAAAGAGGGAGCTTCTCCACAAGAGCCTTCCTTGTCCAAAGCTTGGATAATCTCTCCAAGAACCAACCACGATGGATCTCTACCATGCTCCATTTGCTCAATCACTTGGATAAGGGTCATGCTACCATGACATCTTGGCCCCTCCTTCTTCAAGACATCAACAAAGAGGTACACATGGACAAGGCAAAATGCAAGAGCCCTTCTCCTAGCAACCTCCGAGACATTAGCATCTAACCGATTCGAGAAGATGTTGATAAGAGCCAACATATCCACACCATGTGGAGCAAGAAGGAAGTTGACTTGGCTTGTTGACAAGCCCAACATGGAACGGAATTTCTCCTTGTAGCACAACCGAGTCGGAGGAAGCACCGGAGCACAACCCGGCCACCTACCAATGGCTCCAACTTCTTCGGCAAGAGGACAAATTTCACCTTTCGGGAAAACGAAAACATGATGTTTCGAATCCCAAAACCAAGAACATGCTTCAAGACACAAGGGTTGAACCTTGACTTGACGGAGCACCAACAATTGACCAACTCCCATGCAATCGAGTTGATACTTCTCGGGAGGCGACAAATCCCGGCACCATTGTCGCAATGCATTCTCAAAAGCATCCATGAAATATTTTTGTGGAAGAAGGAGAGGTTTTGTAGAGATGTTTTTGTGTTTCGGATGATGAAACAATGAAGCCCAAACGTCCCTATTTATACAAAATGATCAGCGCATTTTTTCAGAAAAAGAGGAGAGCCGGCTTCCATCGCCAAGACGCTTTCGCGCCTCTTTGAGGCTTCTCCAGGATTCACGCTGTTGACTTGTCTCTTTCAACATGTGTTTTCTCCTGACACCTCAAACCTCCCGCCAGGAACCTCGCGCCTCTTCGGGATGATTCCGGGAAATTTTGTGTTTCTTCACACTCACATTTCCTTGTTTTTCGCGTTTTACGAAACCCGACACGGTTTCCATGACGCAGCTTTAAACATACGGATTTTTTCTTTCTTTTTTAAAGGGGGGAAGGGCTAGTCGCCCCGATCCGCGATGAATCGTTTCCATGTCAGTCGAAATTCCGAAACTTTTTCGCTTTTTCGCAAATCAAAAATCAAAATCGAAAATTGATAACACGACATCAATTTTCCTCAAAAATTCAAGCGCTCACAAATTCGAGTCTTGACATCAAAAGCCAAATATACTCGCAAAAATCCTTTTCCAAATTTCTTGCCGGACGGTTTGAGTTTGAATTTTTCGAGTCAATTTCAGCAATTTCGATGCAATTTAATTCATGACACGAGTTAATTGCTCAAATTTTCAAATCATTTCCTTTTAAATTCCGAACGTGGCAATTTTGTCACGGAATTTTCAAAATTCATTTCAAAATCTCAATTTTAACTTCAAGTCATCTTGGTTAATTTTGTTTTCAATCAAATGCTTTTACGTATTTACGTTTATGCGTATTTGCTATCTGTTGCTCGTTTTCTACACTAACGATGCAGGAACTAGTACGAAGCGAAAGGAGAATCAACAGCCGATAAGCGCTCCTCCGAAACACAACACAAAAAAGCCAAAAATCACAAAACAAACTACAATCCCAAAACACATATATACAAACCGCCTTACGCAAAATATCTAAAACAAACGTCTATCATACACACACTGGCCTAAAACAAACGTCTATCATACAGACACTGGCCAAAAACAAACGTCTATCATACAGACACTGGCTTAAAACAAACGTCTATCATACAGACACTGGCCTAAGACAACGAGCTGGGGGCTATCCGCCACCTACCAAACCAAGCACTCTCTATCCTCTCAAAGGGGAAAAGAAAGAGAGCAACAGGGGAAACAGAGGAGCAACAGTGAAAGCAGAGGAGGTTACCATGACGATAACCCTCCGTTCCTGCTCCTCGATAAAAAGGAAGACAGTGTCTGGCAGACTTCGGATGATGGGGCGACCCAGAACCATGATGCGATGCACCATTCCGGTACTGAACCCCACTCATCAGCCACCCTGTCTATGAGCCACAACGAAAAGGACAAACCGGCCATATCAGCCGCATATCCTCCTCTACAGAAGCATCCTCCACCACCGCCTCGAATATGGCAGCCCCCTTGGCCGCTACATCCCCTCCAGGATCGACTTCCTCCTCCAAAGACTCAACAACGGACCCCATCGGTCCCAGACAATACCCTGCGATAAAAAAAAACAACAAAAAACGTCAGCCGAAATTTCGGCACTACGACGGCATGAAATGGATAAATCCAAGAACAAAAACACAACCTGCAATACAAAAAACAAAGGGCAATCCCGCCCCAAACCATTCACGGAAAAAACACAAAATCGACTCGCCCCTCTTTTCAAGCAAAAGACGAGTCAAAACCACAAAAACGGCATTTCAAGACCCATACAAGGTCCGCCAACAACCCAAAATGCATTCCCGACACAATGGGGATTTTACATTCCCGATACAATGGGGATTTTTCTACGGTTCAAAAAGGCAATTCATACGCTAATTTGAGCCCAAACCGGTCAAAAATTCAAAAACGACCGCAAAAAGGCAAACGTGATTTTATCACGCCTCAAGGTGACCTAAAATGCTAATAAGGTCCAATTCAAGGCAAACTGACTCAATTCAAGCCCAAACAGGCGTTTATTTTGTCAAACGTAAGACCGTCGCAAAAGGCAAAAACCCAATTTTGCCCACGAACATCCAACGAAGGTCCTTAGATGGCAAACACGGGTTTTCCCAACTACAATGCAACATAGTGGGACCCACTACCCAAGAAAATAAACTTGGCTTTGTGAAATGAGACGGTTTCTCGCCTCACTCACGTTTTTCGAGCATAGGGAGCGAGAACGGGGACCAAAATGCAAACTAAAAGCACCCCTATACTCCTAAACAGGTTTCTAACCTAATGCAAACATCAATTTCGCTCAAAATTGGCTCAATCAAAAACGCCCAATTCGATTTTTAGGGCAAAATTTTGCCCTAATTTAATCAAGCTAAAATCGACAAATTTGAAAAGATTCAAGAGGAAATACTTACCTTGAGATTACATTTGTTGATAATGGCACAAGAAAAAGCAAGCTAGAAGGTCCTTTAATGGCGATTTTGGCGAGATTTTGAGGTTGAAGATGAATGATCATCCGCAACTCAACCTCGCGTCTTTTTAACAGAAAATAGGGAAGCCGGCTTCTATCGTCAGATGGCTCGCGCCTAAATCAGGCCTCCCCTTTTCTTTTTCAGCGAAATTTGGGCTTTGGCCCAATTTCCCATGACAAATTCCAAAATTTTCGTTGACGATATTGAATATTGTCATTTCCTCGAAAAACAAACAAAACCAAACAGTGAAAATTCAAATTCGCTATTTTCAAAAACTTCAAGCAAAATGGCGGCACATAAACCGTCACTCCAATCAATAGTGAAGATTCCAAATTCACTATTTCTTCCAAATGTCAACGGCGGCACATAAATCGTCACCTCAATCAATAGTGAAGATTCCAAATTCACTATTTCTTCCAAATGTCAACGGCGACACATAAACCGTCACTTCAATCAATAGTGAAGATTCCAAATTCACTATTTCTTTCAAATGTCAACGGCGGCACATTAACCGTCACTTCAAACGCTATAGCAAACTCAAATTTGCTATTTTCCTTCAAAATTAAAACAAACGGCGATCAAAACCGCCACTGCGAATTCAAGTCGACGAATGGTGAAAATTCCAAATTCACTATTCCTTCAAATACCAGCAGGGGGCTTCCTCACGGAACCCGCTCATTCCAAAAACAGTGATAGTGAAAATCCAAGCTCACTATTTCCCCAGCGGCATCACGAGTTCGCTACTTTCAAAACAAGCCCATTCGATGCGGCTACCCCCATGGTCCATTAACCGACCGTATCATTGGCTGGCGAGCCTTTGTCCGCAAGCATTCAAGGATACATCCTGAAGATGCCTCGGGTACATTTCCTTATCACCATGGCTGGCGAGCTTTTGTCCGCAACCCTTTCAAGGACAGATCTCGAAGATGCCTCGGGTACATTTCCTTGTCTCGGCTGGCGAGCCTTACAACACATCGCGGCTGGCGAGCCCTCCTCACATATGCACCATGGCTGGCGAGCCTTTGTCCGCACTCTTTCAAGGACATATCCTGAAGATGCCTCGGGTACATTTCCTTGTCTCGGCTGGCGAGCCTTACAATGCATCGCGGCTGGCGAGCCCTCCTCTCATACACACCATGGCTGGCGAGCCTTTGTCCGCACCCTTTCAAGGACAGATCCCGAAGATGCCTCGGGTACATTTACTTGTCTCGGCTAGTGAGCCTTACAACGCCCCGCGGCTGGCGAGCCCTCCTCACATATGCACCGCAGCTGGCGAGCATTTGTCCGCAACCATGCAAGGACATATCCGAAGATGCCTCAGGTATGACTCCTTCTTATGGCTGGCGAGCCTGCGTACGTAGTCTAACGAACTTTAAACGACCCGCACGGACAGTCGGCAGACTCTAAAATGTTCCCGACGACAGGTCCTTGACTCATACCCTCGAGTCGCCTTGGCGTCGCCCTTCCCGACGGCAGGTCCTTGGCCCGAATCCTTTCGAGCTGCCTCGACGTCGCTTGGGTCTTCAGGTTGTAATCTTCGATTGACCTGGGGACTCTACTTTGACTTTTGCCCTGTCCAAGCCTCATTCAAAGTGGGGGCTCTGTAGATATCCAGTATCTGCTGAGACTCCAACAAACACCCGATGATTATCGGACTACAACATGTCTTGGGATCGCAGCGTTTGATCGACAGTTTGTGTACAACTTTACGTCGGAAAACTTAAAACGATTTCAAAAAACAAAACATTTCTAAAACATTTCAAAAATACCTGGAGTGTTTAATGCACGGCGAGGGGGTCACGATGACACTAACTAGAGTCAAAACCGACACCGGACCAAAAACCGACTCAAAAATTCAAATCCCGACTCCAACAACGAGTCAAACTGAGTCAACCACAAAAAACAAAATATCTCAAAGCCTTCTATGCTAAGTTTTCCCGGATTCATGTTGGTCAAGTACCAAACATGTGACTACAAAACCTAGGATAGAACAAATGATGATTGCGTTTGTTGTGATAGTGACAACACAACTCGAAGTGCCGCGACGTGGCTTGCGCCTCTTTGAGCAGCCCAGGTGGCCACGTCGCTCAAAACTCACACAACCACTCATTCTCCTATAAATACCCCTCAAATGCCACCCATTTGAGACTTACGCGAGTGTCCGCCCCCTCTTTTCTCCCTTAAAATTCTCGACTCGACTTCTAAAGTCACAATCCGACGCGTGTTTACGACCTATCGATCGTAAACACAAGCCTTACACATTGTTTGGTACCGTCATCGTGCATTAAACCACTTGACCTACCACTTCGACCACTACACCATCACTAAACTTTTAAAACACTCTTTACTTACCAAAACGGTTTTAAACCGAGTTTTTTCCGATCAAACAAGTTGTTACACTTACGTCGGTCACTCGCCATAACCAAACATGTAAGTATGAGGGTGTAAAAATCCTCTTTTATTATGTTTTCATTTGTTTCATGACTTTAACATGCTAAAACATGCATAACATGAACCAAAACATGGGATAAACGAGCCAAAACCGATTTTTGGTCTGAGGCAGAAGCCCCTTAGGTCGCCAAATGGCTAGCGCCTAAATGGGGTACTCAGACCAGAGATCAACCGTGTTTGTTCTCGTCATTTCCTTTTAATTCACTTTCATATTTGTAATCGGTTTTCACCATTTCAAGTATTTTCGAAACCTTTTTGTTTTATTTCACATGTTTTAACCATAAAACATTAGTCACCCTTGGTTCTTCATACCATGACGGTTAAATCCGTGTTTCGGTGATAATATTTGGTTAATGACATTTAAAAGGTATTTTAAAGCCTTTTATTTCATTTCTTCACATTTACAAAATATGCATATTAGTGACCAACACAAAGTCATCCTTGGTTCTACATACCATGCCGGATTTCAACCCGGGTACGATGATGAGTATCGACTAATGACATTCAAATGGACTTAAAACAATTAGTCCATAATCATTTTCAAAACTATTCATGTCAAGTTCGTCAAATCGAACCCGACACCGAATATTATCAAAACAATGATGTTTATTCAAGTCGAGTTCTTCAAATCAACAAATGCGGTCTAAAACGACCCTTTCAAATCAAACCGGGTTCAAATACCCATTTTCAATACGTTTTATAATGTTTTTCTAAAAAGTCAGAACACGGCATATAAACCGTCGACTAACCCGCGCCTAAACAAGCTCTTCATTTCTCATTTCCAAAACCAGGGGGAGGCCCCTTGTATCGCCAGCTGGCTCGCACCTCATATAGCTGTCTGATAAAGGGCCTGTTTCCTTCCAGCATTAGTCTAGGACGATCCCGACTCCGGTTAACCCGGATACAGGACGGATCAAATGACTATTCTGATTATTCAAAACCACACTTGCAAAATGCCTTACTAAGACAAATGGATCACGTTATGCACCCTAAACCTAATACGGTAAATGGATGTTTAATTTCCGTCTTGCATGCAAATCAATCGTTAATCCAACTCGACATCTTATACTTGATACTTGGATTAAATCAACCGACTTAGAAAGCTCACATGTTAGGTTTAAATCATTGGATGCGCATTCATGCATTTAAACCGTTTTATCAATTTTTGCATTCAACCAACCAAGATCGATCAGTAGAGGCCGCTAAACGCGGGCGAGATTGGGTGTCTGATTAAAGGGATTCCCAATACGTACCTTCACCTCTTATTCAGAAACTTTGGATAGTGGACGACCTTATCCAGGGCGTACGAGAGTCATTCTAGAGATAGGATGCTAAAGAGGGACGATTTCCTTATCTTTAGTACCTATGTCAAACGCTGCTTTGTGGTTCGATTTGACCGAGGTATAAAGTGGAATTCGAATGGGTTCCAGGCATCCCACAAATGCTTGGTGGCAACTCCGAACATCTCTAATCTTTTCGAGACCCTTACCGAGACGAAATCGACCGATCTAAAATGATCCGGTCGAAGGCATTTTTACGCCGCCGAGCGTGGATTTCAAAAGACCGCTATATGTCCACAGATTGGCTGGGCGTGTAGGTGGGCTATGTCCACAGCAGGCCGCGTCTTTCTTGTTGGCATGTCATCTTATATTCATATGATTGAGATTAACCATACAAGTTTCGGAACTTGGGTACTTGATACTGGTTGTGGTTCTCATCTGTGTAATAATTTGCAGGACCTAAAGAACATGATACCTCTCGAAAAGGGTGATGTGGACCTGCGAGTCGGGAATGGAGCACGAGTTGCTGCAGTCTCGAACGGAACATATGTAATCCAACTCCCTAGTGGTTTTGAGTTATTTTATATAACTGTTACTATGTACCCAGTTTATTTAAGAACATTATTTATATTTCCGTACTCGATATAGACGGTTTTGCATTTTCAATAAAGGATAATACCTGTATTTTCTTTTTAATGAAATGATTTATGGCAAAGCAGTTTCCATGAATGGAATTTACATCTTAGATCAAACCACAGAAGTATTACACGTGAATAATAAGAAATTAAAGGTTGGTGACAAAGATCAAACCTATCTATGGCATTGTCGAATGGGACACATAAATGAGAAACGCGTGAAGAAACTTAACGATAATGGGACTATTCCCGCAATCGAATTTTCTACATATGGCACGTGTGAATCATGTCTCATTGGAAAAATGACTCGAATTTCCTTCAAAGGTGTTGGAATGTGTGCTAGTGACCTATTAGGACTCATACATACTGATGTTTGTGGACCTATGTCAATTACCGCTAGAGATGGCTATAGATATTTTATCACTTTCACGGACGATTTGAGTAGATACGGATATGTCTACTTAATGAAGCATAAAAGTGAGTCCTTTGAGAAATTCAAGGAATACCAGAACAGGGTTGAAAAGCAACTGGGTAGAAAGGTTAAAGCACTCCGTTCAGATCGGGGTGGCGAATATCTTTCAAATGAGTTTGATTAACACCTTAAAGACTGTGGAATCATTTTGCAGTTAACTCCACCTGGAACACCTCAATTAAATGGTGTGTCCGAATGGAGAAATTGAACCTTACTTGATATGGTTTGATCCATGATGAGTCACACGGTAGTGCCTGATTCATTATGGGGCTTTGCTCTTTTGTCAGCTGCTCTTATACTTAACCGAAGTCCGACTAAAGCTGTCGACGAGACTCCATATGAAATGTGGAAGGGAAAGGTCCCTAACTTGTCCTTTATTCGGGTTTGGGGCTGCGAGGCTTATGTCAAGCGGAGACACGAGGATAATCTCGGCCCGCGATCGGTCAAGACATACTTTATAGGTTATCCAAAAGGAACATTTGGTCATTACTTCTATACGCCTACCGAACATCGAGTTTTTGTTGCGGATAGTGCGACGTTCTTAGAGAATGAATTTTTCGAGAACAAGACGAGTAATAGAACCTTCGAGCTGTCGGAGATTCCAGAACCAACAACCGAGGAACGGATGGAGGAAGTTGTTCCTCCAACTGATGACACGGTTCATATTCCTGAGGAACCTAGGAGGTCGGGTAGAGTCTCTAATCCTCCGGACAGATACATTGGTATGGTCGAGGAGAATGACGTTTTACTCCTTAAGAGTAATGAACCCGCTACCTATAAAGGTGCTATGGCCTGTTCCGACTCAAAGCTATGGCTCGAAGCCATGCAATCTGAGATGGACTCCATGTATGAGAATAACGTATGGGATCTAGTTGATTTATCTAATAAGGTAAAACCTCTACAGTCTAAATGGCTTTACAAAATAAAGCATTCTGTAGTCGCGCAACCAGATACCTATAAGGCACGACTTGTGGCAGAAGGTTTCACTCAAGTGCACGGATTGCATTATGATGAAATTTTTGCACCCGTAGTCATGTTATGTTCCATTCGGATAATCTTAGCGATTGCCGCATTTCATGACTATGAAATTTGGCAAATGGATGTGAAAACCGCCTTCTTAAACGGTTATTTGGAGGAAGAGTTGTACATGGTGCAACCCGAAGGTTTCATAGATCCTGAACATCCTAAGAAAGTATGCAAGCTTAAGCGTTCCATTTATGGACTTAAGCAAGCTTCTCGGAGTTGGAATCATCGTTTCGACCAGGTGATAAAAGAGTATGGTTTCACTCGATCGGTCGAAGAACCATGCTTATATATCAAGTCGAGTGGGAGCAAGATTGTATTCTTGATATTGTATGTTGATGACATACTCTTGATTGGGAATGACATTCCTCTCCTATCTTCGGTTAAAGAATGGTTGAAGAACCATTTCCAGATGAAAGATCTGGGTGAGGCAGAACGCATTTTGGGAATCCGTATCTACCGAGATAGATCACGACGGACATTATCACTAAGTTAGGAGTCTTATTTGGATAAGATTCTTGAGAGGTTCGGCATGACCAACTCCAAGAAGGGGAATCTTCCAATGACGTCTGGGATGCAGTTGAGCAAGTCTCAGTCACCCACGACGCCTGAAGGGATTGAGCGCATGAGTCGTGTTCCTTATGCATCTGCAATAGGATCAATCATGTATGCCATGATATGCACACGTCTAGACGTGTCATATGCATTGAGTATGACGAGTCGGTACCAAAAGAATCCAGGTGAAACACACTGGATAGTTGTTAAAAATATCCTCAAGTACCTACGGAGGACTAAGGATAGGGTATTGACTTATGGAGGCGATACTAAGCTATGCGCAATCGGTTGCGTAGATGCTAGCTTCCAAACGGATCGAGATGATTAGAAATCTCAGTCTGGATTCGTTTTTACTTGTTAATGGTGCTGCGGTCAGCTGGAATAGTTCCAAACACGAAGTTGTAGCAGATTCTACTACTGAGCCATTGAAATATGATAAGCATAGAGGGCACGTTATTTTCATGAGAATTAAACGTGTACCTGAGTTATAGTAGTTGATTATGAATTCGATACGTTATCTTTTTCATATACTATTTATAACTTCATCGTTTTAATATAATATTTTGTTTTTCATGTGGATTGTACTGACAACATTGAACGCCACAAAGTGAACTGAATTACATTATATTTTGTTTGGTCCGTAATCGCCTTAAAGAGCTGATAACTCTGGCTATTATATTGTGCAGTCGATTGATGGTGGGTTCAACGAGCCATAAGTCAAACGGTTGACTGATCGTTCACAAATACGAGATTATAACGATACCTCGTAGGACAAATTTTTTTGTGACAACGTAATGGAGTCCTAAATGTTTAAAAACATTCGGTGCCAGGTCGTGGATAGGACATCCATTGTGTTCCTAGAGTCGATTCTTTTGACTATCGACTGTCTCTTGAGATTAAGGCAGTTTTTGGATGACTTTGGTTTCTTTCTCACGGTGCCGTGAATCGGAGGCCAAGTAGTTTTTTTCTGGGTCATTTCATACTGTGCTTACATCTGCAGGATTCGAGTTGAGGAAAATATCCAACCCTTATCAGATATAGTTATTTCTCAGGGCCACTCGAGGAGTTGTAACTGAAATGCATGGCCATGCTCGAATGTTGATTTGTTTATTAGTTAAGTTACTTTCTAGTCGGGGAAACCACTCCTCATAATGACCGCTTGTAAAATACGACCTTTATGAATACGGATTTGCAAATTGTTTTACATTGAGTGGGAGAAATTTTAGGATATGAGAATCGGTTATCGCACATACACTTGTGAGGACAAGTGGGAGTTTGTTGGAGCTTGTGTCCTCCACAAATTAGTGTGATAACATTTGCAAATCTCTTACAGGTTCACAAGGGTATACTTCGTATTTTAATCAGTTGATTAACGATTACCTAATAATGGTTGGCTTGCTAGAAAGTTTGACGTTATTATCATACAGATGGCGGTGATCAACTGGTCCCTAAAGGTCACACCTATATGATGTGTTTGAGAGATGTGGTTATAGAAATATAATCACATTGATGCCTTATATGACTAAACAGTTAGTCAATGTGTTGATGAGAGAATTATTTAATGAAGATTAAATAATATTAGTTGAGACGAATTAATCAATCACAATTCGTAAATTGAATATAATAAGTTATATTTAATTAAATGTATGTAATGTTAGCTTGGACGAATTAATCTGTTAATTCGTAATTAAATGTAATCGGTTATATTTAATATCAACAAGATGAATGTGTCATAGTGGTAATAGTGAGGGTACTCAAACCAAGAGGTCATGGGTTCGATCCTCACTAGATGACAATTTATATTTAACACATTTTTACATTTTTGGAAACCGAAAATAAGGAATTAAAACTCCTTATTGTTTCGGTAATTGGGCCGGAAATTAGAGGATGAAAAATCCACCCTAATCTACCCTTATACACTGTTTAAGAGGGTGAGATGGGTGAATTCATTCTAACCTAATTTTTGCCCTAACTCAACCTTGCCTCCTCTCATCGAAAAAAAACACAAAAAACCTAAAAATTAATCAGTTAATTTTTGGATTGATTCTAGCAAAATCAAAGGGCATTTCTCATATCGTCTTGGGTGCAACTGATAGGAGAATATCATTGCGATATTGTTCATAGGCCATAAAAGCTAGGACCGAAGGTTATTTCTTAATCCTTTACGTTTTGTTTATGCATTTTAGTTTTAGGACTCGTAATCATCACTTTATAATTCGTTATAATCCTTAAAAATAAAAGGATGCATACAGATAAATCCCACAGTTAAGGCCTATAAGGGGTACTTGGCACTAAAGGGAGTACCTGCTGACATGCTCTCTGAAATTTTCGCCCAATCTCTGGATGAACACCCGAAGGCGTGGTTCTATAACCTGGACCTTAAGAACTTCCCGACTTTCGAAGATATCACGGTGGAGTTTTGTAAGCACTATGCTGACAATGTCGAGATTCAGACCAATATAAGAACGCCAGAGGTTATGACACAAAAAGAAAAAGAAGGCTTTACTGAATTCCTTGCAAGATGGCGCGCTGAAAGCGTGAAGTTAGCCAAGAAGCCTGACGAAGTTGAAATGGTAGATAGGTTTGTAAAGAATCTACGACCTGTTTACCGCAATGCTCTTAAATACCAGAATTTTGGCTCTTTCAAAGAATTGATAAGAATCGGGATAAAGGTAGAAGATGATGTCAGAATGGCAGAAGCTTAAAAGCCTAAAGGATACCAAGGGCCCTCGTCGTCTAAGATGAAACCCCCAGCTGCGTCCCATATTGATGAAGCCATCAATCTCTTAGATGGGAAATCGAAGAATCCGCAGCGCCAAACACCAGGGGCATTCACCGATATCGGATGCACTTATACATATGCTCTCCAAATGCTCATAGCCCAAGGAAAGCTGAAGCCTATTGGTCCGACTCCGGACCCTCCCGCTGATCAACAAGGTAAATGGTATAAACCAAATGCCTACTGTGCCTTTCATCAAGGGAAAGGCCATGATACTGAAAGGTGCTATCGACTGAAGCACAAAATCCAAGACATGATTGAGAATGGAACACTCCCGATCCCAACTGTTAAACCCAATAACATCACCAATCCATTTGGCGATCACACCAACTTTGTTTCTGTCGAAGACAATGTCAATTATTCCCATCTCATCCGCCCATGTCACTTGAAAGGGGTGTTTATCGGGAAAATATTTGTGGATTGCTTTGAATTCTTGCCAAACCCGAAGAATGAAATTCAAGTCGGGAGTCTTGCTCTAGAATGTACTCCTCTCATTAACGAAGTTAATAAAAGACTATTCGATTCACCAACCTTCATCACTGGCGTAGATCCTCAGAGGACTACCTCGGGATAGAGGCAGACGATCAAAGGGATCAAGGACTAGAGCCGAGCATCTAAGCTGACAGCTGAACAAGAGAAAACTCAAGACCAGATTTGAAAATTATGAGTCGGGATCTGTTTTCTTATCTTAGTCGAGTCGAGTCTAGGACTTTCTTTTCTTGAATTTGAGTCATTTGTTCCGCGATGACCTAGGATATGTCCTAGGAATCGGTCCTTCGAGTCTGTTAAGCATTTGTCATTCCAATAAAAAGTTGCAGTTTTGTTTCTAAATTTGTCTTGTTTTCAATCCTCAATCATTCCGAAAGCATGACAAAATGCACAACACACTCAAAAGCATCCCTGGGGTAGAAATATGTCATGTTTCAAAATGTAAGGTACACTAGGATCTCGTATTTGATTCCTTTACCTATTCCATGTCTGGCGGTAGAGAACCTCCATCAAAACCAGTGCTTATGACAAGCTCTTAAATGATTCTATGACAAAGCTAGACTAGCTCCCTGCTTCCCATATCGATGACATAAGGCAAGCCCATTACCCACAAAATCATTCCACATCTCGAAGAGAAAGGAAACCAACCCGTTCTAACAAGGAATTGTTTGTTCTGACCTAAATTAGTTGGCAAAGCCAAGTTTTCAAGGTGTATCAATTTCTGACTAGGAGAATGAGTAGAAGAAAAGAAAAAGAAATGTCCAAATGTTGATCGAAGTTTAAAGGCGAAGCCGAAATAGTAACTTAGTGCCATTTGTAGCCTTTCTACCCTTAAGTCCTTCTCGAGACAAATGCAGGGGAATAGTCAGGGATTTTGAGGATTCATCTAACTTGTTTCATTACACCCAAGCCTTTAGGGTCCAGACACGGAAATTTGAACCAACATCGTTTTCCTACCCGGTTGCACTCGGATTTCATCAAACCCGAGACACCATTTCCAACCACATCAGCAGCCATAGCCCTTGGCCTTAGCACCACAAGACAAACCTTCAGAATGATTTTTAAGCATTTAAACTTGTTATTACCAAGCTCCACATCAATATCCAAGCCTTTTACACCTAACCCCAAACACGGGATTTAACGGTACTTTACAGGCTAGAATGGGATATGACATGATACCTTAGGTGAAACCTTCGAGTGTGTACACACAATCAAAATGCCAATTTAATGCACCTTGATCGAACTACGTTGGATTTGATTTCGCTCCACGCAAATACGTAGGCAGTCCTTCAGAATAAGGGATTCAATCCACTCATCAACCAAGTTTTCATCTTGTCGGTTTCTTACGGGTCCTAACCAAGTCCAAATGAAGCCACCATTGTTTGAGTCAGTCTTAGGACTCGATGTAGGCTAGGATAAGGATATAGGTTCAGATGAATAGTATCAAGTCTCGGAATGAGCTTTATCTAACGGTTTAGGCAAAGATGCTGAGTCACATAGATGTGGGTTTGTGTTGGGAACAGAAAATATGAAAAACCCGCTGAAAAGAAAGAAGGCGCGGAAGAAAATTAGTAAAAGCCCGCTGAAAAAAAGAAGGCGGTGGCAAGAAATGATGAAAACTCGCTGAAAAGAAAGGAGGCGAGGAGAAGAGTTTCAGAATGTTCCCGACAAGAGTGATGTGTGATGTCTAAGTGTTCTCATAAAATCAGTATGTGTTTAGTGTCTGGGCGAAGCCAACATTGTTGCTGTGTGAGTTTAATCCTCCTTGTCAATGCCAAGTGATATTGATTCCCATGTACCCTCGGGAGCACGCCCATGACATACGATATCTCCGTCTCATGTCCGACGACCTTGTGATTCCTATTTGCCATCTTTTGGCACCAGAATGGCCAATTTACATTTCTACCCCCAACAAGTCAATAATTGAATTAAAACTCGTGCACACTTACGGTTTTATTTTCCTTTTTGTTTTACGGTAGCGGGCTATGCCCACGTTGTTTACGAGTCATACAGAGCATCTGGGTCGTATTTCATGCTCACCTATCAAGGTACGATTTCAAAAAAAAATTTCAAAATTCCAAAAACTTTTTGCGAATTATGGATAGGTGATCCAAGTAGTGGAATCTTTTCGGGTCGACGACCCAATCTTTCGAAATTCAAAAATTCAAAATTCAATTTTTTTGAAGGGTCGATGGCCCAATATTCTAAGTGATGACAAATTCAAAATTCGGGTCGATGGCCCAATTATTCAAAACTTTCAAATTCAATTTTCGGGTCGATAACCCAGTCTCTCAAATGATCCAATTTTAAGATCGATGATCCAAATGTGCTTATGTGATGATTATTTCTAGTACGTTTTTGTGTTTCAAGTGCAGCATTATATGCTTCAACTGGGGGCTCTAAAGTCTTCGACTTTAGAGCCATTGCAAACTGGGGGCTCTGAAGCCGTTGGCTTCAGAGACCATTATCAAGATGAAAAGGATGGCATCCACTCAGAATCCAACTCAATACAAGAGTATGAAATGGAAGAATTCCGTAGCTTAAAGAAAATGATGAAAGCGGCGGCAACCTCCTTGGAAAGTCCCGTCCCATTTGGGCACCTGTCAGCAGATGATAAGCTTTGGGCAAGTGTTAACAGATGATGAATTTCGGACAAGTGTCAGTAGATGATAAACTTTGGGCATGTGTCAGCAGTGGCCGAACTACGACGCGAGTTTGATTCCGTCAGAAACGGATACGTAGGCACCTAAGGATAAGGCTCAACCCACTATATATGCAATTTTATGGGTCGACGACCAACGATGATAATTTGGCGCAACAGAAGCAAGAGTTAATCCCCAACGAAGTTTCAGGTATGATCTCTTCTTATGGTTGGCGAGCTTATATACGCAAGTCTAATGGACTATAAACGACCCGTAGAATCCTTAGGTCGAGAGGGACCTGGGGTATACTTTGACTTTCGCCTTGTCCAAGCCTCAGTCAAAGTGGGGGATCTGTAGATACCCGTATCCGTCGATATTGGAATTTATAGAGAACCCAACAAACACCCGATGATGATAGGACACATGTATTCATTAGTTGTCATTGTCATTATTTGGAGCTCGTTTTACGGCGTAGAATGGGCATAGTCGATGAAGTATTTTATTAATTTAAATGATATTTAAATTAATGTTTTTTAAAGTGAATTCATTTTATTGTTTTAATTTGAATTTATTTTCTTAAATTTATTTTATGGAAAATAAAATAGATATTTGATTTGAAAAATCATTCTTATGTTATTTAATTTGAAAAATCAATTTATATCGTTTATAAACCGTATTTGAAGAACTCGATTTTTTACGACGGCTTTATACGCGATCTTGAGCTCGTTTTCAACTTGATTTGGGCACGATTTTTCGAAGCAAACTCGAACCAACTCCTGACCCATAATCCAACCCATCACTCACCCTCATAACCAGGCCTCAACCCCATGCAAACCCGCGTCCGTACCTCCTTATTTTCGAGCCCCAAACAGCCCACACAACCAGTCCATACCCTTTCCCGTGTTCAGCATTACCAAGCCCCAAACCCGCTCCAAACGCCACTTAAACCCGTGACCATTAACCCTAATCCATACCCTACTATCCTACCCATATTACCCTAGCTTAATCACCAAGAAACACCCCTCCTAAACCCTACACAAGCTCACGAAAGCTGCTGGACAGCAGCAGCGAAACAGAGCAGCCCGACTGCTTGTTGCTCTCTTTTACCCTACTTTAACTCCCTATAAATACCTCCCCTCTGCCATACTTTCATTCCTCTAAGTTCTCCATACATGCTACTGTCACTCACCAGCATTAATCTCCAAAAAAAATCCCTAATTGCCTCTCAAAACTCTCGACAAAACCGAGACAACCAAACTGAGAAACAGTTTGTGTCTCTCTCGAAATCCCATTCGTTTCCCCTTCAAGTCTCCATTAAAATTCGAGTTTCTTGATCCTAATTAACCATATAACATCCATATACATCTTAGACAAAGATTCAC
The DNA here is from genome assembly GCF_048544455.1 of Silene latifolia. Classification (NCBI taxonomy): domain Eukaryota; kingdom Viridiplantae; phylum Streptophyta; class Magnoliopsida; order Caryophyllales; family Caryophyllaceae; genus Silene; species Silene latifolia. The sequence continues at coordinate 197,211,135 of NC_133538.1, read as the reverse complement.
GAGCCAAATTGGCCTTGAGAGTACACGAATCCTTTCGAAAAACAGAGTGTCATACACTCTGTTTTCGCGGCTTTTCTTGTCTGTCCAGTTCTGTTTGTGCTTGTTTTTCGTGCGAAATAACTCAGAACGAGCATGGTTTGTTTTAAGATCTTTGTTCTACTCTCTCTCTAGTTTTCAAAACATCTTTTAAATCTAATTTTTACCGAGAAACGAGTGAGAAATTGCAGTTTGAAAGTTGCTGTCCAGATTTACCAAAAAACGTGTTGTTGCTTTGTTCCTTCGTCGACGACGGCCTCTCGAGATAAAATCTACGATCGATTACGACCCAAGATGGTGTCAACGATACATGTAGGTTGAGGGTGCATCAAATTCTCCTCTTCTCCCTTTTGTTTCGTTCTTTTATGTTTGTTTTTTATAGTTTGTTTTGTATATTGTTTATAGTTATGCATCGTTTGATATCGTTAACTATGAAACTAGTTTAGTCTGAGTATGAGTTAAAGTACCACCATAAACACCCGCGTTGACTTGAGTTGGGAAAGAAATCCGCCAGATTGGTTGGTCGTATCCCCTTCTCATTTACATATCCTCGTGTTCAAGGTAGGGCATTAATAAAACGAATTTTAACTTTGTTCCTCGCTTTTGACCCCTCGCTCGTTTTGCTCAATTCGGCCAGACCTAGGACCCTTTGCATGTTAGTTAAACCTCTGATTGTTAACCTATGATTCAATTAGATGACTTTAGACTGATTTAATAACGTAATTAGACATGTTAGGTGGCATCGACATAGCTTTTAAAATCGATTACCAATTCTATAACCTAATTGAATACATCTCTCTTTTCACTTGATTTCTCGCTAGCATAGGAGTGCCTGATTAGCACCTTCCTATTAACACTCGACGAGTAAGCGTTAATCTTGTAATATTGTGACCTAATTGGACCCTTTATTAGGCCGTGTAGAATGCACATTCACGCGATATATTCTCAATCGATCAACGTCGTTTCTAACTTGTTTTCTAACTCCTTTTCTAACTCGTTTCACAATCATTTGATCTTACTAATGAACCTAACCTAGGAACTAGGGTGGCCGTGGCTTGGCCATGAGGGTGGCCGTGTTTTTTGTCATTCTTGCTTCGTTTTTTTTATATCATTTGTTCTTTGTTGTTTTGTAGCTTGTAATTTATAGTTTGTTTATCGAGTTGTAATTTTCTAGTTTGTTTTACATTTATCGAGTCAAAACCTCTTCAAAAACCTTAGTCTCATTTGGTTAGATGGTTGTGCTCCAATTCATGTAAGAACGTAGTAAATCGCAGGTTGTTTAAAGCGACATGGCCCGATTTATGCTAATGCATGCTTTGGTGTGTGACCTAATGTCTAATTCGATAAGATTAAGTGAAAGCATGCACCACAGGGAGTGACCTAAGGCCGTGATTCATGTAAGCCGTGGGCCACCCCTTGTGCACGTTTTCCTAGGCCGAATTGGCCGTGTAGGGTGTCGTGTATGGTTTTGTGTATACCGTTGTATTTTAGATCGAGCTGTATCTTTAATTTCTTGATGTGTCGGCATGAAATGCCTGGGTTGTAATAGGAGAGATCCCAAGGGCTCCCCCATTCCTCTTAAGCCTTGTTTGCTTTGTTTTGTATGTTGTTAGATCAATCAACCCACATGCTGAATTACAACTTTGACAAAGTTGCATCTAAATCGACATAGAAACCTCACATGTTAGGGTTTTAAAATGATGTTTGCATATCATATATCGTAGTAGCTACGACCTTGTTTGAAATATGATACTTGACTTAGTAGAGGCCGTTATTGACGGGCGGGGTTAGGTGTCCTTATGGACTTCCTAACACGTACCCTCACCCCTTACTCAAAATCTATGGTTTGTGGATCCGTCTAAATACCATTGGATTACGAGAGTCATTCAAATCGAGTGATATAGGGTACAAGTCTTTATCTTTAATCACTCGTAGTCGATTGGCTTTATGCTTTTCGATGAAAGGTGTAAAGTTGACTTGAACGGTTCCAAGTTCCCATAAAACTTGGTGGCGACTCTAATTTGTCTTAAGTCGATTTGAAAGAACCTCGAGTCGATAATGCCCCCTGTGGATCCCGCGGACGCAGCTCCCGCGGGCGTTGTCCACAATAATAATAATAGTAATAATAAAAGGGTTATGTAAATGTAGAGTGTCAGAGGGAGGTATGAGTGTTGTAAACCTTTGATTGGTCGAGATTAAAAATAGTTTCACACATGAAAATGTGACGGTCTATTGCTAGACGGAAATTCGTTTTAAACCTACTATAATATAAGACGGAGCTTTATTATTATCGCTATTAATATTATCCGGCAAAAATATTTATTTTATATAAACAGGCTTGTGAAAATATAACTTTTATAAAATTTATGCTCAAAAGGAGATTAATTAAATTAAATAATTTAAAAATATGAAATAAAATAATCGAACGGTTAAATAAACTTTAAATGTCAGGATGAGAAATTCGCGGGTGTTACATTATTGGTCCTGGACTGGGTGTTTTGGACTCATGGGTCCTGGATTTTGTATGTTGGACTCATGGGTCCTGGACTTGGTATTTTGGTGTCGGACTCGTTGGTACGAAGTTTGAAAAGTGACATTTTTTTTTAATTCCGTCATTTGAAATTGAGAGGAAATAACGAATTTGAATTTCGCTATTTTGTTTTTTGTTTGAAAAGGACGGTTTTTAAGTCCGTCGTTTGGAATTTTGGGGAAATAACGAATTTGAATTTCGCTATGTCATTTTTGTTTGAAAAGGACAGTTTTTTTTAATTCCGTCATTTGGAATTTGTGAAAATAGCGAATTTGAATTTTGCTATTTCATTTTTGTTTGAAAAGGACGGTTTTTTAATTCCGTCGTTTGGAATATGTGAAAATAGCGAATTTGAATTTCACTATTTTGTTTTTGTTTTGGTTTTAGCCTTGGGTTTTGCTTTGGCTTAGGTTTTTGCTTTGGCTCTGGCTGAATGGCTTTTGGCCTTGGGCCTTTGATTTTGGCCTTGGGTGAGTAGCTTTGATTTGGCTCTGGCTTTGGCTTTGGGGTTGGAGATTGGCCGAATGGCTTTATTGGTTTTGCCGTCCTTCGTTCGAGGAAGGTAAAGGTGCAGACGGGGATGTACCCGTTGGTGAGAAGTTGATACTTGGTGATGGGATATTTTTGTGAGGAATAGGCTTGCCTTCCGTCATTGAACGTGAACAAGGAGATGTTCTGGGTTCGTCATAGAATCCCTTTGATAAGAGCTCGTTCTAGATTGGGTGCTAATGAAAGGTTTCTATTACCAGACATGGAATAGGTAAAGAGAATGGACACGGAGTTTCGAGTCCTCTGCTTACTCGGTACGGAACGTCACTCGAGTGTACTCACATTGAATTAGAACATGTTGTTTGTTTTAAATCAATTCTCAAATCAGTTCTCTTTGTCAACGAGAAATGGTAAAGTGGAGAATATGTGATAGTTGAAAATTGTGCTTTTATTTAGATAAATAAGATGTTAGCACAGACTCGATGGATACATGTGACTCATGGGGACAGCCCCCAGTTTGTCACTTAGGAATAAAAGGACAGACGCTAGGATAGATATGAGAAAGCCTAAGACTCATACTCGGACTAGGACTCAATCGTAGATACGGACTCCTAATCATCGTTTTCCTCCTCGAAGGTCTCCTTCGCAGCATCTAGCGGCTTGAATGTCTGGTCTTGAGCATTGACCCACTTGAGCACCTCACTCTCGTTGTTGGGAATGATATGAGGACAATAGTCCATGAGGCTCTCATCTCCTTGTAGAAAGAGATGATCAGGAGGGTTGTTTTCATCACTTGGTTGGCATAGGGATGAAGCTATCAGTTGATGGCTGTCGATCATATCTTGAATAACATATTTCAGTTTGAAGCATGTTTCAGTGTCATTACCTTTTCCTTGATGATATTGGCAATAGGCTCTGCCGTCCCAGAAACGAGTTTTCCTCTGTTCAGACGGGTCCGGAGTGGGCCCTATTAGTTGTAGCTTCCCTTCAGTCACAATCTTTTGAAGAGCTGCGGCATAGGTTGTTTTGAGGTTGGTGAATGTCCTTTGAGAACATTCAACCTTGCTGTTTGACTTGAGACATCTAGAAGGTTTGTCTTGACTGAGAGGTGCAATTATGATCTTGCCAGCTTCAATCATATCTTGAATGGCATGCTTGAGTTTGAAACAGGTTTCGGTGTCATGGCCCTTGCCTTGATGGTATTGGCAATAGGCATTACCATCCCAGGATCGGGCTCTTTTGTGTTCTGGTTTGTCCGGAGTAGGACCAATGGGTTGCAGCATTCCTTCCGAAGCAAGTATCTCCAGAGCGGTGCCATATGTTATTCCCAGATATGTGAAAACCCTTTGATGTTTTCCCGTGGTTCTAACATTTGTGTTTTTGGGGATGTTTTTGTGAGTTTTGTTTTTGGTAACCCTGAGCAGAAGCAGGATTTGGTTGTTGTCAATGGGAAGTTTTGAGGAAATTGCTTGGTATTTTGAAGGGGATTTTGGCGAGGCAATTACATGTTCTTTGTTGGTAGGTTCGTGGATGTGGGAACCATCGGATGACTCCTCATTTTCAACAGCTGTTAGTTGGTGAACCAAGGGTTGGTTTCCTTGATGGTCTGGTTCATTTTCAGTATTAGCTAACCTTTTCTCTAAATTAGCTACTTGAGTGTTTAAATCATCGATAGCCACTTGTAGATTTGAGAATATGTTGTTGATGGAGACGGAGAGCATCATTATAGTGCTTTGTACGCCATCCTCATCAATTGCATGCATTTTCTCATCGTCACGAGAGATGAGATGAGAGCAGTCTAGGGACGATTCCTTACTGTGTCCAATAGGGTTTTCTGGAGGGTTATTTTTGTTGTTTGCTGAGGAAGGTAATGGTAATTCTCCCTTTTCAATCATATCATTGATGACACCTTTTAGGGGGAGACACATTTCAGTGTCATGTCCACGACCCTGGTGATATTGACAAAATAGTTTTCCGTCCCATCTACGTCCTCGCTTGTTTGGTAGAGGGTCTGGAGTTGGACCAATCGGTTTGAGCTTTCCTTTGAAGATAAGCCTTTCCAAGGCTGTGGTATAAGGCATAAGGCATACCCAAATCAGGGAAGGACCTATGAGGTCATCTGGTTTTGGTTGGTGGAGCGCCTAAGGAACTGGTTTCAGTGGTTTTAGTAGCCCTCCAACTATGGTAGATTTTGTTATTGGCAAGCAGCCGGCTTTCAAGGAGCTTAAACCTTTGCTCGCTATCAGAAGAGGGATAATTCCCGGTTACCATTTTGTCCTCAACTTGGGAGAGACGAGTGCTCGAATTTTCCACGAAAGCTAGGAGTCGAAGGACCATGTTGTTGGTTTCGGCAGAAGTCATGGCGGATGAAAGTTGATCAACTTCTTGAGTTTCTGGTTAGCAATTGATGGCACCTAAGGGATTCCTATTTGATATAACGATAGGCATTATAACTTGTATTGGCAAGGGATTGCACAAACAAAGGCAAGTGCGACACATATGTATAAAAGGCAGTTATGTCGTGAAGACGCGACGATGTGACTAGGTTATGAGTTCATTAAAGATCGTGAACGACCTCTTGTGTTTGAACTCTTGGTGCATGACTTTGAACTTAGACTCGAGTGTCAACTTTGGCATAGTGATGCCTAGACAGATGACTTCTGACTTAGTTTGGAGGTTTGTCGATGGCGTGACGCCGTTGGACAAGACGCGTATGCAAACTTAACCTTTGACCCGTAATGTAGGGGAAAGATGGGTTTAATACCCGAGAGGTTTTTACTCTCCTAACGCCATTGAATATGTGTCGACAATTAGGCGACACGACCTAGACCAGAAGGTAGGTACTAACTTCGGCAGAGACTCGACGTTATCGAGACGACTTGACTTGAAATCGTCTGGACTCTAATCAACTCAATGCTGAATCAGAAAAGTGGACTGAAATTTTTGAAAATAGAAATTTTCAAAAGGATTCATTTGTCGTTTTATGGACGGCTTCCGAAGATTAGAGATCCTTAGAAGGTCGGCCAGTTAAAAGGGTTGTCTTAGGTTTGTTTTCAAAAGACAGTTTAAGTTGAGATTAAGGCGGCTCTGAAAAGAACGTGTTGTTTCCGAAGACGGTTTTTGAAATTCCGAATCACAGATTTGAAAATCGAGAATTGAAGAATTTGGAATCGTCATCACAATGGCCATGAAAACGGTAAATTTATTTTCAAAGATTGAGTTTGAATTGAATTTTGAAAACTATTAAATTCGTTTTCAAAGATTTGATTTTGAATTGAAATTTGAAAACGGTTAAATTTGTTTTCAAAGATTTGAGATTAGATTTGAAATTTGAAAACGGTTAAATTTATTTTCAAAGACTTGATTTTGAATTGAAATTTTAAAGCAGTTAAATTGGTTTTCAAAGATTTGATTTTGAATTCAAATTTAAAAATGGTTAAATTTGTTTTCAAAGATTTGAGATTGGATTTGAAATTTGAAAACGGTTAAATTTGTTTTCAAAGATTTGATTTTGAATTGAAATTTGAAAACGGTTCAATTTGTTTTCAAATGATTCGAAATTGGATTTGAAATTTGAAAACGGTTAAATTTGTTTTGAATGATCTGAAATTGGAAATTATGAGGATTGAATTCGTCATTACGACGGGTTAGAAAACCGTTTTAACCTTTGAAAGACGATATCCAAATCGAAAATTGTGAGAATTGAAATCGTCATTACGACGGCTTAGAAAAGCCAAATTTGAATTTGAAAACGAGATTTGAAATTTGGAAAGTTGCACGGGTTGAAATTGTCATTACGACGGTTTGAAGAACGTTTTTGTTTGAAAATTGATTTCGAATTTTGAAAATTCGAGGGTTGAATTCATCATCACGACGATGTAAAAGGGTGCTTTGAGAATGCAACGCTCGGTGAGAGACCGAGGTTTAAAACGGCCATTATGACGACACAAAAGGGTACTTTGAAATGGTTTGTTAAAACCGAGGTTTAAAATCGTCATTACGACGGCATAAAAAGGTGCATTTGAAATGGTTATAAAAAAAACCAAGTTAGAAAATCGTCATTACGTCGGCATAAAAAGGTTTGCAACGGTCGGCAAAAGACCGAGGTTTGAAACGGCCATTATAACGGCGCAAAAAGATGGTTTTAAAAATTTGAAAATGACACGGAAGGACTTATGATCACAAAACACATAAGCACTCACAATTCATTATATTATGCATAATGCTGACACCGGTTTTGTCTTAAAAGGGTGGGTTACACACCAAGCAATCAAACCCCGATTTTTTAGAGGGATACCAATCCAAATAAAATGTGTAAGGAGGGTGCCCTAGCCTCGTGCTCGAAGGTGATGAAAGCTCTTTGATGAAACAGAAATATGTAACGTTAACGGTATGCTTGACTCGATCGGGATTCAAAACGCGGGGATGAGAGAGTTCATGCCGACGGGACGAGCCAATTGGTCGATAAAGGTTAGGTTGTGGGCCCGGACAAGGAACCTGACTTATGACCGTAATATCAATTAATGCACCTTAACTACGACCTTGTTCGAGTTTCACCTCTAAGGATCACAAAGACACAAGTGTCCTAGTTTTCCCAGCAGAGTCGCCAATCTGTGGACATGGGCCACAAGCCGGTCTGCGGGCGCGATGCCGCCTACCGGTCCGTAGTCACGGGCCACCTGCACGACAAGCCAAATTGTGAACATGTAGCGGTCTTTTGAAAGCCACGCTCGGCGGCGTAAAAATGCTTTCGACCGGATTGCTTTAGATCGGTCGGTTTCGTCTCGGCAAAGGTCTCGAAACGATTAGAGATGTTCGGAGTCGCCACCAAGCATTTACGGGATGCTTGTAACCCGCTCGAATCCACTTTATACCTAGGTCAATCAAGGCAAAAAGCGGTGTTTGACATAGGTACTAAAGATAAGGACTCGTCCCCCTTTTAGCATTCTATGCCTAAAATGACTCTCGTACGCCCTGGATAAGGCCATCCACTATCCAAAGGTTCTGAGGAAGAGGTGAGGGTACGTATTGGGTAGCCCTTTAATCGGACACCCAATATCGCCCGCGTTAGCGGCCTCTACTGATCGATCGTGGTTGTTTAAGTACAATAGTTGATAAAACGGTTTAAATGCATGAATGCGCGTCCAAAAGCTTAACCTAACATGTGAGAATTTCCTAAGTTGGTTTGTTTATCCATGTACCAAGAAATTGGTGTCAAAGTTGGATTTAGATTTATTTGCATGTGAAAACGGAAATTAAACATCCATTTACCAAATTCGGATTATTGTGCTTAACACGATCCATTATTTGAAATAGGGTGTCAAATGACAAAGTGTAAAAACGTAAGCTTGTCAATCTGATCCGTCATGTATTCAGATTAACCGTAATCGGGATCGTCCTAGATAAGTGCTAAAAACAAGACAGAACAGTGCCAGGCAGCCCCATAGGGGCGTGAGCCTATCGGCGAGGGAAGGGGCTCTGCCCAGGTTTTGAAAGATGGAAATAGGCAGGCTCTTGGGGCGTGAGCCATGAGGCGAGCCAAGAGGTGCCTCCTGGTTGTTAAAATGGTTGTTTAAAACCGTTTTCAAAGGTTGTTAAAAAGGTTATTTAAAACCGTATTTGTGATTAAATGATTTGCAAGTATTGTTTGCATGACTCGGAATAATTACTATTATGTTAGTAATATTCGTTGTTGGATTTACAAGTTTGAAAAGCTTAGTTTACAAATAAGAATGTAAAATGTGTGATTTGAACTAATTATGTTAAGTTCAATTATTTGTAATTAGGCAAGTTTGTCATCGTACTCGGATTTAACTGACATGGTATAAAGAACCAAGGATGATTATGAATTATGACTAATATATTTACAAAAGTAAATAAATGAGAAAGATGCTAAGTAAAATAAAAGGGGGTTAAAATACCCATTAATTTGTAATTAACCAATGATATCATCGAGTCATGGAATAAACCGTCATGGTATAAAGAACCAAGGATGATTTTGTAATGGTCAAAATATGTTGATCATAAAAATGAATTAAAATGGTAAATAAAAGAAGAGAATTTCCTTTAAAATATAATTAACCAAATAATATCACCGAGTCACGGATTAAACCGTCATGGTATATGGAACCAAGGGTGATTATGATTTATGGTTAAAAAGTTTGTCATAAAAATGATTTGGAACATTTGAAATGGTAAAAACCGATTACAAATAAGAAATGAAATAAAGAGGAAAGACGAGAACAAACACGGCCGGATTAAGGCCTGAGAGTGCATTGAGGCGCGAGCCTCCCTGCTATACAAGCAGCCTCTGTCTCAGGCCAAAATCCAGTTTTGGCTCGTCTAACCTATATTTGAATCGTGTTATGCATTGTTCAAGCATATAAATTCATAAAAACAGTAAAGACCTGAATTGAATGAGTTGTTTACACCCTCAAACTTACGTATATTGATGTTTGCAACATAGACGACTTTAGAGACGGTTTTCTCGTAGTGACTACTCACGATCAAAGAACTTTAAAAGAGTGTCTTAAAAAAGGATTTTGTTTTGAAAATATGTTGTTGAAAAACATGTTGATTAATGTTGAGTTGGTCGAATGGGTCGGTCGAATGCACGGTGACGTACCAAACAATATGTGTAAGGCTTGTGTTTACGATCGGTAGGTCGTAAACACGTGTCGATTTTGTGACTTAGGAAGTCGGGTCTAGAAGTTTAAGAGAGAAGGAGGGGGCAGACTCTCACGTGAGAATTATGGTGTGTGAAGGTTGGTATTTATAGAAAAATTTGGATGGTAGGTTGGTTGAGTTTGCTTGGAGGCTAAGAAGACACCCCAAAGAGGCGCGAGCTACCTAGTGACTGAAAGGGGTGTACTGTCCCTTTCAGAAATTTGGATTTTCTATTTGTTCTAACCAATGTTTTGTTGTTTGTGATTTGTGGTCTTTGATGGTTGCTTAGCCGTGTAAGCTTACTCTTGGGTGTTATTTGGGGTAGGTATTTTGTGTCCTTGACTCGGGTTGATCCGTGTGAGTCGGGATTTGAATTTTGAGTCGGTTTTTGGCCCGGTGTCGGTTTTGACTCTAATTAAGGTCATTTCAATGAAAATGGCAAGATAAAACCGATCATGGCATTATTTTCGATATTCGAGATTTGGTTTAACTCGGGTTAACTCAGGTTGACTCGAGTTTTGGGTTTCTGAGTCGGTTTTGGGTCCGAAGACGGTTTTAACACTAAATAGTGTTATTTTAATGCAAATGAAGTTAGAAAACTTTTGAAATCATTTTCATATCCGAGTAGTGCATTAAACCGTCTCATATATAGCCAATCCAGGCACGCATATCAAAAACACGTTATAGTCCGATCATCATCGGGTGGTTTTTGGAAGGTGCAGATACTGGGTATCTACACCATGTCCTCCGACATACAATATAATACAATAAATGCACGATACCGCACAATATGCCAATTATCGACTCATCAAGTCATCATAACCAAAATCATCTTATAATGCATTTTCGTAACATATGAATTTACGACAACATGTTATAATGCAATGACGACTCACATGACCATACAATATATTAAAACTGAGTAGGATTAACCTACCTCACAGCATATTCGCAAAAGCAATCCATTATACAAGCTAGGCCCCTCTCGTTAAACAGTCTCACAAAACCCATCTAAAATACGATAATAATACAAATACGTATAAATATACCAGTTTAATAGTAATTGAATACGTATACACTAAATAAACCCGTCTTATACAACTACCCAAACCCGACTCAACAACTCGAACCACCAGTACCTCTCCCCCACCGTGACCACCACCTAGCCACGGTGGCCAGATCAGCCCAGCCCCCTAGCCGCATCACCTAGGGCCGCCGTACCCCACAAACCCGCATCAAGTCGACCTACAACACACCAAACAACAACAACACGACAACCTCACCCACTCGCACTCCCGTAATCGACCCCACCAATACCAACAACCCTTGCCGGCGCCGACCACCACCGTAGTCTCCCCTAACAAAGGTGGACCCTGCCGTCAACCACCATCAACCCCAACAATCCCCACGACCATCTACAACATACAACAACAACAATACTCGATCCGACTAGCCCTCCTTACCCCTCGATTTTCGACCACCACGACCACCTATTCCACCACCCAAGACCACCACCATGATCCCCTCACTACCCACAACAATAACCGCCCAAAGCCTCTCCAAATAGGCCACGACAACAAGGGTAAAAATCTGTCTTAAGATGGTCACACAAAACAGCTATAAAAGCGTAGATCTACTCGGTCAAACACCCTTATGGGCAGTCAACGGTGGTCCGAGTGGTCAACGGCGGATATAGGGTGAGTCAAGGCCTAGGTGCGTCAATTAAATAATATATAAACTAGTGTGAGGCGGTTTACCTTACAATCTCGAGGCGGAGGGACAGAACACGATCTTTATTCTCTTCCTTTTCTTCTCCTTTTCTCTCTTCTTTCTCTCTAAGATTCTCTCTAAATAAGATAAGGTAGTATGGATAAGGTGAGGGGTATATATAGTGGTAGGTGGAAGTGTATTATTATCTTTATTATTTTATTACCCGTCTTATAACATAGCTCGTATAAATGTAATATAATATTACTTATATAATTATAAAATACGGAGTATTACAATCTCCCCTCTTTAAAATAAATTTCGTCCCCGAAATTTCACCTCATTCTCCCCTTTCCGGCTATTCCCTCAAATCTCTTGTGCATTCTCTTCCCAAAGTTCGGTGTTCCACTCTCAGTACTTCCTCACAACTCTCACTACTTCCTCACATTCCGCACTTCCTTTTTCCTAAACTTACGAATTGTTACATTCACTCCTCCTAAAAGAGATCTTCGTCCCGAAGTTCAACTATCAACCTCAAAATACGATCTCATAGACTTATTCCTAAGGGCTTATTTGGAATGGGAGTAATAATTAAGGGAGTAATAGAGCTAAAATGAACTAAAAAATGGAGGGAAGGGATGAGGGTTGGAGATAGAAATGGATAGAAATGGGGAAATATAGTGTAATAGTCTCTCCATTAACGGAGTAATTGTTACCCACCTCCCCCTCCAAGTAATAATTATAGAGGTAATAATTCCTCCCTCACCTCGTGTTTCCACCATCCACAACCACCACAAAGCACCAATCTCCTCCCATTTCTTCTTATTTTTGCTCTCATTACCCCCTTAATTATTACTCCCATTCCAAGCAAGCCCTAAGTTCCACAAATGACTATGTTCCAGGTTCAACACTCTCTTTTACTTATTGCAAATCCATAAATAAATCAGATATGGTCCTAATGCCATTCATTTAACCCTACTCTACGAGCCACCCAAACGTCAAGGTACAAGGTTCAGCCCACGGTTCGAAACCATAATCCCATGACAACTCCCAACCCAATTGGTTCTAAGTCTACGCATCAATCTTGGGATATAACTCGATTTCTCATACATGCACCTGTATGAAAATCAATCATGAACATGCGAACTCTATGAAACAACCAAATGATGCAACCTCACTCGTCATATGACTCAACTATGCTCAGTATTCCCATTTTTCGGATACTATGCCACGCATGTACCGCGTCAAATCTATCACATGATCACACATGTGTTTTCCATATCCATTCCCGTCTATCATCAACACTTCCGTTCCATCGGAAGACCACAATCACAATCATGCAAATGATCACTATGCAACACATAATTTGCATATTTCCTCTTACTTTTACACAGCAAAAAAAAAGTCACGTCGATTAACATAAATCAAACAAGGTTATGACATTATTTCCGTCGTCAATCCATTCATGTTGAATCAGCGATTTCCATTTACTTGCAAAATACCACACCATATAATTAAACGTAAATAATTCACACATATCACACGTGTAAGGTCAATCATGGTCTTCCCACATAAGTTAACTAATAAACAAACCGCGAACTAAGGGTATATGCTCAATATTTGGTCAAATATCAACAAAACGAGGGTTAAAGCAGTCCACTCGGTCGAGTGTAGGAGGCCACTCGGCCGAGTTGGCGACCACTCGGTCAGAGTACATGGCGCACTCAGTCGAGTGTCACTTGAGGCAGAATGTTTTCATTCTCAACTCGGTTCTAAACTTTCAATTTCATCACACAAATGCTAATAGACTCCGATTGTGATTAATACACCGTCAAACAAACAAGTTAGAACAAATCACGGTTTTATGGCCATTATTACAACCCAACTAAAATAAAACATGATACAACATAACATTTAAAACCCGTTTCACAAGCATTGCATCCCCCTATACCTGGTGACGGTATCACCATACCGTCACCAACAACCGCAATAGTCACATCGGTAGCCACAACACTTACACTATCCATAACCACTTATTCTTCTCAAGGAATAATAACAACATTACTCCTCAAATGGACACTACAACAAGATCATGATGTATACCACAGACGCTTTACTTGACGATTGGGAGGCAACTTTACAACAACGTCTATAGTATCACTCATAGGGTTGAATTTCCACCCAACCACTTTCACGCTTCATGCATACACACTAAAATTAAACGATTACACTCTATAACACAAATGACCAAATACCTCAAAAATATGATTGAATCCTCAAGTATTACATGCCACGCTCTTACTCTCATAACCGCAAAAACCAAATTTGGTAATATTAATTTTACCATCATGTATCTCAATCATCTATCAACTAAAGTTTCCAAGTTATGCTTAACAATAATATTCCCTAATATGCACTCAACTTCATTCACTATCCATAATTTCAAACACTCAACAAATATTCAACATAGATCGCAGATCACTCATTATCCACAAATTACCCTATATAATCAGCTTACTCAATTCATGACACCTTACACAAGCTAAAGCCACTCTCTTCTACTCTTAATTTCTAAACAAGAACCGTATACAAAATCACAACTCAGCTTCTCATTTTAATCTGCTAACCATACCTTTAAATTGTATCACTACTCAGCATAAAATATTCCTTCCTCCAAAGTCAATTTCCCTCATCCAGAATACCTACATCACCACTTATCGAATCCAATTTATTGAATCAAAATTTAGACCAAGAGCACCCTCATTCATCAAATGACTTTCTCTCATTCACGACATCATATACCTATCAACCTAAACGGTTCAAATCCACATCAAATGATCAACTCACATCAATCCCAATAAAACACATGTTTCACACCCATAACTCTCACATACAACACCGCTCATCACAAATTATTAGCATTTGCCCAACTACCCTCATCAAAACTACCACTTAGCAATTATCTACACGTCTTCACTTATCAAAACTACACTACCCAAAAAGGTAAGCAAAGCATTGATCCATAGGTAAGTAAGACCACACATTATTAACAAATATTGCAACACTACGAGACAATGGAACTACGTTTCAAATACCAAATTTAAAACTTAATCTTATACACCATGGTATGTATATATAAAGAAAATGTTGTGCAAAATTTTAAGGTGAAATTCTCGATTTAAGACTATACATAGCATGATTAACAAAATTGTAAGCTCGCGGCACAATAACACCAAGTATTGAGCACGAAATAAAATTTGAGCATCACCATTAACAAGGTTGGGGCACTATGAGACAATTAAGCAATAACAATCAACTTTAGTCCTTGTTAAACAATTAACCAAGCAACAAGCACTAATTAAATTACTAACTCGAGAATACATATTTTCGAATTCATAAAACTTTCGGGCAAAAGTCAATATAAAATTTTACACTTGACATCATAAATGGTATACAAAGCTGATTAATATCATGAATCAAACAAAGCATGCAATTAATTGACAAAATTTGGAGGAATCGCGTGGATTTAAACGAAATCAAATTGGAACAAATTAAGAGGTTATGGGAAAACCATTTACATTATTGAATTAGCAAGAATTAAGAGGATAACATCATGGAGTACAAAACTTAAGTCCAAGCAACAATCATCAATAATGGAGTTTTAGAAAAAGATTCAAGGAGATTTTGGTATTTTTGCTATGAGGAATGACGAAGAAATGCAAGAAACAAGGTAATAATACAAATCTTGTGAATTTCACAACCCAGAAAATGGCACTCGGTCGAGTGCCTTCTCCACTCGGTCAAGTGACTCACTTCCAGAAATTTTGAAGTTTATGGAAATTGGTCCACTCGGTCGAGTGACTGGTACTTGGCTGGGTGCCTCTCCATGGTTTGGAATTTTCGACTAAGAACTACTTCTTATACTACCGACTACTTAACTAACAACTATTACTAATCATACTCTAACTATAGCATTAGCGAAATTCAAACATATATGCGATACTAACATGCCAAAGGACGGGGTTAGTTCCCCTCACACACTATCACGTAATAACCTCTTCCAAAATATGTTACACAGACTACTCTTTTCATCCAATTTTCACATTTTAACATGTTCTAAATGAGTAACTACATCATGTAAGAATCCTATCAATTGGCTACATCACATATGCAATTTAAGGCTTTAAACTCATCGTATTCAAACAAGTAACGCTCATACAAATAAATGCACTTCACATGAAACAATCCCCTACTCATGTCACATATATCTCATTCAAGTGAACATTTTCATTCCGTTATTTCGAATATAACATATTATCATATGTCAATGAAAGGTTATATCAAGCAAGAAAAAATCTATATACTCGTATCAACACATACAAAACCATGTCATGCGATGACTTGCTAACTTAACATTACACAAATGAAATCACACAACATTTCACTTCACGTTTCCCGACTCATAACCACCCACGTAGTGACCAACCAAAACAGTAGGATCTAATTTTTAAATGAGGGATCCTTCTCACCCAAAACCGACCTCCTATTGTACTCGTGTCGGGTTCATTTTATTAGACACTCCTAGATTCATTTTCGTTCTTTGGTTTAGGCTCCAAAATCGTCGCTCTAATACCACTTTGTAACACCCCCTTCTTACCAGGCTAAGGTAATTGGGAGATGTTACCATCTCGGTATCCCGAGGCAGTAAATCGGAGATACAATCAAGAAATATTTATTATAAATGATAAGTTTAGTGAATTACATAACCAATAACAAAGGAATAAATGTTAGTTATACAAATTACAAGTCGACTACCATCTATGTCATCTATGCTATGCTACTCGACTCTAAGTCCAAGGCGCGGCCCAAATCCCGATCACGTCAACAAGCAAACCTGTACTCAACATGCTCCCTATATAATCGAAAATATCATATGGATCGACACAGGCCACCCCGGAAATAGGTGACAATTACACAGACACACAAACGTCAGTTTCAATAAATAAAGTGTGACACAACTCAAAGTGTGTGAGTATGCAACATGATTATAATATGAATGAAACACTATCAAACAACCACCACACCGGTACCGGCACACGCCCAGACGTAGCCAAAACCACCACGGTACCGGGACACGCCCAGACATAACCACAACCACACTGGTACCGGGACACGCCCAGACATACCAACAACCACAAACAAGTACCGGGACACGCCGAAACGTACCACGTCCAGAAGCCAACCGGATCCCCTGCCAGACGTCGTGTCTCAACCATACGAGTCCCTCCGTAGCTCAAGCCATTAATGTGCACATCCCTCTTAGAGTGGGAAGCTCCAAGAGGTGACTCAAGTGTAAGACGGTCTCCCAACCGCTTTACGTGTCCATAGCAACAAGTAAACCACCATGTCCTCCGACATACAAAACAATACAATAAATGCAAGATACCGCACAATATGCCAATTACCGACTCATCAAGTCATCTTAACCAAAATCATGTTATAATGCATTTCCATAACATATGAATTTATGACAACTTGTTATAATGCAATGACGATTCACATGACCATACACTATATTAAATATGAGTAGGATTAACATACCTTACATCATATCCGCATAAGCAATCCATCACACAAGCTAGGCCCATCTCGTAAAACCGTCTCACAAAACCCATATCCTAAAATACGATAATAATACAAATACATATAAATATACCAATCTAATATTAATTGAAAACGTTTACACTAAATGAACCCGTCTTATACAACTAACCAAACCCAACTCAACAACATGAACCACCACTACCTCTCCCCCACCGTGACCACCACCTAGCCACGGTGGCCAGGTCAGTCCAGCCCTCTAGCCGCACCACCTAGGGCCGCCCTACCCTACAAACCCGCATCAAGTCGACACACAACACACTAAACAACAACACGACAACCTCATCCACCCGCACTCCCGTAATCGACCCCACCAATACCAACACCCCTCGCCGGCGCCGACCACCACCGTAGTATTCCCTGACAAAGGTGGACCCCGCCGTCAACACCAGCAACCCCAACAATCCCCACGACCATCTACAGCATACAACAACAACAATACTCGATCCGACCAGCCCTCCTTACCCCTCAATTTCCGACCACCACGGCCACCCATTTCACCACCGAAGACCACCACCGTGATCCCCTAACTACCCACAACAATAACCACCCAAAGTCTCTCCAAATGGGCCACGACAACAAGGGTAAAAATCCGTCTTAAAACGGTCACACAAAACAGCTATAAAAGTGTAGATCTACTCGGCCAAACACCCTTATGGGCGGTCAACGGTGGTCTGAGTGGTCAACGGCGGGTCTAGCACTAGTCAAGGTCGAGGCGGCTCAATTAAATAATATATAAACTAGTGTGAGGCGGTTTACCTTACGATCTCGAGGCGGAGGGGCAAAAGACAATCTTTATTCTCTTCCTTTTCTTCTCTTTTTCTCTCTTTTTTCTCTCTAAGATTCTCTCTAATTTTGTGGGGTGGGAAATGAAATAGGATAAGGTAGTAAGGATAAGGTGAGGGGTATATATAGTGGTAGGTGGAAGTGTATTATTATCCTTATTATTTTATTATCCGTCTTATAACATAACTCGTATAAATGCAATGTAATATCATTTATATAATTATAAAATACAGAGTATTACAAGGGAAGTAGCGGAATTTGTGGCAAGGTGCTTGACTTACCAAAGGGTGAAAAGAGAACACAAGAGACCACAAGGGAAAGTTCAATCACTAGAGGTGCTGGAATGGAAGTGGGAGTCAATATCTATAGATTTCATAGTGGGGTTACCAAGAACTCAAAAGGGGATTACATGATTGGGTCATTGTAGATAGGTTAAATAAATCGGCTCATTTCATTGCAATGAAAGAAACTTGGAGCAAAGTGGAATTAGCAAATGCATATTGCGAATATGTGGTCAAGCTTTATGGATTTTCAAAGGATAATGTGTCGTACCGTGATTCGCGATTCATTTCAAGGTTTTGACAAGTGCTTCAAAAGTCTTTGGGTACTCAATTTAAGATGAGTATGGCCTTCCACCCGACAACGGATGGGAAAACGGAGAGAACAATCCAAACCATGGAAGACATGTTGAGAACTTGTATCTTGGAGTTTGGGGGCTCTTGGGAGGATAGGCTACATTTGATCGAATTATCTTGCAATAATAGCTACAATGCTAGCATTAACATGGCACCGTTTGAAGCCTTATATGGTAGGAAGTGTCAAAGCTTAATATGTTGGGATGATAGCACTGAAGCCATTTTGTTTGGTCCTAAAATGATTCAAGACATGATTGACCAAGTCCATGTAATCCGAGAGAAGATGAGGGCGGCACATAATAGGCAAAAGAGCTATGTCGACTTGAGGAGAAGTGACATTGAATTTGCGGCAGGAGATAAGGTATTACTCAAGGTTTCACCCATGAGGGGAGTAATTAGATTTGGGAAAAGAGGCAAATTGAGCCAAAAAGTCATTGGGCCTTATGAGATATTCAGTAGAGTCGGGGAAGTGGCCTACCGTTTAGAACTTCCCCCGGCCTAAGACCGACTTCACAACGTCTTTCATGTGTCTCAATTGCGTAAATACATAAGTGACCTGTTACATGTACTTGAGACGGAGATGAACGAGTTAGATGATGCTTTAACATATGTGGAAACGCCCAAGGAGATCCTAGACCGGAAGGTAAGAAAGACAACACGTGGTGAGACGGTGTTAGTAAAATTATTGTGGTCTAACCAACTAGTATAGGAGGCCACGTGGGAGGCCGAGGACACCATGAAAGAACGATACCCTCACCTTTTCGCACAGGTATGAGTTTTGGTTACGAGGTCGTAACCGTGTTTCTAGAGGGGTAGGGCGTATTATGCAAGTACAAGAAGTACAAGTTTTCCTTATTTATTCTCCTTAGTTTGTCATCACCTCACCTCATAGCATTTTAGTTGGTCATACCATACTAGTCTCATGTTGTTTCGACCTACCGTTGTGAACCCTTGGGGCAATATGGGACATAGAATTTTTAGTAACTATAGTGGCGGGTGTGAACTTCGGAGACGAAGTTCTTTTTTAAGGGGGGAAGATTGTAATACCTCGCACTAATAAAGACCTCACTTGACCGAGTAGACTATCCACTCGGGAGAGTGGCATTTGGTTTGAGGCTGGAAGTTTCTGAAAGTTGGTCACTCGACCGAGTGACAGTTCACTCGATCGAGTGGACCGGGCACTCGACCGAGTGTCCGGTCAAGTCCAGTTTTACGTGAGAATTTGGTTGGTGGTGTGTTGCTTTTGAGCCTTATCCTTTCAGATTTCTCCCACCTAAAATCACTCCCCAACCAAATCCTACCACTCTCCAAAACTCTCTAAATACTCACCAACCACCACCTAAACTTATCCTCTAAAAATCTAGCCTCCACATTTGAAGAGTTGATGTAAAATAACTTGGACAAATTAGATTGAACAGTTCGACAGTCTGTTCTGGAAGAAAAAGTGTAAATATAACAGTTTTTTGTCTGTTCGTCTAAGTATTTTAGGATTAACGCAGCGGAATTTAACTGAAATTGTTGTAATAACGCGAAAAGTAACAAAGTAACCGGGATAGTATGGTGAATCTCGCTCTCCGCCTCGCAAGGTACGAACTCGAAACACTCAAATGATCAACCTCGCAAAGAAGATCTGAAAGCCAAAGCTCGCAAGCTTTAAAAATTGATTGTTCTCACACAGGGAACATTTTTTAATTAAACTCATAATCTGAAAAATAGGATTACAAGAGGCCCTATTTATTCTCCTACTTAGCTTGATTAGTAAGCTATCTTTCCTAATCCTACTCGATGTCACAAATCTGACTCGAGATCTAATTTCTTAGCTTGTACTCCTTTCCTAAACTAACTAGGAAAGTTATTAAGCTAATAATAATTAAAATACAACCAGATTTAAAGTACTCTAATTAAACTAGGATTAGGAAATAACAAGTTTTCCTAACTTGACTTGAATAGGGATATAAGCTAACCTTTCCTAATCTTATTCGAAATTAAATAAGCTAAACTAATTCCACACGATTTAGGAAACCGTGTCTCCACAGCTCGGACTTGGAATTCATGTTACTTGCCCGCCAATTAATCCAGATCCCTTGCTTGCTATCACCAAGTAACCCATGTTTCTTGCTTGTTCGACAATGCTCCTGAATCACACTCCCTTTCTTCAAAAAGAATCGACCCAATTCTTGGACCGCGACCTCCTGGATCAAATACGAACCTTACAAATCTGGATGCAAAATCTTTGATGGGTAATAGCAATTATCTCAGATCATCTTTAAGCTCATCATCCTCGATGGCAACTTCAAGCTCATTCATCTCGTGTCTTAATTTGTGCATTCCACCCCTCCTCCCTCCGTGCACAGGTAGAAACTCATCAGTGAACAAATAATATAAGCAAGAAGATCCTTTCCTAATTGCAGCATCCTTTTGTACTTGAAAATCAGCCAAATAATAAACTTGCCGAATCTAAAACTCGTTAGAACTAATTGTACTCTCGATTGGCTTCTCAAATAATTCGAATTCATGGCTAGAATCAAATAAATAACAAGGCTCCTTGACCAAAGAAACAACCGCTTCCTCATCTCCATAATCATCAAAGATTGGCGGTAAATCAAGATTGAAAAAAGAATCACCTTCATCTAATGGCTCGACAATATCTGTAACAATCTCGTCTGCCTCCTTTGCTTCATCATTCAGAATCTGACAGTCTTCAGGACTGTTCGTTTGGACAAGATCAGACATCTCTACAATCTGACAGTCGTCTGGACTATTCTGTGGCGTCTCTCCATTCTTTTCTGCTTCTTTTTCGTGAGCATAATTGTAAGATTCAATCTTTTGTTCTTGCAATTTTAGTGTGCTAACAACCTTTGGTTCCATCAGTTTACCTTGAATTCCTAATCGTTCAAAGCATCGATATTGTTCAAAAGATATGTATTCCTCATTAGGGCAAGAAATATATGAATGTCCAAACCCATGACACATAGTACAACGTGCCAAATATTCTCTTCCAATTCTTAGACACTCAATTTCTCGTGACCGTCTCAAGTTGAATAAAGTTGCATCGTTGTAGGGTTCCATCTTTTGTCCCATCATAGGATCGTCTGGAATTAAGGAAATCAAGAGCCGAAGCTCTGATACCAATTTGATGTAAAATAACTTGGACGAATTATATTGAACAGTTCGACAGTCTGTTCAGGAAGAAAAAGTGTAAATATAACAGTTTGTTTGTCTGTTCGTCTAAGTATTTTAGGATTAACGCAGCGGAATTTAACTGAAATTATTGTAATAACGTGAAAAGTAACAAAGTAACCGGGATATTATGGTGAATCTCGCTCTCCGCCTCGGAAGGTACGAACTCGAAACCACTCAAATGATCAACCACGAAAAGAAGATTTGAAAGCCAAAGCTCGCAAGGTTTAAAACTCGATTGTTCTCACACAGGGAACTCTTTTTTAATTAAACTCATAATCTGAAAAATAGGAATACAAGAGGCCCTATTTATACTCCTACTTAGCTTGACTAGTAAGCTATCTTTCCCAATCCTACTCGATGTCAGAAATCTGACACGAGATCTAATTTCTTAGCTTGTACTCCTTTCCTAAACTAACTAGGAAAGTTATTAAACTAATAATAATTAAAATACAACTAGATTTAAAGTACTCTAATTAAACTAGGATTAGAAAATAACAAGTTTTCCTAACTTGACTTGAATTAGGATATAAGCTAACCTTTCCTAATCTTATTTGAAATTAAATAAGCTAAACTAATTCCACACGATTTAGGAAACCGTGTCTCCGCAGCACGAACTTGGAATTCGTGTTACTTGCACGCCAATTAATCCAGATCCCTTGCTTGCTATCACCAAGTAACCCGTGTTTCTTGCTTGCCCGACTATGCTCCTGAATCACACTCCCTTTCTTCAAAAAGAATCAACCCGATTATTGGACCGCGACCTCCTGGATCAAATACGAACCTTACAAATCTGGATGCAAAATCTTTGATGGGTAATAGCAATGATCTCAGATCATCTTTAAGCTCATCATCCTCGATGGCAACTTCAAGCTCATTCATCTCGTGTCTTAATTTGTGCCTTCCACCCCTCCTCCCTCCGTGCACAAGTACAAACTCATCGAAACAAATAATATAAACAAGAAGATCCTTTCCTAATTGCAAGATCCTTTTCTACTTGAAAATCAGCCAAATAATAAACTTGCCGAATCTGAAACTCGTTAGAACTAATTCTACTCTCGATTGGCTTCTCAAATAATTCGAATTCATGGTTAGAATCAAATAAATAACAAGGCTCCATGACCAAAGAAACAACCGCTTCCTCATCTCCATAATCATCAAAGATTGGCGGTAAATCAAGATTGAAAAAGAATCACCTTCATCTAATGGCTCGACAATATCTCAGTAACAATCTCGTCTGCCTCCTTTTGCTTTATCATTCAGAATCGCGGATCTTCCTGACTATTCGTTTGGACAAGATCAGACATCTTTATAATCTGACAGTCATCTGGACTATTCTGTGGCGTCTCTCCATGCTTTTCTGCTTCTTCTTCGTGAGCATCATTGTAAGATTCAATCTTTTCTTCTTGCAATTTTAGTGTGCTAACAACCTTTGGTTCCATCGGTTTACCTTGAATTCGTAATCGTTCAAAGCATCGATACTGTTCAAAAGATATGTATTCCTCATTAGGGCAAGAAATATATAAATGTCGAAACCCATGACACATAGTACAACGTGCCAAATCTTCTCTTCCAATTCTTAGACACTCAATTTCTCGTGACCGTCTCAAGTTGCATAAAGTTGCATCGTCGTAGGGTTCCATCTTTTGTCCCATCATAGGATCGTCTGGATTTAAGGAAATCAAGAGCCGAAGCTCTAATACCAATTTGATGTAAAATAACTTGGACGAATTAGATTGAACAGTTCAACTGTCTGTTCAAGAAGAAAAAATGTAAATATAACAGTTTGTTTGTCTGTTCGTCTAAGTATTTTAGGATTAACGCAGCGGAATTTAACTGAAATTGTTGTAATAACTTGAAAAGTAACAAAGTAACCGGGATAGTATGGTGAATCTCGCTCTCCGCCTCGCAAGGTACAAACTCGAAACACTCAAATGATCAACCTCGCAAAGAAGATCTGAAAGCGAAAGCGAAAGCTCGCAAGCTTTAAAACTCGATTGTTCTCACACAGGGAACGTTTTTTAATTAAACTCATAATCTGAAAAATAGGATTACAAGAGGCCTTATTTATACTCCTACTTAGCTTGACTAATAAGCTATCTTTCCTAATCCTACTCGATGTCACAAATCTGACACGAGATCTAATTTCTTAGCTTGTACTCCTTTCCTAAACTAACTAGGAAAGTTATTAAACTAATAATAATTAAAATACAACCAGATTTAAAGTACTCTAATTAAACTAGGATTAGAAAATAACAAGTTTTCCTAACTTGACTTGAATTAGGATATAAGCTAACCTTTCCTAATCTTATTTGAAATTAAATAAGCTAAACTAATTCCACACGATTTAGGAAACCGTGTCTCCGCAGCACGAACTTGGAATTCGTGTTACTTGCACGCCAATTAATCCAGATCCCTTGCTTGCTATCACCAAGTAACCCGTGTTTCTTGCTTGCCCGACTATGCTCTGAATCACACTCCTTTCTTCAAAAGAATCAACCCGATTATTGGACCGCGACCTCCTGGATCAAATACGAACCTTACAAATCTGGATGCAAAATCTTTGATGGGTAATAGCAATGATCTCAGATCATCTTTAAGCTCATCATCCTCGATGGCAACTTCAAGCTCATTCATCTCGTGTCTTAATTTGTGCCTTCCACCCCTCCTCCCTCCGTGCACAAGTACAAACTCATCAGTGAACAAATAATATAAACAAGAAGATCCTTTCCTAATTGCAGCATCCTTTTCTACTTGAAAATCAGCCAAATAATAAACTTGCCGAATCTGAAACTCGTTAGAACTAATTCTACTCTCGATTGGCTTCTCAAATAATTCGAATTCATGGCTAGAATCAAATAAATAACAAGGCTCCATGACCAAAGAAACAACCGCTTCCTCATCTCCATAATCATCAAAGATTGGCGGTAAATCAAGATTGAAAAAAGAATCACCTTCATCTAATGGCTCAACAATATCTCAGAACAATCTCGTCCTCCTTTGCTTTATCATTCAGAATCGACGGTCTTGGACTATTCGTTTGGACAAGATCGACATCTTTACAATCGACATCATCCGGACTATTCTGTATGCGTCTCTCCATGCTTTTCTGCTTCTTCTTCGTGAGCATCATTGTAAGATTCAATCTTTTCTTCTTGCAATTTTAGTGTGCTAACAACCTTTGGTTCCATCGGTTTACCTTGAATTCGTAATCGTTCAAAGCATCGATACTGTTCAAAAGATATGTATTCCTCATTAGGGCAAGAAATATATAAATGTCGAAACCCATGACACATAGTACAACGTGCCAAATCTTCTCTTCCAATTCTTAGACACTCAATTTCTCGTGACCGTCTCAAGTTGCATAAAGTTGCATCGTCGTAGGGTTCCATCTTTTGTCCCATCATAGGATCGTCTGGATTTAAGGAAATCAATAGCCGAAGCTCTAATACCAATTTGATGTAAAATAACTTGGACGAATTAGATTGAACAGTTCAACTGTCTGTTCAAGAAGAAAAATGTAAATATAACAGTTTGTTTGTCTGCATTCGTCTAAGTATTTTAGGATTAACGCAATGAATTTAACTCGAAATTGTTGTAATAACTTGAAAAGTAACAAAGTAACCGGGATAGTATGGTGAATCTCGCTCTCCGCCTCGCAAGGTACAAACTCGAAACACTCAAATGATCAACCTCGCAAAGAAGATCTGAAAGCGAAAGCGAAAGCTCGCAAGCTTTAAAACTCGATTGTTCTCACACAGGGAACGTTTTTTAATTAAACTCATAATCTGAAAAATAGGATTACAAGAGGCCTTATTTATACTCCTACTTAGCTTGACTAATAAGCTATCTTTCCTAATCCTACTCGATGTCACAAATCTGACACGAGATCTAATTTCTTAGCTTGTACTCCTTTCCTAAACTAACTAGGAAAGTTATTAAACTAATAATAATTAAAATACAACCAGATTTAAAGTACTCTAATTAAACTAGGATTAGAAAATAACAAGTTTTCCTAACTTGACTTGAATTAGGATATAAGCTAACCTTTCCTAATCTTATTTGAAATTAAATAAGCTAAACTAATTCCACACGATTTAGGAAACCGTGTCTCCGCAGCACGAACTTGGAATTCGTGTTACTTGCACGCCAATTAATCCAGATCCCTTGCTTGCTATCACCAAGTAACCCGTGTTTCTTGCTTGCCCGACTATGCTCCTGAATCACACTCCCTTTCTTCAAAAAGAATCAACCCGATTATTGGACCGCGACCTCCTGGATCAAATACGAACCTTACAAATCTGGATGCAAAATCTTTGATGGGTAATAGCAATGATCTCAGATCATCTTTAAGCTCATCATCCTCGATGGCAACTTCAAGCTCATTCATCTCGTGTCTTAATTTGTGCCTTCCACCCCTCCTCCCTCCGTGCACAAGTACAAACTCATCAGTGAACAAATAATATAAACAAGAAGATCCTTTCCTAATTGCAGCATCCTTTTCTACTTGAAAATCAGCCAAATAATAAACTTGCCGAATCTGAAACTCGTTAGAACTAATTCTACTCTCGATTGGCTTCTCAAATAATTCGAATTCATGGCTAGAATCAAATAAATAACAAGGCTCCATGACCAAAGAAACAACCGCTTCCTCATCTCCATAATCATCAAAGATTGGCGGTAAATCAAGATTGAAAAAAGAATCACCTTCATCTAATGGCTCGACAATATCTGTAACAATCTCGTCTGCCTCCTTTGCTTTATCATTCAGAATCTGACAGTCTTCTGGACTATTCGTTTGGACAAGATCAGACATCTTTACAATCTGACAGTCATCTGGACTATTCTGTGGCGTCTCTCCATGCTTTTCTGCTTCTTCTTCGTGAGCATCATTGTAAGATTCAATCTTTTCTTCTTGCAATTTTAGTGTGCTAACAACCTTTGGTTCCATCGGTTTACCTTGAATTCGTAATCGTTCAAAGCATCGATACTGTTCAAAAGATATGTATTCCTCATTAGGGCAAGAAATATATAAATGTCGAAACCCATGACACATAGTACAACGTGCCAAATCTTCTCTTCCAATTCTTAGACACTCAATTTCTCGTGACCGTCTCAAGTTGCATAAAGTTGCATCGTCGTAGGGTTCCATCTTTTGTCCCATCATAGGATCGTCTGGATTTAAGGAAATCAAGAGCCGAAGCTCTAATACCAATTTGATGTAAAATAACTTGGACGAATTAGATTGAACAGTTCAACTGTCTGTTCAGGAAGAAAAAATGTAAATATAACAGTTTGTTTGTCTGTTCGTCTAAGTATTTTAGGATTAACGCAACGGAATTTAACTGAAATTGTTGTAATAACGTGAAAAGTAACAAAGTAACCGGGATAGTATGGTGAATCTCGCTCTCCGCCTCGCAAGGTACAAACTCGAAACACTCAAATGATCAACCTCGCAAAGAAGATCTGAAAGCGAAAGCGAAAGCTCGCAAGCTTTAAAACTCGATTGTTCTCACACAGGGAACGTTTTTTAATTAAACTCATAATCTAAAAAATAGGATTACAAGAGGCCTTATTTATACTCCTACTTAGCTTGACTAATAAGCTATCTTTCTTAATCCTACTCGATGTCACAAATCTGACTCGAGATCTAATTTCTTAGCTTGTACTCCTTTCCTAAACTAACTCGGAAAGTTATTAAACTAATAATAATTAAAATACAACCAGATTTAAAGTACTCTAAATAAACTAGGATTAGGAAATAACAAGTTTTCCTAACTTGACTTGAATTAGGATATAAGCTAACCTTTCCTAATCTTATTCGAAATTAAATAAGCTAAACTAATTCCACACGATTTAAGAAACCGTGTCACCACAACTCGGACTTGGAATTCGTGTTACTTGCACGCCAATTAATCCAGATCCCTTACTTGCTATCACCAAGTAACCCGTGTTTCTTGCTTGTCCAACTATGCTCGTGAATCAAGAGTTCTTGCCATCCTTCCTCCCAAGTTCATCCACACCATTTGTTAGTCGATTTACACTTTGTCTCCTTAATCATATCTTAGTAAACCTTTATTTTCCTAGTAGATTATCTCATAATTAAATAGGGTTATGGTAATTAAGGGGATTAATCAGTATTATTATTGTAGTGGATTATGGTAATGAATGTAGTAATTAATTTATGTAGGAAGCTTCATTGAGGAGCATTTATAGGCCTTAGCTTGAGGCTTTGTGAAGATAAGCATGAGGTAGGGTTTTCCCTACTTAGCTCTAATAATATGGATGTTTAATTATAACATGTTTATTGGTAATTAGGGTTTCTGACATGATATGGTCTTGTGTTAGTTATGCATATGGTGAAGGATTAAGTATGGCTAAATATCATATAAATGGTTAGAATGCATTATAACATGTTAAGGACCAATTAGATGAAAAGTGGTAGTTAATGAAGGATTTAGCATTTTGACATATTATGCTTGGTGTGATTATATGATTACTCTTGTTGGAAATTAATTGTGTTGATTGTGGTATTGATTGGTGGTGGAGGATTGTGGAGTATACTTGGTTGTTGTTGTGGAGACGGAAGGCGGTTGGGAAACCGCCTTCCGCTTGAGTCACCTCTTTGAGCATTGTACTCCAAGGGGGATGTGCACATTTAGTACTTGAGTTTTTGAGGGACTCGTGTGGTTGAGATATGATGTCTGGCAGGGGACTCTAGTCGCTATGGGCCTGGTGTAATACGTCATAGTTTCTAAGGCATTCACTCGACCGAGTAGACCAAGTGGACCGAGTATAACCTGTATTAGACTTAGTGGAGTTGTGATAATGCCCGTCTGTAGAAGGGTCATCTTAAAACTATCATAATTTGAGATCTATATATGATATTGATTTGATTGTAATGGGAGGTGATAGCTAGTTCCCTTACGATTCCAACGGTAGGTCACACGCCAAAAATGACCAAGAAACGAGTGAGATATGACTGTTTTACGATAACTGGTCATTGTTGAGAACTGCATCGCACTCGACCTAGTGAGGTTCACTCGACCGAGTGGACCAGCACTCGACCGAGTGGACTCGACATTCAAGCAAGTGGTGCTGAATCAGAACACGAGATAAGGAAATCTTATCCCTTTATCCTCATTCATTCTATCTTCTTCCTTATCTCTCCAAACTCTTTCCCTTCTCTGTATAACCCTCACAAACACCATATTAGGGGATTCAAGCTTGGAATAGAGGATTGCTCACCTTGTCCTTCATCCTTTCACCTTGTAAGTTGAAATATACCCCTTTTTCTAGTCCTATGAACCCTAAATTTTAAGGGGGTTTTTTAATTGGGTTGATTAACTAGTAATTATTGTTAATATATGGATAATCAATTGGTAATAATAAGGGATTTTGTGTTGTATTATAGTATAGGATGATTTGTGATAGTTAATATGTGATTTATGTAGGATGGGAGGGTTTTATGAGATGGATACTTGGTGATTTCGACTAGCTTATGGATTATGCTAATAGGTAGGTTAATCCTACTCGGTTTGAATATTGTGGTTGTTACATGTTTTGTGGTGAATGTTGTAATTAATCTCACCTAATTAGAGTAATTGAATTTTAACATGTTTAGTCACTAATCATATCATAAAGGGGATAAGCATAATGATTATTGTGTATCATAATGTAATGATGGTTAAAACTATGCGATGAGTCGGTATTTGGCACATAAAGTGTCGTCTTGCATTTGTTATAATTATCTTGTGTATTGGAGATTGGTGATGATATGGTGGATTACTTGTTGTTATGGAGACGTAAAGCGGTTAGGAGACCGTCTTATGCTTGAGTCACCTCTTGGAGCTTCCCACTCCAAGAGGGATGTGCACATTAATGGCTTGAGTTACGAAGGGACTCGTGTGGTTGAGACACGACGTCTGGCAGGGGATCCGGTTGGCTTCCTGACCCGGTACGTCTAGGCGTGTCCCGATACCTGTTTGTGGTTGTTGTTATGTTTGGGCGTGTCCCGGTAACAGTGTGGTTATCGTTATGTCTGGGCGTGTCCCGATACCGTGGTTGTGGTTGTTTGTTAGCATGTCATTCATACCATAGTCATGTTGCATATTCACACACTCGTGTCGTGTCATACTTTATATTTATTAAAACTGACGTGTTGTGTGTCTGTGTAACTGTCACCTATTTTCGGGGTGGCCTGTGTCGATACATATGATATTTCAGATCATATGGGGAGCATGTTAAGTACAGGTTTGCTTGTTGACGTGATCGGGATTCGGGCCGCGCTACGGACTTTGGAGTCGAGTACATAATCACTAGGTATATGACATAGTCATAGACGAGTTGTATTTCGATTATTCATTAGTTTATGTTTGTAATAGCTAAACTTTTCATTTATTTAATAAAGTTTCTTTATTGTAATTCTAATTTCACTGCCTCGGGAAATTGACACGGTAACATTTCCTAATTACCTTGGCCGGGTAAGAAGGGGGTGTTACAAAGTGTTATCAGAGCGACGATTTTGGAACCTAAACCAATGAACCAAAATGAACCTAGGTGTGTCTAAGGAAATGAACCCGACTTGAGTTCACTAGGAGGTCGGTTTTAGGTGAGTAGGATCCCTCATCTTAAAATTAGATCCTATTGTTTCGGTTGGTTATTACGCGGGTGGTTACTAGTCGGGAAACGTGACGTGATATGTTGAATGATAATATGTGTGTTACAATTTTGTTGAGTTTCTTACATGATATAGAGGTTGTGTGGTAAATGAGGGATCTAGTTTTGAAATGAGGGATTCTTCTCACCCAAAACCGACCTCCTATTGTACTCTTGTCGGGTTCATTTTATTGAACGCTCCTAAATTCATTTTGGTTCATTGGTTTAGGTTCCAAAATCGTCGCTCTGATACCACTTTTTAACACCCCCTTCTTACCCGGCCAAGGTAATTGAGAGATGTTACCTTCTCGGTTTCCTGAGGCAGTGAATCAGAGATACAATAAAGATTATAAATGACAGGTTTAGTGATTACAAACCAATAACTAATGAATAAAATACAACTCATGGTTACTATACTCATCTAACAACTATACTCGTCTTGTGACCCATCAAGCTCGTCCCGTCTCCCGCGTACTATCCAAACCATCTGTACCTAACCTGCTCCCCATATGACCAGAGGATATCACATGGATCGACATAGGCCACCCTAAAAGAGACAGGTGACAAATACACAGACACAACAAACGTCAGTTTCAATTAACAAATAAAGTGAGACACGACTCAAGTGTGTGAATATGCAACATGACTAATAATATGAATAAACCACTATCAACAACCACCACCACGGTATCGGGACATTCCCAGACATACCGACAACCACACTGGTACCGAGACACGCCCAGACATACCAATAACCACACTGGTACCGGGACACGCTAGTGATGTGACTAATATTTGAGCACATTTAGTCCCAGAATTAACCTCGTTCCTATGCTTTATAGTGCATAATTACGTCATTTACTATCTTTAGTTTCCCATTTTGCATATTCTTTGAGGTTTTGTCTCTTTAGTAGGAAAGGAGTGCTAAACTTGCATTTACATGGCGAAATGGAGATAAATTGATCACATCTATTGACCAAGAATCAAAGAGAAGACGATACTAGAAGGCCTGTGTAGATAATAAAGTAAAATGGGCAATGACGAAAGGATCCTTGTATCCCTAGAATGATCCTCGCAGATTATGATGGAAGAAAAGAAGAGAAGCAGTCTGCCGTGGGATTCGAGCGGATCACACCTAATCCGGGCATCTTCCTTCACAACTATCCAAGCGTCCCGCAGCCAAGACGCTCGTCCTGCAGCCAAAGGATCCGAGCGTCTTCTAGATGATCCGCTCGTATCACAGTCCAGAGAGCCCGTGCCACTCCCCAAGACACACGGATCGTGCCAAGACTAGCAAAACGGAGATGCTTATTTAGTTCGAGAGGAGCATTTCCTCAACTTTTCTTAAAGACTTAATAGTCATTTAAGCCCTTAGTAACCCTAATCCTTGTTCCTAATCTTTAGTATAAATACCCCATTGTACTACTTAGATTAGCATGCTCTCTTAATACTTTCCTAATCAAGTATTAATCATTCCTTAATCTTGTAATCAACTTTTAATCTAGTCTTAATACATATCTCATTAGTTTTTCTTTCCTTAATTTCTCTATTGTTCTTCATTTTTTCTAGGTAATTAGAAGATTATTTGGGTTTATTTGGAGAATTGACAACCTTCAGTCAATCATCAAGTACTTCTATTATTCTTTGCTTTATTATTTGGAATCATCTTCATAGGTATAATTCTCTCTTAACCTTATTTAATTATTGTTAATCATTTTCATTTATTCATCATGTTTTGCTTTGCTAGTATGATTGACAACCTTGATAGCATGTTAAACTTGATAATGAGTGAGTAGTTTCCTTAACTAGGGTTAATGGGGAATTAGGTGAAACCAACATGGGGATTGATTCATGCTTAATCTAATATGTTTTCATAATTAATTTGCTTGCTTGTTGTGATTTTAACTTATGCACATGTTATGTTTGATGAAATACGAGCCTATGAATCCTTGCACTTTTTAGCCATCACCTATCTTTTCAATGAGACTTGTAAGCTTATACACCAACTCGAGTCTCATTAGACCATGCATATAGTTGAATAGGAAGGAGTAAGTCGACTTGTAGGTGTTGTACAATCTAATCGATTCGGCTCCGGGACCCAAACCTTCTATGGGATTGTAAGCTTATACACCAACTCGATCCCATCACAACAATAAGTGCTTGCATCTAGTACAGAACATGTTTGTATGATCATCTCCCATGAATCCCCTATGAACCCATGACACTCTAGTGCTTTTAATCCATTGTTTACATCTCATTTTAATCACATTGCTTGTTTTTTTACCTTGCTTTTATATTGTTGATTAGTTTAGTTGATCTCCTATCTCAGCCCAAATTGTGACACCCTAAGACACAACCATTTGTAATTGAAAATCCTACATTAATACCCGTCCCTTGGGATCCGACCTTTACTTACCTCTTTGCTAAGAGTAGTTTGTGAAGTTATAAATATTGTTTTGGTTAGGTAGTTTTTGACGACTTGTTTTAACCGACACCAAAAATGGCGCCGTTGCTGGAGGCGGTGTTAACTTGATTTGATTTTCTATAATTGTTTTTAGTTGTGTCTTTCTTTACCTTGGGGAAGTCAAGCTTCTGAAGGTTGTTCTAATTGTTTTCGAGTTGTTCGATATTTTTCATGTCTAGGAGATCACAAGGTAACTTGTTACCCATTGATCTTGAAATTGAAAGAACTTTGACCAACAATAGAAGACTTGCTAGAGGTACTTTGAGAGGTATTGGAGAGATTGTGGACATTCAACCAAATAACATTGAGTTTACCAACCCTTTTGCAAGAGAAGGAGAGGACAACCCAATACAAAACCCACCACATAATTAACCCACAATGTCTAAATTCTCATCACATTCCGTACCAACCGAGGAGAACCTACCAAATGGTACTCCTACAATACAACATTTAACCGGTAATTTCATTGCCAAATCCGCATTCATAAAACTATTTGAGAGAAGTCAATTTGGGGGGATGCCTAGTGAAGATCCTCACTCACATATGAAGACTTTTTGTGACTATTGTGATGCGATTTCTCAAACCGGAGTTACTCAAGACAAAATCCGATGGGTCTCATTTCGTTTTTCTTTGATTAGTACCATGAAACAATGGTTGAAAAGCCTAGACACGGCTACTCTTGGTATTGATTCTTGGAAGAAATTGGCACTTGCTTTCTACAAGAAATTCTATCCTCCGGAAAAGACTAACATGTTGAGAGCCCAAATCACCGGGTTCAAACAAAGGGCTGAGGAATCTTTGTATGAAGCATGGGAGAGATTCAAGGATACTTGTCGTTCTTGTCCACACCATGGACTTAGCGAGTAGTTCCTTGTGCAACAATTTTGGAATGGTCTATATGAAGACTCCCGAAACAATCTCAATATGGGATCCAATGGTATGTTTACCGAAGTTGATGACAATCAAACATGGAACAAAATTGAGGAAATGGAGGTCCATAGCTCACAATATAGTAGGCCTCGGAAGGCAACTAGAGGAAGAAAGCATGAGGTGGATTCCATTACTCAATTAGGTGCTCAACTAAGTGCTCACATTGACACTATTAATTTAAAGTTTGAGAAGGCCATGGCTAAACTTGAGGAGGCCTCTAAATCACCCAAGCAACATGTTAATGCTATGGTGGCATCATCATCAATTCCAAGTGGAGTATGTGAGAGTTGTGGAACTTTGGGACATGACCAAAGTGAATGTAGGGGAACAAGTGAACAAATGAATGCTTTCCAAGCATACAAGAGTGGCACCGCTTATTCCAACTATTACAATGAGAATACCAAATTCCATCCGAACCATTCATACAAAAGCGAAAATGTTCAAAACCCTCAGCCAGCATGCACCCCACCCCCAATGAGAAACCAAGCTCAAAGACCCTTTTACCAAAGCCAAGGTTATCAAAATCAACCCTCTTAAAATCAATCCAATGACCAAAGCTTTGATGTTCAAAAAGCGGTCCTCCAAATGCAAAAGAATCAACAAGAATTTTTCACTCAAATGCAAAAAGATAGCCAAGCAAAAGATATCACATTCAACAACATACTAGCTCACATAAAGATGTTGGAAACCCAAATATCTCAATTAGGATCTTCTAGCTCTCAAAGACAAAAGGGGCAATGACCACCTCAAAGTAATCCCCCAAGACATGAGTCGGTGAGTGACATCCATTTGAGGAGTGGTACAAGGTATGAAGGGCCAAAGAAGCAAATTGAGGAAGACATTGTGGAGGCTAGTGACATGGAAAGAGTTGTGGAAAACTCTAAAGAAGAAGAACCCACCACCATTCAAGAAGTTTCAAAGAAGAAAAATGAAGAGAAGGGTAAGGAGAAAGAGCCTATTGTGATAAGACTTCCATTCCCAAGTTGTCAAGCTAAGCCTAAGTTTGATGAACAATTTGAAAAGTTCATGGAGATTGTGAAGAACTTAGAAGTCTCAGTTCCATTCACGGAATTGATCAATCATGTTCCGGCCTATGCGAAATAAATTAAAGATATTCTTACAAAGAAGAAATCCTTCCGAAAGCTAGAGACTATTGCGTTTACTAAGGTGAGTAGTGCTATTGTACAAGGAAATTCACCTCCAAATCTCAAAGATCCGGGAAGTTTCTCTATTCCATGCACCATTGGCGACACTACAATCAACAAAGCATTATTTGACCTTGGGGAAAGTGTGAGTGTCATGCCATACTTGGTGTGCAAAAGGATAGGAATGGGAGAACTCAAGTGCACTAATATCACGCTTCAAATGGCGGATAGATCAACGAAGACACCTTTAGGGGTATGGGAGGATGTGCCCGTAAGAATTGGCAAGTTATTCATCCCGGTGGACTTTGTTATTGTTGACATGGAGGAAGATTCCAACATTCCTATCATTTTAGGAAGACCCTTCTTACATACCGCGGGAGCGGTGATTGATGTGAAACATGGAGAGCTCACACTTGAAGTGAGAGATGAGACAATCAATTTTAACCTTGACAAGACAATGAGAGCTCCCTGCTTACATGAGCCATGTTTCATGATTGATCACTATAGCCGAGAAAGTGATATGAACAAGTTGGCATCTCAATGCAAAGAACAAGCTATAGGTAAAGAATCACCACCCATATGGAAGAAGAAAGTGGATAATCTTCAAAATTCTTCGTCCAAAGAGCAAGGAGATTGCAACAATGAGAGCTTGAATAGCTCACCACCAATCATGACAAGAGAAGAAGAAGGCTTCATTGGCCATGATAACAAGAAAGAGGAGTTGTTTTCATCAACTCACGATACTATAGGGAAGCAAGCTAGTGAAGTATGTTGTCTATGGGATGACGAATTCGATGGTTTAGTCAATCCCTACATTGGCAATGCTATAAACCAAGGCTTCAGTGACCATCTTGACTCAAGTCACCACCATGAAGAACACAATGTGCAAAGGTCTATTGAAGATATTTATAATGACAATGTACAAGCCTTTGACTACTTCTTCAAGGTGTTGAGCAACATCAAAAACACCTTGGCTATGCCCCCTTGACATCTCATGGAAGAATGAGAGTTTGGTGGATTCCTCCCTAAACCACCATTTGTAAATATTCTAATCCCTTAACTTGCATTTTATTCTTGTATTGCATTTTTTGTCAATTTTGGATTTACATTTGTACATTTTGATCAAGATTATCATTTTGAGAGA
Source organism: Silene latifolia (assembly GCF_048544455.1). Classification (NCBI taxonomy): domain Eukaryota; kingdom Viridiplantae; phylum Streptophyta; class Magnoliopsida; order Caryophyllales; family Caryophyllaceae; genus Silene; species Silene latifolia. The sequence goes on along the minus strand of NC_133538.1, from coordinate 197,175,104 downwards.
AAGTGAGGGAGGGACTTAAATGTTTCTTGATGTGTAGTGTTTTGACTTAGTGTGGGGATAGCAATTGCCTAAGCTATCCAAGCCTTTGTAGTGCACCCATAATGAATACCAAGGGAATGAAGAAGAAATGACATGGGATATGAAAATACCCACGGGTGGAACTGAACCCGTGAGGTACAGGAATGATCCGAGCGTCCCAGAGGGAATCCGCTCGTCTTGGATGAAGTCCGAGCATCCGAGCAATAAGTCGATCGTCTTGACAGAGCTGAAACGAAAAATTTGGTACTGAACTACAATCCGAGCGTCTCCTCAAAAATCCGCTCGTCTCAGTCCAAATATGCTCGTCTTAGTGAGAATTCGCTCGTCCTAGTTAGATCAAAATTTGGGATTTCACTCTGACTATGAATACGAGCGTCCCCAGATCAATCCGCTCCTCTCAAGCCAGAATCCGCTCGTCTCCTCCTGAAGACGCTCGTCTCAACACGGGTTTCATTTTCTAATGCTGACTGAACTACAATCCGAGCTTCCCGTGCCTAAGCCACTCGTCTCCTACTACTAATATGCAAAAACACGGGATTTAAATCCCCCTTTCCCTTTCCCATTTCATTTCATTCTCTTAAAACACAAACACACATTCAAAACCCTCAAAACCCTCAATCCCTCCATCCATAAAACTCAATTTCCTAAGCTAAATTCACCAAAATCAATCCCAAACTCCCTCAAAACACAATCAAATAACTCCTTTATCAACAAAAAGCCATTCAAACATCAAAATCCTCAAAGATTGAATCGATTTTCTAGGGTTATAAGCATATTTCAAAAATCCTAAATCGATTTAGGATTCATTGAAGCTTGAGGATACTAGAAGAATTTAAGCAAATCATTGGTTCTTGATACATACAAGGACAAGAACAATGTCTAGGACTAAAGGTGGAAGCAAGGCACCTACAAAATCAAATCTTTCAAAGAGGCAATAAGCTCTTCAAGCTTCCAAAGCTTTGGTGGTTCAACAAGCAAGAGTGGAAATTCAAGAAATTCCTCTTCCTATGGTGGAAGCTACTACTCCTATCTCGGTTATTGAGCAATCACGTGAATATCTGGAGGTAACTTTAACATCCGATTCTCATAGGAAAGATTTTATGTCTCTTGCTAAGAAATCTATTTTGCCCACCAAGGTTATTTGCCAAGATACTTTATCCAAATTGGGTGTCCTTGAAGAACCAAGAACTTCTTTGAGTCTATGGGGTTGCTTACATTATTTGATATGCAAGAATTGACCTACCCCTCCCTCACCTTATAATTTCTAAGTTCATTGAAAGTCACAAAGGTGGAGACTCGAAAGAATATTGAATTCCGCCTTGAGAATGTGGATAGAAAGATGTCCCTTAATGAGTTTGGCAAGGTGTTCGGTCTTGATAATGACTCAACTTATGTGAAGAAACCTTCAAAATATGATCCCGCCCCTTTTTGGAAAGCTATCACCGGAAGGAAATTCGAATCATTCCATGAGTGTTGTGCCCTTTATGTTCACCATCCGGGCATAAGGGTGTGGCACAAGGTTGTGGGAAATACTCTTATTGCTAGGAAGGGGACTAATCATTTCACCGAACTTGATTTCATCTATCTTGAGTCAACCTTGAATGTCGATAAGAAGTTCACCAAGAAATACAATGTTCTTCAACTCTTAATCGAAAGGTGGCTTACTATCGACCATGAGGATGAGGCCTTTATAGTAAATGGGGGATTGGTAACATGGTTGGCAAAGCACTTCAACCGGGATTTCAACAAAGATGGGACTTACAAGCCACTATGGTTCACAAATTCCATTGGGTCAAGAATGACAACCTTGACAGCAAATTTGAGTGGCTTACAAAAGATGCCAAGTCCTTAATTCTACCAAACAAGATTTGCCGACTCAATGTTCGAAGCACAAACTATCTTCTTCCACTCTCCGGTGAAGCCGAGATGATCTTGCAACAACATAGAGAGGCCATTGCCAAGCCCTGCTCCTCTATTGTGACTCCACCCAACCCGTTCACCTACCAAGAATTCCGACCCGAAGGTGTTGCGGTAGGTAACGATTACTTGACTCAATTAATGCAACACATGCATAAACAAGCTTATGAAGATCGAGTCAATGCCTATAGAGCTCAATATCCGCCCGGCTTACACCTAGATAGGCAAGGACTTCTTGACCCATCATGTCCTTTGCCTAGTTGGGCGGATAGGGAAGTATTCTTTCCTAATGCTCCTAGGGATGCTAGCATGGATGGTGAGGAGATTGTTGTTGAGAGTGAAGAAGTTGAAGAAGTTGAGGAAGAAGAGGAAAATGAGGAAGAAGAGAATCAAAGTTCAAGTGATGATGGTGAAGCCTCCGTGTCTACGGAGGTAGATGATGATGATACTAATGAGGATAATGAGGATGACGATGATGATGATAGTGATGTTGCCATGGGCGACAATCGAGTATTAGCAAGCTTTTTAGAGGATGCCACAATCCATTGTGAGTTTCCGACACCTCCTTTAGCTTTTTTCATTTCTCTTGTTTTTAATTTTTTATCTTGATCAATTGTTTGAGTCCTAGCAACACTCAAAGGACTCCCACCTCGGTCCCCTTAAGGTGTTTTTTATTGTTCCCACCATGTAAAATCCAAAATGACAAATTTAGTTTCATGCATAGCATTCTTGTGCATGAACTTTCCCATTTTTGACATTAACAATAGTGTCTCATTTGGTTTGGGGAAGTTCAAGCATAAGCATTGGGAGTTAATCCAAATTATGCTCTCCAACCAAACAAAAATTCATGCATCATATAGTGTAGTGTAGTTTGCATCACTTGTTTATATGTCATATAGTTTGCATTTAGTGTAGAAATCATGCATTCTCATATAGCTTGCATAATTTCCTATCGTATTGGCCATTGAGGGCAATGTCCATACTAGTGTGGGGATGGAAAATTCTAACATGACTTTTAAAACAAAAATGATAAAAATTGAAAAATTTTGAAAAATACAAAAACATGTCTTTTTGTTTCATAAACATAAAAACCATAAAAATTTGAAAAAATTGAAAAACCCAGAAACATCTTCATTTCCTTTATAGTGTAGTCTTGTATATATATTGTGTTTGTCTATCCTTTTTCATATTGATCGACTACGCCACATCCGAGACATGAGGATATTGAAGACAGCATCGTATGATCTTTCCAATCTCCTTTTTCCTCTCTATGTTAATGACTATATGGCTTTATTTTGATTGATGTGGTATAAACAATGTGATTATAGGATTGCATTTAGATTATTTGGCATACTAGTTGGTAGAAGCATATGCATTAGATTGTATATATGATAGTTGCATCATGGCATATAGTTGCATTTAGGAAAAAATTTGTGAAAACATCTATTTGGGAAGCTTGACAAGTGTATATAAGGCCCTTGTAGATACTTTTTCTTCTTAAGACTTTGCTTGTTAGAATACTTGTAAAACACCATAGGATGTGCCATGCTAATATCCTTTGACCCATGGATTAAGGCCTAGTCAAGAGTACCTTGTGGTGTGATAACTCCTTGGCTACCGTTTATTCCAAGGTGACCCTTGAAACCATGCAACCATCTTCCATGTTCTACCACATTTTGTCATCAAAAGGGAATGGGCACAAAAATTGAGTGCAAGAATTGAAATGAAAGTCAAAAAGTTTGCAAATTGCATCAAAAGAAAAGAGGAGTAACAAAAATAAAAACTCCTACGCTTCAAACATAAGCACCCTCACTACAAATGGGGTAGCTTTGAAAATGTTCAAAAGAAAATACAAGAAAAAGTTGAAAGTTCTCACATCATAAGAAATGGCAAAAAGAAAATGTTCTCAAATGTAAAATGCCACAAGAAATTGGGGGGAAAAACAACAACAAAAGCAAACTCCCACATGAAACTCAAATACAAATTATCCCTTTATCCATCGAATCCACTTTTGTGCATGGTAGAGAGGCGACGACCTTTCTTCTTGTCTGGGCAAGAAGGGGAATTCCGCGATCCTCGAGTATTTCTAACACTATAAGGAGTCTACCCTTGACTAAAGCATTTAAAGATTGAGGACAAAGGTACCCTAGCTTGACACAACTTGGAGGTTATTTATTGGTATCCTTCTAGGCTTAGTAGTTTGAAGAAACCATATCTATGAAGGAGTGTGCACCCTTAAATTGCTTCCCTTGTAGATAATTTCCGCCACTTAGATGAGGAAAGTGGCTATTCATTTTTGTAGATGCATCCATTACTTGTTTTGTGTGCTTTAATGCTTGGATGTGTCGCCATTTTAGCAAGCCCCACCTTGCCTTGCAAGAAGGCATCCTACCTCATGGTTCTCTTGTTGTGAGTTGAAGGGGCGGAGTGAGACCCGCTAATTGTCTCACATCGGCTATATTAGTAGGTTATTTTAAATAAAGGTCCTAGTTTTTGTCACCTCTTTACTCGGGATGAGAAAAGGTTCGGTTTGGGGATGTTTGATGTGACTCATATTTGAGCACATTTAGTCCCCGAATTAACCTCGTTCCTATGCTTTATAGTGCATAATTGAGTCATTTAATATCTTTAGTTTCCCATTTTGCATATTCTTTGAGGTTTTGTCTCTTTAGTAGGAAATGAGTGCTAACCTTGCATTTACATGGCGAAATGGAGCTAAATTGATCACATCTAATGACCAAGAATCAAAGAGAAGACGATACTAGAAGGCCTATGTAGATAATAAAGTAAAATGGGCAATGACGAAAGGATCCTTGCATCCCCAGAATGATCCTCACGGATTATGAAGGAAGAAAAGAAGAGAAGCAGTCTGTCGTGGGATCCGAGCGGATCACACCCAATACGGGCGTCTTCCTTTACCACCATCCGAGCGTCCCGCAGCCAAGATGCTCGTCCTGCAACCAAAGGATCCTAGTGTCTTCTAGACGATCTGCTCGGATCACAGTCGAGAGAGCCCGTGCCACTCCCCAAGACACACGGATCGTGCAAAGACTAGCAAAACGGAGATGCTCATTTCCTTCGAGAGGAGCATTTTCTCAACTTTTCTTAAGGACTTAATAGTCATTTAAGCCCTTAGTAACCCTAATCCTTGTACCTAATCTTTAGTATAAATACCCCATTGTACTACTTAGATTAGCATGCTCTCTTAATACTTTCCTAATCAAGTTTTAATCAGTCCTTAATCTTGTAATCAACTTTTAATCTAGTCTTAATACAAATCTCAATACTTAATCTTTCCTTAATTTCTCTATTGTTCTTCATCTTATTTTGGGTAATTAGAAGATTTTTAAGGTTTATTTGGAGGATTGACAACCTTCCATCAATCATCAAGTACTTCTATTATTCTTTGCTTTATTATTTGGAATCATCTTCATAGGTATAATTCTCTCTTAACCTTATTTAATTATTATTAATCATTTTCATTTATTCATCATGTTTTGCTTTGCTAGTATGATTGACAACCTTGTTAGCATGGTAAACTTGATAATGAGTGAGTAGTTTCCTTAACTAGGGCTAATGGGGAATTAGGGGAAACCAACATGGAGATTGATTCATGCTCTAATATGTTTTCATAATTAATTTACTTGCTTATTGTGATTTCAACTTATGCACATGTTATGTTTAATGAAATGCGAGCCTATGAATCCTTGCATTTTTTACCCATCACCTATCTTTTCAATGAGACTTGTAAGCTTATACACCAACTCGAGTCTCATTAGACCATGCATATAGTTGAATAGGAAGGACTAAGTCGACTTGTAGGTGTTGTACAATCTAATCGATTGGGCTCCGGGACCCAAACTTTCTTAGGGATTTTAAGCTTATACACCAACTCGATCCCATCACAACAATAAGTTCTTGCATCTAGTAGAGAACATGTCTGTATGATCAACTCCCATGAATCCCCTATGAATCCTTGACATTCTAGTGCTTTTAATCAATTGTTTACAACTCATTTTAATCACCTTGCTTGTTTTTATTACCTTGTTTTTATATTGTTGATTAGTTTAGTTGATCCCCTATCTCAACCCAAATTGTGACACCCTAAGACACAACCATTTGCAATTGAAAATCCTACATCAATACCCATCCCTTGGGATCCGACCTTTACTTACCTCTTTGCTAAGAGTAGTTTGTGAAGTTATAAATATTGTTTTAGTTAGGTAGCTTTTGACGACGAGTTTTAACCGACACTACCCAGACATACTGATAATCACATACAGGTAACAGGACACGCCTAGACGTACCGGGTTCGGAAGCCAACCGGATCCCCTGCCATATGTCGTGTCTCAACCACACGAGTCCCTCCAAACTCAAGTCATTAATGTGAACATCCCTCTTGGAGTGGGAACCTCCAAGAGGCGACCCAAGCGGAAGACCGTCTCCCAACTGCCTTCCGTATCCTCAACAACCAAGTAACACCACCAATGATCTCCAACACAACACAACAATGACCATACATGGGAAATGCAACACAATACTAATTATATGACTCATCATGAATTTAACCCCAACATACCATGGATAAAACTTCCTCAAATACCAACATGTTATCCAAATCGACTCATACATAAAATGATGATGCAAGTCACATAAATATACCGGGACACGCCCAGACATACCGATAAACACACTAGTACCGGGACACGCCCAGACATATCGACAACCACACTGGTACCGGGACACGCCCAGACATACCGATAACCACACTGGTACCGGGACATGCCCAGACCTACCGATAATCACATACAGGTACCGGGACACGCCCAGGTGTACCGGGTCCGGAAGCCAACCGGATCCTCTGCCAGACATCGTGTCTCAACCACAAACATCCCTCCCAACCGCCTTATGTCGCCAAAACAAGTAACTAATCAAACCACCATGTCCTCCAACATACAAGACAACACAACAAATACGATATACCATATAACATGCCAATTGCCGACTAACTCAATGCAAATAAATGATGAAAACTCATTTTATAAATAAATACAACAATGAAACTGAGTAGGATAAACCTACTTTTTAGCATTCTTCACAAGCAATCCAATTAATAAGCAAGATCCATCTCATAAGACCGTCTCATCCTACAATGACACATAATAACTATCACAACTCATCCTACACTAAAACATAATATAAAACCCCTTATTATTACCCACTAATTACCCTTATTATACATACTAATTACTAATTAATTAACCCAAATAGAATCCCCCAAAAATTAGGGTTCATACTAGTTAGAAAAGATGGGTGTTACTTAAAAAGTTGAATGGTGGAAGAGCAATGGTGGGAGATCTCCTAAAGCAAGCTTGAATCCTCATGGAGAAGGTGTTTATGGCGGTTTTAGACAGAAGGGAGAGGATTTGGAGTGAGAAAGGATAAGATCGAAATGAATTAAGATAAGGTCCAAAATCGTGTTTTACAGGTACTGTTCAAGGCCACTCGGTCGAGTGTCACTCACTCGATCTAGTTTCGAGTCCACTCGGTCGAGTGCGACCCATTTCTCATCAATGACCAGTTTTCGTAAAACAGACATATCTCACTCGTTTCTTAGTCATTTTGGGCATGTGACCTATAGTTGGAATCGTAAGAGAACAAGCTATCACCTCCAATTAGAATAACATCAATATCATGTCTAGATCTCAAGTTATGACATTTTTAATACGACCCTTCTATACGCAGACATTATAACAACTCCACTAAGTCTAGTATTGGTTATACTCGGCCCAGTCGGTCTACGCGGTCGAGTTAACGCCTTAGAAACTACGAGGTATTACATTGTTACTCCACTTTTCTTCATCCGTCTTCTCAACTTTGACCGCGTAAGAGTGTTGACCTTCTTCATTTTTTTCCCAAACTTGATTTGGGTATATCTACATATATTTGTTCAAATTTTATCAAGATTTTTTTTTTCGTTGAAATTTTGTCCACCTTGGACGAGCTTAAGAACTTGTATTCTTGAGTCAATAGTTGGATTTTTGTGTTCGTTGTTGGGTATAATTGGATAACAAAGGCTTTATATTTATTAATAATGTTGAATTTTAGCTTGTATGTGAATATTTGATCTCAAAAGTTTATCTTAATCTTCAAGATTTTGATCTTTCATAAGTGAAACTTGGTTTAATCGTTTTACAAGACTACTATCTTCACTAGTAGTGTGCTACATCGTCTTAAAAATGAAGATTTCATTATCGATTTGGCCCAAAAGTTTTGAACTAAGTGAGAATATGAACAATTTTTGATTTCATCTTAAACATGGTTTAAAAGTATTGTGAGACTATAATTTTATTGGGGGATTATCATAAAAATGATTTGAATTTTTCCACCCTAAAGGGGTGACAAACTTTCCGAAAAGGTTGTGACAAGTATACATAAGCTTTGACTATAACATCTTGTGAAGTAATGAGAGATTTATTAGTCTTAAATTTTTCGAAAATGAGTGCTATATTACCCTAATTTTGACTTTTACCAAGTTAGGTTCTTGTCTTTTTTTATTCTTAATGCTCTGAACTTGGTTTACAGCGACATGTGCCATCTTATATCGGCTTATTCCGTATTAATGTTTTCAATAAATTTGAAACAAATCATCGTTATATTAGAGTTTTATTATATAAATTCACATTTTAGTTAAGTTGAGTAAAAATTGCATAATAGGGAAGAATATTTTACAAAATTAGTAAGATTGCTAGAGTTGATTTTTGAATTTGCATCATTTTACAAGATTCATCATATTTCAAGTGTACTATTGAAACAAGTCTGTGGTTTGTTTAAAATACAAAGGAAGTCATGCCATAATTTCTTTAATTCCATTCTTCGGGCTAAGTAAACTTCATCTCAATGACAAGCCCATGTCAAGGGTTTATTTTAAAGTGTTGGTCACCGATTTAAGCGTTGGGAAGTTTTCTATCCATTCTAATTTATTTGATTTCCTACCACTTCCGTATCCGTTCCGTATTGTTGTAATTCTCGTCACCCCTACCCGGAAGTTGCAGGTGAAATGAATTCCGGGGCTTGCCGAAGTCATAAAGCAACGCGAGGAGCAACCAAGCAAGGGAAGCTCGCCAGGAGCCGATGATACCGTCGGTGATTACGAGGATCTCCGAGCATAGAGTTTGTGTGTGAGCCTAATAGAATGATTTTCTCACCCTAACCCTTAGGCATGTGTCTTCGACGAGATGTGTGAAAGGGGATATAGTCATCGAGTTTAAGAATTTGGGAAACCTAGTAAAGTATACTAGCCTATGAAAAGTTTTGAGTTGAGTGAGTTGATCATGAGAGACAACCTATAAATAATGAGTGGAGTGCAACTAAGGTTGGATATTTAGCGGTTGTTCAGACTCATAGTTAGGGAATGGAATTTAAAGGACAAGTGAGAGTGACCGTATTGAGTATGACTCGGGTATCTTGGGATAGCATAGGTTTGAGTTAAGATTTATAGAATGATGAGAGAATAGTGAGGTACCAAGAGTGAAAAGTGAGTGAGGACACAAGTTGATAAAAGTTTCAAAGGGTGTGAGATTTGACTTGAGGAAGGGTATGAATCGAATAAATAGTGACAAAGGATTATGAAACCGGAAAATGAGAGGGAATACTAGAACGAGAAATGAGTTGGAGGTTATGCAAGTTTTGTAATCCAACATTCGATATGGAATTGTTAAAAGTTTTAAGGGAACCCTTGTTAAGAGGTCGCGTTGACGACCATGACATAAGAGGGATGAGTTTGAATTTTAATAATTGAGATATATGACGGTGAACTTAGTATTACCAAGCTTGGTTTTTGCGGTTATGCGAGTAAGAGTGTAATATGTAAAGCACGTGGGCTTAATTGTATCATTAAGGTATCCTGATTTCTTTTGTTATGTAGTATGTCCGCTTAAGCTAAGTGTGTATGCATGGAGTGTCAAAGTAGTAGGGTGAAATTTTGGCCTATGAGCGGTAGTATAGATGTTGTTTATAAAGTTGCCTCCCAATCGTCAGGTGGTACACCCACGGTGTACATCGTGACCTTGTTGTAGTGCTTAATTGAGTGATGAAATAGGAAAGCTTGGAAACGAGTATGAGAATAAAAACCTCATGCCCAGGTGACACTCGACCAAGTGCACCATATACTCGACCGAGTGGCCGCCTACTCGGCCAAGTGGCCTTCTACACTCGACCGAGTGGTCTAATTTGACCCTTGTTTTATCAATACTTGACCTAATGTTGGGTGTATACCCATATTTTCACAATTTATAATGGTTGGTTTGTGTAGGATGAACATGTTGACCCCATATGGATTAGACCTTGTGAATTGTTTGCATTATGTGTCGTTTGAGTGAAATTTACATGAAAGTTGTTAATTGACATGTGTAATTGGATGTCAATAATGATGTGATAATCTTGTTTGAGATGTGTTAGTTGACGTGGTTTTGTTTTGTTGTGTAAAAGTATGATGAAATAAACAAATTATGTGTCGCATAGTGGTCATTGCATGATAGTGATTGTGGCCTACCGTATGAGCTGAAGTGTTGATGATAAATGGGAACGGATATAAAAACACGTGTGTGATCATGTGGTGGATTTGACGTGGTATATGCGTGGCATGATGTCCGGAAATGGGAATGTTGATCATTGTTGAGTCACATCACGAGAAATTTTGTATTAATTGATTGTTTCCTAGAGTCCACGTAATGGTGTTTTGATTTGCATACATGTGAAGGCATGAGATTTGAGTGACATAGATATGTAATAATAATCGAGTTATAACCCGTGATAGATACGTATACGTATAACCAACTCGAGTTGGGAGTTATATATGGGATTGTAGATTAAAACTGTGGATTGGACCTTGTGCTTTGACTTTGGGAGGCTTCTAAAGTGGGATTATAGCAATTGCATAAGATTATATGAGATTTGATTACGGATTTGCAATAAGTAAAAGAGAGTGTTGAACCTGGAACATAGTCACTTGTGGAAATTGGTAATGAGCGTATGAGAACACATTATGAGCTTAATAGTCGAACTTCGGAGGAAAGTTCTCTTTTAGGGGGAGTGGATGTAATAATTTGGAAATTAAGGAAAGAGTGTTAGAAATCGATGTTGCGATAGTGAGAGTCACTTGTGAGGTTGACCTTGTCCGTTGATTGGATGCTACGAGTTTATGAGGCGTCTTTCGGGATAGTGTTACCTTGGCTTTGTGAAAGGATAGTAAGGACCGAGATTGTGATGGGATATAGAGTATAGAGTTAGTAGTACCTTGTTAGAGTCGTGTGTGAAATTTGGGGACGAAGTTCTTTTTAAGGAGGGGAGATTGTAATACCTCATAGTTTCTAAGGCGTTCACTCAACCGAGTAGACCAAGTGGACTGAGTATAACCTATGTTAGACTTAGTGGAGTTGTGATAATGCCCGTCTGTAGAGGAGTCGTCTTAAAACTAACATAACTTGAGATCTATACATGATATTGATGTGATTCTAATTGGGGGTGATATCTTGTTCTCTTACGATTCCAACGGTAGGTCACACGCCCAAAATGACCAAGAAACGAGTGAGATATGACTGTTTTACAAAAACTCATCATTGCTGAAAACTGCGTCGCATTCGACCGATTGGACTCGCCACTCGACCGAGTGGTGCTGAATCAGAACGCGGGATAGGGAAATCTTATCCCCTTATCCTCATTCATTCTGTCTTCTTCCTTATCTCCCCAAACTCTCTCCCTTCTCATTAAAACCCTCATAAACACCATACTTGGGAATTCAAGCTTGGATTAGAGGATTGCTCACCTTCTCATGTATCCTTTCACCTTGTAAGTTGAAATCTACCACTTTTTCTAGTCTTATGAACCCTAAATTTTAAGGGGTTTTTAATTGGGTTGATTAATTAGTCATTGTTATTAATATATGGGTAATTAGTGGGTAATAATAAGGAATTTTTTGTTGAATTATAGTATAGGGTGATTTGTGATAGTTAATATGTGATTTATGTAGGATGTAACGGTTTTATGGGATGGATACTTGGTGATTTCGACTAGCTTATGGATTATGCTAAAAGGTAGGTTAATCCTACTCGGTTTCAATATTGTGGTTGTTACATGTTTTGTGGTTAATGTTGTAATTAATCTCACCTAATTAGAGTAATTGCATTATAACATGTTTAGTCACTAATCATGTCATAAAGGGGATAAGCATAATGATTATTGTGTATCATAATGTAATGATGGTTAAGACGATGTGATGAGTCAGTATTTGACCTATAAAGTGTCGTCTTGCATTTATTATAATTATCTTGTGTATAGGAGGTTGGTGACGATATGGTGGATTACTTATTGTTATGGAGACGTAAGGCGGTTGGGAGACCGTCTTATGCTTGAGTCGCCTCTTGGAGCTTCCCACTCCAAGAGGGATGTGCACAATAATGGCTTGAGTTGCGGACGGACTCGTGAGGTTGAGACACGACGTCTGGTAGGGGATCCGGTTGGCTTTCGGACCCGGTACATTTGGGCGTGTCCCGGTACCTGTTTCTGGTTATTGGTATATCCGAGCGTGTCCCGGTACCAATGTGGTTATCTGTATGTCTGGGCGTGTACCGGTACCGTGGTGGTGGTTGTTTGTTAGCATATCATTCATACCATAGTCATGTTGCATATTCACACACTCGTGTCATGTCACACTTTATATTTATTGAAACCGACGTGTTGTGTGTCTCTGCAACTGTCACCTATTTCCGTGATGGCCTGTGTCGATCCATATGATATTTCCGATCATATGGGGAGCAGGTTAAGTACAGGTTTGTTTGTTGACGTGATCGGGATTTCTCCCGCGCTACGGACTTTGGAGTCGAGTACATAGTCACTAGGTTGATGAGATAGTCATTGACGAGTTTTATTTCATTTATTCATTAGTTTATGTTTGTAATAACTAAACTTGTCATTTATTTAATAAAGTTTCTTAATTGTAATTCTGATATCACTGCCTCGGGAAACCGAGACGGTAACATTTCCTAATTACCTTGGCCGGGTTAGAAGGGGGTATTACACCCGGTACCGCGGACGTGTTCTGAGTACCTAGTGTTGGCTTGTGGTGTCGTGGGTGTGTCCCTGACACCGGTTATGGGGAGGTGAGAAACTTGGAAGATGGTTTTATGCATTTCATGCACTTGTTGGATTCATGGTTGATTGTCTTAGCATTTATTACATGAGCATTTAGTCTTTGTCATTAGCATTCATTGAGCATTTGTATTATTAAGCTAAAACTTGGGTTTTTAAAAAACTCTTTGGTGAACCATATGGTGATTTCCGCCCATATGGGGAGCAGTTATTTTATTGGTTAGCTTTTCTTAGATACGGAGGCTTGGTAGCGGTCTTCACTAATTGTCATCACTTGTACTTGTCTAGTTTTTGACTATTTAAACTCCACTTTCATTTCGATTTGGTTGTACTAAATGGGATGGTATTTGCATCCCTTAACATGTAACTAATTAATTAATTACAACTTATCTATTTAAAGTTTATCGTCTTAAATTATTCTTTACTCGTTTGTTCGCACTACAAACTTGGGAAACCAAGTCTTGTGACTCTCTAATGCGTTGGGATTGCCTTGAGGAAGGATCCCGACTTATGGGGGTGTTACTGTAACACCCCCATACTCCAAGTGACTTACCCGGACCACCCAGGTATAAGGATGTTACCATCTCGGTTACCCGAGGCAATGATAATCAAATAAACAATAATGAAACAACGTTTAAATAGAAATACTTTAGTGAAAGGTTACAATCCAAAAACCAAACCAAAATACGTATACATGTTCTCAAACCAAATGTCTACTGATCTAACTGAAATGTTTATGAAAACTACTAAGCTACAGCGGAAGACCTCTATCATCAGATCGTGGCACATCCCAGCTATCCCAGTACTCAACTCATACCTGCTCAATATCTGCTCACCATCCCCGAATGGAACACCGCAGTTTTAAAACAATAAACCGGTCGATTTTATTCACACAATTATATACAACCAACAATACGAAGATTCAAGATAGCTCAAACAATCACACACAATCACCCACTCCAATCAATCTCCATCACCGACCGTCCACTTTGGACCACCACGCGATGGGGGACCGCAGCCGTACCCACCAAATCCCCGCTCATCATACCGAGCGATAACCCTGTCCCATTGACCGGTCCGTTTCATGTTCACAATTGAATAGATGTTGTCGTTGGGTCACGTCCAAATCAAAACACAATTTATAGCTTCACAAACAACTCTACAATTAGTAAAGAGGCAAGTAAAGGTCGGATCCTAAGGGACGGGAATTGAGATGAGATTTCTATTGAAACTAGTGGTGTCTTAGGGGTGTCACAATTTGGGTTGATATAGAAGGTCACTAACTAAATAGCAATGAAAGTAAATAAGCAAGATGAAATAAAAGGGTTGTAAACAATTGATAAAAAGCACTAGGGTATCATGGGGTCATAAGGGAATCATGGGAATTGATCATACAAACATGTTCTCAAATTATAAGCAAGCAATTATTGTTGTGATGGATTGAGTTGGGTTATATCTTACAATCCTAGGAAAGTTTCGGTCCCGGAGCCGAATCGATTAGATTGTACAACACCTACAAGTCGACTTAGTCTTTCCTACTCAACAACATGCATGGTCTAATGAGACTCGAGTTGGTTTATGTCTTACAAGTCTCATTGAAAAGATAGGTGATGGATAAAAAATGCAAGGATTCATAGGCTCACATTTCATCAAACATAACATGTGCATGAGTTGAGATCAAAACAAGCAAGCAAATAAACCATGAAAGCATATTAATTTAAGCATCAATCATTCCCCATGTAGGTTTCCCCTAATTACCCATTAACCCTAGCTAGGTCACTACTCATTCATTATCATGTTGATCATGCTAGCAAGGTTGTCAATCATACCAACAAAAGGAAACATGATGAACAAATGAAAGTAATTAACAATAATTAAAAAAGGATTAAGAGAATTATACCTACTAATAATTCCAATAATAAAGCAAAGAATAAAAGAAATACTTAATGCTTGATTGAGAGGTTGTCAATCTCCCAATAATAACCCAAATAATCTTCAATTACCCAAAATAAAGGATGAACAAAAGTGTGATTAAGGAAATAAAACTTGTATTAAGACTTGATTAATTGTTTATTATAATACTAAAGAGAGATTTGATTGATATTAACTACCCTAATAATTGATAAGAAGAACCTTCTCTTCTAATTAGACTAATGGGGTATTTATAGTGGAAATTAGGTGGATGCATTAGGGTTAACTAAGGGCTAAACTAGTAATTACACTTTTTAGATTGAGCGAGGAGAAGCCGTATTTTTTGAAGGAAAGGCTTCTTTCTTTGATGCTTGAAGAGACAATTCGTCTTTGAATGGAATCCGGGCGTATTGGTGTCGGGACGGGCGGATTGTAGCGAGGGGAAGACAGTGTCTTCAAGGGAATCCGGCGGATTCTGGTGGTGCTTACCCGGCGTCTTTGGCGAAGACGCACGGATTGTCTTGTGGAGGACGGGGCGGATTCGAGGGCAATCCGCTCGGATTGTAGCTCAGCATTGTTTCTTCTTCTTTTCTTCCCTTTTCTTCATAAAATCCTTGGGAATTTCCTTGGGGATGCAAGGATGCTTCCTCAACATTGCTCATCTACTATAATATGTACAAAGGCCTTCTAATCTTGTCTCTCCTTGATGCTTGGTCATTGAATTCAATCAATTTCGTCTCGTTTTGCCATGAAAATGCAAGATTTGCACTCCTTTCCTACCAAGGGATCAAAATCTCAAAGAATATGCAAAACAAAGAACTAAAGACAATAAATGACCCAAATATGCACTCAAAAGCATTGGAACAAGGCTAATTCGGGGGCTAAATATGCGCTAATTATGGTCACATCAAATATCCCCAAACCGAACCTTTGCTCGTCCCGAGTAAAGAGGTGACAAAGACTAGGACCATTATTTAAACTAACCTAATAACATAGCCGATATGAGATAATTAGCGGGTCTCACTCCGCCCCTTCAACTCACAATAAGACAACCATGAGGTAGGAGGCCTTATTGCAAGGCAAGCTGGGTCTTGCCAAAATGGCGACACATCCAAACATTAAGCACACAAAATCAAATAATGGATGCATCTACAAAAGGAATAGCCACTTCCTCATCAAGTGGCGGAGGCAACTAAGAGAGAATAAATTTAAGAGCATATAATACTTCACAAATACTAGTTCAACAAATTACTAAGGCTAAGAGGATGGCACTAAATCACCTCCAAATGGTGTTAAACTGGACTACTTTCGTCCTCCATTTCCAAATGCTTTCGTCAAGAGCGATCAGATGGTGGTGGAATGATGATCCCTATGATGCTAGTAGCATATGACATGACAAGTCTCGAATTCTCTACAAAAGTAAAGGTCATGGATCGTCCCAAGCTCGACAAAGTGGTTTGACAAAAGGCTTTTTGGGAATGAAATGCTCAAATCTTTATAAACAAAGGGTGGATATGACTAGTATTCAAAATTGTCCTCATTTAACTTTCACATTTCAAAAATTTAAGATGGGGTTTGTCCCTTCCGGGCTAGTGTCCTTTGCTTTCGCCAATCGCTTATTAGGCAACCGGTTAACCTCTAGACAATAGCTTTCCGGGGTGATAGTCACTCTGTCTCTGGGCGGTTGAATTCACAACCGTGTGGGGGCCCAATTCAATGGATCCCTCTCCAAAGCACATCGAAGTGGTACGCCTCCATCAAAACAACTAAATTTCTCAACATTTCAACATTTCATAACATTTGAGGTTTCCTTGGCAATAAATTACTTCCACATGACAAAATTTTCGAAATGAGCACTTCAAGCTTATTGATAGAAATTATTTTTGGGTTGCCTTACCACAAGGTCAATCAAGGTCACCTAGACAAGTTAACCAAGTCCACATCGCATCACGGGGTTGGATAGGTGACTCACATGCAAACCCTTGACTAGGCTTTGGGTCATGGGTCAAAAGACACTAGTATGACACAACCTAGGGTTTTTTACAACCATTCTAGTAGGCAAAGTCTTAAGTTGAAAAAGTATTTGTAATGGCTTAGTTGCTCTTGTCAAAGTTCTCAATTAGGCACTTTTCAAAATATTTTATCTAAATGCAACTACATGCCATGATGCAACTATTATATACATCCTAATGCAAGTGGTTCTATCAACTAATATGACATATAAACTAAATGCAAGTCCTAAGTTCACATTGTTATACCGCATCAATCAAAATAAAGCCACATAGTCATTAACATAAAGAGGAAAAAGGAGATTGGAAAGATCATACCATGCGGTCTTCATGATCCTCATGTCTCGGATGTGGCGTAGTCAACCAATGTGAACAAGGATAGAACAAACACAATATACAATATACAATATATATACATAACTACACTACAAAAGGAATAAACATGTTTTTGGGTTTTTCAATTTTCAAATTTTTAGGGTTTTTCGAAAATTTTCAATTTTTTGGATTTTTGAATAAAAGTTAAGTTAGAATTCCCCATCTCCACACTAATATGGGCATTGTCCTCAATGGCCAAAATGATGGGAAATTTTGCAAACATGATGCATGATTTCTACACTAAATGCAAGCTACACTAATCTATACTACATGATGCATGGTTTTTGTTTATGACGGAGAGGATAATTTAGATTACCTCCCGTTGTGTATGCATTAACTTCCCCAAACCGATCTAGACATTATTGCTAATGTCCTAAGGTTGGGTGTAGTTCATGCACACACTATGCAATGCATGAAACTAATTTTGTCATTTTGGATTTTGAAAGGTGGGAGCAATAAAATGAGAACACCTCAATGGGGCCGAGGACTACTCCAACAATGATCAAAATAAATAAATATACAAGTTAACAAGACATAAACTTCTTTTCATGAAACTTTAAAATTAAAGAGAGGAGATGAGGGAACTTCACTTAAACTTAGGTGGGTGCCTCTCGCCCGCTCCACCTAGCTATGAAGTAATCCTCTAGAGGTCGGCATCATCTCCTTCTAGATCGCTATCCCATATCTCCTTTGATGCATCACTCATACTCGGGTCCATGAACTCGTCTTCTTCACTTTCAAGCTCCACCGTGTCTCCTCCACAAGAATTGTTGCTTCCCTCCTCTTGTCTCCCGTTTGCTCCTTCATTTGCCCTCTCCGAATTGGGGAAGAGTAGGTCCATTTGAGCCCATGAGGGAAATGTTCCTTCCTCACTAATCTTTCCCTTTTGAACCATATCGTGGTATTGAGGATAGAGTGCATGGTAGATGTCCACGTTGGTTTTGTATTGGCAGAAGTGCAAATCTTGTAGAATTCCCGTGACAAAGTCGTCACGAGGAAGGATGAAGGGGTTGGGATGGTTATACTGGTTATAAGGAAATGGGTAGGGAGGTACTTTGATCTTTTCATCTCGGGATTGTTGCTCTTGTTGTTGTTGTTGGGGATTTGGAGGTGGTGCTTGTCTTGGTTGGGTTGGGTTTGGAGGGATGAGGTAGGATGGGATTGGAGACAAATGTCCTCTTCTCGGGGAGATACGTGGTAGGTCGGCCATTGGAAGATAAATCGGATCGCTTCCTTTCGTTAACCACTTGATCCGCTTATCGACTCCCTCAAGGGTTATCCAATGGTGATGAATAAGAAGAAGATCTTCGTTTATCCTTGTGTTTCCCAAAAGAGGAGCATACTCATTATTCTCATTGAATCTCGGGTTGAAATGCTTCGCAAGCCTAGTAATGAGTCCTCCATTCACAATGTGTTTCATTCCATCATCGTCACCATTCCTAAACTTTGCCCATTTCTCTAGTAATACTAGAGGTGCATTGAAGTGGTACACATTTCTTCCTTGAATATTGAGGTAGGATTCCATAAACACAAGGTCTAATTGGTTTACTATGGCCGGATCTCGGCGGGCAAGTAGGGTGCCCGAAAGGAATCGATAAGTAAGCCTCAAGATCGGATTTTGGATATGAAAAGCGAGACATTCCTTGGTGTGTATGAAATTCCGGCCGGTCATGGCCCTCCACAAAGGTTCAACACTATACTTCTTTGGCTTCGATGTTCGGGTAGGCGAAACATCGAGACCGAGTACATTTGCGAATTCTACAAGGGTCATCATCCTAGAAACATTCTGCAACCTAAATTCTATGCAAATTGTTTTGTTCAAGGTTGTAATCTTCAAAAAGCTCAAAAATTCAAGCACAAGAGATCGATAAGTTTGTTCATACATGCGAAAAAGGGTTGAGAGACCAAATACCTCAAAGAGAGCTTCCACTTGGTGATAAATCCCAAGTTTCCTCAAGGTAGCATGACATAAAAACTTAGTGGGAAGAATATTCTTACTTAAAAGCCGGTGGAAGACTAATCTTTGCACATCATTGAAAAATTCCACATTTGAGAAGTCATCAAGCCTTGTGAGATCTACAATCTCTTCATGCTCCCTTCTTAATGTGTTGACATGGGAGGTAGAAGAACTTCCCCTCATCCTTGGTCTCCTCCTATTCCGAAAAGAGGATCTCTTTGGTGCCATTCCTTGATTATAGAGCTGAATTCTTTTGATTTGTGAAGGAATAAAGATGCTCCTTGTTGATTGAGTGTTGCCATTGGAAACCCTAGAAAATTGGGGCTTTTTTATTTTGTGGGTTTAAGAGTGATTTGAATATGCTTGGGAGTCATAAGGATGTGGGTTTTATAATGCACGTGGAAGGAAGGGTGATGTGTCACTAAATGTGAGGTGCGGTGTAATTTTAATTAAGAAAAGACGGGTCAAATCAACGTGGGAAGACGAGCGGATTCGAGCAGAAGACGCTCGGATTCAGGCTTCTCGGGACGGGCGGATTCTGGGTAAGACGCCCGGATTCTTTCACAGCTAAATTTCCAAAAATATAACGCCACAAAGACGGGCGTCCCTAGCATGAGACTCTCGGATTCCTTTTTATCAGGACGGGCGGATTCTTCTGAAGTCGGGCGGATTCTCTTCCAGGGATTTTTCTTGAAATGCACAGGTAGAAAGACGGGCGTCTTTCTGCAAACCCGGCCGGATTATTCAGGACGGGCGTCTTCCCTTCTGAGACGCTCGGATTCTCCTTCAGTCCCAAAATCTTCAAATTCTCGGTTTAGCAGGACGGACGGATTCTCCTCAGGCCGCGCGGATTCTGGCAAGACGGCCGGATTCCGGGGAACACGCACGTGTTCAAGCTGTGAATTCTTCCTTTGACTTTCTTTCCTCTCCTAGATGTTTCCCCACACTTAAAAATTGGTTCCTTCCTTCATAAAAATTCGTTAGTGACCCTCCCTCACTTACTCTCATGAAAAGAGCTCATGCTTATTATTAAAAGAAGTGCAATAAAATTATAAATACAAGTTAGAGGGTTAGTATATTTACAAGTGGTGGTTTAGGGAGGACTCCACCAAACTCTCCCTTTGATGGTTCTTTCAAGGATGAGAAGGTCCGAGGTAGGTGACCTCTACCTCTCCAATGAACGCTCCTTCATAGTATGGCTTCAATCTTTGACCATTGACTTTGAACTTACTTCCATCTTCCGCCTTGAGTTCAAAATCTCCATATCTTCCAATTTCGGTTATCACATAGAGACCCATCCATCTAGAGTTCAACTTTCTCGGAAAAAGTCGGTAGCGGGAATTGAATAGAAGGACTTTGTCCCCTTTGTGCAAGGCCTTTTGTCTAATTCTCTTGTCATGGAGTAATTTCGTTCATTCCTTGTAAATCTTTGCATTCTCATAGGATTGTAGTAGGAATTCCTCCAACTCTTGAATTTGAATCATCCTCTTTTGACCACTTAATTTGAGATCGAGATTAAGTGCTCGGATTGCCCAAAAAGCTTTGTACTCCAATTCGATTGGCAAATGACATGCTTTTCCATAAACAAGCTTGTAAGGGGAGGCTCCTATGGGGGTCTTATAGGCCGTCCTATAAGCCCAAAGAGCATCATCAAGCTTTGTGCTCCAATCTTTCCGAGTCTTGTTCACAACTTTCTCAAGGATTTGTTTGATCTCTCTATTTGAAATTTCAACTTGACCGCTTGTTTGAGGATGATATCCCAAGCCGGTTCTATGTTGAACACCATATTTGGTCAAAAGATATGCAAGTTTCTTCTCATGGAAATGCGTTCCTCCATAACTTATGATTGCTCTAGGAACTCCAAATCTTGGGAAGATTATCTTCTTGAAGAGTTTGGTGACCGTTTTTGCATCATCATTTGGAGTGGAAATTGCCTCCACCCACTTTGAGATGTAGTCTACGGCCACAAGGATGTACTTATTCCCATTGGATGTCACAAAGGGACCTTGGTAGTCGATTCCCCAAACATCGAAGATCTCCACCTCTAGAATGCCCCTTTGTGGCATTTTGTTCCTCCAAGAGATATTCCCCGTTCTTTGACAAGCATCGCAATGAATGATGAATTCTCTTGTATCTTGAAACATTGTAGGCCAATAGAAGCCCGATTGTAGAATTTTTGCAACGGTCCTCCTTGCTCCATGGTGCCCACCGTAGGGTGATGAGTGACATCCTTCCAAGATTCCTTGGACTTCCCATTGAGGGATGCATCTCCGGTAGAGCCCATCAATACATTCTTTGTAGAGGTTTGGGTCGTCCCAAAAGTACCTCTTCACTTCGAATAGGAATCTCTTCCTTTGGTTGTGATTCAAATTTGGAGGGAGTACTTTTCCAACAATATAATTAGCATAATCGGCAAACCATGGGGTGATGTGCCTTTCGAGTTGTGTTTGAATGGCCATCAAAATATCGTCGGGAAATGAGTCATTGATCGGGGTTTCTCCATTTTCATCATGAAACCGGATTCTTGACAAATGATTCGCCACTACATTCTCGGCTCCTTTCTTGTCTCTTATTTCTAAGTCAAATTCTTGAAGAAGCAAAATCCATCTCAACAATCTTGGTTTTGCCTCCTTCTTTATCAAGAGGTGTCGGAGAGCACGGTGATCCGAAAATACAATCACTTTGGATCCAAGCAAGTAGGAACGGAATTTGTCCAAAGCATAGACAATGGCAAGAAGCTCCTTCTCGGTGGTATCATAATTCACTTCGGAGGAGTCAAGAGTCTTGCTTATATAATAGATGGCGTGAAGAGCTCTCCCTACCCGTTGGCCAAGAACCGCTCCAACGGCGTAGTTGCTAGCATCACACATAATCTCGAATGGTAATTCCCAATTTGGAGGTTGGATGATCGTTGCCGAGATTAGTGCTTCCTTGATTCTATTAAAGGCTTCAACACACTCATCAGTGAATTGGAATTGGGCATCTTTAAGCAAAAGTTGAGTGAGGGGTTTTGCTATTTTTGAAAAATCCTTTATGAAACGGCGATAGAAACCCGCGTGACCGAGAAAACTTCTCACCCCTCTAACATTCATGGGAGGTGGGAGTTTCTCTATCACCTCAACTTTAGCTTTATCGACCTCGATGCCCTTTTCCGAAATTAAATGACCCAAAACAATTCCTTCATTGACCATGAAGTGACACTTTTCCCAATTTAAAACAAGACTAACATCTTCACATTTTTGCAACACAAGAGAAAGATTATACAAACATGAGTCAAAATCCTTTCCGTAAACACTAAAATCATCCATAAAAACTTCCATTATGGTCTCTAAGTAATCGGAGAAGACACTAATCATGCATCTTTGGAAAGTGGCGGGAGCATTACATAAACCAAAAGGCATCCTCCTATATGCAAAAGTACCATAAGGGCATGTGAAGGTGGTCTTATGTTGGTCATCTGGGTGTATAGGGATTTGGAAGAATCCCGAATACCCGTCAAGGTAGCAAAAGAATTTGTTGGAGGCTAACCTCTCAAGCATTTGGTCAATGAATGGTAGGGGGAAATGATCCTTTCTTGTTGCGGAGTTTAATTTTCGATAGTCAATACACATACGCCAACCGGTGATCATTCTTGTGGGTATTAGTTCATTCTTTTCATTTGTCACTACCGTGGTACCTCCTTTCTTAGGTACCACTTGGACGGGGCTAACCCACAAAAACTCCGATATGGGATACATGATTCCCGCATCAAGTAATTTCATAACTTCTCCTTTGACAACTTCTTGCATGTGGGGGTTCAATCTTCTTTGGGGTTGAATAGTAGGTCTATGGTCTTCCTCTAGATGAATTCTATGCATGCACAAGTTGGGACTTATCCCCTTAAGGTCATCTAGACTATAACCTATAGCCTTTTCATGTTGTTTCAACACATCAAGCAATTTTCCCAATTGGTTCTCATCAAGTCTATCATTAACAATCACGGGTTTGGTCTTTGATTCATCAAGGTAAGCATATTTCAAATTTGGGGGAAGGGGTTTTAAAGTAGGAATTTGTACCTCACTTTCCTCCTTTGGAGTTTCATTGAGAATTTACTCCATCTCCATTAGACATTCCATTCTCATTGCATATTCAACTTCATTCTCATCAACCTCATCATATTCAAATTCCATGATGGGTTCCTCTTGCTCTTGAGCTTGTAAAATATCTTCTAGGATGGATTGCTCATCTTCTATGGGTTGACATGCTTCCACAAGGATGTTATGCACCAATACGGATTGTGCATGAGTAAGTTCTTTGTTAGCTAGAGCGGCCTCAAAAAGATCCACCTCCAATTCCCAATACATATTTTTAGCCTCACTTGCTTCCAAGGCTTCCAATGCTTGCATGGGATCTTTGAAGAAAGGTATACTTAAGTGGTCCTCTACAAAACAATCTATAAGGTCTATCTTGCAAAATATCGAACAACTTGAAGACAATTAGAATAAACCTTGAGGAGTTTTACTTCCCCAAGGCAAAGAAAGACAAAACTAATAACAATATAAGAAAATCTAAATCAAGATAACACCGTCCCCGGCAACGGCGCCATTTTTTATCGGTCCGTTTCGTGTTCACAATTGAATAGATGTTGTCGTTGGGTCACGTCCGAATCAAAACACAATTTATAGCTTAACAAACAACTCTACAATTAGTAAAGAGGCAAGTAAAGGTCGGATCCCAAGGGACGGGAATTGAGATGAGATTTCTATTGAAACTAGTGGTGTCTTAGGGGTGTCACAATTTGGGTTGATATAGAAGGTCACTAACTAAATAGAAATGAAAGTAAATAAGCAAGATGAAATAAAAGGGTTGTAAACAATTGATAAAAAGCACTAGGGTATCATGGGGTCATAGGGGAATCATGGGAATTGATCATACAAACATGTTCTTAAATTATAAGCAAGCAATTATTGTTGTGATGGATTGAGTTGGGTTATATCTTACAATCCTAGGAAAGTTTGGGTCCCGGAGCAGAATCGATTAGATTGTACAACACCTACAAGTCGACTTAGTCTTTCCTACTCAACAACATGCATGGTCTAATGAGACTCGAGTTGGTTTATGTCTTACAAGTCTCATTAAAAAGATAGGTGATGGGTAAAAAATGCAACGATTCATAGGCTCACATTTCATCAAACATAACATGTGCATGAGTTGAGATCAAAACAAGCAAGCAAATAAACCATGAAAGCATATTAATTTAAGCATCAATCATTCTCCATGTTGGTTTCCCCTAATTACCCATTAACCCTAGCTAGGTCACTACTCACTCATTATCATGTTGATCATGCTAGCAAGGTTGTCAATCATACCAACAAAAGGAAACATGATGAACAAATGAAAGTAATTAATAATAATTAAAAAGGGATTAAGAAAATTATACCTACTAATGATTCCAATAATAAAGCAAAGAATAAAAGAAGTACTTGATGCTTGATTGAGAGGTTGTCAATCTCCCAATAATAACCCAAATAATCTTCAATTACCCAAAATAAAGGATGAACAAAAGAGAGATTAAGGAAATAAAACTTGTATTAAGACTTGATTAATTGTTGATTACAATACTAAAGAGAGATTTGATTGATATTAACTACCCTAATAATTGATAAGAAGAACCTTCTCTTCTAATTAGACTAATGGGGTATTTATAGTGGAAATTAGGTGGATGCATTAGGGTTAACTAAGGGCTAAACTAGTAATTACACTTTTTAGATTGAGCAGGGAGAAGCCGGTATTTTTCGAAGGAAGGGCTTCTTTCTTTGATGCTTGAAGAGACGAATTCGCGCTGGGCTGGAATCCGGGCGTATTGGTGTCGGGACGGGCGGATTGTAGCAGGGGAAGACGGGCGTCTTCAAGGGAATCCGGGCGGATTCTGGTGGCTGCTTACTCGGGCGTCTTTGGCAGAAGACGCACGGATTGTGCTGTGGAGGACGGGCGAATTCAGGGCAATCCGCTCGGATTGTAGCTTAGCATTGTTTCTTCTTCTTTTCTTCCCTTTTCTTCATAAAATCCTTGGGGATTTCCTTGGGGATGCAAGGATCCTTCCTCAACATTTCTCATCTACTATAATATGTACAAAGGCCTTCTAATCTTGTCTCTCCTTGATGCTTGGTCATTGAATTCAATCAATTTAGTTTCGTTTTGCCGTAAAAATGCAAGATTTGCACTCCTTTCCTACCAAGGGATCAAAATCTCAAAGAATATGCAAAACAAAGAACTAAAGACAATAAATGACCCAAATATGCACTCAAAAGCATGGGAACAAGGCTAATTCGGGGGCTAAATATTCGCTAATTATGGTCACATCACCCATTATTGTGCACATACCCTTCCGTGGCGGGTTCCACGAAGGGCGTGAAGCCACTCCCGCAAGTGACTCCACTCAGCCGAGAACGCATCTCGAGAACCAGAGACAAACAATCACAATTACAATACAACAACAACATCCGTCTGAATCAATAAACAATCACTAACTACAGCACAATCACCACACATTATGTAAATACTACTGAGTAGGGAAACCTTACCTGGAAAGCACAACAATCAGACGGTCTCACAGCTGATATCAAAAAGCTTCCTCTACGAATCCTTCTCCTAACATACAAACATATAATCACTACCAAGCATAACATACTACAAAACCGCCAATTCCCCAAATTAGGGTTTAACCAACTTTAAAGAAACATTATAAAAACGGTATATAGGTCTTACCCTCGACGCAAGGATCACAACGGTATAAAGAAAGGTGAAATCCGACCTTCCAAGCTCCGGGATTTGCCAACAATGCGATTAAAGCGAAGAACGTACTTTGTTTTCTCTCTTGACAGTAATTAGGTTTTGAAAAGTGTTTTAAGAACAATGTCGGAAGTATTATATACTCTAATCGCATTATTAACAAAATCCGAGAAATCATCCCCCGTAAACCGGCTACTCGATCGAGTAGCTAAGGTACTCGATCGAGTGCCCCCTTACTCGATCGAGTACCCATGTTACTCGATCGAGTACCCAACAGGTCAGAAACTATTTTAATCTGCAACTCGCCCTTACTCGACAAAGTAAGGCCTACTCGATAGAGTACCCCAAGACTCATAAATACGTAGTATTACATTCTTCCCTCCTTAAAAAGAACTTCGTCCCCGAAGTTCAAACCACAAAAAAACAATTACTCACACTACGCACTCCCGACTCAACAACCAAAACAAAACTCAGCATCAAACATGTTACTAACCCAAAGTCAACCCGACTCAACGACAACAACTATACCGACACAACATAAAATGGGTGTAAAAACTCTTAAAAACTCTTTGCGATCATCTCCTACCCCCCCTAAAAGAAACAAGGTTACGTCCCCGTAACCATACATACCTAATCGAAAAGGAAAGGGTAACGCTCTATCATGGCATCCTCTGCCTCCCATGTAGCTTCCTCAGTCTCGTGGTTAGACCAAAGGATCTTAAGCAAAACTGTCTCACCACTCCTAGTCTTCCTAACCTTCCGGTCAAGAATCTGCTTAGGTACCTCAAGATATGATAAGGACTTATCTAACTCTAAGCTCTCTGCCTCTAACACATGTGACGGGTCACTCACATACTTCCGCAGCTGCGATACATGAAACACATTATGCACTCTCTCTAACACAGCCGGTAAAGCCAGACGATATGTAACTTCCCCAACTCGCTCTAAGATCTCAAAAGGACCGATGAACTTCTGACTCAGCTTGCCTTTCTTCCCAAATCTCATAACCCCACGCATATGAGACACTTTAAGAAGAACCTTGTCCCCAATCTGAAACTCTATATCACGGCGATGTAGATCCGCATAACTCTTTTGCCTATCCTGAGCTGTTCTCATCCGTTCCCTGATCATCTTTATCTGTTCAACCATCTCATGTACCATCTCTAGTCCTAGAACCACTGCATCAGCATTGTCGTCCCAACAAATTGGACTCCTGCATCTCCTCCCATATAAAGCCTCAAACGGTGCCATGCCAATACTAGTGTGATAGCTGTTGTTGTAAGAAAACTCTATCAAATCCAACCTTTGTTCCCAGCCACCACCAAAGTCCATCACACAAGCTCGCAACATATCCTCAAGAGTCTTGATCATTCTCTCAGTCTGACCGTCTGTCGCAGGATGAAAAGCTGTACTCATCTTCAAAGTTGTTCCCAAAGATTCCTGCAACTCTTTCCAAAACCTTGAGATAAATATTGTATCTCTGTCAGACACTATGTCCTTAGGAACTCCATGTAACTTAAGCACATTCTTTTGATAAGCCATAGCCAATTATGCTTTAGTCCATGTATCTTTCATTGGTACAAAGTGAGCTGACTTGGTCAGTCGATCCACTATCACCCATATCATATTATTACCCTGTTGACTCTTTGGCAAACCCACGATAAAATCCATAGAAATGGATTCCCACTTCCACTCAGGTACCTCTAAAGACTGAATCTTACCTTGTGGTCGTCGATGTTCCCCTTTAACTCTCTGGCATGTCAAACAATGGGCCACAAACGCAGCTGTTTCTTTCTTCATCCCAGGCCACCAAAACGTGTTTTTCAAATCCTTGTATAGCTTGTCACCACCTGGATGTACTGAATATGGTGTACAATGTGCCTCTGTCATGATTGTCTTTTTCAGCTCCTCATCATTGGGCCACACCACCTACCATCGAACCTCAAACTACCATCTGTATGAATAGAGAATCGGGACACTGTCCCTTTCTCTACTCCAGCTCTCCACTCAACCATCTTAGGATCCAAAACCTGTTTACCTCGAATGTCATCATAAAGATCAGGCTGTACTGTCAAATCTCCCACAGCGTCCCCTCTCTGCATCATATGTATCCCAAACTTCCCCGCCACATCTCTCAACCTCATTAAAGATAGAGCTGTACACAGGGAATGTACACTCTTCCTACTCAAAGCATCTGCAACAACATTGGCTTTCCCCTTATGGTAGATAATATCCATGTCATAATCGCCAATCAGCTTCATCCACCTCCTCTGTCTCATGTTCAACTCCTTTTGAGTGAAGATGTACTTGAGACTCTTGTGATGTGAAAATACCTTAAAGGTCGCCCCATAAAGGTAATGTCTCCATATCTTGAGAGCAAACACCACTGCACCCGACTCTAGATCATGTGTAGGGTAGTTCTCCTCATACGGCTTCAATTGCCTAGAAGCATCGGCAAACACCTTACCGTTCTGCATCAACACACATCCCAACCCATTCTTTGAGGCATCTGTATAAACCTTAAAGTTCTCGATCCCTTCAGGCAATGCTAAGATAGGAGATGTTGTCAAACGCTCTTTTAATGTTTGGAACGCCATTTCACAACTCTCATCCCAACGAAACCTGTTCTCTTTCCTCATCAAAGCTGTCATAGGTCTAGCTATCTTGGAGAAATATTTCACGAACCGTCTGTAGTATCCAGCTAAACCCAAGAAACTCTTGATTTCAGCAACATTCTTTGGTGCTTCCCACTTTGTCACTGCCTCAATCTTTGCCGGATCCACAGCTACTCCCTCCTTAGAGATCACATGCCCCAGAAAAGCAACTTTCTCCAACCAGAACTCACACTTGGACAGCTTAGCATAAAACTCATGCTCCCTCAGAGTCTGCAACACAATCCTCAGATGCTCCTCATGCTCCTCCTTAGTCTTAGAGTAGACTAAGATGTCATCGATAAACACCACCACAAACTTGTCTAAAAAATGTCTGAAGATTCTGTTCATCAAGTCCATAAACACAGCCGGTGCATTAGATAACCCAAACGGCATCACCACATACTCATAATGACCATACCTCCACATGAAGGTTGTCTTTGGTATGTCCATCTCTCTAATCTTCACCTGATGGTACCCCGACCGCAAATCAATCTTGGTAAAGACTGATGCACCACTCAACTGATCAAACAGGTCATCTATCCTTGCCAAAGGATACTTGTTCTTCACCGTCACTCGGTTCAGCTCCCTGTAGTCTATGCACAACCTTAAACTCCCATCTTTCTTCTTCACGAAAAGAACTGGTGCTCCCCACGGCGATACACTAGGTCTAATGTATCCCTTCTCTATCAGATCATCTAACTATTTCTTGAGCTCCTCCATCTCTTTAGGACCCATCCGGTATGGTGCCTTAGAGATTGGCCCCGTCCCCGGTTTCAACTCAAAGGTGAAATCTATCTCCCTCTTCGGTGGCAACCCCGGAATCTCCTCTGGAAAAACATCTGCAAACTCTCCCACCACTGGTATCTGATTAACTGTCGGACTCTCTATCCGGTCATCTCTCACATGGCACAAGAACAAAGAACATCCCTTCCTCAGATAAGACTTCAAGGTGACAGCTACAATCAACTTAACTTTGGGTTCGACTAGAAACCCACGATAAGACACACTAACACCCTTAGGCCCTCTCAAAGACACTTTCTTTTGATGACAATCTATCTTAGCCTTATACTTTCCTAACCAGTCCATCCCGACTATCATCTCAAAACCGTCAAAAGGAAACTCTAGCAAGTCTACAGGTAGATCAACTTGCCCAACTATCATAGATACATCTCTAAACAACCTCCCACATGATACAGACTCACCCGAAGGTATAAAAACTTTCTCACTTATAGACTCATATACCCTCAAACCCAACCGTTTAACATGACTCGAAGATACAAACGACTGAGACGCCCCCGAATCAAACAAAACAAAGGTATGAATACCGTTAACAAGAAAAGTACCAGTGATAACATGTGCATCCTCCTTAGCTGCTTTCTTGTCCATCATGAACAGCCTTCCACTGGTCTTCTGTCCACCTCCCTCGACAGTACTGGCTGATGTGGTCGGCTTAGCACCCGACCCCTGGTTGGCGTTGTTGTTCGTAGCTGGTTTCTGATAGGAATTACCGCTAGTGCGGTTAGCTCCACCCTGATAGCTCTGACTTCCCCGGCTAGACCATGAACCACCTGGTCTGTTACTCGCATAACTCTGTGCAGGTCACTGAGAATAGCTCCCCCAAGCCGATCCCTGAAAAGCTCCCGGTGCACTCGTGCACTCTTGTCTGTTGTGGCCCACACCATCACAGCCATAGCAGGTCATCCCCCAACTACCACTACCACTCACACGGCCACGCCCAAAGGAAGCCCCAGCACTGAATCCTGACCCAGAAGAAAAGCCTCTAGCTTGGGTGTGGTTGCCTTTCTTATGACTAGATTGGCCACCACCCTAACTCTCAACCTTTCTTTTCTCACTCACTCTCTCCTGAGCCATCTCCACCAACCTCTCAGCTCTCCCAGCCCTCTCATAAGCTTCCTTAACATCGGTAAGGACTCCCACGGGTAACTTATTCTTAATCTTGGGTGTCAACCCTCTCTCAAACCTCAGCGCCAGGTTCTCCTCACTCAAACCCATATCCTCAGCATACCTAGACTTCTCATTAAACTGCTTGTAGTACTCAGCAACTGACATATCAGATGTCAACTTAAACCCATCAAACTCCTCCCTCAGCTTACTCCTCACATGCTCCGGTACAAACTCTTTCCTCATAGCCCTTTGAAACTCTTCCCAAGGTATAGCAGGTAAGCCCTGGTTCGCATACATCTCCCTAGCACTCACCTTCACCGTATCCCACCACTTGCCAGCTGCTTCCCTCAGGTAGAACGCAGCTTGTTCTACTCTTATCTCATCAGGACAGTGAACCAGGTCTAGTATATTCTCCATCTCACGATGCCAATTGTCAAGAAGGATTGGTTCCCCGGTTCCCGTGTACTCTTTTGGGTTAAACCTCGCTATATAGAGACTGATCTTAGAGTGATCAACCTCCTTATCCTTATCCTTATTCACTTTCTTTAAAGCCTCAGTGAGAGCATCTTGGTGCTCCAACATCTTAACAACATCATCTATGTTCATGGTCTCAGCTCTCGCATAGTAAGCGTTTCACTTGGGCGGCATCTTGAAACTATATATGAAAGAGTAGATATAAACATACGCACTAAAACCTCAAAACACGAAAGCGGACTGCCCAACACATACTCGATCGAGTGCCCAAACCCACTCGATCGAGTAAGAGGCTACTCGATCGAGTGCCCACCATACTCGATCGAGTGCCTCGACATCAGACCCCAAACAGACCTTCTGATCTCTAACATACTCGACCGAGTAGCCAGGCTACTCGATCGAGTGACCCCCTACTCGATCGAGTGCCCGAGGTACTCGATCGAGTGCCCAAAAACTCGATTCTGGTTGCAAAATCGTCAAATACCCACTCGATCAAGTCAGACCCACTCGATCGAGTCATGCTAACTCGAATATGCTACCCGCATGTTATGACATATCCCAACATGTAAAACAACTTTATAAACACAACATCATATCATAGTTAAGCATACTATGCTACTCAACTCTTCATATAATTAAAAAACAACTATATCATGTTATCAATTGCCACATAGTAAACACCCAACATGCTTCTCATTCCAACAACAGTTCTATATGTCTCATCAATCTTTTATTCATATCCTCAACCTTCTACTCTAAGCATCCAACAATTACAACACACTTCATCCAATCCACACACAAGCGAACAAACAACACATACGACTTGACATACACCCCCATGTGACCGGTTTAAAAATGTAGGGCGAGCTCGCGACTTTAGGACGTCTCCCAAGCCTTTGCATTAGCTCCTACAACCTTTACCCCGGGTTCATTTTAATTGACTCCCTATATTCATTAGGTTCATTAGTTACAGGTTTCAGGATCGTGTCTCTGATACAATTTTGTAACACCCCCATACTCCAAGTGCCTTACCAGGACCACCCAGGTATAAGGATGTTACCATCTCGGTTACCCGAGGCAATGATAATCAAATAAACAATAATGAAACAACGTTTAAATAGAAATACTTTAGTGAAAGGTTACAATCCAAAAACCAAACCAAAATACGTATACATGTTCTCAAACCAAATGTCTACTGATCTAACTGAAATGTTTATGAAAACTACTAAGCTACAGTGGAAGACCTCTATCATCAGATCGTGGCACATCCCAGCTATCCCAGTACTCAACTCATACTTGCTCAATATCTGCTCACCATCCCCGAATGGATCACCGCAGGTTTTAAAACAATAAACCAGGGTCACTACTATTCACACAATTATATACAACCAACAATACAGTAATCAAGATAGCTCAAACAGTCATACACAATCACCCACTCCAATCAATCTCCATCACCGATCGTCCACCTTTGGACCAGCCACTGCCAAAGGGGGGACCGCAGCCGTACCCACCAAATCCCCGCTCATCATACCGAGCGATAACTCTGTCCCATTAATGTGCACATCCCCTTCTGTGGCGGGTTCCACGAAGGGCAAAACTAGGGCGTGAAGCCACTCCCGCAAGTGACTCCACTCAGCCGAGAACGCATCTCGAGAACCAGAGACAAACAATCAAAATTACAATACAACAGTAACATCCGTCTGAATCAATCAACAATCACTAACTACAGCACAATCACCACACATTATGTAAATACTATTGAGTAGGGAAACCCTACCTGGAAAGCACAACAATCAGACGGTCTCATAGCTGATATCAAAAAGCTTCCTCTACGAATCCTCCTCCTAACATAAAAACATATAATCACTACCAAGCATAACCTACTACAAAACCCCCATTTCCCCAAATTAGGGTTTAACCAACTTTAAAGAAACATTATAAAAACGGTATATAGGTCTTACCCTCGACGCAAGGATCACAACGGTATAAAGAAAGGTGAAATCCGACCTTCCAAGCTTCGGGATTTGCCAACAATGCGATTAAAGCGAAGAACGTACTTTGTTTTCTCTCTTGATAGTAATTAGGTTTTGAAAAGTGTTTTAAGAACAATGTCGGAAGTATTATATACTCTAATCGCATTATTAACAAAACGCGAGAAATCATCCCCCGTAAACCGGCTACTCGATCGAGTAGCTAAGGTACTCGATCGAGTGCCCCCTTACTCGATCGAGTGCCCATGTTACTCGATCGAGTACCCAACAGGTCAGAAACTATTTTAATCTGCAACTCGCCCTTACTCGACAGAGTAAGGCCTACTCGATAGAGTACCCCAAGACTCATAAATACGTAGTATTACAGTTACAGGGTGGATGTCCGACAAACTAAGAGCCGTGAAAGAGAGGCGACACTAGTAGATCAGAAGTTGTCGAGCCCGGTGAGCCGACATGGCTAACGAACTTAATAAATTTTAAAATCGAGGGAAGGATTCGGGATGGAATGACCGAAAAGAATATGACCATGATCTCTGGTCGTTTTCTGCTGATAGAAGGAACCTTATACAAAAAGGGATTCTCAACCCCACTCCTGAGATGATTGAGCCCGACAAAATCGGCACAAGTCCTCTCGAACATCCATTCAAGAATCTGCGGATGATAAGGTTTGTCGCAACCCTATCAAAGATAAACCCAAGGGGTCTCTAACAAATGCAGCTAGGGAAGTCGGGGTCGAATACAGGGAGGTTATGTTGTTGTGTACTTGCTAATCTACGTCTGTCGGTGTCACAAATGGGGGTTTAGATATGATAACTAAACTAAACAGCAAAAACTAAAAGAGTCTAACAGATAAGAGAAAGGGACTAGGATGTCAGTTCATCAATGAATGCCAGATAATTGTAGCTAAGGGCACAGATCAATCACATGTATCGGTCTTAGGGCCAGTGAAAAGGTCCTTCCGGTCCACTATTCACCCTAAAATACTACTAACTTAACTTCCGCCCTCATTAGAGTATCCTAAAGATTTGTAGCAGGTCTCACTCTTTCCAATCTTCCGATCTAGGTCAGAGATTGCCAAAAACGACTAGAACAATTATGTGCATTAATCGTCTAATTGTCATCAAATGCTACTTATAACAACAAAGACATGATACTAACAACAGATCTGCAAACCTAATTGGCAACTATCAACAATTCATTAATTCCCCTAAGTCCTAGCAAGGGGATTAGCTACCACTACGCCAAATCTGGCAAGCAATAAGGAGCGTATCACAACGATTTGATACATTTAATAATGACACTTAGATTACCGTTTTCCAATATTGGCGGAAACCTAGACCGCGATAATGAGAATAACGGTTTCCCACGAAAACCGTTGTTATTATAATGTGACAACGGCTACTTAACAAACCGTTATAAAAAACGTTTAACGGTTTCCAAAAGTTCGTTATAAAATCTCTCTTATCAACGGTTGTTAGACAACCGTTACCAGTTTAAGAAAACGACATTTCAAAAACCGTTACTAAATTAGAACCAGCAACGGTTTGTGGTACCCGTTGTTATGTTGTAGATACGGGTTTCTTGTGACCGTTATCATTTTCAATTATGAAAGAACGGTTTTTTAATTAAACCGTTGTCACTATTTAATTAGATTTCCGAGTTTGAGCAGTGCATGCAAAACTTTATCAGAACTTTAATAAATAATCAATTTGACCAATAATATTCAATTTGACCAAAATAATTCTATGAATATCTCTTCATAATGTTTTAGGTCACAATCTAAATTATCAAACATTTACTCTTTAATTTCTCTCTAAATTTATCTCTAAAAAAAATATGGTTGGTGTATCGGAGCTACAATCACGTTATCGTTACGCACAGCCTTTTACTTACATTCTCTATAATCTCCCGATTCGTTGTGATGGGAATGGAAAGGTTTTAAACCCTAATTTTGGGTGGTTGATGCAAATGCTTCATGACTCCAGTTTCACTGCGGTTAAAAAAGTGTACCATGTGTCTACAAACAAGCAAGGTTTTGTAGGCTTCGCTTTTATCGAGTTCGACGAAGCCAAGTGCCATGACAGTTTTCGTAAGGCAAGAACATTAGGGTCTAGATTTGTGGGGAAAGATGCGGGGAAAGAGGACTTATATTCGGATGCTAGACAAAAGGGCCCTTATCTATGGGTTGCGACCCATGTTGATCATCATCTGCTAACACATTACAGGAGGCATCACATTCCTACTACCATGCCTATGTCATGGGAGAAAGAGGCCATTCCACCTGCGCTGCCCGCTGATGATGAAGAGTCAATCTACGACTTGATCTATGCCGAAATTGTGCATGAAGACTATCCTAGTTTTTCATCAGATTCTAATTAAGTCTTTAATTATTATCTGACATTATGAGTTGTATTTTGATTATGGTGGTTATTTGAGTTAAAGTTTAATTATTTATGTTATTTGTTACGTTTTAATTAAGTCCTTACACTCAAAAGCAATCCACCAAATAAAATATTATAATGACTAACGTTCTACTTATAATAATAATAATAATAAAAAAGAATGAAAACGGCATAATAAGATAATAAGAATTGGAACCGTTATAATAATAATAAGACAAAATGATAACGGTTCTTTGTTAAGCCGTTATCATATTACATATATCAACAACGGTTGTTTTAAAGCCGTTGTCATATTACACCAATTAACAACGGTGTTTCTTAAAACCGTTGTAAAAACAGATCCACTGTGAAAACTGAAAAGTTTGTGATTTTAGTTTACCAATGCATGCCCTATCATTATTGCTTGTTTGACCATTATTCACCTCATGCATGCATGCACAATTACAACGGTACTTATAAGAACCGTCT
Source organism: Silene latifolia (assembly GCF_048544455.1). Classification (NCBI taxonomy): domain Eukaryota; kingdom Viridiplantae; phylum Streptophyta; class Magnoliopsida; order Caryophyllales; family Caryophyllaceae; genus Silene; species Silene latifolia. The sequence goes on along the minus strand of NC_133538.1, from coordinate 197,139,080 downwards.
TAGATTATGCAACTCTAAAAATAAATGAAATTTCAAAGGTATTAATAATAGAATGACTGATGGTGAACAAGTCATATTTGCCGTCGTAGCCGTCATTAATTTTCATAGCTTAAAAAAGGTAATCTCATTTTCATAGCTACTGGCTTATATATGGGTCGTACTTGGATGATTGATGGTGAAATTGGTGATCCAATTTATAATGATGGAATTACTGAATTTTACAATTTAGTTTGTGAAAATTTTCATATCCACTCATCAATCCCCTCCCCTTATAATAGGTTTGGTAATATTAGGGTTTTGCCTATCCCAGATGTCAAAATATACTTAGAAAATAATAGTTTCATTAGAGATTATAGGCGTTGGATTTCTCGTGGAGAATTAGAGGATGAGGATAGGGAATCTGATGTGGAGGTAAATAATCATACACCTGAAGTTGCTGGTTTAGATATAGGGGATGGGGCATATGCTGTGTGTGTAAACAATCGTTCACCTACACCTGAAGTTGTTTTAGGTGAGAAGTTTGCTGAAGATGATGGATTCGATGATTTTGAAGCTACCGGTGATGGGGAAATAAATGCTGATGATTTAAATGAGAAGTTGAGTCAATCTGAAATGCCTTTATTTACTGGTTGTAAGAAGTATACCAAATTGTCTGCGGTGGTAAAGTTATATAACTTGAAGGGGGCAAATGGGTGGAGTGATAAGAGTTTTACGGATCTTCTAACTTTGTTATGTGACATGCTTCCTGACGGTAATGTTCTTCCGAGTCGGACATATGAAGCTAAAAAAATAATTAGAGAATTGGGCATGGAATATGAGAAAATACATGCTTGTCCCAATGACTGCATATTGTACCGTAAAGATTATGAGAAATTATCATATTGTCCGCGCTGCTCTGTATGGCGTTATAAGACTAAGGAAGGGATCCCAGCTAAGGTGTTGTGGTATTTTCCAATAATACCAAGATTCATAAGGATTTATTTGAATGAAGAAGATGCAAGAATGTTGACTTGACATAATAGTGGAAGGATTGAAGATGGAAAGTTAAGACACCCAGCGGCTTGGTCAACAGTGGAAAGAGTTTGACGCTATATATCCTGACTTCGCCAAAGAAGCAAGGAACTTGCGTCTAGCGCTCTCCACAGATGGAATGAACCGTCATGGAAACATGAGTACCCAACACAGTACTTGGCCAGTTGTGTTGGTCATCTATAATTTACCCCCATGGGTTTGCATGAAACGGAAGTATCTGATGTTGTCTTCATTGATATCTGGCCCTCGACAACCTGGAAATGACATAGATGTGTATTTGGAACCACTTCTAGATGATCTTAAGATTCTGTGGGAAAGAAGGATACCAGTGTTTGATGGTTATAAGAAGGAAAGTTTCAATCTGAGAGCTTTGTTATTGAGTACAATAACTGACTTTCCGGCGTACGATGATCTTTCTGGACATACTGTACATGGGAAAGAGGCTTGCCCATTGTGTGGGGGGAATGTTGAATCAGAATATTTGAAGCATTCTCGCAAGCATCTGTACAGGGGAAATCGTCGATGGTTTTGCCCTGATCATCATTATCGTAAGCTTCACAAGGCGTTTAATGGGGGTCCTGAGCAACGTGGGAGTCCTCAGATTTTGAATGGTCATGAAGTGTATGAGAAAGTGAAAGATATTGAGATAACATATAGGAATAAGGGACCTAAGTTGTCTACTCGTAGTTATAAAAAAATCATATTTTTTACCAAATTTCCGTACTGGTGTGACCTCCCGGTTAGACATTGCCTAGATTTTATGCATATTGAAAAGAACGTTTGTGATAATATAATCAATACTCTGCTGAATGTTCCGGCTAGGACAAAAGACAACAAGGCAGCTAGGGATGGGTATTAGGCCCGAGCTGGCTGCTAAAACAAAAGGAATTCGGACGTTTTTGCCGCCTGCAGCTCATACTCTTTCAAAAAATGAGAAAAAAGGGTTTTGCGAATGCTTGCATGGTATTAAGGTGCCAGAGGGATATTCGTCTAATATTAGAAGCCTTATTTCGTTGCAGGACCTAAAACTTATTAGTTTAAAGTCACATGACTATCATACATTGATGCAACAACTACTAGCTGTGGCCGTTCGTTCCATTCTACCTCCAAAGGTTCGACATGCTATAATTAGATTTTGCTATTTCTTCAAATCAATCAACAGTAAAGTCATTGATCCCGATGAAGTGGAAACTTTACAGGAGATCCTCGTCACCAGTCTTTGTCAGTTTGAAATGTATTTTCCTCCCTCATTTTTCACTATTATGGTTTATTTGACTGTCCACCTAGTCCGGGAGGTTTTGTATCTCGGGCCAGTGTATTTGAGATATCGGTACCCATTCGAACGATTGATGAAACTTTACAAGGATTACACATGTAATAGGTATCGTCTAGAGGGGTGTATTGCTGAGCAAGCAATTATCGATGAAGCTCTTTCGTATTGTTACACGTACCTCTCCTTGGATGAGTTAATTGGAGCTCCTACGAATCGTCATAGTGACTGGATGAATGGAAAAGGTGTAAGGGGTCGTGTTTCCAAGGATATGTCATCTGACATGCGACATAGAGCTCATACATACGTTCTATAGCAGGTATGAGATCAATGGGTACACTTTCTACACCCGCATTCAAGATGAGGCGAGCACAATGCAAAATAGTGGAATTTGCGTAGATTCTGAGGCAATATACTTTGCTAGTTCAAAGGATAAAAATCTTATTTTGGGTACAATTCAAGAGATATTGGTTTTAGACTACATGGATTCTGAGATACCTCTATTTCAGTGCAAGTGGGTTGACAACAACAATGGTGTTGGAAAGGATGATTTATGATTCACATTAGTAAATTTTGACAAGATTGGAAACAAGGACGATCCTTTTATATTAGCGTCACAAGCAAAATAAGTGTTTTATGTTACCGATCCTATGGATAAGAAGTGGTCAGTTGTTCTATCTTGCCATCGCCGAATTCCAGATGATGAAGACGTCGAATTTGAAGGACTTGATCACAGTGCTATATCGCAATTTGGTAATGATGTTGAAAATGTTAACATTCCAAACATATATACACGGGATGATCATGATAAAGGTATTTGGGTTAATGAAGAGACTAGCAAATCCAAGAAATGTTCCCGGCAACCGTGAAAATATCAGCAATCCAATTAAGATATCATACGTCATGTGTAATTATTGTCTTGCTGTTATATATCAAACTGTTGTTGTAAACTTTTTCTGCTGTTGCAGCGGGCGGGTTAGGGAAAAATAGTATCAAAGAAAATCAATTATTAAATAAAACGGTTATACCTAAACCGTTGTCCAGGACGTGTACAGTTATAACGGTTTAGGCCGTTGTTATCTATATAAAATTGATGCTTTATTTCTTGGCGGTAAAATCAAACAAAATGAAATATAAAGTAAAACGGTTATACCTCAACCGTTGTTCGGGACGTGTACAGTTATAACGGTTCAGGCTGTTGTTATGTATATAAAAATGATGCTTTATTTCTTGGCGGAAAAATCAAACAAAATAAAAATATTACAGACAACGGTTATTTTTAACCCGTTGTAGATAGTACTAATCAGTTACGGTTTCAAACAAAACCGTAGTCTGTTGGAAACAAAATATAACGGTTTTTCTAATACCGTGTTTATTAATTTCCAATAAACAAGGTCTTGCAAGTGTTGTATTATTCACACATATATACTCTTAGTTTCCCCTCCCCCATATAATATCCTCAAACACTGAGCTTCCCCTAAACCACCAGTATACCCCATCGCCGTCACAGTTATCGTCATCATCGCCATTGCCGCCGCCAGAACAATCAAGATTTTCCTCTTTAAAGAAGTAATAAACCCTCCTCTCTAGAGATTTGTTTGTTATTAAAAGTATGCATTATTATTATTTCTTTATTAATTTATGCACTTAGATATTGTCGAAAAGTGGAAAAGAAACGATGGAAATGCGTCAGGCGACGACTCAGGTGATGAGAATAACTTGCAACACACTGCGGATCGAATGCGCCACAGGGTTTCCCTAGAAGAAATAAATTCAAAGATACCTAATCCTTTACAGTGGGATAAAAATACGGGGCTGTCATATGGTGACAATGTCGGGTATTTTGTAAGTTAGATTGGTTGTTGTGTAAGACAGTATGTGCCTCTCGGTACTGTAATAGCCCCATACTCCAACTGCCTTACCAGGACCACTTAAGGCATGAGAATTCTACCATCTTGGTTACTCGAGGCAATGTATATCAAATAGACAATAAAAAAACGTACTTTAATAAATGAATTTAAAGTGATACATGTCCAAAACCAAAACTATTAAACCAACTAAATAAAAGAATGTTTATGACACAGCGGAAGACTTCTAGACATCTCGTGGCAACTCAACCCAGCTATCCCATGCGCATCATCTCATACCTGCTCAATAACTGCTCACCATCCCCGAATAGATCACCACAGTTTTCAAAACATTTAAACCGGGGTCAGTTACCGTTTACATAAAACAATACAACAATCCAATCAACCAATCTCCATCATAACTCCACACACCTGACTACACACTAAGGTGTGTACGTAGTTCTGCCAGAATACCCATTGCAACAAGTATTCCAAACCGCCAGTGGGGGACCGCAGCTGTTCCCACCTAAGCTCCGCTCATCTCATTCGAGCGATAACCCAAGTTCCTAAATGTGCACATCTCCTCTGTGGCGGGTTCCATAGAGAGCAAATCAAGGGCGTGAAGCCACTCCCGCAAGTGACTCCACTCAGCCGAGGACGCACCTCACAAATCACAGACAGTTATACAACCAACCACATTATACCACAACAATTACCAATTACCAAATCTGGTATGATAAATCAACAAAAATGATCAACCACCAACAATACAATGTAAACAATAACCGAATAGGGAAACCCTACCTGTAATAGTAACCACAAGACCGTCACAGCAGCTAATAATAAATTTTCCTCTACGATCCTCCTCCTATAACACATATTCATATAATTATCACCTAATCAACATAATACACCCAAAACCCCCAAATCTACCCAATTAGGGCTTTAAGCAAACTCAACGAAAGACTATAAAAACTATACAAGAAGCTTACCCTTGACACGACGATCTCAACAGCGTAAAGAACAAGATAATCCGACGATCCTAGCCCTTAGGATTTTCTAACAACGCGACGAAAGAGAACTATGTAACTTCTGTTTCTTTTTGAAAGGTTTTAGAAAGAAAAAGTGATTAAAAAGAATGACGGAAACCTTTTATAGTAATTACGCGTTATTAACAAAACCCGGCTAAAATAACCCGTAAGACTCACATATTCGATCGAGTAAGTCACTTACTCGATCGAGTGACCCTTACTCGATCGAGTGCCCAACATACTCGATCGAGTACCCATCAGGTAGCCTACTGTTACGTACAAAAACATACTTACTCGACAGAGTAAGCCCCACTCGATAGAGTACCCATAGACATAGAAAACCGTAGTATTACAGTCTTCCCTCCTTAAAAAGAACTTCGTCCCCGAAGTTCAACCCATACACAAAAACAAAACATACTAACTCAACTACGACACAACAACCCAACTGATACCGTCGTTCAGTACCAAAAATAAATACCTAGATACTAGTAACAGAAGTCAACGGTAAGTAGGGTCGATCTCCACAGGGAGGCGGTCACTATCTACTTGTCTACTCGGGCTCTCTAAGGTCACAGTGGGGGGTTTTTAATTGTTTGAACTAAACTAAATAACAAAAAGGCAAGATAAAAGGGATAAGAGAAAGTAACAGGAAAAAGAGGGAACTAGGATGTCGGGTCATCAATGAAGTCAGTCAATCGCAGTTAAGGTCACAGATTGGTTGCATGTGTCGGTCTAAGGGGCAACGAATATCTCCTTCCGGTCTCAATTCGCCCTAAAGCACAAATAGCTTAGCTTCCGCCCTCACTACGGTGCCCTAATGTTGGCTACGAGTCTCACCCTTTCCAACCTTCCGATCCAGGTCAAGGTTTACCACGATAAAATGGCTAATTGCGTCAACTCAATTAGACAGAAACAATTAATTGTAGCGATTAACAACATAGACACAATCACAATAGACGATCTGTAAACCTAATTAGCAATTAACATGCATTCATCGAATCCCTTAATCTTAGCAGGGAGAATTAGCTAGACATAATAACGAAAAGAGCAAAAATAGAAGGGAAATAATAAACATTAAATAAAGAGAAAAGGGAAAAGGAAAGATTACAGAGATAATTGTCCAGAGAAAGAGAGAAGAGCAGTTTACAGAGAAAAGAGTAGAGTAAAGTATGAGGTCTGCCCCCAAATGGCGTCTAATCTCGTCCTTTATATAGCAAAGGCGATTCTTATTTAACCTAACAGCAAAATAAAACAAAAAGCCTGAGCCCAATAGCAATTCCACTCGATCGAGTGATTTGAAACCACTCGATCGAACAAACTCAAGCTCAAACCACTCGATCGAGTAGAAAATCTACTCGATCGAGTAAACCCTAAAATGCAACTACTCGATCGAGTAGAATAAGGAGTCGATCGAACACAATTGTACTCGATCGAGTACTTTCCACCGCACAATTCCTGCTTCGCGCACTGAATTTAAAACGGCTGCCATTTCTTCGTTATTTGGAGAAACAGGGAGATTCCGGTGGCGTTGGAAAGCTAAGAGGACAAGATTTCATCTCCAATTAGAATCACCTGAAAACTAGTTGTAGAAATCGAGATATGGCTCTTCAAAATAGGCACTAGCAATTTGAAGTCCTTCCTTTGCTCGCCTAGCTATCTTACTTCTTTGCGCATCTCAAGACAGCTACATTCCCGCTCAAAATTCACTCTTCCTCCAAATGCATACTAAACGGACGATAAAAGGCTCGATTTCAGTACTTTCTGGTCCATTCCTGCAAATAGAACAAAACAAACCAAATTAGCATATTCGGGGCATTTCGTAGCATAAAATTACGATAATAACATAGAACTACGTGCATAAAAAGGCCAAAAAGGACTATATAAAATGCACATATCAAATCTCCCCAAACCAAACGTTTACTCGTCCTCGAGTAAACTAAATGCAAACTAATGGAACGGAAAAGATTACTGAGAGCTAGCTACAAATGCCAACTTAGACCAATTTAATGCAAGCAAACTAGCACTTATAGCGAACAGTCAAATGCAAACGAGTTGTATGATGTTTATAATAAAGCTGAACCATCGACCTTGCAAGACCTTTAATAATGGACTCTCACGGGTCACTCTTCTCTCATGAAGCAAAGAGTGTACATACATATGTAAGAGAGAAAGAAAAATAGCCGCTCACCTAGACTACGACCCACATAAACATGCATGCAACTAATATGATAGACAATTCTAGCTACCGTACACACATTCCAACCAAACAAGGTCCGTCACAGCCAAGGGCTTACAAAAATATGGTAAAGTGAGGTAATGGGTAAGAAAAGGCAAAACATTTATGGGAATGTGGAGGTATAGGCGGCCAAGCTAGTACCTAAACAAAACCATATAACAACATCCATTTCCAACTCAATTATAGAATTAAGCACAATGCCCTTCATTTGGCACAATACTCACCAAACTGAACTGAAAATACTCCTCAATAAATGTAAATAAAGCATAGGAGTGAAATCGTCTCATCAAACAACATCTTTTTCTTTCTTTTTTTCTATTTTTTCACAGTTTCCTTCTTTTTTCCTTTTTTTTCTATTTTTTTTGTTCTTTTTTTCACGTTTTTTTTTTCTTCTTTTTTCATCCTCCTTTTCTTCATAAAATACCAACTCCAAATCAATGGATACAAGCCAAACTTGGCACAATAAATTATATACCGCAAAACAATCTACACTAGCTTCACAAGGAAGGTTAAATGTTGAATGTAGTTAAGGGTCAACAGGCAAATTTGGCTAATGTGGAGTTTATGGGTAAAAATGATAGAAAGGGAAATTGTAAGCACCTCCCTGCATGTGACACCAACCACTAACCGGAATGTATGCAGGCAAAAAGCAATTGAATTTCATATACGTGCAAATTGATGAACATGCTATGCAAGGAGTAACTACTCACAATCCTACATGAAACTGGTCATAAATGACACCAGTTTATTAAGCTCTAAAACCTCAGAATTTATCGGTAGGTTGCCAAAATTTTCAGGTCAAGTCTATTCGTTCAGCTAAATTTTAACATTAACTCGTAGATATGCAAAAAGACAGTGCTAAAGAGATAATAGTTTATGCAAGGCTTAAGCAAAAAGACAATTGCAGAGCAGTCTCACCATTGAAATCTACCGTTCCGACTCAACCTATATGCAAAAATAAACGTGAATTTTTTTTGAATTGTTTGAATTTTTTCTATTTTTATGAGATTTTTGAATTTATGAAAATAAACAACAATGCAAACAGATATTACACGTGATAACAACAATGCAGTAAAGACAACATGCAGACACAGATATGGATGCATAACCTCCCCAAACCAAACCGTACAATGTCCTCATTGTACCCAAAAATAGGGAAAGGAAATGCAAACTAAAAAGGAGAGTGAAGATGCGGAAAACTTACAAGATAATGCGAAGAAGGGACCTCCCCAAACCAGCCAACAACGTGGGAGGTCGCAAACAGCTGCCAAATACCGTCACAAGAAGCTAATCCAAGCAAAGGGCATCCAAAGGCACTCGATCAAGAGAGAATAACAGTCGATCGAGTGAACTGGACATCCTAAACTACTCGATCGAAGAAGAATAGTGGTGGATCGAGTTGTTTCTCCTTGGCAGGTACTCGATCGAGTAGCATAAATGCTCGATCGAGTATATTCAGCAGCAAAAGGGTTCGATCGAGTAGAAAAAGTACTCGATCGAGCCATCCTTAATAAATTCATGCAAAGACGCAATAAAAACAGCCCGCAAAACTAACAGAACAAGCATAGCTGAATAGTGTATGGTATAAAAACCAATTATCACACATAACTGAAAAGAAATGAAATATTCGAAAAACAATTAAAAATAAAATCTTTGGGTTGCCTCCCGGGTAGCGCTAGCTTCATACAGGTCCCAGCTCGACCTTCTTTTCTTCAAAAGTTGCTCCAGTCAGTCAAAATCAAAGAAACTCAAAGCTCTTAACAGTAGATCATATAACTGCGCATGTGCTACACAAGAGCATAAGTAGCACCAAAGCATAATAGTAACATAGGAAAATAGTATGTGTAAACGTTTAAGTCTGACAAATTTCCTATGAGGGCTCCTAAATTTGTCAACAAAATAAAGGAGCTCTGGAGCAATCAACAATAATTTAAGGCTCCGTTTCAGATTAACAAAGTTGTGACGACAAGTCCGGCGAAAAACTATTAAATTACTTGTCCAGCTAGGAGGGGTATGGCATTAAAATATGGAGCATGAGTCAAATGAGGCAAAGTACTATTTAAACAAACAATAATATAATTATCGTCAACTACCTCAGTTTGGTCGCTCTTAGTGATGGAATTATCGAAAAAGGAAGATATTACCTCTTCCGTGCTAGGAGCGATCACTGACTCAACTGTCTTCTCATCACCCTCCTTAGTGGAATCCGTCCCGTAAATCGCAGCCTCAAGCGCATCCAGCTCGGCCTTGAAAAGGGGAGATTCACCATAACCATTATCTTCAGCAAAATCGTCATCTAGAATGAACCCAAGTGACGTTGCATTGCTCTCCATGGCCAAGATCAAAGGTACTCAAGCCTTCCCTTTGACGATCTTTTACCTAGAATTGTCTAAGTAGGACCTGTAGGACCTATCAAAACAACACTAAAGAAAAAGATGAGAACTGCCTCAAGGAATTAATACCTTGAGGCTAAAGACAGACAAAAATAAACAAGCAAATAAAATAGTTGCCACCCCGGCAACGGCGCCAAAATTTGATATCGTCGTTCAGTACCAAAAATAAATACCTAGATACTACTAACAGAAGTCAGCGGTAAGTAGGGTCGATCTCCACAGGGAGGCGGTCACTATCTACTTGACTACTCGGTCTGTCTAAGGTCACAGTGGGGGGTTTTTAATTGTTTGAACTAAACTAAATAAGCTAAAGGCAAGAGAAAAGGGATAAGAGAAATAAACAGGAAAAAGAGGGAACTAGGATGTCGGGTCATCAATGAAGTCAGTCAATCGCAGTTAAGGTCACAGATTGGTCGCATGTGTCGGTCTAAGGGGCAACGAATATCTCCTTCCGGTCTCAATTCGCCCTAAAGCACAAATAGCTTAGCTTCTGCCCTTACTACGGTGCCCTAATGTTCGCTACGAGTCTCACCCTTTCCAACCTTCCGGTCCAGGTCAAGGTTTACTACGATAAAATGGCTAATTGCGTCGACTCAATTAGAGAGAAACAATTAATTGTAGCGATTAACAACATAGACACAACCACAATAGACGATCTGTAAACATAATTAGCAATTAACATTCATTCATCGAATCCCTTAATCCTAGCAGGGAGAATTAGCTAGACATAATAACGAAAGGAGCAAAAACAGAAGTAAGGGAAATAATAAACATTAAATAAAGAGAAAAGGGAAAAGGAAAGATTACAGAGATAATAGTCCAGAGAAAGAGAGAAGAGCAGTTTACAGAGAAAATAGTAGACTAAAGTATGAGGTCTGACCCCAAATGGCGTCTAATCTCGTCCTTTATATAGCAAAGGCGATTCTTATTTAATCTAATAGCAAAATAAAACAAAAAGCCCGAGCCCAATAGCAATTCCACTTGATCGAGTGATTTGAAACCACTCGATCGAGCAAACTCAAGCTCAAACCACTCGATCGAGTAGAAAATCTACTCGATCGAGTAAACCCTAAAATGCAACTACTCGATCGAGTAGAATAAGGAGTCGATCGAACACAATTGTACTCGATCGAGTACTTTCCAGCGCACAATTCCTACTTCGCGCACTGAACTTCAAGCGGCTGCCATTTCTTTGTTACTTGGGCAAACAGGACGATTTTGGTGGCGTTGGAAAGCTAATAGGACAAGATTTCATCTCCAATCAGAATCTCCTGAAAATAGGTTATATAACTCTAGATATGGCTCTTCAAATTAGGCACTAGCAATTTGAAGTCCTTCCTTTGCTCGCCAAGCTATCTTACTTCTTTGCGCATCTCAAGACAGCTACATTCCCGCTCCAAATTCACTCTTCCTTCAAATGCATGTTAAAGGGACGGTAAAAGGCTCGATTTCAGTACTTTCTGGTCCATTCCTGCAAATAGAACAAGACAAACCAAAGTAGCATATTCGGGGCATTTCGTAGCATAAAATTACGATAGTAGCATAGAAATACGTGCATAAAATGGCCAAAAAGGACTATATAAAATGCACGTATCAGCAACTAAAACTCAAAACAAAACTCCCAACCAAAACTCAAACCGACTCCAAACAACTATTAAGTTTTACTAAAACCAACATAAAACCACACTAAAACCTTATGCGACCATCTCCTACCCCCTAAAAGAAACATGGTTAAGTCCCCGTAACCACACATACCAGATAAAAGAGAGATGGATACCGCTACCTCATAGCCTCTTCCGCCTCCCAAGTAGCTTCCGCAACCTCATGGTTAGACCAAAGAACATTAAGCAACACTGTTTCCCCATTCCTAGTTTTCCGAACCTTGCGATCAAGAATCTGTTTTGGCACCTCAAGATAAGACAAGGACTCATCCAACTCTATGTTTTCCACCTCTAACACATGTGAAGGATCACTCACATACTTCCGTAACTGAGACACATGAAACACATTATGCACCCTATCCAAAGCCGCTGGTAACGCTAACCGGTAAGCAACCTCACCCACACGATCCAAAATTTCATATGGTCCGATAAACTTCTGGCTCAGCTTCCCTTTCTTACCAAACCTCATAAACCCATGCATAGGAGACACTTTCAAAATAACCTTGTCCCCAACCTGAAACTTTATGTCACGACGGTGTAAGCCAACATAGCTCTTTTGTCGATCCTGGGCTACTTTCATCTTTTACCTGATCAGCTTAACCTGTTTTATCATCTCCTGTACCATCTGTGGTCCTAAAACCACTCCCTCAGCTCTATCATCCTAACAAATTGAACTCCTAAAACTCCTCCCATACAAAGCCTCAAACGGTGCCATCCCAATACTCGTGTGGTAGCTGTTGCTATACGAAAACTCAATCAGGTCCAACCTATCCTCCCAATTACCACCAAACTCCATTACAAAAACCCTCAACATGTCCTACAAAGTCTTGATGGTCCTCTCTGTCTACCCATCTGTCGCAAGATGAAAAGTTGTACTCATCTTCAAAGTAGTTCCCATCAACTCCTGCAACTCTCTCCAAAACCGCGATATGAACCTCGCATCTCTATCTGACACTATATCCTTAGGCACCCCATGCAAACGAACCACATGCTTCCTATAAGCCAAAGCTAACTGTATCTTGGTCCAAGTATCATTCATCGGAACAAAGTGAGCTGACTTGGTCAAACGATCAACTATTACCCATATCATGTTGTTACCTTGTTGATTCATTGGCAAACCCACTATAAAATCCATAGAGATAGACTCCCATTTCCATTCAGGTACCTCAAGAGACTGAATCTTACCTTGTGGTTGTCGCTGCTCTCTCTTAACCCTCTGACATGTCAAACATCGAGCCAAAAACTCAGCTGTTTCCTTCTTCATCCCAGGCCACCAGAAAGTGTTCTTCAAATCTTTATACAACTTGTCACCACCTGGATGTACCGAATATTGTGTGCAATGAGCCTCTGTCATGATCACCTTTTTCAACTCCTCATCATTAGGAACACACCACCTGCCATCAAATCTCACACTACCATATGTATGAATAGAGAATCGAGACACTGTCCCTTTCTCTAGACCAGCTCTCCACTCCTCAATCTTAGGATGCAAAGCCTGTTTACTGCAAATATCCTCATAAAGATCTGGCTCCACTGTCAAGTCCCCTCCAGCATCCCCTTTCTGTATCATATGTATCCCCATCTTCCCCACCTTATCTCTCAACCTCATCAAAGATATAGCTGTGCATAGAGAATGCACACTCTTCCTGCTCAGCGTATCTCCAACCACGTTTGCCTTCCCTTAATGGTAGATAATATCCATGTCATAGTCCCCTATCAGCTCCATCCACCTCTTCTGTCTCATGTTCAGCTCCTTTTGAGTGAAGATGTACTTGAGACTCTTGTGATCTGAAAACACCTTAAAGGTCGCCCCATAAAGGTAGTGCCTCCAAATCTTGAGAGCAAACACAACTGCACCCAACTCCAGATCATGTGTCGGGTAGTTCTCCTCATAAGGCTTCAATTGCCTAGAAGCATAGGCAATTATTTTCCCATTCTGCATCAACACACATCCCAATCCATTCTTTGAAGCATTTGTATATACTTCAAAATTCTCACACCCTTCAAGTAATTTTAAGACTGGAGCTGTGGTCAAACGCTCCTTTAATGTTTGGAACACTGTCTCACAACTTTCATCCCAATGAAACCTATTCTCTTTCCTCATCAACGCTGTCATAGGTCTGTCTATCTTAGAAAAGTCTTTCACAAACCGACGGTAGTACCCTGCAAAACCAAAGAAACTCCTGATCTCTGCTACATTCTTCGGTGCTTCCCACCGAGTGACTGCCTCTATCTTTGCCGGATCCACAGCTACACCCTTCTTTGAAATCACATGCCCTAGAAAGGCAACCTCCTCGAGCTAGAACTCACACTTCGACAACTTTGCATATAGTTGATTGTCACGCAAAGTCTGCAACACTAACCTCAAGTGCTCCTCATGCTCATCCTTAGTCTTAGAATAGACTAAGATATCATCGATGAAGACCACAACAAACCGATCAAACAACTGAGTGAAGACCCGGTTCATCAAATCCATAAACACTGCAGGTGCATTAGACAACCCAAACGGCATCACAACATACTCATAGTGACAATACCTCGATGTAAAAGCTGTCTTCGGTATGTCCTCATCCCGATTCTTCACCTGATGGTAACCCAACCTCAAATCAATCTTAGAAAAGACTGCTGCCCCATTCAAGTGATCAAACAAATCATCTACCCTTGGAAAACGATACGTATTCTTCACTGTAACCCTGTTCAACTCTCTGTAGTCGATACACAACCGCAAACTCCCATCTTTCTTCTTTACAAACATAACTGGTGCTCCCCATGGTGATACACTAGGTCTAATGTATCCTTTATCAATCAAATCATCCAGCTGTTTCTTCAGCTCCTCCAACTCCTTAGGACCCATGCGATACGAGGCCTTAGAGGTTGGTCCCGTCCCTGGTTTCAACTCCACACTAAAATCTATCTCCCTCTTTGGTGGTAAACCTGGTATCTCCTCTGGAAAGACATCTGGAAACTCACCCACCCCTGGTATCTGATCAACTGTCGAACCCACCATACTATGGTCTTTCACATGGCATAGGATCAATGGACACCCCTTCCTCATATAAGACTTCAATGTCACCGCTGCAATCACTTTGACTTTGGGTTTGACAACAAACCCGCGATAAGATACTCTAACTCCCTTAGGACCTCTCAAAGAGACTCTCTTTTGGTGACAGTCTGTTCTAGCTTTATACATACCCAACCAATCCATGCCAACTATCATCTCAAAACCGTCCATAGGAAACTCTAACAAGTCCACTGCTAGGTCAACCTGCCCAACTATCATAGACACGCCCTTATACAACCTCCCACAAGATACAAACTCACCCGATGGTATAAAAACTTCCTCTTTTACAGACTCAAACTCTCTCAAACCCAAAAGCTTAGCATGACTCGATGATACAAAAGATTGTGACGCCCCCGAATCAAACAAAACAAAGGTAAAGACACCATTAACAAGAAAAGTAGCTGTGATTACGTGAGCATCATCCCCAGTTTCTTTCTTCTCCATCATGAAAAGCTTGGCACTGGTCTTCTATCCACCTCTCTAGACAGTACTAGAAGAAGTAGATGGCTTAGCAGCCTAACCCTGGTTATTGTTCGCTGCTAGTCTCTGATATGAATTACAGCCATTGCGGTTAGCCCCACCGTTGTTGTTGTTCTGACCACCCTGATTGTTCCATGACCCAGCCGACCTGTTACTAGCATAACTCTAAAATGGACCCTGAGAGAAACTCCCCTGTGATGGTCTCTGAAAACCCCTGCCCACAGCACTAGTGCACTCATGTCTCTTGTGGCCCATACCGCCACAGTTAAAGCAAGATATCCTCCAGCTGCTACTACCACCACCTCGGGCACGCCCAAAAGAATCTCCACCACTAAACCCTGACCCTGAAGAGTAAGCCATCGCCTGGTTATGGTTGCCCCTCTTGTAACTAAACTGACCATCACCCTTGCTCTCAGCCTTCCTCTTCTCAGAACCTCTCTCCCTATTCTCCTTAGCCATCTCTACCAACCTCTCAGCTCTCTCGGATCGCTCATACACTTCCATAACATCAGTAAGGACTCCTACAGGCAGCTTCTCCATGATCTTAGGTGTCAGACCCTTCTCAAACCTCAATGCTAAGTTCTCCTAACTCAGCTTCATATCCTCTGCATACCTACACTTCTCATTGAACTTGTGATAGTACTCAGCACTGTCATATCCGGAGCCATCTTGAAATCACCAAACTCCTCCCACAACTTACTACGGACATGTTCCAGCACAAATTCTTGACGAATATCTCTCTTTAACTCACTCTAAGGTATAGCCGACATCCCCTTTTACACATATAGGTCTGAGGCACTCTCCCTAACCTTATCTCACCATTCTCCAGCCGCATCTCTCAAGTAGAACGCAGCTTGTTCCACTCTAAAGTCCTCAGGGCAATGAACCATATTCAAAATATTATCCATCTCTCTGTGCCAATTATCAAGCAAGATTAGCGCACTTGTACCCATATACTCTTTTGGGTTGAAAAAAGCGATGTTGATACTCATCTTAGCAAAATCCACCCCAGCCTCTTTATCCTTCCCAAACTTCTTTAAAGCATCTGTAAGCGCGTCTTGATGCTCTAGCATCTTAACTATCTCATCAATACTCATATTCTCAGCCCTAGCATACAACGCATTTCCCTTTGGCGGCATTTTGAACTATATAAGAAAAAGGTAAACATAAACACACATCCCACAACTCAAACACGTATATGACCTATGCAGAACCTACTCGATCGAATAACACAACCTACTCGATCGAGTTAAGGCCACTCGATCGAGTTGCCAACTTACTCGATCGAGTGCCTCGACTACAGAAGCTAACCAGAAAGCATCAAAAACCTCACTCGATCGAGCCCACTATCTATTCGATCGAGTTGACCTCGCTCGATCGAGCCCCTTACTTACTCGACCGAGTGCCCAAAAATAGTACACTGTCCAGAAACGATATACACCCCACTCGATCGAGTCACACCCACTCGATCGAGTCTCTCACCTACTTGATCGAGTGCCCTCCACTCGATTAAGTCATGCTGATTCGTATACTACCCGCATGCTCAACTCAACTACTTTCCAACCAACTATATATATATATATATATATATATATATATATATATATATATATATATATATATATATATATATATATATATATATATATATATATATATATATATATATATTATATATATATATATATATATATATATATATATATAAAATCGATAAACATACGAGTATGTATAACAAACATCATCTTATTTCACATGTTTCTAATAAGCCACATTAGAAATCACTTATCATGCAATTCCATCATCCATAATAGCACATGTACTCATATTACTTATCACCTTCCACCACAACATTCTCCATCCTCCATATGCATTCATCCACCAATTCATACAACACATTTCTATATAGACATGAAACTTACATAGGTAAACACATAACGATCCCACGACACACCTGTAACACCCCTTCATACCAAAGTGCCTTACCAAGACCACCCTACCATGAAAGTGTGTTACCATCTCGGTTGCCCGAGCTTAGTATATATCAAAAGCGTCTGAATTGAGCACATTTATTAAAGTACCATAAAGTATAAAAGTTTACATCGACCAAATCCCAAATTGTTACATTAAAATAAACCAATGTCTGACAACTAAGAAATCCAAACTAAGACTCGGACAGTGATGCTACGACTGGTGATGATAACTCTCCCATGACTGCCCCAAGCTCACCAAGCAAAACCTGTCAAGACTACTCACCATCCCCGAATGGATCACCGCAGATTCCACAAACAACAACGGGGTAAGTATTACTCAATCAATATAAGACAAACAACAAGGTAACCAGCTGATCATCCTCCAACCCTAGTCTCCCGATCTCACACAGTAACCGACTACACACCGAAGTGTGTAGCCCTGCCAGATTACCCATCGCAACAGGTAATCCTCGCCGCCAGTGGGTGACCGCAGCCGATCCCACCTAGTCCAGCTTATCAACAAGCGACTAACAATCCCTGTCCCTTAATGTGCACATCCCCTCCCGTGGCGGGTTCCACGGAGGGCGAACTAGGGTATGAAGCCACTCCCGCAAGTGACTCCACCACAATCACAACCACACAGTATCATAACTGAAGCAAAATGAATCACCTTAGGCATGCTTGTGCCCGATTTTGGTCCCTTATCCGAAATGGGGTCCAAATCCGAATCCATCTAAGCACATGGGTCCTTTTCCGGCCTAGAAATCTTCCATGAGGAGTTTATAGTATTTTTGTCCAAGAGCTTATGTCTTGGGAAGGTGATAATCATAGTGAAAGGCAAAGAAGAAAACCGGTGGACCTATGGCTACACGGTTTGCAATGGCAAGTACAAGGGTCACTTTCAAGTCCCTTTCACCCTTCCTAATTTAACCAAGACATCCACCAGGATCCTTTTGTTGCTCTACTACTCTTGCATAGACTTGGCCGGACCCCATTGAAGCTTCCAAAATTGTTTACTCCATGTTTAATTAATCATTGTCCTTATTAGTTTACTTTCTTGCTTTTCTTTTAAGATTTTTAACTTGTGTAAGAACATTGTGTAAGGCTTAGAGCCACCTTTTGAAACCGGTTTTCTAGGGTCTTTTGGACCGTTAGATGCTAGGTTGGATGGATGGATAGGATTGCTTAGCTTGGCCTATAAAAGCAAGGCATTCCTTAGTGTAAAAATCATATTTGATGAATGAAAAACACAAGTTAGAAACATTGATTTCTACTAATCTCCTTTGCTTAGTGCTGGGAAATCCTCTATTGCTTAGTGCTTAGAGTCGGGTATTTTCTTTGCTTAGTTCTTGAAATTATCCTTAGGCTTAGTCTAGTGGCTTAGTGCTTGGATTAAGTCATATCCCAATCACGTCTTTTACTCTATTCGATTGTAGAGTTCAGGAAACCGTGGTTATAAACAGCTCTGTCGACTGTTCGATTGCAGTCCTCGGAGTTTCTGTTTGGTTTTTAGTCATTTTTATCACAATTAAACAGTTCCTTTCACTGTCCAAATCGAGTCAGTTTCAGTCAAAATCCGAGTCTTGAGAGTTTTACTTCAAATTGGTTATCAGAGCAAAGGGTTAACACAAGTCCATTGTTGTGTTAGTCTTGGGAAGAAGCTTTTATTGTGAGTTCACCATAAACCTTAACCACATCCAAAAATACAAAAACAACCATGATTGAAGAAAGACTACTTGGAATTGAGACTCAGGTAACACAACTCTCCGAGAAATGCGACCTAATGATAGACTCCTTCAATGCTATCATGGCTAACATTCCAACACCACCAAGGGACCGAGGAAGACATCCACCTCGCCGTGGTAGAGGACGTGGCCGAGGGTTTGGAGCAAGAAACCAAGAAGCCGACCATGAAGAGGAGGACTTACACTCAGATGAAGAGGGTTCTTTTATTGAGGCTGAGCATGAAGAGCATCCTAAAGACCTAAAGGTAGAAATTCCGGACTTTGATGGTAGTTTAAATCCCGATGACTTACTAGATTGGTTTAGGTCAATTGAAAGAGTCTTTGAATTTAAATCATGCTCGGATGCTAAGTCTTTCAAGGTTGCTACTTTAAAGTTTAAAGGTTATGCATCTCTTTGGTATGAAAACATGAAAAATCAAAGGAAGAGGGATGGTAAAGAACCCATAAAATCTTGGTCAAAGTTGAAAAAGAAGCTTAGTGACAAGTTTATTCCCAAAGAGTATACTCAAGACATGTTCATTAAACTTACTTAACTAAAACAAGATCAACAACCACTTGAGTCTTACATTAGGGATTTTGAACAACTCACTTTGCAATGTGAAATCAATGAGAAACCGGAACAAAAAATTGCTAGATTTGTTGAAGGGCTGGATGATAAAATTGCTAATAGAGTCCGAATGCAACCATTGTGGTCTTTTAATGAAGCCGTGAACTTGGCTTTAAGGGTAGAAAAATTGGGCAAGGGGAAACCCTACAACTCAAAATTACCGACCAAAACAACCACCAAGACTACCTATGCCGAGACCAAACCCAAAGAAACCCACACCCCAACCGTGAACCCCACACTTGACAAAGGAAAAGGCATTGAAACCTCACAAAGAAAGACCTTACCCCTTAAAAAATGTTTCAAATGTCAAGGCTATGGTCACTTTGCCAAAGAGTGTCCAACTCAAAGAGCACTTAGTAGCTTTGAAGTGGTTCATTGGGGAGAGGATGAAATTCTTGTGTGTGATGAGGATGAGGAAACCGAAGAGACTAAGGATGAGGAGTTAGTATTGCCGGATTCTGGGATGAGTCAAGTCACTTGGGGAGTGTTGAGTGCTCAACCATTGGAAGTGGATCAAAGACAACAACTTTTTAGGTATAGGTGTACCATTGGAGGGAAAGTTTTCAACCTAATCATTGATGAAGGTAGTTTTACTAATGTGGCCTCTAGTGTCCTTGTTGAGAAGCTTTCCTTAACCACCCAAAACCATACATGTCCTTACAAATTGAGGTGGCTTGACAAGGGGGCCGAATTGAAGGTTGACAAACAATGCCTAGTGTCCTTCTCCATTGGCAAAAATTATGTTGATAAGGTTCTTTGTGATGTTCTACCTATGGATGCTTGCCATCTCCTACTTGGTTGACATTGGGAGTTTGATAAGAGTGCGGTGCATCATGGAAAGGATAACACTTACTCCTTTGAGTTTGACAAGAGGAAGATCACTCTAGCACCTCTTCCACCACCCTCCATGCTTAAGCCTTACAAAGAAGTGATGCTAATCAAGGAGGCCGAAATGGTCCCCGAAAAGAACAATGAGAAAGGTGTTCATGTTCACCTTGCCGAGGGTGTATCCAAGGAACAACACGAAACATTCCCTAGAATGGTTCAAAATTTGAACAAGTTCTTTCAAGATGATCCACCTAATGTCGAACATATGTCCATGGATCAAGATGAGCCGTTCACTAATGCGGTTCGAACAAGGGTCGAGGTCCATAAAAATGTTCCTCCAATTGCTAATCTAAGAACGAAGGCCGAGGTCCCTAAAAATCCTTGGTTCGACTATGGTGTCCATAAGTTTCAAAGACAAACTAGGGGAGTGTTCAAATGTACAAGAGGAATCCAAGTGGAGTAATACCAATGAGCATGTCCAAGATGAGCTCTTTGTCAAGATTGGAGCCGAAAGTGCCATTGGTAGGGTGCAAGTTCATCATCCCGTCTCTCCCACCACTAGTCCAATTGTGAATGAAAGCAAGGACAAGTCAAGTGCCTACTTGAGCGATCAAGGAAATAGGGTCAAGAAATGGGTTCAAGAGGAGATCCTTCACAATGTCCAAACCATAATTGTCCATGATGGTGTGCATTGTGACTATTCCGTACACTCTACTCCAAGTTTAATTGAAGTTGAGCACAAGGCCAATGGCACGGGCAGTATGATTAGAACAGTCAAGGAGAGTGTTCACCCAAGTAAGCAAGGAAATGGAGTCAAGGAACGGGTTGAACAAAGGCTCGTTCGTCATGTTCAATTCAAGGCCAACAAGGAAGGGTCCGTGAACTCCAAACAAGTCATAAAATTCAGAGTTGGGGATCGTGTTTGGATTCGTCCGTGCAAGGAGGGGGGGGGGGGTCCTCAAGCATGGGAAGAACAAGTCTATGGTCCATGAAGAAGGTCCATTCAAAATCGTCAATCAAATTGGACCCAACAAATACAAGGTTAATCTCTTTGGAACTCATGTCACATTTGATGTTGGGATTTTAAGTCCTTAATGTGAAGAGCTTAGTGATGAAGATGCCGAGGATTTGAGGACAAATCCTTTTCAAGACGGAGATATTGAAGCAAAACGAATCACCTTAGGCATGCTTGTGCCCGGTTTTGGTCCCTTATCCGAAATGGGGTCCAAATCGGAATTCGTCTAAGCACATGGGTCCTTTTCCAGCCTAGAAATCTTCCATGAGGAGTTTAGAGTATTTTTGTCCAAGAGCTTATGTCTTGGGAAGGTGATAATCATAGAGAAAGGCAAAGGACAAAACCGGTGGACCTATGGCTACACGGTTTGCAATGGCAAGTACAAGGGTCGCTTTCAAGTCCCTTTCACCCTTCCTATATTAACCAAGACATCCATAAGTCTCCTTTTGTTGCTCTACTACTCTTGCATAGACTCGGCCAGACCCCATTGAAGCTTCCAAAAGAGTTTACTCCATGTTTAATTAATCATTGTCCTTATTAGTTTACTTTCTTGCTTTTCTTTTAAGATTTTTAACTTGTGTAAGAACTTTATGTAAGGCTTAGGGCCACCTTTTGAAACCGGTTTTCTAGGGTCTTTTGGACCGTTAGATGCTAGGTTGGATGGATGGATAGGATTGCTTAGCTTAGCCTATAAAAGCAAGGCATTCCTTAGTGTATAAATCAGATTTGATGAATGAAAAACACAAGTTAGAAACATTGATTTCTACTAATCTCTTTTGCTTAGTGCTGGGAAATCCTCTATTGCTTAGTGCTTCGAGTCGGGTATTTTCTTTGCTTAGTTCTTGAAATTATCCTTAGGCTTAGTCTAGTGGATTAGGGCTTAGATTAAGTCATATCCCAATCACGTCGTTTACTCTATTCGATTGTAGAGTTCGGGAAACTGTGGTTATAAACAGTTCTGTCGACGTTCGATTGCAGTCCTCGGAGTTTCTGTTTGGTTTTTAGTCGTTTTTATCACAATTAAACAGTTCCTTTCACTGTCCAAATCGAGTCAGTTTCAGTCAAAATCCGAGTCTTGAGAGTTTTACTTCAACAACTGTCACCACCTCTCCACATCAACACCGCCACAACAACGCCCATACTCCGATGATCAGCAGATAACAAGTAACAGAACAAGCATGTCTTAACAATGAACAGTAAACTGAGTAGGGAGAAGCCTACCTTAGCAATCAATAGTAGCACGAAACTCGGACAATCAGAAAGGCTCCTCTACGAAGTCTTCTCATATACAATGATCACATAACACAATTACACATTGCACAATCCCCCATATTCCCAATTCCATATATGTAAACAGTAACCCCAAAGAATAAAAACAACATAGAAATAGAACTTACCAAAAGTAGAATGAGGAATTATACACAAGAACCACGAAGATTGCACACACCATGATTATAGGGAATGATTAGGAAGTGATTAGGGAGTGATTAGGGTAATCGTAAAAATGATGAAGTTTGAAATAAGGTTTTAGAAACTGACGCGGGATATAAAATAACCCTAAACATTCCCTAATCAAACCGTCAAAATACGCTTCGCCAGACCGGATACTTGGTCGAGTAAAGTGTATACTCGGCCGAGTATCCTCTACTCGGTCGAGTATTCACTATACTCGGCCGAGTATTCCTCGGCAAAACCAAAACAGACTACAACAACAGCACTACTCGGCCGAGTAGCCTCTACTCGGTCGAGTAGTCACCAAAGAAAATCCGTAGTATTACAGTCTTCCCCCCTTAAGAAGAACTTCGTCCCGAAGTTCACACTCCACCCTTAAACAAGACACTACACAACACAAAAGGACAACACTAAAAACATTCATTAACGCCAAAGAACCACACATAACACCACAAAACTCACCAACCTGACTCAAAATAAGATAAAACAAAACCGCGACCATCTCCTACCCCCC
This sequence comes from Silene latifolia, assembly GCF_048544455.1. NCBI lineage: Eukaryota > Viridiplantae > Streptophyta > Magnoliopsida > Caryophyllales > Caryophyllaceae > Silene > Silene latifolia. The sequence goes on along the minus strand of NC_133538.1, from coordinate 197,115,935 downwards.
TAAAAAGACAACGGTTACGTCCCCGTAACCAAACATACCTGATCAAAAAGGTTAGGAAAACGTTCTCGCATAGCTTCCTCGGATTCCCATGTGGCTTCCTCCACATTATGATTAGACCAAAAGACCTTGAGTACGACCGTCTCACCATTCCTTGTCTTACGAACCTTGCGATCAAGAATCTCTTTAGGAATCTCGGCATAGGACAAGGATTCATCAAGCTCGATATTCTCCATCTCAAGAATATGTGATGGATCACTCACATACTTCCGAAGCTGAGAAACATGGAAAACATTGTGGACACTATTAAAAGCTGGTGGCAAGGCTAATCTATAGGCTACTTCGCTTATACGGTCCAAAATCTCATAAGGACCTATAAACTTTTGACTTAGCTTACCCTTCTTCCCAAATCTCATCACACCTCGCATAGGCGACACTTTCAAAAGGACCTTGTCACCAACTGCGAACTCAATGTCCCTGCGGTGTAAATTGGCATAGCTCTTCTGACGATCTTGAGCTGCTCTCATCTTTTGCCGAATTAACTGGACTTGCTCAACCATATCATGTACAAGCTGTGGCCCTAAAACCACGGTCTCAGAACTATCATCCCAACAAACTTGACTTCGGCACTTCCGGCCATACAAAGCCTGAAAAGGTGCCATCCCGATGCTCGTATGATAACTGTTGTTGTATGAAAACTCGATCAGATCAAGTCTGTCTTCCCAGCTGCCCCCAAACTCCATGACACATGCCCTCAACATGTCCTCTAAGGTCTTGATGGTTCGTTCTGCCTCGACTATCGATCTTTGGATGAAAGGTCAGCCTCATCTTCACGGTTGTACCCATCAACTCCTGCAGTTCTTGCCAAAACTTGGATATAAACCTCGCATCACGATCAGAAACGATATCTTTAGGTATACCATGTAATCGAACGACATGCCTCCTGTAACCTTGTGCCAGCTGCATCTTTGACCAAGTATCTTTCATAGGAACAAAGTGAACTGACTTGGTTAACCGATCAACAATCACCCAGATCATGTTGTTACCTTGCCGTGATCTAGGCAACCCCACAATGAAGTCCATAGAGATTGACTCCCACTTCCACTCAGGTACTTCCAAAGATTGTATCTTACCTTGTGGTCTCCTTTGTTCACCCTTGACCCTTTGACATGTCAAACATCTGGCCACAAACTCAACTACGTCTTTATTCATGTTTGGCCACCAGAAAGTCTTCTTAAGATCCTTGTAAAGCTTGTCACCACCCGGGTGAACTGAATAAGGAGTACAATGAGCCTCCGTCAAGATCACTCTCCTCAACTCTGCATCCTCAAGAACACACCATCTCCCATCAAAACGAACACTCCCATCTGTATGGATAGAAAACCTGGAAACCGTCCCACTCTCTATTCTTGACTTCCACTCCTGAATCTTAGGATCAAGCTCCTGCTTACTCTTAATGTTCTCGTACAACTCTGGCTCGATCGTCAAATCCCCGATGGAATCCCCCTTCCTTAGCATAAAGATTCCCATCCTAGATACCTCATCCCTTAGCTTTAGCAAGGACATGGCTGTACAAAGCGAATGAATGCTCTTCCTACTCAGTGCATCTGCAACAACATTAGCCTTACCCTCGTGATAGATGATCTCCATATCATAATCTCCGATAAGCTCCTTCTGAGTGTAGATATATTTTAAGCTCTTGTGATCGGAAAACACCTTAAATGTCGCTCCATAAAGGTAGTGCCTCCAAATCTTAAGAGCGAAAACAACTGCACCCAGCTCCAGATCATGAGTAGGGTAGTTCTCCTCATATGGCTTCAGCTACCTCGAAGCATAAGCGATGACTTTTGCTGCCTGCATCTTTGAAGCATCGGTATAAACCTCAAAGTTCTCACATCCATCTGGCAAAGCTAGGATAGGAGCTGTGGTCAAGAGTTCTTTTAAGGTCTGAAACGCCGTCTCACAACTCGCATCCCAAACAAATCTGGTCTCTTTCCTCATCAAAGATGTCAAAGGCCGTGCTATGGTAGAGAAATCTTTCACAAATCTTCTGTAGTAGCCAGCAAGGCCTAAGAAACTCCGAATCTCAGCAACATTCTTTGGTGATTCCCACTTGGTTACAGCCTCAATCTTACTAGGATCCACATATACCCACTTCTTAGATATCACATGACCCAGAAAAGCCACCTCCTCCAGCCAGAACTCGCACTTAGATAGCTTGGCATAAAGTTGATTCTCTCTCAAAGTCTGCAAGACTATCCTCAAGTGCTCCTCATGTTTTTCCTTAGTCTTAGAATAGAATAAGATGTCATCGATGAAAACAACCACAAACCTATCCAAGAACGGTGTAAAGATCTGGTTCATCAAATCCATGAAAGCTGCTGGTGCATTGGTCAACCCAAAAGGCATCACCACGTACTCATAATGACCATATCGAGATCGGAACATCGTCTTAGGAATATCCTCATCTGCTATCCTCAGCTGGTGATAGCCCGACCTCAGATCAATCTTGGAAAACACACTTGCTCCACTTAGCTGACCAAACAGGTCATCAATCCTAGGCAAAGGATACTTGTTCTTCACTGTGACACAATTCAGCTCTCGTGAATCAATGCACAGTCTCATACTCCCATCTTTCTTCTTTACAAAAAGAACTGGGGCTCCCCACGGTGACACACTAGGCCTGATATAACCCTTGCTTAGCAACTCATGTATCTGCTTTTTCAACTCCGCTAACTCTTTAGGTGCCATACGGTAAGGTGCTTTGGCTATCGAACCTGTTCCCGGTTTAAGCTCCACGCTGAAATCAACATCCCTCTTGGGAGGCAAACTCGGTATCTCCTCAGGAAAGACATCTTCGAACTCTCTCACTACAGATATCTCAGAAGCTGTCGGCGGCTCCACTCGGTGATCTCTCACATGGCAGAGAATCAAGGGACACTTCTTCCTCAAACATGACTTTAAAGTCATCACAACTATGAACTTACACTTAGGTTTTACCACAAACCCTCTATAAGACACACTAACACCCTTAGGGCCCTTTAAAGACACTCTCTTTTGCCGACAATCTATCCTGGCATCATACTTACCCAGCCAATCCATCCCGACAATCACCTCAAACCCATCCATAGGAAACTCTAACAGACCTATCGGTAAATCTACCCCTCCAACCACCATGGACACACCCTTATACAACTTGAGACACGACACAGACTCCCCTGAAGGTATGAACACATCATCTTTTACAACCTCAAACTTACGCAAACCCATAGATATGGCATGACTCTTAGACACAAAAGAGTGTGTAGCCCCTGAATCAAACAAAACAAAGGATGGTACATTATGAACAAGAAAGGTACCAGTAACTACATGAGCATCATCCTGTGCTTCCTGTTTGTCCATCATGAAAAGCTTCCCACTATTTTTCTGTCCTCCACCTTGAACTGATGCATTGGAGGTACTTGGCTTGGTTGCTGAATCCTGGGTGGTGCTGTTGTTCCGACATTGATATGACCCACCACCACTGCGGTTATAACTGCTCTAGTAGCCCTGTCCACTTCTGTTGCCCCATAAACCTCCCGATCGGTTACTAGTAAAGCTATGAGTTGTCCCCTGAGAGAAATTCCCTTGCCGAGCTCCTGAACCAGTGTCGGGCCTGTAACTCGTGCATTTTCGTCTCCTGTAGACTACACCACCACAGTTGAAGCATGTAAGGCTAGAGTTATCACTCACACTCCAACCTCCATTCTTTCCCCAGCGACGAGATCCCCCCGAGAAACCAGCTCCACCAGATAAAGCCTTTGTATGGTTGAAGTTCCCTTTCTTGTTGGCCGACTGATTGTTGCTTCCACTGTCAGCCTTCCTCTTTTCAGCAGCAGTCCTCTCATCAATCTCTCTTGAGAGTTCTACCATTCTCTCAGCTTAGCCCGCTCTTAGGTACACTTCCTTGAGGTCAGTAGCAACCCCAGCTGGCATACGACTCACGATCTTGGCAGATAAACCCCTCTCAAAACGTAGAGCTAAACCCCTCGGTCCTAGCTGCATGTCGTCAACATAACGAGATAGCTCCAGAAACTGATAATAGTAGTCAGTGATTGTCATCTCCTCAGTCATGGTGAAGGAATCAAACTCGGATATCATCTTGTGTCGGATATGCTCCGGCACAAACTGCTCTCTCATAGCGCTCTTCAACCAGACCAAGAAATAGCTCCCAGACCCTCAGCCTGGTAATAAGCTCTAGCATCCTCCTTGACATTTTGCCACCAAACTGCAGCTTCGCCTCTCAGGTAGTATACTACCTGTTCAACGATCATGTCCTCGGGGCACTTAACCATTTCCATGAGAGCTTCAATCTCACGGTGCCACTTCTCGAGCAGCTTTGGTTCACCCACCCCTTCATATGTGGGAGGGTTGAAGCGAGCGATGATGATGCTGAGCTGAGTAGCATCCATCGATTTCTCATTCCCCTTTCCCCCATTTTTGAGATCTTCAAGGAGAGCCTCTTGTTGCTCAATCATGCGAGCAACCTCATCAAGAGTCATCTCAGAAGCTTGGATCTGTGCGGGGGTCCTTTTGGGTGGCATTTTGAGCTGATAAGAAACAAGAAAACGTAAGCACAAAAGCCTACGGCTCAAAATGTAACAATCTTCCGCCAAAGGAACACTCGACCGAGTATACGACGACACTCGGTCGAGTAACGACTAATCGGTCGAGTATCCCAGATACTCGGTCGAGTAATCGACTTCAGGAGCTATCATCAAAAACCCAAAAAGAATACTCGGTCGAGTAAAAACAATACTCGGCCGAGTGGTCACTACTCGGTCGAATACACCATTTACTCGCTCGAGTAAACACGTACAGTAGCCATTGTTACTCACTGCCAAACAGCACTCGGTCGAGTGCTTGGTTACTCGGCCGAGTACTCCCTACACGGTCGAGTACCTGCCCTGCTCGACCGAGCCATACTAAAGACGGATTAATACAGTAAAAGTCCCCTATCATGCTTTTTATTCCCTCATCGAACATACATCAACATGAACTTAAATGCCACGTTATAAACATACAACCATACCACTCATTCACAGGCTAACAAATAACTCAAAATTTCGCACGCCCGTCCTTCTACTACTTTTCCAATCATCAAATTGACGACTCCCACATATAAATCTCCAACCCTTACTTATTGTAAACATAAATCTTCACATACATGCGCATACAAGACACATTTCTCAACACTCTCCCCCATGTGACCGGCTCGAGTTAATGAGGGCAAAATTGCGACTCCGGGACGTCTCCCGAGTCTTTGCGGTAGCTCCAAACAACTCTCCTCGGGTTCATTTTATTTAGACTCCCTAAGTTCATTAGGTTCATTTGTTTAGGTGCAGGAATCTCCGGTTCTGATACCACTTTGTAACACCCCCTCATACCAAGGTGCCTTACCAGGACCACCCTACCATGAAAGTGTGTTACCATCTCGGTTGCCCGAGGTTAGTACATATCAAAAGCGTCTGAATTGAGCACATTTATTAAAGTACTATAAAGTATAAAAGTTTACATCGACCAAATCCCAAACTATTACATTAAAATAAACCAATGTCTGACAACTATGAAATCCAAACTAAGACTCGGACAGTGATGCTACGACTGCTGATGACAACTCTCCCATGACTGCCCCAAGCTCACCAAGCAAAACCTGTCAAGTCTGCTCACCATCCCCGAATGGATCACCGCAGATTCCACAAAAACAACGGTCGATTACTCAATCAATATAAGACAAACAACAAGGTAACCAGCTGATCATCCTCCAACCCCAGTCTCCCGATCTCACACAGTAACCGACTACACACCGAAGTGTGTAGCCCTGCCATATTACCCATCGCAACAGGTAATCCTCGCCGCCACTGGGTGACCGCAGTCGATCCAACCTAGTCCAGCTCATCAACGAGCGACTAACAATCCATGTCCCTTAATGTGCACATCCCTTCCCGTGGCGGGTTCCACTGAGGGCGAACTAGGGTGTGAAGCCACTCCCACAAGTGACTCCACCACAATCACAACCACAGAGTATCTCAACTGTCACCACCTCTCCACAGCAACACCGCCACAACAACGCCCATACTCTGATGATCAGCAGATTATAAATAACACAACAAGCATGTCTTAACAATGAACAGTAAACTGAGTAGGGAGAACCCTACCTTAGCAATCAACAGTAGCACGAAACTCGGACAATCAGAAAGGCTCCTCTACGAAGTCTTCTCCTATACAATGATCACATAACACAATTACACATTGCACAATCCCCCATATTCCCAATTCCATATATGTAAATAACACGTCTGTCGTGTACCTGTCAAAAATAAACTAACTAAACTAACTATATAGCTAGGGAAGTCAGGTCGATCTCCTCAGGGAGGCAAGATATCTGTAGAAGTCCGTCTATTTGGTCACAAATGGGGGGATTATTTGAATTGTTTTCGAAACTATGAAGTTTAAACGAAGAGAAATAAAGGTAAGAGCAGTAAAGGCAAGAAATAAGTTTAAACTATCAGATAGAGAGGGACATGTCAGGAATTCGGTTCACTACGGTAGTCTAGTGACTCAGTTGTAAATGACTCTGGCGAATTAATGTAAGACGGATGTGGAAAGGTCCTTTCGGTCCACTTTCTATCCTAAAATACCACTAACTTAACTTTCATTCTCGTCAGGGTTGTCTACTGTTCATAACAGGACTATTTAGTCCAATCTTTCGATCTAGGATTAATTTTAGCCAGATTAAAGAGATGATTCAGAAGCGTGCACTCAACTAAATCGATAGATACAATTAAATTGCTATGGTGACAGAATCTCACAACTAATTCATCTATTTCATTTACTACATCGTCAAATTCCTACAGCAGATTCCCTAATCCCAACATGAAAAGGGTTTAGCTACTCATATTGCTAATTAAACTATCAAAACTAACAACAGATAAATTTTCAGCATTCAACATATTAAAACTATAATTAAATCGCATAGAGAGTACATTATGGCAAAGGAAATAAATGAAGCTAACGAGAAATTAAAGTAACCAAACGATTAATATTATTAAGAGAAGAGAAAGGAATTACAATCGTGCGAATCCGGCGTAAAGAACACTAAATCCGAGCAAAGTAAATCCAAGAACAAGGTGACAGTAAAAGCGAAAAAGCAACGTAGTAAAGTTCTCTGTAAAACTGATTAAGATAAAAGCTAGATAGTCCTAATGACCTAGTAAAGCGTGCTTAAATAGAAGAGTAAATAAGTTTTGCGAAATAAATCAACACACAGGCTGATTAAAGCCCATAATAGCAGAAACCACTCGATCGAGTGGAATAAAACCACTCGATCGAGCAAAACCTCAGCATAATCTACTCAATCGAGTAGATAGTTACTCGATCGAGTAACTCAACTTCTCAGCAACTTTGGATCGAGTAGAAAATTACTCGATCGACCAACAGGGGACGTAAAAACCACTCGATCGAGTGGTAAAACTGCTCGATCGAGTCCTTTGTCTTCAAATCAGCTCAAGTCCATGCCCGACTGCCTCGTAATCCGTGCCTTGATGCTTCCCAACGCAGTATCTCACTCTGGAAAATCCCGTCTCCTCTAAATGCATGCAAAAAGGACGAAAAAGAGTACGATTCCACTACTTTCGCGTTCATTTCTACAAAACGGGCAAAACGAACCAAAGTAGCCAATTCGGGGCAAAATACTATAAAAACAGTATAAAAACGCATAGAAATACGTGCTGAAATAGGCTAAAAAGACTATACAAAATGCACGTATCAAATCTCCCCAAACCGAACCTTTACTCGTCCTCGAGTAAACTAAAATGCAACTAATAAAACAGAAATGATAACTCAGAGCTAGCTTAACTTGTCTACTTAAACCAGTTTAATGCAAAAAAAACTAACAGTTAAAGCTAAGCAGTTAATAGGCAAACGAATTATAAGCTGTTCAGAAATATAGCCAACCTATCGACCTTGCAAGACCAACAAAATCGGACTCTCTCGTGGTCACTCTTCTCTCATGAACCAAAGGGTGAATGTTATATGTAAAAGAGAGAAGAAAAGACAGTCACTACATAACTGCGACCTACATAGCATGCATGCAACAAAAATGAAAGACAATTCAAGTACTAATGTACACACTCTAACCAATAATATCCGTCACAGCCGAGGGCTTACAAATAATATGGGAATAGTGAGGTTCAGATGAGAAGAGGCAAAACATGTTATGGAAATGTGGAGGTAAAAGCGTCAAGCTAGTTCCTAACAGGACCATAATAAACCAACCGAATCTCAACTGACTGAAAAACCAAGTACAAGTGCCCTTCATTTGGCACACAACTCACTAAACTCAAACACAATCTCCTCAAAAATATAGAATAAGAACGGAGGAGTCAGACGGTCACAAACCTTCCTTTTTTTAATACCGTCTGAATGGACTAACTGAAATAAAACAAACTCTTTTTCTTAAACTTCTTTTTTTTTTCTTCTGTTTCACGTTTCCAGCTTTTTCTTTTTTTTTTTTCATTTTTCATTTTTTTCTTTCTTTCTTTCACGTTTCTTTTTTTTTCTTTTTCAATTCTTTTTTTTCATACTCCCTTCCTTTACTTTCACCAACTCCGTACAAAAGAGATACGAGCGAAACTGCAGACGGAAACTCATACCACAAAAGACATACTAACTAGCTTGACTAGGCAGGCTTACTTTGGGATGTAGCTAATGGGTTAAAAAGGCAAGTTTTGGCTTATGTGGAGCTAAAAGGGTGAAAAATATAAGGAAAGGGAAAATTTGCAAGCACCTCCCTGCATGTGACACCAACCACAAACCCGAATATGTGCATTTGACAAGAAATTGAATGTCATAAATGTGCAAAAAAGATGAACATGCTATGCAAGGAGTACTACTCTCAATTCCCTAATGAACTGGTCATGAATGTCACCAGTTATGTGCTCTAAAACTCAGAATTAATGAAGTAGTTTGCCAATTTATCAGGTCAAGTCTAAACAGTCAGCTATATTTGGACAGAAACTCTTAGACTATGCGTATGACAAAGCTAATAAATATCAATAAAAGTGCAAGGTTCAAGTAAAATGACAAGTTATAGTGCATTATCATCATGGAAATCTACCGTTCCGACTCAACCTATATGCAAAAATAAAAGAGAAATTTTTTGAATTTTTCTAATTTTTTTGCATTTTTGATTTTTAATGAAAATAAACAACAATGCAAAGCTGAAAAATAAACGTGAATGCAAAATAAATGCAAATGCAGACTCAAAAGGATGTAATACCCTCCCCAAACCAAAACGGACAACACCCTCGTTGTCCTCCAGCATACACCAGCAGATATATACAGGGGAACGGGAATATACAACCAATAAGAAAATTAAAACAAAAAATAAAAGGAGACAAAAAGAAAAGAGTAAGAGATACATACAAAAGACGAACTTCCCCAAACCAACCAGAAAACTAGGGAAGTGAGTAGACCAGTAGCTACTCATCGTCGTCGTCCACCACCGTGTACTCCGGATCAGCCTCCTCCTCTCTCCTCCTCCGCTCCTCAGCTCGAGCTCTCTCCACTGCCACCTCAGGGTCCTCGTCCTCGTCCTCCTCGTCAGCAGACTCCGGGTACCGGAAGAAGGAAGAGTGTGGCCAGCCCTCTGGGATCGGACGGTGTCGCCTCAAGTGGTACTCGTACAGAGGGTGTAAGGTCAGAGCTAAGTCCCTCTCCCTACGAGCCTGTCGCTCTGCAATCTCAAGCAACAAACCGTCACGGCGTCCTTAGTCCATGACCGCAGGTGCCACAAAGGGTGGAGGTGGTAAGAAAGTAGCCGGTAGGACCGGCTGAGCCTGTGTCTGGTCAGTGGGAGTGGGAGTAGTAGTAGTAGTGGGAGTAGGGGTCGGGATGGGAGTAGCCGTGGAAGGCTGGGTACTCCCTGAAGGTGTGGACCCCTCTCCAGTGTCAAGACACCGCTTCTTGGCGGTGGGTGCAGCGGGAGGTGGTCGGAGTGGAAGATGAAGGTCAGGCAGTGGTGGAAGTCGGGCACCCCTAGCAACAGTAGGCAGGGGGTCTAGACGGGGGAGAGTGTCATAGGGTAAGTCTACAGACATGAAGCCGTCTATCTTCCATGTCTGGTAGTCTGGGGTCAGCCAATGCTGAGAGAGCATGGCATCCAGACTCAGTAGCTTCTCTCACTCGAGGTACTGCAAGTCACGAGGCCAAACAGGGAAGAAGTAACGGGCAAGAATGGTGGCTATGCCACCGCAAGAAATAGTTCCCGTCTCCTTCAGCCCCTGGCTCTGAAGGTACTGGGCGGTCAAGTAAGCTATGTTGAGGGTGAAAGGACCCTCGCAGTCAATGTTTAGGTAACCGCCCAGGATGGAGAGCTCGGTGTTTGTGATGTTGTTCGGCTCCTTTCGGCCGAAAATAGTGCTCCCCATCAATCTAAGAAAACAACGGACAGGGGGATGGTGGACCTGTTGGAGCTTTCGCTCCCTGAAAGTGGTCTGGGCCACGGTCCGCCAAAGCTGACGAAAGACCCTCCTAGGGGGTGCAGTCTCTCCCGTAGAGGAGAGACCAAGTCTCCTACCAAACTCCTCTAAAGTCAACGGAAAAGTCCGGTTAAACAACCGGAAGGACACTGAAGAACTAGTGGGGTCAGCATCGTGTGCCCCGGAGGAGAAGGTAAAGGAGCTGAGAAACTCGAGGCTCAGCTCCAGAAAGGTGCGGCCGCTCATAGTGACGAGTCCGACCATCCCCGTGCCCCGTAGCAAAGCACAAACTGACTCGTAAATGCCGAGTCTCACAAGTGCCGATTTCTCTAGAAATCGGGAAGGTACAAACACGCAGCCTAACAGGTGATAAAACTTCTTACGATGGAAAGCGTTAACAAAATGTACCTGCGGATAGTCTGGGTGAGGGTCGAGGGAGGTGTCCCCTCGGACTGTGACCGTGCCAGAAGTAGAAGGAGCAGCAGCTGAAGTAGAAGGAGCGTCGGAAGTGGAAGTAGCGGGAGCTGACGTAGAACGGTAACGCCCACGACCTCGACCCCGGCCTCGGAACTCAAAGCGAAGCCCGTGCGGTGACGGTGTGAGGAACCGGGGTCGCTCTAAAGCAAACTGCAGCAGCGAGGCGAAGTCCACCACAGGTGTGAAAACAAATGGCCGGAGCGAAGTAGTGGCTGTTGTGGCCACCATCAAGAGAGACTAGCAGCGGTGCTAGCGATAGTGGTGGTCGTAGAGGAAGTGGCAGCGAAATCGAGCTAGCGTGAGCTAGCTGGAGTAAAAACTGTACCTGCAGCTGAAACTAGGAACACTGGGGCTGCGGTACTGACTAAAGTGGAGGCTGTGGTAACAGCAGGGACCACCGTCTCACTCAAGGATGGGCTAGAAGTGGTGCTAGTAGAAGGTAGTAAGCTGGACTCCATCCTGTAAACATAGGGCAGGGGGTATGATAAGAAAACAATGCGGCTAACAAAGTGGCTAAAACAGCACGAAAAACCAGCAGAGTAACAGCATGTGAATCCCCAAACAGTCGAAAATTCGACTTCAGCCCTTAAAATTCCCAATATCCCTCAAAAATTTCGAATTACAGCATGTAAATGGCGATAAGGCGGGCATAACAGATAATGACAACGGCAATTAAGCAACAATAAAGTTACTGGGCAAATTACAACAACAAGAACGATAATGACAGTCGAAAATTTCGAATGTCCTGAACCCATATCGCAAAAATCGTGTAAAATTCGAAATAAACATGCAACAACAGCGAGGAATGGTTATTGATCATCAAGCAAGACAAGTAAGGGCAGACAAAGATAATTAATGTCGAAAAATTCGATTAAACCAACAATTTCGAAACCCTAATTCCATTTTACCTTATAAAAATGCAAAAGTAATGAAATCAAAATGCAATCAAGGTAGAGGAATCACTTACTTGATGAGAATAACCTACAAATTGCAATCAATCTTCAAAAAAAAACAAGCAAAATGGCGATTTCTTTGTTCGAAAACCGCGAACCCTAAACTCGCTTTAAAACCGTGTAAAGGAGCACGAATCAAGGAGAAAACAAAGGGCTTTGGAAGATTAATTAAAAAGCAACAAATTGTAGGTGACGGATTTGGTGATTGGGCAAGAAAAATGAAGATATGGGGGATTTTTGGATCACAATTAGGGAAGAGGGAGACGAAAATTAGGTGAAGAATGAATTAGAAACAAAAATAAAGAGTTTAAAAGAAAACTCCCTGTGTTCTCTGCGAATTCACTCGATCGAGTGGTTTAAAACTACTCGACCGAGGACTTTGATGCTTCACCTACTCGATCGAGTAGAATTCTACTCGGTCGAGAACTCCTCTTTTATGCTTTACTCGATCGATTGAAAAGAAGCATTCGATCGACCATTTTTCACTCGATCGAGTACAACAAGTACTCGATCGAGCTCTTTTCTCACGTAAGCTCTTTAATTTCGTCATTTCTTCCTTTGGAATGCGTAAAAATTCCCCAAACCTGCATAAAAACACTTGCAAAAATATCCCAAAATACCAAATACGTAGAAGAACAGTCTATAGTCTTAAATCTACGCTAAAAACTGTCTAAAAACTAATTGTCCTAATTAAAAGCAATAAAAGAAATTTAACGGAAAATTTAAAAATTATTTTTATAAGGTGTTACACGGGGCATTTCCCCGCTCAATTCCCAATGCAATTCAGTAGCCCCGTGGAGGGCTCCTGACTGGAGGACGTCATCTCAGCAACATTGATTGTCCTCTTCAACTTCCATGAGCTTGAATTTGAATCATTTAATTCTTTAGGAGGGGAATAGTTCACATCCACAAGCACGAACTTTCCTCATCCTTGCTCCTTTATCACCGTCTTGAGCATCCTCATCTCCAATTTGATTGACAGTAATTGCACAACAACTTTTGACAGCTCCTTCATTGCTTTCATCTATACCTGCATCAAGGAAAACAGACGAACTTTCCTCCTTTTTGCTCTCAATCTGAGGTGGAGGGGTAACAATAGCAGCATAATACTCCAAATTTTCATCTGGAGTGTCAATAATAGGGTCAATAGAAGAGAGGGCATTGCAAGGCTGAGCTTGCATGGGAGCCCTCCGGAGCTTAGACTGATGGAAAACCAGCTCCTCGTCCCCTACCTGAAAGGTCAAATTCTTCCCCCCGACGTCTATTACTGCACGGGCAGTAGACAAAAATGGTCTCCCTAAAATAATAGGGGTGTGTGCATCTTCGGGGATGTCTAAGACAATGAAATTAACGGGAATAAAGAACCTCCCGATCTGAACAGGTATGTCTTCTATTATACCTAGTGGCCGTGATATACTACGGTCGGCCATCTGGACAGACATGTTGGTGCAACTCAGCTTTGTCAAACCAAGTCTCTTAGCCAGAGACAACGGTAAGACACTCACGCTAGCGCCTAGATCGCATAGCGCGTTATCAATCAAATGGGTACCGATATGACACGGAATTGAAAAACTACCCGGATCTGACTGTTTGGGAGGTAACTTATTTTGAGATAGGGCTGACCCCACCTCAGTCAAAGCTACTGTCTCATTATCACTAATATTCCTCTTACGCGATAAAATTTCTTTCATAAAATTAAGGTAAGAGGGTACCTTTGTCAGCAACTCGGTGAACGGCACAGTGAATTCTAAGCTTCTCAGGAGTTCGACAAATTTGCCGAATTGTTGATTAGCTTTAGTATTCTGCAGCCGCCTCGGGAAGGGAACCGTGATGGGTATCTCGAGTCCCTTGTTTCTCTCTTCCAATGTTTTACCCGAGCAAGCTCTGTATCCTTTGGACGCTTCTTACCTCTCGAACGAGGTCTTTCTGGTGATTTCTCGCTTAATCGAGCACTAGCAGGCTCTCGAACAAGCTTCCCGTCATCTAAACTACTCAATCGACCAAATTGCCCATTCGATGGAGTGGTTTCTTCAATAATATCACTCGATCGAGTGGAAATCTCACTCGATCTAACAGCTTCACTTTCCTGTTCACTCGAGCGAGCACTTTCATCACCAAATCTGCTCGATCGACCTCCAGAAACCAGTCGATCGAGCACTTTCTTAGCCGTCAGCTCATTTTCTTCGCCAGAACACTGTTCACCATCAGTTATAGCCTTCCTCGGGTCTGATTTCAACGCTTTTGGTCCCTCATATGAACGACCGCTTCTCAGATTGATGAAATTTACCGTCTCATGTGGATTCTTCTCATTTTGAGTCGGTAATTGACCCTGCTTTCTTGAGGATTGATTCGTGGCTATTTGGGCAACTTGAGTTTCAAGTGCCTTAATGGATGCATCTTTCTGTTGATCACTCAGCTACCAGTGCTTCGTAAAAGACTGAAACATGGACTTTAGCTCACCAATTTCACTCACCCCACCGGAAGATGATGCACCGTGATTATGAGGAGTGAAGGAAGGAGGCTTCTAAATGCCTTGTTGATTCTTATGTGGAGGGACATACGGCTGCTGCTGGTGCAGAGGAGGAGTAGGATTGAGCACATTTTGACTAGTCCACCTCAAATTGGGATGGACTGCCCCTTGATTGTTGTAATAGGAACCCCCTCCTTGCCTATATTGTTGAAAGGCAAGGACTTGTTCCTTCTCCACAAAACAGCCAACAACAGTGTGGCCATCATTACTCCAACATCTCTCACAAGAAACGGTCTCTCCTCTAGTAAGAACATGAGCCGTCTGAGGCTCCCCAGCAGCTTGTAACTCCAACTTGTCAAATCTAGTATTCATGGCTTCCAGCTGAGCCACAACCTGCTTATCGACTGCATGAACTGTTCTTATGCTATCCCTCGGGTTTCCATACTCAACATTGTGATTCGCCATCTCTTCAATAAGGGCCCATCCCTTATCGTCATCGGTATTCTCCTGGAATCTTCCACTGGATGACGCATCAAGTATGGCTCTGTGGTCATCATACAGCCCATTGTAGAACTGATTAGCGATAAACCATGGATCAAAACCATGGTGAGGAATAGACTTCACCAACTTCTTGAATCGGGACCACGCCTCATATAAAGTCTCATCGGGAGCCTGTCTGAAACTGGTAATCTTGGCCCTCAGCAGATTGGTGCGCTGTGGAGGAAAATATCTCTTGTAAAAGGTAAGAGCAAGAGACTCCCAATATGTGACACCCGCAGCTGGGCGGTCCAAGTCAGTCAGCCACTCCCTGGCTGAGTCAGTCAAAGAGAAAGGAAATAGAACCTCCTTAATCTTGTCTTGAGTTACCCCCTTAGTGGCGGGGATAGTAGAACAATAGTCTGTAAAGACCTCCATGTGCTTCCTCGGGTCTTCACCTGCCACACCTCTATAAAGATTTCTCTCCACCAGATTGATGTAAGAAGGACGGATGTCGAATGTATTCCTATCCTCAGTCTGGAGATTGAAACCCTTTGGAATCGAGGTTGCTTTAGGCACTGAATGACTAGAAAGTTTTGGCATCTTTACTGTAGAAATCGGACTGTCTTCTTCGAAAAGAGAGTGATGTAGCTCTGGCTCGAAAGTACTCAAGTCTTCCTTTCGTGATTTTCTCTGCAGACGGAGTCTATGCCTGAATAGTCTCTCTGGCTCTGAATCAGCTGAAACTAACTCAAACCTGTCCGACCTGGGCATACACAACACTGAAACAAAATGAATAAGAACTGCCTCAAGGAATAAAAATTCCCTGAGACGGAGAAAATAAACGAAACAAAAACAGATAGGGCAATTACCTCCCCGGCAACGGCGCCAAAATTTGACACGTCTGTCGTGTACCTGTCAAAAATAAACTAACTAAACTAACTATATAGCTAGGGAAGTCAGGTTGATCTCCTCAGGGAGGCAAGATATCTGTAGAAGTCCGTTTATTTGGTCACAAATGGGGGAGGATTGTTTGAATTGTTTTCTAAACTACGAAGTTTAAAGGAAGAGAAATAAAGGCAAGAGCAGTAAAGGCAAGAAATAAGTTTAAACTATCAGATAGAGAGGGACATGTCAGGAATTTGGTTCACAACGGTAGTCCAGTGACTCAGCAGTAAATGACTCAAGACGAATTAATGTAAGACGGATGTGGAAAGGTCCTTTCGGTCCACTTTCTATCCTAAAATAGCACTATCTTAACTTTCATTCTCGTCAGGGTAGTCTACTGTTCATAGCAGGCCTATTTAGTCCAATCTTTCGATCTAGGATTAATTTTAGCCAGATTAAAGAGATGACTCAGAAGCGTGCACTCAACTAAGTCGATAGATACAATTAAATTGCTATGGTGACAGAATCTCACAATTAATTCATCTATTTCATTTACTACATCGTCACATTCCTACCGCAGATCCCCTAATCCCAACATGAAAAGGGTTTAACAACTCATATTGCTAATTAAAATATCAAAACTAACATCAGATAAATTTCCAGCATTCAACATATTAAATCTATAATTAAATCGCATAAAGAGTAAATTAGGGCAAAGGAAATAAATTAAGCTAACGAGGAATTAAAGTAACCAAATGATTAATAATATTAAGAGAAGAGAAAGGAATTACAATCGTGCGAATCCGGCGTAAAGAACACAAAATCCGAGCAAAGTAAATCCACGAACAAGGTTACAGTGAAAGGGAAAAAGCAACGTAGTAAAGTTCTCTGTAAAACTGATTAAGATAAAAGCTCTAATGACCTAATAAACCATGCTTAAATAAAAGAGTAAATATGTTTTGCGAAATAAATCAACACACGGGCGGATTAAAGCCCATAATAGCAGAAACCACTCGATCGAGCAAAACCTCAGCATAATCTACTCGATCGAGTAGATAGTTACTCGATCGAGTAACTCAACTTCTCAACAACTTTGGATCGAGTAGAAAACTACTCGATCGACCAACATGGGACGTAAAAACCACTCGATCGAGTGGTAAAACTGCTCGATCGAGTCCTTTGTCTTCAAATCAGCTCAAGTCCATGCCCGACTGCCTCGTAATCTGTGCCTTGACGCTTCTCAACGCAGTATCTCACTCTGGAAAATCTCGTCTCCTCTAAATGCATGCAAAAAGGACGAAAAAGAGTATGAGTCCAGTACTTTCGCGTTCATTTCTACAAAACGGGCAAAACGAACCAAAGTAGCCAATTCGGGGCAAAATACTATAAAAACAGTATAAAAACGCATAGAAATACGTGCTGAAATAGGCTAAAAAGACTATACAAAATGCATGTATCAGTAAACAGTAACCCCAAAGAATACAAACAACATAGAAATAGAACTTACCAACAGTAGAATAAGGAATTATACACAAGAACCATGAAGATTGCACACACCACGATACTTGGGAATGATTAAGAAGTGATTAGGGAGTGATTAGGGTAATCGTAAAAATGATGAAGTTTGAAATAAGGTTTTAGAAACTGGCGCGGGATATAAAAATAACCCTATACATTCCCTAATCAAACCGTCAAAATACGCTTCGCCAGACCGGATACTCGGTCGAGTAAAGTGTATTCCTCAGCAGAACCAAAACAGACTACAACAACAGCACTACTCGGCCGAGTAGGCACTACTCGGCCGAGTAGGCTCTACTCGGCCGAGTAGGCTCTACTCGGTCGAGTAGTCACCAAAGAAAATCCGTAGTATTACAACACCCCTTAGTGACCGGTTTAAAGTTGTAGGGCGAGATCGTGACTTTAGGACGTCTCCCAAGTCTTTGCATTAGCTCCTAACAACTTCTACCCGAGTTCATTTTATTTTGACTCCCTATATTCATTGGGTTCATTAGGTAAAGGTTCCAAAATCGTCACTCTGATACCACTTTGTAACACCCCCATTGATGAGACGGGTTTAGTACGGTATGAGAATGTCACTTTATGTGAGTATTTGGTAGGAAAAAGTGGAGTTTTGGAGTTGGTAGTGTATAAATTCCTATTTTATCATAATGGTGTTATTTGGAAGTAATTGAGTGAAATTAAGAAATAATAGGTCTCGAGAATTATACATGGATCGAACAATGAACAAGGTAACAAGATAAATATGAGACTTGGGCCAAATTTCATGTGGACTTGGACGAGTTGAGAAATGAGATTAAAGCAACAAATGAGCTCACCAAGGCGACATGAGCACATGGCCTTATTGTCCTCTTTTGTTCCCTCTTAGCCCAACATCTCGGTAAGAACAAGTAGGGATTCACGTAGCAGCAATTTTCGGTCAGCATTATGTGCAGGTTGCAAGAGGTCGCGCGGGTCGCCCGTGTTTCAGCTAGATCGAGACAACTTTCGTGCTTTGAGTCCACTATTTCCTAATTTCAGTTACTTTATTATTATTATTACTCTAGGTTAAGAACTATTCTATCACTATCATTCTATTATTCATTCATTCAACTTGTAATTGGAGAAAAACTACTCTAGAACCCTAATTACTTTTGCTTAGAAAGTATGAGGTACTAATCCTCCTTTCTTGGATCGATAAACTGAAGCTATCTTCCGATTAATTGTGAGATTGTTTCTTTATTTATTTATTTCTCAAGTATTGTTTATGTCTCATACTCTTATTTTATGATTATTGTTTTTCCTGCTAATCTGATTAATTGGTAATTGTTTACATTAATTTATTGCATGTTGAGAAATTGAATCCGTAATTGTTCAATTAACTAGACTAAAGTAGCAAACTTTACCCTAATAATTTGTATGTGTTTCATCGTTATTAGGACGAAGTAGATACTAAACATATAATTCGAATCGTTAACCGCGTGTGTTAAAGATCGTTATCTTTATTGCTTCCTTGAATTGTTAATGTTGTTGTTGGATTAAATCTAGACGTGTAGCTTAGATTATTCAATAATTAGGGTCTTCTAATATCGCGTTTCGACATAGTTAACTAAACTTAAGAGGAAGGGGAAACTTGTATTTCCACAAATAAAGTGCTTGAGAGTAATTGGAGTAAAGACAATCGAAGACCAATTTGTTTGTTGATAGTGGATGTTTGTTGACCCAATACCTTTTAATCATCTGAATTAATCATCTTTATTACTTTGTCTTATTAGTCATTAGTTTATTCAATCAACAAAACCCCCCTTTTATTGTTACTTGTACTCTTTACTTTTTACACATTAATTACATCGCCTTCCTTGTGGATTCGACACTCGACTTACCTCTACTATATAGTTAAGGTAATAGGACTTTATTGAGCATACAACTTTGGCTCACCACCCATACTCCAAGTGCCTTACCAGGGCCACTTAAGGAATGAGAATGCTACCGTCTCGGTTACCCAAGGCAATGTATATCAAATAGACAAGAAAAGAAACGTGCTTTAATAAATTAATTTAAGGTGATACATGTCCAAAACCAAAACTGTTAAACCAACTAAATAAAAGAATGTTTATGACACAGCGGAAGACTTTTAGACATCTCGTGGCAACTCAACCCAGCTATCTCATGCGCATCAACTCATACCTGCTCAATAACTGCTCACCATCCCCGAATGGATCACCACAGTTTTCAAAACATTTAAACCGGAGTCAGTTACCATTTACATAAAACAATACAACAAAAAGCAATACAACAATCCAATCCAATTAACAAATCTCCATCATAACTCCATACACCTGACTACACACTAAGGTGTGTAGTCCTGCCAGATTACCTATCGCAACAAGTATTCCACACCGCCAATGGGGGACCGCAGCCGTTCCCACCTAAGCCCCGCTCATCTCATCCGAGCGATAACCCAAGTTCCTAAATGTGCACATCTCCTCTGTGGCGGGTTCCACAGAGAGTGAATTATGGGCGTGAAGCCACTCTCGCAAGTGACTCCACTCAGCCAAGGACGCACCACGCAAACCACAGACAGTTATACAACCAACCACATTATACCACAATAATTACCAATTACCAGATCCGGTATTATATAAATCAACAACAATGATCAACCACCAACAATACAATGTAAACAATAACCGAGTAGGGAAACCCTACCTGGAATAGCAACCACAAGACCGTCACAGCAGCTAATCATAAATGGTCCTCTACGAATCCTCCTCCTATAACCCATATTTATATAATTATCACCTAATCAACATAATACACCCAAAACCCCCAAATCTACCAAATTAGGGCTTTAAGCAAACTCAACGAAACATTATAAAAATTATACAAGAAGTTTACCCTTGACACGACAATCTCAATGGCGTAAAGAACAAGACAATCCGACAACCCTAGCCCTTGAGATTTTCTAACAACGCGACGAAAGAGAACTACGTAACTTCTTTTTCTTTTGAAAGGTTTTAGAAAGCAAAAGTGATTAAAAATAATGATGGAAACCTTTACTAATCACGCGTTATTAACAAAACCCGACTAAAATAAGCAGCAAAACTCACTTACTCGATCGAGTAAGTCACTTACTCGATCGAGTGCCCAACATACTCGATCGAGTACCCATCAGGTAGCCTACTGTTTCGTATAAAAACATACTTACTCTACAGAGTAAGCCCCAGTCAATAGAGTACCCATAGACATAGAAAATCGTAGTGTTACAGATACGCCCCGTATCAATGAACTGAGTAAAATACGGAACACCATGCTAGTAAACAGAATAAAGGTATGTATATACAATAATAAATGTTTTAGCTGAAATTAAGTTACTACTTGATATGTGTATTAGCATAAATACTTGTACAAACTATGCTCATAATATATACAGTTAGCTTACATTGTCCCCTAAATGTATGATAAGTACCTAAAAAAAGACAGGGGAAGCCCTCAGATCTTGGAAGTTAAAGATTGCTGAGAACCACTTGTTCAACAAGGAAACCGATGAGATGAACAAGAAACCACCAAAAAAGAAGTATCCGTATGTCAGTCAGGACCATTGGGATAGCTATATCGCTTATAGGCAGTCTGACAAGTTTAAGGTAACTTAATAATAATAAGTAAATGAGTATACTTAGTTTAGTGTTTGGTCATGCTTACATTTATTGATATAATTTATTTGATGAAGGCTATGGATGAGAGGAACAAGGTGAACATTTCAAAGAAAAAGACCGTATTTTACGGCTCCCGAGGTGGTTATAGATTGATTAGGAAGAAACTTGTAAGTACATAATTCTTATAGTATTAGACTATTAGGTGTTTAGTCGGATGTTATATATGTTCATAGTAATCATACATATTTTGAGCGAATATTAATGTGATGAATGAAGTGTAGGCAAAGCTTGGAAAAATTCAGTCGTCACGACGCTTGGGTGGAAGGTCACACTCCTAAGAATGGAAAGACGGAAACTGCATATGATAAGGACATCAAAGAAAAAATTATAAGTTTGAATAAATATGTCACTCCTACCACTGGTGGTCGGAATTATATAATTGTGAGTTGCTTAATGGTTTTATGTGTATGTAGAGGATCTGTGAGAAGAAGGTACAGGAAGGAAAATGGAAGCCTGAAGGACGTGATGACATTCTTGCTAGGGCAATCGGCAAAGCAGAGCATCCAGGTTGTGTGAGAAGGGTATCGACGCATGTTGGTATCACTAAGTATTTTGGGAAAACTACTCGAAGGATGATTAGTGGTGATGATTACAAGAAGCTAACCGTATAAATACTGTATTTGAACTAACGTAATATAACTATATATGCTGACATTAATTTCTACTACACAGCTACGGAAAATAGCCAGGTTGATGGTGAAAATGTTGGAAACTAGGGAAAAGCCATCGGAAAAAGAGTTGGATATTGTTCAAGAAGTCATAAAGGACGCAGAGGAGGAGGAGGAGGAAAAAGAGGTAATAATATTTATGTCTTATATACAGTGTGTTATATGATTTGGAAAATCAGTACGTGTTATGTGGACAAGTGTTAATTTATAACAGGAAGCCGAGGATGACATGACAAGGGAGAAGGAAATGGCAAAGGAGACTGAGGTGGGAGCCGAGGATCGATATCAGGCAGTTGAAGAGGAAGAGGATGCTAGGAAGGTCGTGACACAAGATGAAGTGGAGGTAGTTGATGATCAGATGTTCTTCTCAAGACCGAAAAAGGTAATAGCTGCTAGTTTATAATTATTCATATCATACACGTTTTTTACTTATGAAATTTATTAAACGTAGTGAATGTATGTGTACTAATTGATTAAAGCTGGCGTGAAGGGCGATTGCAAGGTGGCTTGTCGTCTGTCCTATTTACAAGGAAAACAGAAAGTTGTTGTTGTTAGGGGATACGTGTTCAATTACGACCGGCTTCATCAAGTTAAGGATCATGGTATACCCCTTCGTCACAATTGCAGGAAAGTGGAAGTGTTCCAATTATATAAAGACGAGTATGGGGAAGTAAAAGTACCATTTCCTAATGAGGAGGTCATTTATTTAAAAGAAGCCCTAAGCTCTTATGTGCAATGGCCTGACAACCTCAGACGTTAATTATTACTTGTTCTTTAAATATATTAGGGTATGAATGTTAACATATCGTAAGTACTTTAATCTTTAAATTTGCAGAAGTTAAGCAAAGCCATGATGGCAGCTAAAGCAATTACTACTACGTCAACGAAAGTTGTTGCCGTCAAGCCTGCTTATGATTCTTATTATGAATCGTGTGAATATAAGAAAAAAATGAAAACTGCTTCGCTGAAGGCTTTGCACAACCTGGTTGTAAAGAGGTCACTTACAGGGGATGTAGTCATTATTAACATTGAAAAGGAAATTATGGGCGCAGCTGATATAGCCATACTGGACCCGAAGCAACTGATGGAATTTGTCGACCTTGATAATTTCGATGTTGTTCACATTTTGATTTGAATGAAGATTTTTATTAATAAAACTATTTAGTCATTTCCATTTATGAATAATGATGTTTGTTTTAATTATCAATTATAATAACAATCTTCGTTCCATGTGGCGTAATAGGTACCTCAATAATCAGTTCGCTGAGTTGAAGGTCCCAATTCACACCTACAGATTCTTGACTCCTAAGGCATTCTCTGTGAACAGAATTTCATACGAATAACAAATTAATAGTATCGCTCGTCGATTGATGTCGTCCAAAAAACTATGGATTGCCCCCTACAATGAGAATATGTATGTATAGTACGTGATTATTGTAATGAATCACGGTTCTATAAATTCATTATTAACATGATTAAATGTGTGTAAATGAACTAACAGTTCAATGTCCCAAAGAGAATAGGAAGCATTGGGTGCTACTGGAAATCTAAGTGGAAACAAAAACAGTGTACTAGATTGACTCTCGCGAAGCAAAACCCTCAGACAGTTGTGTAAGAATGATAACTGAGTAAGTTTACAACCTTCAATATTGTCATTTGTTATTGTATGACTTGAGCCATATATATGCAAATAATAATGGCATGTGTGTATATTTATGAATTAGTGTTTTTGAAGCAAAAAAAAGATTATGTCCACTTGGAAAATAAGAAAGCAACAGTGTTCCCAATTTTATCACACCATTAGTAAGTGTATTCTTAATAATTACTCGTATCATTTAATTAATGTTTATGCGAGAGGTTGATTATCTAATTCAGCTGATTTGTGTGTGATTTATATAATAGTCGCCTAAAGCACCAGACGACAATGAATGTGCCTTTTACGTTTGTCAATCCATGTGGAAGGTAATAAACGGAAAACTTTCTTCCATTCACGGGTTAGTGTGATTTAAAAACTATTTCAGACGTAAATTGAGTTCAATTCTGTATACTTTCATGTATTATATCTATTTTGATTATGTATGTTTTGAATTGTAGTTTCCACTAATACTCAACAAAGCCCCAAAATATTCGCCAGAGCACATTAATCAGATGATCAATATGTGGGCCAGTTATGTTGTTTTATTAGCGGAGGCTCAATAGTTTGCTCATGCTTTATGTACGTGTTTGTGTGTGTGTGTGTGTGTGTGTGTGTGTGTGTGTGTGTGTAGAGCCATTGTGTATTGGCTTCTTTGAGGAAGTTGTGTTTTGGCTTTTGATCATCCTATTTGTACTGTTTTGAAACTGGGTTTAATTGATCACGGGGTGTAATATTTTGATGCAGGATTGAATTTTTTACCTTTGCATTTCTTTGGAATGCTATTTTCAAAGAAGATTGAAAAATAGCATTCCAAAGAAATTCTACAAACGCTGCTGAAAAAATAGCATTTCAGCAGATGCTAGAACAAGCTAAAATCATTTTTTAAAAAAAAAAAATTAAAAACGATAACGGTTAAAGACAACCCGTAGCAAACAATTATTTGATAACGGTTTTGTTTAGATAAATAACCGTTCACATCTTTTCCCTCCCATTCAAACCGCCAAAAATATAAGATAATGAACGATAACGGTTGTCGAGTTCAAAACGTTAACAACGGTTTATTTAAGAAGAACCGTTGTCAAAGTTTCATCAATAAAAATAGATAACGGTTAAATACCGTTGTCAATTGATAAATATAACAACGGTTTAGCACGCAATTAAACCATTGTTACATTTTGACCTTTAATTAAATAAGATAACGAAATGAACCGTTATCATATATAATATTTAACAACGGTTTTGGAACCACTAAACCGTTGTCAATAGTAAACTAGGACAACGGGTTTGAAACCGTTATTAATATTTAATAACGGTTTCTTAAAAGTATACCCGTTGCCAAAAACATATTTAACAACAGTTTTATAACGGTTCTTGAGTTGTGATGACGGTATTATAGATCCGTTATTGATGTTATATAACGGTCGCGTATTTGTATACAACCGTGGTATATTATATTTAACAACAGTCGTTGCAATAACGGTTCCGTATTTTTATTTAGTAACGGTAATTGCATTATCTGACCATTATTGAAGGCCTTATTTGGCGTAGTGTACTCATACTAATTATCATGCTAATAACAATAATTGAAACGATAACTAAACTAAACATAATGATTAAATTGAAATAACAATTAAACTAATTAAGATAAGAGAGTGAGAAGGGATAATCAACAAGAGAAATAAAGAGGAAAACAATTAAGGGAATTCCAAAGTTTAAATTAACTAAAGAGAAAGGAGAGAAAGGAGAAAAGAATTACAAGTATAGATCCAGAATAAGAAGAACAAAGCAACGAAATAGAGGTTCAAGCAGTGAAAAGTTCCGAACCCTTAACCTAATGAATGTTTTACTCTTATATAGTAAGATATTTTTATTATCATCTAATAATATAATATAGCTAAATATAATAAGTCTCGACATAAATCATGCGCGTCAGACTTGGTTTTGCTCGATCGAGCAACATAAAATTGGTCGATCGAGTGTTTTTTCCTCAAAAGCTCTCGATCGAACACTAAAGCACTCGATCGAAAATTATGAGAATCAAGGTAGTCTATCGAGAGGTTTAAAGTACTCGATCGAACACATAAAGTACTCGATCGAACACTAAAGTACTCGATCGAGTGGTTTCAGCGCGTAATTCCTGCTTCGCGCACTTAACTTCAAACGGTCGCCATTTCTTCGTTACTTGTCCGAATCAAGCGATTTTCACGGCGTTGGAAAGCTAAGAAGATAAACTTTCACCTTCAGTGGAATCACTGGAATATCTATTTTAGAACTCGAGATATGGCTCTTCAAAGTAGGCACTAGTAATTTGAAGCTCTTATTTTGCTCGCCTAGCTTCTTTACTTCTACGCGCATCACCAAATAGTAGTTTCCAAGCTTCGACTCAACTCATCTCCTAAATGCATGCATAGGGACATATTCTAAGCTTGATTCCGCTTCTCTTTGGATCATTCTTGCAAATAGGACAAGAGAAACCAAAGTAGACAATTCGGGGGACATTTGTAGCTTAGTACTACGAAATATGCATAGAAATGCGTGCAAATATGGTACAAAAAGTCTATATAAAATGCACGCATCAGCGGACATCACATTTGGGGCAGGATCCTAGCCCACAAAGCTCTGAGAGCTGGGTACTATTGGCCAACGATGAAGAAAGATTTCAAATAACTCACCAAAGGTGTAGAAACTGCCAAATCCACCCGCCCGTGATACATGCACTGGCAAGAGATCTCCAGCCGGTCCTGAGCCCAATACCCTTTGCCTAATGGGGATGGATATATTAGGACCCTTCACAACCGCGAGTGAGGAAGGAAGTTCCTGATCATGACCATCGGCTACTTCTAAAAGTCATTGGAGGCCGAGACGGTGGTCAAGATCACAAGGCGGATGTCTGAAAGGTCATTTGGCAAAATGTTATAACCCGAGTCCGAGCTGAAAAGAGCATGGGTATATGAGTTGAACAGTGTGCTATCAATCAGGACCACTATCAAAGAATCCACTAGCCACTCCTTCAACCTTGTGTATGGACGTGAAGCCTTGATGCCAATCGACGTACAAGTACCCACCCTCCATAACAAGTACTTTGATCCCGTGGCTAATGAACAAACCGTGAAATCGTGAATGACATTTAATAGAGTTGTATACATTTCATTTCAATCAATTATTCCCATTAACTTTTACTGTTTCTTGAATTTTGAATAGTCATATGACGTTAATTGGGTTAAATAGAGGGAGTGTATTGCTGGAAAATGGATCATCTCCATTTCTTTTCTCTCCATTTCCTCTCACAATTTATTTAAATAATAATTACCCCCTTTACTCTCATTTCCCCTTTATTTTTATGCGTAAATTTAGAACCGTTAGATGTTGCCAAAATACGATCCGAACCATTAGTAGGAACTTGCCTCTCCATTTCTTTTTAGGAAATGGAGAGAAATTGGGCTCGTATTGATGGTATACTCCTGTTTTATGGTTTTTCACTTCTTTTAGACACCAAATTACAATTGGTTTAGGGGTTACTTCAACAAAAGAAAATGGTAAACTTCTCCATTCACATTTTGTTATTTTCCACGGTTTCACAAGCCTCTCATCTTTCAATCGTTTTTATGATTGACGTACTTTATTTTACATTACATTATTTGTTATTCTCAATTTAAGAATTTGTAAATATTGAAATTATGCAAGTTAATTACGTTTTATACCATTTTCTCTTTTTTCGTAGTAGTTGATTAGAGTTCATCACTTGATGTGTTTTGGAAATAATCTTGACTATTTCAGGTATTTTTTTGCTATAGCTAAAACTAGGAGTATATTGATGATAATAAGTTGGGATAGAAGTATGTGAGCATTGCTCCATTATTTTTATCATGGTCGTCAATAAAAATAGTGTAGAAACCATGAAGACTAGATTATATGATGATGATGATGCTGATGGAGATGATGATAAAGACGAAGACTTTGAAGATGAAGAACAAGATGAATGAGAGAAGAGCATAGATTGATATTGCAGTAACTTTATTTAGGAAACTTGTAATAATATTGAATTGAATTTTTCAGAGACAAAATTTTGTTGTTCTGTACAATGATCAGGTTTGTTAGTATTTATAACAAACTTAAGTCAGCTCTAACTAACATTAGACTATAGTAAGTTGACTCAACCGTGGTTAGTTTAAAACTCACTTCCTATTTATCCAATATACCCCCTTAAGCTGGACTGTTTGGAAACAACAGACCAAGCTTAGAAGAAAGAAAATAATGCTGAGCAGCTCCTAATGGCTTCATCATGATGTCAGCTAACTGAAGTCCTGTTCTGATATGCTTGGTGTCCAGAAAAGCTTGCTGCTGTTTGTCTCTAATAAAATGACAGTCTATTCTCAGGTTCTTAGTCCTTTCATGGAGCACTAGGTTCTCAAATATATGAAAAGCAGCTCTATTGTCACAATATAGACTAATAGGCTGAGATACTGCATCACCTAAATCTTTCAATAAGGCATGCAACCAAACTAACTCTGAATCTGTATAGGAAAGGCTCCTGTATTCAGACTCTGCAGAGCTCTTACTGACTGTAGCTTGCTTTTTAGTCTTCCAAGAGACTAAAGAGTGTCCTAATGAGACACAATAACCACTTAATGACTTACAAGAATAAGCACACTGGCCCCAATCAGCATCACTATAGGCTGTAAGCTGTAAATTAGGTTGTGCTGCATAAAACAATCCTGCATTTATAGTACCTCTCAAATACTTTACTACGTGTAAGGCAGCCTGCATATGGGGGAGTCTTGGTTGACTCACAAACTGACTCAGATGTTGTATACTATATGATATGTCAGGCCTTGACATGTTGAGGTATACTGATATCATGTAGAAACCATGAAGACCAGATTATATGATGATGATGGAGATAATGATGAAGACGAAGACTTTGAAGATAAAGAACAAGATGAATGAGAGAAGAGCATAAATTGATATTGCGGTAACTGTATTTGGGAAACTTGTAATAATATTGAATTGAATATTTCAGAGAATAATTTTTGATGTTCTGTACAATGATCAGGTTTCATAGTATTTATAACAAACTTAAGTCAGCTCTAACTAACTTTAGACAATAGTTAGTTGACTCAACCGTTGTTAGTTTATAACTAACTTCCTATTATCCAATATATAGCTAGCATGAGCTTCAAGGTAGTTGAAGAACAAGTTAATTGTTAATCAAGGGATTTGGAGTTGGAGGAAGATTTGTCAAGTAAGGGATAAAATGAGTCATGGTACTAATGTAGGGATTTGGAATGAAAGCTATCACATTAGGGATGGATACAACCTCTTAAGGGAGGTAAAGCCTTAGGTGCATTGGTATCAGGTTTGGTCATCATGGTCTATTCCTCAGTATAAAATCATCACTTAACTAATATATCAGGAAGCTATTAATACAAGAGTTAAACTCAATAGGTTGGGGATTAGTGAGCATGATAAATTCTACATATGTGACAGTGGATCAGAGACTATCAACCACCTGTTATTTCATTGTGATTACAGTTATTGCCTAGTGCTGAAAAACATAGAAAGCTGGTTGAGGTTCAAAATATGAAGATCAGATGCTTTAAGATGGCTATTGTCCTACGAATGCACCAGATTGCAGAAGAGGTGTGTTAGACCAGTAATGAATGCATATTTCTATTGCATCTAGCACCAGAGGAACATTAGCAGACTTGAGATGAGATTAGAGAGGCCTCAAAGGGTCAGTTCTTATATTACGAAGTTGATGAAAGAAAGATGCTTATCACTCATGGAAAATACCCTGTGAAAGATGCTAATAATGGATGGTTAAAGAGGTTAGAATTTACATATATCTAAGTTACTGAATGTGACATGCTGCTGGTAAAGGCCAAGTTTTTGAAATGCTAGTATATGAAATTGTTGTGCAGAAGAGTGAATGTCCTGTGTTTTGCCTCTGCTGCACTGGTGTCCACTGTCCATAATAGTACGATATTGTCTGCTTTGGGCCAAGGCCTCACGGATTTACTCTTGAGCTCCTTCCCAAAAGGCCTCGTACTATTATATTTTGTATACATGTGTTTGCACCCAAACAATCCTCCCCTAAAACCAAGGACCATCATCTTGACTCGGACCTTGACCTCCATGGAGAACTCCCACACTTTACAGCCTCAACTTCTAGACACCCAAAACATCACAAGTCTTGATAACCTCCCCTTAGCCGACACACCATGCTACCACGAGCCAATGCCATAAGAACTTCCCTCTTCCAACCAACAAAATCATGACCATCAAATAAGAAAGAGGAAAGTACAACACTATTTTGGTCAGACGTGGAAAGATATAGGGGGTCATCATAGTAATCAAAATTAGATGAAGATTCAATAGAATTAACCTCAGGCATATTTGTTTAAGAATGGAAGACTTGAACAAATAAAAATCCAAGAATTTGTATATGAGAAATGACAGAAATAACGTGCGGAAGCGATTTTATATACCTCGTGTTCCTGATATGATGTAAAGCAAGAAACAGAGATAGAAACCCAGAAAAGATATTACTGATTTACTGATATCATGTAGAAACCATGAAGACCAGATTATATGATGATGATGGAGATGATGATGAAGACGAAGACTTTGAAGATGAAGAACAAGATGAATGAGAGAAAAGTATAAATTGATATTGCGGTAACTGTAATTCGAAAACTTGTAATAATATGGAATTGAATATTTCAGAGCATAATTTTTGATGTTCTGTACAATGATTAGGTTTCATAGTATTTATAACAAACTTAAGTCAGCTCTAACTAACTTTAGACTATAGTTAGTTGACTCAACCGTTGTTAGTTTATAACTAACTTCCTATTATCCAATATATAGCTAGCATGAGCTTCAAGGTAGTTGAAGAACAAGTTAATTGTTAATCAAGGGATTTGGAGTTGGAGGAAGATTTGTCAAGTAAGGGATAAAATGAGTCATGGTACTAATGGAGGGATTTGGAATGAAAGTTATCACATTAGGGATGGATACAACCTCTTGAGCGAGGTAAAGCCTTAGGTGCATTGGTATCAAGTTTGGTCATCATGGTTTATTCCTAAGTATAAGATCATCACTTAATTAATATATCAGGAAGCTATTAATACAAGAGTTAAACGCAATAGGTTGGGGATTAGTGACCATGATAAATGCTACATATGTGACAGTGGATCAGAGACTATCAACCACCTGTTATTTCATTGTGATTACAGTTATTGCCTGGTGCTGAAAAACATAGAAAGTTGGTTGAGGTTCAAAATATGAAGATCAGATGCTTTAAGATGGCTATTGCCCTACGAATGCACCAGATTGCAGAAGAGGTGTGTTAGACCAGTAATGAATGCATATTTCTATTGCATCTAGCACCAGAGGAACATTAGCAGACTTGAGATGAGATTAGAGAGCCCTCAAAGGGTCAGTTCTTATATTACGAAGTTGATGAAAGAAAAATGCTTATCACTCATGGAAAATACCCTGTGAAAGATGCTAATAATGGATGGTTAAAGAGGTTAGAATTTACCTAAATCTAAGCTACTGAATGTGACATGCTGCTGGTAAAGGCCAAGTTTTTGAAATGCTAGTATATGAAATTGTTGTGCAGAAGCGTGAATGTCCCACGTTGGGCCTCTGCTGCACTGGTGTCCACTGTCCATAATAGTACGATATTGTCTGCTTTGGGCCAAGCCCTCACGGACTTACTCTTGAGCTCCTTCCCAAAAGGCCTCGTACTATTATGTTTTGTATACATGTGTTTGCACCCAAACAATCCTCCCCTCAAACCAAGGACCATCATCTTAACTCAGACCTTGACCTCCATGGAGAACTCCCACACTTTACAGCCTCAACTTCTAGACACCCGAAACATCACAAGTCTTGATAAACACCCCTTAGCCCATACACCATGCTACCACGAGCCAATGCCATAAGAACTTTCGTCTTCCAACCAACAAAATCATGACCATCAAATAAGAAAGAGGAAAGTACAACACTAGTTTGGTCAGACGTGGAAAGATATAGGGGTCATCATAGTAATCAAAATTAGATGAAGATTCAACAGAATTAACCTCAGGCATATTTGTTTAAGAATGGAAGAATTGAACAAATAAAAATCCAAGAATTTGTATATGAGAAATGACAGAGATAATGTGTGGAAGCGATTTTGTATACCTCGTGTTCTTGATATGATGTAAAGCTAAAAATAGAGATAAAAACCCAGAAAAGATATTA
This sequence comes from Silene latifolia, assembly GCF_048544455.1. Taxonomy (NCBI): domain Eukaryota; kingdom Viridiplantae; phylum Streptophyta; class Magnoliopsida; order Caryophyllales; family Caryophyllaceae; genus Silene; species Silene latifolia. Next base: position 197,084,383 of record NC_133538.1, on the reverse strand, counting down.
CTGATTTACGGATACCATGTAGAAACCATGAAGACCAGATTTTATGTGCAATGGCACTGGGCCTCAACATTTTTGGAGCCCAAATCTTGTCTAGTCATATAATTAAAATGAAAAAAATAGAAACAAAGGCTGTATACTTACGTGACTTATGTATGTGATTGTGTCTAGTCAATCCTCTTTGTACTTCACTCCAATCTCCTTCCCCAAATAGGAAGTAATTGATTTTCTTTCCAAAAAAATAAATTTTTGCTTTAATTTTTCCTAAACTTATCACGTTCATAATTTAGTAAACTTTAAATATGATTATCCTAAATCAATTACTCAAATCATTTGAAGTTTATAATTAGAGGGATTGGAATCAAAATCAAAACTTTGTAATATACTTGAGTTCCAAAGAGATCGAAATAGGTAATATGTTGTCTTAGTTTTAATGAATTGTTATGTGTTATTATGGGTGATAGTAGATTTCTTGTGAACTTGTCCGACAGTCGATTATGAAAGTTTAATAGAGTAATCCGTTTCAAGAAAAACATCACGAAAGGATTGCTTTTCAAAAAATTTATGGTTTACATAAATATTTATGTAAATTTTCTTTGATTTTGTAAATTTGGGACCTCAATTTTTTTTTGAACCGGACATCCACTTTACCTGAGACGACCTTGTCTAAAACGCTGGTACTTGCTATGTGTTAAACAGTTGGTTATCTAATTAACTAAGCAAATGTTAGTTACAGGCTCTCTAACTGACTTAGTTAGTTATTAGGACTCATGGTTAAGTATTGTATGCCAGAGTTAGTTGAAGTAGGTCGGTTTATACCTGTATATATATACTGACCTGTACATCAAATCATATTCACTTCTTTTATGATCAATAATACTTACACATTCAATCATCTATTCTCTACAATCATGTTCTTCATACATTCATCATTTTAATATGGTGTCAGTTGCCAGATAATTTTTCGATCAAATTCTTTCATATCTTCATATCAAAATGCTTTCGCTCTCAAATTTTCTTCCAAGATTCATCATTATACAATCTTTTTGATCAAATTTTGATCATCATAATCATCAAATATGCCTGAGAATTTTGATGATAACAATAATCATAGTTATGATTACTATGCTGATCCACTTTACCTTTCTTCTTCTGATCAGCCTTTTTCACATCTGGTTTCACCATTTTTTGATGGAAATGACTTTTTGAGATGGAAACAAGATGTGTTAAGGGCTCTCGCTTCTAAGAACAAAGATTGCTTTATGATGGAGAGTGTCGTTGGGGCTCTCAATCCAACACATTTATATTCTCAACAAACAAATAGTTAGTGGTTAAGTCGAGGTCAATCCATGGGACGGTGTGCTTTGGGTTCTAAGTCTATCTATCTCAATTTATGCTAGTGTCACAATTGATTTAGGTTTGTAGTTGGTGAGTCTAAACTAACGCAAGCAATGAAGTTAAACAAGCAATAAAAGGAAGGATGCAAAAAAATGATTAAAAGTGCTAGGATATCATGGGTTCATAGGGGATTTATGGGAGTTGATCATACAAACATGTTCTCAATTATATAGCAAGAACTTATTATTGTGATTGGATCGAGTTGGTGTATAAGCTTACAATCCCTAAAAAGGTTTTGGTCCCGGAGCCGAATCGATTAGATTGTACAACACCAACAAGTCAACTTAATCCCTCCTATTTAACTATATGAATGGTCTAATGATGCTCGAGTTGGTGTATAAGCTTACAAGACTCATTGAAAAGATAGGTGATGGGTAAAAAATGCAAGGATTCATTGGCTCGAATTTCATCAAACATAACATGTGCATAAGTTGAAATCACAACAAGCAAACAATTTAATTATGAAAACATATTAGTTTAAGCATGAATCCTTCCCCATGTTTGTTTCCCCTAATTCCCCATTAATCCTAGCTAAAAGACTACTCACTCATTATCATGGGAAACATGTCATTAATGGTTTCAATCATCACAACAAGTATAAACATGATAAGAGAATGAGGAAATAAACAATAAAGAGTAAAGAAATTATACCAAATTTAAGATGATCCAAATAATAAAGCAAAGAATAATAGAGGAAAACTTAATTGATTGATGAAGAGTTATCAATTCTCCAAAAATAACCCAATAGTCTTCAATTGCCCAATAATAATAAACTTGAACAATGATTGAGGAAAGATTAATGTTGAATGATTGAGATTAATCTATTCTAATCTACTCCTAATCTAATCAAAGAGAACTTGATTTATTCTAAGGGAACTTGATCATCTTGATTATTACAAATGGAGTATATATAGTAGTACATCGTTAGGTTAAGCAAGGGTATATTAGTAAATAGCATTGCTAAGTGTTGAGTAGGGAAATGCAAGTCCCGAAGGAAATGCGCATATCACGTTGCTAGTCCTACGACGATCCGCTCGGATCAGTTTGAAGCACGGTTGGTTCTACCAAGGAATCCGATCGGATCAGCTTCGGGACGCCCGGATCATAGCATTCTGAGACGCCCGTCTTGGGAGCAAGACGCTCCGATCATGGGGTTCTGAGACGCCCGTCTTGGGAGAAAGACGCTCGGATCATGGGGTTCTGAGGCGCCCGTCTTGGGAGCAAGACGCTCAGATCACTGGGCTGAGTGCTTCTCTTTTTTAATGTCTAACAATCCACTCGTCTTGTAGGGGAGACGCTCGTCTTGGGTCTCGGGACGCTCGTCTTGAGTCTCGGGACGCGCGGATTGGCGGACAGTTTGTCTATTTGAGCTCGGATTGTAAAACGGACGTCATTTCCTCATCCTGACTCCTATTGCAGTGAATCAAAAGCCTAGACCACTTGATTTTTCGACGCCGTTTTATCTAGTATACTTTCAGAGCCAAAGGAGTAACACATGTTTATTAAATTATACTATCATGTTCACTAAACTCAAAATGAATAGAATATCGTAATATGATGAATATCTCATTAGGTAACACATATTCATCAAACTAAATTACCATATTCACTAAATTGAAAGTGTAATAATCAGGATATTTTAGGACTTTGTTGACCGACCCTGTTGACCAAGAAAGACCTTAAGGAGGAATGGGTGAGGAACTAAGTTTGGAACATGAACCTTATTGTATTGATTACTCGACCTAGCAGAAGTTACTCGGCTGAGTATCGCCTATACTCGACCGAGTAGAGCCTACTCGGCCGAGTACTCCAGTACTTGACCGAGTATGGCTGCTGTTGACGTGTTAATATAAAATGCAAGTTTGCGAGATTCATTTCATTTTCTCATTTTCTCGGCAGTTCCTCTTTCTCTAACCCTAACCTGCCCCTCTCTCCTATCACCCCTACCTCCATACACCCTCATATATATAACCTATATCTCCACCATGGGAAAGACAGGATTCGCTTAGGAAGGTTGCGTGCGTGGTCGCCGTCCGTGTCATCGTTGATTCGCATCATTAGGTAAGTCTTTGCCTTGTGTATTCTAGCAAGTTATTGAGGATAGTTGTCTAATAGGGGATGGCTATAGTTGTAGGATTCATATTGGAGTCTTGCTTGGCTGTGTGTGGATGCTTTTCATGGCTTGCGACGAGGTAGGGTTTCCTACTTGCCATTCTTTTAATTGATTTAAGATTGTGTTTGTTCGTAATTATTGTTATCTGCTGATCATCGGAGTATGAGTGTTGTGGTGACGGTGGTGATGTGGTTGTGTTGTGATGGTTGTGGTGTTGTGACAGCTATATTGCTGTGGTGTATGTGATTGTGGTGGAGTCACTTGCGGGAGTGGCTTCACACCCAAGTTCGCCCTCCGTGGAACCCGTCACGAGAGGGGATTTGTACATTAAGGGACAGGGATTGTTAGTCGCTCGTTGAGGAGCTGGACTTGGTGGGGATGGGCTTCGGTCCCCCACTGGCGGCATAGACTACCTGTTGCAATGGGTAGTCTGGCAGGGCTACACACCTCGGTGTGTAGTCGGTTACTGTGTGAGATCGGGAGACCGGGGTTGGTGGATGATCAGCTGGTTATTTATCGTACTTGTCTTATCTTAATTGCTCAGTAACTAACCCCACGTTATATTTTAAAAACTGTGGTGATCCATTCGGGGATGGTGAGCAGTTGGCTTAGCAGGTACAGTTGGTTGTTTATGTTGGGCATGGAGGGAATTGAGTCACCACGCTAGCGGCATAGGTGTCAGACGCATGAGTTCTTTAGCTGTCATAGTTATTACTTGTATTCAGTTTTGTACCGTGGTTGTAAAGTGTTAAAGTAATTAATTATAAATGTTATTTTATGGTCTATTTGATCTACTACCTCGGGTGACCGAGATGGTAACATCTTCATACACGGGGATGGTCCTTGGTAAGGCGTCCTGGTGTGCGGGGGTGTTACAAAGTGGTATCAGAGCCGACGATTTTGGAACTTGAACCAAAGAATCTAATGAATGTAGGTTGTCAACTAAAATGAACCTGGTGTATTTGCGTTCGGAGCCCCAGCCGGTGCTAGATTATGGATGAGTAGGCGCCCTCATTTCAAAATCATGGCCCCGTCGTGCTTTAGCCAGACACGGGAAAAAGGGTAGCTAATAAGAGTCGTTGCTTAATGATGGTTGTTGTGTGCATCTGTGGTTAGAATAATGTGTATCAATGTGCGTGGAAAAGCCTAGAATCGGTTAAAGGGTTTGCTGAAATGTGTGACAAGGGGTAAGTCAAATAATTGTTTGTCAATGGTTGCGTTATGTGATGATTGCTGTCTTGTAAACGTTTAGTTTAAGGGGAGTACAATGTGATCGGTGGAATGTGTAATAATGTGATAAATGAGTTAAACTTTGCTTGTGCAGTAGTTAATTGTTACATATGCTTAAGGGTGACATGTAAGTTGTTCTTATAGAAAAGTAGAGAATGTAAGTAGAAATGACGATCGAATTGGTAAGGGATGTGCAAAAATTCGTGTTGATGTGTATTTATCTGATAGAAGTAAGCTCTAACAGTGACGAGCCATTTGCACGGAACTCCGAACTATGCTATTTGTTTTGCAGGAACATTAAAATTGAGATTCCATCTCAGCTCTTAGACACTCGACCGAATAGAAATTCGTACTCGACCGAGTAGACCACACTCGACCGAGTATGAATGTGCTCGACCGAGTGCTCAGTTTGTGGAAAATCAAAATCGCTACTGCTCTTGAAAACTCGACCGAGTATATAGAATACTCGACCGAGTAGTCGACACTCGGCCGAGTATACCCAGTACTCGACTGAGTACTGCTTTATCGGGACTCATCCGGGTTATAAAAAAACCCTATTTCATCCCTTCTTTTCTTATTTCCGCCTCCCATCTCTTCTTCTTCTTCTCTCTAAAACTCCATACTTCTCCTTCTTCAAGCTTTTTGGGTAAATTCTTGGTGGCCAACTTGTTCTTACTTGCCACAAATCAATTCAAGGTAAGGTTTTAAATCAATTTCTTCCTTTTTTTTCAAAGTTATGGTATGATTTTATCAATTTTTTTTGAAATTCCATCATGAGTAACTGAAATTAAGTCTCCTTCTTGTTATTCCTTGGATTTAATTGTATATAAACCTCGACTATACCGTCACAAGAGCAATTTCAGGGTTTAAATTAGATTTTTTTTTTTGAATTTTAGGGTTTGCTAAAATCGATATACCTCATCTTTTGTTTGATTATCATTCGGTTTCAAGCTTTTGGATGTTAGTAACGATGTTTTAAGTAAAGTATTTGGTGTTTTGATGAGAAAATTTGTCTTAAAAGTTCGTCTCAAAATTGTATACAATTGAAAATAGTCCATCTTTTGCAACATTGTTAGTGTGTCAATTCCCTTGTTAAAGCTTGTCTCTTTGCAGTATGGTGAAAACTAGAGGTCTAACAAGCAAGAGGACCCGTCCAAATGTTCAACTTGAAACGGGTCAGTCTAGCCATAAGCCCGTGGATCCACCGGTGGAGGCATATCCATCGGTAGTTTTCTCTGATTTCAAGCAGCGCAAGGCCTTTGTAGCCTTGATGAAGCGTCCTTTCCGACCTATTCGGTGTGTGAACCCCGAGATTTTAGAGACCTTGGGGATTAAGGGAGACATAATTCATATATTTGAGATTTTGGGAATGGAGGGGTTATACCATTTAAGGAAGAAGTCCTACCCCCACCTGACCTTAGAATTATTGAGCTCGTACGAGTATGACGAGAAGGGGAAGACCGCTCCTTCCGCCTCATGAATGAGGATCACGAGTTGACTTTGGATGAGTTTGCGGGCCATCTGGGTTTGGAGGAAGAGGGGACGGGATACCTTAGTGATGTGGCCAAGAACAGTGGTGCCCCTCTCTACGTACCTTCCTTTCTTGAGTGGCCGACCTGCCCCTAGTACCAGTGCTATGCTGATCAATGATGTGCAGCATGTTTCCCTTCGTATGTTCCTGAGGATGATGACTTGTTTGTTGTATGCGAGAGATGATGTGAGCAAGCTTAATTCTCATGAGGTCATGTTGCTTATGTCTTACCTTAACCTGCACCGTAGAAAGTCGTTCTATTATAGTGCTCCGGGGATAGTGTGCTCTAGTCTGGAGCGCATGACACAGTCTGAGACCCGACATATTGCTTGCGGGGCCATAGTGACCCGCCTAGCTCAGCGTCTGGCTGATTTGGAGGCCCCCACTTCCAGAGGGGGATGAGTATGTGGAGACCGTTCCTACCATGGACACTGAGTATTGGCGTCAGAACAGATGGTTGAGGAAGATGGATGACGGGTCTTATGCCTGGTGGATGAGGGGATCTATGTGGATGGTACTTCCTGACCCTGCCCATCTCCCCGTTGTCGACCACTTGGCCGAGTGGGAACCCTGTGAAATACCTAGACCTGAGCCCCAGACCTATCTGATTGATCCTACCATTCTCTTGGGTCTACCTGAGCCTGTCACGGTACCTGAGGGACAGCAGGCACCTCCCTCACCTCGTGAGCGCTGTAGGGTTAGGCAGTCTAGGGCAGACCCGGTCGAACCTGAGCCCTCTTACTCTGCCCCTGGCTTTTACTCTCACCAGTACTTGCCCTACCCCACGGTGCATGACCCTAGGATGCAACCGAGTGACTTGTCTAAGCGGATCTCCACTACATTGGTGATCCGCAACATGCACGAGATGGCGCTTAATCAGGGGATAGGGGCATAGCTAGCACATCCTGTTTGGTGGAGAGGACGTGGAGTGGACACCGGGAGTCTTCCACAGCTACGGAGTTGATCCCGGTTTTTGGAGGCCACCTGAGGAGACCGAGTTTGGCTGTCTCGTAGGACCGTGGGGAGCCAACTACGGCAACCAGCTAGGATGGGACTACTCAAGTGAAATGGTTTTCCGGAGCAGTAGCTCGGTGTGCGGTACTTCTGGTGGAGGTGGTGATCAGAACATGGAGGAGGGTCCTAGCTATTGATCCTTTTGTTGTATTTCCTGGACTTGTTTCTTTTGTGTTGGATGTTTACTTTCCGGATTTATTTCTTACTGTTGAATGACTGTACTCGGCCATAAGGCCGTTACTTATTTAGCTTATTGGGTAGTGACTCGTTTGAGTTGGTTATGTTTAGTATGGTGGTAGTAAGTTTGGTTCCAGGTGAATTCGAGGATGCATTATGTTGCAGTTCCTTAGAAAGCTCTCTGCCTGTTTAAACTCGACCGAGTAAAGGCACTACTCGACCGATTAAAGTTTACTCGGCTGAGGATACTATTATACTCGACCGAGTAGCCACTCATACTCGGCCGAATGTGACTGTTACAGGAACCTTTTGTGTTTGATATTTTCCGAACCATCAGATCTATCTGATTATTGGTGTGTCAAGTGTGTGGGTGCCTCATAGTATCGCTAAGCGTAACCAATTGTCCAATAATGGACTACGATCATGTTAAATGTATGCATGTGCTTGGATAATATGTCAAAATATGAATGTTTCTTCACATTGCCATGGTCAACATGAAGGCTCTTATCTTGTTCAAGGTGCTGCAATTCGCTATATATAAACATATATATATACATAATATGTGAACGATGACGTAATGACAAGAAGTGTCGTAGCTGTCATATGTCTTGTACGTATATATACTTGGTTATTTAATGCAATCTTCCGTGGTGTCAGTAATTGATTACAATTATAGCAGGTCCAACTCAATGAGTAAAACATAATGGTCGTTACGTCACTAGATAACGGTTAATCGATTGAGTTACTATTATTCGGTAACAATGTCTCTTTATATATATATGGATTACTTAATTTCCGTCACATTATATGGCTATGGGTCATAATTGTGTAACGTCATAAATTGAGTACGTAGCATAAATCAAGGTTAGTCGCAGTTTGTAAGTAATGTCACTATTAGGATATAGGTGTCTATTTTGGGAGCGGGGAAGTTTTTAGTAGTGAACTTCGGGGACGAAGTTCCTTTAAGAGGGGAAGAGTAATATCGCAAAAGCAAATGATGAAGTTATGTCTATAGTATTTGAAATTACATTTATATTGCATGTATTGAAGTTGCATGTATGATTCCTTGAAAATGCATGGAAATTTCGCGAATCTGTGTCTTTGTTCGTCGTTGTGTTACTTTTAACAAGATGGTGTATAATGAAAAACTGGTAGTATGGGATAGGAACATATTTTTGCTGTCAATCTGTGGTAGGATTATTTCCCTGTATGTTTTGTGTGTGATAGTTGTTGGCCGGTAACACATGGGAGAATAGTTATGGTGGTATGATTGTTTGTTTGAATAAATGATTGTTTGTTTGAATAATGTGGTGGGGTGGTGGTATCAAGGTTGGCCAGAGTTCGTATGTCTTTATGTATGTGGATTGTGTTCATAATGCGTAACCTTGCCGTTGGTGTCGTGGGGACTGAACTTCGACTTCGTATGTCTTTATGTATGTGGATTGTGTTCATAATGCGTAACCTTGCTGTTGGTGTCGTGGGGACTGAACTTCGGGGACGAAGTTCTTTTTAAGGGGGGAAGACTGTAATACTCAGGATATTTTAGGACTTTGTTGACCAGCCCTGTTGACCAAGAAAGACCTTAGGGAGGAATGGGTGAGGGACTAAGTTTGGAACATGAACCTTATAGGATTGATTACTCGACCTAGCAGAGGTTACTCGGCCGAGTATCGCCTATACTCGACCGAGTAGAGCCTACATGGCCGAGTACTCTAGTACTCGACCGAGTATGGCTTCTGTTGACGTGTTAATATAAAACGCAAGTTCGCGAGATTCATTTCATTTTCTCATTTTCTCGACAGTTCCTCTTTCTCTAACCCTAACCTGCCCCTCTCTCCTATCAACCCTACCTCCATACACCCTCATATATATAGCCTACATCTCCACCATGGGAAAGACGGGATTCGCTTAGGAAGGTTGCGTGCGTGTTCGTCGTCCGTGTCATCGTTGATTCACATCATTAGGTAAGTCTCTGCCTTGTGTCTTCTAGTAGGTTATTGAGGATAGTTGTATAATAAGGGATGACTATCGTTGTAGGATGCATATTAGAATCTTGCTTGGTTGTGTGTGGATGCTTTTCATGGCTTGCGACGAGGTAGGGTTTCCTTACTTGGTTACTGTTAACTGATTTAAGATTGTGTTTGTTCGTAATTATTGTTATCTGCTGATCAACGGAGTATGAGTGTTTTGGTGATGGCGGTGATGTGGTTGTGTTGTGACGATTGTGGTGTTGTGACAGCTGTGTTGCTGTGGTGTGTGTGATTGTGGTGGAGTCACTTGCGGGAGTGGCTTCACACCCAAGTTCGCCCTCCGTGAAACCCGTCACAGGAGGGGATGTGCACATTAAGGGACAGGGATTGTTAGTCGCTCGTTGAGGAGCTGGACTTGGTGGGGATGGGCTGCGGTCCCCCACTGGTGGCGTGGACTACCTGTTGCGATGGGTAGTCTGGTAGGGCTGCACACCTCGGTGTGTAGTCGGTTACTGTGTGAGATCGGGAGACCGGGGTTGGTGGATGATCAGCTAGTTATTTATCGTACTTGTCTTATCTTAATTGCTCAGTAACTGACCCCGTGTTAGGTTTTCAAAACTATGGTGATCCATTCGGGGATGGTGAGCAGTTGGCTTAGCAGGTACAGTTGGTTGTTGCCGTTGGGCATGGAGGGAATCGAGTAACCACGCTACCGGCATAGGTGTCAGACGCATGAGTTCTTTAGCTGTCATAGTTATTACTTGTATTCATTTTTGTACTATGGTTGTAAAGTGTTAAAGTAATTAATTATAAATGTTCTTTTATGGTCTATTTGATCTAATACCTCGGGTGACCGAGATGGTAACACCTTCATACACGGGTATGGTCCTTGGTAAGGTGTCCTGGTTTGCGGGGGTGTTACAAAGTGGTATCAGAGCCGACGATTTTGGAACCTGAGCCAATGAATCTAATGAAAGATTACAACCTGAAGACCATTGCGACATCGAGGCGACTCAAAAGGGTTTGAGTCAAGGACCTGCCGTCGGGAAGGGCGACGTCGAGGCGACTCGGGGATTCAAGTCAAGGACCTACCGTCGGGAAAATTTTAGAGTATGTCAACTTCTGATGCGGGTCTTTTAAAGTCCATTAGACTACGTATAAAGGCTCGCCAGCCATAAGAAGGAGTCATACCTGAGGCATCTTCGGGATACGTCCTTGAATCTTTTGCGCGCAAAGGCTCGCCAGCCGGTGCGTTTTGAGGCTCGCCAGCCATAGGAAGGAGTCATACCTGAGGCATCTTCGGGATATGTCCTTAAGTCGTATCTTGTGTGCGTGCAAAGGCTCTCCAACTGTGATAAGGAGTCGTACCCGAGGCATCTTCGGGATACGTCCTTGAGTTGTATCTTGTTTGTGGACAAAGGCTCGCCAGCCATATGCGTTGTAAGGCTCGCTAGCCATCTATGGTCGAATGATCGACTGTGAAAAATAGCATGTGTGACATCCATTTAAAAAATCGACACTCGCTGGGGAGTTAGAAACTTCTCAGGACTCGCCGGGGATATGAGTTGCTGCTTGCTGGGAGGTAGCGTAAGCCATGTAATCGGCGGGGTTAAAGCTCTTGGACTTTATGGGTCGCCGTTTGTTGGGAAGAACCCAGTACTCAGTTGGAATGAGTTTGTTCTCTCAAGATTACCTGCATAGTTAGTGACCACACAAATCCGCAGTCTCATAGACAAACACGTTGAATGCAAGTATATAAGCATGTAAGTACATAAACATGTGAGCAGTTTGCATATAAGCAATTAGCACGCAAGCACATAAGCACGTAGGCGCAAAAGCGTGTGAGCAGTTAGCATATAAGAAACTAACATGTAATATCTCACGCGAAGGGAGATAGAAGTTTTAAATGTTGTGAAGCTTAAAGGCGAGTCTTGTTACTCGTAGATCTGTAGTGTAATAGATTAGAGACACATGGCTATTGGGACACTAACTCACACAGACGCATACTGACAGACTAACAAATGGGCAGTCGTGAACGTGATGCCAACTCAGTATCGACACGACACGGGGGTGACTCTGACAGACTTTGCGCATGTAAGTGCAACTCCTAGCCAAGAAAGGGTGACAACACGTATCAAATCCCTGGAGTAGAAGGTTCGCTCGACTGGGGAACATGAATTGATTATCTTCTCTAGACATCTTTGTCCTTGTTTGCTTGTTTGAGATCCGTTGTCGAGGCATGATGATTCGGTGAGCGGAACCAAGACCTTGTCGTCGTCCGAACCGAGCACTAGACTAAAGGTGGTTAATTTTGGACTGTGGTTAAGACTTAAGAGATGTTTGAGGATAAAGGACGGGTAGCGTCTTGAAAGAGAAACCCCCAGAGTGAGAAGGTGGGAATTTGACAAAACAAGGAATGGATGACGTCTTAAGGAAGAATCCCCCAGAAAATAGGTATAAGATTGATCTTTGCAGCTTGGTGGGCTGCTTTTGAGGATTGATGTTGATGGTTGCGATTGAAAGGGGTATGCGGTTGTGTCCTTGTTAGGGGACTGCCTACGTATTCGCGTGTTTGCTAAATCAAACCAGACCGTAGTTATGAGCTGTGTGTTGAGGATTGAAAATTGGAATTGTTGTGAAAGGGGTATGTAGTTGTGCCCTTGTAATAGGACTGCCTATGTATTCGCGTGTGTGCGAAATCAAACCAGATCGTAGTTCTGAGTGTGTGTGCAATGGGTTGCAAATTGAAAGTGTGAAAATTGAATGTGCGTGGGGGGTGTGGTTGTGCCCTTGTAATAGGACTGCCTACGTATTCGCGTGTTTGCGAAATCAAACCGGAGCGTAGTTCGGAATGTGTGTGCCTAAGCGAGTTGTTAGGACCATAAAGTGATTTTGAGGTGTATGGTTGTGTCCTTGAAGGACTGCCTACGTCTTCACGTGAAGTGAAATCAAACCAAATCGTACTTCTGAATGTGTGTTGATAATTAATTTTGAGGTGTATGGTTGTGTCCTTGAAAGACTGCCTACGTATTCACGTGAAGTGAAATCAAACCAGATCGTAGTTCTGAATGTATGTGTGTGCCTAAACGAGATATTAGGACCTTAAAGTGTGAAGGTCACGACGGCAAAAGCCGTTTGGTGACTCGAAAATTAATTTGATAAAAATCCTCCTTGATCATGAATCGAAGAAGTGTAATTTGTGAGAATGTTCCTTATCATGTGAGCACACTAAAAAGTGGACCCTAAGGGTAGATTGGGTAATGTCCCGTACTCGGTAACAAAGCATTCGACGACTCCGTATCTAGGTCAGAGTGAAAACGGCTTCAACATTATGGAATGTGGAGCTTGGTAATAATAGGTTCGTTTAACAGATAAAAATCTGGAGCTGAGGGTCACGACGGTGAATTCCGTTTGGTGACTTGAAGGTTGATTGGATAAAAATCCCTCTTGATCATGAATCGAAGAGGCATAATTTGCAAAAGGGTTTCTTGTTACGTGAGCACACTAAAAAGTGGTCTCTAAGAAAGAAATGTGCATGTCCCGTTCCAGGGAGCAATATTTTTTGAAGACTCCGTATCTGGGTCAGGGTGAAAATGGCTTCGACATTATGGAATGTAGGGCCTGGTAATAATAGGTTTGTTTGTCAGATAAAGATCTGGAGCTTGTATTTGTGGTGTTTAGGCCGATTGATTACGGTTTGTAATGTGGTGCGGAATGGGGTCTCAGGCTTGATGTGGCATGAGCACGAAATGGTTGGTAAATACTGTGGGATCAGAATCCCATGTCTGGACCTTAAAGGTTAAGGTGTGGTATTACGAGCTTGAGGAGAATCCTCAGAAGCCTAGATAGGTCTCCCTGTAGCAGTCTCCGGAAGGACTTAGGGGTGAAGCGGTGTTGATTATGATCTTGAGGGGAATCCCCATGATCCTAGATAGGTTTCCCTGTAGTAGTCTCTGGAAGGACTTAGGGATGAAGTAGTTTTGGGTTTAGTTGACGAGTCTTGAGCTCTTGTTTTAGTTCTTTGACATTAGGTTTTGGTATTTTTGTGTTTTGTACTTGTTGGTCCCGGAGTTTGGAGGGAATAAACATTGGTCATCGGCTTTGGACTTGTTGGTCCTGGACTTGGTGTTTTTGACTAACTTGTTTGGTGTTTTGGACTTGTCGGTCCGGGATTCAGTGTGTTGGACTCGTTGGTCCTGGGCTTTGGACTTGCTGGTCCGGGACTTGGTATTTTGTACTCACTTGTCCACGATTTTGTGTGTTAGATGATTTCTTTGGATTTTAGCCTTTTTGAGAAAAGAGTTTCAATTTTGTTTTGTTTTGATTTTGGCTTGGGTCTTGGCCTTGACGTTGGGTGAGTAGCCTTTGGCTTTGGCTTTGGCTTTTGCTTTGAGTGAATTGACTTTGGTTTTTGCTTTGACTTTGACTTTGGCTTTGGCCTTGAGTGAATTGCTTTTGGCTTTGGTTTTGCTTTGGCCTTGAGCTTTGGCTTTGGGTGAATGGATATTGGCTTGAGCCTTTGATTTTGGCCTTTCGCTTTGGCTTCGGGTGAATGGCTATTGGCTTGGGCCTTTGATTTTTGGCCTTTCGCTTTGGCTTTGGGTGAAAGGATATTAGCTTGGGCCTTTGATTTTGGCCTTTCGCTTTGGCTTTTGGTGAATGGCTATTGGCTTGGGCCTTTGATTTTGGCCTTGGCTCTGGTTTTGCTTTGGCTTTGGTTTTTGATTTATTGGTTCTTTTCCGTCCTTCGTTCAAGGCAGGTAAAGGTGCAGACGGGGATGTACCCGTTGGTGAGAGGTTGATATTTGGTGATGGGATGTTTTGGTGGGGAATGGGCTTGCCTTCCGTCATTGACCATGAACAAGGAGATGTTCTGGTTTATTATCTAGGTTCATCGTAGGGTCCCTTTGATTGAGAGATCGTTCTAGATCGGGTGCTAATGAAAGGTTTCTATTGCCAGACATGGAATAGGTAAAGAGAATGGACACGGAGTTTCGAGTCCTCCGCTTACTCGGTACGGAACGTCACTCGAGTGTACTCACATTGAATTGGAACCTATTGTTTGTTTTAAATCTATTATCAAATCAATTCTCGTTGTCAACGGGAAATGGTAAAGGGGAGAATATATGATTGTTGAAAATTGGGCTTTTATTTAGATAAATAATAGGTTAGCACAGACTCGATGGATACATGTGACTCATGAGGACAGCCCCCATTTGTCATTTAGGAATAAAAGGACAGACGCTCGGATAGATATGAGAAAGCCTAAGAATCGGACTCGGACTCGGAATCAATCGTAGATACAAAATCCTAATCATCATGTTCCTCCTCGAAGGTCTCTTTCGCAGCATCCAGCGGCTTGAATGTCTGGTCTTGAGCATTGACCCACTTGGCACTTCACTCTCATTGTTGGGAATGATATGAGGACAATAATCCATAAGGCTTTCATTCCCTTGCAGAAAGAGATGTTTATTAGGGTTGTCTTCATCACTTGGTTGGTATAGGGATTAAGCTATCAGTTCATGGTTGGCCATCATATTTTGAATAACATATTTCAGTTTGAAGCATGTTTCAGTGTCATGAACTTTTGCTTGATGATATTGGCAACAGGCACTGCCGTCCCAGAAACGGGTTTTCCTGCTTTCAAACGGGTCCGGAGTGGGCCCGATTGGATGTAGCTTCCCTTTAGTCATGAGCTTTTGAAGGGCTACGGCATATGAACGTTCAACCTTGCTGTTTGACTTGTCACATCCAGGAGGATTGTCTTGACTGAGAGGTGCAATTATGATTTTGCCAGCCTCGATCATATCTTGAATGGCATGCTTGAGTTTGAAGCAGGCTTCAGTGTCATGGCCCTTGCCTTGATGGTATTGGCAATAGGCATTACCATCTCAGAATCGGGCTCTTTTGTGTTCAGGTTTGTCCGAAGTCGGACCAATGGGTTGGAGCAAGTATATCCAGAGCGAGGCCATATGTTATTCCCAGATATGTGAATACCCTTTGATGTTTTCCAATGGTTCCCACCTTGGTGTTTTTTGGGATGTTTTTGTGAGTTTTATTTTTGTTTTTGATTTTGTCAATCCTGGGTGGAAACAGGATCTGGTCATTGTCAATGGACAATTTTGAGGATGTTGCTTGATATTTTGAAGGGTATTTTGGTGAGGCAATTTCGTGTTGTTTATTGATGGGTTCATGGGTGTGTGAACCATTAGATGACTCGTCATTTTCAACAGCTATTGGTTGGTGAACCAAGGGTTGGTTTCATTAATGGTCAGGTTCATTTTCAGTACTACCAAACCTCTTCTCCAAATTAGCCATCCGGGTGTTCAAGTCATCGATAACAACTTGCAACTTTGAGAATATGTTGTTGATGGAGACGGAGAGCATCATTATAGCGTTTTGTATTCCATCCTCGTCAATTGCATAAATTTTCTCATCATCATTAGAGATGAGATGAGAGCAGTCTAGGGAATATTCCTGACTCTGTCTAGTAGGGTTTTCTGGACGGTTATTTTTGTCGTTTGTTGAGGGAGGTTGTGGTAATTCACCCTTTTCAATTTTGACAAAACAGGTTTCCATTCCATCTTTGAACTCGCTTGTTTGGTAGAGGGTCTGGAGTTGGACCAATCGGTTTGAGCTTTCCTTTGGAGATTAGTCTTTCCAAGGCTGTGGCATATGGCATACCCAAATCGGGGAATGACCTATGAGGTTGCCTGGTTTTGGTAGCCTTCCAACTAAGGTTGGTTTTGTCGTTGGCATGTAGTCGGCTTTCAAGGAGCTTAAC
Source organism: Silene latifolia (assembly GCF_048544455.1). NCBI lineage: Eukaryota > Viridiplantae > Streptophyta > Magnoliopsida > Caryophyllales > Caryophyllaceae > Silene > Silene latifolia. Next base: position 197,068,169 of record NC_133538.1, on the reverse strand, counting down.
CCTTTGCTCAATGTCAGAAGAGGGAAAATTCCCAGTTATCATTTTGTCCTCAACTTGGGAGAGACGATTACTCATGTTTTTCACGGTAGCTAGGAATCGAAGGACCATGTTGTTTGTTTCGGCAGAATTCTTAGCGGATGCAGATTGATCAGCTTCTTGAGTTTCTTGTTAACGATTGATGGCACCCAAGGGATTCCTATTTGACATAGCGATAGTCGTTATAACTTGTCTTGGCAAGGTATTGCACAAACAAAGGCAAGTACGACACATATGTACAAAAGGCAATTTTGTTGTGAAGACGCAACGGTGTGACTAGGTTATGAGTTCATTAAAGATCGTGAATGACCTCTTGTGTTTGAACTCTTGGTGCATGACTTTGAACATAGACTCGAGTGTCGATTTTGGCATAGTGATGCCTAGACAGACGACTTCTGATGAGATTTGGAAGTTTGTCGATGGCGTGACGCCGCTGGAAAATAAATGTACACAAACTTGACCTTTGACCCGTAATGTAGGGGAAATGCGGGTTTAAAACTTAAGAGGTTTTGACTCAGCTAATGCCATTGGAGATGTCTCGACAATTAGGCGACATGACCTATACCAGAAGGTGAGTACTAACTTCCGCAGAGACTCGACGTTATCTAGACGACTGGACTTGAAATCGACTGGACTCCAATCCACTTGAGGCAGAATCAGAAAGGTGCACTGAATTTTCGAAAATAGAAATTTTCAAAAAGATTCATTTGTTGTTTTATGGACGACTTCCAAAGAGTAGGGATCTTTAGAAGGTCGGCCAGTTAAAAGGATTGTCTTAGGTTTGTTTTCAAAAGACGGTTTGAGTTGAAATTGCAGCGGCTCTGAAAACTATGTGTTGTTTCCGAAGTCTGTTTTTTGAAATTCCGAATCACGGATTTGAAAATCGAGAATTGAAGAATTTGGAACATCATCACAATGGCCATGAAAACGGTTAAATTTGTTTTCAAAGGATTTAAAATTGGGTTGAAAATTCGAAAACGGTTAACTTTGTTTCCAAAGATTGAGTTTTGATTAGAAATCTGAAAACGGTTAAATTGGTTTTCAAAGATTTGATTTTGAATTGAAATTTGAAAACGGTTAAATTTGTTTTCAAATGATTCGACTTTGGATTTGAAATCTGAAAACGGTTAAATTTGTTTTCAAAAATTTGATTTTGAAATTGGGGGATTTAAAAACGGTTAAGTTTGTTTTCAAATGATTTGATTTTGATTTTGAATTTTGAAAACGGTTAAATTTGTTTTCAAAGATTTGATTTTGAATTTGAAATTTGAAAACTGTTTAAATTGTTTTCAATGATTTGAATTCGTCATTACGACGGGTTAGAAAACAATTTTAATGTTTGAAATACGGTATAGAAATCGAAAATTGTAAGAATTGAAATCGTCATTACGACGGCTTAGAAAAGCCAAATTTGATTTCAAAAACGAGATTTGAAATTTGGAAAGTTGCACGGGTTAAAATCGTCATTACGACGGTTTGAAAAACATTTTTGTTTGAAAATTGATTTCGAATTTTGAAAATTGGAGGGTAGAATTCGTCATTATGACGGCATAAAAGGGCTCTTTGAGAATGCAACAGTCGGCGAGGGACCGAGGTTTGAAACGGCCATTATAACGACGTAAAAGGGTATTTTGAAATGGTTTGTGAAAACCGAGTTTTGAAATCATCATTACGACGGCATAATAATGTGATTTGAATGGTTATAAAAAACCGGGTTTTGAAATACCCATTGTAACGGCATAAAATGGTGTTTTGAAATGGTTTGTGAAAACCGGGTTTGAAAATCGTCATTATGACGGCATAGACAGGCGCTTTAAAACGGTTGTAAAAACCGGGTTTGAAAATCGTCATTACGACGGCCTAGAAAGGCATTTTAAAAAGCAATGGCCGGCAAAAAACCAAGGTTTAAAACGGCCATTATAACGGCGCGAAAGGGTGCTTCGAAACGGTTGTAAAAAACCGGTTTTGAAAATCATCTCTAGGACGGCATAAAAAGGGTTTGCAACGGTCCTTGAAAGACAGAGGTTTGAAAAGGCCATTATAACGGCGCAAAAAGATGTTTTTTGAAAGTTTGAAAGTGACACGGAAGGACTTATGATCACAAAACACATAAGCACTCATAGTTCATTATATTATGCATAATGTTGACACGGGTTTTGGCTTGAAGGGTGGGTTACACACCAAGCAATCAAACCCCGATTTGCGAGAGGGATACCAATCCAAACAAAATGTGTAAGGAGGGTGCCCAAGCCTCGTGCTCGAAGGTAACGAAAGCTCTTTAACGAAACAGAAATGTGTATCGTCAATGGTATGCTTGACTCAATCGGGATTCGAAACGCGGGGATGAGAAAACTCACGCCGACGAGACGAGCCAATTGGCCGAAAAGGGTTAGGTTGTGGGTCCGGACAAGGAACCCGACCGTGACCGTAATATCAATTATTGCATTCCAACCAAGACCTCGTTTGAGTCTCACCATCTAGGGATCACAAAGACATAAGTGTCCTAGTTTTCCCCAGTGGAGTCGCCAATTTGTGGACATGGGCCATAGGCCGGTCTGTGGATTTGGGCCACCTACCGATCTGCGGTCACAGGCCACCTGCACGCCAAGCTAATCTGTGGACATGCAGCGGTCTAGAAAGCCACGCTCGGTGACGTAAAAATGCTTTCGATCGGATTGCTTTAGATCGGTCGGTTTCGTCTCGGTAAAAGTCTCGAAACGATTAGAGATGTTCGGAGTCGCCACCAAGCATTTGTGAGATGCTTGGAACCCGTTCGAATCCACTTTATACCTAGGTCAACCAAGGCAAAAAGCGGTGTTTGACATAGGTACTAAAGATAAGGACTCGTCCCTCTTTTAGCATTCTATGCCTAAAATGACTCTCGTACGCCGTGGATAAGGCCATCCACTATCCAAAGGTTCTGAGTAAGGGGTGAGGGTACGTATTAGGAAGCCCTTTAATCGGACACCCAATCCCGCCCGCGTTAGCGGCCTCTACTGATCGATCGTGGTTGTTTAAGGGCAAAAGTTGATAAAACGGTAAATGCATGAATGCGCATCCAAAAGCTTAACCTAACATGTGATAGCTTTCTATGTCGGTTGATTTAATCCATGTACCAAGAAATTGATGTCAAAGTTGGATTTAGAATGATTTGCATGTGAAAACGAAAATTAGACATCCATTTACCAAATTAGTGTCATGATGCTTAACACGATCCATTTTTTTGAAAAAGGGTGTCAAATGACAAAGTATATAAACATAAACTTGTCAATATGATCCGTCACATATTCAGGTTAAACGTAATCGAGATCATTCTAGACAAGTGCTAAAACGAAACAGAACAGCGCCAGGAAGCCCCATTGGGGCGCGAGCCTATTGGCGAGGGAAGGGGCTCTACCCTGGTTTTAAAATATGAAAACAGGAGCTGCCTTGGGGCGCGAGCAATGAGCCAAGCCAAGGGGCGTCTCCTGGTTGTTAAAAAGGTTGTTTAAAACCGTTTTTTGTGATTAATGATTTGCAAGTATTGTTTTCATGACTCGGAATAATTACTATTATGTTAGTAATATTCGTTGTTGGATTTGCAAGTTTGAAAAGCATAGTTTACAAATGAAAATGTAAATTTTTGATTTGAACTGATTATGTTAAGTTCATTTCTTTGTAATTAGTCAAGTTAATCATAATATTCGGATTAAACCGACATGGTATAAATAACCAAAGATGATTTTGAATTATGACTAATATATTTACAAATGTAAACAAATGAGAAAAATGGTAAATTAAATAAAAGGGGGTTAAAATACCCTTTAATTTGTAATTAACCAATAATATCATCGAGTCACGGATTAAACCGTCATGGTATAAGGAACCAAGGATGATTTTTGTAATGGTCAAAATATGTTTAACATAAAAATGAATTAAAATGGTAAATAAAAGAGAAGAAATTACTTTAAAATGTAATTAACCAATTAATATCACTGAGTCACAGATTAAACCGTCATGGTATATGGAACCAAGGGTGATTATAATTTATAGCTAAAAATTTTGTCATAAAAATGATTTGGAACACGGATGAGTCTGATCCGATAACCCACAAGAGGTGCGAGCCTCTTTGCATAGCAAAGGGCTTCTGTCTTGGGCCAAAACTCGGTTTTGGCTCGTCTAACATATTTGAATCGTGTTATGCATTGTTCATGCATATAAACTTGTAAAAACAGTAAAGACATGAAATAAATGAGATATTTACACCCTCAAACTTACGTGTATTGTTTGCGACGTAGACGACTTTAGAGAAGTTTATCTCGTAGCGACTACTCACGATCAAAGAAGTTTAAAAAAGTTCCTTAAAAAGGATTTTGTTTTGAAAAGGAGTTGAAAATATGTTGTTAAAAAACATGTTGATTAATGTTGAGTTGGTCGAATGGGTCGGTCGAATGCACGACGACGGTACCAAACAAAATGTGTAAGGCTTGTGTTTACGATCGGTAGGTCGTAAACACGTGTCGATTTTGTGACTTAGGAAGTCGTGTCTAGAAGTTTAAGGGAGAAGGAGGAGGCGGACTCTCGCGTGAGTATTATGGGGTGTGATGGTGGGTATTTATAGAGAAATAGGGGGGAGGTAGGTCGGTTGTGTTTGCTTAGTTAGAGGCTAAGCAGACACCTTAAAGAGGCGCGAGTTACCTTGAGATACAAGTGCGTGTATTGTCCCTTTCAATTTGGACGTGGCCTTTGCTCCATCCATTGTCTGGTTTGTGGTATTGAAATGAGATGTCGTGTAACAATATGGGCATCTACTAAGATGATTTTGGTGTTACTTGGGGTAGGTGGTTTGTGTGCTTGACTCGGGTTTGACCCGTGTGAGTCGGGATTTGAATTTCGAGTCGATTTTTGGCTCTGTGTCAGTTTTGACTCTAATTAGGGTCATTTTAATGGAAATGACATGATAAAGATATTCATGGCATTATTTTCGACATTCGATATTTGGGTTAACTCGGGTTGACTCAGCTTGACTCGAGTTGTGGGTTTCTGAGTTGGTTTTGGGTTCGAAGACGGCTTTGACTCTAATTAGGGTCATTTTAATGGAAATGACATGATAAAGGCATTCATGGCATTATTTTTGACATTAAGGATTTGGGTTGATTCGGGTTGACTCAGGTTGACTCGAGTTGCGGGTTTCTGAGTCGGTTTTGGGTCCGAAGACGGTGTTAACTCTAAATAGTGTTATTTTAATGCAAATGAAATTAGAAAAGCATTTATGAAATCATTTTTCATATCCGAGTATTGCATTAAACCGTCTCATGTTAGCCAATCCATGCACGCATATCAAAAACACGTTATAGTCCGATCATCATCGGGTGGTTTTCGGAAGGTGCAGATACTAGGTATCTACAAGTTTGTCCCTTGTCTTAAGGAACCTGTGTTCCTTGAGACCGTTTCTCACCTTTCAGTGCTAGTTTTGTTTATGCCCAGGTCTTTCAGGTCTGAACTCATACCGTTTGATCCAGAACCAGAAAGGACTCTTCGTGCTAGACGAAACTTTTCGAAGGAGATATATCAAGCAGAAGACTTGAGTACGCTTGATTTAGCTTACGCCACATTTATTGCAGAAAATCAGTCTTTAGAAGAAGACACGTCTACTTCTGCTTCTACTACAATCATGCTGACTTTAGCAAGTCACTCTGAGCCCACCCTTGCTTCTCTTCCCAAGGGATTCAAGCTCCCCACTACGGATATGGGTACTTTCGAAATTCGCCCATCTTACATCAATCTGGTGGAGCTAAATTTATTCGCAGGAGGAGCTGGTGAGGACCCCGCTAAACATATGGAGAAGTTTGTCAGTTACTGCTACTCTGTTCCTTTGGCTGCGGGGGTGACTCAAGACCAAGCCAAGCAGACTCTCTTCCCTTTCTCTCTGCGAGATGATGCACCGTAGTGGCTACGTGACTTAGATACGAAAGCTCATGGTATTACAGACTGGAATTCATTGCCTCTTGCATTCTACAAGAGGTACTTCCCACTCTAGAAGACGAATGTCCTTAGAAGCCAGATTAATAATTTCAAACAAGGTCCTACTGAGGACTTAAACGAGGCACGGGTTCGTTTTAAGAGACTGGTTCGTTCAGTCCCTCACCATGGTTTCCAGATCTGGTTCCTCTGCAACCAGTTTTACAATGGCCAGTATGACGATCATAGAGTATTACTTAATTCAGCTGCCCACGGGAGATTCCAGGACAACACTAATGATTCCAATGCATGGAAACTAATTGATCAGATAACTACTCACACTGCTGAGTATGGTAATCCAAGAGGTAGCAAAAGAGGAGGTGGTACTGGTAGTGCAATTGCAGCTCAGTTAGAAGCTCTAACCACCCAGATTGCCGAGATGAGGACAACCTAGTTGTTATAATGATAATCCCTAATCAGGGTGTTATGTTGTATTAGAATATATAGCAAACTCATACAATACGGTTAGCTAATTACATGGCTATAAAATCTCCTAGTATCTTGATGCAACACTTTATAGCCTCGAGCATGAAGAGTGAAGAGGCTAACCCAGGCGGCATAGGATACCTTCGATCCGTCAAGGACACGCACCTTCTTCTGGATGTCCGTGACGGTGTATGCCGGATGTAGGGTAGATTTGGGAGGCGTGCTAGACTGGGGTGAGTCGCTTCCTGTCATAGTAGCGTGAGGCTAGACAGAGGCGAAACGAGGATGTGTTGCCGGAGGCAAAACGCGAAACACAGGGAGGAAGATGAGCCTAGGCTGATACCATGTTATAATGATAATCCCTAATCAGGGTGTTATATTGTATTAGAATATATAGCAAACTCATACAATACGGTTAGCTAATTACATGGCTATAAAATCTCCTAGTATCTTCTAACTAAGTCAACTATATCAAGGATAGACCTAAGAATATAAGCATGATATACAATATCACTAATACCAGTCTTTGAGTCCGCCACAGATAGTTAATGCTCTGGTTTAATAGGAGGTTCCTTGTGAGCGATGTGGTATCCATGGTCATGTTGCAGCTGGATGTATGAGTACTTTAGAATAAGTTCATGCTTATTAATCTTTCAACCAAGGTACTTCGTATTCTAATTTCTTCGCTGAGAGAAATCAGAATGTCTCACACCCTACCCCGCCGCCGACCATTCCTTACATCATCCCCCAAAATCGTGGTAATCAACCACATGGGAACTCTAATAGGCCGCCTCAACAACAATTTCAACAGACGCAACCTCCTCCTCAGGCCTCAAACAGTGATTTGTCGGACATTAAAGCTCTATTAGAACAGTAAATGGTTGCTTCTCAAAAGAAGGAAGCTCTAATTGCTCAATTGTTGGCTCACAATAAAGTCTTGGACAATCAAATTGCCCAGTTATCAAGCCAAAATTGTAATACCCCGTAATTATAAAGGTTGATAAGTGAATAATTTATGTAACTCAAATAATTAGTTAATTAGTAATAATCGTATTTATAATAATAGTTGTTATGAGACGGTAATTAAGTGAATAAAATAAGAAAGCAAAAACGTAGTTGGGCTTGAGTATTGGACCTATGTCTTTCCGGGTGGTGTGCTCGGGAACTACTCGAATAACATTAGCTAGTATAGTAATAATAATAATAATAATAATAATAATAATAATAATAATAATAATAATAATAATAATAATAATAATAATAATAATAATAATAATAATAATAATAATATGGTAACTACGTATTTTTCCTAATTGATTTCCATATAACCTTAACCTACCTATATAAATAGATAACAAACCTACAACAATAGACCTTATTTATCATAAAAACACAAGTAATTGACATAAGAGAAAGAGGTGAAAAGAGAAGAAGAACTAGCAAATTTGTGAGATCGTCACAAGGTAAATTTCTAATCGTCTCATAACATACCCACCTTAAGACTAATATAACTCGTTAATTAGAGAACCGTTGAGAGACCCGAGACCGTCACCGTGACCGTGGACCACCAGGGATCGACCAGGACCCATCGTTGACCACCAGGACCTCGGTAAAGGGGCTTTTCAAAGGATTTATGGGTGGTTGTTGCATACGATTCAACATACGTTTTTAACCCTTATTTGTGACTAATCTTGACTCGGACCTGGGTTGGGTTGACTTGGGGTAATGGGTCGACCATGTTTGGTGGTCGTGGGTGGTCAAGTGCCGCCTTGGTGGGTGGTTGGCCGGAATTCGAATCGGGGGTGTAGTGTTTGTTGCAAAAACCGTGTCGAAGACGGACGTGGGATCACCTTGTGTCGACTAAGACCGTGACCATAATGACCTCGGCTTTGGGTGATATTGATGGTGGTAGTCTGGGTTGTCCGTTGGTGGTCAGGGATGGTGGTTTGAGAGGTGGTTAGTCGTGTAAATAGGTCGTTTGTATGGGTGCGGGCGAGTTGGTTGATGGTTTTTGCTATTGTTCTTTGCTGGTGTGGAGGTCGTTGTGGGTCGAGTATGGTGGTGGTCTTGGGTGGTGGACACCATGGATAGGTGGGGTAGCGGTGGTGCGATTAGTGGTGGGTCCAGTTTGTGTGTTAATGGTGGAAACCGTGAGTTTGTCTAAGTTGAGTCGGGTTCGTATGTTGTATGTCGTGTTGTTGGTTGTCGTTGCGGGTTGCCGCCGTGAAAGGTGGTGGTGTGTACTGGGAAGTGGCAGCGACTCAGTGGGTTGCTTAGTGGTGGTCATGGTGAGTTGGGTGGCTCGCATACGAGTGGAATCAAGTTAGCGTAGTTGCAGTAGCTAGGCGTCGGGATGTCGTAGTCCTTAGTATAGTTTAGGTGCGTGTGTTAGTATAATTTATTTATTATTTTATTAATTAATATTACTATTGTTAGTAGGTTGCAATTTTGTTAGACGGGTTTGAGAACGGGTTTAAATGGGGTTCGACACGAGTTTGACCGCACGTTTATAATTACTTAAACTACGTAATAATATAATTAATATAACTAGTTTTATAATTAGTTTAATTTATTTATTTATAAAAGTGAATCGAGTAATTAGTAATTAAATTATAAATATTATTATTAGGTGACGGGTTTGTTGAGGAGCATTGCTTATTGGATTCGCTTTCCTAATTATTTGGACTTGCTTTGCATTAATTGGAATTGCATATCAGGTAGGGATAAATCCTACTCAACTTTTACTCGATAATGTTTGTTGGATGATTTATATTAAAGTGAATTGATCATATGAGAATTGTGTTGGTCGATATCATTGAAATTGTTGAGGGAGAATTATATTGTATATCTTTGTTGGTTATATTATGGTGGAGTATTGTTGTAAGATTAACAGATTTATTACGCGGACGATATTTATCGTGTTTACTCGAGGCAGGCCCCTGATTTGGTCCGGGCCATCTCTGTGGATATTACTCAACTATATGTTGAGGCAGACATTACCTTTTTGGTAATGTAGTATGTGTTTACTCACCTTCGGGTTGAGGCCCCTCACCAAGGATTGGCGGGATGATAAGTGTGACGAGTAGAACTTGGCTTAAGTGTGCTAAGTAAGAGGAAGGAGCACGTTGTCAGGGAGTTGTGCAATGTAAAAAGGAAATTGGAATTATTATCGTATGTTTTTGTTGTTAGTATTTATTTCTACTCAACCTCGCGGTTGACTGTGTATTCGTGAACACCTGCGGTGAACCGTTTTATGGGGAGCAGATTGTGGTACCAAAGATTAGCTGACTTGGGAGCATTGGGATGAGAGCTCGACTTGGACCATAGTTGAAGTCTAGATCACTTAGAACCATTACATCACTTTATTTATTTCCGCTGCGAGATGTATTGTATTTTATATTAAATTTTAGTTGGTTAAGTTGTAATAAACATGTAATCATTAAGTTTTTAATGTTAAGTACTTTGGTGAGTTGAACTTTGTTATTCACTACCTCGGGAAACCGAGATGGTAACAGTTCTATTTACTTGAGAATGTCTAGCTAAAGGCTCCTGAGTAAATGGGGGTGTTACAAAGTGGTATCAGAGCAAAACGATCCTCAGGCCTAACCAATGAACATAATAATGAACATAGGATATGTCTAATAAAATGAACCCTGGATAAAACCTGTAGGAGCCCACTTAAGGCTTGGGATGAGTTAGGGGCCCCCTCACACCAAACTTCTGGCCCTTTCGATTTTGAACCGGTTTCCTTGAGAGATATTACAGAGTGGGGTAATTTAAAATGAATATTGTTTATTTTGTCGTAGGAGTTTTGGTTGCTTTGTTTGAATATTGTTTTCATTGATGACTGAGTTTACGGGACGTAACCTTAATTTTAAGGGGTGTGGAATGAGTGAAATGAAGAGTTGATGTTGAATTGTTTTGATCATGAGCATGAAAGTAATTATAAATTGATATTGATTATATGGTTGAACGTTGTGTGATAGTAGAATCATGTCTAGTGGTATGCGGTTGTGTGAATCCCAAAGCCATGTTATTTAAAATATATTATGAAATTATTAAGCTTGTGATATGAATGCTTTAGAGTATATACTAGTCGTGTGTGAAAGTTTATCGACCAAGTTGTGTTGATATAGGAGTAGAAGGGTGTTAATAAGGGCTTGTGACCTAGTAGAAAGGAACCTAGAGCTGAACTTTATTCTGTCAGATTTTACCTCTATTAGATTTAGTTGCCATTTGACCTCCGTTCATCATACATGGTTGAAATATTTATGAGTGATAACCCAGTGAGTTAGTTTACCAATGCCGTTGGTTTCATGTTTAAAAGTTTTATGGTTTGGGAGAAATAAATAATTTAGTGGACAGTGGTCAGAATGTTCCTGTGCAGTTATGTTTTCGACAAACAATTTTGTAAAATTTATCATTTAATACCTACTTAATATTTTTGCTTAATTCCAACTCCACCGTTTAAAAGATTCAAATATGTGTCCAAATTGATAAGGCGCGTATCAAGGTAAATTTTTGACAATTAATAGTGATTTTTACAAGTTGACCCAAGGTTTTGACAAATTGCTGATCGGTTTCTGTTTGGACCCACTGAATTGTAAAAATCTTTATAAAATGGTTGTTCGAGATTTAGACTTTATTCTTTTTCTCATGATTTGAAAACTCTTTATATTTTCTGGAAAGTATAAAAACTCAATGTAGAATGTAACGGTTATTTAATGGTGATTTTTGAAAGTTACAGCTTGACTTTGATTCCGAAAAAAAACGCGAGTTTACCAAAAGTTTAATATAAATGTTTTGTCGATTCCTAACTTATGATAATTGGGAGGTAGGAGTGATGATAGGAGGATCTAAAGAGGGGTGAGAAAGGATAGAATTGACCAAACCTTGTTTTGTAAGTATAGAATATTTAAAAATGTTGAGCCATCCTTCCTCGGGTAGAAACTTATGTTGTCTTGTTTTGCTTTTATAGAACCATGCCTCCAAAGAGATCTACACCTACACCCTCTACCATGTCCCAAGAGGAGATTGACCGTTTGATATCCATGAATGAGGCTTTGACTGCGGCACTGAAAGCTAAGGGGTCGGTGCAGGATCCAGCAAAGATGAGTGCTAGTATCGCAAGGCACAACCCGACGAAATATGACGGATTAGGGGAACCATCTTTACTTGGGGATTGGCATAGGGAGTTTGACAATCTTTTTGAGTTACTAAACTGTCCTGTGGAGATGCAAGTTGATCAAGCCGCTTATTATTTGAGAGGAAAGCGGGATTATGGTGGACCCGTAATAAGGAAGTCTTGAGGGAAGCTTGGAGGGAGAGTGGTGAACCTTTTATCTCATGGAAGGGTTTTAAAGGGACTATGAGGGATGTGTTTGTACCAGAGCATATTAGGAGTAGGATGAGGGCTGAGTTTGATTCTTTCAAAATGACAGATGAGATGACTGTGGAGACCTATCATAATAGATTTATGGAATTGGCTGAGTATGTATCCGATTTGAACTTTAGTGAGGAGATTTTAGCGATGAGATTTGAGAAGGGATTGACCACTAACATTAAGAAGAGGTTGGCAGCTGGGCAACCTAGTAGTATGGATGATGTTTACCAGAGAGAGTCAAGGCACGCCGAGAGGATTCTTTGATATGTTAAAGGAGGAGAAGAAGGAGAAGGAAGAGAAGAAAGGAAAGGGAGAAAAGAGGAAGAATGAGGCGGTTAGCGAGAGTGCGGGGGAGCAAGAAGCGGACTACCAACCGTTTCATTCTTATTTCTCAAGTGGTGCGTTTTATGGAGGAGTAGGTCGTGGTACTGAGGGGAGGTCTAGTGCTGGTACAAAGGTCGGAGTGATTTGCCACAAGTGTGGAGGATTTGGACATAAGAGGTTTGAGTGTAAAACTAGAGTGGGAGAACATGGGAGAGGACCTGGAAATGGGAACCAGAATGGAAGTTATCATACACCTAGGTCAGGCTTTGGGAGCAACCAACAATCAGGAGGTTGGAGTAACCAAAGGAGTTTTAATAACTACTTTAATCAAAATTGTAACAACCATGGTGATCAAAGCCATGGTGGGAAGTCAGCTGACTACTACCATGCGGAGAGTGGAGGAAAGAAGACCTAGATATTAGGTGGTTTAGAAAGTTATATTTCATTTTATTTTATTTTGTTTGAGTGGAGGAATTAATTTATGGTACCTTAATAACAATTGTTTGCAAACTTCGGGACGAAGTTTATTTTTAGTAGGGTAGAATGTGACACCTCATATTTTGAGTACTTCGAGATAAGATTTTCATTTTCGTGTTAAGTTTAATTCATGGTGATATATTTTGAGATTTTGTTGGTAATACATTTTGAGTAATTGATAATTGTTAGCAATTAATGATGGTTGAAGTGATAACCTTGTATTACGAGTTTTATATGATTGGCATGTTAGCATTTTCTGGTGAACTTGGACGAAGTTCATTTTAAGGGGGAAGACTGTAATACCCCGTAATTATAAAGGTTGATAAGTGAATAATTTATGTAACTCAAATAATTAGTTAATTAGTAATAATCGTATTTATAATAATAGTTGTTATGAGACGGTAATTAAGTGAATAAAATAAGAAAGCAAAAACGTAGTTGGGCTTGAGTATTGGACCTATGTCTTTCCGGGTGGTGTGCTCGGGAACTACTCGAATAACATTAGCTAGTATAGTAATAATAATAATAATAATAATAATAATAATAATAATAATAATATGGTAACTACGTATTTTTCCTAATTGATTTCCATATAACCTTAACCTACCTATATAAATAGATAACAAACCTACAACAATAGACCTTATTTATCATAAAAACACAAGTAATTGACATAAGAGAAAGAGGTGAAAAGAGAAGAAGAACTAGCAGCTGTGAGATCGTCACAAGGTAAATTTCTAATCGTCTCATAACATACCCACCTTAAGACTAATATAACTCGTTAATTAGAGAACCGTTGAGAGACCCGAGACCGTCACCGTGACCGTGGACCACCAGGGATCGACCAGGACCCATCGTTGACCACCAGGGACCTCGGTAAAGGGGCTTTTCAGGCGGATTTATGGGTGGTTGTTGCATACGATTCAACATACGTTTTTAACCCTTATTTGTGACTAATCTTGACTCGGACCTGGGTTGGGTTGACTTGGGGTAATGGGTCGACCATGTTTGGTGGTCGTGGGTGGTCAAGTGCCGCCTTGGTGGGTGGTTGGCGAATTCGAATCGTGGGTGTAGTGTTTGTTGCAAACCGTGTCAAAGACCGGACGTGGGATCACCTTGTGTCGACTAAGACCGTGACCATAATGACCTCGGCTTTGGGTGATATTGATGGTGGTAGTCTGGGTTGTCCGTTGGTGGTCAGGGATGGTGGTTTGAGAGGTGGTTAGTCGTGTAAATAGGTCGTTTGTATGGGTGCGGGCGAGTTGGTTGATGGTTTTTGCTATTGTTCTTCTTTGGTGTGGAGGTGTTGTGGTCGAGTATGGTGGTGGTCTTGGGTGGTGGACACCATGGATAGGTGGGGTAGCGGTGGTGTGATTAGTGGTGGGTCTGGTTGTGTGTTAATGGTGGAAACCGTGAGTTTGTCTAAGTTGAGTCGGGTTCGTATGTTGTATGTCGTGTTGTTGGTTGTCGTTGCGGGTTGCCGCCGTGAAAGGTGGTGGTGTGTCTGGGAAGTGGCAGCGACTCAGTGGGTTGCTTAGTGGTGGTCATGGTGAGTTGGGTGGCTCGCATACGAGTGGAATCAAGTTAGCGTAGTTGTAGTAGCTAGGCGTCGGGATGTCGTAGTCCTTAGTATAGTTTAGGTGCGTGTGTTAGTATAATTTATTTATTATTTTATTAATTAATATTACTATTGTTAGTAGGTTGCAATTTTGTTAGACGGGTTTGAGAACGGGTTTAAATGGGGTTCGACACGAGTTTGACCGCACGTTTATAATTATTTAAACTACGTAATAATATAATTAATATAACTAGTTTTATAATTAGTTTAATTTATTTATTTATAAAAGTGAATCGAGTAATTAGTAATTAAATTATAAATATTATTATTAGGTGACGGGTTTGTTGAGGAGCATTGCTTATTGGATTCGCTTTCCTAATTATTTGGACTTGCTTTGCATTAATTGGAATTGCATATCAGGTAGGGATAAATCCTACTCAACTTTTACTCGATAATGTTTGTTGGATGATTTATATTAAAGTGAATTGATCATATGAGAATTGTGTTGGTCGATATCATTGAAATTGTTGAGGGAGAATTATATTGTATATCTTTGTTGGTTATATTATGGTGGAGTATTGTTGTAAGATTAACATTTATTCTGCGGACGATATTTATCGTGTTTACTCGAGGCAGGCCCCGGATTTGGTCTGCAGGCCATCTGGTGGATATTACTCAACTATATGTTGAGGCAGACATTACCTTTTTGGTAATGTAGTATGTGTTTACTCACCTTCGGGTTGAGGCTGCCCCGACCAAGGATTGGCGGGATGATAAGTGTGACGAGTAGAACTTGGCTTAAGTGTGCTAAGTAAGAGGAAGGAGCACGTTGTCAGGGAGTTGTGCAATGTAAAAAGGAAATTGGAATTATTATCGTATGTTTTTGTTGTTAGTATTTATTTCTACTCAACCTCGCGGTTGATTGTGTGTATTCGTGAACACTGCGGTGAACCGTTTTATGGGGAGCGATTTGACAGTACCAAAGATTAGGCGACTTGGGAGCATTGGGATGAGAGCTCGACTTGGACCATAGTTGAAGTCTAGATCACTTAGAACCATTACATCACTTTATTTATTTCATTGCGAGATGTATTGTATTTTATATTAAATTTTAGTTGGTTAAGTTGTAATAAACATGTAATCATTAAGTTTTTAATGTTAAGTACTTTGGTGAGTTGAACTTTGTTATTCACTACCTCGGGAAACCGAGATGGTAACAGTTCTATTTACTTGAGAATGTCTAGCTAAAGGCTCCTGAGTAAATGGGGGTGTTACAAAAATACAAGTAGATAGACAGCCAGGTGCGTTGCCGTCTAAACCTGATAAGCCTCATGAGACCGTTAATGCGATACATCTACGAAATGGTCTTACATATGATAAGGACCAGAGATGCCCCGGGTGAACAACTATATTATTGTTGAGGATCTGGATGTTGATGCGGAAGATGAATGCGCTGACGAAGTTGCTGTAACGTCTGAAAAAAGTCGATCGACTGACATTGATGGTCGATCGACTAAAACCGCAGAACAGAACAATGACTAGACTGAAAAAAGTCGATTGACTTGGCATATTGGTCGATCGACAGGTCCTGTTAGTCGATCGAATGGTTCAACTGGTCGATTGACTTTTTCACCAGACGAAGTTGCTGATCCGTCGTCTATTGTTATTGGAACGTCTTATACTGCTGATAAGGCGTCTATTTCTGATCAAGGGAGGAGTAAAGCTACTGACCCACCTGTCGTTATCAAGGTTCCTTTTCCAGGGCGCCTAAAGAATACAAAAGTCGAGCAGCAATTCGGTAATTCTTGGAGGTAGTCAAAAATCTTCAGGTAACTCTACCTTTAACTGAACTTATTACTCAAATCCCCTCATATGGTAAATTTATGAAAAAGATTATGTCTCGTAAGAGGAGTTTTAATGAGGTAGAGACTATCGCTTTGACTGAGGAGTGTAGTGCACTCCTACAAAACAAGTCTCCACCTAAATTGGCTGACCCAGGTAGTTTCTCCATCCCCTGTTTTATAGGCACCCATGCTATAGATAATGCTTTATGTGACTTGGGTGCCAACATCAGTGTCTTATCCTTGTCTTTAGCTCAAAAGATAGGTTTGACTGAGTTTAGATGCACAGATATGACTGTCCAAATGGCAGACCGTTCCTTGTCGCGTCCTTTAGGGATCCTAGAAGATGTTCATGTGCGGGTAGGGAGACCATTCTTGCACACTGCTGGTGCAATTATTGACGTAGGGGCGAGGACTCTGATATTTAAAATGGGGGAGGTGAGACACTGAACTACACCCAATCTAGTGTCCGTAGGTCACCTATGCAAGTTTTACCTTGCCATGTAGCAACTAATAGTCCTACAATTGCGTCATGTTTTGCTATTACTGTGACACCTTCGCCCCATGCTGGGAGCAAGATGGAGGACCGTGCTTTTGTATCTCTTTCTGCAGGACATGACAGGTTGAGCTACCAGGATTCGGGAGTTGGACTTTGTGCGTTGGGTGTATTTTCTGAGGCTGGCGATGTTGATTATGGTGGACGGAAAGGAGATCCCTTACCGTGTGCAAAGAAGAAACGGCCGGAGGCTAAGTGTTGTGAGGAAGCATGTGCTTCGGGATGCCCTTATATTTTCAAATCCAAGTTTGAGTGGTGACCCAGGGTCAAGAATGCTGAGGGGACTTCATTTAGTCAGCGGCCAAGTTGTGCGCCGCCTAATTGTTGATGACTTATGAAGTAAGGTCGAGCGGGACCTCAAAAACCAGCGCTGACCGGGAGGCAACCGGATTGAATAAGCTTTGGTTTAGAAAAGGACAGTTTAGTTTAGTTTATCGCTTGCTTTGTTTACGTTGTAATTAGGATTTATTTCCGTTTGCCACTAAGACAATTGGGACACGTGCTTTGGTTTTTGTTGGGAGATATGTCCGTTATTTTCAGGCGCATCGGCAAAGAGGCGAGTCATCTTGGCAAACTACGCATGAAAGACGAGTTTGTGTTGCGTATAAGGTGGAAAAAGTCGATCGACAGGAGCTGATGGTCGATCGACTGGAGCTGATAGTCGATCGACTGGTTATGGTGGTCGATCGACTAACCCTGGAAATCAGCGCATTATTTAAGAAAAGATGTTCCCGATTTTGCTATGGGTGATTATTAGTGGCAGCTGGCCACGACCTCCCTTGATGTTTGCTGGTTTGGGGAGGTCATTAAATTATAAGTTCCCGTTGCCTCTACTTTCCTTTATTTGTTTTCATTTCGTCCGCGTACCCACCTTTTCCCTTTATATTTTGCACTGCTGCTAGTGTTTACTGAACACAATGAGGGCATTGTGTGATTTGGTTTGGGGAGGGTATGCATCTGTCTGTTTGCATCCACTTGCATTTTTACTGCATTTATGTTTGCATGTTTATTGCATTTCCATATGCATTGTTTTCCTTTTCCACTAAAAAATTCAAAAAAATTGAAAAAAATTGAAAAAATTGATAAAAATTACAAAAACAGGTTTTATTTTACATTTTAGGTCGAGTCGGATCGGTTAGATAACAATGATGAAACTGCATATGTGCTTTATTTATAGCCCAAGCCTTGCTTTGCCATTGCCTTTCTTGTACGGTCATTGCATAATCTACGAGTTTGTGATCAACTTTTCTGAACGAATAGACTTGACTTAATATCGGCAACCTACTCAAAATTTCTGAGGTATTAGAGCTTAATAAACTGATGACATTCATGATCAGTTTCATTCTAGGATGAGAATAGTACTCTTTATAAGACATGTAACATCAATTTGCATAAACATGATTTTTGTCTCTTAGTACCTATATGCATTCGGGTTAGTGGCGGTGTCACATGTGGAAAGGCATCATTTTTCTTCTTATTTTACGCTTGAGCCTCTCATTAGCCAAATTGACTTGTTATGACCCAATTGTTAACCACATTTCTATATAGCCTACCCTAGTCGAGCTAGTACGGTTACTATTTTTGGGTACGTGTGTATCTGTCGATCTTGGCATTTCATTTTGTTGTGAAGGGTCTGAGAAGAAGAAGAAAATGGAAGAATGAGAAAAGGAAAGAAGTTGAAGGGGAAAAAAAAAACAGAGAAAAGAATTGAAAAAAAAAAGAAAAAACACGTGAAAAAAAAAAGAAAAAAAAAGAGAAGAGAAAAAAAATGAAAGTGAAGTTGGAAAAAAAAAAAAGAGGAGTAATTCTTGTTTTGGTGCATGAGTATTATGTCAGTTGTGGCATCATTTTGTTTTAAACAGTTGGGTTGTTGAAGCGGGATTTGTTTACTATTGGTTTCATTTTGGTACTAGCTTGGCTCTTACCTCCACATTTCCAAAATGTTTTGCCCCTTCTTACCCCGTTACCTCACTTCACCATATTTGTAAGTCCTTGGCATGTGACTTGGTCCTGTTTGGTTGGAATGCATATTTACGGTTGGTAGAGATAATTATCATGTTAGATTGCATGCATGTTCTTATAGGTTGCAGTTAGGTGAGTGTCTTATTTTCCTTCTTGTCTTACAATGAATAATCTCGCCATGTGCTTTAACGAGTGATGAGTGACCCGTGAGAGTCTAATATATACGAGTCTTACAAGGTTGAAGGTTCAGTATGTTGTTTCATACGTATAACTCGTTTGCAATTGATTTTGTACTTTGGTTCTGGCTACTTGCATTAAATTGGTTTGGGCGTATGAAGCATATTTAGCCCTGAGCTTGTCTTCCGTTCCATTAGTTTTTTATGTCTTTAGTCTTTGCTTGCTTGGGGACAAGCAAGGGTTTGGTTTGGGGAGGTTTGATGCGTGCCTATTTCATACATTTACTTTACTCATTTGCACGCATTCTATACTTATTTAGTAGCGACTGGCTACAATTCTCCCATGTATCGGCTACTTTGGGTTATTTTGTAATTTATGCAGATTTGGACCCAAAAGCGTGTAAACAAGCCAAAACCCGTCCCCGAAGGAGTTGCATACGAGATACTAGTGAAGTTAAGCTCGGGAATGATCGTCTTGGAATGCGTGAAAACGTTAGAAAGCATGATTAAGTGATGATGGACGCTACTGTCTCTAAAGAAAACTCGATCGACAATTGCTTTTAGTCGATCGACTGGCTGCACTTGAAGAAAAAGTCGATCGACTGGTATGAGTGGTCGATCGACAACTTTGCTCTAAGGATTTGGTCGATCGACTATTTTGCATGGTCGATCGACTATTTTGCT
Source organism: Silene latifolia (assembly GCF_048544455.1). Lineage (NCBI taxonomy): Eukaryota > Viridiplantae > Streptophyta > Magnoliopsida > Caryophyllales > Caryophyllaceae > Silene > Silene latifolia. The sequence continues at coordinate 197,048,746 of NC_133538.1, read as the reverse complement.
TATCAGGCCGTGTTGACTTAATTAGTTAATTCTACCCATTAGTCGTTTATTCAATAATTTTCAACTATTTCTATATAAAGCAAAACTGAGAACTTTACTAGGGCATCTTTCACTTTTGCAAAACACAGTTTACACGTTACTTTGCTCTTTCAATTTTCGGATCTAAACTTGTAATTCCTCTCTTTCAATTTCGGTAATTTCAATTGTTCTTCGTTCATCTGCTTTATTCTTATTGCTTATTTCTTCCTTTTTAGTTGCAAGTTTTATGTTCATGTATTATTTACATTTCGTCATCATGTTTAATTCGTTTATTATTATTATTATTATTATTATTATTATTATTATTATTATTATTATTATTATTATTATTATTATTATTATTATTATTATTATTATTATTATTGTTATTATTGTTATTATTATTATTATTATTATTATTATTATTGAATCAGTAAGTTTAATTATGCGTAGCTAAATCCCTTGCTAGGATTTAGGGGATCTGCGGTTTTATGACGATATTATGTTAGGTTATTAGGTCTAGCAGTTTACTCCGTCTGAATTGTTGATCGTAGCATTTGATTGTGGTTTGATTAATTAAGTGCACGTAGTTAATTGACCATCTTGTTAAACCTTGACCTGGATCGAGAGATTGGAAAAGGCAAAGACTTGCTATGAACAATAGAATACTCTAATTAGGGTGAGAGCTACATTAGAGTTCTAGGGTGAATAATGGACCGAGAGGACCGTTTATTGCTGACCGTTGACCCTACCTTAGATCGTTGTAGATCATGGTGAACCGTTCGTCCTAGCTGTTTCCTCTTATTTGAAATCGTTTGTCAATTTATTTACCTTTGTTTACTACCTTAGTTGATAGACAAACCCAATTCAAACCCCCAAACTTGTGACACAGACATACTTGAATTGGCAAATAGAATGCAAATAGCCTCCCTGTAGATACGATTCCGACTACCCTAGCTATATTAGTTAGAGACCAGTTGATTTATTATTGATAGGTTGCGACAGCCGTGTCATACGTCAAAGCACAATAAATATTCACTTGAATGAAAAGCCATTGAAAATATGTGACGAAGGAGAAACAAATTGATCAAAAAGATATCAATCAGTTTATCATGGCCCAAGATTGGATTTTCTTGCAGTTAGAATTTCAATATTCTCAATCGCAAAATTACCTTTGTACCCTTCACATTTTGGCGGTAAAGTAAAACATTCTTGTAAATTTTTCATTTTTTATTTATTTTTAATTATGGTGTTACCGAGTTTCGGTAACACCCAGTAGCGCCCTAGCGCTTTCCTAGGAAAATGAGATGACGACACCAGGTGTTACTCAAATTGAGCAACACCCGGGATATTATTGTAAATTACTTAGGTATTTTGCTTTCCCTCCATTAAAACTATAATTTCAAACTAATTGGAAATAAAGGGCAATTTAGGAACTTAACATTAATTAATTAATTGTAAATATAAATTAATTGTAACAATAATATCCATTGGCAAATAATCTTTAAACTTCACGTTTTTTTTTATGATTGTTCTTGATTCACATTGACAAATTCATCCCATCAATGGACAAAAAGATTGCAAAATTGACGATGAATTCATTGTTTGCTCAATTCTTCTTTTAGAAAGATCAATCTCATACATATATTGGAATTATTAAAGGAGGATGTAGACATGTAGTGTATTAATGGGCCGGAAGATCGATAAGCATAGTTTCATAGCTTTGCCGCAAGATCCATTAAACCTGATATAGTGATGAATCTGATGATACATTGATGACGATGGAGAATAGTTTGTTATGATATGTAATTATATAGATTAATTTTAATTAGTATATTTGATTATTAGAATAAAAGATTATGAATTACGCTCTTACCCTACGATGTTGGCGCAAAACCGAAAACTACTTTACTAATTTTTATATTTTTTTAATTAGAGTGTTACCAAAATTCGGTACACCTGGTGTCGCCCTAGCGGCTAGCACTCCCCTTATAATATTAATAATCATATAACAAAAAAAATAATTAATGTTAGTTCAAAATGGAAGAACTTGCTCTTTCCTCACCTTTGTTACCTTCCTTTAAAAATGCATGGGACTAGTTTTTCCTCCTAGCTACAGATGAATGGGAATTCTGGTTCCCATCAAATAATCCTTCTATTGTCGACTCAATGTCTTCTGGCTGATACTTGATGTACTTCTCCGACTGCCTTCCTGGGGTAAAGTACTGGCCGAACCTTGCCAAGAAAGACCGATAAGCCGGAATCATTACAGCTGAGATAGATACTCGAAGCTCCGATTGAAGCTGCTCATCACTCACTACCCAACAACTTTGTGTCTTATGGATATCATCAAACATCTGGTTAAAACTCTTAAACCTCTCTTTCAAAACTAGCTTCTGGACCTTTCCATTCACCTGCAATCCTTCTTGGTTCAAGCTTTGTAGCACTCGGCTCCACGTCTCTCTTTGGTAGCTTTTATGGTACCCTCTCAAATCGGACGCTCTCTTCCTACGATAAGTGTTCCCGACCAGCTCATGTATCTCCGCAGATTCCTTCATCTTTTGGAGAATGTATCTTCCGTTGTTCATTAAGAATATGAACCTTAACGAGGGGTCTTTATATAGTTGAGACTTGGCCTCGAGATTCTCATCCAAGAGGTTCATGATAGTCATGAGCTCTAAAGCAAATGGCATTTCTTTCAACCCCGTTTCTTTGTCGTTTTCATTATGGTTGTTACTTTCCCCATATTTATATCTTTGTTCGTGTGCTTTCGAGTGTTGTTCGGTGTTGTGATGGAGGGAAAAAACCTGCTCTAGTGTCTCTTTAAAATCACAAGCATACCTCAGGTAGTTCATGGTGTACCGGGTCAAGGGATGGACAGCCCCACTTGGATTCACGTTCTTAGAAACATCGTTCTTGATCGAGTTCTCAAGGTCACAAAATATGCATACAGCGGACTCGCCTAGCCTACGTTTTACCGAGGACAACTCAGATCTCAGCTCATTAGCACATTCATTGGAACACAACTTGTCTAATGCAGACATGAGCTCGGTCAATGTCTCATAAATGTCAAGCACCTTAAAGAGCCTTTCAGCAGAGCGCTTGGTCATTGATATTGCCTCTACAAAGTTGAGGAATAGAATGACCGTAGACCTTATCAGGTTGGAGAACATTGCCTCGCTAATCGAAGGGTGCTCGTCAAAGAAAACAGAGTCACAAAGCCTCTTCTCACCTGGCAAGAGGACCTTAGCAACATACTTGACAACATTGATCCAATTACCAATGTGGCGTTCTAAAGACTCCCATTGCATTTTTTGTACATCATCGGTGCTTACTTTATCTAATCCATGAATGTTCATCGCTTCCTTGAAAGCGTTTCTTCTCGCAATGCTATACACCTGGCAACATTCTGTTTCATACCCGACAGAAATCATTACATTGGCTATGCTCCTCATGTTGACTATGTTCTCCTCGGAAATTCCAGGATAATTGTCTCCCTCCTCTTCTTTGGCTCGTTCTTGGTCCTCTGAACTTGTTGCTCTAGAATGCTTTGATGATTTAGGCGTTTTGGAGGTATGGTTTGTGGCAAACTCCAAAATGATCCGAAGCTCCTCTTCTAAGAAAGACATGGCTCGTTGGACAGCAAGTGTCGTTAAGCTAAGGGACGCGCTTACCTCTTTATTTGAAGCAAATTTGGCTAGGATGTTTGATAATTTTGCCACCCGGCTTACGACATTCAACAAAGAGGTATCTTGTTTGCTATCAACTCCGAATTTTAATGGAGAGTCCCCTCCATCATACTTGTCAATCTCCAACTGGACCATCTTAGAAATTTTCTCTACTGATTGAGGAATATTAGAGAGATTTGAGACATCCTCGACTGATGAAAGGTTTTTAATGAAATCATCTATCTCCTTGAAAACCTCATTTTGAGTTGTCCGGTGTTCTCTAGAATCACCATTTCCTTGAATCTTTCCATGACATTCAGAAACTTTGTTATTGGTGGTAAGATTCCATACCGCATCAATGGAGGAAAAGGTTCTTCGAGGAGGAGGTTGGCGACGATCAACAAGCGCACTAAAGCTAGAGGATTTATTAAGAAGGATGGCCTTTTCTGCCTTAGATAGTCGACGGTCATTAAAACTTATCGACTTGGCCGGAAGAGGATTTTTCTCCATCTTGCGGTCAAGCTAGCTTATTTTAAACTAATATTTTTTTATCAATGAGGGAGGTGATCAATAGATCAAGAGAAAAACAACAAAAGAAAAGTAAGAGAGAAAAAGGGATAATTGAGAAAGAGGAAAGTAAAGAAGCGAAAATGGAGGAATAAGTGTGTATAAGAAGGGTGGCTATTATTGTAGTTTGGAGATAATGGGATCTTATTAACTAAAAGAGAGGTGTGCGTTAATTTTGGAGGGGAGATGGGCAAAGGTGAGCAGAATATGTTTGGTTCAAATAAAAAAGTATGAGGTATGAGTTTGGAATGAGTCAAATCCATATCAAGTGTTGTTTGAGATTTTTAGGGGTTTCATACCCATACCTCAAACCCATGAGATATGGGTTTCGTGTACGCAAGGAGGAGGATGAGTATGAGATTGATACCCATGGGTATCAAATTAGAATGAGTAAAACATGTGAACAAAAATTATGGCATATTGTAAATAAAAATTTTATATACTTATTTGAGCAAAAAAATTATTTTCATGATTTTATAAAATCAAAAATTATTATTTAAAATATACTCCCTCCTATTCTTAATAATCCTCCCCTTTTATGGAGGGCACCAGAATTAAGGGAGAGGAGTATTATATGGTAAAGTATTGTAGTGGGGTAGGAGATTGGAGAGAGGGAAGGTATTGTGTGATTAAAATAAGTATTGTTGTGGGGTAAGGTGATTAAAATAAGTATTGTTGTGGGGTAAGGTGATTAAAAATAAGATAAAGTATGAGTATTGTGGGGTATTGTTGTGGGGTGAGGTGATTAAAATAAGTATAAAATTTTGTCAAATAAGGAAATAGGGAGAGTATTGTGAATAGACGAAAAAAGAAATAGGAAGAGTTATTTAGACTAGGAGGGAGTATTATTTTACATATTTCAACTCCAACCGAGTTTCAAACACATCCCGCTTACAATTGAAACAAACACGGGGTATGAGGAATGGAGTTCCAACCTCATACCACCCAGGTATGATTTCTAATTCCAAACTCATACCCATGCGCGAAACAAACGCCCCCTCACTCTTCGATTGTATAGTTTTACAAGCATTTAGAAGATAAATCACTACTCACTTAATCTTTAGCCCTATTAATTAATTAATCAATTATCCCATTAATTATTAATTAATTAACTAATTGTATTAAGGGGAAAATGAACAGACCAATCGTAATTGCATGAGATTGCTTTATATGCCCAATAAGAGGATTATACATCTGATGTATTACCTCCAATTCTATAATTTTTGAGTTTTATTTTAAAGTTTTTGAGTTTATTCACTTAAAAATTAAGCTCTAAAAAATTACAATAAAACTCAAAAACATTACATATTAGTTTAGTTAAATTTTAGTTTTGACGAAAAAAATATTAAAATCTAACTTATAAACTTTAATATGCTCAAAGAAATATACATATGCTCAAAAACAAATAAAGTTTGAGGCAATAAGCTCAAAAAAATACATATATGCTCAAAAAATAAAAAAGTTGGATGTAGTACATCCGATGTATGTTACTTTTTCTCTTTATATGCCTCATCGATTCATGCCTCATGATATATTATTCTTAAATGCAAAAAAAATAAAAAAAATAAAACTCATCGATTTTATTTGCAACATTACTCCATCCTATAAATAGACTAGCTCTCATTGGTTCACGTATGAATTATATAATATTATAATTACTAGAGTTTTTATCATTCATGCAAGGTATATAAATAGTTTATATTGTTTTCTTAGGTTAGCTTGGGCTTTTTATCTAGGGCAGTGATATTGCCACCGTTACTTTCTTTAATGCCACGAACTTTATGCGTAGTGAGACTTGTTGACTTAGATATTTACCTTAATGATTTCGTGGCATTTGTATTGTTGGTCGTGACAATATGCCGTCCCTTTATTTATTATGTCTTGTAGAGCTAATGATTTTTTGTTGATATTGTCAGGGTAAATACGTTATGCACGCCGACCACTTTGGTGCGCGTAAAAAGGCCAAATTTGATAGAGAGGGAGAATAATATTAATGATGAAGGATAAATGATTATTGAGGATGGTCATGATAGAGATAAAATAAAAACGACAAGATCTTACAAGGTAGAAAAATAAAATAAAAATGATGCCTTATTAGTCTTAATCATTTGCCTATCTTTTTTTATTTATGTGAGAGGTTTTTAAATTAATGCTAAATAATTGATTGGGACGGAGGGGGTAGCTTCTTACCACGTCGACGAGATACGATTTCAAATGCATATTTTAAAATTTTGATATGTATGTCTTCTTTGTAAGGGAGTGTTTAGGTAGTTATTGTTGTTGAGTAAGAGAATGACCTTAGGACTAAGTGAAAACATAGAATTACTCTTACTTTCTTCATCTTAGTTACTCATTTCGTCTCATCATTTGTTATCTCCATTACCCTCACAAAGAATAAAAAAATGTTTCATAGGCTAAAAAAAAAATCAACTCGAGAAAATGATTTAAAAAACCACTACAAGAAATCCTGTTTCGGGCGACTACAATTGGCGTCTGAAATCAGTCGCTAAAACGTTATTGGCGACTGAAACACTTAGTTGCCAAATGGAAATCGGGCGACTGAAGTCAGTCGCTAAAATTAGAGACTGACTAAATAGTCGCCAAATACGCAAATTGGCGACTGACAGTAGTCGCCAAATTGGCGACTGAAAGTCAAGGTAGTCGCCAAAATGGCGACTGAAATCAGTCGCCAAGTTGGCGACTACTGTGGCTTCAGTCGCCAAATTGGCGACTAATTTCAGCCGCCATGTAGTCGCCTTTGGCACTGGCAGGTCAGTAACTTTTGGCTTGGGTACTCTGTTTTGGCGACTGAAAGTAGTCGCCAAAAATACTTTTCAGTCGCCATTTCTACTGTAATTTTGCATGAAAATTCGGTTTTTCCTACTACCCAATCCATTTCATAGCTCGTACCTGCATTTCTATTACTACAACACCAACTTGAGCAAACCAAACTCACAACACAACACAAATGGAACACCAATAACCAAACTCATATATAAAATGAGAATAAACCAAGTTAACAAGTTTACCAACAAATCCTCATCAAACCAAATCCGTCACAAGTCTAACTAACACTACTATGTTCTTGGGTTTTGGGAAAGGGGCACATAAGTCAAGTACATGTAAAAGAAGCACCCGCGCCAAAACCGCCTCCTCCGGATGGATCATTAGGATCTTGCCAATGGGGACGGGGACCGGAGTTGCATGAACTGAAGAAGGCTTCCATCTTGTCAAACTTTGCTTTCATTTTCCGCATTTGTTGATCCCTTTCGGCGTTTTGGCGCCTTTCTTCGGCGTTTTAGCGCCTTTCTTCATCAAGTTGTGCTTGTAAGACACTTACAATTCCCGGCTCATAAGTTTGTTTGGACTTTGAAAAAGTCCTTGCTTTTGGCACCTTGAAGAAAACTCCATGAGCTTCTCCGGTTCCATACACCGAGCCCTTTTTGTACCCCTCAACCAAGTCAAACCAAATATCATTATCGGGCCTATTAGGGGTGTTCTCTTTTTCACGCAAATAAGCATCCTACAAGTCAAACCAAATATCATTAAAGGTTATTTTTACATGAAAAATTTACCTATAATAAATAATGTTATTAAGGGAAATTGATTAATTAAATGAAACTAACATGTAATTCTTTGTCTTTCTCCTTAGTCCAATGCTTATTACCCTTATCATCAACCTTGCTATGCGTGTCTGTAAAGAGCTCGAGAGCCGTCATCTCTACCTTACCTTTTTTCTTCCCCTTCTAAAAACAAACAAGGCATAAATTCATGGTTTTCACGGTTAAATTTTTTTAATAATAATCTAAGGTGTTATGTATACTTACTCCCAAAACACGATCCAAGAAAGAACGAGATCCCCCGTAGTGAGTAGCCTCAATAATGCCTTCTTTCTTTCCTCCTCTTTTGTTGAGTGAACCTCGCTCCGACTTGATCTTAAATTCTGGGGTTGCACGTTTCGTCATTAGACCTTCATATGCGTCACCTAAAATTCCAAATAGTGTTAGAAAAAATAAAATGGTCACGTAAATTTATTATAACTAAATACAAGTAATCAAACTAATAAAATAATACACACCTTTCAAATGCTCGGGCTCCTTTTTCCACCTCATGGTCTTATAGATGAGATCTTTATATCTTTTAGTACAAATAGCATTGTACCTATAATGGACAATATGTTCCAATGCCGACGGCCAATCAAAGGATTTCTATAAAAAGTTTTGATTAGTATAAATTAATAATTGAAACTTAGATATAAATTAACAAATTAAATATATACAAAAACATACCCGAAAGATGTTGAACCATTCTTCATTTTGTTGGGGCGTAGTGTCAGTCCAACAAGTAGAAACATCCCCCATCATCTTCTGTTTCGTACTTTCCGAACAACCACTAACAACCGTTCTACAGTTAAACCTGAAATACAATATGTTAAATACAAGTACGCGTTTATATGAAACAAAGACAAAATATTGTAACTTTAATAGAGTATACGAAATGAACATATGAGTAACATATATCTTAACAAAGACCAGCCGGATCAAGTATCATCTTCCCATCCGTAGTCCACTGAATCTCGGGTCCCTGATCTGATGAGTCATCATTGGTCGATTCCTCGACCGACTGTTGCTCAATCTCCGTCTCCTCTTCCTCTACAGAAGACGTACTACGACGCTGACTACCCCCGCCTCGCTGTCTACCTCGTCTTGCGCGACCTCCTGCCATTTACAATTGCAAAAAAAAAAATTATTAAACAATGTTGTTAGTAAAATAAAAACATAATTGCAATAAAATATAAAATAAAATTAAAAAAATTTACCAATATAACTAACACTAGTCCTCATCATCCTCTTCATCAGTTTCATCCTCATCCTTATTTTAATCCTCCTCCTCATCATCATCATCAACATCATCATCATCATCAACATCATCATCATCATCGTCATCATCATCATCATCATCATCATCATCATCATCATCATCATCATCATCATCATCATCATCATCATCTGAAGAGAATTCAACCGAGGAGGCTAATTTAGAACCCGGTTTTGGACCTTGCACAAGATTGAGGTCTAACATGAATTCCGTCTAAGAAGTCGTGCCTTTTTCCAGCTTGGGACTATTCCTTGGTGAGTTTAGGACATTTTATTGTAGGAACTTGTATCCCAAAGAGTTTCCTATCAAGAGTTACAAAGCTAAACAAAACCGAGTGCAACAAGGACCACGGCTGGAGCATGCTTAGGATTTTGTGCATTATGTCGCTATCAACATTCCTCTTTTGATCAAACATAGCTCAAGGGTCCTTAGAAGAGTTTTTCCAGCATTGCCAAAGTCTTCCAAGTGAGTCCAAGTGTGCATAAATAAGACTTGAGCTAGTAAACAAGGGATTGTTGTACTATTAGTTTACTTTCTATCTTTCATGCTTTATGTCCTTTTCTTTTCTGTTTTCTTGTAAGGCCTTGGCTGCCGTGTTTGTGGTTGTTAGCAGCTCTTTTTGTGGCCATAGGATACAATCTTAGATGAAGGGAGGGGATTGTCTTGCTTGTCCTATAAAAGCAAGCACAACCCTTAGACAAAATCAGATTATTTTTGAATGAAAAAACCCTAAGAAGCAGCCTGCTTTCTTTCTTATTTATCTTTGCTTTGTGCTTGATAAACTCCCTTGCTTAGTTCTAGGAGGTTGGATAAGTCCTTTGCTAAGTGGTTGGACGATTCCTAGGCTTAATTCATTGCTTTGTGTTCGAATTAAGTCATACCTTGAGGTCTAAACAAGCTGAGTTTTCTTTGTTGGTCACTTAAGTATTTTCGTGTCAATCTTGCTCCAAATCTGATAGTTTTAGCTCAAATTGGTATCAGAGATTTGGTTAACAAAACAAAGCCTTTTTTTGTGAGTTCATTATAGCCTAACCACATTAAAAACACAAAAAACAACCATGAGTGAAGAAAGGCTTGCTGGAATTGAAACACACGTTACTCAACTTTCTGAAAAATGTGATTTGTTGCTAGATTCTTTCAATGTTATCATGGCTAATATTCCAACACCACCATCAAGAGGAAGAGGACAACCACCTAGAGGCAGGGGTAGAGGCCGTGGCCTCATGCGAGGAGGAGGACGAGCTCATGGTGGCCGTGAGGAAGAGGAGTTTTCAGATTCAGAGGACTCCATGGCCGAGGCATTTCAAGGAGAGCACAACAAAGACTTAAAGGTAGAGATTCCTGATTTTCATGGTAGTTTAAACCCCGAGGGTTTGTTAGATTGGTTTAGGACCATTGAAAGAGTCTTTGAGTTTAAAGGTTATTCCGATAGAAAAGCTTTTAAAGTGCCAATCTTGAAACTCAAAGGCTATGCTTCCCTTTGGTATGAGAACTTAAAAAATCAGAGAAGAAGGGATGGTAAGGAACCTATTAAGTCTTGGTTAAAACTGAAAAAGAAGCTTAATGAGAAGTTTATACCTAAAGAGTACACTCAAGACATTTTCATTAAGCTCACACAACTTAAACAAGACCAACAACCACTTGAGTCATATCTTAGAGACTTTGAACAACTTACCTTGCAATGTGAACTCAATGAAAAGCTCGAACAAAGAATTGCTAGATTTGTTGAAGGTTTAGATACTAAGATTGCTCATAGGGTTAGAATGCAACAAGTATGGTCTTTTGATGAAGCCTTTAATTTGGCTTTAAGGGTTGAGAAAATGGGTAAAGGGAAGGCTACAACCACCAAACCAACCACCAAAACAACCACCTTTAAACCTCCAACCGGTTTCAAAATTAATGAACCACCTTCTCAAAATAAAACCCCCATACTTGACAAGGGAAAAGCAGCCGAAACCTCACAAAAAAAGACCATGCCACTCAAAAAATGTTACCAATGCCAAGGTTATGGTCACTTTGCCAAAGAATGCCCAACCAAGAGAGCCCTTAGTAGCTTTGAAGTGGTTCATTGGGGTGATGATATCCTTGTGTGTGATGAGGATAAGGAGGGGACAAACCATGAAGAGGATGATGTGGTTATGCCGGATGCGGGTCTTAGCTTGGTTACTTGGAGAGTGATGCATACCCAACCCCAACCCTTGGAAATAACCCAAAGACAACAAATTTTCAGGTCTAGGTGCACCATTAAAGGAAGGGTTTGCAATCTTATCATTGATGGGGGGAGTTGTACCAATGTCGCCTCTAGTACTCTCATTGACAAGCTATCATTGCCTACACAAGACCATCCTAGTCCTTATAAGCTAAGGTGGCTCAACAAAGGGGCTGAAGTGAGGGTTGATAAGCAATGCTTGGTTCCATTTTCCATTGGTAAGAACTATGTTGATGAAGCTCTTTGTGATGTTCTTCCAACGGATGCTTGTCACTTGCTACTTGGGAGACCTTGGGAGTTTGATAGGGACTCGGTTCATCATGGTAAAGACAACGCCTACACCTTCAAATTTGGCTCAAGAAAGGTCATCCTAGCACCTTTACCACCTGTTCTCAAGCATATTCCAACACCTTCCATGCTTGAACCATGAAAGGAAGTGTTACTAATCAATGGGGCAGAAATGTTGCAAGAGTTAAAGGAGGATAGGGATTTGTACGTGCTTATAGCCAAGAGAGTGGTGGGAGAACAAGAGAAGGGGCTGCCTAGTGAGGTCCAACGTCTACTCAAGACCTATGGTGATGTGTTTCCAAGTGAGCTTCCTAGTGGCTTGCCTCCTCTTAGAGGGATTGAACACCAAATTGATTTCATTCCGGGAGCTACTCTACCCAACAAGGCAGCCTATAGAAGTGATCCTAAAGCTACTCAAGAATTGCAACAACAAATTGGAGAGCTTATGAACAAGTGTTTTGTGAGGGAGAGCCTTAGCCCTTGTGCCGTTCCAGCCTTGCTTGTGCCCAAGAAAGATGGGTCATGGAGGATGTGCACCGATAGTAGAGCCATCAACAACATAACAATCAAGTATAGGTTTCCTATACCAAGGCTTGATGACATCCTAGATGAGCTTAGTGGAGCCAAACTGTTTTCAAAGATTGATTTAAGGCAAGGTTATCATCAAGTAAGAATCAAAGAAGGAGATGAGTGGAAAACCGCATTCAAAACAAAGCATGGGTTGTATGAATGGCTTGTCATGCCATTTGGTCTTTCTAATGCACCAAGCACTTTCATGAGGCTTATGAATGAAGTGCTTAGGCCTCACTTGGGCAGCTTTGTTGTTGTATACTTTGATGACACTTGGTGTATAGTCCTAACAAAGAAGAGCACCTCAATCATTTGCAAATATTGTTTGACACCCTTAGGGAGCACAAGTTGTATGGGAAGCTTGAGAAGTGTTCTTTTATGCAAAGTGAAGTCCAATTCTTGGGTTTCATCATTTCTGACCGGGGCGTATTGGTTGATCAAGAGAAGATTAAAGCAATCAAGTCATGGCCTATTCCTAGGAATATCACGGATGTGAGGAGCTTTTATGGGTTAGCATCATTTTATAGGAGGTTTATCAAGGACTTTAGCACTCTCATGGCTCCTATAACTGAATGTATGAAGAAGGGGGAGTTCAAATGGGGAGATAAGGCTAAAACTTCCTTCAACACCATCAAGGAAAAGCTATGTGAGTCTCTTATTCTTGCCTTACCAAATTTTGATAAGTTGTTTGAAGTTGAGTGTGATGCTAGTGGCATTGGCATTGGGACTGTCCTTGTTCAAGAGCACAAGCCAATTGCTTACTTTAGTGAGAAATTGAGTGGTGCCAAGCTTAATTACTCAACTTATGACAAAGAGTTCTATGCCATTGTAAGAGCCTTAACTCATTGGAGCCATTATCTCAAGCCAAGGCCCTTTGTTCTTCATTCGGATCATGAGGCTCTTAAGTACATCAATGGGGAGCATAAGCTCAATCATAGACATGCCAAGTGGGTTGAGTTCTTACAATCATTCAACTTTGCAAGCAAGTACATAGAAGGGAAGGATAACGTGGTTGCGGATGCTCTATCAAGAAGGTTCATTATGTTGAGTTACATGGAACAAAGAGTGCTTGGATTTGAGCACATGAAAGAGTTTTACAAGGAGGATCCAGATTTCAAAGAGGAGTGGGGGTCATTGCAAAATGGACGAGCAAAAGGGGGTCATTACTTGGTCCAAGAGGGGTTCTTATTTCGTGGAAACCATTTGTGTGTGCCAAAGAGTCCCTATAGAAGCTTGTTAGTAAGAGAGGCACACTCCAATGGTCTTGCCGGGCACTTTAGCATCCAAAAGACCTAGGACATACTCCAAGAGCATTTCTATTGGCCTAAGATGCTTGGAGATGTCCAAGACGTCATCAAGAGGTGTGCTCCATGTCAACAATCCAAGTCCTACTTCAAAACAGGCCCCTGTAGTCCTTTACCCATCCCAAATCAGCCATGGGAGGACATTAGCATGGATTTCATAGTTTCTTTGCCAAGAACTCAAAGAGGCAAGGACTCCATCATGGTTGTTGTGGGTAGGTTTAGTAAGATGGCTCACTTCATTGCTTGTAAGAAAACGAAGGATGCATCTAGTGTGGCTGATTTATACTTCAAAGAGGTGGTTAAGCTCCATGGAGTTCCCAAGTCTATTGTCTCGGATAGGGATTCAAAGTTCATGAGCCACTTTTGGAGGTCTTTATGGAAGCTACTCAAGACTAGGCTCTTATTTAGCACCTCCCATCACCCCCAAACTGATGGACAAATGGAGGTGACTAACAAGACTCTAGGGAGGATCCTAAGGTGCACGGTTTCTAAGTCATTGAAGGATTGGGACCTCAAACTAGCTCAAGCCGAGTTTGCCTTCAATAGGGCTCCTTCTACAAGCACGGGCAAGTCTCCATTTGAAGTTGTTTATGGCGCCAACCCCCTCATGCCCACTGATTTGGCACCCATTCAAAGGAAAAAATTCGATTTCGATGCCAAGAAGAGGGTTGAACAAATGCTACAAATCCACGCTCAAGTTAAGAAGCAAATTGAGAAAACAAATGAAGCATACAAAGCAAGGGCCAAGGGTCCTAAGCAAGCCATGAACTTTGAAGTAGGGGATCTTGTTTGGATTAACTTAAGAAAAGAAAGGTTTCCAGCCAAAAGGAAGAACATGCTCATGCCAAGAGCGGATGGTCCATTCGAAGTCCTTGAAAAGATTGGGTCCAATGCCTACAAGATTAACTTGCCCGGAGATTATGAGGTCCATGGCACATTCAATGTTGGAGATTTAAGTCCTTAGTATGAAGAGATTGAAGATGATAATGGCCAGGATTTGAGCGCAAATCCTTTTCAAGAAGGGGAGATTGAAGAGAATTCAACCGAGGAGGCTAATTTAGAACCCGGTTTTGGACCTTGCACAAGACTGAGGTCTAATATGAATTCCGTCTAAGAAGTCATGCCTTTTTCCATCTTGGGACTATTCCTTGGTGAGTTTAGGACATTTTATTGTAGGAACTTGTATCCCAAAGAGTTTCCTATCAAGAGTTACAAAGCTAAACAAAACCGAGTGCAACAAGGACCACGGCTGAAGCATGCTTAGGCTTTTGTGCATTATGTCGCTATCAACATTCCTCTTTTGATCAAACATAGCTCAAGGGCCCTTAGAAGAGTTTTTGCAGCATTGCCAAAGTCTTCCAAGTGAGTCCAAGTGTGCATAAACAAGACTTGAGCTAGTAAACAAGGGATTGTTGTACTATTAGTTTACTTTCTATCTTTCATGATTTATGTCCTTTTCTTTTCTGTTTTCTTGTAAGACCTTGGATGCTGTGTTTGTGGTTGTTAGCAGCTCTTTTTGTGGCCATAGGATACAATCTTAGATGAAGGGAGGGGATTGTCTTGCTTGTCCTATAAAAGCAAGCACAACCCTTAGACAAAATCGGATTATTTTTGAATGAAAAAACCCTAAGAAGCAGCCTGCTTTCTTTCTTATTTATCTTTTCTTTGTGCTTGATAAACTCCCTTGCTTAGTGCTAGGAGGTTGGATAAGTCATTTGCTAAGTACTTGGATGAGTCCTAGGCTTAATTCATTGCTTTGTGTTCGAATTTAGTTATACCTTGAGTCCTAAACAAGCTGAGTTTTCTTTGTTGGTCACTTGAGTATTTTCGTGTCAATCTTGCTCCAAATCCGATAGTTTTAGTTCATCATCATCATTATCATTATCATTATCTACTTCCTCCTCCCACTCCTCCAACTCTACATCTTCTCCATTCTCTTCCTCCTCTTCCTCATCTTCCAACTCTTCACCCTCTTCATTCCCATTCTCGTAACCGAGTTCTTCAATTGGAGATAAAATTGTGCTAGTTGATACTACTTCTTATTGGAAAAAAGAGGTATCTATTTTTGATCTTGCCTTTGTCTTAAAGACTGCCCAACATTGCTTTTGATTTCTATCATTCCTCGTGCATGGATAAGAAGAGAAATACACTTGATGAGCTTGATGTGCGAGTATAAATGGGTCATACTTAGAATATGTTCGAGTATGATTCACTTCTACGAGTTTGGAACGTTCATGTACTCTTGTTCCGACCATAGAATTATCCTTCCATTCAACCTTGAATAAGACAGTCTTATAAGCACGGTCACGCCCATTATAGCACATCTCAAATATTTCCTCTACTATACCATAATAGTCATTGTCATCAAGAGAAGAAATAGTGACACCATAATTGCAACTAGCCTTATTTTACCATAGTTGAATGTATGAAAATTGAATCCATTAACTAGGTATCGATTCCAGGTTCTAACCATTCGTGAAGGACCAGAGGCTAAACTCCTTATCAAATCATCTTCGATATTCAACTCAATAAGATGCTTCTTAAACCACGATGGAAATTGCTCCTCGTGTTTATTCCAAACATCATCCCTGCTCACATTAGGATGCTCTTTCATGAAATCAGTCACAAACTGCATTTCATATGGCTCTAAGATTTCACAATTAGATAGAACGTAAAGGTGAGCACGATTATATTCTTTGTCATCCAAATATCTTGTTCCCCCAATTGTTGAGCAACCTTAATCATCATGAGTTTGAAAAAACTCGGGTAAACTTGCATCAATTTCATCCTCTTTGTCAATGTTCAAGTATTTTGCTTTGGTTTCTATATGTTTTTCAAAGTAAAGCGAGCAAAAATTTTCAATCTCTTCTGTTAAATATGCATTGCATATAGAACCTTCTACCCGAGCTTTGTTGCCAATTTTTTTATTCATGTATTTAAGAAACCTGTAATATAATTGTAGAGCTTAATTAAAAGTTGATAAAGTTAAAAAATTAAAGTGTATAAAAGAATAATAGTTATAATTTCAATAATACTAGTTAACTTTTATTACCTTTCAAATGGATACATCCACCTATATTGGACGGGTCCTCCAACTTTGGCTTCGTAAGGCAAGTGAACCGGTAGATGCTCCATGGAATTAAAAAATGTAGGAGGTAAGATCATCTCAAGTTTACACTATATTTATGGTATTTGCTCTTCGAGACGTATCATGTCATCAACGCATATTGAGGAGGAACATAAATCTCGAAAAAATTGACTAATCTCAACAATTGCATTCCAAACGGTAGTCAGGAGAAGATGTTTCAAAGCAACGGGTAATAATCGTTCCATGAAGACATGACAATCATGGCTTTTCAAGCCTTGCAACTTTAGCTTCTTCATATCAACACATCGTTTAAAATCCAATGCATATCTATTTGGAAACTTCAACTTTCGTAACCACTCACACAATACCTTCCTTTGAGCTTTATCAAGAGTAAAAATGGATTTTGGTTTTGACCCGTCTTTGCGAATGTGCAATTTGGGGCGGTCACAAAATTTCTTTATATCTTTTCTTGCAGCAATAATATCACATGACTTTCCTTCTACATCCATAATCGTATGAATCAGTAGCTCAAAAAAGTTTTTCTCTATGTGCATTACATCCAAGTTGTGCCTAATTAACATTGTTTTCCAATACGGAAGGTCCCAAAAAATGCTTCTTTTAAACCAACCATTTTTTTTCAACTCTTTAAACTCTTCTTTTTTACCATCAACATTAGTTGGAAAATCACATATCAACTCCCATACCTCATCCCCCGGAAGTCGATCCGGAGCATCGTCACGCACCTCTTTACCTTTTAAGAAAGCTTTCTTGTTCCTCCTATGTCCATGTCTTTCCGATAAGAAGTGTCTATGACAATCAAACCAACTTAGTTTCTTGTAATTAGGGAGATAAAATTCTTTACTCTCTTCCATGCAACAAGGACATGCCTTTTGGCCAGCAGTAGACCAACCCGATAACATTCCATAAGCGGGAATATTATTTATTGTCCATAAAAGTGAAGCTCTTAATTGAAAATTTTGCTTTTTGGACACATCATATGTTCCCACACCAACTTCCCACAAATGTTTCAACTCTTCCACCAACGGTTGTAAATAAACATCTAAATTACTTTTTGGATTCTTTGGACCGGGAACAATAAGTGACAGGAAGATAAATTTCTTTTTCAAGCACAACCAAGGTGGTAAGTTGTATGGAGTGACCATTACAGACCAACATGAATAAGGTTTACCAAAATCAGGATAGATCATATCAAAACGCTTCAATTCCTCCCCATCACTCAGATGACACATCTTTCCCGGAGTACGAGGATTTTCTATGTGCCATCTCATTTGTTCGACAATATTTTTTGTTGCATACATTCTTTGAAGTCTTGGAGCGAGTGGAAAGTAAATTAATGGCTGGTTTATTGATATTGGTTTCCTACTCTTTCCACCTCTCTTACAACCCTTGTTACCTTTTTTTCCCCTCAAAAAAATATCTCCCTCCCTTGTCTCATATCTATCTCTTTGACATTTCTTGCACTTGTCAAGGAAAGCATCATCTTTCCAAAAGAGCATACATCCTTCGAGACATGCATCAATCTTTTGACACGGAAGTTGAAGACCTTTAACTACTTTTTTGGTATTGTAGAAACTTCGGGTCATGACATTATTTTCGGGGAGAGCATCCTCAAGCAAAGAAGCAATGGCATCAACGGTATTAAATGACATATTAAACTCACATTTCACGGTTACTACCCTAGAGGCGGCTTGTAACAATGATATTTTGCTCCCTTCATATAATGGTTGTTCAGAAGCTTTTAACATGTCAAAAAAGACCTTTGCTTGTGGATTTGGTGGTTCTTCTTCATTCATTGCAAGATGATCATCACTATTGAAAATATTAGACTCCAAGGCATCAACAACCATATCTCTATATGGGTTCTCATTTTGTTGGATTTGAGGTTTTTCGGGAGAATATGCTTCTCCATGAGAAATCCAATTGTAATAGTTTGGACAAAACCCATTTGCATAAAGATGTTCTTCTACCTCTATGTCATGTAGATATTTCACGTTTTTGCATTTAGTACAAGGACATCTAAGTTTATTTTCTACCAAATCATATTCATCATTTTGTTTAGCAAATTCAATAAATCCACGAACCCCCTTTATAAATCTAGCGGTAGAACGTCTCTTCTTATCTACTCTTTCTTCGTACATCCATCCACGTTCCAATCTCTTCATTTTAATCTAAATAATATATAAACCATAATTTTAACAATAAAACATAGAACCATCTTTAACAATAATTCATACAAACTAATTAACTATACTAATTAACTAAAATTATACTAACTAACTAAAATTATACTAATCAACTAAAATTATACTAATTTATACTAATTATACTAAAATTATACTAATTAACTAAAATTATACTAATTAACTAAAATTATACTAACTATACTAATTTATTACTACCTTTAAGAATACTCCACATCAAACTAATTAAAATAATTTACTACCTTTAAAAAACCAAACTTTATACTAACTTACTATATTAAACATTACTAACATATAATAACTTCCACCTTACTAACATTATACTAATTCACTAAACAATATAACCAATAAACAAAATCAACAACACTAACAAAACTAATATTAATCATAATCAACAACACTACTACGAATATAATCATCACTAACAAAACCCCCAATTTACACAACCCTTAATCCCAATTTCACCAAAACCTAATTAAATTACATTTAAAAACCTAATAATCAACACAAATGTTTATATAAACATATCAAATCATCCTAATACTAATTACAATAACAAAATAATCTAAAATTAAACAAATTAATTGAAATTTAAAACAAAGAAAGAAATTATACCTTCAAATAGCTTAGGATGAATCGAAATAAAGCACCAACTCTTCTTCCCGGCGTCGAAGTGGTCGGTGTGATGGTGGTCGGAGTAGTGGTCGGCTTAGGTGGCCGAATTAGGTGTTGCGGTTGTCGGGTCGGTTTTTGTGTGTTTATGATTTAGTAAAGTAAGAGAGAGGGGAGAAAGAGTCCCGTGTTGTTGTCTATAATAAATGATTGGGCGACTGAATTGGCGACCGACAAAGGGTAGTCGCCAATTTGGCGACTGATTTCAGTCGCCCGTTTTGCAAATCAGTCGCCAACTCCAATAATTGGGAGGAAATTGGTAGTCGCCAAATTAGCGACAGATAGTAGTCACCCGAGTTTTTTTTTTCAGTCGCCAATTTGGCGACTATTTCAGTTAGTCGCCATTTTCAGTCGCTCAAAATAGGAATTCTTGTAGTGAACATTGGCACTAGTAATCTTTTACTGACGGGTCCTAAGGTAATAAAAATTGGAGTAGCTGAAGAAATGAAAAATCTGACATAATAAAAATTGGAGTAGTTGAAGGTGGAGGCTGAAGGCTCGAGCATATCATACCAAAATTCAGTGTAATATCCCAAATATTTTAATGTTTCAATTACTAATTTATTTATTTGATATATTCTAATATTATATTTTGGGTTAAAAAAAAAGAATTTAAAATAAAAATATAAGAGAGCTTTGAAATCGGTTGATCTATTAATAGGGTTTTAACCCTTTGTCATATCTACTAATCTTTTGGTCCCTTCTTTAGCCGCCTAACTTTATTTGCTAATCCATGAATTGTAGTCATCGACTTCTCTGTCATCTTTCCTCTAATTTAATATTCACACCATACTCCATTATAATTATCATCATCATTCAATATCACTTATAACAATCACGGACCATTCTATTCTTGTTATAAACCTATGTCGATTTGTTGGTTTTTCCGTTGCAGCAATCTTCGGTCAATTTAAGGTAACACGATTCTACCGATTCTATTATTATTAATATTGTTCGGGGTTGTTTGGAATATCTGCTAATTGTTTTCTTTTTATTTGAAATTATATGGTGATATTTTATTGGAATTTGATGGTAATTGTTGTTATTATATATGGATTAATTATAATAGTAATAATTACTTTTTTTTATCATTGTTTGTGAGACGGGTTGAGTTCATTTGCGGGTTTGTGAAGACGAAATTAGTGTTAGTGTGACGTTGGGTTTGAAAGCAATTAGAAAATTGCACGCTTAAAGATAAAGGCTATGTGGTGTTCATATTATAATGAATATTTCAGGATGATTGGATTCTTGGGGACGTAAATTAGCTTTACATACATATGGGAATGAGGAGTTAGTGTGTACATTAGTGTTAGTGTGTAATCTTGCTTGATATTTGATCAAAGCGTCGAGACAATGAAATGAACAATATTTTATTCTGGCATCATGTGATAACAAGTTTTCGTATTGTGTTTCATTTGTCGATTCCTTTTACCTTGAACTGTTTTACGATGAGCATTGGAAATTTGGCAACTTTCATTGTACGGAGTATATTTTATGGATTAATTGTATTGTGTTTTTGTTATCGTTTTCTTTGACCATGACTCGTGGGTGAGTAGCTTAAAGTCTTGTACTTTAAGTATTGAGCAGTTCCTTTAATGGAATATTTGACAATATCGATATTAGAATTGAGATGGAAATTGGTTATTGGTATTGAGTTATGAGCTATGGGGACTTTGAGCCGAGTTATGTTTACGGTCCAGAGTGACCATGGTTTTGAAACGGTTTTGTCGTAGATTTAATCGTTATAATTCGTTAATTTGTCGTATTCTTAGTTAGTTAATTTAATTCCCGAGTTATTTAAAATATTTAGACATGGGTTTTGAGTCGGGTTTGTTAAAATGGAAAAGCTGCTATATCGGGAAAGTTTCCATTTAAGAAAACTTTCCATTTTTAAGAAGTTTCTATTTTTAGTAATTTTCTATTTTGGGAACGGGAATAGTTTAAGTAATTGTTTATCATTTATTTATCTTCAGAGGGCGAATTTGTTGTGGAATATTATTGAGCATCTGTCCATTTGACTGCGGTACTGAGGTAGGGAAATACCCTTGACTTATTATTGTTGATGTTGAATTGTGTTGACTTGTTTGTGTTTCATATGACCAAACTGTGAATGCTGACTTGATTCGTGGTTGTTGATTTACGTTATGATTCATATTCTGGAAGGTGATTGACTGAATTGATCGTATTGAGTATGTTATCACAACATTTGGTAACCGGCATGATTTTATGATTGATCAGTTCAATAATATATATATTGTGTTGCATTAATTTCTTTTGAGCATTCATATGCATTGGAGATGGAGGATGTTATGGTGATGTGGTGTGGTGAAGATGATGTTGTGATAAGGCCCAGACGGGTTCTGCAGGACTTGCCCTGGTGTCCTCAGCTACGAGCTGGCAGATCGGCTATGGTCGATATATAGTCTACCGGGGATCGGTATGGCTGGGCGTTCCGGGTTATGAGATATGAGTTGAGATGGAGGTGGAGGTGACGGAGGAGCATGCATATCATATTTTGTTGTTTCATTGTATTCCCTACTCAACCTCGTGGTTGACCCTGTGTATTCGTGAACACCTGTGACGATCCAAATATTGGGGAGCAGACTTGACAGGTTTAAGAGATAGGATGGGAGCTTGATGGGCGTGAGACATTGTATCAGAAGACTTAGTAGCTAGATCATCATTTAGAAGACTTTCACTTTTATTTATGTTAGTTCTTTGTTATTTTGATGTAAAAGAGGTTTTGTAATAATTAAGTTAAAGTAATTATATAATTTGCCTTGGAGTTTAATTTGTTATTCACTACCTCGGGAAACCGAGATGGTAACCGTCCGGTTTATTAGGGAATGTCTTGCTAAAGGCTCCTTCATAAAACGGGGTGTTACAAAGTGGTATCAGAGCGAACGATCCTCAGGCCTAAAAACAAATGAACAAAAATAATGAACATAGGAAGAGTCAAATAAAATGAACCCAGGCTAGTAACTGTTAGGAGCCCCAGGATTGGAATGAGTTAGGGGCCCCCTCAAACCAAGCCACTGACCTTTTCAGTCTAACCTGGTAACCCTTGAGTGATGCAGAGAGTGGGTAGTAACAAATAAAGGATCAGACCTTGCCTATATTATACTAACAGTTTTGCAGGAGCGGAATGAGGTAAGTAATGATGTGATACATGGTTAAAGATGTGCAATGAAAAAAATATGGTTGATAGTGGCATGCTGACTTATTTGAATAATTGAGTGAAATTTTAGTGTATGGATGACATGAGTTGTGAATTATGAATTATATGATGATATGCATGCGGCTTTCTGATCCCTGAACCCTTAGGTAGAGATATAATATAATGATATGTTTAATGAGTTGATGATAGAGGCACCATAAGCTATAGCTATCTAAGAGGTTAGATGTAGGAGGGATATAACCATGATTGAATGGAATGGTTAGTAGAGCCAACCAGGCTATGTTGTTACAGGATGAAGAATCAAGTTAAGTCCTATGTGTAAAGCTAGTAGACCGAAACGAGTGTCGTGTCCGTTGATAATTGTTTTGCTGTTATTCTAAGTGTGTATATACTTCTTGTTGAATGTCTTATTCTTTGCAAGAGTTTACTGTTTTTCTTACTA
Organism: Silene latifolia; assembly: GCF_048544455.1. Lineage (NCBI taxonomy): Eukaryota > Viridiplantae > Streptophyta > Magnoliopsida > Caryophyllales > Caryophyllaceae > Silene > Silene latifolia. The sequence continues at coordinate 197,025,642 of NC_133538.1, read as the reverse complement.
GGCAAATGTGATCGAATTTTGAGATTTATGATTGTTATTATTTTACTAATTGCCTTAGCAATCCATGTCTAGTGGTATGTGGAATGTGTTGCCCTAAGCCATGAATGTTATATAGTTGTGTGTTGAAAATTTCATGCCAATTTTTACGTCTAATTATATACATTTAATTTAGTTATAAGGTTAGTATTCAATAAGTGACACCTTAGTGATTTCTAGGATATATTTTCGTATTTATATAAGTTGTGATTGTTACGATGAGAAACTAATGCATTGTCTATACATACATGATTATTGAGTTATTTAGTTGATTTTATTTTCGGTTTCGCAATCTTTACCGTTTTCTAGATGGCAATTACATGTATATGGTGCAACGTGATTTCTATGCCTCAAATGATATGTAACATGTGTTGGAGGAAGAATGGTTGTGTGATAATGTGAAGTAATTTAAAGGAACCAAAAATTTTAATAAATTCCAGAATGTACCTTGTTTGTACAGGCTGCCATTTAAAATGTGTTCTCTATATGATGGTGAAAATTTTATGTGTGATAACATTCTGATAACGCTTTTAATGCTTTAGCTGCATGCTAATATGAATTATATTTTGAGAGAAATAAATATTTTAGTTGACAAAGGGTCGATTGTTAATGCACAGTTCTGTTTCGACCCATGTTTTTGAAAAAGAAACCATTTAAAACGTGTTTATTGTTTATGCATAATTCCAACTCCACTGTTTAGAATATTCATTCACGTTTTCAAAATGATAAGCCATGTAAAATCTTAACGAGTCGTTATTTAATAGTGATTTTTGCAAGTTGCCCAATTTTCTGTCTAATTGCTGTAAAGTTTTTGTTCCGACCAACTAAGTTGTAAAATTTGTTATAAATAAATTCCTTAAGCTTTGCAATTGATTCTCTTTCCTATGATTAGTTTATTCATTATATTTCCTAAAAACGATAATAGCTCGCAAAATAGCTAAGCGGTTATTTAATTATGAATTTTGAAAGTTGTTGCATGATGTTTGATTGTTGAAATTGTAAGTTATGTGGGTTTCATATAAAAGTTTAATCAATTATGAATTATGTGATGTAACCATGTAATACTCTGATATGAATTCTGTAGCATGAACGGTAGGCATATGATATGAGTATGAACCTTGTTATATGATAATATAATCTTATTTGTTTCGGTGGGTTTTATGTAAAGTAGTCTCAATTATACAAACGCTATTACATTGCTTGAATTTTGCCTAGTGTCTTTCTCTAAACCTGATTTGCAGAAATATGGATTTTACTTCTATGATATGATTACTGATATGAAATATTTTAATTCGTCAAGTATGAACTATGAGTTAGTTGATTGTCTACATTGATGTAAATGTGTTAATTTGGTGTCAAAGCATCCAAGTAATTGCTACCTTGATTTTGTGTAATGCGTAGCATGAAAATTACAAGTGTGTTTTGTTGCTTGAAAAGTCGGATGCTAGTTGCCAGTATAGAGTAATTAGCTTATCAGATTATTTGTGTCTATTGTTTAAGTAATCTTCTTGAACATTGGATGTGGAATTTTATAATGGGGTTACGGGGACGTAACCATGTTTTAAGGAGGATAGGATTGTAAAATCTTGATGGTTTACGATCTGGCTAACTGGGGGTTTGGGCTGGCGGCTGACACAGGCTAAAGGCGGCGCGTGGGAGTGCGTGTGAAGGGACGGTGGTGATGACGGGTTGTTTCTTGGTCAGGTGTTGAGATCGTCACATCTTGGCACCGCTCTTTTAACTTTTTAAACTCTTCTTAGATATTGAGTTGTCATTTATTTTAAAATTTAAGTTCGAGGACGAACTTTATTTTTAAGGTGGGTGGAATGTAATACCACTCAAATTTTCAAATTTGTTTTAATTTCATTGTCGAACTTCGAGGACGAAGTTCCTTTCAAGTGGGGAAGATTGTAATATCCCAAATATTTTAATGTTTCAATTACTAATTTATTTATTTTATATATTCTAATATTATATTTTGGGTTAAAAAAAAAATTTAAAATAAAAATATAAGAGAGCTTTGAAATCGGTTGATCTATTAATAGGGTTTTAACCCTTTGTCATATCTACTAATCTTTTGGTCCCTTCTTTAGCCGCCTAACTTTATTTGCTAATCCATGAATTGTAGTCATCGACTTCTCTGTCATCTTTCCTCTAATTTAATATTCACACCATACTCCATTATAATTATCATCATCATTCAATATCACTTATAACAATCACGGACCATTCTATTCTTGTTATAAACCTATGTCGATTTGTTGGTTTTTCCGTTGCAGCAATCTTCGGTCAATTTGAGGTAACACGATTCTACCGATCCTATTATTATTAATATTGTTCGTGGTTGTTTGGAATATCTGCTAATTGTTTTCTTTTTATTTGAAATTATATGGTGATATTTTATTGGAATTTGATGGTAATTGTTGTTATTATATATGGATTAATTATAATAGTAATAATTACTTTTTTTATCATTGTTTGTGAGACGGGTTGAGTTCATTTGCGGGTTTGTGAAGACAAAATTAGTGTTAGTGTGACGTTGGGTTTGAAAGCAATTAGAAAATTGCATGCTTAAAGATAAAGGCTATGTGGTGTTCATATTATAATGAATATTTCAGGATGATTGGATGCTTGGGGACGTAAATTAGCTTTACATACATATGGGAATGAGGAGTTAGTGCGTACATTAGTGTTAGTGTGTAATCTTGCTTGATATTTGATCAAAGCGTCGAGACAATGAAATGAACAATATTTTATTCTGGCATCATGTGATAACAAGTGTTCGTATTGTGTTTCATTCGTCGATTCCTTTTACCTTGAACTGTTTTACGATGAGCATTGGAAATTTGGCAACTTTCATTGTACGGAGTATATTTTATGGATTAATTGTATTGTGTTTTTGTTATCTTTTTCTTTGACCATGACTCGTGGGTGAGTAGCTTAAAGTCTTGTACTTTAAGTGTTGAGCAGTTCCTTTAATGGAATATTTGACAATATCGATATTAGAATTGAGATGGAAATTGGTTATTGGTATTGAGTTATGAGCTATGGGGACTTTGAGCCGAGTTATGTTTACGGCCCAGAGTGACCATGGTTTTGAAACGGTTTTGTCGTAGATTTAATCGTTATAATTCGTTAATTTGTCGTATTCTTAGTTAGTTAATTTAATTCCCGAGTTATGGTTTTGAGTCGGGTTTGTTAAAATGGAAAAGCTGCTATATCGGGAAAGTTTCCATTTAAGAAAACTTTCCATTTTTAAGAAGTTTCTATTTTTAGTAATTTTCTATTTTGGGAACGGGAATAGTTTAAGTAATTGTTTATCATTTATTTATCTTTCGGAGGGCGAATTTGTTGTGGAATATTATTGAGCATCATCCATTTGATCTGATCTTGAGGTAGGGAAATACACTTGACTTATTATCGTTGATGTTGAATTGTGTTGACTTGTTTGTGTTTCATATGACCAAACTGTGAATGCTGACTTGATTCGTGGTTGTTGATTTACTTTATGATTCATATGCTGGAAGGTGATTGAGTGAATTGATCGTATTGAGTATGTTATCACAACATTTGGTAACCGGCATGATTTTATGATTGATCAGTTCAATAATATATATATTGTGTTGCATTAATTTCTTTTGAGCATTCATATGCATTGGAGATGGAGGATGTTGTGGTGATGTGGTGTGGTGAAGATGATGTTGTGATAAGGCCCGGGCGGGTTCTGCAGACTTGCCCTGGTGTCCTCAACAAGAGAGTGGCGAGATCGGCTACGGTCGATATATAGTCTCACAGGGGATCGGTATGGTTTGGCGTTCCGGTTATGAGATATGAATTGAGATGGAGGTGGAGGTGACGGAGGAGCATGCATATCATATTTTGTTGTTTCATTGTATTCCCTACTCAACCTCGTGGTTGACCCCGTGTATTCGTGAACACCGTGACGATCCAAATATTGGGAGCGGACTTGACAGTTTAAGAGATAGGATGGGAGCTTGATGGGCGTGAGACACTGGATCAGAAGACTTAGTAGCTAGATCATCATTTAGAAGACTTTCACTTTTATTTATGTTAGTTCTTTGTTATTTTGATGTAAAAGAGGTTTTGTAATAATTAAGTTAAAGTAATTATATAATTTGCCTTGGAGTTTAATTTGTTATTCACTACCTCGGGAAATCGAGATGGTAACCGTCCGGTTTATTAGGGAATGTCTTGCTAAAGGCTCCTTCATAAATCGGGGTGTTACATTCAGAACCAAAGACAATAATATAGATTTTAAACCCACTATTTGACACTAATAGAAAGGGGCTCAATCTACATCATAGAAAAATAAATATCCGATGAGTTCCATTTTCACCGATTTTCTTTTTCAAGTGATTAAGATGTTCTTATTCTGTATTTAGCAAATAGAGACGAATAAATTGCACTTAATTGACACTTTTTATTTGCCGTCATATTGATCAAAGATATTTATAGATTTCTGAATTTGTGTCTCAAGTCCATACATAAAGAACTCATATGAGAAAAGATATAATAGGTCTTGGTATAGACGGGTGGGCCGAACAGACGGGTAAAGATCTCTAATAAAATGGGTATGGGGGACAAGGTGGGGTACCCCCATGTGCTTTCCACTTTATGGCAAATGGGTATTTTGTGAGGGAAAATGGTATCCGTCTATATGTATAGACGGATAGTGCCCGTCTATAATGAGAATTTGTGGAAAAGATATTCAGAACTATCTACATAGTATAAAAGCCAAGTTCTTTCTTGGCTTTTGATTGGCTGGTGAGTTTTTACATGCAGGCCCGCCATGTCTCCTATACTACTCCGTATTTTATTACCTTCTCTCCTCATGCAAATTCCTTTTATTTCTATCTTTTATTCCTATTTTAATTGTTTATGTTAAAACATAAGTTAAAATATCACAATTTACATAAATGTTGTACTTAACAATTTTAAGTACTTCAACGGGTTTAATATGTCAAATACCTTTAATATAATTCCAATAAAATACGGTTGTATATTATCTGATATTTAAATCTAATATTTATCAAATATTCGAATCTCCAAATATGGACTATTTATATTGTCACGGTATTGAACACTTAATCACGCTCAATTATATATATATTCATGTATCTAATAATAGCGTCTGCTATTACGACCCGTGTATTTTTTGCACGGGAATAAAACTAGTTTAATTAAAAACTCTCTCTCGAAAAAAATTCTGATTCTTAGACAAATTGTTATATGAGACCGTCTCTTAACATAAGACCAGTCCATATACTAAAGCCCAATATTTAAGAAAAACTCTCCACCAGTATCTAAGAAACCAACTCCCCATCAGTATCTAAGAAACCAACTCCACGCCCCACGTCTATACTCTGCTCTGTACCTCTTCTTCTATGTATGTGTTTGCCCTCTTATTACGTCATCCCAGGATTCCCAGCCATTGACGCCAACAATGCCTAACATTAAACACCGATTATCCTCTTCGCTGACTACCCTTTTCGCATAACTCCTGCACATAAATATTTATCTCAAAGCATGAATTTCTTATTTAAAATATTCAATTTTCAAACTAAAATTGGTAATTATTATCTATAAACTTTAGGTGATGAAAATTAATCAAAATTCTAATCTTGTAACAAAAATAAACTAAATAACAACTTGACTTCTCTTCATAATAATATGAAGTTTTTTAACTAAAATTGGGAGTTTTGAATTTAAAAATTTTAGATGCATTATAAACTAGTAAAAAATTGTGAGTTATGTAATAGAGATTTTTAAGTACAATTCTCAACTTAAAATTAAAAGTTGTCAATATAAATTTATGAGTATTCAAATTAAAACTATTAAGAAATATTGAATTTTCATTTAAAACCCTGGAAACCATAATATTTGATTTGAAACGGAGCAAAAGTGTACGTGGAGTAATTGGCTCAAATAAAAATAAAAAATCCATACTATTTAACATGAACACAATGTTTTTCACCATAAATACACGAGTAATCAAGTTAAAACCATTAGATTTCAAACCTAGTTGTTGATAACCGTCATCGTCATCGCTTGGAAGGGCGCATCTCCAAAGTCGTTAGTCATGACCTTCCCGACTTGCTATTGGAGAACGGGCGAATCATTGCCGTCGACGTTACTAAGTATTGGGGAAAGGGCAAAGGTGGCAGGCACGGTGATCACAGTGGTAATGCCGTGATGGGGCGGAGACTGAGGAAGTGGCAGAGATGGGTTCACAGTGATGAGATCGAAAATTTGATGAAGCTTATTGTGAACGAGATAAAGTGTTCTGGGTTTTACTATGGTTTAGTTTCCCTCTGATTTGTTTTTAATTCTTATTATGGGCTATTTCTCTTATTGGATCCGTCCTATGCTATAGGACGGTCCTATAAGAGAGTTACTGAAATTCTTAACATTGCATAAGAACAAGTTAAATTATAATAACAGAGCATATTATGCAAATATAACTAGAGTATTTTCCATTAGATTACCCATTTTATATATAAAGATGAAAAGAAAAATAACCCAAATATTGCACGGCTCATGCATAAAACTAGTTATTTTAAGTTAAACTAGCTGTTGTAGGGCACGGTGCCCCAATTTGGTGTAATTCTAACCGGAAATAATTCAATAGAAACTAGTTGCCTTTATCGATAAAAAACCAGTTGCATTCCTGATCTAGAAAGATCCAGACAATGGTTCTTTGCAATACAAGATCGTTATTCTATTGTATACTACAAAATCATTTACGGAGTATATATCTCCCAAGCCGACACTTCCATGTTTCTTTTCCATTTAAAGTAGGGAGTTGATCTCTTGTGTGCAAACTCCTCTCCGTGCAATCTCCTCTCCGGCCTGTCAGATTTTTTCTTATTCTTCTTCTTGTTCTAGGATTATTGAGCGTATAACTGAAAGAAAGCTTTTGATGGCGTCTGATATTACCTGTAATTCGTTAGGAAGTGTACAATGAAGATTGATGACATGATAATAAATCATCTACGCTTTAAGGCAAAAGCTGAGCTAAGAGCCTCTTATGGTAAGTTATTGTCAGATGTAGTAGTCTTTGTTACTTCAACTCTTTATATTACTTCACAAACACATGTATGACACTTGACAATAAGAAATGGGTATGACAAAGTACAATACCTTTTCTGACAGACTATCAAGAGCAACCAGCCACCTCTCGCAGAGATCACGAACCCACAAATACTATCCTAAAACCGGTTGTATAGTAGCATTATACAGCCGCCTCAAACTTGTTGAGCTCTTACACAAAATTGTTGAGTTATTTTACAAGTTATTGAGCTATTTTACAAAGTTATTGAGCTTAATCACTATTCTTTTAAGCTCAATAACTTTGTATCAAAGCTCAATAATTTTGTTAGTATAGCTCGATAACTTTATAATAAAGCTCAACTATATTAAATAAGTTATATATACAATCAGTTGTATAATACATTAACTGTCACGGACCATAGATGGATGACGATTACGACTATTGTCATCCACAAGGCCTTCTGTAAGCTGTAAGCAGAACCCATCTGAAAAGAGCGTTCACGTAATGTAGCTGGGACTTTGCAAGTCTACAGAAACTAAAACTATTAAACTAGAACTTAACCTCACTTTCAAGCTGCACTTTGGCTTCTCAATTATATTTAGTAGCTGGTTATATGCTCTACTGACTGCTTAGATGTTGAACTTGCTGGCATATGTGACTTTAAACTTGATGGCACTCAAACATTGCCTTCCACATGTGAATCACCCTGCAATAAATCATATAATCAGCTTCGTCAATAAAAAATGTGCAACAGACTCTTTAGTATTTAATTTTCCTTTTGTGAAAATTGATAATTTTGTGTTTATAAATTTCAATAATTTTTTTAACAAATGAAAATAAACAGACCCCTTCCCTGAATGAAATTAGGGAAAATTCCAATAAAATTGTAAGGATTCAAGAGTACTCAAACAAATAACAGGAACAAGAGTTTATAATAGTGTATTGCTTTTGTCTCGCTTAAAGAACAAACAATATTCTCAGTTAGACTCAAGGGACCATTTAATCATTCTTGCTGGGACTGTTCAGGCTGCTCAGATGCTTCTGCAGAGTTGGGTAGTGGATTATAAACTTAGCTTGCAGAATGCCTATGGCTATTTCAGGAATGCTCCTGCAGCAGGTAGCTGTACTGCTGGGCTTGCCCATTCTAGCATCATTCCTAGTCATAAGGCCATTTGCTCCTTGGCTGCTCAACAACAGCTTGCCATGGTTGTTAACGTGCAAAAGAGGGGTATTCCTTATCCAAGTAGATGTGCACTTTGTCAGGCAAGTGAGGAATCTCATGATCACTTGTTTTTCAACTGTCATATCTCCAAGGATATCTGACAGCTTCTTCTAGCCTGGATGGGTCTTGCAAGGCCTGTTTCTCACCTCCATGAGGAGCTAAACTACGGTAGTAAAGGTCCTAGACAATGGCGTATGGCTTGGTTTGGTGTTACTTTAGCTGCCATGGTTCACCAAATCTGGCTTGAGCGAAATCAAAGAGTTTTCAAAAGGAAAATGCAGGATGTTACACACATGGTCAGGCGAATTAAGTTTTTGGTTGCAGTCCGAATGTTGATGTGGAAAACTAACTGATTTTACTTTGATAAAGGTTAGTATGTGCTCTTAGGTAGTTTAGCTTGTGGAAGGATTTGTTTGTTCTATTCTTTAGTGGATAGACTTTGCAAATATTGTAATTTCTTTCTTAATGAATGAAATGATAATCTTTTGCAAAAAAAAAAAATATTCTCAGTTAGACAGATAAATAGACACAACATTATCTCAAACAGCTAGACTACTGGGAATATCATGTTTTAATTGGGAAAGCCATGGAGTGAAGTTTGCATGAAAAAGTAAAATCAGCAATTAAAAAGATGTAAGCAGTAGGTTTAGCTGAGGATAATCAGTTGATTACTTGATGATTTTTTTTTTTTTGTAAAATAACCCCATAGCGGCCAGCGGGAGTAGCTTCTTGAGTTCTTTCATATAAATTATCTGCAGCAATGTCAACAATACGACGTGGTACAAACGTTGTTGAAAACAAATTTAACAACCAAAGCAAGAAAGTCTCTTGACACAAATACAATATAGTACGTTGTGCATGAACCGCTGATAAGCCCTGAAGTTTGGCGAGGTAAACAAAGCTAAATTGACACGTGCCTACACTCGCCAAGGAAATTTTGAACGACGATGACAATAATGCATCAAAGTCTCCTACAATTTATAGGAGTTTAGACGTACACAACCTTAAACTTGTGTGAGGTTGTTTCCAGATGACCCATAATAAAGATTTGTGGCATAAATAGCATCAAAAGACTGCTACTACATAATCTATAGAAGCATAAGTTGTTTATCGGGTCGTAAATCGTAATGCTTTTTCAATTAAAATCTAGAACCAAAGAATAGGGAGTTAGAGAGAAGATAGATATTCTGTATAAGATAATTAATAAACGGATCAGAGTTCATCCACAAAAAGAAGCAAACCATGAAAGACATATTAGTGCAAAAATGATAACTATTACCCCTGGTTTCTCGTATGTCGCGATGCAGGGAATCATTCCTTGATCCCAAATCAACCAAAACAGCAATTTCCTTGGCTCCTGTAGAAGATTTCAAGAAGTAGTCATCAAGCTCTTTATCTATGCTTGGCAATATCTTCTTTCTTCTCCACACTACTGTAGCCGTATTTAAAATGTCTTTTGCCTGCCCACCACCCTTCATAGCCAAATACTAGAACCTAGAATATCAAAAGTAGTTGTAGGGTTGTTAATCAGCTTTCGTGTCTAAAACAAACACCTTTAGCAAATCCATGGACAGGGATGAGAAGTTCCAACAAGAATTTGAAAAGGAAATTAAAGGGCTATTGAATTTGTTTAAAGCTTCTCACCTGAAACTTTCAGGGAACCATATACTTTATAATGCCGGTGATTTTAGTTGAAATCTCTTAAGCAATTTCCAAAATGTTGAATTTTCTAAGGCCTCCATCATTCAAAACACACTTAGCCTTACTTATCACAAAAGCCTACCAAGATTTATGGTGAAGGACTTCCTTCAGGATTTTGAACTCTCGATGAAGTTGCTTCATGACTGCGGAGGTGACTTCCAATGGATGAAGGAGGTGAGCAATCTAGCACTAATAGATATCACCAGAGATCAGATAACCATCAAACACGAAATAAACGAAATTTGCAGGAGTTGTTTTGACAATTGTGTGTTATTTGAAGGGATTCCCTCCATTCCCATGCATATATTTAAACCCTATTGTTATGCTGATTAGATTGTCGGAAGAACTTCGATTGCCAGAGAACCTATAAACCAGTGAAATGGCATATGTGTTCTGTGGCTTGTCTTCCATGCCCATGCGTGACCAGGCTAAGGCTAACACTATCAAAAGCTGAATCATTCATATATATCATAGACGACATCTTTGATATCTACGGAACACTTGAGGAGCTTACACTTTCAACAGAAACTGCCAATAGATGGGAGAATGCTAGTTTGGACAAATTGCCCGATTAAATTATAATTTGTCTTAGGGACTCTATGACATCACCATTGAGATAAGCAATACAAGCTATGCTAAACATGGATCAAATCCAAAATATCATTTAAATCAAGTGCAATACTCGGATACTTTGGGACCCGCAAAATTACCTTAGAATGCATGAGGAGACCCTCAGACTAGGGCTATTCAAAAAGTGACCCCTCCAGGTGAACCGGACCGAACCGGACCGGCCGGTCCAGACCGAACCGGACCGATTCACTACCGGGTCGATCTTCGGTCCTTAGAAATAGCCACATCCGGTCCACGGTCCAAGCCGGTCTAGAACCGGGAAAACCCGGACCAAGACCGGAGACCGGTTCTAAAGTAAATATGCGAGATGTGTATACTGGAGTCAAGCGTTATCAGTCATCCAAGCGTGTTATTAGTCAACCAATAAGGCATGTTTGCCAGCTGTCATTATTTATACCCTCACGTAGGAAGTTGCTATAACTAATTAGGGTAAATTATCAACAACTCCCTTTTAAAATACATTTTTTAAAATTTACTCCCTTTTAAAAAAAAGTTTAAAAATTACACCCAGCATAATGCAAAAATTTAAAAATTGCTCCCAAACCCCTATTTTTACATTTTTATGACAAAAATGCCCTTAAGTTGTTATTCTCATATGACGAATATGATGGTGGATTTTGGGCGGAGGATTGTGGTGGTTAACCATGGAGTCATTAGGTGGTAGAAAGGTGGATAGAGTTGTAATGGAGGTCGATAAACATATGAGAAATAAAAAAATGAGGGGCATTTTTGTCATAAAAATGCAAAAATATGGGTTAGTGAGCAATTTTTAAATTTTTGCAATACTTTGGGTGTAATTTTTAAACTTTTTTTTTTAAAAGGGAGTAAGTTTTAAAATGTGTATTTTAAAAGGGAGTTATTGATAATTTACTCTAATTAAAATCACAACTTTATTTCCGTTATTAAGACGATTGATATTTTCATAGATTAGGGTTTATGTTTGCTTTTCTATAAATTTATTGAATCCTGCCTCTTTTCTCTATTATTTCTTTGTGCATCGTGTTATCTGAGTCTCTAAACTAAGTAATGCAACACCATCTTCACCACAACTTAGCAGAATAATAGGTATTTTTCTTCGTCTACATTAATAGCCATATTCTCGATTTTTTTCTGCTATTTTCGAAATAAACTCATAAACATATGAGAAATAAAAAAAATGAGGGGCATTTTTGTCATAAAAATGCAAAAATATGGGTTAGTGAGCAATTTTTAAATTTTTGCAATACTTTGGGTGTAATTTTTAAACTTTTTTTTTAAACGGGAGTAAGTTTTAAAATGTGTATTTTAAAAGGGAATTATTGATAATTTACTCTAATTAAAATCACAACTTTATTTCCGTTATTAAGGCGATTGATATTTTTATAGATTAGGGTTTATGTTTGCCTTTCTATAAATTTATTGAATCCTGCCTCTTTTCTCTATTATTTCTTTGTGCATCGTGTTATCTGAGTCTCTAAACTAAGTAATGCAACACCATCTTCACCACAACTTAGAAGAATAATAGGTATTTTTCTTCGTCTACATTAATAGCCATATTCTCGATTTTTTTCTGCTATTTTCGAAATAAACTCTTTCTTATTGGTCCTGTTTTTCAAATTAATATTCTTATTTTTTTTTAATTAAATATTCTTGTTGGGGCTGGTGTCCTCCACAGTTAGTGCAATGACATATAAATCTCTAAAAGGATCAAATGGTATACTTTTGTATTATTATCAGTTGGTCCACGTTTATCAATAACGGTTGGCTTGCTAGATAAGTTTGACGTTATTGTCATACAGATGGCCGTGATCAACTGGTCCCTAAAAGTCACACCTATAGGATACGTTTGAGAGATGTGACGGTATGAAAATACAGTCATGTTGATGCCTAATATGACTAAGCGGTTAGTCAGAGTTATTGACTAATAATTAGTCAAACGCGATGTTGAGATATTTATTTAATACGGATTAAATAATACTGTCTAAGGTGAATTAAGCGGTTAATTCGTAAATTGAATATAAACGGTTATATTTAATTAATGTATATTGAATTGATTAATTATACAATATTGTCATTGTCGGACAAATAATAATATGTCGACTGATTCATGTTACTAGTCGATATTTTAATATCCGATATAGGATGATGATTTATAATTAAAACCCGTCATATACATTTTAGCAAAACGAGTCGGACCACGACTTAAATAAGGAGAAAGTGGAAAGCCCACTCCCCCTTGAGCTCACGGTTGGCTGAGAAGAACAAAAGGAGAGTCCTTCTCTCCTTTTGACCTAATCATTTTTCATTTGAAGAAAAATTAGGGTTTTGGAGTATTTTTCTCTGAAATTCTAGATCTCACATCAAAAACCTCACAAAAGCTCTCTCAATATTGAAGGCAATCAAAGAGCAATTTCTAGCACAAGGGGCATAGTCTCAGACGATCTTGGGTGCAACAATTAGGAGGAAATCTACGTTGATTTCTGTTCTTAGGCCGATTTTCATAGGACCCGAGGTTGATTCTTATTCTTTTATCGTTTCTCTTGTTTTTTTTCGTTTATGACAATTAATCACATGGTAAATTACGTTATAGTCCTTAATTTTAAGGGGTTTTATACGGATATTACCCTTCAAGTGGTATCAGAGCGAGGCCACGTATATTTTTCATTGTGATTTTCATAAAACGATTTGAATCGATATTTTTTTGTCTTGAAAACCGTGCCATGTATGCTCACGGCTGATCAGTCGATCGAGGACTTTAGTGTCTCGATCGATTGGTTTTATTTTTCGATTTTTTCTTTGCATATTGTTATTTTAAACGATAATTATAGCAATATGTTAAGGTTTTGTCAATTGTAGATTTAATTTTATACGAATTAGGTCTAAATTACAATTGGTTTTTGTTTTGACAAATCGATTTCAACGAGGGTTTTTTTGTTTCGTTTTTTTTAAAACCCTAACTGTTTGATCGAGAAGTCCTCGTACTCGATCGAACAACGTTGCTAATAAAAGTACTCGATCGACCTCGAGTTCAGTCGATCGAGCACTTTCTGTTTGGCAAACCACTCGATCGACTGGCAGTATCAGTCGATCGAGCCCTTTTTTGTTCTGGCCACGCTGAAAAGAAAAAAAAAAAATTTTTTTGTGTTTTATTTTTTCTCGGCCTAATATGTACATAATAGGGATTTTGTGCACTCGCTTGATTGTGAAACGGTTCACACACGTACCATTTAGTTATTTTAAAGCGGTTTAAAGTAACGGATTGTAATGAATTAAAATTAAGTTGATAAAAGCGGTTTTGTCATATAATTTTAAGCGTTAATAGGTGGTTTGGATAAATTTAACATAATTACGGAATTATGTCACGAGTAAATTTTTGTTTTAGTTGATTCATCTTTTATTTATCGTTACTTTTGAATGCCATGAATGTTTTTATTACGTATTTAATTTTACAAACGGTTGTAACTTAGTGTGGCCTTAGTGGAACGTGTTACCGTAATGATGGAACACGGTCTTGGTTGTATTTTGAGATCTCGCATCTCCGTTTTGATTTTTCATTGCAATTACAGTTTTAATTTAGAATGTAAATAGGTTTATATTTTGTAAATTTTAAATTGTAATTTTGAGAAGACCAAAGATGGAGATCGGATGCTCACTCCCGCTGCATGGATCAAGATGGAACATCAAGACAAGCTTCGCGGGTCCAACGGTGGATTCCAAAGTTGTATTATGTTTTTTTTGCTAGGATAGGCCACACTAGGACTTTTATTTACGTTTTGCATTTTTTATGTTTTTCATCGTAACGATAGTTTGCATCATATTCCGCCTAAAACCAAACCACCTAATATTCGCATGAAAACTGACTCATATAGAGGTTACACGTTAGTTTTCTATGACATACAGATGTCACACGGAATTAATAAGCCATCACCTAAGTTAATTCATTCACGTAATGCTAGACTTTCGTTCACTTTAAATGAATTAAAACTAAGTTGATGGGATCTTCCTCGTATAACCAAAAAATTGAGAACAGTCTTTATAGGTCAAACTCTAATGAATCCCTTCTTCGTCGGTAGGCATAAAATGAGCCCTTCTACGTCGGGTAAGTTGGAACTGATTGACCTATTTTATCTCAACACTATTGTCACTCGTACGATCCTGTGATTATTTGTAGACTACAGATAGGATTTACGAAAATCTATCGACTGAGAGTTGTAACGGCTAATAACAAAATGGCTGGCCGTATGAACGACCCAATGCCAAGTGCCACATTGGACCGTGAGTCCTGGCTTCGGATCTTCATGAATCAGATGAATCAGTCTACTCGACTGAAGAATGATGGATCAAACTTCGCGGACTGGGAGGCGGCATTACGGAATATCGCTATCGGCGACGGGAAGCTCAAATATCGATAGAGCCCATCCCGCCAAACCCGGGCCCCACGGTGGAGAGCTAACGAGATCGCCACGTATAGCGATTTTGTCATGGAAGCGGGTGCGATAAAAAACGTACTCATTTTTGCAATGGAATCCAATTTGCAGAAACGCTTCATAGCCCAAGGTGCAAACAAGATTTTCACCACGCTCACTAAGGAATTCTCGAAAGCACCGAGAATCGTGACCTATGAGCATACCTGTCACTTCTTTGAGGCGAAACTCCAGAAGGGCCAACCGGTTAGCCCACACATTCTCAGCATGATTGAGAATGTCGAGAAACTGGAGGCACTTGATTGTAAGATCAGTGAGAACATCATGATTGACCGCATGCTTCACTCACTCCACGATGGTTTTGCACTCTTTAGAGCCAATTACTATATGAATGATTTGAAGAAAAGTCCTCATGCACTACACTCCCTTCTCGTACAGACCGAGAAGGACATGAAGTTTAGTGGGAGCCTGAAACAGAATGTTCTCGTTGTGTCAAACAAGGGCAAGGGTAAGGGCAAAGCTCAGACAGACCTAGCAGTAGGTAAACCGAAGTTTAAGAAGTCGGGATCGGGTAAGAGTGGGCCTGGTGAGTCGAGCACCTCACTAGGCGCGACAAAGAGCAAGACCGGTAACATGGAATGCCATCATTGCCACAAGATTGGGCATTGGAGGCGTACATGTCCTGTATACCATGAGGACATAAAAGCAGGTCGCGTTACTCCTGTTGGTATGGCTACTTCTTCTTCTTTTATTCATATGATTGAGATTAACCACGCAAGTTACGGAACTTGGGTACTAGATACTTGGTTGTGGTTCTCATCTGTGCAATCATGTGCGGGGGCTCAAAACATCGAACCCCTCGTAAAGGGTGAGGTGGACTGCGTGTCGGGAATGGAGCACGAGTGGCCCGTCTCAAGGGGAACATATGTGATCCGCTTCCTAGCGGATTTGAGTTATTTTTATATAATCGCTATTATGTACCAGTCTATCCAAAAACATTATTTCGGTTTGCGCTTGACAAACTTGGTTTTTCATTTGTAATAGAGAATAATAGCTGCATTTTCTCATTACACGATATGATTTATGGCAAGGCGGTCTCCATGAATGGAATTTATGTTTTAGATCAGACCACCGAAATATTGCACGTAATGAATAAAAAGTTAAAGGTTGGTGACAAAGATCAAACTTATCTATGGCACTGCCGTATGGGACACATTAATGAGAAACGCGTTAAAAACACTCATAAAGAATGGAGCTATCTCGGCCTTTGATTTTCAATCATTTGGCACGTGTGAATCATGTCTCATTGGTAAGATGACTCGAATTTCCTTCAAAGGTGTTGGAATGCGCGCTGCTGACCTATTAGGACTCATATATACGGATGTGTGTGGACCTATGTCAATCACCGCACGAAAAGGCTATAGGTATTTTATCACTTTCACGGACGATTTAAGTAGATATGGCTATGTCTACTTAATGAAGCATAAAAGTGAGTCCTTTGAGAAATTCAAAGAATACCGAGAATCGGGTGCACGAGAACCAACTGGGTAGAAATATTAAAACACTACGATCAGACCGTGGTGGCGAGTATCTTTCACACGAGTTTGATCAACACCTTAAGGACTGTGGGATTGCCTTACAGTTAACTCCACCTAGAACACCTCAGTTGAATGGTGTGTCCGAACGGAGAAATCGAACACTACTTGATATGGTTCGATCCATGATGAGTCACACCGTATTGCCTGATTCATTATGGGGTTATGCTCTTCTGTCAGCTGCTCTAATACTTAACCGAAGTCTGTCTAAAGCTGTTGACAAGACACCATATGAACTATGGAAGGGAACGGTCCCCAACTTGTCCTTTATACGGGTTTGGGGCTGCGAGGCTTATGTCAAGTGGAGACACGAGGATAAGCTCGGCCCGCGATTGGTCAAGACATACTTTATAGGTTATCCTAAAGGAACATTTGGTCATTACTTCTATTCACCAACCGAACAACGTGTATTTGTTGCGGCTAATGCGACGTTCTTAGAGAAGGAGTTTCTCGAGAACGCGAAGAGTAATAGAACCTTCGAGCTGTCGGAGATTCCAGAACCAAATGCCGAGCAACCATTGGAGGAACCAGTTCCTTCAATCCCTACTATGATTAGTATTCCTGAGGAACCTAGGAGGTCGGGAAGAGTCTCTATTCCTCCGGACAGATACATAGGTATGGTCGAGGAACATGACATAGATGACATTCTGCTCTTAACGAGTAGTGAACCCGCAACCTATCAAGGTGCCATGACTAGTTTCGACTCAAATCTATGGCTTGAGGCCATGCAATCCGAGATGGACACCATGTATGAGAACAACGTATGGGATCTTGTTGACTTGCCTGCTAAGGTTCGTCCCCTTCAATGCAAATGGCTTTACAAGATAAAGCCTTCTGTGGAAGGTCAACAAGATATCTATAAAGCACGATTAGTTGCTAAAGGTTTCACCCAAGTGCCAGGTTTCCACTATGATGAAATTTTTGCACCCGTAGTCATGCTGCGTTCCATTCGGATTATCTTAGCGATTGCCGCTTTTCATGACTATGAAATTTGGCAGATGGATGTGAAAACCGCCTTCTTAAACGGTTATTTGGAGGAAGAGTTGTACATGGTACAACCCGAAGGTTTCATCGATCCTAAACATCCTAAGAAAGTATGCAAGCTTAAGCGTTCCATTTATGGACTTAAGCAAGCTTCTCGGAGTTGGAATCATCGTTTCGACCAAGTGATAAAAGAGAATGGATTTACTCGATCGGTCGAGGAACCATGTCTATATATCAAGTCGAGTGGGAGCAAGATTGTCTTCCAAATATTGTATGTTGATGACATACTCCTGATTGGGAATGACATACCTCTCTTAACTTCGGTAAAAGTATGGTTGAAGAACCATTTCCAGATGAAAGATCTGGGTGAGGCTCAAAGAATTTTGGGCATCCGTATCTATCGAGATAGATCACGTCGGATGTTATCTCTCGTCGAGTCTTATATAGACAAGATTCTAGAGAGATTCAAAGATGACTAACTCCAAAAGGGTTTCTTCCCATGGCTCCAGGGTGCATTTGAGCAAGTCTCGTGCACCAAAGACACCGGAAGAGATAGAGCGCATGACCGGATTCCTTATGCTTCGGCAATAGGATCAATCATGTATGCCATGATATGCACACGTCCGGACGTGGCATATGCATTGAGTATGACAAGTCGATTCCAACAAAGATCCGGGTGAATCACATTGGATGGTCATCAAGAATATTCTTAAGTACCTACGGAGGACTAAAGATTGGGCATTGACTTATGGAGGCGATCAAAAGCTATGCGCAACCGGTTCGCAGCGGATGCTAGCTTCCAAACGGATCGAGATGACTCGAAATCTCGGTCCGGATTCGTTTTTACTCTTAATGGCGCTGCGATCACCGGAAGAGTTCCAAACAAAGTGTTACAAAGATTCTACGACTAAGTCCGAGTACTATGCCGCGTCTGAAGCTGCAAAGGAAGCGATATGGATGCGTCAATTCCTACAAGGACTATCTGTAGTGCCTAGTTCGAATGACCCGATCACCATCTATTGCGACAATAGAGGTGCCATCTTCCAAGCTAAGGAGCCTAAGTCTAGCAACAAGTCTAGACACGTACAACGGAAAGCTCATCTAATCCGAGATTACGTGGAGCAAAAGGAGGTAGTGATAGAAAAGATTGCTACAGATGATAATATAGCAGATCCTCTCACTAAACCATTACGACAAGATAAGCATGAAGGGCATGTTATTTCCATGGGAATTAAACGTGTTCCTGAGTTGTAGTACTCTTTTATGGATTAGATTCTTTTTCTCGTGTACTCTATACGACATCATCGTTTTGATATTTATATATTTTGTTTTTCATGTGGAGTTGTACGACTATCTTGAACACCACAAAGTGAACTGAACAAACATTATATTTTTGGTCCTTAATTGCCCAAGTGAGCTGATAACTCTGGCAATTATTTTGTGACGCTGGTTGATGGTGGGTTCAATGAGCCATAAGTCAAACGGTTGACTGACCAATCACAGAGGCGAGTTATACGGATATCTCGTAGGACACAATTGTGACAACGACGTGGAGTCCTTAATGTTTTATAACATTCGGTGCCAGGTCGTGGATAGGACCTCCATGGTGATCCTAAGAGTCGATTCTTTTGACTATCGACTGTCTCTTGAGACTAAGGCAGATTTTGGGTGACTTTGGTTTCTTTCTCACGGTCTTCCGCAACAGGGGGCCAAGTAGATTTTTTCTGGGTCATTTCATACTGTGCTTAAATCGGCAGGAGTCGGGTTGAAGGAAATATTCAGGCCTTTATCAGGTACTCGATATTTCTGAGGGCCACTCGAGGAGCTGTAATTGAAATGCATGGCCATGCTCGAATACGGATTCGTTTTATCAGTTAAGTTACTCTCTAGTCGGGGAAACCACTCTTGATACAGATCGATTGTAAAATACGACCTTTGCGGATACAGATCTGCAAATTGTTTTACATTGAGTGGGAGAAATTTTAAATGGATATGAGAATCGGTTATCGCACATACACTTGTACGGACAAGTGGGAGTTTGTTGGAGCCGGTCCTCCAGTTAGTGCGGATAACGTTATTGCACGTACAAGTGGGAGCTTGTTGGGGCTGGTGTCCTCCACAGTTAGTGCAATGACATATAAATCTCTAAAAGGATCAAAGGGTATACTTTTGTATTATTATCAGTTGGTCCACGTTTATCAATAACGATTGGATTGCTAGATAAGTTTGACGTTATTGTCATACAGATGGCGGTGATCAACTGGTCCCTAAAAGTCACACCTATAGGATACGTTTGAGAGATGTGACGGTATGAAAATTGAAGGAAAGGTAGATCTTTATACCTAACAACATACTCATATATGTATAAATTTAATTTGTCATAAAATTAACTAATGATCTTATGCATGCAAACATTAAAACAAAGTAAGGAAGAAACATTATTCTTACATTGCAATATCGGTATATAAGGGCACAAAAGAGTTCTCCTTCTCTTTTGTTCTTGAGCTATCCCTTAATGGAAGAACAAAAACCCAAGACCCAAGTGTAGGATCTCTCCCAAGGCTTTATACCCAAAGCTTTCTCTTAATTAAAACCAATATTATGAAGACTAGATAATATTAATTTTGTAAGAAAATTGAACCAAAAATTTGGTCTCCTTATGCATCCAAGTGCACGTTTTGGAGAAGAGCAGAGCGAGAAGTATTTGTGCTTACTTTAACACTTATATGCAGCATCTTTTTATGAATGAATCATGACATGAATTATCACTTTGGACATATAAGTCAAGGTGGGGCAAAGAGAAGAAGAAAAGCCACACCTTAAACTTTCACAAAGCGTGTAAAGAAGAGGAAAGGCCAAGGCTCTTTGTCTTCAAAATTTCGGCATTTTGATAATATGGATCCATATTATTTTTTTGTCAATTTGTCAATATGTTACATGTCATATGTCACATAAAATTGCTATGTATTTTTAACACATTTAAAAATCAACGTATTAATAAAAATACGTCATATACAAAAATTGACTTAGTAATTCATAATTACTTGTACCAAAATATTTTACCAGTTATAAATCACAACAAATTGTATTTATAACAATTCATTCAATTTCAATTGTTTCCTTAAACAATAATTTCATCTGAGTAAAGATACAATTCAATTACTCAGACCGTATCTCATTTAAATGAGACACGTAAATTTTACTTCCAAAATCGTCCGTCAATTTTCAAGTAATTTAATTAACTCGCAACATTATACGATTAATTAAATAATCAATTAAGAGTGTTGCCCTATAGGTATGACCTAGGGGATCAACCGATCACCACCGTCGCACGACAATAATGTCAAACTCTAGTCACCAATCATTACCGATATGTGTGGACCAAATGACAAGAAAAATACTTCCCAATTGTATTCTTTAAAATGAGATTTAATAATGATATTTAAATCATATGATCGCACTGTTGTTGAGGACACATTTCCCAACAATCTCCCACTTGTCCTCGACAAGTGTGCGTCACCAATTCTCTTGTCCTATTACTATCTCCCACTCAATGCAAGGTGTCTTTCGGGTCGTACTTGCAAGTGATCATATCGTGAGTGGTTTCCTCGATCTGGAGAATAACTGATTGACCGGATTTATCCACCATGGATACATTCCGAGCGTGGCCACGCATTTCCAGTTCATTACTCCTCGAGTGGCCCTGAGATATTGTTATAACCCTGATAAAGGGGTGGACAATTCCTATCGCACTCATTCCCTTCGACTAGCCACAGCCATCATAACCCAAAATATGCCCATTTGACCCCATTTACGAAGGTCGTAGTAACACAAATCAAAGTTAATCTGAAACTGTGCCATCTTAGGTGAATAGCCTTTAGTCAAAAGAATCGACTCATTTGAATACTATAGCAGCTCTCGCCACGACCAGGCTATATAAATTTGCCAGAACTCTATAAGCGGTCATTAGGCCCGACAAAATATTCCTAACAGTCTGCCTATGTGATCGACTAGTCATCTCACATGACTCTATGGCACTTGAACTTGCCATCAATCACATCACACTCTAGTCACTTCGAGATGTCACCTCATACAAGTGACTATGGGCGAATACAATGTTAATCCGTGTTCACTTTAACGGGGTTCAATTGTCATTACAACCCGTTTGGATGTAACAAAGTATAAAAGGAGTTTTTAAAGAAAAACTCGAACGACAAATGTGATTATCACATATGAATAGTCAATGCCTGATTACTATTTCATGTTCTATAATCTTATTTGATTTTGTACGTAGTTGTTCATTTCAACTCAATTGAAATGACATGACTCATCATGTTTAGCCTTTGAGAAGGCTTTGGTTAGTAGGTTTTATCAACTTCTTGTACCTTACTCAACCTTACTACATACTCGTTTTCCTTTGTAATGTATACATTTGCATTACAAAACTTTCTGAGTACGTGTCGAGATCCAATCAAGACATAGGCCCTCTAGCTTTAGAATAGCTCCCACTTTTTTTCACAATTAATGCGGGACTTATCCTTCTTGCACATCTCATGATTGCAAGTGTACTCAATTTCCGTTATAAATATTTCTCATTGTTCTTTATTGCCTAGAACGATTCTAGAAAATCTACTTCTTAATTATCATAGCCATAATGGTCTCTTAACCACCCTAATGTGTTTTGATTATGGTTTTGTCGAAACCATGCGCAATCTCAATTGTCAATTGTCACTTGTGTAACACCCTTACACAAAATTGCATCATAAACACTTTGCTTTACTTCCTTAATACTTCTGCAAGCACTTAAGGGTAATCTGGATGGCTTACTTGATAAAGATTACTTAAATTCGATTTTGAAAACAATTCATCATACTCAAAGTATATGAAGTGTTATACATCATTACTCATTTAATTGATCCGGCAGCGGAAGCAAATGGAATCAATCAAATATGTTCAATTTAATTGAACTAGTCATGAATCTTATCAACATAAGACTTCTTATTGACGTTAATATCATGTAGATTTATCTTCATAAATCTCGATATTAAAGATGTATTATATTACTCCAAAAGTCTTAAATCATTCTCAATGATCAATATGTCATCCACATATCGGACTAAATAAAATTTCCGTAACTCCCACTAAACTCCATGTATAAAAACAACTTCTCGTCTTATCGAGAAAAGTTTCATAACATGATAAAAAAATATTGATTCTAACTCATTGATGTCCTACTTAAGACCCTCTCTTAAGTCTCACATTATCTTAGGATTGCAAGAATCTATAAAACTCATGACATGTATTGAATACATTCCTTCTATTGAAGAAGTGGGTTTTAGATTCACTTGATGTGTTCATATCTTCATAATGAAACACAATCCCTAAGAAGATCCAAATAGACTTAAGCATTTCAATTAGTGCAAAACCTTTTGCAACCAATCTTGTTTTGAAATCTCTATTCATTAGTGCAAAACCCTTTGTCACTAATCAAGCCCTTTTGTTTCGGATTTTCATGGCTCCAAGCCTTGTATTGAGTTG
Organism: Silene latifolia; assembly: GCF_048544455.1. Lineage (NCBI taxonomy): Eukaryota > Viridiplantae > Streptophyta > Magnoliopsida > Caryophyllales > Caryophyllaceae > Silene > Silene latifolia. The sequence continues at coordinate 197,002,461 of NC_133538.1, read as the reverse complement.
TGACTTAAACACTCTTATGTAAGTCATATGTTCATTACTTTCTAGAAGTAATCAACTTGAATCAAACAATTTCTTTTGTAAGTTATAAGCTCTTTACTTTCTTAAAAGTAGCTTGAATTCATCATCTTTAACAAGTGACGAATTTAACCTCCTAGGTTTTAAAGAAACAACGTCTTACACAACACGTCTCATGTAGCCAAGAAAGACCTGTTTCTTGCGACATAACATTCTTTGTGGCTCTTGAATAATTTTCTCCCACTCTGTCTTCTAGAAATAAACTTGTATTTTTAGAAAGACAGTTTCACGAGCCACAAACCTGGTGTACTCGTGATTATAATAAGGAAAAATGAGCATTTGTTTCTTGTGAAAACTTACAAACATGGTACCCTTACCATTTCATATCTCATATGATTCTATTTAGTGGAATAATAATTTAGACAAAAATGATAAAATCCCCAAAAGGATCAAGTAACTCAAAGTAACTTGATTGAAGTCCAAACCATATCGAATAGCGTTTGATTTCTTATCCAACCACACATTACTCCATAATGCGTGCTAAGAGAGATTAACTTGTGATACTATATCACATTTCCTTTGGCTTATATCAAAGTCTTCACTTTGATAATCCCATCACGACTAAATCGTGATTCCTTGAACTCTTTGAACTTCTTCAAAAGATTTCTCTATTTACCTCATCAACTTAAATCGATGGTAAAAGAAAATGATCAACCTATTTTGGATCAATGATTTACAACCTCGATCTCCTTTTTAACCAAAAGGCACGAGTCATCTTGCATTGAATACAAGATACGCATATACCATTAACAATCTAATGGTTTCAAGAGTACTCGATAACTCTTTGCGTTCATCATTCCAAAATTTAAGGTTTAATCTTGGGTTACCAATTTGAGTCTTGCATCATCTTCATGATATATTATTCTAGTTTGGTTTAGAATATAATCACCTTGATAATGGGCTAGCCATACATCAAATCGTGGTGTATAGGGTCACAAAAGTGAAACCTCTTTTGTATCTTAACAAGTTGTATTCTTATTTAGAGTTTATGTACTTAATAGTCACAATTAAGTACAACTCCAAACCCAAAACTAGATTTAGTACACAATGACTCTATCTCTCGACTTCATTGTTGCTAGTCGTCATATTCTAATCATCCTATGTATCAAACATAATGATGAAAACCACCACCGGTTTCTAATATTGACGAAGTGGTACTAGCAAAATTTATGTTTAATCAAATAAACATTTAAAGAAGAAGATCCCATTAGATGTCCCACAACTAACTTGTTGATTCTTCAATAATTTGGGGTAGTTTCCTTTCTCGTGTCCAACATTTAAGACAATGGAAACTTTATCGGTCGGATTGATAGGTTTAGTATCGTCATTCTCAACAACTTTACTTTTAACATTACCTTGTATCAATTCCATTATAATCTTTACTTCTTGAACCTCGTCCTCATCTTAACGGTTTAAGAGAATGCTCCCACTCATTTCAATGAGTCTTTGCTTTGAGAAGCAAAAATTGAATTCATGAAGAACACTCTTCATTTGTTCGTTTTAGTCTTAAAAACTCTCATTGACGTGGTTGCGTTATTTTGGTCAATTACGAATTCTTGACAAAACTAATTACCAAAACAATCATTTCAAGGTACTTAATTCTTTTAAGTACATGAAAAACAATCCATTGTAAGTAGATGTGTTAGTCTAGAATCAAAAACCTGTTTGATAATAGATAACTTTAATCTATACTCTTTGCAAGAGATCCTTAGCAATGGTTCATATGAGGTTTTAGAAGCAAAATTCAAATTTGTCTCTAGTTACGATGTTTTGATGGAGATTTTGAAAAATCGAAATGATATCGTATATGAATTGTGGTAAAGAAATAGAACAATATGATAACGGAATAGTGGAAAACTTAACACTTATCGTTTTAAATCATACTTGTAGATAACAAGTTTTATGCATTTTTCTAGTGACCTCTACCCAACTAGATAAATGATTCCAAGACCCAAATTCATATCAACTTGGGGCACGGTGTGCAAAAAATACCCCTCATCAATATAACTCGGTGGATTAACTCTTTAATCGATTCTACTTTTAGAACTCTTGGTCGATGATATTTACATTAATATTCATCTCTAGCCCGAAACACATCCGGAAATACGTCGTGAATACTTTCGTTGAGTACAACCCAAATTTCGAATAAATGTGTCCATGATCCAAACCCACATCAACTTAGGGCACGGTGTGCCGAAATACCCTTCATCAACATGAATTCGGTGGATTGACATTTATCACCCACTTCACCAACGTAACAAGGTTTGTCTTACGGTAAAAAGCCGCTCAACTCAACTCCCTTGCGAAACTGGTACTTCATGGTTTCTACTATTTGGTAAGGCTATGTCTCAATTGTTTATTTTAGCGAGAGGTCATGTCAATTTATTATCTATCACGTTTTAAGTGAACTAAAGCGGTGAACTACGATAATTGTAATTGACACGGTCGATGAACTCGATTAGAACGATGATGCATGTTTTAGTTATGGCGATTTAGCGATGCATGCGACATATAAAAATGCAAAACATAAAAATAAATCCTAGTATGGCCTGCCTAAGAATAGAAAACTGTTTAACTATTACATATTCGGAAACCAACTCCATTGGTCCCTAGAACTTCGGTTGCATCTCGAGGTAACACCGTCTTAATGTATCGCCATCTTTAGGAAATCCGTCTTTAGGAACTCCGAATGAATTAAAATTACATAATGAATTACATAATTCCTATTATACATTTGTTACTATAATAAAAATAAATCTATTAAATAACAAGACGGTGATACGAGATCACATTAAAATTACAACCGAATCGATATTCCCATACATTTCGGGTAATACCAATTAAAACTAAGGCCATACTAAGCAAAATTACATAATTCAAAAATTATATAAATAAAAAACATTCAACAATTGAAATATGCAGCATTATAATATGTATGAACATGCCCAATTTTATGCTAAATCGCCTTTAAATTAGCCAATATCATATATTACTCGGTTTTTACGGATTTGCGTGATTTCAACGTTTTATAATCACCAAAAATACATAAATTCATATTTATGCATAAGTTAATTACCCTAACCTCTTAGGACTCAAAATTTAGTCTTCACTAATAATTTGACCATAATTAACTCATAATTGTTCATAATGGACTTAAAATTATAATAAAATGCTATAAACTTCAAATAAATCATAAAAATTTCAAATAAATTCAAAATTCAAAATTTAAACTTATGAACATTCTGGAAAAATACCATGACACTCATAATGTTCAAAAACTTAGGTTAAAAATTTCGAAATTTTATCCGGAAAAACAATGTTGCGGTTTATCGGTTTTAACTAAATTAATCATAAAAATATGAGAAAAATTATTTTCATCAACTTTTCAATTTTAGATCTGAAAAAGATAATAAAAAGCAACATGTGACGTTTTTCCTTAGTCATGAAGTATGTTTTAGCAATTTTCACTAATTAAGTCACTATTTATGCTATTTTTAATCAAAAATCCATAAATCATGCATAAAGACTTCAATATAGCCAATTATTTTACACACATCTCGTAAAATTGCATGTGACAACATACTAAATTTATATGACCAGATTCGAAATTTATCTCATATTAACCAATTTTTCACCAAAAAACGAATTTAATAATGAAAAATTCATTTTTCGAGCATAACAACTCATAAAATTATGAAAATTTCCAGATCATCTAAAAATAATATATATGAAAACATATCCAAAAAGAACTGGAAAATTCGAAGTGTAGCTAATTTTCGTCCAAAAATGGCATTTTTATCATAAAAATCACATTTTAATGCCAATATTATATAATATGAACAGTAAAATCCGTAAATTAACCAAAAATCCTAAAAATCATTTTAGGACCAGAAACTTATCATGCATGAATTAATTTCGTGATATATCATAATAACACAAATTCACAAGTTTTATATGTTAATCGTATAACTCGGAAAAACTATAACCGATTTGCATGCAAATAACCATGGCTCTGATACCAATTGAAGGAAAGGTAGATCTTTATACCTAACAACATACTCATATATGTATAAATTTAATTTGTCATAAAATTAACTAATGATCTTATGCATGCAAACATTAAAACAAAGTAAGGAAGAAACATTATTCTTACATTGCAATATCGGTATATAAGGGCACAAAAGAGTTCTCCTTCTCTTTTGTTCTTGAGCTATCCCTTAATGGAAGAACAAAAACCCAAGACCCAAGTGTAGGATCTCTCCCAAGGCTTTATACCCAAAGCTTTCTCTTAATTAAAACCAATATTATGAAGACTAGATAATATTAATTTTGTAAGAAAATTGAACCAAAAATTTGGTCTCCTTATGCATCCAAGTGCACGTTTTGGAGAAGAGCAGAGCGAGAAGTATTTGTGCTTACTTTAACACTTATATGCAGCATCTTTTTATGAATGAATCATGACATGAATTATCACTTTGGACATATAAGTCAAGGTGGGGCAAAGAGAAGAAGAAAAGCCACACCTTAAACTTTCACAAAGCGTGTAAAGAAGAGGAAAGGCCAAGGCTCTTTGTCTTCAAAATTTCGGCATTTTGATAATATGGATCCATATTATTTTTTTGTCAATTTGTCAATATGTTACATGTCACATGTCACATAAAAATTGCTATGTATTTTTAACACATTTAAAAATCAACGTATTAATAAAAATACGTCATATACAAAAATTGACTTAGTAATTCATAATTACTTGTACCAAAATATTTTACCAGTTATAAATCACAACAACTTGTATTTATAACAATTCATTCAATTTCAATTGTTTCCTTAAACAATAATTTCATCTGAGTAAAGATACAATTCAATTACTCAGACCGTATCTCATTTAAATGAGACACGTAAATTTTACTTCCAAAATCGTCCGTCAATTTTCAAGTAATTTAATTAACTCGCAACATTATACGATTAATTAAATAATCAATTAAGAGTGTTGCCCTATAGGTATGACCTAGGGGATCAATGATCACCACCGTCGCACGACGAGAATGTCAAACTCTAGTCACCAATCATTACCGATATGTGTGGACCAGTTGACAGTAAAAATACTTCCCAAATGTATTCTTTAAAATGAGATTTAATAATGATATTTAAATCATATGATCGCACTGTTGTTGAGGACACATTTCCCAACAAAATACAGTCATGTTGATGCCTAATATGACTAAGCGGTTAGTCAGAGTTATTGACTAATAATTAGTCAAACGCAATGTTGAGATATTTATTTAATACAGATTAAATAATACTGGCTAAGGTGAATTAAGCGGTTAATTCGTAAATTGAATATAAACGGTTATATTTAATTAATGTATATTAAATTGATTAATTATACAATATTGTCATTGTCGGACAAATAATAATATGTCGACTGATTCATGTTACTAGTCGATATTTTAATATCCGATATAGGATGACGATTTATAATTAAAACCCGTCATATACATTTTAGCAAAACGAGTCGGACCACGAGTTAAATAAGGAGAAAGTGGAAAGCCCACTCCCCCCTTGAGCTCACGGTTGGCCGAGAAGAACAAAAGGAGATTCCTTCTCTCCTTTTGACCTAATCATTTTTCATTTGAAGAAAAATTAGGGTTTTGGAGTATTTTTCTCTGAAATTCTAGATCTCACATCAAAAACCTCACAAAAGCTCTCTCAATATTGCAAGGCAATCAGAGAGCAATTTCTAGCACAAAGGGCATAGTCTCAGACGATCTTCGGTGCAACAATTAGGAGGAAATCTACGTTGATTTCTGTTCTTAGGCCGATTTACATAGGACCCGAGGTTGATTCTTATTCTTTTATCGTTTCTCTTGTTTTTTTCGTTTATGACAATTAATCACATGGTAAATTACGTTATAGTCCTTAATTTTAAGGGGTTTTATACGGATATTACCCTACAATTCTTATTTTTTCTTGTAGATATGGAGAATAAGCAATCTAGATTGTTTCATTTAAAGTATTCCAGATTGAAGAAAGTTTTAATGAAATTGAAAGGGCATAATGTTGTATTTTAACTTTTTATTGGTTTGATTGATATTTTGTTTCGAATGTTTGATGTTTTCATAATTATAAATTCATACAACTTGCCTATTAATTTGGCGAAAAGGGAAATAAACATCTCAAAAGATGGAAATACGAACTAACGATTTAAATATTTGACAACACAATGTATGGAATCGTTCGTCCTTTTGTATCACTCAATATATAAAGCAGGTTCAGGTCCATCCGGTCCGGTCTGGGTTTTGGACCGCTAAGTCGGGTCGGTCCAAGTCCGGTTTAATAAAGCCAGGTCCGGTCTCCGGTCTAAACCGGTTCGGTCCGGTGAACAGCCCTACCTCATACTGGTGGAGAACTACTCGGAAGCAAGGGATGACTGTATACTAGACCAGTGTGACCTAGACTCGACCTAGTGGAGTTGCAGTGAACCGAATAGTGTATTTAATAGATCGAGTGGCTGACACTCGGTCGACTGGACAAGCACTAGACCGAGTGAGTGGCACTTGACCGAGTGGACTCGGCACTCGACCGAGTGCCACTGAATAGTACCCGATAAACACCAATTTCGGGATCTTACCTTATCTTATCCAAATCATTTCATCCTCTTTCCTTCTTACTCCAAATCCTCTCCTTTCTCTCTAAAACCTTCACAAATACCTTCCTATGAGATTCAAGCTTGGATTAAGGATTTGCTCACCTTGTTCTTCATTCATTCCACCTTGTAAGTTGGCGATCTACTCTTCTCCTTTTAGTATGAATCCTAACTTTTGGGGTTTCGTAATTAGTATATATAATATGGGTAATTAATGGGTGATAATAAGGGGTTTTGTAGTGTATAGTAGTGTAGTATGTATTTGTGATAGTATTGTGTGGTTTGTGTAGGATGAGACGGTTTCATGAGACGGAATCAGGTCGGTTTCGAGTAACTTTTGAAGATATGCTAAAAGGTAGGTTTATCCTACTCGGTTTCAATAATGTGTGTGCATACCTGTGTGTCTTTTACATTCACATATATGAGTCGTATTGCATTACATGGGAATGTTTGAGGATCTTGGTGAGTCTCTTATGTTGTTGGAAATGATTTATAACATGATATTGGTTTATGATGACTCAAGGAGCCGAGATAATGAAGTAATAGATGTCCATGGCATGTTGGAGAGTGCATTTCATAATTAGTCTTACTTTAATGTGTTGTGTTGGATATTATATCATTGTTGTTGTTGTAAATGTTGAGGATATGGTGGTTGTTAAGGAGACGTAAGATGGTTCAGAGACTTGAGTAAGGATGAACTCGTGTGGTTGAGGCACACCATCTGGCAGGGGATCCGAGTCGCTCTCGGGCCCGGTACCACGGACGTGTTCCGAGTACCTATTTGTGAGGTGTGGTATCGTGGGCGTATCCCTGACACTGGTGGTTGTGGGTACGTTTGGGCGTGTTTCGGTACCGGCGTGGTGATTGTATAATAATGTCTTATTCACATCATTGGCATATTGCATGTTTGTATATATTGTATGTCGTGTCTTATGTTTATTTACTAAAACTGACGTGTTTGTGTTGTGTGTAAATTGTCACCTATTTCCAGGGTGGCCTTTGTCTATCCATATGATATTTCTGATCTTATGGGAAACAGGTTAAGTACATGATGTCAAGCGGGAGACGGGACGCGCTTTGGACTTGGAGTCGAGCTACCTAGTTAGATGACTTAGATAGTAGTCGAGTTGTATATGCTATAGTTTACATTTATTAATCATTTAATCATTTGTAAATCACTAAATTGTCATTTATTTAAGTTTTACTTTAATTGGAGTTTTAAAACAATGCCTCGGGAAACCGAGGTGGTAACATCCTCCTATTACCTCGACCGGGTAAGAAAGGGGTGTTACAAAGTTGTATCAGGGCGACAATTTTGAAACCTAAACCAATGAACCAAAATGAACTTAGGTGTGTCTAATGAAATGAACCCGACATGAGTACAATAGGAGGTCGGTTTTGGATGAGTAGCCGCCTTCATATCAAAACTAGTGCCTATTGTCTTGGTTGATCACTACGTGGGTGGATATAAGTGCGGGCGAATGCTATGTGGAATTTTTTGTAGTTACATGTGTGTGTGTGTGTGTGTGTGATTATTGTTAAGTCTCTTGAAAGATATACTTGTTTAAATGAGGTGTAACCATGTATGGAAGTTGGATGTTTGGGTTAATGCATGTAGTATGTTTTTGAAATGATTAACATGTGTTAGTGTAAGGACAATAATTCTGTTATTTGGATTCATATTCCATACTAGTTGAGTGCTTGTTAGTGTATTGGTAGTGTATGATTAGTAGTGGATGTTGATAGAGTAGTTACGAGTACTACGTTAATGTATCAAAGACGGTAAGTAGGATAATGTATGGACTAACTCGGGTAAGTCACCGATAGCCGGTGGAATTTCAAACCTTCTCTTTATGTTGCAGAGGCACCATCATCTTAATTTGATTCGAAATTGCATGCCGTAGGAAATCACTTTAACGAGTGCGAGTCAACACTAGGCCGAGTACAGTGTACTCGACCAAGTGGACCTTGGCACTCGACCGAGTGGACCTATTTCCAGAATCTGGAAACTTTCTGGAAATTGGGGCACTCGACCGCGTGAACTCGGACACTCTACCGAGTGAAAGTTCACTCGACCGAGTGGACTCGACACTCGACCGAGTGCTTTTTCGGGCTGAATGTTACACGGGTTAATCCCTTTTAACTCATCTCTTATCTGCTTCTTATCCTCTTCAACCTTCATATCTCCAACATCATAAATCCTCTATAATTAATTTTCAAACTCCATTTTCATCACTTTGGTGTTAGCTCCAAGATTCTTACTTCATAACTCTTAACTAATCCTCCTTATTTAGCATGTAAGTGATTCATTCTTTCTTTAAAACTTTCCCAAATTTGATTTTTCTAGATCTACAATAATTTGCTCAAGTTTCATGAATTGTTTGCATGTTTTTGTTTAATTCATGTTAGTAATTAGCATTTTACATCATTATTGTTGTGAAAAATCAAATTTTTATGTTGAAATTTTGTCCACCATTAGTGAATACAAAAATTCATACTTGTTGGGCTATAATTTTATTTTTGTGCTTATTGTTGGGTTTAATTGAACAACAAAGGCCTAACATTTGTTGTTAATGTTGGATCTTGTTTTATATGTGAAAATTTCGTCTTAAAATTTCGAAATATAAAGAGGTTATGCCCAAATTTTTATTTTTCATTTGTAAAACTTAGCTTAATTGTCTTATAAGACTACTATCTTTACTAGTAATGTTGTACATTGTCTTGAAAACAAGAATTTCATCGTCAAAGTCGACTCAAATTTTTGAAATATGTGGTGTACTTAACCAAGATTTAATTTTTTATCTTAAACATGGTTTAATTATGTCATTAAGCTATAGTCGTATGAGTCTTGCTATGAAATGCTTTAAGACAAAAAAATTTTCATCTAAAAAGGAGTATATATTTTCGAAAACGGTAATACAAATGTTAAAACTTTAATTTTCATGCTCAAAATGGTTTAAATATTTCATGCAAGTGTTAAATTCTTTACCATGACGTCTTCTGTAGCCTTACAATGAGGAAAAAAAAAATTTCTGTCTAAGACTCTTAAAAATCTCGAAAATGGGTAGTAAGTAGACCCGGATTTTGATTTTCATGCTTAAATTCACACTTGAAAACTGTCTATTCGTTCTTCCATTCTTGCAAATAATGTGTTGCATGGATTTGAACTAGAAAATTTGCCTTAAAATTTCACATTTCCGAAATATGAAAGCATACCAAATGCTTTTGACTCCTATGTTCATTCTTGAAGTAATGGTATTAAAGTCAATAAAAGCTTTCATCATTTTAATTGCTTTAAAATGTGACATAATTTCATCACGACTTCATTTTTCCGAAAGAACTTGTTTTAACTGAACTTTATTTGGATGAAAAGTTAAGAATATTATGTCAAACTTATTTTCAAGTGTTGGTTATGAACTTAAGCGATTGAGTGGGAAATTTTTTACTTACTTCCAAGTTGTTTTGATTCTTACCTTTCCTATTCTATATCTTGTTGTGTGATTTCATTTTGTAGCATGTCAAGCAACACAAGAAATACTCGTGGACGGAACAACCGTCTACCCTAACCCCGAACTGAAGGCACCACTTGCTATTACCCATCCGGGATACCCGAAAATAGCATTTGAGAGTGAGCCTCACAAAAAATGCTTTTCTAGCCTATGCCCAAAGACGTATGAATGCTACTAGGTGTGTGTCGGAGAGTGCCTTAGAAGACTTGGGAATAGAGGATCAAGTACATGACATTTTTAGGGTACTTAGTATGGAAGGACTATATAACTTGGCGGGAGTAAGCTACTGCAACCTCACCCTTGATTTCTTGAGCTCTTTTGTCTACAATAAGAGAGACCACTCCGTGAGTTTCTGACTCAAAAACACCTCCTTCAACCTATCCAGTAGTGTCTCTCCGGAACATTCATGTGTAGGGAAAAGGACCAACTTTACCCACGACAAGGTGGGAAAGGATATGAAAGCCACTAAGTACATTGACCTTTATACTGGTAACCAAGATATGGAGGTGAATGTCATGAAGATAAATGATGTGGAACACCCCGTCTTGAAAATTTTCCTTCCCCACATGACCTAAATCCTTTATGGAAGGAGAGACCCTAGCAAGCTTAACTCCACGGGAGTGTTACTTTTGAGCTCCTTGCTCAACCCATGCTATGAAAGACGCTTCTACTTTAGCCCCGTGACTATGGTGAGTCTATCCTTTGAGAGGATTACCAAATTCGGCAAGTGCTCTTTTGATTGCGGTGCTCTAGTGAGTAGGTTGGCAAAGAACCTATTGGCTTATGAATCGAGGGAGATTTATAGGTCTATGATGCCGTGCTTTGACATCTCTTATATGAAGAACATGTTTTGGCTTGTGGATAGGAAGGACACGAATGGCTACTCGTGGAAAGTGAATGCGAACTTGTACATGAATCTTCACGCACTGAGGATATTGCCTAAAACCTCTCACATATCCGAGATGACACCACCTCATCCTCCAGCCCAAAATTATCTCATTCCGGTTAAGCTTACCTATGCCCTTAGTCATGAGGAAGTAGAACGGGTTCGTACACCGACACTACCCTATGGACTCCCTCAACACTCGATGCATGATCCATCTTCATCATACATTCCCGTGCCTTCACCGCCCTATAAACGTGCTATACATTCTATATATACCCCGCCAACTTCCTACATGCCCATGCCTTCACCATTTTGTGACCCTCCTAGGCATTATATGCACATATAATCGCATACCAGGGGATATACCCAACCTCAACCAATCTATGACCACAAATACCATATGTCAGACCTTATTAATAGGGTGAACACTAACATATTGCTAAGGAACATGCATGAGTGGACCTATAACCAAGGTGTGTGACCTACACATCATCCTAGCTATTGGTCCGAGGTTGGGAACACTTCGGGTGTCTTCAAGGGTTATGGTATCAAACCATCAGATTGGGGTAATAGAATCCCTCACAATGATGGACACTTGCTTGGTCCGTGGGCGAGAACCCACTATGCCACCGGAAGTTTCTTTGGCGACGTTTATCAAGGAGGTGAAAGTGGTGCTTTCCAAGGGAGTGGAAGCGGAGGAGGAGCGTCGGGTATGACATCGGGGCCTATGGATCATGATGGCGGCTATGCTAATGTGGTGATTGAGGATGCGGCAACGGACACCTCAGGAGAGGCAAGGAGTGAGGAACGTAGCACCCAAAGAGAGGAGTCGCTGGTAAACAACGAGGGAGCCTTGGTCTTGTGGGCAAAAAGACTTGGTAAGAGGAGGAAGTCCTTCAATTATATTTGGTTATTTTAAGTCGGATTAGCTTAACATTTGTCTCGAATGAGACTTGAACATTTTATTTAATGGTATGTAATCTTAGCCATATGGCCAAACACTCATTTACTTTTGGTAGTATGATGGTGTGATAGCCACCATAGAGACTTAATTGCTTTGTGGGAAAGATAGGTACATTTGTAGGCCATTCACGAGACAACGACACCTTCCTTAGGCAACACTTGACCGAGTACTAGCTTCACTAGACCGAGTAGGGCCATTGAGAGAACCTGGAAACCCCTTGAAATTGGGCACTCGACCGAGTGAGTTCGGTCACTCGACCGAGTGCGTGCCACTCGACCGAGTGGATTGTACGTACCCCATTTTCCATAATTTCAACCAATTATCAGATGCATACCCTTACCTAGTGACCAAAATGGGCTCTTAGTAGTTAAGTGGGCCAAGTAGGACTTCCATGATCGATTTTCGTGAATTGTTAAATTTTAATAATTATATTTGGTGTGCCACTATTACTTGGTGTATTAACATTTAAAAGTGTGTTTAAATAATCAGTAGCTACATAGCATGACTAAATAGACGGCAAAGACATGTGATAATATTATGTGACATGTGATGATTTCCATGACTTTATAGTCAGTACCATTTATGAATTTCATGATAGTTGCTTAATACACAAACGAATCTTGTGATGGTTATAGACGAGAATGTTTGCATGAAGTGAATATAGACACAAATACATGTGCGATCATGTGGTACATTTGACACGATATATGCGTGACATGAGGGTGGTAATTAAGTTCTATTAGAATACATAATTTATTACGGGTGATCATCACTTTATTGAGACATATGTTTTGTAGGTAGTTTACGAGTATATCCATGTTTTTTAGCGTTGAACTTTGGGACTAAGTTCTCTTTTAGGACGATTGAATATAACAATTAGGAAGTTAAAGAAAGAAACTGAGCATTATGAGAGCGACAATGTCGAGGGACCTTGAGTTGAGAGGTGTTTATGTGTAAGAGAGTGAATACGGTAAGGGCTTGGGTAAGAGAGGAGACTTGAGAACTGGTAATGAGACAAAAAGAGACTTGAGAGAACGGTGTAAATGAGGGAGTGAGGCAAACTTCGGGGACAAAGTTCATTTTAATGGGGCAGGATTATAATACCAGGATACTTTGGGACCCTCAAAAGTACCTTGAAATGCGTGAGGAGATCCCAGGACTATTGGAGAATTACTCGGAATCAAGGGATGGCCATATACTAGACCAAGTGTGACCTAGACTTGACCTAGTGGGGCTGCAGTGGACCGAGTAGAATGTTTAATTGATTGAGTGGCTGACACTCGGTCGAGTGGACGAGCACTCGACCGACTGGACTCGGCACTCGACCGAGTGCCACTGAATAGTACCCGATAAACACCAATTTCAAGATCTTACCTTATCTTATCCAAATCATTTCATCCTCCTTCCTTCTTACTCAAAATCCTCTCCCTTCTCTCTAAAACCCTCACAAATACCTTCCTTTGAGATTCAAGCTTGGTTAAAGGATTTTCTCACCTTGTTCTTCATTCATTCCACCTTTTAAGTTGAGATCTACCCTTCTCCTTTTAGTATGAACCCTAACTTTTAGGGGTTTCATTTTGGGTAATTAAGTAGTAATTTGTATATGTAATATGGGTAATTAATGGGTTATAATAAGGGTTTTTGTAGTGTATAATAGTTTAGGATGTAATTGTGATAGTATTGTGCGGTTTGTATAGGATGAGACGGTTTTATGAGACGGAATCGGGTCGGATTCGAGTAGCTTATTAAGATATGCTAAAAGGTAGGTTTATCCTACTCGGTTTCACTAATGTGCGTGCATACTTGTGTGTCTTTTACACCATTTTCATATTATAAGTCATATTGCGTCACATGGTAATGTTTGGGGATCTTTGTGAGTCTCTTATCCTATTGAAAATGCATTATAACATGATATTGGTTTATGATGACTCAAGGAGTCGGGATAATTGAGTAATAGATGTCCATGGCATCTTGGAGAGTGCATTTCATAATTAGACTTACTTTAATGTGTTGTGTTGCATATTATATCATTGTTGTTGTATATGTTGAGGATAGGGTTGCTGTTGTTGAGGAGACGTAAGACGGTTGGGAGACCGTCTTACACATAAGTCGCCTATTGGAGCTTCCCACTCCAAGAGAAATGTGCAAATTAATGACTTGAGTATAGAGGGACTTGTGTGGTTGAGGCACGAGGTCTAGCAGGGGATCCGAGTCGCTCTCGGGCTCGGTGTAATAATACGGTTTTCTGGTCTTAGCTTACTCGGTCGTGTAGTCTATACTCGGTCGAGTAGGGTGTCGAGTGTTTTTAAACAGGCTATTGGTTTAGGAACATTCGGCCAAGTTGTGAGATACTCAGCCGAGTAGGTCGTACTCGGCCGACTACCCTAGGTACTCGAGTACCCGGTCTAACGAGATTAATTTCCGCGGTTTGATTAAGGTGATTAGAGATTATATATTTCATATTAATAGTTACTAAATCATTTTACAAAAACCTAATTTATGTTTACCACTCCTCTAATCACCCTAATCACTCCGAAGGCTAGTTGATCGATCGTGAATCTACATCCCATCTTTCTGTACCGGTTTCGTTGGTAAGTTTCTAGTGCTTTTTTAATCAGTTTGTGGTTGTCTTTTAGAGTTTGCCCTAATTGTTTGGGATGAGGGGTAAAGGTTGATTAGTATGGTTTGTGATATAGTATTGTTTTTTACTATTGCTAGGTGACGAGTTCGTAGAGGAACAATTCTAGCATCATTGGTGTTGTTGTTGTTGTTGTTGTTGTTGATTGCAGATTTGCGAATAAGGTAGGGTTTCCCTACTCGGTTGATTGTGTAATTGATTTACGATTGATTTTGATTGATTGATTAATATATTTCATTGGATTGAGATTGATTTAGTTGATATTATGATTAGTATTGTTGTTATGAGACCATGTTCGGGAGATGGTTCCAACCTCATGTTCACTTCTTGTGGATCCCGTCACAAGGGGGTGTGCACATTAATGATCTGGGTGCGCTCATTGCAATGAGTGGGGCTTAGGTGGGAACGGCCGCGGTCCCCCACTGGCGGTGAGGGTTATCTGTTGCGATGGGTAACCTGGTAGGGCTATACACTTAGGTGTGTAGTCCGTTACTGGTTACTAATGGAGTTTGAGATTGGTATTACAATTGGATTGGTTTGTATTGGTTGTGTTTGTGAACTCTTATCTTTGTTATACAGTTGACTGTCCCCGTTATTGTTTTCAAAACTGTGGTGATCCATTCGGAGATGGTGAGCAGTTGATTGAGCAGGTATGGTTGTGGATAGCTTGTGGGTTTAGATGGCGTCAAGTCATCACCGGTCGCTTAGCTAGCTTCTGCTGACATTTATACATTAGTTCCTTTTTGGTTGTAAAAAGTTTTGGCTAAACTTTGAGTTGTACTTTATTAAACAATTTGTTATCTTTTAATAAACGTTTTTGCATGGTCTATTTGATATACTTTACCTCGGGCAACCGAGATGGTAGCACCTTGATTTGCTAGGGTGGTCTTGGTAAGGCACCTTGGTGTATGGGGGTGTTACAAAGTGGTATAAGAGCGACGATTTTGGAACCTACAATAAATGAACAAAATGAACATAGGGTGTCTAACTAAAATGAACCTGGGTAGGAGTTGTTTGGAGCTACCGCAAAGGCTTAGGAGACGTCCTAAGGGCGCAATTTGGCCCTTACAACTTTGAGCCGGTCACTACAGGGTGTAAAGGGAGTCGTTGCATGTGTTGTGTATGTCTCTTATAATAGTGTTGGATGGATTTGATGTCTATGTGAATTAGATGAACAGGGAGAAGTAGATGGATTGATGTGATATAGATGGTATGACCATGTTTGAATGTTATTAGTTGGCCTTTGATTGATAGTATCATGTTTACACTACGCCAATTCCACACTTAACAACGACCGTATAACAACGGTTTACCAAATATAACAACGGAACATATATCACCGTTTCCAAAATATTCAAACGCGTAATTCTGAGAAACATTTTACAGTGAAACCGTTATTAAATAAACAACAACAATGGTTCTGTTGACGACCGTGTTCTAAATTATTAACGGTGTTGCAAAACCGTTATTGTATTTTGTCAATGGTTTACATAAAGCCGTTATAAAATATATTTTGTAAACGGTCCTGCAAAATCCGTTATCATATTTTTATCAACGGTTTACATAATACTGTTATAAAATATATATTGTAAACGGTCATGCAAAACCGTTATCATATTTTTATCAACTGTTTACATAAAACTGTTATTAAATGTAAAACAAGAACGGGTTTTTTATGTTCGTTGTTGTATATTTGGACAATGGTCATTTTTTCAAATCAGCTGAGTTGAACCAATGCATGCGAAAAAGATGTAACTTTATTCAGAATTTTATGCATGCATTATGCTATTCAATTTGGACTATAAATATGTCGTCATAATGTTATAGTTGAATATCAAACATTTACTCTTTCATTTTCTCTCTAAATTATTTCCCTCAAAAAAAAAATTACTCCGTGCCTAATAATATGGCTGGTTTACCGGAACCACAATCACGTTCTCGTTACATCTCTCCTATTACTTGCATTGTTCATAATCTCCCTGTTAGTTATGAAAATTGAAAGGATGTAAATAAGGATTTTGGGTGGATGAGGTTAATGCTTCATGACTGCGGTTTCACTACCGTTAAAAGAGTTCATCCTGTGTCGACTAATAGGCAGGGTTTTCAAGGATTCGCTTTTATCAAGTTTGACGAAGCCAACAACCATGAAAGTTTTCATCAGGCAAGAAAATTAGAGGTTAGGTTTGCGAAAGAAGATGCGGGAAAACTGAACTTCTATTCGGATGCTTGACAAAAGGGCCCTTATCTTTGGGTTGTGACCCATGTTGATCATCTTCTGCTGAGTCATTACAGGAGGCATCACGATCTTGTCACCGTACCTCTGTAATGGGAGAGAGAGGCAATTCCACCTGTGGTAGCCACAGACAATGAAAGGCCGCTCTACGACTTAATGTAGACCGAACTTCATGAACATTATCCTTTGTCATCAAATTCTAATATTTAATAATTATGTTTTTATTTTAATTTCCAGCAATGAAATTAAGTTGATCGTATAATATAATTTGTTGTTGTTCTTTTCCTAATGAATTGAAGCTTAATTATTTATGTATTTTAATTGTTAAGTATTCGTTTGCGTATTCAAAAATTAAACAAATGAATGAAGCAAGACATAATTGAAATAAAACCATACGAGGTAATTTGATTTTAAAAATTATATAAAACAAAATAAAAAAAACAAGCTAATTAATAATCAGAGAACAAAGTGCGGAATCCATCGACAATATCACTAAAAACATCTCTTTCACCTTGAACCCAATCCACCGAGTCGTTTTCCCATTCCAACGGCACTCTCCCTAACTCGAATTACAACCGTGTACGTACAAATACGCCACTTGTCCACGGTTATCTTCATTCACGACCCATAAATATGGTCCTTCCCGTTCTTCATCGGTATCAAACCAAAACCTTGAAGATTCATTGTTATAAAAAGCTCGCTCCAGTTTCCGAGCTTGACAGAAGCATTCCCGCTCCTCATCCCCACCAAACTCGATGAGTGCGTGACCCTTGAACGACCCATCATGCGAAAGAGCCGGGTGGATAGCTTGAACCAAATCCAATCCGGTAGCCCGAATCACCCCTATTAACCAGTTAAGGTCATATGACAGTATTTTCTTCCCATTCCCGTCTTCTGTGTATGGGTGATTGTCAATGATGCACATCAAAGATTTGACATACAAAATTCTAGTTAGGCGTTCAAAATCTTCGACTCCGTCGAATGATTCGACATCAGATTCGTATGATCCTTCATCAGACGATGAATTGCAAGACGACATAATTAATGAATACTCTTTTGAATATATAATTTGATATTTAAAAAAAAAATAGATTTTGTTGTGAATATTACAAGTTTAATTATAGGGTTTTAATATTTATATATAGGGGTTTAGAGGTCATGCATCTATTGGAAATGGTTTAATTAAATATATGAATAAATTCAATGGTTCAAAATTGACAACGGTTTAAGAACAACCGTAGTTATGGGATATATTGATCACGGTTTTCAAAAACCGTTGTCATTTTATATAATTAAATTATGTTAAATTCCTATGTATTATTAATTATATATAGGGGTTTAGAGGTCATGCATGTATTGGAAATGGTTTAATTAAATATATGAATAATTTCAATGGTTCAAAATTGACAACGGTTAGAGAACAACCATAGTTATTGGATATATTGATCACGGTTTTTGTAAAACCGTTGTCATTTTATATAATAAAATTATGTTCAATTCCTATGTATTATTATTGTTCTAATTTGTTTGACCATTATTAATTACTATCGATTCACACGCACACATATTTTTCTATAAATATGTACCAATTCATAGTTTAATTAACCACAAGCACCAATTAATCGAGTTATTAATTAGCACATATAATTTAATTAAAACTTTTATACCTCGATCATCATGTCATCGTATTCTACAACCACTGAATCACAATCCAACACCTGCTATATCCATCCGATTACGTGTATTATACACCACCTTGCAATCAAAGTTGAAGACGACGGTAAGGGTTCTTCAAAAGGTTTAACAGGGATGAGAGATATGCTTCGTCAAGGTGGTTATACGAACGTTACAAAGGTCCACCAAGCTTCGGCTAAAGATCGTGGTTTTCTTGGTTACGCAATGATCGAGTTTCAAGGTATTGGGAAGAATCTAGACTCTTTTCGTCAAGCGAGAAAATTCCAGGCAAGATACGAGGATCATGACTCTCGAAAACACAATCATTATATGGATGATGGGTTACAAGCACAATATCTGTGGATTGCGACCGATCGTGACATTAATCCATTAAGAAGATATCGGTACGATATTAACACCGTGCCTCATTCATGGTGAGAGAAAACAAGTGCCTTCTAATAATCCCCATGTTGAACTTTCGATATTTAACTCAATCGCGGGGGAATAACACGATTATTATAATTATGATTAATTAATTATTGTGATGTATTTTTCTTTCTCTAATGAATGAATATCAGTTTTCTTTCTCACATTAATTAATTAAACAGAAAATTAAATACGAAAAAATTAATAGGAATATTTAATGCGAATATAAATAGTACGTTATTGATCTAGTTGATACATAAACCAACTTTTAAAAACATCATCCCCATCACTCAAAATTCAAAAAACACAATGGCATTTAATCCAGCTTTAATCAACAACGAAGAGTGGATTAAACAAATGATTGCAGATGAGAAGGAGGTTCTAGCGGGGCTTCCCGCTGATCAACACCCATTAATCAAAGCATCCATTGAACATAGCCGGAATTATTGGAGTAAGAGGCTTGATGCAGTATGGCTTGTCAACCAAGCGTCATCATCCTCATCACCGTCTTCATACCCTCGTCGGCCTGATACTCGCAACTTGACTGCCGCGAGAGATATGTTGGTTTTACTATTCCTACCTTATATTCACATGCAAAACAGGTTCTTGCATACATTGATTATGTTATTGCAAAATACGAGGCTAATGACTGGGAAGTTATTGGTATACCAAAGTGGCGTGGTTTGTGTCAATGTGAGAAGAACTCTTTACTCTTAACCGGGATTGTTCCGGATTATTTTATTTTTTTTGATGTATGATGAATGTAATATTAATGTATTTTGGTTATTTCAAATGAAATAAATGATAGGTTTATTGAATTTTTTCTTGCTTGATTTGATTAATTTATAGAACTTCATAGGTAATCAAGATTGCTCTTCCTCTCAACATATTTTGAATATTGGACCTTTCAATTCATGATTTGACCAATGCATGCTTATTAAGGATCGTTGTGATAATCAAGATAAAATGACAACGGGGTATGAAACCGTTGTCTTAAAATATATAAATAACAACGGCTCAGTGAACACCGTGGTCAATTATCACATTAAAGAACGATTTTTTAGCAACCGTTGTAAACATTGACAACGGGTTATGAATCCGTTGTCTTAAAATACATATATAACAATGGTTCATGCAAAACCGTAGTCAAATATCACATGAAAGAATGGTTTTTTTAGCAACCATTGTCCTTATTATTCACTATTTCCTATGTATTGACTTTTCATTATTCATGATTTGGCAAATGCATGCTCTAAAATGGACCGTTTATTATCTTAATATGAATTTAAATTTTTAGTTAAAATATTTGACAACGGTTTAAATGAAATCGTTACGGAATTTTTAGCAAAGGATAACAGTTTTTTAGAAACCGTTGTCTTATTTTTTCACTTATTTATGATTTGACAACTGAATGCATGCCTATGGACCGTTCATTATGTTTTGGTTTGAATCAACGTTTCACTTATTGGTTGTTTGAACGGTTTTACGTTTTCAACGCTGCATAGTTACTGCACGCCATGTAGTGTATTCAACGTTGCATTTATTTGTTGTTTGAATGTAACTTATATGAATGAAATTTGTCTTACTTAATTACGGAGTAAATCCTTATACTATAAATAGCTTAACATATATGGACTATTTAATTATAACATCTATCCATTATTCTATATTTACCACAAATAGCATACAACATACTTCACTTAAAATTTAATTATGTCGTCATCTACTACTCAATTCTCGGTTACCCGTTGTATCAATCCAATTACTTGCATAATACATAATCTTCCCATCAAATATGATGAGATGGGTAAACCATTTTCTTAGAGTCTTACTTGGTTGAGGGACACACTCTGTAATAATGGCTATTCAAATGTCAAAAAAAGTCCACCCAGCGTGGACAAAAGATGGTGGTTTCATAGGTATGCCCTGATCGAGTTTCGAGGGTGTGGGCAAGACGATTTTCACCAATCGAAAAAACTTGCAGCAAGGTATGCGTCACATGATCATCAATCTGGGAAACCTGAGTACTATAACGATTATCCTGATCGTTATGTTTACGGTGGGCTGTACTTATAGATTGTTGTTGCTGAGGACTCTCATATGCTGAGAAAGGAGTACCCGCACAATTTAACTATTGTACTGAAATCCTGGGAGGATGAAGAAGTGCCTCATTTTGATCCACGTTGTGATGTTGATATAGTAAAGTTGATTTATGATTAGGTTTATCCTGATTACCCACCCCGGAGTGAAATTCCTGTTAGGGATTTTAAGTAATTTGCATGCATGCCGTTTGTTGTTGGGCATTTTTTTTATATTGGTTTTTTTTTTCTTTTGTTTTGTAATATTAATTGCTTATTTTTTTCCTTATTCTATGCTATGTTTTTAATGTTTCAATACTAAAAATGCATGCTTTTTTTTATTGCTTGTTTTAATTAGTGCGTGCGATATACACTTTTAAATACGGAGTAGTTCTTATTATACATATGCAAACGCTTAATATTTAAATTAAATAATTAACACGTGGGTATTAGCTGTGTGATGCGTGCATTTTATATAGTCTTTTTGAGCCTTATTTGCACGTATTTCTATGCAATTCCCGTAGTTTTAGGCTACGAAATTCCACGAATAGTCTACTTTGTTTCATTTGGGTTTAATTGCAGGAATGGACCTGAAAGAAGCAGAATTGAGCCTTTTACCGCCCCGTTAGCTTGCATTTAGGAGATGGAAGGTTTGGAGCGGAAATACCACCGTCTAGGGATGCGTGAGGTCGTCTTGGAAGATAAATCATACGTCCTTTGGCCTATTTCAGTGGCAGTTGGCTCGATCGAGTACTTTTGTTGGCTAAGTTGCTCGATCGAGACCTTTTGGGTGGAGAGAAGTCCTCGATCGAACCCCTGCTGTGTTCGATCAAGAGGTGGCTATTTGGAGGTTCTCGATCGCATAGTCTTAGTACTCGATTGAGAGGTTTTTGCTGGAAAGTGTTCGATCGAGGAGTTTGGTGTTGGTCGATCGAGTACTTTGTTATCTGAACACGAGATTTTTCTCGCGTGAACTTATTTATTTTATTATCTGAAGTTACGTGTTTAGGAATAAATATCTTTCCTATAAAAAGGAAAGACGTAATTAGGTTTAGGTTATCAAATTATCTCATCTTTTACCTTATACATTCAGTTTACATTAAACTCAGAATTAATTCCGTTCGTACGTAGCATTGCTTTCATTTGCCGGATCTCAACTTTTGTAATTTCTCTACTTCCTCTTATTCAATTTAATTCCTTTGCAACACTTAATTCTTGTCCTTTAATGTCTGTTAGTTATTAGTTATGCTATTTAGTTTATGTTATTTCTCTTTAATCATCTTAATACCATGTTTAGCATAGTTTATTCAATCGTTGTTATTTTATTTATCGTCATGCGTAGCTAATCTCTCTAATGCTAGGATTAGGGGAGCCATGATATTAAAACAATGATGCGATAATTAGATTCAAAGGTTTTTGTTGTGAGAATTGTTTTATAGCAATATAATAGTAATTATTAGGTTGAGTGCACACAACTAAAGTAATTAAACTGGTTAAATTCAGACCTAGATCGGAAGATTGGAATGAACAGACCTGCTATGAACAATAGACTAACCTAATCAGAGCAGAAGCTTATTAGGAAGAATCTAGGGCGGATAGCGGACTGGAAGGACCTTTCCACTACCCTTCTCATATCAGACTGACTGACCTTACCTTTAGCTGATTTGTGTGATAGCATGGTGAACCGACATCCTGGCATTTTTCTCTTTATTTGATTACATCTTATTTCATTCTTGCTATTTTAATTGTTGTTTCTTTTATTGCCTTTTATTTCATTTCATTAGTTTAGTAAAACTAAACAAATCAAACCCCCCATTTTTTTACCTTAGACAGACTAGATAACAAGTAGATAGTGATCGCCTCCCTGTGGAGTACGATACCCGACTTACCTCTGCTATATTAGTTAGAGTCGGTTGGTTTATTTTTGATAGGGTTGCGACAGCTGTGTCAAATTTTGGCACCGTTGCCGGGGAGTCAACTATTTTATTTACTTGTTTATTTTAGTTTGTTTTAGTCTCAAGGGATTTTCAATTCCTTGAGGCAGTTCTTATTCTTTTCTCTTAGTTTTGTGTATGTCTAGGTCCAAAAGGTCAGAGTTAGTATTAGCTGATCCTGAACCAGAGAGGACTTTACGTCGTAGACAAAACTTATTGAGAGAGATTCGTCAAGAGGAAGTCTTGAGTACTCTTGTACCAGTTCTATTAAACTTTACTTTTATAGAAGCTCAGTATTTAGAGGAAGACACTTCTATTTCTGCAACCTTTACCAAATCTGAGAAGATGCCTAACATTGCTAGTCATTCCGAGCCTACAGCTGTATCTATTCCAAAGGGTTTCAAGCTTGCAACCGATGAGGGGAGTACCTTCGATATTCGTCCCTCCTATATTAATCTGGTGGAGAGAAACCTGTTTAGAGGAGTAGCTGGTGAGGATCCGAGGAAGAATATGGAGGTCTTCAAAGATTATTGTTCTACTATCCCTGCTACTAAGGGAGTCACTCAAGATAAGATTAAGGAAGTCTTGGTTCTTGTTTCTCTTACTGTTGGAGCCCGAGAGTGGTTGACTGATTTGGATAGGACTGCAGCTGAGATTACCGATTGGGAAACCTCGGCTCTTGCTTTCTACAAGAGATACTACCCTCCGCAGAGAACTAATGCATTGCGAGGGCAGATTACAAGTTTTAAACAAAATATGACTGAGAACTTGTATGAATCATGGTGCAGGTTTAAGAAGCTGGTTAGGTCTGTACCACATCACGGGTTTGGCCAGTGGTATTTGTGCAACCAGTTTTACAATGGGTTGTATGATGACCACCGTGCTATTTTAGATGCTGCAGCCAATGGAAGATTTCAGAAGAGCATTGATGATGATAAGGGATGGCATACTATAGAGGAGATGGCTACCCATTGTGCTGAATATGGGAATCCAAGGAGTGGCACTAGAAGAGTTGCTACATATAATAGTGCGCTTGTGGCTCAACTGGAAGCCATGAATGAAAGATTTGATAAGTTAGAATTGTAAGCTGTGGGAAATCAACAGACGGTTCACTTGTTGTCTAGACAAGAGACCGTCTCATGTGAGAGATGTGGTACTGATGGCCATACTGCAGTGGAATGTTTAGCTGAGAAGGAGCAAGTCTTTGCCTTTCAACAATTTAGGTAAGGAGGCTCTTATTTTAACAACCAAGCCGGAGTTCATCCCAATTTGAGGTGGTCTAACCAGAATGTGTTGAATCCTACACCTCCACCGCAGTAACAACGGACTGATGTTCCACCCCATCGGAATCAACAACAAGGCTTTCAAAAGCCTCCATCTTTCCCACCGCCGCATCAACAAGGAGCATCTTCTAGTGGTAACAATGATATAGCTGAGCTTAAATCACTAGTGCAAACACTTGCACTTAAAATGCAAAGAAATGAACAATGGGAGATGCCTCTTTTAAATTGCTGGAGTCCCAGTTAGCTCAAATGGCTACTAAGCAATCTTCAAGACAACCGGGTCAATTACTGTCAGAACCTGACAAGAAACCACATAAGACGGTAAATTTGATCAGTTTAAGGAGTGGTATTTCTTATGAGGGGCCCAAAATGCCAGACTCGGGAGTTGAAGTTGTTGTTCATGAAAAGGCATCTTTTGACGAAGACGTGATTAATTCACGAGATGTCCTTGATCGACCAGTTTCTGATGGTCAATCGAGTGAATTTGCTATAGATGTGCTCAATTGAGAAGAAAGAAGTGATCGATCGAGCAGTGCAGAAAATAGGTCTCTCGATCGAGCAACTCAAAGTACTTGATCGCCTGAGAAAAGTTCTCGATCGAGTGGCGATGGTGCTTGATCGAGCAATATTGATGTTGAGAATGATAAATTGTCGCCTAAATCTAATTTGGACGAAAATTCTGCAATTAAAGATAATTCCTATAGACCCCAGGTTCCAGTTCCAGGGCGCCTTTGGAGGACGAAAGTGGAACAACAATTCGGCAGATTTGTCGATCTTTTGCAAAGTCTTTAAGTCATTATTCCGTTTGCCGAGTTTCTAACCCAGGTACCCTCTTACTCGAAGTTCATGAAAGAGATACTTTTACGTAAGAGGAATGTAGATGAAACTGAGATAGTGGCTTTGACTGAGGAGTGCTCCACACTTCTTCAGAATAAGACTCCCCCAAAACTGGCTGACCCGGGCAGTTTCTCAATCCCCTGTCATATTGGAACTTAGTTAATTGATAATGTGTTATGTGACTTAGGAGCTAATGTAAGTGTCTTACCTCTGTCTCTCGCAAAGAGACTTGGTTTGACGAAATTTCAATGCACCAACATGACAATACAGATGACCAATCGTTCATTATCACGGCCGTTAGGAGTCTTAAAGGACGTTCCTGTTAAGATCGGGAAATTCTTTATTCCCGTTGACTTCGTAGTCTTTGACATTTTCGAAGATTCATACACTCCCATTATTTTGGGAAGACCATTTTTGTATACTGCTCATGCAATGATAGATGGCGGGGCTAGGACTTTGACTTTTCAGGTGGGTGGGGAGGATTTGACTTTCACCCAGTCTAGTGTTCGTTGGGCGCCCATGCAAGTCATGCCCTGCAATGCCATTCCCTCTATAGACTCCGACAAGGATCTTTCGAGTACTGTTATTGAGTCACACCCTGCCGTTATGACACCTTCGCCCCTATCTGGGAGCAAAATAAAGGACCATTATGTTGTTTTTGCTTCTGCAGGACCTGGTGGAATGGACAGTGGAGATCCTGTTGTCGGACTTGGTGCACTGCAGTTGGAACCTAGCATTAATGATGCCACATATCATAAGGGGCATGTGAAGAACAAGCCCGACAAAGGAAAGAGGAAGGATGCGGATTACGAGAAATGTTATTCTCCTTCTGATGGCTCGATTGTTTGGAGACCGAAGACGGAGGTTACCAATGCTGAAGGGACCTCGTCAAGTCAGAAGCCCAGTTTTGGGCTATTTAGCTGCTTTGGAAGATGATAAGGGACGCTATCCCGTTTGTAACATTGTGTAATTTGAAATTTTGCTAGACATTTATTTGCTTATTTGTTTTAGACTATAGTACTAGCTTAGTTAGATTTAATTTGCTTAGGACCGAATTTAGACTCCGTACTGTTATTTTGGTATTTTTGCGGGAAGTATTTTTGCATAAATTGCAGGCTTTGGAAAGATACTGATCAATGGGAAGCGTCCTAAGAGGCAAACCCTCGATCGAACACTTCATGTGCTCGATCGAGCAAATGGCCAAGCAAAAGTCCTCGATCGAGTGGTCCTCTCGATCGAGCAAGCCAATTTCAGGGGTTCTCGATCGAGTACTCAGATCACTCGATCGAGCAAATGAAGGGAGAAATTTCTCGATCGAGTAGTTTCAAACCACTAGATCGAGCAGTTCAAGCTGTTATTACACGAGGAAGTTCCTTCTTTCCTCATTCTATTTCAATTGCTTGTCTTTGTGTTCTTCCCCAATTTTTCGACACCCTTATTCCCTAACCAAAACCGTCAATTGCTTCCCCTAATTTATCAATCAAATTGCCCAAATATATTTCCAATCATAAATTGAATCAATTGCCCTTATTTGCTTCAGAAATTTTCGACCAATTTGGGACAATTTTTGAGCTAGGGTTTGCGAAAATCGATTAATTCGATTAATTTGTGCTTTCATTGATTTTAATTGATTTTCTTGTTAGGTAATCATTCAAGTAAGTTCCTTCCCCTTCTTTATTGTTTAAATTGCAATTTCCCCCTTAGTTCTATACAAATTAGGGTTTTGGAAATTGGTTTCGGGAAAATTCGATTTTGTTGATTGAATTTAAATGGAATTTGCATTTTTCTTGTAGTTATGGATAGTAGTAAAGTAACCGGAGTCTAAACGCCAATTTCGACACTATCTGCGTCGACTTCGACCCCGTCTTAGATAGTGGCCCCTGCTGCCGCCACTGTCCCTGCTGTCACCACCACCGTTGCTGCGGTGGTTACTACTACTGCTACCACTACTATGGTATCGATCCCTGCTGTGTCGACACCCGTCACCACGACACCTGCTACAGTCAAGACTGCTGCCCCTGTTGTTATTTGTAGATACTCGTATCCGTTGATATTGGAATTTATAGAGATCCCGACAAACACCCGATGATGATAGGGCACATGTATTTATTAGTTGTCATTGTCATTATTTGGGTTCGTTTTACGATGTAGAATGAGCGTTGTCGACGGAGTATTTTATTAATTTAAATGATATTTAAATTAAAGCTTTTTTTAGGTGAATTCAATTTATTTTATTTTGAATTTATTTTCTCAAGTTTATTTTATTGAAAATAAAATAAATAATTGATTTGAAAAATCATTTTATGAGTGTATTTGATTTGAAAAATCATTTATTTTAATGTGTTAATCGATTTAAAAATCGAAAAAAACTCGTTTTAAACACGTGTTTTGGAGCTCGATTATAGCTCGGTTTTTGAGCCCGTTTTCTTTACGAGTTGGCACGAATCTCGAGTACACTAACCAACCTAAGCCTCTACCCATCCAACCCCAGTTCTAACCCCATACCCACGGCCCAAATCATGCCCCAAATACTCCCCAACAACCCGCATACACAAAGCAGCCCCCCTGTTTTGCGTGTTAAATCCCGAGCCCAAAACCCGCTCCAAATACCACCAGAACCCATGCCCATTAACCCTAATCCATACCCTAGTATCCTACCCATATTACCTTACCTTAACCACCAAAAAACCCCTCTCAAACCCTCACAAAAGCTGCTGGACAGCAGCTATGCGTGAATGAGCCCGTCTGCCTCTCCCCTCTAAAACCCTACCTTAACTCCTTATAAATACCCCCCCTTCACCATACATTCATTACTCTAAGTTCTCCATACATACTACCTTCACTTACAAGCTTTAAAATCAAGACACAAACCCTAATTGCCTCCCAAAAACCCTAGACAAAACCGACATACAAACAGAGAATCAGTTTGTGTGTCCTCTTTGAAACCATTCGTTCTCCCATCAAACCTCCATCAAAATTTGAGTTTCTTGTTCCAAATTAACCACACAACATCCATCTACATATTAGACAAAGATTTACGAGCCAAATTGCCCTTGAGAGTACACGAATTCCCTCGAAAAACATAGTGTTATACACTCTGTTTTTGCGGCTTTTCCCTGTCTGTCCAGTTCTGTTTGTGCTCGTTTTTTGTGCCTAATAACTCAAAACGAGCAGGGATTGTTTTAAGATCTCTGTTCTCCTCTCTTTCTAGTTTTCAAAACATCTTTTAAATCGAATTTTCACCGTGAAACGAGAGAGAAATCGCTGTTTGAAAGTTGCTGTCCAGATTTGCAAAAAACGTGTTGTTTGCTTTGTTTCTTCGTCGACGACGGCCTCTCGAGATAAAATCTACGTTCAATTACGACCCAAGATGGTGTCAACGATACATGTAGGTTGAGGGTGCATAAAATCCTCCTCTTTCTCCCTTTTATTTCGTTTTTTATGTTTGTTTATTATAGTTCGTTTTTGTTTGTTTATCGTTTTTGTTTATCGATTGTTATTATTAACTATGAAACTAGTTTAGTCCGAGTATGAGTTAAAGTACCACCATGAACACCCGCGTTGACTTGAGATGGGAAAGAAACCGCTACATCAGTCGGTCGTACACCCCCGTCTCATTTACATATCCTCGTGTTCAAGGTAGGGCATTAATAAAACGAATTCTAACTTCGCTCTTCGCTTTTGACCCCTCTTTTGTTTCGTGTAATTCGACCCACCCCTGGACCATTTACATGTTAGTATGACCTCTGATTGTTAACATATAACTCGTTTAGATGACATTAGATCAGTTTAATAACCTAATTGGACACTTTAGGGTACATCGACATAGCTTTTAAAACCGATTAACAATTCTGTAACTTAATTGAATACATCTCTCTCTTTCACATAATTTCTCGCTAGTATAAGAGTGCGTGATTTGCACCTTCTTATTAACACTCGATGAGCTAATTTAATTAGCGAACTTGACCTAATTTGACCCCTTAGGCCGTGTAGAATACACCTTTGCGCGACATCCTTCCAATCGATCAACGTTGTTTCTAACTCGTTTTCTAACTTGTTTCCTATCCCGTTTCGCAATCATCTATCTAACCTAATGAATCTAACCTAAGGATTAGGGTATGCTTGATCGTGTAGGCCGTGTTTGGCCGTGTCCTTGTAGTCCCTTTTCTTGTTGTTTTCTCATCTTTATCTCGTTATTTCGTATCTTGTAATTACTTTGTTTATCGAGTCGTGTTTGGTAGTTTGTTTGTAATTTTCAAGTTAGTTTTCTCTTATTGAGTCAAAACCTCTTTAAAAAACCTTAGTCTTGTTTGGTTAGATGGTTGTGCCCTAATGCATGTAAGAGCGTAGTAAATCGCATGTTGTTTAAAGCAACATGGCCCGATTTATGCTAATGCATGCTTTGGTGCGTGACCCAATGTCTAGTTCGATAAGATTAAGTGAAAGCACACATTACGAGGAGTGACTTAAGGCCGTGAGTCATGTGAGCCGTGGGCCACCCCTTTGTGCAAGTTTCCCTAGGCCGAATTGGCCGTATAATGCGTCTTGTACGGTTTTGTGTATAGCGTTGTATTTTAGATCGAGTTGTATCTTTAATTTATCGTTGTGTCGGCATGAAATGCCTGGGTTGTAATAGGGTAGATCCCAACAGCTCCCCCACTCCCATCAAGCCTTGTTTGTTTCGTTTATATGTTGTTAGATCAATCAACCCACATGCTAAATTACAACTTTGACAAAGTTAGTTTAGTTGCATCTAAAACGACATAGAAATTGTTGTCACATGTTAGGGTTTTAAAACGATGTTTGCATATCATATATCGTAGTAGCTATGACCTTGTTTGAAATCCGATACTTGACTTAGTAGAGGCCGTTATCGATGGGCGGGGTTAGGTGTCCTTATGGGCTTCCTAACACGTACCCTCACCCCTTACTCACGATCTGTGGTTTGTGGATCCGTCTAAATACCATTGGATTACGAGAGTCATTCAAATCGAGTGATATAGAGTACAAGTCTTTATCTTTAATCACTCGTAGTCGATTGGCTTTATGCTTTTCGATGAAAGGTGTAAAGTTGACTTGAACGGTTCCAAGTTCCCAAAAAACTTGGTGGCGACTCTAATTTGTCTTAATTCGATTCGAAAGAACCTCGAGTCGATTATGCCTAGTGTGGATCCCGAGGACGCAGTTCGCGAGGGCCTTGTCCACAGTTTGGCGACTCTGCTGGGGAATGCTGCCCAAATAGGACTAGAATTTTCGGCCAATATAAGCTTTTATAGCCGGCATGCTGCCCATTTCAAATCTCATTTTCAAATCGATCCTTCGTTTTTTTTTTCAAATTCAAATCCAAAATATTTCTCGAACCTTAACCAAGCATGAAATGCGTCGAGTCGTGTCCGGATCATGGCCGTGTTAGGCTAGGCGTTTTTTCGTTCCAAGAGTCTAGAACACGACCCTGTTGGGTCACCCAAGCCCACCTCTTGGGCTTTGAGTCATGTTGGTCGATCATTTGGTCTAGGATAGTCCACAGAAACGTCCAAGCTAGGCCCTTTAGGACGTTTCACTCGAACCTAAGGACTATGTTGGTCCAATCACGGGTTTAGTCACACCGAGTCCAGTTTAGAATCGAGCTATGACAGCTTGAGTCATGTCGTTTGTCGAATCTAAAATGAATCGAGGTCTAAATCCAGCCGTGAGTCGAACCTTTGGTTAATCCGTCTCAAGTCGAGTCTTTGTTTGAGTCAAGTTGGTGTCGTGTCCTTAAGTGTGCAGGGGCTCTTACTTTAAATATTGACTCGGTTCGGGGTTTTCTTGTAGAAAGGCCGCCCAAAACCCGACGTCAAGCAATGGAAGATGCTGTCAACAAGCTCACTGAGGCCATGAACCTCATGATGACCCGAATGGATGCAATCGAATCTAAGCTGGGTGAAGATTCCCCTCTATCTACCCCACCTCTGACTGATATGGAGAAACGGTTCAAGTTCATTGAAGACCGTCTGAAACTCTCCCAGGGGAAGAACATCCACTATGAAAATGCTAGGGCCTATGCCCCAGTTCAGGATAAGTTGCCCACGAACATGGTACTCACTGACATCCCAAAGTTCAGGGGCACCGAAGATCCAGTCCACCATGTTAAGGCCTATAAAGGGTACTTAGCACTGAAGGGAGTGCCTACTGACATGCTCTCTGAAATTTTTGCTCAATCTCTGGATGAACACCCGAAGGCGTGGTTCTACAATCTTCACCTTAAGAACTTCCCCACTTTCGAAGATATTACGGTGGAGTTCTGTAAGCACTATGCTGACAATGTCGAGATTCAAACCAACATAATAACGTTGGAGGTGATGACACAGAAAGAAAAAGAAGGCTTTACTGAATTCCTCGCAAGATGGCGCGCTGAAAGCGTGAAACTAGCTAAGAAGCCTGATGAAGTTGAAATGGTAGATAAGTTCGTGAAGAATTTACGACCTGTCTACCGTAATACTCTGAAATACCAAGAATTTGGTTCTTTCAAAGAATTGATAAGAATCGGGATAAAGGTAGAGGACGATGTCCGAATGGCTGAAGCTGAGAAGCCAAAAGGATACCAAGGGGCCTCGTCATCTAAAGCAAAAGCACCAGCAGCGGCCCACTTTGTAAAAACTGTCAATCTCTTAGATGGACAGTCAAAAAGGCCTCCGCGCCAAGCTCCGAGGGTATTCACCGATATTGGGTGCACTTACGCCTACGCTCTCCAAAGGCTCATGGCCCAAGGAAAGTTGAAGCCCATTGGTCCAACTCCGGACCTCCCGCTGAACAACAAGGCAAATGGTACAAACCAAATGCCTACTGTGCCTTTCATCAAGGGAAGGGACACGATACTGAAAGGTGCTTTAGACTAAAGCACGAAATTCAAGACATGATTGAGAACGGAACGCTCCCAATCCCGGCCATAAAGCCCAACAACGTCACCAACCCCTTTTGGGACCACACTAACTTTGTCTCTACCGAAGATAGTGTTGATTACTCTCACTTGATTCGGCCATGTCGTCTAAAAGGGGTTTTCATCGGAAGAATATTCGTGGATTGCTCCGAATTCCTACCAAGCTCAGAAACGAGATTACATTCGGGGATTTTGTTGTTGATTGCACTCCTTACATACTCCGAAGCAAAAATGGAATCAATGGCGTTTGGGCTGATGACGAAGATGATGTTTACCTCGTCAAAGGTGGGACAATCCCTCACACCCAAGAAGAAATCTTAAAAGTGAGGCAACATGCCTTAGAGTCAAACCATCTGACTAGATCAGGGCGCCCGTACCGTGCGGAGAAAGCTAAGGATATCCCGAGCAAGACACCTCCCAAGGAGCCGGTAGTGGTCGAAGTTCTTGGTGAAGGGTCGACCTCCGAGGCTTCCCTCATCAAGCAACTCCAAAAGACTAAGGCCGACGTGTCTATCTGGCAACTTATCTTGAGCTCTTTCGAACATCGCCAAGCTTTGTTACAAGCTTTGATGAACATGACCGTGTCGTCAAATACTACTCCTCCGGACATGGTCACTCACATCGCCCAGAATCGGCCTCAGATCACCAACGCCGTGACATTTTCCGACGAAGATCTACCACCGTTCGGGCCCCGACATAACCTGGCCCTCTATGTTGCTACCGTGTGTCTCAACAAGCATATCCCTATGACTTTTGTTGACGACGGATCGGCTGTCAACGTACTCCCTTTAAAAACGGTGCATATTCTGGGCCTGGAGAAGAATAACTTCATTCCCACTACACAGACAGTTCGGGCATTCGATGGCACTGTGCGTCGAGTGAGTGGACTTGTCGATCTAGTAGTACAGACGGGGCAAGTGGAAAAGAAAATAAGTTGCCAAGTAATTGACATTTGCTCATCCTTCAACTTGTTGTTGGGAAGGCCTTGGATCCACGCTACAAGGGCCGTAACATCAACGCTGCATCGAAAGATCAAGGTCCCACTCAATGGTAAAACCATCACTATTAACGCCACGCCAATTACTGTGGCAGGAGGAGACATTACTTCTGAAGTAAGGGTCGAAGCTGGCAATGACGTATGTGGTTTCGAGATTGTCAACATGATCGAGCTGAACTCCGAAGTAGAGAATATGGATCTATACACGGGAAGTCACGCATGCGAGGTGATTCTCAAGACTGGGAAGTACTTCGGTTTCTCTTTATATCCTAGAAAGGAGGGTACATTCGAGTTGAAACCACCAGTAGCCAAAGGAGTAACTTTCGGGCTTGGATATGAGCCCACTGGGAAAGATCTGCTGGAAAAAAGGGGAAGGACGATCGAAGATCGAGATATTCAAATAGGACCGTATCACCTAACCTTAAACGGTCATTTCGTGAGAGCTGGGGAAGAACTTCCCTGCATGGACTTCCCCGAACCTATCTTTGACCCAAAGAAAAACCTTATGGTCCCGGGAATCGAAGTATTCCAAGACTGCTACTACATCCCTGAAGATATTCTGAGAAGCGAGCGGTTCGACCCATCTACCCTCATCACCGATGTAGATCCTCTTAGGACCAACACGGGATGGCGGAAAACAATCAAGTGGACTGACAACAAGGGACTTCTTTTCAAGTTGACAACGGGAGAAGGAGAGATGTTCTAGCCAGATGATTTTACCGATTCTGAGTCTGAGTCTGAGTCTGAGTCTGAGTCTGAGTTAGGTCCTAAGATTGAGTCTAAGGAGTCAGGTGTTGAAAATACCCCTCCCCTAGCTTTCCCTTCCTATGCACCCTTTCCTAATGGTGGTATTCCGGGGCCTGTCCCGAATACCCCTATCTCGCCACTGAGCTCCGACCAGTTGGCTCAAATGTTAGCGCATTTCGCGCAATTTCAAATCAATAATAATAAGAACCAGTTTGCTTACGACTTGTCTCACTTACATTGCAATTCAAACTTTGAAAATGATTGTTTTAATAATGACATTGAGACTGAGGTCGGGGATGAACAGTTGGTCGAAGAAGAAGAAGAAAAAATGGAACCACCTCTACAGTTGATAAAAGGGTTGGAAGAATACGAACAGAAAACCTCGATCATTAAAGATACCGAAACCATCAATGTAGGTACAACCTTAGAACCACAGCAGCTTAAAATAGGAACTACTTTAAGTCCCACCGAGAGACAAGGGCTCATTGGGTTGCTACATGAGTTCAAAGACGTTTTTGCGTGGTCCTACAAAGACATGCCAGGCATTGATAGAGAAATTGCGAGCACAGATCCCAATCAAGCCGGGTATAAGCCATCAAGCGAAGCTACGAAAAATGCACACAGATTGGTCTTTGAAAGTCAAGGAAGAAATCGACAAGTAACTCAAAGCTGGGTTCATCAAGGTGTCAGAATACTCAGACTGGGTGGCTAACGTCGTACCAGTGCCAAAGAAAGATGGTAAAGTTCGGGTTTGTGTCGACTTCCGGGATCTAAACAAGGCAAGTCCGAAGGACGATTTCCCATTACCTCACATCGACATCCTGGTTGACAACACGACAAATCACGCGTTATTATCCTTTATGGACGGATACGCCGGTTATAATCGATCAAGATGGCGAAAGAAGACATGCATAAGATCTGCGTTCGAACGCAATGGGGAACCTATTGCTACACAAAGAATGCCTTTTGGGTTGATAAACGCAGGGGCTACATACCAGAGGACCGCGACAACGTTGTTACATGATTTGATGCATAAGGAAGTCGAGGTTTATGTTGACGACATGATTGTCAAGTCAAAGGAGCGTGATGGCCACCTTGGTACACTACGCAAATTCTTTGAACGATTGCGTAAGTATAACATGAGGTTGAATCCCCAAAAGTGCGCATTCGAGTCACATCCGCAAACCGTTGGTCAAATCGTTAGCCACCGTGGCATCGAGGTGGACCCATCAAAAATAAAGGCCATAATGGAAATGCCTCACCCGAAAACCGAGAAGGAAATTCGAGGTTTCCTAGGAAGAATCCAGTATATAAGCCGGTTCGTGGCAAGGCTAACTATGATATGCGAGCCAATTTTTAAGAAGTTGAAAGTCGGGGAACACGTCGTATGGGATGATCACTGTCAAGCTGCGTTCGATAAGATCAAAGAAATACTATCTTCCCCTCCCTTGCTCAGCCCGCCAACGGCTGGGTTACCACCTTTGTTGTATCTTACAGTTACGGATACTGCAATGGGGGCAATGCTGGCACAGATAGTCGATAAAGAGGAAAGAGCAATTTACTACATTAGTAAAAAGTTCTTGGAGTATGAAATCAAGTATACTCAGCTCGAGAAGACATGTTTGGCTTTAGTGTGGGCGAAAAAGAAGTTACGACACTACATGCTCAGTCATAGTGTCTGCATCCACTCGAAGATGGACCCAATCAAATACTTGTTTGAAAAACCAGTTCTAAACGGCAGGGTGTCGAGATGGACTTTAATGCTTTCCGAATTTGATCCAAAATACGTACCGCTGAAAGTGATAAAGGGAAGGGCAGTTGCAGACTTCATGGCGGATAATCCGATAGAAGAAACTGAGATTGTAGATACGTGGTCGTTTCCCGACGAAGATATCGTTCATATAGACAACGATACTTGGGACCTCCATTTTGATGGAGCATCGAACTGCAGGGGTTACGGGATAGGAGTGCTACTCATTTCACCAGAAGGTGAACATGTTCCCATTTCGATCAAGTTGGACTTTAATGTCACTAATAACGCGGCCGAATACGAAGCGTGCCTACTCGGTTTGCCCAGTGCTCTCGAGTTAGGCATCAAAAAGCTTGTAGTACATGGGGACTCGTCACTAGTGATCAATCAAGTGGCCGGGTCGTGGAAAACCCGAAGTGATAGCCTGGCTCCGTACCAAGCGAAAATCGAGGAACTAGAAAAGTTGTTCGCCGATGTCAAATACGTGCACCTCCCCAAAGATGAAAACAAGTTTGCTGATGCACTATCAAAGCTAGCTACTCTGATCAACATACCTGATCATATGGATACTATGCCAATATGTGTCGAACGAAGATCATCACCTGCTTACGTTAATGTAATCGGAGACACAGAATAAACCGAGGCTGAACCTTGGTATCATGCTATTCTGAAATTTAAAGAATCAGGAGAGTATCCACCCGACATGGATAGCCGCGGAAAGCGCGCTATTCGAATGCTAGCCGCTCAGTTCGTTAGAACCAATGATGGACAATTGTACAAAAAGACCGCGCAAAATGTCCTTCTCGCGATGCATAGACTCACCAATCGCAAAAAAGAGTCATGGAAGAAGTCCATGACGGGGAATGTGGCCCACACATGAATGCCCATATGCTAGTGCGCAAAATCATGAGATTAGGGTATTATTGGACCACGATGGAGACAGATTGTCGCAAATATGTCAGACATTGCCATAATTGCCAAATCTTTGCGAACATACAACACGTGCCACCATCACCAGTATACTTTGACATCACCATGGCCTTTCTCAACATGGGGAATCGACATTATTGGAATGGTCAACCCATCTGGAACAGGTGGGCATTGTTTCATGCTAGTCGCCATCGATTACTTCACGAAGTGGGTAGAAGTGAAATCATAAAAAGTACTACAAGCGAAGCAGGTAGCAAAGTTCATTCAGAATGAAATCATTTGCAGATATGGGGTGCCGCATGAGTTCATTAGCGACCATGGCACTCACTTCCAGGCTGAAACTGCTGTGATACTTGAAAAGTATAAAATCAAGCACCACAAGTCGTCACCTTATCGACCTCAAACAAATGGCGCGGTGGAAGCCGCCAACAAGACAATCACTGTGATTCTCAGGAAAATGACCGACAATTATCGCGAATGGCCAGAGAAGATACCGTTCGCACTATGGGGATACAGGACGTCTATTCGCACAGCCACCGGAGCAACTCCGTTCTATTTGACATATGGGATGGAAGCGATTCACCCATCGAATTAGAGGTACCTTCTTTAAGGATCCTGTTAGAAAGTCGGGTCCCGAAGGCGATCGCTGCAAGCCAGGTATGATTCCTTGGTCATGTTCGACGAGCGACGATTAAATGCGCTACACCATGTTCAACTCTATCAGAAAAGGATACAAAGGGCATTTAACAAGAAGGTGAAACCTCGAGGAATAAAGGATGGGGATTTGGTCCTAAAGTCTGTTCGCGCCTTACTACCAATCGACCCGAGGGGAAAATTCAAGCCGAACTGGGCCGGTCCTTACCTGGTAAAGAAAGTATTATTGGGAGGTGCAGTCAGACTAACAGATCTAGATGGAAACGACTTTCTAAATCCGACGAATTTGGATCAACTGAAGAAATACTATCCTTAGAACTCATTCTCAATGTCGTAAAATAAAATTTTGAATTGCAGTGCTCGTGAGCGAGTCTAGGCCGCGGCACTTTTGCTTCGCTGCTTTTTGTGCGTTATAAACTGGTAGTTGTAGCGCATTTGTTTTGTGGAACTACAAGCTTGGTTTGATTCTATTGATAACAGATACGTAGGCAGCTCTTTATAAGAGTACAACCGACCCTTCCTTTAATAAAATGAAATTTTATGTAGAAACTGGGAATTTTTAATAAATAATAAGTCGTATTAAAATCGGGCGATGCCCATTACAACCTTCAAAAAGAAAAAAAAAGAGACAGCCAGCAACAAATAATAAGTAGTAGTATTAAATAATAGATTACAGTTGAAGGCTCCTACATCTTCCTTTTCCCTTTGCCTTTTGGGTCACGCGACCGAGGCTCCTGCGGAGGAGGGGTAGTCGCGTTCTGTCTAGCGCGCTTCTTAGGAGGGATCATCATTTCCTCCCGAGGGCCCAACCTATCTTTTGCACTCAGGCGAGGGCCAAGTCTCCCTTCCAGGGCTGAGCCCGAGTATGCCTTTGAACCCAACCGTTTCCACACACCTGACACCTGTGAGTCAGTCTTAGAAGTTTTCTCAGTCTTAGTTTCAGGTCCAGATGCAAAAGAAAGATCGTTAGCGAAGAAGTCACGACTGTTTCTGCCTTTGTCATAATATTTAATGTCGACAAGCTCATCCTTCCGATACAAATCCTTGCCTGAATCAGTTTTCTCATTAAGCCACTTAGTATAAGACGGGGATACCCAGGTAGTCTGAGGGCGCGCAGACACGTACCAGAGACGCCTTTGGTGCCACCTCTCGAGCCAGTCATCACATATAGAGGGATGTAGCTCTCTTGCTCGTCCCAGAACAGCCTCGCACTTGGGAATTACTTGTCTACGGCCCATCTGACGCAGAACGCGATCGGGGTAAATGTGTATAGACCTTTCCAAACCCAGTAATTGCAAACGTCTGGTCTTATCATCTTCCGGAAGGATAGTAAAAGATTTTAGGCGAAGCCAAGGCATAAACCAGCAAAGAGGGCGACCTCCCCCTTCTGTCATCTTGTTTCGCCAATAAGCAAGGTCATTTTGATGCTCGTCTTCATACGGCTTAGCACGCATAGTCAGCATACGGGCGAGGTACGAGTTTGGCTCACGCGGCGGGGCAAAGAGCCAAAATCTCTCACAAAGCCACACCAGCAAAAAGAAAAAAAAGAAAAAAAAAACGTGAAAAAAAAAAGAAAACGAAAAAAAAAAAGAACGAAGAAAAGCGAAGAGAAAGAAAAACGAGAAAAAGAAAAAAGAAAAAAAGAAAAAAAGAGAAAAAAAAAAGAAAACGAGAAAGAAAAAAAAAAGGAAAAAAAAGAAAGAAAAAAGACAACAGAAGCACAGTCGTGGCAGAATGCAGCAAAATCGTGGCAGAATGCAACAAAATCGGGGCAGAAACACAGAATTGTGGCAGAAATCGTGGCAAAATATAGATAAATCGTGGCAATAACACAAGAATTGTGGTAAAAAAAATCAAGAACGCGAAATCAAGAGGATAGATTTTGTTACCTGCAATAGACGGGAGCATCCCGACCAATCAGCACCAAGGTTCATTTTCTTAGCATCTAAACCCCTGATGGTTTCAGCAAAAATAATCCAGGAAGGGTTATGTCCCGTCTCCATCTGAGACACAATAGATAGAAGCTTCGCTTGTCCTACGCAAGTTGTCTTGTTCATCCTACCTTCGAAAGCATAAAGATGTAACATGATCAATCCAAATGCCCTGCGGCAGTACGTTGGCAGTGAAGTACTGTTTCGCAAGATGCAAAATTTCCGATGAATAGCAAGAAGGTTGACTTCGTCACCAGTAACTATATCCTCAGACTCCGTCCTAGAGAGGCCAAGACAGTCTAGATATATTCCACGCCACCCCGAATGAAATTTTGGTATAGTCGGTATGGCCTCAGCATCTCATCCTCCCAGGGCAGAAAACTCTTCCGGTAAAGGGCAGATCTCCCCCTCAGGAAAAGCAAAGACATGGTTACGAGGATCCCAATAGCTAAGGCAGTGTTCTAGCAAAGCAGGTTGAAGGCGGATATGGCGTAAGGAAAGTAATTGCGCCAGTTGAGCGGTCTTTAATTCTTGTCTCTCTGAGACAGTGAAGTCTGTCTCCCATGCTCGCATAGCACTCACTAGATTATTCATAATGATTTATGTTATTTGCACCAGTTTGGGAAAGCAGAATAAATTTTGCAGTGCAACTCTTCCTAATATATAGAAAGTATAAGGGAAGGAAACACCTAGGGCGACACCCCTAGGGTGGCGTTTTTTTTGGCCGTGTGGGTCGCGGGTCGCGCGCCTCTTTGGCCCGCCCCAGTTCATACCAGTCTTTAGCACGATGCGTCGGGTTTTCGCTCATTCATCGCATCTTTTGGGCACCAGAGTGGCCAATTTACATTTCTACCCCCAGCAAACCCATATTTGAATTAAAGCCCGTGCACACTTACGGTTTTATTTTCCTTTTTTTGTTTTACGGTAGTGGGCTATGCCCACGTGGTTTACGAGTCATACAGAGTGTCTGAGTCATATTTCATGCTCACTCATCAAGGTTCGATTTCAAAAAAAAAAAAATTTCAAGATTTCAAAATTCTAAAAACTTTTTGCGAATTATGGATAGGTGATCCAAGTAGTAGAACCTTTTCGGGTCGATGGCCAAATCATTCAAAATTTTCCAATTCAATTTTTTAAGGGTCGATGGCCCAACATACCAAGAGATGTCAAATTTAAACTTCGGGTCGATGGCCCAATTATTCAAAATTTTCAAATTCAATTTTCGGATCGATGACCCAGTATTTCAAATGATCCAATTTTAAGATCGATGATCCAAATGTGCTTATGTGATGGTTATTGCTAGTACATTTTTTATGTTTCAAATGTAGCAGGATATGCTTCAACTGGGGGCTCTAAAGTCTTCGACTTTAGAGCCATTGCAAATCGAGGCTACGGCGTTGGCTTGAGACCATTATCAAGATGGAAAGGATGACATCCACCAAGAATTCAATTCAATTACAAGAGTAAGAAATGGAAGAATTCCGTAGCTGAAAGCAAATAATGAAAGTGGCGGTAACCTCCTTAGAAAGTCCCGTCCCATTCGGACAAGCGTCAGCAGATGATAAGTTTTGGGCAAATGTCAGCAGATGATGAATTTTGGACATACGCCAACAGATGATAAACTTTGGGCATGTGTCAGCAGTTGCCGAACTACGACGCGGGTTTGATTCCGTCAGAAACGGATACGTAGGCGCCCGAGGATAAGGCTCAACCCATCATATATGCAATTTGTGGGTCGACGACCAATGACGATAATTTGACACAACAGAAGCAAGAGTCAATCCCCAACGAAGTTTCAGGAATGATCTCTTCTTATGGCTGGCGAGCTTATATACGCAAGTCTAATGGACTATAAACGACCCGAAGAATCCTCAGGTCGAGAGGGACCTGGGGTATACTTTGACTTTCGCCTTGTCCAAGCCTCAGTCAAAGTGGGGGCTCTGTAGATACCCGTATCCGTCGATATTGGAATTTATAGAGAACCCGACAAACACCCGATGATGATAGGACACATGTATTTATTAGTTGTCATTGTCATTATTTGGGTTCGTTTTACGATGTAGAATGAGCGTTGTCGACGGAGTATTTTATTAATTTAAATGATATTTAAATTAAAGCTTTTTTTTAGGTGAATTCAATTTATTTTATTTTGAATTTATTTTCTCAAGTTTATTTTATTGAAAATAAAATAAATAATTGATTTGAAAAATCATTTTATGAGTGTATTTGATTTGAAAAATCATTTATTTTAATGTGTTAATCGATTTGAAAATCGATTTAAAAATCGAAAAAAACTCGTTTTAAACACGTGTTTTGGAGCACGATTATAGCTCGGTTTTTGAGCCCGTTTTCTTTACGATTTGGCACGAATCTCGAGTACACTAACCAACCTAGGCCTCTACCCATCCAACCCCAGTTCGAACCCCATACCCACGGCCCAAATCATGCCCCAAATACTCCCCAACAGCCCGCATACACAAAGCAGCCCCCCTGTTTTGCGTGTTAAATCCCGAGCCCAAAACCCGCTCCAAATACCACCAGAACCTATGCCCATTAACCCTAATCCATACCCTAGTATCCTACCCATATTACCTTAGCTTAACCACCAAGAAAACCCCTCTCAAACCCTCACAAAAGCTGCTGGACAGCAGCTATGCGTGAATGAGCCCGTCTGCCTCTCCCCTCTAAAACCCTACCTTCACTCCTTATAAATACCCCCCTTCACCATACATTCATTCCTCTAAGTTCTCCATACATACTACTTTCACTTACAAGCTTTAAACTCCAGAAACAAACCCTAATTGCCTCCCAAAAACCCTAGACAAAACCGACATACAAACAGAGAATCAGTTTGTGTGTCCTCTTTGAAACCATTCATTCTCCCTTCAAACCTCTATTAAAATTCGAGTTTCTTGTTCCAAATTAACCACACAACATCCATATACATATTAGACAAAGATTTATGAGCCAAATTGCCTTTGAGAGTACACGAATTCCCTCGAAAAACATAGTGTTATACACTCTGTTTTCGCGGCTTTTCCCTGTCTGTACAGTTCTGTTTGTGCTCGTTTTTCGTGCCCAATAACTCAAAACGAGCAGGGATTGTTTTAAGATCTCTGTTCTCCTCTCTTTCTAGTTTTCAAAACATCTTTTAAATCGAATTTTCACCGTGAAACGAGAGAGAAATCGCTGTTTGAAAGTTGCTGTCCAGATTTGCAAAAAACGTGTTGTTTGCTTTGTTTCTTCGTCGACGACGGCCTCTCGAGATAAAATCTACGATCGATTACGACCCAAGACGGTGTCAACAATACATGTAGGTTGAGGTTGCATCAAATCCTCCTCTTTCTCCCTTTTATTTCGTTTTTTATGTTTGTTTATTATAGTTCGTTTTTATTTGTTTATCGTTTTTGTTTATCAATTGTTATTATTAACTATGAAACTAGTTTAGTCCGAGTATGAGTTAAAGTACCACCATGAACACCCGCGTTGACTTGAGATGGGAAAGAAACCGCTACATCAGTCGGTCGTACACCCCCGTCTCATTTACATATCCTCGTGTTCAAGGTAGGACATTAATAAAACGAATTCTAACTTCGCTCTTCGCTTTTGACCTCTCTTTTGTTTCGTGTAATTCGACCCACCCCTGGACCATTTACATGTTAGTATGACCTCTGATTGTTAACATATAACTCGTTTAGATGACATTAGATCAGTTTAATAACCTAATTAGACACTTTAGGGTACATCGACATAGCTTTTAAAACCGATTAACAATTCTGTAACTTAATTGAATACATCTCTCTCTTTCACATAATTTCTCGCTAGTATAAGAGTGCGTGATTAGCACCTTCTTATTAACACCCGATGAGTTAATTTAATTAGTGAACTTGACCTAATTTGTCCCCTTAGGCCGTGTAGAATACACCTTTGCGCGACATCCTTCCAATCGATCAACGTTGTTTCTAACTCGTTTTCTAACTTGTTTCCTATCCCGTTTCGCAATCATCTATCTAACCTAATGAATCTAACCTAAGGATTAGGGTATGCTAGATCATGTAGGCCGTGTTTGGCCGTGTCCTTGTAGTCCCTTTTCTCGTTGTTTTCTCATCTTTATCTCGTTATTTCGTATCTTGTAATTACTTTGTTTATCGAGTCGTGTTTGGTAGTTTGTTTGTAATTTTCAAGTTAGTTTTCTCTCATCGAGTCAAAACCTCTTTCAAAAACCTTAGTCTTGTTTGGTTAGATGGTTGTGCCCTAATGCATGTAAGAGCGTAGTAAATCGCATGTTGTTTAAAGCAACATGGCCCGATTTATGCTAATGCATGCTTTGGTGCGTGACCCAATGTATAATTCGATAAGATTAAGTGAAAGCACACATTACGAAGAGTAACCCAAGGCCGTGAGTCATGTGAGCCGTGGGCCACCCCTTTATGCACGTTTCCCTAGGCCGAATTGGCCGTATAATGCGTCTTGTACGGTTTTGTGTATAGCGTTGTATTTTAGATCGAGTTGTATCTTTAATTTATCGTTGTGTCGTCATGAAATGCCTGGGTTGTAATAGGGTAGATCCCAACGGCTCCCCCATTCCCATCAAGCCTTGTTTGTTTCGTTTATATGTTGTTAGATCAATCAACCCACAAGCTAAATTACAACTTTGACAAAGTTAGTTTAGTTGCATCTAAAACGACATAGAAATTGTTGTCACATGTTAGGGTTTTAAAACGATGTTTGCATATCATATATCGTAGTAGCTATGACCTTGTTTGAAATCCGATACTTGACTTAGTAGAGGCCGTTATCGACGGGCGGGGTTAAGTGTCCTTATGGGCTTCCTAACACGTACCCTCACTCCTTACTCACGATCTATGGTTTGTGGATCCGTCTAAATGCCATTGGATTACGAGAGTCATTCAAATCGAGTGATATAGGGTACAAGTCTTTATCTTTAATCACTCGTAGTCGATTGGCTTT
This sequence comes from Silene latifolia, assembly GCF_048544455.1. Lineage (NCBI taxonomy): Eukaryota > Viridiplantae > Streptophyta > Magnoliopsida > Caryophyllales > Caryophyllaceae > Silene > Silene latifolia. The sequence continues at coordinate 196,958,379 of NC_133538.1, read as the reverse complement.
ATGCTTTTCGATGAAAGGTGTAAAGTTGACTTGAACGGGTCCAAGTTCCCAAAAAACTTGGTGGCGACTCTAATTTGTCTTAATTCGATTCGAAAGAACCTCGAGTCGATTATGCCTAGTGTGGATCCCGAGGACGCAGTTCCCGAGGGCCTTGTCCACATTATTGCTGCAACAGCTGCTTCTAGTTCACATTTTAGGACGGGCACGGGTTTACGTGCCACTGCTAGGCACGCTGCTGACACTTCCACGGAAGCTCTACCTGAGTTTCCGCAGGTACGTTTTTTGTCCCCGTCCCACCGCACTCGCTTTTTACATTTGATGGAATGTGACATGACTTCATCTCGTTTTCTATGTCGACCTTCCTTAGAGAAATTAGAAATTTTAGAGCCCGTTGTTGAGCTGTTCAATGGGACGGGAATGTCGGGATTGGCCACCTTGAAAGAGCTTACCTATCAACAACTGAACTTATAATTTTTCACCCCGCGGCCTATACGACTGACCATGGGAGCAAGTGCATCACCTTCCGTCTGTTTAACACTACCTTTACTTGGACCTTAGCTGAGTTTGGGGAACGGTTAGGCGTAGTTAGTGACGATTTCATTGAGCCTCCTAAGAAGCTCATGCCTCAGATATGGACTACACTTGCACACATTCCCTTCGGTCTGCGACGTGGTGCCCACGTCTACTTACCCTCAGCCCGTTACTTTCTCCGTCTACTAGAAGAGATGATTTTTTGTCGTCATGAGCCTAACAATGTTAATAATACCGAGCTGTCCATTTTAGCCGGGTACCTGAACATTGATAGCGATGCCCGTTTTTTTTAACATTGCCTACTTGACAGCTCAGTATTTTAACATTGTCGGGTCAAAAGTTTCGGGCACAATAGCTTGTGGTTGGTTAGTGAGTCGCATTGCCCGCCGCCTTTTCCCCGAATTTTTCCGTGGTCTTCATTATTTAGATAAGGACAATGTCATCGACATTTCAGTCATGTCTTCCATGAACTGGCTGGCAGCTGACCATAGGACGTGGAAGATAGGCACTTCCCCGTCCGTGACTTTACCTTCACCTTCTCTACCCGTCTTTCACCTTTGACTACTGTGACGGGTAGACTACCACCACCTTCACCTTCTTACCTCCTTAACTTCACCTCTACCATTTCTAAGAAGCCGAAGAGGACTTCCCCCACTGTTCGGGAAGTCAGAGAGGGGTATCGACCTATACAGGCTGGGCACACACCCGCTTCTGCGCCCACGTCCATGCCTACACCTATACCCTCTATCTCTCAGCCGGATTTACCAGCTAATTTTATTGCACCTCCTATTTTTGAAAAGTGTGGCCATGGACCAAGGGCGTCGTGATGCTTTGTTGCTGGACATGTGCAGGAGAGTGGCTCGGATGGAGCGGGATCACACTCTTGCCTTATTCCCTCTTTACGAGTACCACATGGTTCGAGGTCGTCCGGTTCCAGCTTGTAATACTCCGTATTTAAAAGTCTTTGGGTACTCTATCGAGTAGGCCTTACTCTGTCGAGTAAGGGTGAGTTGCATTTTAAAATAGTTTCTGACCTGTTGGGTACTCGATCGAGTAACGTGGGTACTCGATCGAGTAAGGGGGCACTCGATCGAGTACCTTAGCTACTCGATCGAGTAGCCGGTTTTACGGGGAGTTTTCTCGGGTTTTGTTAATTATGCGATTAAGGTATATAAGCTTTGTCGTTATTGTTCTAAATCACTTTTGCAAAACCTAAATTACTGTTTAAGAGAGAAAGCAAGCAAGTTCTTCATTCTAATCGCATAATTAGCAATCCCCGGAGTTTGGAAGGTCAGTTCGCGTCGTTGGTTATACCGTTGAGTTCCTTGCGTCGAGGGTAAGATCTATGTACCCTTTTTTTTGTCTTTCCTTTGATTTGGTTAAACCCTAATTTAGAGATTTGGGGGTTTATGTGTAGTATGTAATTTGGTAGCCTTTATGTGTTGTATGATAGGAGGAGGGTTCATAGAGGAGGCTTTTTGATTCAGCGCAGAGAGACCGTCGATTGTGTGCTTACCAGGTAGGATTTCCTACTCAGTATTAGTCCCATAATGGGATGATTGTTGATGTGTTGAGATTGATTGTTTGTTATAGTAATTGTATTGTGACGGCTGTGATTGTGATTGTACATTGTTGATAGATTCAGACGGTTGTTGATATTGTGATTGTGACTGGTTGCCTATGGTTCTCGAGATGCGTTCTCGGCTGAGTAGAGTCACTTGCGGGAGTGGCTTCACGCCCTGGTTTCGCCCTTCGTGGAACCCGCCATGGAAGAGGATGTGCACATTAATGAACATAGGTTTATCGCTCGGTATGAAGAGCGGGGTTTTGGTGGGTACGGTTGCGGTCCCCTACTGGCAGGGCTGGTCCAGTGGACAGTCGGTGATTGAGATTGTTGGGATTGGTGTGATTGTATGTGTGACGGTGTGAGCTGTCTGTTTATCGGATTGTTGATATGTATATAAATTGTGTGATTAGTACTGACCCCGTTTAAATGTTTTAAAAACTGTGGTGATCCATTCGGGGGTGGTGAGCAGTTGCTTGCCAGGTATATCTTGGATACGCGTGGGATCTAGTCAGGGATGGAGTCATCACATATCAGAGTCTTTAGTCTTCCGCTGTGTTTGTTAGGACAGTTCCTTTCTGTTGGTTTATAGTTTGAGAGCGATTGTATTTTGCTTACGCTGGTTTTGTTATGTAATCACTTAACTTGTTTAATAAAGTATGTTTCTTCATTGTCTTATGATTATCATGCCTCGGGTAACTGAGATGGTAGCATCTTTATACCTGAGTGGTCCTGGTAAGGCACTTGGAGTATGGGGGTGTTACACAGCTGGCTGGCCACACCCTTCCTTTTACCGGTACCCAGTGGTGGGGTACCCTCAGCCTGAGAGCGAGGAGGAGACGGCCGAGAGGGAGGAGAGGATCCGAGCTGAGTTAGACAGGAGAGGTCGGCAGAGGAGGAGAGGAGAGGAGGAGGAGGACCCCACCTTTCAGGTGGTTGATGAGGAGGGTGGTGACGATTAGCAGCTGGCTACTCACTTCCACAGTTTACTGACTGGTTTGGGGAAGTTCGATATCTTGTGAGTATTTTTGCTTTCTATTTCTTTTCATCTCCTTTCATTTTATTTTATTTGTTTTGCATTTGTGTTGTATTTTTCCCTTTCCCCTATTATTTCTGCTGGTGTATGCTGGAGGATAATGAGGGCATTGTCCGTTTTGGTTTGGAGAGGGTAATGCATCCTTTGAATCTGCATTTGCATTTGTTTTGCATTCACGTTTCTTGCATTTTTGCATTTGCATTATCTTTTATTTTAAAAAAATGAAAAAATCAAAAAAATTAGAAATTTCGAAAAAATTCAAAACAAAAAGCACGTTTATTTTTTCATCTAGGTTGAGTCGGAACGGTGTATTTCGATGATGAAATTGCACTACACTTGGTCTTTTTGCTTAAGCCTTGCATAAACTAATTATCTTTTTAGCATTGTCTTATTGCATAATCTACTAGTTAATGTTAAAATTTAGCTGAACGAATAGACTTGACCTGAAATTTTGGCAACCTACTCGTTTTTTCTGCGTTTTAGAGCCTTAAAACTGGTGTCATTCATGACCAGTTCATGTAGGATTATGAGTAGTTACTCCTTGCATAATATGTAAGAAAGAAAAAAAAAACAGAAAAAACCGAGAAAAAAGAATGATGAAAAAAAGAAACGGAAAAAAAAAGGTTTGAACGATGTCACTTTTTGCTCCTATATTTTTATTCTATATCTTATGAGGAGTTATTTGTTATACGGTTTAGTGACTTTTTATGCCAATCAAAGGGCATTGTGCTTAATTTTGATGGATTAGAAGCGGATGTGTTTTATTTGGTTTTGTTAGGATGCTAGCTTGGCTATTAACCTCACATTCCCATAAATGATTTGCCCTTCTTAACCATTACCTCAGTTTTCCATATTTTTGTAAGCCCTCTGCTGTAATGGGACCTTGTTTGGTTGGAATGTATGTGTACGGTAGCTAGAACTGTCTATCATACTATATTGCATGCATGTTTATGTGGGTCGTAGTTAGGTGAGCGACTTCTTACTCTTTCTCTCTTAAAAATATTTGCTTACCCTTTGCTTTATGAGAGAAGAGTTACCCGTGAGAGTCCATCTTTAAAGGTCTTGCAAGGTCGACGGTTTAGCTTTATTATAAAACATCCTATAACTCGTTTGCATCTGACAGTTTTGCTATAAGTAATAGTTTGCTTGCATTACATTGGTTTAAGTAGACGATTTGTAGCTGGCTCTGAGTTTTTATTCCGTTCCATTAGTTAGTTGCACACAGTTTGCTTGGGGACAAGCAAAGGTTTGGTTTGGGGAGATTTGATGGGTGCATTTTATATAGTCATTTTGAGCCATATTTGCACGCATTTCTATGCAATTCCCATAGTTTTAGGCTACGAAATGCCCCGAATAGTCTACTTTGTTTCGTTTGGCTTTAATTGCTAGAATGGACCTGAAAGAAGCAGAATTGAGCCTTTTACCGCCCCGTTAGCTTGCATTTAGGAGATGGAAGGTTTGGAGCGGAAATACTACTGTCTCGGGATGCGTGAAGTCGCCTTGGAAGATAAATCATACGTCCTTTGGCCTATTTCAGTGGCAGTTGGCTCGATCGAGTACTTCTGCGGGCTAAGTTGCTCGATCAAGACCTTTTGGATGGAGAGAAGTCCTCGATCGAACCCATGATGTGTTCGATTGAGAGGTGGCTATTTGGAGGTCCTCGATCGAGTAGTCTTAGTACTCGATTGAGAGGTTTTTGCTGGAAAGTGTTCGATCGAGGAGTTTGGTGTTGGTCGATCGAGCACTTTGTTATCTGAACGTGAGATTTTTCTCGCGTGAACTTATATATTTTATTATCTTAAGTGACGTGTTTAGGATTAAATATCTTTCCGATATAAAGGAAAGACGTAATTAGGTTGAAGTCGTCAAATTATCTCATCTTTTACTTTAAACATTACGTAGCTTTGCTTTCATTTGCCGGATCTCAACTTTTGTAATTTCTCTACTTCCTCTTATTCAATTTAATTCCTTTGCAACACTTAATTCTTGTCCTTTAATTTTTGTTAGTTATTAGTTTTGTTATTTAGTTTATGTTATTTCTCTTTAATCATCTTAATACCATGTTTAGCATCGTTTATTCAATCGTTGTTATTTTATTTATCGTCATGCGTAGCTAATCTCTCTAATGCTAGGATTAGGGGAGCCATGATAGTAAAGCATTGATGCGATAATTACACTAGAAGGTTTTTGTTGTGAGAATTGTTTTATAGCAATATAATAGTAATTATTAGGTTGAGTGCATGCAACTGAAGTAATTAAACTGGTTAAATTCAGACCTAGATGGGAAGATTGGAATGAACAGACCTGCTATGTACAATAGACTACCTTAATCAGAGCGGAAGCTCTTTAGGAAGAATCTAGGGCGGATAGCGGACCGGAAGGACCTTTCCACTACCTTTCTCACATCAGACCGACTGACCTTACCTTTAGCTGATTTGTGTGATATCATGGTGAACCGACATCCTGCCATTTTTCTCTTTATTTGATTACATCTTATTTCATTCTTGTTATTTTAATTGTTGTTTCTTTTATTGCCTTTTATTTCATTTCATTAGTTTAGTCAAAACAAACAAATCAAACCCCCCATTTTGTGACCTTAGACAGACTAGATAACAAGTAGATAGTGACCGCCTCCCAGTGGAGTACGATACCCGAATTACCTCTGCTATATTAGTTAGACCCGGTTGGTTTATTTTTAATAGGGTTGCGACAGCCGTGTCACTATTGTTAGAGAGATGAATTCTTTCTCAAGAAAACCCTAAAAATACCAAAAACACGTCCATTTTCTTTCCTTTTTCAGCTTGTTTCCATGGCTAAAACTCGTAGATGATAATACAACAATTACAGTACCGATACTAGCAGACGCAATTGAGACAGAGATCGTTAATGGGGTTTCATCGGAGATTTTGGCGGTATTTTTAAGGGTTTCATCGGAGCATTTGGGAGTTAACTCAGGGATTATATCGGGTAAGGAGCCGAATAACTCAGGTAATCCTCCCATAGTAGGTCAATTACTCAACTTAACTGGGTTATTAGAAAAGCAGGTTAATCCAACTGTAATGCCTGATTTGGGTAACAATATTCCATCTAGTTGGACGGAACCTCCCATAACAGAATTAGGGATTGGAATTACTAAAACTTGGAGTTCTGTTGCTAAACTTAAACTGGGTATGAGTCTGTATTATTGTGATAAAATTGATAAAACGCATGTTGTGGTTGAGGATGATATTGTTGATGAACTCAAATTTTGGCAAAATACTTTGATGGATAGTTTTCTGGGTTCTAAACCAAAACTTAAAGAGGTTGATAAATTTGTGCTGAAATATTAGAAGAACATAGATAGACCAATTGTGCAATACTACAAGAAGGGTTGGTATAGTTTCCGATTCCTTTCAGAACATGATATGAATGAAGTATTTAAGGGAGGTCCGTGGAACATGGGTACTAGTACATTGATTTTGAAGCAATGGACACCAATGTTCTCAAAAGAAATGGACTTAGTTTCCATAGTACCTATTTGGATCTTGTTCCAAGACTTGGATCCTTTCATATGGTCTGATAAGGTGTTGAGTAAATTGGCGAGTGTTACAGGGAAACCTCTCTTTGCTGATTTTCTAACTACTTATAAATCCAAGCTATCTTTTGCTCGAGTGCTTGTGGAAGTGGATGTAGCAGGACCTCTACCTACTACAATGCAATTGAACTCACCTTACCATGGAGAAACAACTCAAAGGATAATATATGAATGGCTACCACACTACTGTCATTGTTGCAGAAAATTAGGCTATACAAAAGAGAAATAAAAATTCACAAAGATTAACAATAAATTGATGAAATTCAGAAAACTAAGGGGGCTAAGGTGTATAGACCTGTCCAACACACTATTGACCACACAACTCCCACTCTAGCTATCTTGAACTCAGGAAGCCATCTGGTAGGCTATAGTCCCCCTAACTTAGTGAATGAGACTGCTTTTGATACAGTTAATAATAGCTCAGAATGTCTGGGACTAGGCTCTCAATCTACTGTTTTAGAGGTGAGCTCCTCATCTAAGGATAAAGTGGCGGGTTCAGGATGCTATGTGCCAGGTCAAATAAACACTGGGAATGAGGAGGTGAATGACTTGTGCTACGAGAGGCAGCAGAGTAAGATTGAAAAGTGTACTGCAGGAATTTTAATCGAACAATTTCTCTGTTCTATAGGAAAATGCGGAGGTTAAGGAGGCACAATAAATAAGAGTTACTCAGGATGAGGACCCACCCGACCCTGGTACATGATAATCTCTTCATGGAATATAAGAGTGTTTAATGTCCCAATAAAGCAGCAGGAAGTTAGGGGTTTTTTTGGCTTCAAATAAAATAGAGGTTTTTGGGTATTAGAATCCAGAATTAAAATAAATAATGTTGCTGGTGTTAGTAGGTTTTTTCCTTTTTATTGCATCCTGAATAATTACTCTCACCACTACAATGGGAGAATATGGGTTTTTCTAAACACAAGAATGGTTACTTTACTATCTTCTAGGATTCATGACCAATTGATTCATGTGGAGCTTTTGCACCATGTGTCAAATAAAATTGTCCACATTACATTCATTTATGGAAGCAATGATGGAATTATAAGGGAAAGACTTTTGAAGGAACTGAGGAAAATTGCCCCTGTTGTCACAAATTGGGTCATTTTTGGAGATTTTAACATAGTCAAATCTATAAAGGAAAGGATTGGCCCAAATCCTCCCTCCTTGGCTAAGATTTTAGCCTTCAATCAATGTCTGTTGGATAGTCATCTGGATGATCTGCAAAACTTTGGGTGTGAGCATACTTGGACTAACAATAGAGAAGTGGCTACAAGGATTTGGTCAAAACTGGATAGAGTCCTTGCAAACCCCTCCTGGCTGCTGCAATTTCCTCACACCCAGGTCACACTATCTTACCACCTGGAATTTTCGATCACTCTCGATTACTAGTTCAGATTAAGGAAGACTATCAAATAAAAAAGAGATTTAGCTACTTAAACTATTGGGAGGATCACCAGGATTATGGAAGCATTGTTTCTCAGGCCTTGGGGATCCCTGTTAGAGGTAATGCAATGTTCACACTTTTTGCAAAACTCAAAAATATTAGGAAGCAGTTTATAGAGTTTCATTAGAGTAACTACTCTGGTTTACATAAAAGAGTCCAACAGGCAAAGAAGGATTTGGACAACTGCCAAAAGTAGGTTCAACTGAATCCTTTAGATCCTTCCCATCTTGTTGACAAGGCTGTCACAACCTTATTACAAATAAACCAACCGACTCTAACTAATATAGCAGAGGTAAGTAGGGTATCGTACTCCACATGGAGGCGGTCACTATCTACTTGTTATCTAGTCTATCTAAGGTCACAAAAGGGGGGGTTTGATTTGTTTGTTTTGACTAAACTAATGAAATGAAATAAAAGGCAATAAAAGAAATAACAATTAAAATAGCAAGAATGAAATAAGATGTAATCAAATAAAGAGAAAAATGTCAGGATGTCGGTTCACCATGATATCACACAAATCAGCTAAAGGTAAGGTCAGTCGGTCTGATGTGAGAAGGGTAGTGCAAAGGTCCTTCCGGTCCGCTATCCGCCCTAGATTCTTTCTAAATAGCTTCTGCTCCGATTAGGATACTCTATTGTTCATAACAGGTGTGTTCATTCCAATCTTTCGATCTAGGTCTGAATTTAACCAGTTTAATTACTTTAGTTGCGTGCACTCAACCTAATAATTACTATTATATTTCTATAAAACAATTCTCACAACAAAAAACCTCCTAATCTAATTATCGCATCATTGTTTTACTATCATGGCTCCCCTAATCATAGCATTAGATAAATTTGCTACGCATGATGAAAAATAAAACAACAACAATTGAATAAACTATGCTAAACATGGTAAAGGGATGATTAAGGAGAAATCGCATAAACTAAATAACAATACTAATAAAAACAAAAATTAAAGGACAAGAATTAAATGTTGCAAAGGAATTAACTTGAATAAAGAGAGTAAAGAGTTTACAAAAGTTGAGATCCGGAAATATAGAAGCAACGTCGAACGAGATTCCAAATTATTGAAAGAAAAACTGAATAATTAAGGGTCAAAGATTAGATAATTTGATAACCTAAACCTAATTAAGTCTTTCCTTTATATAGGAAAGATATTTTATTCCCTAAACACGTAACTTAAAATATCAAAATAATAAGTTCACGCAAGAAAATCTCGCGTCAGATAACAAAGTGTTCGATCGAGCACTTTGATTCTCCTCGATCGAACAACTTCTTAGAAAAACCTCTCGATCGAGTTCACAAACTACTCGATCGAGGAACACCAAAATGCCACCTCCCGATCGAACATAGTAGGGGTTCGATCGAGGACTTATCACCTCCACAAAGCTCTTAAGCGAGCACATTAGCCAGCCAAACATCTCGACCGAGTCAACTGCCACTGAATCAAGCCAAAGGACATATGATTTATCTTCCAAGGCGACTTCACGCATCCCAAGATATTGATATTTCCACTCCAAATCTTCCATCTCCTAAATGCGAGCTAAAAGGACGGCAAAAGGCTCAATTCTGCTTCATTCAGGTTCATTCTGCAATTAAAGCCAAACAAACCAAAGTTGACTATTCGGGGCATTTCGTAGCGTAAAACTACGGGAATTACATAGAAATGCGTGCAAATAAGGCTATATAAAATGCAGGCATCACTTGCCAAGGAAAAGGAACATTTGGATATTTATTGGAAACTTATGGGAACAAAAATAAGTAGCCTTCTACAATGGACTAAGGTGCAAAACAAAAAATATAATGATGCTCCAACAAGCTTTTTCTTTGCTAGAATAGCTGCCATGAAGCACCAAAGCATCATAGGAAGATTCAAAATAGAGAGGGAATCAATAGGGAAGGGATTACTGAGGTAAGCAAAGCTTTTATGGAATACTATCAGTGGCTTTTGGGTGAACAAGTGGATACAATTGCTCTTGTTCCAGATGCACTGGAAGGGGCCAAGATTGGGGAATCTGAATGGGATCACTTATGCGTACTTGTGGATGAAATGGAGATAAGGAAAGCACTATTCTTCATAGACTCTAATAAAAGTCCTGGAGAAGATGGATTCTCATCTCAGTTCTTCAAAAAATCTTGGCATGTCATAAAAATAGATTTCTGCAATGTTGTGCTGGTTTTCTTTAAAAGTAGACTGATGTCCAAACAGAATTATACCACATTGCTCGCTTTAATTCCACAGAAACAGGTGGTTCAGTCTGTGATGAACTACAAACCTATAGCTTGTTGTACTGTCTTTTATAAGACAGTGAGCAAGATATTGCGCGGTAGACTTAAACCATTGCTACCAGTTCTGGTGGGAAAGTAACAAGTGTTGGAGCTTGCGTCCTCCACAAATTAGTGTGATAACATTTGTAAATCTCTTACAGGTTCACAAGGGTATACTTCGTATATTTAACCAGTTGATTAACGTTTACCTAATAACGGTTGGCTTCCTAGAAAGTTTGACGTTATTATCATACAGATGGCGGTGATCAACTGGTCCCTAAAGGTCACAGCTATAGGATGTGTTTGAGAGATGTGGTTATAGAAATATGATCACATTGATGCCTAATATGACTAAACAGTTAGTCAATGTGTTGATGAGACAATTTTTTAATGAAGATTAAATAATATTAGTTGAGTCGAATTAACTGTCAATTCGTAAATTGAATATAATAAGTTATATTTAATTAAATGTATGTAGTGTTAGCATGGACGAATTAATCTGTTAATTTGTAATTAAATATAATCGGTTATATTTTGTATCAACAAGTTGAATGTGTCATAGTGGTAATAGTGAGGGTACACAAACCAAGAGGTCATGAGTTCGATGCTCACTAGATGACAATTTAACACATTTTATACATTTTTGGAATAACCAAAAATAAGGAAATAATACTCCTTATTTCGTAAATGGGCCGAGAAAAATGAAAAAAAAAATCCTACCCTAATCAATCCCTCATACACGGTTTATAGGGGAGAGAGGGAGAGGATTTTCTGACCTAATTCATTTTTCATTTTTGCCTCCTCTCTCATCGGAAAAACACAAAGAAAAACCTAAAAATTATTTTAATTTTTGGATCGATTCTAGCAAAATCAAGGGCATTTCTCGGAGCATCTTGGGTGCAACTGATAGGAGAATATCATTGCGATATTGTTCATAGGCCAAATTTGCTAGGACCGAAGGTTGATTCTTCATCTCTTTATCTTTTTGTACATGCAATTTATTTTATGACTAGTTATCATCATTGTTAATTCGTTATAGTCCTTAAAATCAAAGGGATGCATACATATAAATCCTACAAGTGGTATCAGAGCTAAGGCCACGAATTTTAATTTTGATGATTTTCATAAAAATTGTATGTAAACTTTTAGGGTTTCCGAAAAAAAAAATTAGGGCACGGCTATTTTTTTTTTTTGGTTAATGCCGATTGAAAAAAAAAAAATGTTTGCAGCCGGTGTTTGTTCTTTTTTATGCGAGATTTCCATTTTTATTTTTCATAATGTTGTTTTAATCAGTTAAAATTATCATATGAAGAATTAGAAGATGTTTGATTTGATGCAGATTAAGTTAAAACATAAATGGTATCGTCATGTTTGATTTAATGCAGATTAAGTTGAAATTAAAAAGGCATTAGGGTTCTAATTTAAAAACCGTGAAATTTTTTTTTTTGCTGTTTCTGTACTGTTCATGGATGAACAGTATTAAAAAAAAAATTTTGCTGTTTTTTGTGCTCTCGGTTTTTCTTAGAGAAAAACCGATTAAAGTTTTTTGCGGTTGTTTTGTTTATGCCGTTTTGGAAAAGCATCCGAAAAAAAAAAAAAATTGTTACTGTTCACGTGCTACTGTTCACAAGGGGCAGAATTTTTTTTCAAAAATTTTTTTTTTCTTGTTTCGGTTTTTTACAGATAAAACCGTGTATAAAATAAGAAACATGCTTGTTTTATTTTTCTTTGTTTATGCCGAGACCAAATAAAAAAAAGGATTTTGTTTTTGTTTTGATTTTGGCCAATTAGTTATTGTGAAACGGTTCACAATTAATAGATACCGAATTATTTTAAAGCAGTTTGAAATTTTGACGGATTGAATTCATATTACAAGTTTAATATGGATTAAGATTGAAATTAATGTGATTAATTGAGGAATTGTCACTTAATTTTATTTAAATAGGTGGTTTGGATAAATTAATCAACATAATTAAGGAATTGTGTCATGTATAATTTATTTTAGTTGATGCATTATATTTTATTTTTGTTGAATGAATCGATTGAATGAATTTAATTTACGTATTTTTGCAATCAGTTGTAATACTTAGTGTGACCTTAGTCAAATTATGTTTTCGTAATGAAGGAAACATAATTTTTAATGTAATTATGAGATCTCGAATCTCCTTTATTTTTTCTTTAGTTTTTGGGTTTTGAAATTAGAATGTAATAAATAGGTTTATTATGTAAATTTTATTTATTGTAATTTTCAAAAGAAGACTAAAGATGGAGATTGGAGCTCACTCCCGCTACATGGATCAAGATGGAACATCAAGACAAGCTTCTCGGGTCCAAGGAAGATTCCAAACTTGTATTTATTTTTCATTTTGATAGAATAGGCCACACTAGGACTTTTACTGTTTTTACGTTTCTCATTCTTATTGCTTTTCATTCACATGTTAGTTTATGCATCATATTCCGCCTAAAACCAAACCACCTACTAATAAAATGCATGAAAATTGACTCATATAGGTTGTATGTTAGTTTTCATGGACATGCAGATGTCACAGTCTTTACGCCATCACCTTAGTTTATTCATTCTCGCATGCTAGATATTAGTTCACTTAAAATGAATGAAAATAAAGTTGATGGGATCTTCCTCTAAAACGGAAATTGAGATTAGTCTTTATAAGGGCAAACAACTATGAATCCCTTCTTCGTCGGTAGGCATAATATGACCCCTTCTACGTTGAGTAAGTAGTTGTGTTGACTTAGTTTATCTCAACATCATAGTCCGAAGAGTTTCTCGTGATTATGATGGACTAAAGATAGAATTTACAGAAATTTATCGACCAAGAATTCTAACGGTAGAATTAGCTAAAAGGTTAGCTTATCAATTTACAGAGAATTGAGTCTTGGAATCATTTATATAATTCTTGAGGGAGGTCAATTGTATAAATATTTTGAGTCTTCGCGTTATGACAGTAGTTCATTAGACTTAAAAATAAAAACGATGCACATGCTTATTATTTTTATTCTTCTTCCCGCAGTGTAGAACACGTTTATTTTCATAATACTGTTACAACGAAATAGCTGGAAATAACGCAATCCCAATGCCTAGTGCCACACTTGATCGCGCGTCCTGGCATAAAATTTTTATGGACCAGATGAATCAGTTCACATGTCTGAAAAACGACGGGTCCAACTTTACGGACTGGGAGGCGGCACTACGGAATACTGCCATTGCTGACGGTAAGCTCAAGTACTTAACTGAGCCAATACCGGTCAACCCAGGCCCCAATGTAGGAGTCAACGAGACACTCGCTTATAGTGATTTCGTTATGGAAGCGGGTGCGATAAAGAACGTACTCATATTTGCAATGGAAACCAATTTGCAGAGACGCTTCATTGCCCAAAGTGCAAACAAGATTTTCACTACGCTTACTAACGAGTTCTCAAAAGCACCGAGAATCGTTACATATGAGCATACATGTCACTTCTTTGATGAAAAATTCCAAAAGGGCCAACCGGTTAGCCCACACATTCTTCACATGATTGAGAATGTCGAGAAGCTGGAGGCACTGAATTGTAAAATCAGTGAGAGCATTGTCATTGACCAAATGCTTCATTGTCTTCACGATGGTTTTGCCCTTTTCAGGGCGAACTATTACATGAATGACTTGAAAAAGAATCCTCATGAGCTACACTGCCTTCTCGTACAGATCGAGAAGGATATGAAATTGAGTGGGAGCATGAAGCAGGATATTCTCACGATTCACAACAAGGGTAAAGGTAAGGGCAAGGCTCATGGCGACCTAGCTGTAGGTAAGCCAAAGTTCAAGAAGCCAGGGAACGGTAAGAGTGCGCCTGGTGAGACTAGTGGCTCACAGGGCAAGGCAAAGAGCAAGGGCGGTGACATAGAGTGCCACCATTATCACAAGACTGGACATTGGACGAGGAACTGTCCCGTCTACCATGAGGACATCAAAGCAGGCCGCGTCGTTCCTGTTGGTATGTCATCTTATATTCATATGATTGAGATTAACCATGCAAGTTTCGGAACTTGGGTACTTGATACTGGTTGTGGTTCTCATCTGTGTAATCATTTGCAGGGCCTAAAGAACATCATACCTCTCGAAAAAGGTGATGTGGACCTGCGAGTCGGGAATGGAGCACGAGTTGTCATTGTCTCGAAGGGAACATATGTAATCCAACTCCCTAGTGGTTTTGAGTTATTTTTAAATAACTGTTACTATGTACCCAGTTTGTCTAAGAACATTATTTCTGTTTCCGTACTTGCTAAAGACGGTTTTGCATTTTCAATAAAGGATAATAACTGTATTTTCTCTTTTAATGAAATGATTTATGGCAAAGGATTTTCCATGAATGGAATTTATATCATAGATCAAACCATAGAAATATTACACATGAATAATAAGAGATTAAAGGTTGGTGATAAAGATCAAACCTATCTATGGCATTGTCGAATGGGACACATAAATGAGAAATGCGTGAAGAAACTCGTCGATGATGGGACTATTCCCGCATTCGATTTTTCTACATATGGCACGTGTGAATCACGTCTCATTGTCAAAATGACTCAAATTTTCTTCAAACGTGTTAGAATGCGCGCTAGTGACCTATTAGGACTCATACATACTGATGTTTGTGGGCCTATGTCAATTACCGCTAGAGATGGCTATAGATATTTTATCACTTTCACGGACGATTTGAGTAGATACGGATATGTCTACTTAATGAAGCATAAAAGTGAGTCCTTTGAGAAATTCAAGGAATACCAGAACAGGGTACAGAACCAACTGGGAAGAAAGGTTAAAGCACTCCGTTCAGATCGGGGTGGCGAATATCTTTCAAATGAGTTTGATCAACACCTTAAAGATTGTGGAATCGTTTTACAGTTAACTCCACCTGGAACACCTCAATTAAATGGTATGTCCGAACGGAGAAATCGAACCTTACTTGATATGGTTCGATCCATGATGAGTCACACGGTAGTGCCTGATTCATTATGGGGTTTTGCTCTTTTGTCAGCTACTCTTTTACTTAACCGAAGTCCGTCTAAAGCTGTCGACAAGACTCCATATGAAATGTGGAAGGGAACGGTCCCTAACTTGTCTTTTATTCGGGTTTGGGGCTTCGAGGCTTATGTCAAGTGGAGACACGAGGATAAGCTCGGCCCGCGATCGGTCAAGACATACTTTATAGGTTATCCAAAAGGAACATTTGGTCATTACTTCTATTCGCCTACCGAACATCGAGTTTTTGTTGCGGCTAGTGCGACGTTCTTAGAGAAAGAATTTCTCGAGAACAAGACGAGTAATAGAACCTTCGAGTCGCTTCGGAGATTCCAAACCAACAACCGAGGAACGGATGGAGGAAGTTGTTCCTCCAACTGATGATACGGTTAATATTCCTGAGGAACCTAGGAGGTCGGGTAGAGTCTCTCATCCTCCGGACAGATACATTGGTATGGTCGAGGAGAATGACGTTTTACTCCTAGAGAGTAATGAACCCGTTACCTATAAAGGTGCTATGACCTGTTCCGACTCAAAGCTATAGCTCGAAGCCATGCAATCCGAGATGGACTCCATGTATGAGAATGACGCATGGGATCTAGTTGATTTACCTAATAAGGTAAAACCTCTACAGTGCAAATGGCTTTACAAAATAAAGCGTTCTGTAGATGCGCAACCAGATACCTATAAGGCACGACTTGTGGCAAAAGGTTTCACTCAAGTGCACGGATTGCATTATGATGAGATTTTTGCACCTGTAGTCATGCTACGTTCCATTCGGATAATCTTAGCGATAGCCGCATTTCATGATTATGAAATTTGGCAAATGGATGTGAAAACCGCCTTCTTAAACGGTTATTTGGAGGAAGAGTTGTACATGCTGCAACCCGAAGGTTTCATAGATCCTGAACATCCTAAGAAAGTATGCAGGCTTAAGAGTTCCATTTATGGACTTAAGCAAGCTTCTCGGAGTTGGAGTCATCGTTTCGACCAGGTGTCAAAAGAGTATGGTTTCACTCGATCGGTCGAAGAACCATGCTTATATATCAAGTCGAGTGGGAGCAAGATTGTATTCTTGATATTGTATGTCGATGACATACTCTTGATTGGGAATGACATTCCTCTCCTATCTTCGGTTAAAGAATGGTTGAAGAACCATTTCCAGATGAAAGATCTGGGTGAGGCACAGCGCATTTTGGGAATCCGTATCTACCGAGATAGATCACGACGGACGTTATCACTTAGTCAGGAGTCTTATTTGGATAAGATTCTTGAGAAGTTCAGCATGACCAACTCCAAGAAGGGAAACCTTCCAATGATGACTGGGATGCAGTTGAGCAAGTCTCAGTCACCCACGACGCCTGAAGGGATTGAGCGCATGAGTCGTGTTCCTTATGCATCTGCAATAGGATAGATCATGTATGCCATGATATGCACACATCGAGACGTGGCATATACATTGAGTATGACGAGTCGGTACCAAAAGACTCCAGGTGAAGCACACTGGATAGCTGTTAAAAACATCCTCAAGTACCTACGGAGGACTAAGGATTGGGTATTGACTTATGGAGGCGATTCTAAGCTATGCGCAATCGGTTACGCAGATGCTAGCTTCCAAACGGATCGAGATGATTCAAAATCTCAGTCCGGGTTCGTCTTCACTCTTAATGGTGTTGCGGTCAGCTAGAAGATTTCCAAACAGAGTGTTGTAGCAGATTCTACCACTGAATCCGAGTACTATGCCGCTTCAGAGGCAGCAAAGGAAGCGATATGGATGCGTCAATTCTTACAAGGACTTACGGTAGTTCCTAGTTCGAATGACCCGATCACCATTTATTGTGACAATAGTGGTGCCATATTCCAGGCTAAGGAGTCAAAATCTAGCAACAAATCTAGACATGTACATCGGAAAGCTCACCAGATCCGTGATTATGTGGAGCAAGAGGAGATAGTGATAGACAAGATTGCGACGGATGATAACATCGCGGATCCTCTCACTAAACCGTTGAATTATGATAAGCATGTAGGGCACGTTAATTCCATGGGAATTAAACGCGTTCCTGAGTTGTAGTAGTTGATTATGGATTTGATACATTATCTTTTTCATATATACTATTTATAACTTCATCGTTTTATATATAATATTTTGTTTTTCATGTGGATTGTAATGACAACATTGAACGCCACAAAGTGAACTGAATTACATTATATTTGTTTTGGTCCGTAATTGCCAATGTGAGCCGATAACTCCGGCTATTATATTGTGCAGTCGATTGATGGTGGGTTCAACGAGCCATAAGTCAAACGGTTGACTGATCGATCACAGATGCGAGATTATAACGATACCTCGTAGGACAATTTTTTGTGAAAAAGTAATGGAGTCCTAAATGTTTAAAAACATTCGGTGCCAGGTCGTGGATAGGACATCCATTGTGTTCCTAGAGTCGATTCTTTTGACTATCGACTGTCTCTTGAGATTAAGGCAGTTTTTGGGTGACTTTGGTTTCTTTCTCACGGTCACCGTGAATCGGAGGCTAAGTAGATTTTTTCTGGTCATTTCATACCGTGCTTACATCGCGGGATTCGAGTTGAGGAAAATATCCAACCCTTATCAGGTATAGTTATTTATCAGGGCCACTCGAGGAGTTGTAACTGAAATGCATGGCCATGCTCGAATGATGATTCGTTTATCAGTTAAGTTACTCTCTAGTCGGGGAAACCACTCTTGATAATGATTGCTTGTAAAATACGACCTTTGTGAATGCGGATTTGCAAATTGTTTTACATTGAGTGGGAGGAATTTTAGGATATGAGAATCGGCTATCGCACATACACTTGTGAGGACAAGTGGGAGTTTGTTGGAACTTGTGTCCTCCACAAATTAGTGTGATAACATTTGTAAATCTCTTACAGGTTCACAAGGGTATACTTCGTATATTTAATCAATTGATTAACGTTTACCTAATAACGGTTGGCTTGCTAGAAAGTTTGACGTTATTATCATACAGATGGCGGTGATCAACTGGTCCCTAAAGGTCACACTTATAGGATGTGTTTGAGAGATGTGGTTATAGAAATATGATCACATTGATGCCTAATATGACTAAAAAGTTAGTCAATGTGTTGATGAGACAATTATTTAATGAAGATTAAATAATATTAGTTGAGACGAATTAACTGTCAATTCGTAAATTGAATATAATAAGTTATATTTAATTAAATGTATGTAATGTTAGCTTGGACGAATTAATCTCTTAATTCGTGATTAAATGTAATCGGTTATATTTAATATCAACAAGTTGAATGTGTCATAGTGGTAATAGTGAGGGTACACAAACCAAGAGGTCATGGGTTCGATCCTCACTAGATGACAATTTAACACATTTTATACATTTTTGGAATAACCAAAAATAAGGAAATAATACTCCTTATTTCGTAAATGGGCCGAGAAAAATGAAAAAAAAAAACCTACCCTAATCAATCCCTCATACACGGTTTATACGGGAGAGAGGGAGAGGATTTTCTGACCTAATTCATTTTTCATTTTCGCCTCCTCTCTCATCGGAAAAACACAAAGAAAAACCTAAAAATTATTTTAATTTTTGGATCGATTCTAGCAAAATCAAGGGCATTTCTCGGAGCATCTTGGATGCAACTGATAGGATAATATCATTGCGATATTGTTCATAGGCCAAATTTGCTAGGATCGAAGGTTGATTCTTCATCTCTTTATCTTTTTGTACATGCAATTTATTTTATGACTAGTTATCATCATTGTTAATTCGTTATAGTCCTTAAAATCAAAGGGATGCATATAATGATGCTCCAACAAGCTTTTTCTTTGCTAGAATAGCTGCCATGAAGCACCAAAGCATCATAGGAAGATTTAAAATAGAGAGGGAATCAATAGGGAAGGGATTACTGAGGTAAACAAAGCTTTTGTGGAATACTATCAGTGGCTTTTGGGTGAACAAGTGGATACAATTGCTCTTGTTCCAGATGCACTAGAGGGGCCAAGATTGGGGAATCTGAATGGGATCACTTATGCGTACCTGTGGATGAAATGGAGATAAGGAAAGCACTATTCTTCATAGACTCTAATAAAAGTCCTGGAGAAGATGGATTCTCATCTCAGTTCTTCAAAAAATCTTGGCATGTCATAAAAATAGATTTCTGCAATGTTGTGCTGGTTTTCATTAAAAGTAGACTGATGTCCAAACAGAACAATTCCACATTGCTGGCTTTAATTCCACAGAAACAGGTGGTTCAGTCTGTGATGAACTACAAACCTATAGCTTGTTGTACTGTCTTTTATAAGACAGTGAGCAAGATATTGTGCGGTAGACTTAAACCATTGCTACCAGTTCTGGTGGGAAAGTAACAAGGGGCTTTTTTTAGAGCGAAGGTGCATTCTTGAAAACATTATGCTTACTCAATCTTTGGTTAAGGGATATGGTTAGAAAGGGATCTCACCCAGGTGCCTTATCAAAATTGACATCAAGAAAGCATTTGATTCTCTAGAATGGGAATTTATTGGGCAAATGCTCAAGGTTTTTAATTTCCCTCCTCAGTTTCGGAGTTGGTGGATGGGTTTCATTACTTCAACTTGGTTTAGTGCGAAAATTAATGGAGAAAACACAGGTTTCTTTAAAGGGGCTAGTGGTTTGAAGCAGGGAGATCCCCTCTTACCCTTTATATTTGTTATGAGCATGGAGAACTTGTCCAGATTACTAAGGGGGATACACAAGAGAGAGCAGGTCACTTACCATCCAAAATGTGGCAAAATAGAACTCAACCACCTCATTTTTGCTGATGATTTAATGGTTTTCACTAGGGAAGACATTCGCTCTGTCACAACTGTTACTAACTCATTGAATATATTTGCTCAAATGTTTGGGTTAAAAGAAAATCCTGAAAAGACAAACATTTATATGGGAGGTATAAGAGAAGAAATAAAACAATCTATTACGAGGACCACATGCTATACTGAAGGGACATACCCATTCAGGTACTTGGGTGTGCCTCTAAATGAAGGAAAGCTCAACAAAGAAATGTTTGTTGATTTGTTGAACAAAGTTCAGACTGCATTGAATCATTGGGCTAATCTTAAACTATCTTATGCAGGGAAAATAAGCTTGATGAACACAGTCATCTTTGGACTAGAACAATACTGGTGTGCCACATTATTAATTCCTAAAGGTGTGGTAAAACTCATCACAAAATTTGGTAGAAAATTCCTTTGGGGCTCAGAGGATGGAACAAGGAAGATGATAATGAAAAGCTGAAGTTCATGCTGTATCCCACACCAAGAGGGAGGGTTCAATATAAATGAAGTGTTAGCATGGAATAAGAATATTATATGCAATTGGATTTGGCCTATAGAAAATCATTCTGATAGTACTTGGTCTAAATGGAACCAGGTCTATAATATCGAATTGGACAATTTTTGGACAATGCAGATTAAACCCTACCATTCAGAAAGCTCGAGGGGCATCTTGTATGTAAGGAACGAGCTGATTAACAGAGCAGGAAACATCACTAGTGCAAGGACTATACTAGTGCAAGGACTATACTAGTAGAGATAAGGAAATTGGCATCGGTACAATGACATCGGTTCTACTAAGAACCGATGCCAATTATAGTTTAGAGCGATATTGACATCGGTTGTTACTAAAAGACCGTGGCCATTATTTTTCTTGGACAACTAGCATCAGTTGTATAATATAGCTGATGCCATTTTTTCTCTCGTTATATACACAATTACACACCCACAACCTTTCGTCTTACTTGAACTACCCATTCTCCTTGCAACCGCTGCCATGTCGCTTATCAGCGGCCACCACCATCACCACATCGTTCATCATCTCGCTTGCCCGATACCGACTGTCGCCCAATATGTGCCTCACTTCCCTCGCCCTACCCACACCTCCAGACCTTTTCAAACCGTTTCAAAAACACTTTTTACGCTATTATAATCGCCGCGTCAAGACACAGATCTTAACCAGTCTCGCGCCAACACAATGGATTTTTTAAAACCCGAGAAAGGCACACACCCCCTTCTCAAAACATTTTCAAATCCCGAGGACCATACACCGTCCCCGAGACCTTTTCGAACCATTCAAAGCTCGATTTTCAAAACATACAATTTTGAACTTCAAAAAACCGTCTTTGGAAACAGTACATTGTTTTCAGACCCAACTCAAACTCGAACCGTCGTTTGAAAACAAACTTAAGACAACCTTTTCAACTGGTCGACTTCTAAAGATCCTTATTCTTCGGGAGCCGTCCATAAAGCGACAAACGAATCTTTTGAAAATCTCTATTTTTGAAAGCTTCAATCCACCATTTCAATTCTGCCTCGTGTCTATCGAGTCGAAGCAAGCGTACTTATGGGTCTTTACTTATGAGTCGTCTCACTTCGAGACTAGTTCAACGGCATCACGCCACTACGTTGAACGCAAGTCAAAGTCCGGTCAACACCATCACATTATAAATGGAGTCAGCACCGAGGCACCACACATGGTTGCCCTCGTCGCGTTGAGTCTGATCTATTTTTCCGTCCTTTGTGTTGTCTATGTTAAGTCGTTAAACCGTGTCGGATTGAGATGTAATGTGAGCCATTTTTCTGCCTCAGAGCCATGGCCTCGTCTTCAACTTCATCCAACAACAACAATGACAACAAAGATGTTACAACTGTTCAACTAGCCAGCCTGCTCACCGCTCTTAAGGTCACCCTGGACCGTGTCGAGACCCGTATCGATACCCTAGAAAACAAGGAAACCAAAGAACACAACACTCCACATTTGACTGAATCTGAGAAAAGGCTCAAGCTTTTGGAGGAACAACTCCTAGCCCGTGGTAACAACATCCACCTTGAGAACAATCGAAGATTCGAACCCGTTGGGGATCGGCTACCCGACAACTTTACCTTGACTGATGTACCCAAGTTCAAGGGAGTGGAGAACCCACTCAATCACATTCGTGCCTTTAAGGATTATATGTCCATCAAGGGGGTCAAACAAGAACTCTTCACCCGGATTATTCCGTCATCCCTGGAACCGATTCCCCGCCAGTGGTACCATTCCCTCGACCCCAAGAACCTTACCACCTGTGACGAAGTCGCCGTTAAATTTGCCAAACAGTATGCCGACAACATCGAAATCCAAGCTAACACCCGTACTCTTGAGGTCCTGACTCAGAATGATAAGAAAGGGTTCACAGAACTTCTAACCCGCTGGAGAAGGCTAAGCACTCAACTGGTCAGTAAGCCGAGTGAATCAACTTTAGTGGAGAAATTTGTCAACAACCTCTACCCGGTTTATGCCAACCTGTTGAGATATCAAAACATAAAAATGTACCAGGACCTACAAATCCTCGAGACCCGCATTGAAGACGATCTCTTCAAGGGTGTCCTAGAAAAAATCATTGGTAGAGGCTATCAGGGATCTACATCAACCGGATCTCGCCCCTACGGTCAAACGAACAAAATTGATTAGGTCAATCTCCTCGAACCGACCACAAAAAAAACCGAGCGTCCTCAAAGGGTATTCACAAACTTGGGATCGACCTATGCCGGTGCCCTAAGAAGACTCATGGACCAAGGGAAACTATAACCGATTGGGCCCACTTCAGACCCGTCCGAGGCTAAGAAAACCCACTTCTAGAATTCCAATGCCTACTGCCAATACCACCAGGGTAAAGGTTATGACACAGAAGCCTACTTTAAGCTGAAGCACATCATTCAAGACATGATCGAAAAGGGGGAGCTACCTTTACCTCCACCAACCAAACCAAACAACAAAACAAACCCCTTGGGAATCCATGTCATCTGTGATGACGAACCAAACTTGGATTGCTCACACCTCATCTTGCCAATTCATGACGAGGTGAATGCCTTGGAGAAGGATACCCCGGACGGGATATTCGTATTCAGCGCCGCGACCATGCTCACCATATTCCAACAAGTTGAGGAGGCCATAACCAGTCTCTTAGAAAGGATTACCCGACTTGAGGATGCCTACCATAGGTTGATTTTCAACCCACCAACACCAACATCGCGTCCGAGGGAGGGTCCTCCAAACACCCAAAACTACCCTCACCAGGAAGGATTGTTCCCACGACCATTCTAACACGCACCCCACAATAATCAACCCCACAATAATCGATCCCACAAAAATTACTCTCACAAAAACTTCCCTCACAAAAACTACCCACCGAGGAATACTCCTCTAAGGTACCCTCGCGATCCTGAAATCAACGGTATCTGGAGAGATGACGTGGAGGATGTGTACATGGTTCCGAGAAAGGGTAAACAAGCAAAAGAGATCTGTCATCTTACCCGATCCGGACGCCCCTATCAAAACCCAAACAATCCAACAGTCGTTCCAACAACGAATGACCAAGTTGTCCCAGACGCGGACACTCAACCGAAGGTTCCCGAAAACTCGATCCTTAAAAAACTGCAAAAAGCAAAGGCCAAGATTTCAATTTGGCAAGTGATTGCTACATCCTTCGAACATCGGCAAGCTTTGCTACAAGCCTTGGGAAAGTTGACGGTTCCCTCTACCTCCTCTCCCGAAGAAGTGGTGGCACATATGACAAGGGATGTCCCCGACCTGAACAACCCGGTCATCTTCTCTGACAAAGATATCCCTCCATTCGGAGCCAACCATAACCTGGCCCTGTACATTACCGTACAATACCTCAAGAAGAATGTGCCTATGGTTCTAGTGGATGACGGATCCGCGGTTAATGTCATTCCCCTCAAGACGGCTCACAAACTGGTATCAAGAAGCTGATTTGGTCTCAACTAACCAAGGACTACGCGCCTATGATGGCACTCGTCGTAAGGTTGCGGGGCTTATCACCTTGACCATTGCAACTGGACCCATGGAAAGACAAGCCAGTTTTCAGGTGGTTGACATCGACGCCTCTTTCAACATGCTTCTGGGACGTCCTTGGATTCACGCTGTCAAGGCTGCCACCTCAACCCTCCATTAGAAAATCAGGGTCCCTTCAACGGGAAGACAATCACAATTCCCGCTTCCCCGGTCAAGGCTATCATGAAGAAGGGAATAGCCTCTCAAGTCATTGAGGAAGACGACAGTGAAATGTGGGGATTCCAAGCTGTGAATGCCCTAACAGAGGAATCAGCACCCTTTGATTGTGACCCGTTCTCCAACCTCACGGTCAATCGCATTCTGATACGCCAAGGATATTTCCCGGGCTTGCCCCTCAATCCTTTGAAGAGCACCTTGCCCCCTATGAAACATGTTAAGGACCCTAATACCCCCTTCGGGTTAGGCTATGAGCCTACCGATGAAGACATCCAGGAGATGAACCTCCTAATACAGAAGCGCAAAAAGCACGGAGTCATCCTTTGTCCATACCATTGACTCTCAATGGATGCTTCTTCCCCGAGGGAGAATCCGAGCTCTACAACGACTTTCCTGAGCCAATATATGACTCCATAGCTAACGTCAAACACCTGGGTGTAAAGGTCTTTCAAGACTGCTACTTCATCCCCGACAACACTAATGCTGCGTCGACCAAAACGGAGTCGACCCCAGTCTCCTCTTCGGAGAGGACAACATCAAGCACCTCGGCTATGAGGACATCATCAACATTGCTCTAAAAGACAACCTGTTCGATCCCTCCGCCTTAATCTCTGATACTGACCCGGAGAAAGCTACACAAGGCTGGAGGAAAACTGTCAAGTGGACCGATCGTCAAGGCCGCATTCTCAAGGTCACATCTGGAGAAGCCCTTATGTTCAAAAACGAAAGTGAAGGAGAGTCCGAGTCTGAGTCAGAGTCGGAGTCTGTCCTAGCTCCTAGCGCTCCTGATGTCCCGGTCAAGGTCCCCTTTCCACTGTTTTATAAAAAAATTGTGGTTGCTTTAGAGGCCGAATCAACTGAGGTCATCCCCAGTCCCATGGAAGGTAGCAACCTGGAGCTTGTTCCAGGGGCCGCCTCATCTACAGTGTCGCCTCTGACTGCCCATGAGATGTCTGTCCTATCCGAGCTTTTCGCTCAGGTCGACTTAATGAACGCTAAGTTTGCTTATGACTCGTCTGATTTTAACTGCAATGCAATTCTGAACGAACATGAGGAATTTGACTAGAGTGACTACCCACCTCACCTAGCCAAAGAACTTGACAAACAAGAATATATGACCCCCATCATTGAGGAAACCGAACATATTAATGTAAGAACCGATAACGCACCTTAAGAACTTAGGATATGGACTACCCTTGACCCCTCGGAAAGGCAACAGTTCATCGACCTCATACACGAATACAAGGACGTATTTTCTTGGTCTGATAAAGATATGCCTGGGATCGACAGGGAGATTGCAGAGCACAGAATACCCATTAAACCCGGAGCTAAACCTGTGAAAAAAAATATGCGCCGAATGCGCCCTGAAAATCAAGGAAGAGGTAGACAAACAGTTCAAAGCCGAGTTCATCAAAGTGCGTGAATACTATGACTGGGTGACCAATATTGTTCCTGTACCAAAGAAACAAGAGAGAATCCGGGTTTGCGTCCACTTCGGGGATCTGAACAAAGCAAGTCCGAAAGACGACTTATGTGACACCCCCATATGCCAAGGAACGTTAGCAAGACCTTCCCTAGCATATAAGGACATCACCATCTCGGTCGCCCGAGGAAGTAATCATCAAAAGTCGATAAAAGAACATTTATAATTACTTTACAAGTGATTTAAACCAAAACTACTAATACAAACGATACACCTCGTCAATACTATATAAACTACTCTTATCACAACTCGTGAAGACTCATCTCGCCAAGACTCCAGCTACCATCCAAGACATCACCTGCTAAGGCTGACTGCTCACCATAAGGGATCACGGCAGACACAACTGAACAAATAAGAAACAATCACACAAGGTCAGTAACTGAAGCACACATTAACTTCCACAGACACTACACAGGTTCACAAAATACACATACACCACAACTCCAATCAATCACCGTCACCGACTGTCCACTGGACCAGCCCTACTAGTGGGGGACCGCAGCCGTTCCCACCTAAGCCCCGCTTATCATACTGAGCGATAACCCTGTCCCATTAATGTGCACATCCTCTCCCGTGGCGGGTTCCACGGAGGGCAAAACTAGGGCGTGAAGCCACTCCCGCAAGTGACTCCACTCAGCCGAGGACACGCCTCGAGAACCATAGACAATCATTTATTATCAGCTGCACCACAACAACAACAAACGAAATAACACAACACCAACTGATTACCATAATCAATCAACCACACTGACACTACAATCAACACAACAACCGACACACTAAACAACCGACAGAAGCTGAGTAGGCGAACCTACATTTAGTCAACCGCAGCTATTCCTTGTTCAATCACATGACATCAACCAAGTAAGCAAAACCCCTATACAAACAGTACAAACACCTATTACTATTGCTATCAAACTACAAGAAACAACAACAACAAAGACGATGATGTATGCGTCACGACCGCTACCCGACTCAAGCAACCTATCCCCAAGGCACAAGCATCCTCAAAGGCTCCCATAAAAGGAATTATGGTGAAGGGAATGAGGTGAGGCGACATCTAGGTCTGAAAGAAGCAGGCGGAAATATATTGCGATTCTATCTAAACACGATTATAAACCCTCGCGGAAAAGACGCTACTCGATCGAGTAACCAACCCACTCGATCGAGTGGCCCCTACTCGATCGAGTACCCAAACTACTCGATCAAGTAGCCTCGACTAGCTCGAGTACCACTCATCCCATGGCCTATCCCAACATGAGGCAACTCTTGCAAGGATTCCCAAAGGCTATCCAATGCCCCTAAGGTCGGTCAACATTGGTCAACGGATCCCTAAAAGGACGGGTTTTACAGTCTTCCCCCATTAAAAAGAACTTCGTCCCCGAAGTTTGACTCATCTTTCCCAAACCACACGACAAGAAACAAAGGTCGACTCCACCGTTTACCCGACACATGTCAACAACTCTCTAGAAGTATTATCCCACTACGTATGTCCATCAAACATCATCATCGTCAATTGTCCAACACACACCACACACTCAAGTCTCGAAGAACCACTACTTGAATTACCGACCATACGACATGCACCAACTCGACTATCGCTTATACTACTACACCGAATTATGCAGACACATGTGAGCGCAATTATCAGACTATGTTATCAGTGGCCAACAATTACCAACACCAAACATGCAACACAACGGTCCTATCATAGGTTCACAACAATGTATGATTCATAGCCGCACAACGCAAAACTACCGATGATAACCCCGCTGCTTTTCATGACATCATCTTCTCATTATGACCATGTTCTCATCATAACACGTAAATTACTCATTTTCACTTAAATATACAATTTCCTCAACAAAACTATTAAACCATTTATCAACTCGTACTTGGAATATAACAGAGATATTATAAAATATTAAAAGCATACGGCAAAGTTGTTATAATTTCGGCTTTTTTTTTTCTTTTGCGACATTACTCTTCCCCTATAAAAAGGAACATCGTCCCCGAAGTTCGCCATCAGACGACTTCCCTGTCCCTTAACCCGACACCTCTCACATCTTATTGACATTACTCATGAACCACCACTAATATTAATTCATATACAAATGCCACTTTACTAACGGACATTACTTGACCACAGCCCCTACCACCGTAAACTATTGAAATTACGTACTACTTCACGGACACATACATATGCATATCTTATGACAACTAGTAACCACTCCACAATTTGATATTATGCAACCATTATGAAGAAGCGAGAATATAATGAACATATTACTTGATTAGGCAAGACAGATGGTACGCGCATAAAGATTACATGGTAACACAAAGGCTACTAAAATTGCTTGAATTGATCAAGTCCCTATTCACCCATGGCATCCGACACCACATAACCATTACTTATAAGCGATAAATATGTACGTATGCAAATATGAGCTTAAACAACATCACTGGCATGCCGAGTTCCCGTAACAATATGTATCATTGTCCCGTCACACCTATATCTCACAAGTGTCACTTATAACTCAAGCAAAAGTCAAAACGTGACTAATAACGAGACCAAAACATGTTACGAACCATCAACAACAATGATTAATTTTGAAAAATCCAAAAATAAAAGAATTCAAACAATTGAAATATCGAGAAGTGCCTGTAACAGTGACACTCGATCGAGTGGGTTAGGAACTCGATCGAGCTGCCCTACTCGATCGAGTATCTTAGCTACTCGATCGAGTAGCCCAAGATCAGAATACTCCTTAAGTAGACACACCTGCAGCTACTCGATCGAGTGAGGGGCACTCGGTCGAGTGGCTTCAGGTAAAAAATGCTCTAAATTTCAAACACAAGCTGTATAATCGCATAAGTACGAGTCGGGATGATAGCCCGACCACCAATCTTGTAAAACAAGTTCAAAATAAGCAAATACGGCCTTATGGCCACCGATACAACCAAGTTCCAAAATAAAGTACCAACCGAAACAACTAACATCCATCAGAAACTACAAACATAAAAGAAAGAAACGGAGTATCACTCCTGCTGCTGCTGCTCGTCCATCACATCATCCTCATCTCCGCCACCACCCGAAGTGCCGGCTCCTGACGCACCAAGACCCATATCACCACCGGCTCCAGCATCTGGTCTCAGGTACCAAAGGGGTCAAACCACCATAAGGGTACGCCTAAGGCTCTCCCCAAGTAGACATGTCCACCCCGTAAGAGTGGAAAACCCCGCTGCTGTCCCCGACTCCCCTCCACCAAACCGGATGAGGTCCCGAGGTCCCAATACCCTGAACATACGCCATCTCATGTAGGTTCCGAATAGTCAGGGTAGAAGACACTATCTCGGCAAGGTAGCTCTCACGCCACTCCGGGGTGTCAAAAGAAGGGTATCAAGGAAACGGATATTGTGGTGGTACCGGCTGCTGTGGCTGAGTCTTGGCCACTCTCTCTCGCCTTCGGCGTGGCCCTCTCCAAATCCTAGGTCGATCCTCCTTAGCCCTCACGTTCTCCCTCTTCCTCGGCTTAGGCATAACTCGGAGGATCTCAGGGTCGATGAAATACGTCTGCCTCGCAGGACGCGCATCCTACTCCTCATCCTCGTCAGAATCGGCAGATATAACTGCCGCATGTAAAGGCTCTATCGGTGGGAGGTGCTCAGGAGCTGGTACCTTCATCCAACTCATGCCCCACACCCTCCACGCTAAACTGCCCGAGGAAGTAGGCTCTGTCCAAGGTAGGTACCGGGGTGGCTAAAGGGGTGTAGGCCGAGGAAGCCGCAAAGGAAGTTAGCTTCTCAGCTAGACGTGTGGCAATGACACCACTGTTGGAATATGTGTCCTCCGACCATAATGCGATCACAAATATCGATCATGATGATCACATGTATAAATCTCATTTTAAGAATACATGATGGATGTAATATTTTACAGTCAACTGGTCCACACATATCGGTAATGATTGGCTGACTAGAGTTTGACATTACTGTCGTGCGACGGTGGTGATCAATTGATCCCCGTAGGTCATACCTATGGGGAAATACTCTTAATTGATTATTTAATTAATCGTATGCCGATACGAGTTAATTAAATTGCTTAAAATTGACGGATGATTTTGTGAGTAAAGTTAACGTGTCTTATTGTAATTTGATTAAATGAGATACGGTCTAAGTAATCGAATTGTTTTATTACTTAGATAAAATTATTGTTTACGAAACAATTGAAATTGAATGAATAATTTATTATAAATACAAGACGTTGTAATTTATAATTTAATAAACCATTTTGGTACAAGTAATTACGAATTACTAGTCGATTTTGTAAATGACATATTTTATGAGTATGTTGATTTTTAATATGTTAAAAATACATTACATTGTGACATGTCATGTAACATGTAACATGTGACAAAATTAACAAATAACAAAATAAAATGGACTACCCATTTTATTTTAAGTGTGCCGAAATAATGGAGGGAGTATAAGATTTATATTGTGTTTTTATCTTAAGTGGAAAACACAACGATTAAATCTAACTAATAGCCTTGCATACCTATTCTTTCTTGGGTAGAAAAACTAGCTCATGCATTGGCTCTACTCTCCCTTGCCAACCGGTTTTAGAGGTGAAAAATGCAATGTTTTCTCTCTTAATTATTCACTGCTTCACTATAATTTGTAGTGTAAGAAATGATCGAAAATTCTCTCTACATCATATGAAAAATTGGAGAAAAAAAATCTCACAAATCACTCCCCTCTTGGACCGAAATATTCAAGAACAAATTAATATTTTGTGTCATTTTTAAGTAAGACTAATATTGTTACTAGATCATAATAATATTGGTTATTAAGGGTATTCCTTGGGTATTCACTTTTGGGAGGGATTCTAGTTTGCATCCTTTGTTCATCCATTGTTGGAAAGCTCAAGAACAAGTAAGAAGGAGATCTTACTTGTGCCATTTAATCCGAAACATCATAGTAAGAAGTGATGATTTCTTCTCTACTCTTGTTTTAGTTTGCATGCATAAGATCTAACTTTTATTTTATGACTAAATAAATCATTTTATATATGAATATGTAAATTAATGAGATTAATGAATCCTAACAAGCGGTATCATGAGCCTTAGGTTGTTTGCATGCAAATCGGTTTATAGTTTTTTCGAGTTATATGATTAACATACAAAACTAATTAATTTGGTTTTATGAAGACAAACCTAAAAATAACATTGCATGTTAAAAGTTTCTGTTTCTAAGTGATTTTTAGGACATTTTGGTTTATTTATGGATTTTATTGTTCATTTTATATAATATTGGCATTAAAATGTGATTTTTTATGATAAAAATGTCATTTTTGGACGAAAAATAGCTAAACTTTGAATTTTTTAGTGGTTTTTAGATATGTTTTCACATATATTATCTAAAGATGGCCTGTCAATTTTCATGATAAAATGAGTTGTTTTGCTCGAAATATGGATTTTTTAAATTTAAAATCGTATTTAAATGGGTAAATAGGTTAATATGAGTTGTATTTCGAATCCGGTCATGGAAATTTAGTATGTTATCACATGAAATTTTACAAGATGTGTGTAAAATATTTGGCTATAATGAAGTCTTTATGCATGATTTATGAACTTTTGATGAAAAATCACATAAGTAGTGACTATAATTAGTAATAATGCTAAAACATACTTCATGACTAAGGAAAAACGTCACATGTTGCATTTTATCATATATTTCAGATCTAAAAGTGAAAAGTTGATGAATATAATTTTTCTCATAATTTTATGGTCATAATTGTTAAAACCGATAAACCGCAACATTGCTTTTCTCGATAAATTTTTGAAATTTGTAACCTTATTTTTGAACATTATGAGTGTCATGGTATTTTTCCAGAATGTTCATGAGTTTAAATTTCAAAATTTGAAATTATTTGAAATTTTTATGATTTAATTTGAGGTTTATAGCATAAATTTTGTATTTTTGGGTCCATTTATGAACAATATTGAGAAATCAAGTTTAATTATTGTCAAATGTTAGTGGAGACTAATTTTGAGTCCTAAGAAGGTTAGGGTAATTAACTTGTACATAAATATGAATTTATGTAATTATTGTTATTTTAATAAGTTAAAACACGCAAATCTGTAAAAACTGATTATTATACGATATTGGCTCTTAAAGGCGATTTAGCATAAAATTTAGCATGTTCAAGATATTATAATGCTAAATTTTATTTATGATTGTCATATCTTAATTTTATGTAATTTTTGAATTATGTAATTTTACTTAGTATGGCTTTAGTTTTAATTGATATTACCCGAAATGTATGGAAATATCGATTTGGTTGTAATTATTGTGATCTCGTATCACCGTTTTGTAATTTAATAGATTTATTTTTATTTTAATTACAAATGTATAATAGGAAATTATGTAATTTATTTTGTAATTTATTTATTCCGGAGTACCTTGAAGACGGTGCCACTCGAGAAGACGATCCATCAAAGAAAATGTTGCCTTGAAATGAGTGCCAAGACCGAAGTTCAAGGGACCAAAGAAGTTGGATTCCAAGTTTGTAATAGTTTATTAGATTTACTATTTTTGGAAGGCCATACTAGGATTTTATTTTATGCTTTGCATTTTATTTATATGTTGCATGCATCGCTAAATCGCCATAACTAAACATGCATTTTAAATCGAGTGTATCGACCGTGTCAATTACAATTATCGTAGTTCACCCCTTTAGTTCACTTAAAACGTGATAGATAATAAATTGACATGACCTCTCGCTAAAATAAACAATTGAGAGTTAGCCTTGCCAAAAAGTAGAAACCTTGAAAACCTACTTCGTGAGGGAGTGCACTCGGCCCTACCGGGGTACAAACCTTGTTACGTAGAGGAAGTGGGTGATAAATGTCTACCCAATGAATTTATAAAGATAAGGGTTGTATTCGGCTTTACCGATGCCCAAGTTAATGTAAATTTGGATCATGGACACATTTATTCGAAATTTGGGTTGAACTCAACGAAAGTATTCTCGACGGTTGCCGGATGTGTTTCGGGCTAAAGATAAATATTAATGTAATTTTATCGACCAAGAGTTCTAAAAGTAGAATCGATTAAAGAGTTAATCCACCGAGTTATATTGATGAGGTTTGTATTCGGCTTTACCGATGCCCAAGTTAATATAAATTTGGATCTTGGAATCATTTATCATAGTTGGGTAGAGGTCACCATGTAAATGCTTTACTTGTTATTTACAAGTATTAATAAAACGATAAATGTTAAGTTTTCCATTATTCCGTTATCATATTGTTCTATTTCTTTACCTCAATTTATATACGATATCATTTCGATTTTAGTTCAAATCTCCATTAAAACATCGTAACTAAAGACGAAATTTAAATTTTCTTCTAAAAACCACGTATTATCCATTGTAAGGATCTCTTGTGAAGAGTATAGATAAAAGTTATTCGTGATCAAAAGGGCTTTTGATTTTTGACTAACATATCTACTTACAATAAATTGGTTCTCATATGCTTAATTGAGTTGAGTACTTTGAAGCGTTAAATCATTTTGGTGACTAGATTTGTTGGAAATCATAATAGACCAAAATACCGCAACCACTTCAATGAAAGTTTTAAGACTAAACAAACGAATGAAGAGTAGTCTTCATGAATTTCAATTTTGCTTCTCTTAGCAAAGACTCATTGAAATGAGTGGGAGCATTCTCTTAAACCGTTAAGAAAAGGGCGAGGTTCAAAGAAGTAAAATTAGAATGGAATTGATACAAGGTAATGTTAAAAGTAACGTTATTGAGAATAACAATACTAAACCTATCAATCTCGACCGATAAAGTTTCCATTGTCTTAATTGTTGGACGCTAGAAAGGAAAGTACCCCAAATTATTGAAGAATCAACAAGTTAGTTGTGGGACATCTAATGGGACCTTCTTCTTTAAATGTTTATTTGATTGACATAAATTTTGCTAATACTACTTCGTCAATATTAGAAACCGATGGTGGTTTTCATCATTGTTTTTAATACATAGGATGATTAGAATATGACGACTAGCAACAATGATGTTGAGAGATAGAGTCATTGTGTACTCAATCTAGTTTTTAGGTTTAAAGTTGTACTTAATTGTGACTATTAAGTGCATAAACTCTAAATAAGAATATAAACTTGTTAAGATACAAAAGAGGTTTCACTTTTGTGACCCTATACATCATGATTTGATGTATGGCTAGCCCATTATCAAGGTGATTATATTTTAAACCAAACTAGAATAACATATCATGTAGATGATGCAAGACTCAAATTGGTAACCCAAGATTAAACCTTAAATTCTGGAATGATGAACGCAAAGAGTTATCGAGTACTCTTGGAACCATTAGATTGTTAATCTTATGGTATATGCGTATCTTGTATTCAAAGCAAGATGTCTCGTGCTTTTTGGTTGAAAAGGAGATCGAGGTTGTAAATCATTGATCCAAAATAGGTTGATCATTTTTTACCAATGATTTAAGTTGACGCTAATGTGTTCACTTAATAAGGTAAATAGAGAAAACTTTGAAGAAGTTCAAAGAGTTCAAAGAATCACAATTTAGTCGTGATGGGATTATCAAAGTGAAGACTTTGATATAAGCCAAAGGAAATGTGATATAGTATCACAAATTAATCTCTCTTTGCACGCATTATGGGTTAATGTGTGGTTGGATAAAGAAATCAAACGCTATTCGATATGGTTTGGACTTCAATCAAGTTACTTTGAGTTACTTGATCCTTTTGGGGATTTTATCATTTTGTCTAAATTATTTGTCCATTAAATCTAAAACGAATCATATGAGATATGAAATGGTAGGGTACCATGTTTGTAAGTTTACACAAGAAACAAATACTCTTTTTCCTTACAATAATCACGAGTACAACGGGTTTGTGGCTCGTGAAGCTGTCTTTCTAGAATACAAGTCTATTTCTAGAAAACAGAGTGGGAGAAAATATTCAAGAGCCACTAAAGAATTGTGTCAAAAAGTGTATGTCGCAAGAAACTAAGAAACTGTATTTTCTTGGCTACATGACGTTGTTTCATAGAAACCTAGGAGGTTAAATTCATCACTTGTGGAAGATGATGAATTCATGTTACTTTTAAGAAAGTAAAGAGCTTACAACCTCACAAAGAAATTGTTTGATTCAAGTTATTTCTGGAAAGTAATGAATAAATGACTTACATGAGAGTGTTTAAGTCACAACTCAATACAAGGCATAGAGCCATGAAAATCCGAAATAAATTCCAAGTGAATTGATAGATATCAAAGCTTGATTGGTTGCAAAGGGTTTTGCACTAGTTTAAATGCTTAATTCTATTTGGATCTTCTTAGGGATTGTGTTTCATTATGATGATATACATATAGCAAGTGAATGTAAAACCCACTTCTTCAATTAGAAGGAATCTATTCAATACATGTCTTGAGTTTTGTAGATTCTTGCAATCCTAAGATAATGTGGAACTTAAGAGAGGATCTTAAGTAGGACATCAATGAGTTAGAATCAATGTTTTTATCGATAAGTCGAGAAGTTGTGTTTATACATGGAGTTTAGTGGGAGTTACGAAAATTTTAATTAGTCTTTATATGTGGATGACATATTGATCATTGGGAATGATTTGACACTTATAGAGTATTATAAGACATCTTTAATATCCGGAGTTATGGAGATAAATCCACATGATATTAGAGCCAAATAAGAAGTCTTATGTTGATAAGATTCATGATTAGTTCAATCGAGTTGAACATATTTGATTGATTCCATTTGCTTCCGCTGCCGGATCAATTGAATGAGTGATGATGTATAGCACTTCATATACTTTGAGTATGATGAATTGTTTTAAATCGAATTTGAGTAATAGTTACCAAATAGCCATATTGATTATTCTTAAGTGCTTGAAGAAGCATTAAAGATGCAAAGTTAAGTGTTTTTTCAATTCACAAATTTGTGTAAGGGCTTACACTAATGATTGTTGAGATTGCATAAGGTTTCAGACAAAAACCGTATTCAAAACACCTAAAGATGGTTAAAGAACCATTGTGGCTATGTTATTTAAGAAATGGATTTGTTAGAATCGTTCTAATCAATAAAGAACAATGAGGATGCTCACAACGGAAATTGAGTACACTTGCAATCATGAGATGTGCGAGAGGGATGGGTCCCGCACACTGTGTAAACAGTGGGAGCTATTCTAAGGCTAGAGGACCTATGTCTAGATTGGATCTAAACACGTACTCAGAAAGTTTTGTAATGCAAATGTATACATTACAAAGGAAAACGAGTATGTAGTAAGGTTGAGTAAGGTACAAGAAGTTGATAAAACCTACTAACCAAAGCCTTCTCATAGGCTTAACATGATGAGTCATATCATATGTCATTTCAATTGCATTGAGATGAACAACTACATATAAGATGAAAATGGATTATAAAAATATGAAGTAGTAATCAAGTATTGACTATTCATATGTGATAATCACATTTGTCGTTCGAGTTTTTAAATCTAAAAACTCCTTTTATACCTTGTTACATCCAAACGGGTGGTAGAGACAATATTGAACCCCGTTAAAGTGAACCTGGATTAACATGGTATTTGCCCATAGTCACTTGTATGAGGTGACGTCTCGAAGTGACTAGAGTGTGATGCGATTGATGGCAAGTTCAAGTGCCATAGAGTCATGTGAGATGACTAGTCGATCACATAGGCGATCATTAGGAACACTTTGTCGGGCCTTATGACCGCTTATAGAGTTCTGTCAAATTTATATAGCATGGTCGTGGCGAGAGCTACTATAGTATTCTAATGAGTCGATTCTTTTGACTAAAGACTGTTCACCCAAGGTGGCACAGTTTCAGATTAACTTTGATTTATGTTACTACGACCTTCGTAAATGGGGTCAAATGGGCATATTTTGGGTTATGATGGTTGTGGCTAGTCGAAGGGAATAGTGCGATAGGAATTGTCCACCCCCTTGTCAGGGTTAAAATAATATCTCAAGGCCACTCAAGGAGTAATGATTTGGAAATGCGTGGCCACTCTCGATATGATCACTTGTAAGTACGACCTGAAAGACACCTTGCATTGAGTGGGAGATAGTAATAGGACAAGAGAATTGGTGACGCACACTTGTCGAGGACAAGTGGGAGATTATTAGAATATGTGTCCTCCGACAATAATGCGATCACAACTGTCGATCATGATAATCACATGTTTAAATCTCATTTTAAGAATACATGAGGGATGTAATATTTTACAGTCAACTGGTCCACACATATCGGTAATGATTGGCTGACTAAAGTTTGACATTACTGTCGTGCGACGGTGGTGATCAGTTGATCCCCTTAGTTCATACCTATAGGGAAATACTCTTAATTGATTATTTAATTAATCGTATGCCGATACGAGTTAATTAAATTGTTTAAAATTGACGGATGATTTTGTGAGTAAAGTTAACGTGTCTTATTGTAATTTTATTAAATGAGATACGGTCTAAGTAATCGAATTGTTTTATTACTTAGATAAAATTATTGTTTGTGAAACAATTGAAATTGAATGAATAATTTATTATAAATACAAGACGTCGTAATTTATAATTTGATAAACCGTTTTGGTACAAGTAATTGCGAATTACTAGTCGATTTTGTAAATGACATATTTTATGAGTATGTTGATTTTTAATATGTTAAAAATACATTACATTGTGACATGTCATGTAACATGTAACATGTGACAAAATTGACAAATGACAAAATAAAATGGACTACCCATTTTATTTTAAGTGTGCCGAAATAATGGAGGAAGTATAAGATTTATATTGTGTTTTTATCTTAAGTGGAAAACACAATGATTAAATCTAACTAATAGCCTTGCATACCTATTCTTTCTTGGGTAGAAAAACTAGCTCATGCATTGGCTCTACTCTCCCTTGCCAACCGGTTTTAGAGGTGAAAAATGCCAATGTTTTCTCTCTTAATTATTCACTGCTTCACTATAATTTCTATTGTAAGAAATGATCAAAAATTCTCTCTACATCTTATGAAAAATTGGAGGAATAAAATCTCACAAATCACTCCCTTCTTGGACCGAAATATTCAAGAACAAATTAATATTTTGTGTCATTTTTAAGTAAGACTAATATTGTTACTAGATCATAATAATATTGCTTATTAAGGATATTCCTTGGGTATTCACTTTTGGGAGGGATTCTAATTTGGATCCTTTGTTCATCCATTGTTGGAAACCTCAAGAACAAGTAAGAAGGAGATCTTACTCGTGCCCTTTAATCCGATACATCATAGTAAGAAGTGACGATTTCTTCTCTACTCTTGTTTTAGTTTGCATGCATAAGATCTAACTTTTATTTTATGACTAAATAAATCATTTCATATATGAATATGTAAATTAATGAGATTAATGAATCCTTACAACCACAACCCAGGATCCTAGTGTCAGACGAGGCCATCAAAGCTAGACTAGCACACACTATGGCGGGAGCACTAAAGGTCACTCTCTCCGTCCGCCATCAGAAGCATCAACTCATGTGAGTTCAACTTACTCACATCCGATCTCTAGTAGAGGAGGCACGACAAAGCACAAAGAAAGATTTTTAAAGTGACATGTTGCACATCATTGATCAACATGTTGCTAGCAGTGGGAGCTGATTTCCCGGTAATACAAGGCATAAGACTGCTAACCCCACACTCGGTCGGTATGTCATGAAGGGCTCCCTTGTAAGGCTTAGCCAAGCCAAGGTGAGAAGCAAACATGTCCATGGTCAAGACAAAGCTGGTATTCATGAGGCGGAACTCCACAGTTTGTTCCACCGACTCGTATTTAAACGAGCTCATGAACTCGAGGGTCAGAAAGGCATACGAATGCTTTCGTAGGCGATAAAGTCCGGTCAACACCATGGTCTCAAAGATGTGCCTGACATCAATCTCAATATCCAAATCATCCAAGAGGGTCGTGTCAACGCAGCGGGTCGGTCTCATCTTACGAGTCTGCAAAGCCACAAACTTCTTTCTTTGTGTGAAGTCCACAAATATCACGGACGGGTATTCGGGTACCGCTGGAACTACCGGTCCACTCCCCTACCTAATTTCGGGCTCAGAAGCCCTACCCCTCTTACTCTGTCTCGTTCCTATGTTCAGTCTCGGCGTCTGTTTCAGCATACAATTTAAATATACCACCACATATACACTAAAACGTACAAAGCATGCACGTTTGATCATAAAAGAATCATCTAAGTACACACTATCACCAACAATTCCAAAATTATAAGTAAAATATCCAATTCTTATAAATCAGATTGTCTCTATAGGTGTAAAATTTTTTACATATTTAGAATGGATTAAGTTAACCACTACCACTTTTAGGACTCAAACCTTCAAAACATATTCATATACAACCCAAGTTTACAATAACATGAGACGAATTTCAGTTTGGGGCACTTTTAAGACGGAGTTTTATGAAAAATTTTGGGGTGAAAATCACAAAAAATCGACTGCATACATGATATATACAGCATAGATTACCCAATTTTCATCCTTTTACATATAATAGACAACCAAAATCAATTAAATTTCTCAAACCCTAAAATTTTCGGTCGATATTACATCCAATTTAATTCGATTTTTTTTTTCATACATAACAACAATAATCATCAAAGGAAAGCATCTAGATCTTATTGCAACAATTAGAAGCAAGTTTTAACACATGGAAATCGATTTTTCAACTCTTTCCATCATCCTATATGATTGTAACTAATTGAATACATCAAAATAGAATAAGCATTCATACCTTAATCAATTAGGAAGTAAAAAGAACGAATTTAAGCAAGAAAATCGTTAGATTGACGCACCACAAGCTACAAGAATCAAAGGATTTGAGAGAAAAAAGGGAATTAGGGTTTGCAAAAATAAGAAGATTATAAGAGAATGAACAAAAGAAAGGGTTATGAACCAGCAAATTTTCTGGTACTGTAGCACTTACTCGATCGAGTAGAAGCCACTCGGTCGAGTTTCCGTAGAGAATTCCTACTTCCTCGACGTTATAGCTTCCGAACTAGATCGAATGAGGTCTACTCGGTCTAGTAGGCACTCGTACTCGATCAAGCCAGGCTACGTACACAGTCGGAAATACGAGATTAATTGAGGTTCTTGCAAAACAACAACGCGTGTCGATTCCAAAATGACTTTGGAAACCGTCACAGATTACTGTACTCATTCACGTAGTATTACTACTACACAAGCTCAAAACACATATCCTCGCAAACACATTGTTCCACTAAACACATTCATTTTTATTTTATGACAACCGTTAACCAATTAAGTGTTTAATCTCTTAGTTTTATCATGCACATATTCACACATGTCCTTTTATTTCTACTCATACAACTGTGACTATAACCAAGAAATTCCAGTCACGTATTAGTATATTTGGCAATGCAACCATTAATCATATCACTCAAAGCATTCATTTAATCATTCAACCATTATTTGCCATTCAAGTCTACTGGAAGTTTAACTATGCCACACCATATACAAACTAGTTTACTCAACTTAATCATGTCACATGCGGAAACATTCAACAAATCATCTATCACATTCATCCAATATTATTTTGATAATCATCACCACAAATCCACAACTTATTAACTATTATTATTATTATTATTATTACTACTTACAAGACTTATAAAATCTTTATATGAACTACTAATACCAACTATTTGGAGCAAACACAACCTTCACCGGATTCAATACATTGTCTCGTATTATAAGATTTCACCACTTCTACTCTTTTCACACACACTTCCATCCGTGCACAACTTTCACTTTTCTCATCATCATCAAACACATGCTAATTTGAAAATAAGCTTCATCACAAACAATTCTAGCATAAACATTACACACATTAGGCACATAATTGCCGACTCAACATCCCCATACCCGGTGACTTGCTTAAGCATAATGGGGCCATGATTTTGAAATGAGGGCGCCTACTCACCCAAAATCTAGCATCAGCTGGGGCTCCCAAGATACATACATCAGGTTTATTTTATTACACTCTCTACATTCATTAGGCTCATTTGTTACAGGTTCCAAAATCGTCGCTCTGATACCACTTTGTGACACCCCCATAGGCCAAGGAGCCTTAAGAAGACCTTCCCTAGCATATAAGGACATCACCATCTCGGTCGCCAGAGGAAGTAATCATCAAAAGACGATAAAAGAACATTTATAATTACTTTACAAGTGATTTAAACAAAAACTACTAATACAAACGATACACCTCGTCAATACTATGTAAACTACTCTTGTCACACCTCATGAAGACTCATCCCGCCAAGACTCCAGCTACCATCCAAGACATCACCTGCTAAGACTGAATGCTCACCAAAAGGGATCACGGCAGACACAACAGAACAAACAAGAAACAACCACAAAAGGTCAGTAACTGAGGCACACATTAACAACACCGACACTACACAGGTTCACAAAACACACATACACCACAACTCCGATCAATCAACGTCACCGACTGTCAACTGGACCAGCCTTGCCAGTGGGGGACCGCAACCGTTCCCACCTAAGCCTCGCTCATTATACTGAGCGATAACCCTGTCCCATTAATGTGCACATCCCCTCCCGTGGCAGGTTCCACGGAGGGCAAAACTAGGGCGTGAAGCCACTCGGGCAAGTGACTCCACTCAGCCGAGGACGCACCTCGAGAACCATAGAAAATCATTCACAATCAGCTGCACCACAACAACAACAAAACGAAATGACACAACAGCAACCGATTACCATAATCAATCAACCACACTGACACTACAATTAACACAACAACCGACACGCTAAAAAACCGACAGAAATG
This sequence comes from Silene latifolia, assembly GCF_048544455.1. Lineage (NCBI taxonomy): Eukaryota > Viridiplantae > Streptophyta > Magnoliopsida > Caryophyllales > Caryophyllaceae > Silene > Silene latifolia. The sequence goes on along the minus strand of NC_133538.1, from coordinate 196,916,486 downwards.
AGTAGGCGAACCTAACGTTAGCCAATCACAGCGATTCCTTGTTCAATCACATGACATCAACCAAGCAAGCAAAACCCCTATACAAACAGTACAAACACCTATTACTATTGCTATCACCCTACAAGAAACAACAACGACAAAGACGATGATGATGACATACCTACGCATCGCATATCGGCGTCAAGACCGCTACCCAACTCAAGCAACCTATCCCCAAGGCACAAGCATCCTCAAAGGCTCCCATGGAAGGAATTACAGTGAATGGAATGAGGTGAAGCGACATCTAGGTCTGAACGAAGAAGGCGGAAATAATTTGCGATTCTATCAAAACACGATTATAAACCCTCGCTGAAAAGACGTTACTCGATCGAGTAACCAACCCACTCGATCGAGTGGCCCCTACTCGATCGAGTACCCAAACTACTCGATCGAGTAGGCTCGACTAGATCGAGTACCACTCATCTCAACATGAGGCAACTCTTGCACGGGTTCCCAAAGGCTATCCCATACCCCTAAGGTCGGTCAATATTGGTCAACGGATCCATAAAAGGATGGGTATTTCAACTTCCCATTGCCACATGTTGACATCCTGGTGGATAATACCGCCGAGCACACCCCATTATCATTCATGGACGGGTATGCTGGGTACAACCAGATAAAAATTGCCGAGGAAGACATGCACAAAACTGCATTAACTTCACAGTGGGGTACATATTGTTACACTGTCATGCCCTTCGGTCTAATCAACGTCGGAGCAACTAATCAAAGAACTGCCACACTCCTACATAATATGATGCACAAGGAGGTAGAGGTATATGTCGATGACATGATTGTCAAATCAAAAGAGCGGGATGACCACATCAATGCCCTCCAGAAATTCTTCGCTCGCCTGCGGAAGTATAACATGGGACTGAAGCCTCGGAAGTGTGCATTCGGGGTCACCTCCGGAAAACTCCTGGGAAACGTCGTCAGCAAAATAAGTATCGCAATTGATCCTACAAAAATCAAGGCTCTTCAACAAATGCCTTGGCCTAAGAATGAGAAGGAGATTCGAGGATTTTTTGGTCAGGTCCAATACATCAGTCGCTTCATAGCCAAACTCACTATGATTTGTAAACCAATCTTCAAGAAGCTTCGCGCCTCCGATCACGACGACTGTCAAAAGGCCTTCGACAGGATAAAGGAAATCTTATCCAAACCTCCTGTCCTCATGCCACCTGAACAACAAATTCCCTTATCGCTATACCTGACTATCACTGACACAGCCATGGGAGCCATGCTAGCACAAACAGTCGACGGCGAAGAACGAGCCATCTACTACATCAGCAAAAAGTTCATCGAGTATGAGACAAGGTACACCCAACAAGAAAAGACGTGCCTTGCCCTGGTTTGGTCAACAAAGAAGCTGCGACATTACATGCTCAGCTACATGGTTCACATCTACTTCAAGATGGACCCGGTCAAATACATCTTCGAAAAACCTATACTAAACGGAAGGCTGTCTAGATGGACACTCATGCTATCTGCATTTCACCTCAAATTCGTACCCCTCAAGGTTATCAAGGAAAGGGCAGTCACCGATTTCCTAACAGATAATCCCGTCAACGAGGACCCAGCGACCGACACGTGGTCACTTCCTGACGAAGACATCCTTTGTGCCGACACCGACGCATTTGACTTATACTTCCACGGTGCATCAAACTTGAGAGGCTTCGGGGTAGGAATCCTTCTAATATCACCAGAGGGAGAACATGTTCCGATCTCAGTCAAGCTAGACTTCGCCGTCACCAACAATGCCGCCGAATATGAAGCATGCCTTATCGGCCTACAAGCAGCCACAAGATTTCGCATCAAGAAGTTGAGGGTCCACGGTGATTCCTCACTCATCATCAATCAGGTGTCCGGATCATGGAAAATCCAAAGTGACAGCTTAGCACCCTACCGAGCAAAAATTAATAAAGAGACCGAATTCTTCGACCAAGTCGACTACTTCCACTTGCCTCGGGAAGAAAATCAATTTGCTGATGCCTTAGCAAAATTTGCGGCGCTCGTTAACATACCTGACAACATGATATCGATGCCCTTATGTGTCGAGAGAAGGAGCGAGCCAACTCACATCTACGCTATCAACAACGACGAGGAGAACCATGTCGAACCTTGGTACCAAGCCATCCTCAACTACAAAACCAAAAACGAATTCCCTCCCAACTCTGATACAAGAGGACAGAGAGCCATCCGTTTACTTGCATCACAATTCGTGATAAACCAAGAACAACTATACTAAAGAACACCCCAAGGGATCCTCCTCCTTTGCATTGACCACCACAAAGCCAAAAAAGTCATGGGAGAGGTCCACGACGGAGAATGCAGCCCTCACATGAGCGCAATGATGCTGACCCAAAAAATCATGCGGTTAGGTTACTACTGGACCACCATGGAAGCCAATTGCAGAAACTACGTCAAACATTGCCACAATTGCTAAATCTTCGCCAACATACAACACATACCACCATCCCTTTTATACACCATGACATCACCCTGGCCTTTCTCGACCTGGGGCATCAACATCATCAGGAAAGTCAACCCGGTAGGCACCAAAGAGCATTGCTTCGTCATCGTCGCCATCGACTACTTTACCAAATGGGTAGAAGCACATTACTATGCTGTCCTGACCGCCAAACAAGTGGCCAGGTTCATCCAAGACAACATCATCTGCAGATATGCGGTACCCCATGAGATCATCAGCGACCAAGGCTCCCACTTCCGGCCGGAAACACAAGCCTTGTTGGACAAATACAAAATCAAGCGGTATCGATCATCCCCCTATCGTCCCCAAACCAACGGAGCGGTAAAGGCAGCAAACAAAACTCTTGTCACCATCATCAAGAAGATGTAAGATAACTACCGTGATTGGCCGAGCAAACTCCCATTCACACTCTGGGGGTACCGGACCTCCATTCAAATACCAACAGGAGCCACACCCTTCTACCTAGCATATGATACCAGTAGAGTTGGAGGTCCCATCTCTACGCATCCTATTAGAGAGTCAAGTTCCTGAGGCGGAATGGACCCGTCGAAGGTTCGAACAACTCACGCTTCTAAACGAACGGCGGCTCAACGCCTTGCACAACGTCCAGCTATACCAACGACGTATACAACGGGCATTCAACAAAAAGGTCAGATCCAGAAACATCAAAGAAGGCGACTTGGTCCTCAAGTCGGTTCGAGCACCACTACCCGTCGATCCGAGGGGGAAATTCAAAAACAATTGGGCCGGGCCATACATGGTCAAGAAAATTCAAGAAAATACGCAGTGAGAATGAGTGACCTAGACGGGGAGGATTTCACAAACCCGACTAACCTAGACCAAATCAAGAAATACTACCCTTGAGACCTAGCAACCTACAAGCCTTGCCCTAGTTTTACAACTAGCAACCACCATGTCCCTTTCAAGTCAAATTCCTCAACGCGTTCTGATTTGAAATTGCATGTTTTACCGAGTCTATGTTATGGCACCTTGCCGTGTTTCAAACGTCCTTTGATCTGTCAAATGCAACATCCATTTGAACTCAAACAAAAACACCTGAACTACGAGCATGGTTTGATTTCACCTTTTCAGGTACTACTACAGATACATGCTATAACAACGGGTAAAAGTTGTTGTTAAAATAATTGTTAAAGAGGCCGTTGTAAAAGGTATTTACAATGGTTAGGTTATTTACTAAAACCGTTGTGGAAATTATTCACAACGGTTAAAAGCCATTGTTACGAGTAAGTCGTTGTGGAAAGTTTGACAAAATTTTGGTGGGAAAGATATAACAACGGTAATAATATAAAAAACCGTTGTTGTATCTTTCCCACCAAAATTGTGAAGACTTTTAACAACGGGTATACGGAACATAACCGTTGTTGAAATTGTTAGTAAGAACGGTTCTTCTTTAAAACCTGTTGTTGAATATTATGCGCGGGTATTTGTGAAAGGTATTTACAACGGTTCTTGTTTTAAAACCTGTTGTTGAATATTATGCGCGGGTATTTGTGAAAGGTATTTACAACGGTTTTTTTTAGTAACCGTTTTTATTACTTTTTCATAATTTTTTTTGAAATTAAATTTGTTTCATGCCATTCAAAATCCTGCATATATCAGCAGCAGCATAAATCACAGCTGGGTTCATTAGAACTCAATAGATACAATTCAACCACAACAGCAGCATCATACTTATAATTTGTTTCACTTTCAGATTAATTCATACTAACAATTTGATCACTTTACATGAACTAAGATTCCTAAAACTGTGCATCCCCCTAGCTCTATCTACAAAGATCATTCCCTAACTTCAACAAAAAATTTACTAAGCTGATCTAAGCTCTAAGTATCATGCATTTAGTCTTCATTGCAATGTTCTAAGACATATTTGCCCAACAAGTCCCTTACCTCGTCTATTTGGTGCCTTTTGTACTCAGGTACTTGTGGCGCGTTGATTACATATTGCGGGAAAAACAAAGACAAGACATTCTTGATTGACAGTAGCATTAGTGTTGTTCATTTGTGTAACAACATACATCATTCATCATAACAACATCATGGTATAGCAGCAAGCAAGACAACATCAGCTCTAATTTTAAAAAGTAATAAACACATTATTAAATTACTAACCTTTTCTGGAATAAGGATATATCTTCGCGTAATAACCTCCAACATGAACCGACAAACGTAGTATCCACATTGTATGTTATCCGGCTGGTGAGGGACCTATTATTACATAAAAAACGAAGAGACGAGAAGGCCCGCATCAGAATCATGCACTTTAGGTATTGTATTTGCGCACGTATTATTATTAAAGACATATTTTTGCACTAAAGGTATTGTATTTGAGCACGTACCCCTGTTATCGTAATAAAAGTAGGGCCATCATCAGAATCTTTCGTGGGTTGATCCTCGTTACCTCTTTTCTTCTCAAAGGCCCTTTTTTATAAAAAAAAAAATAAAAAAAAAAGGAGGCAGAAACTCATATTTTTGGGGCAAAAATGAGCTTTTTGTTATAAATAAAAACTGAAACTTAATGTTATTATAAATAAATCAGTATTAAACTTACTTAATAATCAAGCTCTTAAAGGTCTCGCTTGGTTCTCTATACAAACTATCCAACCAAAACTTTCTTCTTGGTCGGCATGATGACTGCTAGCACCCAATGACTCCTACATCAAGAGACATCATCATTATAACAAGTACATATATTAGTTATGAAAATGCAATTGTAGGTGGAATCGTAATATTAATTTGTTTATTACCCGATTTCATTATAAGGGGCAAAAATGAGCTTTTTGTTTGTCGTCAATTCCCGAGCAATATAATCTACCTGATCTTCGTACGAAATCAACGTGATATGCATAGATAAAATATAGGGGCACAAGAATCCGTATAGATCACATGGAATCTTGTTCTCGGGCATCACTCTCGATTTCAAAAACCTACATTATTACGGTATTAATTCCGGTATTTAAAACACTATCTAGTCAGAATATTAGAATATGAAATGACTTATTAAGAAACTTACTTCATCCAAACAAATAGGTGTTAGCCATCAATCTCGAGAAGGCCAGCCCAAATGGCTAGCAGCTCCCATGACAGAATTGCTTCACGCTCAATCCCTAAAATATCCTCATCGAGGGAAATAATTATCAATTGCTCGTTTGCTATGCGACGGCTAGCCTCCAAATACAGTTCCCTCATCGTCAGCGTTCTTACTTATTGCATGTATTCGCTCCCAAAAATATTAGTGGAGGTTATACTCCTTACATCTTTTAGTTCGGGGAAATAATGCTTTTCTCTTTTTGTGCTACTACCAGCCTATACATGTAGATAAATAAAATAATAAAATAATCCAAAGGTAACATATCCTAGTTGGAGTAATAAAAATAAAAGAGTACTTAACTAAATACCTCATCAACCTTCTCTTTCAATAATGAGGCAGTAGTACGCATGTCTGGGGACTTAAGCTTATCCGTCTTTTTTATCCCCTACACAAAATTTCCATGTTTTTTAGAAATACAGAAAAAATATAAATAAAGGGAGGTATTTAAAAAAAATGGAGAAGTTAATTAAATACCTCATCAAGTTGTTGTTTCGACGAGGTAGTTGGCATGTCTGGGGACTTAGGCTTATCCGTCTTTTTTGTCCCTTACACAAAAATTCCATGCTTTTTAGAAATACAGAAAAAATATAAATAAAGAGAGGTTTTTTACAAAAATGGAGAAGTTAATTAAATACCTCATCAAGTTGTTGTTTCGACGACGTATTTGGCATGTCTGGGGACTTAGGCTTATCCGTGTTTTTTGTTCCCTACAAAAAAAATAACATATAAAAACATTTAACATATAAAAATTTAACATATAAAGGTATTTTTCTAACCCCAACTGCTTTAGATTGAGGCGGAGACGAACGAGCCAGGAAGATGTGAGAAAAAGGCCATTGGATGAAACTTCCAACCACATCTACTAGAATGGTAATGTCATCACGAACTGGGATGGGCAGTTGAAATTTTTCATGGCTTTCAAAGACTTCAGTTATCTCCACTTTTCTATGATTCGGGAAAAGTGGTTCGCCATGAACCAATAAACTTTCCGCTAAATTGGTGGGCAAGTCGACGAGACCCCGGCCAACACGCACAGGTTTCGCGGATTTAGGGTCAGTAAGAATAACTACCTTCCTGTTTATGGCCTGAAGAATACACATACATTATATATTATATCCCAAAATTTATTAGAATTCATATAAATTTCACTAAAGACTTCATGCATACCTTCTCGAAAACTGGGAAATGATTTGAAGAGGATGTATGCTGTTATTTTTCATCAGCCTTCTTCTCAAGTTGCATCCCCTGATTATTGTCAGATGTGGCGGATAACTCAAGTTGTATCCCCTTTTCATCAGACTCATTTACCTAATAAAATTAACCAATGGCAGGATGTCAGAAGTTATAGCATTAGATCTGGCAGGGAACACACCCCACGATCTTACCCAAAAAAAAGAAAAGAAAAATAAGGAAGTCATATGTTTACCTTATCGGCTTTAGTTGTTAAAACTTTAGAAGCAGTAGGTACCTGATCTTTCTGAATCTCGTTGACCGATACTTCCTCATCATGTATTGCCAAGGTAGTAGTGTTCTCGGCCTCTTGACCAATCTGTTTTACCTTACCCCTTTAATGACATCCTCCGTCATCTTCAATTCTTTTTCGGATGGCTTGCCTCCAGAATTCATCTTTAGTATCACGGATGCCAATAACTGAACCTGCGTGCCAAAAATGTAATGTTTAAGCAATTTTTTTAAAACAATAACATGTGAACTTAAATGAAAATAATAGAATAAATGGTATCATGTCAGCTTTCTCAGCCTTAGCCTTCATTTTCTTCTTTTTCGCGGCAGTTTTCCCATAATATTTCGTGACTCCAACATGTAACAGGATGCCCCTTAATCGACCTGGATATTCAAGTCGGCCGATCGCTCTAGCAAGAACATCATCACGACCATTGGGAGTGAATTTTCCTTCTTGTACCTCCTTCAATACCTTCTCCTATAATATATTAAATAAACTTCAAATTATATTTGTGACTAAAATAATAAAGTTAGTAATGAACTCGTCGTAATAAAATAATGCTTACTATGTTAACCAACACTTCCTGATCATATTTGTCACACGGCCGGGATCCTTTAGGCGTGTGCCCTTCTTTATAAGCTACGTGGTGATTCAAGTCGGTCACTCCCTTTGCCACCTACACATTAACATGGTAACAGTTATATATATAAATGTGTATCAAGTCCAACTGTGATTCAAAAAATCAAATAAACAGGGGGATGGTACTTACGAGGTGGTCATCTATCAATCTAAAACTGCCTCGAGAACCATACCATAACCCCTTCTTGCATGAAATGTTAGCACAATTTATTTTGCTAACAGCCTTCAAATTATATAAAAGCACAAGTATATGAGATAATAAAAAAAATTATAGAGAACTCATTAATTTAAAAAATGATAGGTAAATCATTAAAAGGCTTTGAAAAGATCTCATTGTTCCTGAGTGATGGTGGGACACTTGTTTGACGATGGGCTCTTACGCATCTCCCCCATCTCCTTGTCCGCATACAACCAATACTTACCAACGTCACACTTCCACTGCCTTAAGACACCCCCTGCCTTCTTTATTAAATACTTATCATGGCATTCGGCAATATCAAAGGCTTCTTGCATCATCATATCATTCAATTTACATAGCATTCAATTTACCTCCAAAATAAAATGTTTTTTTCGCTACATAAGTTATCATACCTTTATATGATCGAAGAATAACTTCTCTAATACAGGATTCAAATTCCTTATTTCATCTAAATGGATAGGCACAAACTGTCTTGTTACACATCCAATCCAAGTGGATAAATCCTTCGCATTTGGACCAGTAGGCAAACCCTTCGCGTTCCATGTTATACTAAGTGGCTGTTTAGCCGCTATAGCTGCAAGGGCTGCAGGGCACTTCGTAGCACCCCTCTCACCAGACTTATTATCCTTTTTACTTCTTTTCCCTTTTTCACCCATGATAATCCTAAAACCCTAAATATGAATGAAATAGGAAATGAACAAAGACATGCAGAGTATCTAAAACCCTAAAGAGGAATGAAAATTTAAAACAACAGTTTGAGCTTCTAAAATTCTAAAACCCTAATAAGAGGAATGAAGTAGATGATGCGGGATGATAAAGATAACAAAGAAGACGAAAAACAAACAGATGAAAAACAAAAAAGATGATCTTAAAACCCTAATGACTAAAGACAAAAGTGAACATACCTGATGATGATGATGATGATGATAAAGAGTACGAGCAGGATGATAAGGGAAGGCGACGGAATCTGGGCGTCGGAAACTGGGCGACGGCCGGCAAAGAGAATGTAGAAAGCGGGGGAGAGAGAATAAACTCAGGATACCAACAGATGAACTATTATATGTGTTCGTGTGGTATGCTGTATACCTGTATGTGTTTGTAAATTAGTTTTTTATTAAGACAAACTATTAACAACGGGTCCTTAAAATAAAACCGTTGCGATATGTTAATAACAACGGGTCAATAAATGTCAACCGTTGTAATAAAGTTATGACAACGGTTAACATATACCCGTTGTAATATATTTCCACCCAATTTGCGCCAAAATGAAAAGTATGTCTAAAAAAAGCAATGGCAATGGGTAGAAGTACTACAACAGTTGTTGAAAGTAATAACAATGGGTAATGTCAATATAACCGTTATTGTTTAACTCTTTTTTTTTAAATTACTGTAATTGCATTACAATCCAAACCTGTAACAATACAGCAACATAACAACTGTAACAGCTGAAGCACTATATACTGCAACATTAATCAGCAATTTCAACAACAGCATCCACATTTAATAATAAGATCAAGAAAATAAGACAACAATAACAGCATGCATACTACATATCTACAGATTTACCATGCCAAAATTGGGAATCTTTAACAATGACCATTGCTTCTATTGGCTTTTTAAAGCTACCAAAAGTTAAAGACAACATACATACACTCCAGCAACACATCTCAAACTTGCTATAAATTCAGAAAAGAGGCATCCCATTAGCTCAGTATCCATTAGCTCCCCACAACTCACAAATAAACCATCAAATTACTGGTCTGAAAATGACTCAAAATATTGCTCGTCCATATCATTGTGTCCTGATGAATGCCACAGGCCACATAGATATAGACAATGGAAAACTTGCTGCCAAAAGCTTTAATCCTTTAAGGAATAAGCTTATTGAGCTGTGATACTCGGTCAGCAGAATTAAGCCACAATGGGGGCCATGGGGATTCAAAGGGAGTCTACTCAATCAGTTTGGAACATCACCTGCACATGCAGAATCAATATTTAAGCTTGACATAATAATTCAACTCAGAGGCCATGGTAGGATGTCGAGCTTCTGAAGAATACCGTGGACCATGTCCAAGTGCCGTATGTGACCATCTTTTATGGGCAGTAGTCGGCTAGTTCAGAAAGCGTCGATGCCTACAACCACGTTGTGTTTGTTTTCCAAGCTATGTACTCCTAAAACCCCTACAAAATATATCCGTGTCTGTGGCTGAAACTTTCAAGCAACGTCGTGTGTTATTTGCTGAGTGTCAAACTGTGTGTGTCTGTATCCACCTATCATAGGAAGTGTCGTGGGCCTGTATGGAAAGGCAACTTAAATAAAGGTAATGTGTAACCCCGTGGTCTTGGAAGATTTCCAGTACTGTTGTATAAGTAGCGTCGAGAGTATCAGTGCTTTACGTTTGTATTAAATATGCAGTTCCTAAATGCAAATCTGTTCAGTGGCGATAGTTATTTAAAAAAAAAAATGAAAAACCAAAAGGAAGATATATATAATTAAAAAATAAAAATAAAAATAAAAGATAATAACTTACATTATAGACCATCTCAGGATCGGGGACTTTTCTTGGATGTCATAGTTTCTTCGTTAACCCAAATACCTTCACCATGGTCATCACGCATATAGATGCTTTCAGTGTCCTCATGATCAGTGTCAACATCGTCGAAATAAGATAGAGTGGTAAAGTGATCCATTCTCTCAAAAACGACATCCTGATCATCATCACCATTATCGGATGCCCTACTCCTTCTACTCCTTATAGACAGTACAACAGACCACTTCTTAACCATAGGATCGGTGACATAGAACACTTTTTTAGCTTGGGATGCCATTATGAAAGGATCATCCTTATTATTGCCAATAGATGTTATCCAGATTGACCAACGTAAATCCCATATTATCCTTTCGGACACAATGGATGTTGTCATCAACCCAGTTACATCGAAACAAAGGCATTGTGAAATCAATGTAATCTAATACCAATATTTCTTGAATAACACCATAATAAAAGCATTTTCCCCAAATAAGCTTTTTATCTTTTGAAGTAGCAAAGTGCATTGCCTCAAATTCAGAACTCACACCACTATTTTTCATTGTGCTCAACTCATCTTGCTCGCGGGTGTAAAAAGTATATCCATTAATGGCAAAGCTGTTGTAAAAGGTGACCCTGGCATTTGGACCTAAACCAAGACGTAGTAACCTAGGAGAGATGTCATCACCAGTTTGATTCTTATACTCTAAGACAATATTCCTAAACCACTCTCCAAACGTCTTCGTATGCTCGTTTGCAATCCACTTCTCGGTCTTGTTTGGGTGATCGTATTTGAGCTCATCTTTGTGTTGTTTAATATAAGGTTGCACCCCATCTTCGTTGTTTAGCACATACGTATGTGCTAAATGCAACATTTCACGTGTCATAATTTTTTCAACCCGGCCCCTAATACATTTTCCGGTCATCCAGTCACTATGACGATTCTTAGGAACGCCAATCAACTGCTCAGGGGAGAGATGAGCGTAACAATATGAAAGAGCTTCGTCTAAAATAGCGCGTTCAGCAATACAACCTTCCGGATGATACCGATTGGATTTATAGTCCTTGTAGACTTTCATCAATCTTTCTAAAGGATACTGGTATCTCAAGTACACGGGCCCAAGGTACAAAATCTCCCTAACCAAGTGAATGGTCAGATGAATCATGATAGTGAAGAAAGAGGGTGGAAAATACATTTTCAACAGACAAAGAGAGGTTACAACGACATCCTGCAATGAATCTGCGTCATCGGGTCGATGACTTTCTCGCATATGGACTGGAAGAAGAGACAAAATCTAGTTATAACATATCTTACCTTTTGAGGTAAAATGGAACAAATAGCCACATGTAGTAATTGTTGCATCAAAGTGTGACAATCATGTGACTTTAACCCGGTGAGTTTTGGGTCTTGCTGTTAGAAATCTAGATCTCTATACTCAATATATTCATATATGTTATAATTTTAATTTAGTCATAAAATTAAAAGGTGATCTTATGCATGCAAACTACTAAATAAATAAAGAAGAAATCATCATCTCACATTGATATTTCGGTTTATATGGGCACAAGAGAGTTCTCCTACTCTCTTGTTCTTGAGCTTTCCTTAGTGGATGAACAAGGATTTAAGAAGAGAATCCCTCCCAAAAGTATTATACCCAAGATAACAACTTACTAAAATTAATATTATTATTACTAGAATAATACTAATTTTGTATTAAAATTGACCCAAAAATATTATTGGACTCTCTATTATTTCGGTTTAGAGAGAAGGAAGAATTTTATCTTTCTAAAACTCTAATTTTAGATGAATAATGAATGAATAATCTAAAATGTATTTAGGTAGTGAATATTAGGTAAAATGAGGAGAAAAACCCATGGTTTTCTCCCCTCAAAAACCGGGTGGAATAGGGAAGGGAAGAGGGCCAATGCATGAACAAAGTGTTCTTCACAATGACCACTAGGTTTGCATGGCTAGTTTTTAGGTAAATCATTATGCTTACCACTAACATAATTAACCTAATATTTTCCTAATCCTCCCATTAGTTCGGTTTACATGGATAAAATGGACTCCATTTTATCTTTGTCAAATTGTCAATTTGTCATATGTCACATGTCATATGTCACATAAAATTGTTATGTATTTTTAACATATTAAAAATCAACGCATTAATAAAAATACGTCATATACAAAAATCGACTTAGTAATTCGTAATTACTTGTACCAAAATATTTTACCAAATATAAATCACAACATCTTCTATTTACAATAAATTATTCATTCAAATGCAATTGTTTCTTTAAACAATAATTTCATCCAAGTAATAAAATAATTCGATTACTTAGACCGTATATTATTTAATCAAATTACAATGAGACACGTAAATATTACTTCCAAAATCGTCCGTCAATTTCAAGTAATTTAATTGACCCGTATCGTCATACGATCAATTAAATGAGCAATTAAGAGTGTTACCCTTTAGGTATGACCTAAGGGGATCAATCGTCACCACTGTCTCACGACATGTAATGTCAAACTCTAGTCACCAATCATTACCGATATGTGTGGACCAGTTGACGATGAAAAATATTACTTCCCAATTGTATTCTTTAAAATGAGACTTAAACATGTGATCATTATGATCAACAGTTGTGATCGCATTATTGTCGGAGGACACATATTCCAACAATCTCCCACTTGTCCTCGACAAGTGTGCGTCACCAATTCTCTTGTCCTATTACTATCTCCCACTCAATGCAAGGTGTCTTTCAGGTCGTACTTGCAAGTGATCATATTGAGAGTGGTTTCCTCGATCTGGAGATCAACTGATTGACCGGAGTTATCCACCATGGATACATTCCGAGCGTGGCCACGCATTTCCAGTTCATTACTCCTCGAGTGGCCCTTAGATGTTATTATAACCCTGACTAGGGGTGGACAATTCCTATCGCACTCATTCCCTTCGACTAGCCACAGCCATCATAACCCAAAATATGCCCATTTGACCCCAATTACGAAGGTCGTAGTAACACAAATCAAAGTTAATCTGAAACTGTGCCATCTTAGGCGAATAGTCTTTAGTCAAAAGAATCGACTCATTCGAATACTATAGTAGCTCTCACCACGACCAGGCTATATAAATTTGCCAGAACTCTATAAGCGGTCATAAGGCCCGACAAAATGTTCCTAATAGTCTGCCTATGTGATCGACTAGTCATTCTCATATGACTTCATGGCACTTGAACTTGCCATCAATCGCATCACACTCTAGTCACTTAGAGACGTCACCTCATGTAAGTAACTATGGGCAAATACAATGCTAATCCGTGTTCACTTTAACGGGGTTCAATTGTCTCTACAACCCGTTTGAGTGTAACAAAGTATAAGGTGAGTTAATAATAACTCAAACAACAAATGTCGACATCACATTCCGGTAGTCAATACCATATTACAACCTTGTGATGCATATCGTAAGTTTGTAAACACTTGTTTGATTGCAATAGAAGTTTAATATACCACGTGTCCATGAGTTCAAACTTCTTATAATCGCATTTTCCTTTACGTTCATGTTATCTTCTCATACCATGAACCTCACCAAGTACACATCTAGGTTCCCAACCTCGGTTTTGGTTCTTTATCTTGAGAGAACTTCCTTGTCGATTATCACATAACAAACGAATTTTTGGTGAATGATATAACTTGTACTGATCAATTACTATACCCACACACAATGCACTAGGTATATGTTTTGTATAATCTTGCAACAATTGTCAAGATGATTAGCCTAGCACTTCTCACAAGTCCTAGCATTATAGGAAAAACTAGTTTCGAGTAACTACTTATTCAACTAAGTATCTTTCCAAACTTCCTATTTCTCCTTTTAGCTTAAGAGCTTAGGATTTTCATAAATCCTTACATGTGTTCGAACTGCAATATGTGCAACCTCTTGACACACAACAGAGTCTTCTTGTCAAACACTGAAATCGCTCATCAAATTCTCCTCGAGAATTCATGACGTTTCATGTATGGCTTGCCAACGATCCATCATGCTCTTATGCATATGATATATTTTGGACATGTGCATGATTATTCTAATGGCGGAAACATTAGTAACCTTTAATCATGTTATCAACTATTCTTAGGTTCAAGGAACGACCATGACTGCTAATGGCCTTTCCATTTTCATTTACATGAATAACCTACGTCACTTGTTGATTTGATGTGTATGTCTCTATACTTATCCAACATCTCATGATGTGATTGGATTCATCATAATCCATTTTCATTCAGAATTGAAAAGTCAAATACTCCTTTGTGAAGGAAGGTATTAGCTCGTCATTCTTCAATGAGTGATGAGTTATAAATTTTACAAGATCATTGCTCCCACTAAATTCCATGTCTACACATGATAACTTCCAACTCCCACTTAATTCCACATAATTCGTAATTGACTCCTCAATTGAGACATTTCAAGAATTGAAATATATATTGCTTTGTTTAAGTTATTTGAGATAAAACCATATATGTTCCCATCATATCCTTTCAAAATACTTATTTTGAAGTGGTCTCATCCTAACCTTATGGAAAGAGATTTTAATCTCTAACTCATTCATATCATAACGATGCGTAGCAATGTCATTGTTTAAATATAAATAATATCTAATACACGTCCTTCAAAATACCCTTTTCGGAAGGAGGTTTAACCATTTCATTTTCATAATGAGGTTAAGTAATGACATTTGTTTGGTTAATACTTAACTTAGCTATTAAGGATATCGGTATATCAATCCTTGCAACCTCTAGTCATAAATCTCATTTATTTTCTAGGATGTAACTTTGATTCATTTAGGCTCTTAAGTAAATATCAATGTTGAAACTATTGGTCAAAATTTATCATAAACTAGTCAAAGCTCTTGTTAAGACTTTACATTACTCATTTTCTTCCAAAACTTTCTTTTGGTCTCCTCGTGTAGTTATCTTGAGAAAACATTCTCTTGATTACTTCACTTGGTCTCTTTTGTCATGTAGATCTATTCGAGACCATAGATCTCATCTATTGGGCATACTATATAAATAGATATACCTTTATTCAAATCATTCTCCCTTGCGTAGATCTCATTTACACAAGTACATAGATTTATCTTGGTGTTGTGTCCTCATTTTTCTCCCACTCTATCTTTAGAATAAATACACTAGAGATTTAAAGACAGTATATGAGACACAAATAATGATTTTTGAAGTATAAGGAGGACTATCTCATTGGTTGACTAATTGTTTTAGATTTTGTAAGTGTACTCGGTGATTAACTTTCCTTTAAGAGAGTTTATTAACTCAATATCACTTTGTAAATGATCATACACAAGTCTTTAGCTTGTGGTTATATAATGAATCCCATCATTATAGTTGTTAATTAGATCACTTTAAGTGAATAATCATATGTTTCTATGAGCAAGCATGTATAGACGAATTTTAGAACCAGGATAAAAATGATAAAACGGGTGACTTGGGTTACAAACCAAGCCACCATTATCCAAAATACAACCAATTATCCAAAAAAAAAAACATTTCCATGTCAAACACGGAAATCAAAAGGTTCTAAAATCCAAAAGATAATTAAAATAAGACAATAAAAAGCGAAGCTTCATGGAAGCTATTCCTAGCTTCTCGATGGTTTCTCAAGCTTGCTTTTCTTTTCCCTTGTCCTTGCTTGGTGGAGGCCCTTATTTACAATAAAAAGGGGATACATTATCACAACTTTGTATCACAATGCCATAGTTGAATTAGAAACATAAAAGAAAGGATAGTCATTTACCTATTGGAGTGATCTTTCCAGCCTTAATATCACCAAGGTATTTGGAAAAATTTCTTTTCCAATGTCCAACACCATTACAATAATGGCATTTATCAAGAGGAACCTTCTTGATCTTGGAGGTGCTAGCTTCATAAGTCTTAGCTTTGGTGAAAGTGGGAGCTTGCTTCTTACCCTTCTTCCCATTCTTTGTGAACTTCCCCTTGCTTTTGGTGCTTATGTTAAGCATATCTTTTGGTGGGTTCACATTTAACCCCATGTCCCTTTCGGCTTGCACAAGTAACTTGTGCAACTCTTCAAGAGACACGTCCTTATCTTGCATGTTAAAATTCACCCGGAATTGAACATATGCCTTGACTTTGGATAAGGAGTGTAGAATCCTATCTACAATGAGTTCTTTGGGGATTTCAACCTTTTGAATTTTCAAGGTCACGACTAGCTCCATTAATTTGAGCACATGAGGGCTAACCTTTTGGCCCTCTTTGAAGTCGAGATCAAAGAATGCCGTGGCCGCCTCATATTGGACGATCCGCGGAGTTTGTGAAAACATTGTCACAAGCTTGGAGTAAATCTCATTAGCGGTGCCAATCTTTAAGGCTCTCCTTTGGAGATCCGCCTCCATCGCAAAGATCAACACGTTTTTCATTGCGGCGGACTCCTTATGGTAAGCCTCATATGCTTCCCTTGTGGCGGCGGTCGACCTAGTATTAGGTTCGGGTGGAGAGGCCTCGGTAAGGTAACGAAGCTTGTCGTCACCTTGGGCGGCTAGTTTGAGTTGGACATCCCAATCGGAGAAATTTGACCCATTCTTTTCAAGTTTACATCGATCCATAAAGGATCGGAGCCATGAAGTATTAGTGAGAGGCGTGGCGTTGGTGTTTGGATTTGCCATTTGTTATGAGAAATAAGAGCAGTCTACAAAACAAAATAGAAGGAATAAAATATATGTCGTTTTAATTAAAATAATACTCGTAAAACTAAGTTTAAACAAGTTTTATTGCATTTATCTAGTGACCTCTACCCAACTTAGATAAATGATTCCAAGACCCAAATTCATATCGACTTAGGCACGGTAGGGCCGATTCATCCCTTATCAATATAACTCGGTGGATTAACGCTTAATCGATTCTACTTTTAGAACTCTTGGTCGATAAAATTACTCTAATGTTTATCTATAGCCCGAAACACATGCGACTACGTTCACGAATACTTCCGTTGAGCTCAATCCAAATTTCGAATAAATGTGTCCATGATCCAAATCCACATCAACTTGGGCACGGTAGGGCCGATTCATCCCTTATCAACATGAATTCGGTGGATAGACATTTATCACCCACTTCCCCTACGTAACAAGTTTTGTACCCCGGTAGGGCCGAGTGCACTCCCTCGCGAAATAGGTTTTCATGGTTTCTACTATTTGGTAAGGCTATGTCTCAATTGATTGTTTTAGCGAGAGGTCATGTCAATTTATTATCTATCACGTTTTAAGTGAACTAAAGTGGTGAACTACGATAATTCTAATTGACACGGTCGATAAACTCGATTAAAAGATGATGCATGTTTTAGTTATGGCGATTTAGCGATGCATGCGACATATAAATAAAATGCAAAGCATAAAAAAAATCCTAGTATGGCCTTCCTAAAAATAGAAAATCTAATTAACTATTACAAATTCGGAAACCAACTCCATTGGTCCCTTGAACTTCGGTTATGGCACGCATCTCGAGGGAACACCGTCTTTATGTATCGCCTTCTTGAATGACACCGTCTTGAAGGAAATCCAGAATAAATAAATTACATAACAAATTACTTAATTTCCTATTATACATTTGTAATTAAAATAAAACAAATCTATTAAATTACAAAACGGTGATACAAGATCACAATAAATTACAACCGAATCGATATTCCCATACATTTCGGGTAATATCAATTAAAAACTAAGGCCATACTAAGTAAAATTACATCATTCAAAAATTACATAAAATAAAATTATGACAATCATAAATAAAATGCAGCATTATAATATGTATGAACATGCCCAATTTTATGTTAAATCGCCTTTAAGTAGCCAATATCGTATATTTAACGGTTTTTACGGATATGCGTGATTCAACCTTTTAAAATCACAATAAAATACATAAATTCATATATATGCATAAGTTAATTAACCTAACCTCTTAGGACTCAAAATTAGTATCCACTAACTATTTGACCATAATTAACTCATATTTGTAAAATTGTTCACTAATGGACCTAAAATTATAATAAAAATGCTATAAACTTCAAATAAATCACAAAAATCCAAATAAAATTGAAATTTGAAATTTAAACTTATGAACATTCTGGAAAAATACCATGACACTCATAATGTTCAAAAACTTAGGTTAAAATTTCGTAAAATTATCGGAAAAACTATGTTGCGGTTTATTGGATTTATCAATAAAAATCATAAAAACATGAGAAAAATTATATTCATCAAATTTTCAATTTTAGATTTGAAAAAGATAATAAAATGAAACATGTGACGTTTTTCTTTTGTCATAGAGTATGTTTTAGCAATTATTCACTAATTAAGTCACTATTTATGCTATTTTTCATCAAAAATTCATAAATCATGCATGAAGACTTCAATATAGCGTATTATTTTACACACATCTTGTAAAATTGCATGTGACAACAAACTAAATTTCTATGACCAAATTCGAAATTTATCTCATATTAACCTATTTTTCTTCTAAATCCGATTTTAAACATGAGAAATCCATATTTCGAGCATAAAAATTCCAAAAATTATCAAAATTTACAGGTCATCTCAAAATAATATAAGTGATAACATATCCAAAAATCACGGGAAAATTCGAAGTTTAGCTAATTGTAGTCCGAAAATGACATTTTAATCATAAAATCACATTTTTAATCCAGTTATTTTATAAGATGAACAATAAAAATCCATAAATTAACCAACATATCCTAAAAATATTTTAGGACCAGAAACTTTAACATGAATAATTTATTTCTTGATATATCATAATAACACAAATTTACAAGTTTTATACGTTAATCGTATAACTCGGAAAAACTATAACCGATTTGCATGCAAACAACCAAGGCTCTTGATACCGCTTGTTACAAATCTTGATATCTATACTCAACATATTCATATATGTTATAATTTTAATTTAGTCATAAAATTAAAAGGTGATCTTATGCATGCAAACTACAAAATAAATAAAGAAGAAATCATCATCTCACATTAATATTTCGGTTTATATGGGCACAAGAGAGTTCTCCTACTCTCTTGTTCTTGAGCTTTCCTTAGTGGATGAACAAGGATTCAAGAAGAGAATCCCTCCCAAAAGTATTATACCCAAGATAACAACTTAAGAAAATTAATATTATTATTACTAGAATAATACTAATTTTGTATTAAAATTGACCCAAAAATATTATTGGACTCTCTATTATTTCGGTTTAGAGAGAAGGAAGAGAAGGAAGAATTTTATCTTTCTAAAACTCTAATTTTAGATGAATAATGAATGAATAATCTAAAATGTTTTTAGGTAGTGAATTGTTGGGGCTGGTGTCCTCTACAGTTAGTGCAATAACATTTAAATCTCTAAAAGGATCAAAAGGTATACTTTTGTATTATTATCAGTTGGTCCACGTTTATCAATAACGGTTGGCTTGCTAGATAAGTTTGACATTATTGTCATACAGATGGCGGTGATCAACTGGTCCCTAAAAGTCACACCTATAGGATACGTTTGAGAGATGTGACGGTATGAAAATGCAGTCATGTTGATGCCTAATATGACTAAGCAGTTAGTCGGAGTTATTGACTAATAATTAGTCAAACGCGATGTTGAGATATTTTATTTAATACGGATTAAATAATAATGGCTAAAGCGAATTAAACAGTTAATTCGTAAATTAAATATAAACGATTATATTTGATTAATGTATATTGAATAAATTAATTATACAATATTGTCATTATCGGACATGTATTATTATATCGACTAATTCATGTTACTAGACGATATTTTAATAACCGATAACCGATGACGATTTATAATAAAATCGCGTCATATACATTTAGCATTTTCGAGTCGGACCACGAGTTAAAATAAACAGGAAGTGAAAGCCCACTTCCCCATGAGGCTCTCGGTTTGGCCGAACCAAGGAGAACAAAAGGAGAGCTTTCTCTCCTTTTGTGACCTAATTCATTTTGAAAGAAAAATTAGGGTTTTGAGAGCATTTTTCCTCTGAAAATCCTAGATCTCACATCAAGAAAATTCACAAAAGCTCTCTCAATATTGCAAGGCAATTAGAGAGCAATTCTAGCACAAGGGGCATAGTCTCAGACGGTCTTGGGTGCAACGATTAGGAGGAAATCTACGTTGATTTCTTTCTTAGGCCGAATTCTCAAGGACCCGAGGTTAATTATTGTGCCTTATCGTTTTCTCTTGTAATTTTGTTTTATGACAATAATCACATGTTAAATTTTGCGTTATAGTCCTAAAATTTAAGGGTTATATACGGATATTACCCCCAAAAGTGGTATCAGAGCGAGGCCACGTAAATTTTTCATGTAGATTTTCATTAAACAAATTGAATCGATAATTTTTTTGCATAAAAAAACGTGCGGCAGCAGCATTTTTGTCACGGCAGAAATTTTTTTTTTTGGCTGTTGCGGTTTTTTTCTTGGAAACCGTGCCTTTTGGTTTTAAATCGATCGGACGGTTGATGATTTGTTTTGTTTTCGATTTGTTCTTTGCATATTGTTTTTGTAATCGATATTCATTGCAATATGTTAAAGTTTTATCAATTGTAGTTTTGTTTTCATACGGATTATGTTCAAATTGCAATTGGTTTTGTCAAATCGATTCATGTTTGGCCTGTTTTTGCTCACGGCTGAGCTATTGAAAATAAAAAAAAAAAAATTTTAGGGCAAGCTCTCGGTTTGGCCGTGAGAAAAAGAAAAAAAATTTGTTTTTGTTCTTTTTGCTGCTCTCGGCATTTGCAGCTGAAATAAAAAAAGTTTTTTTTTTTCGTTTTTTTTGGCCATAACACATGCATAATACGGATTTTATGCATTCGCTTGATAGTGAAACGGTTCACTCACGTACCAGTTAGTTATTTTAAAGCGATTTAAAGTAACGGATTATCATGGATTAAAATTAAGTCGATTAAAGCGGTGTTGTCACGTAATTTTAGTCATTAAAGGTGGTTTGGATAAATTTAACATAATTACGGAATTATGTCACGAATAAATTTTATTTTAGTTGATGCATTTTATTTATCGTTATTGTTGAATGCCTTGAATGCCTTTTATTACGTATTTATTCATTTTTACAAACATTTGTAACTTAGTGTGGCCTTAGTAGAACGTGTTACCGTAATGATGGAACACGGTCTTGGTTGTATTTTGAGATCTCGTATCTCCATTTTGATTTTTTTCTTGCAATTACAGTTTTTATTTAGAATGTAAATAGGTTTATATTTTGTAAATTTTAATTGTAATTTTGAGAAGACCAAGGATGGAGACCAGATGCTCACTCCCGCTGCATGGACAAAGATGGAACATCAAGACAAGCTTCTCGGGTCCAACGGTGGATTCCAAAGTTGTATTATGTTCTTTTTACTAGGATAGGCCACACTAGGAATTTTTATTTACGTTTTGCATTCTTTTATTTATTTTATCGTAACGATAGATTGCATCATATTCCGCCTAAAACCAAACCACCTAATAATTGCATGAAAACTGACTCATATAGAGGTCACGCGTTAGTTTTCTTTGATATACAGATATCACATGTTTTTATTTAAGCCATCACCTAAGTTAATTCATTCACATAATGCTAGTTTTTCGTTCACTTAAAATGAATTAAAACTAAGTTGATGGGATCTTCCTCGTATAACCAAAAATTGAGAATAGTCTTTATAGGTCAAACTCCAATGAATCCCTTCTTCGTCGGTAGGCATAATATGACCCCTTCTACGTCGGGTAAGTTGGAACTGATTGACCTATTTTATCTCAACACTATGGTCACTCGTACGATCCTGTGATTATGGTGGACTATAGATAGGATTTACGGAAATCTATCGACCAAGAGTTCTAACGATAGAACTAGCTAAACAGTTGGCTTATCAATTTACGGAAATTGAGTCTTGGGATCACTTGTATTATTCTTGAGTAAGATCAATTATGCAAGTGCAATGAGTCTACACGATTAAAATGAATTTTAAATAGACTTAAATCACCTCGATGAGTTGCTTATTTCGTTTTGTTTTTCCTTTCTTTTTCAGTGTAGATCACGATCACTTAAACTGCTTATAACAAAATGGCTGGCCGTGCTGACGACCCAATACCAAGTGCCACATTGGACCGTGAGTCCTGGCTTCGGATCTTCATGAATCACATGAATCAGTCTACTCGACTGAAGAATGATGGATCAAACTTCGCAGACTGGGAGGCGACATTACGGAATGCTGCCGCTACTGACGGGAAGCTCAAATATCTGACAGAGCCCATCCCGTCAAACCCAGGCCCCACGGCTGGAGCTAACGAGATCGCCAAGTGTAACGATTTCGTCATGGAAGCGGGTGCGATTAAAAACGTACTCATTTTTGCAATGGAATCCAATTTGCAGAAACGCTTCATACCCCAAGGTGCAAACAAGATTTTCACCACGCTCACTAAGGAATTCTTGAAAGCACCGAGAATCGTGACCTATGAGCATACCACTCGCTTCTTTGATGCGAGACTCCAGAAGGGCCAACCGGTTAGCCCACACATTCTCAGCATGATTGAGAATGTCGAGAGACTGGAGGCGCTTGATTGTAAAATCAGCGAGAACATCGTGATTGACCACATGCTTCATTCACTCCACGATGGTTTTGCGCGCTTTAGAGCGAATTACTATATGAATGATTTGAAGAAAAGTCCTCATGAACTACACTCCCTTCTCGTACAGACCGAGAAGGATATTAAGTTTAGTGGGAGCTTGAAACAGGATGTTCTCATTGTGTCAAACAAGGGCAAGGGTAAGGGCAAAGCTCAGGCAGACCTAGCGGTAGGTAAACCGAAGTTTAAGAAGTCGGGATCAGGTAAGAGTGGGCCTGGTGAGTCGAGCAACTCATCAGGCGTGACAAAGAGCAAGACCGAAAACATGGAATGCCATCACTGCCACAAGACTGGGCATTGGAGGCGTACATGTCCTGTTTACCATGAGGACATAAAAACAGGTCGCGTTAAACCTGTTGGTATGTCTTCTTCCTCTTCTACTTTTATTCATATGATTAAGATTAACCACGCAAGTTACGGAACATGGGTACTAGATACTGGTTGTGGTTCTCATCTGTGTAATCATGTGCAGGGGCTCCGAAACATCGAACCCCTCGTAAAGGGTGAGGTGGGCCTGCGTGTCGGGAATGGAGCACGAGTGGCTGCCGTCTCGAGGGGAACATACGTGATCCAGCTTCCTAGCGGATTTGAGTTATTTTTATATAACTGCTATTATGTACCCAGTCTTTCTAAAAACATTATTTCAGTTTCTGCACTTGACAAACTTGGTTTTTCATTTGTAATAGAGAATAATACTTGCATTTTCTCATTACACGATATGATTTATGGCAAGGCAGTCTCCATGAATGGAATTTATGTTTTAGATCAGACCACCGAAATATTACACGTAATGAATAAGAAGTTAAAGGTTGGTGATAAAGATCAAACGTATCTATGGCACTGCCGTATGGGACACATTAATGAGAAACGCGTAAAACAGCTCATAAAGAATGGAGCTATCTCGGCCTTTGATTTTCAATCATTTGGCACGTGTGAATCATGTCTCCTTGGCAAGATGACTCGAATTTCCTTCAAAGGTGTTGGAATGCGCGCTGCTGACCTATTAGGACTCATACATACGGATGTGTGTGGACCTATATCAATCACCGCACGAGAAGGCTATAGGTATTTCATCACTTTCACGGATGATTTAAGTAGATATGGCTATGTCTACTTAATGAAGCACAATAGTGAATCCTTTGAGAAATTCAAGGAATACCAGAATCGGGTACAGAACCTCTTTGGGTAGAAAGATTAAAACACTGCGATCGGACCGTGGTGGCGAGTATCTTTCTCACGAGTTTGATCAACACCTCAAAGACTCGTGGGATTGCCTTACGCTTAACTCCACCGGAACACCTCGGTTGAATGGTGTGTCCGAACGGAGAAATCGAACACTACTTGATATGGTTCGATCCATGATGAGTCACACCGTGTTGCCTGACTCATTGTGGGGTTATGCTCTTCTGTAAGCTGCTCTAATACTTAACCGAAGTCCGTCTAAAGCTGTTGACAAGACTCCATATGAACTATGGAAGGGAACGGTCCCTAACTTGTCCTTTATACGGGTTTGGGGCTGCGAGGCTTATGTCAAGTGGAGACACGAGGATAAGCTCGGCCCGCGATCGGTCAAGACATACTTTATAGGTTATCCTAAAGGAACACTTGGTCATTACTTTTATTCGCCAACCGAACAACGTGTATTTGTTGCGGCTAGTGCGACATTCTTAGAGAAGGAATTTCTCGAGAATGCAAAGAGTGATAGAACCTTCGAACTGTCGGAGATTCCAGAACCAAATACCGAGCAACCATTGGAGGAACCAGTTCCTTCAATCCCGACTGCGGTGAATATTCCTGAGGAACCTAGGTGGTCGGGAAGAGTCTCTATTCCTCCGGACAGATACATTGGTATGGTCGAGGAACATGACATAGATGACATTCTACTCTTAACGAGTAGTGAACCCGCAACCTATAAAGGTGCCATGACTAGTTCTGACTCAAAGCTATGGCTTGAGGCCATGCAATCCGAGATGGACTCCATGTATGAGAACAACGTATGGGACCTTGTTGACTTACCTGCTAAGGTTTGTCCCCTTCAATGCAAATGGCTTTACAAGATAAAGCATTCTGTGGAAGGTCAACAAGATATCTATAAAGCATGACTAGTTGCTAAAGGTTTCACCCAAGTGCCAGGTTTGCACTACGATGAAATATTTGCACCAATAGTCATGCTGCGTTCCATTCGGATTATCTTAGCGATAGCCGCTTTTCATGACTATGAAATTTGGCAGATGGATGTGAAAACCGCCTTCTTAAACAGTTTTTTGGAGGAAGAGTTGTACATGGTACAACCCGAAGGTTTCATCGATCCTTAACATCCTAAGAAAGTATGCAAGCTTAAGCGTTCCATTTATGGACTTAAGCAAGCTTCTAGGAGTTGGAATCATCGTTTCGACCAAGTGATAAAGGAAAATGGATTTACTCAATCGGTCGAGGAACCATGTCTATATATCAAGTCGAGTGGGAGCAAGATTGTCTTCCTAATATTGTATGTCGATGACATACTCCTGATTGGGAATGACATACCTCTCTTAACTTCGGTAAAAGTATGGTTGAAGAACCATTTCCAGATGAAAGATCTGGGTGAGGCACAAAGAATTTTGGGCATCCGTATCTATCGACATAGATCACGTCGGATGTTATCTCTCAGTCAGGAGTCTTATATAGACAAGATACTAGAGAGATTCAACATGACTAACTCCAAAAAGGGGTTTCTCCCTATGGCTCCAGGGGTGCATTTGAGCAAGTCTCAGGCACCAGAGACACCAGAAGAGAAAGAGCGCATAACACGGATTCCTTATGCCTCGGCTATAGGATCAATCATGTATGCCATGATATGAACACGTCCCGACGTGGCATATGCATTGAGTATGACAAGTCGATTCCAACAAAGATCCGGTGAATCACATTGGATGGCTGTCAAGAACATTCTTAAGTACCTACGGAGGACTAAAGATTGGGCATTGACTTATGGAGGCGATCAAAAGCTATGCGCAACCGGTTACGCAGATGCTAGCTTCCAAACGGATCGAGATGACTCGAAATCTCAGTCTGGAGTCGTTTTTACTCTTAATGGCGCTGCAGTCAGCTGGAAGAGTTCCAAACAAAGTGTTACAGCAGATTCTACGACTGAGTCCGAGTACTATGCCGCGTCTGAAGCTGCAAAGGAAGCGATATGGATGCGTCAATTCTTACAAGGACTATCCGTAGTGCCTAGTTCGAATGACCCGATCACCATCTATTGCAACAATAGAGGTGCCATCTTCCAAGCTAAGGAGCCTAAGTCTAGCAACAAGTCTAGACATGTACAACAGAAAGCTCATCTAATCCGAGATTGCGTGGAGCAAAAGGAAGTAGTGATAGAAAAGATTGCTACAGATGATAATATAGCAGATCCTCTCACTAAACCATTACGACAAGATAAGCATGAAGGGCATGTTAATTCCATGGGAATTAAACGTGTTCCTGAGTTGTAGTACTCTTTTATGGATTAGATTCATTCTCTTTTGTACTCTATACGACATCATCGTTTTGATATTTATATATTTTGTTTTTCATGTGGATTTGTACGACAATTTTGAACACCACAAAGTGAACTGAACAAACATTATATTTTTGGTCCTTAATTGCCCACGTGAGCTGATAACTCTGGCAATTATTTTGTGACGTTGGTTGATGGTGGGTTCAACGAGCCATAAGTCAAAAGGTTGACTGACCAATCACAGAGGCGATTTATACGGATATCTCGTAGGACACAATTGTGACATCGACGTGGAGTCCTAAATGTTTTATAACATTCGGTGCCAGGTCGTGGATAGGACCTCCATGGTGATCCTATGAGTCGATTCTTTTGACTATCGACTGTCTCTTGAGACTAAGGCAGATTTTGGGTGACTTTGGTTTCTTTCTCACGGTCATCCGTAACAGGGGGCCAAGTAGATTTTTTCTGCGTCATTTCTTGTTGTGCTTAGGTCGGAAGGAGTCGAGTTGAAGGAAATATTCAGCCTTTATCAGGTACTCGATATTTCTCAGGGCCACTCGAGGAGTCAGAATCGAAATGCATGGCCATGCTCGAATACGAATTCGTTTTATTAGTTGAGTTACTCTCTAGTCGGGAAACCACTCTTGATCTGGATCGATTGTAAAATACGACCTTTGCGGATCCGGATCTGCAAATTGTTTTACATTGAGTGGGAGAAATTTTAAATGAATATGAGAATCGGTTATCGCACATACACTTGTACGGACAAGTGGGAGTTTGTTGGAGCCGTGTCCTCCAGTTAGTGCGGATAACGTTATTGCACATACACTTGTACGGACAAGTGGGAGCTTGTTGGGGCTGGTGTCCTCTACCATTAGTGCAATAACATTTAAATCTCTAAAAGGATCAAAGGGTATACTTTTGTATTATTATCCGTTGGTCCACGTTTATCAATAACGGTTGGCTTGCTAGATAAGTTTGACGTTATTGTCATTCTGATGGCGGTGATCAACGGTCCCTAAAAGTCACACCTATAGGATACGTTTGAGAGATGTGACGGTATGAAAATACAGATCCTGTTGATGCCTAATATGACTAAGCAGTTAGTCGGAGTTATTGACTAATAATTAGTCAAACGCGATGTTGAGATATTTTATTTAATACGGATTAAATAATAATGGCTAAGGCGAATTAAACAGTTAATTCGTAAATTAAATATAAACGATTATATTTGATTAATGTATATTGAATAAATTAATTATACAATATTGTCATTATCGGACATGTATTATTATATCGACTAATTCATGTTACTAGACGATATTTTAATAACCGATAACCGATGACGATTTATAATAAAATCGCGTCATATACATTTAGCATTTTCGAGTCGGACCACGAGTTAAAATAAACAGGAAGTGAAAGCCCACTTCCCCATGAGGCTCTCGGTTTGGCCAAACCAAGGAGAACAAAAGGAGAGCTTTCTCTCCTTTTGTGACCTAATTCATTTTGAAAGAAAAATTAGGGTTTTGAGAGCATTTTTCCTCTGAAAATCCTAGATCTCACATCAAGAAAATTCACAAAAGCTCTCTCAATATTGCAAGGCAATTAGAGAGCAATTCTAGCACAAGGGGCATAGTCTCAGACGGTCTTGGGTGCAACGATTAGGAGGAAATCTACGTTGATTTCTATCTTAGGCCGAATTCTCAAGGACCCGAGGTTAATTCTTGTGCCTTATCGTTTTCTCTTGTAATTTTTTTTTATGACAATAATCACATGTTAAATTTTGCGTTATAGTCCTAAAATTTAAGGGTTTTATACGGATATTACCCCACATGAATATTAGGTAAAATGAGGAGAAAAACCCATGGTTTTCTCCTCTCAAAAACCGGGTGGAATGGGGAAGGGAAGAGGGCCAATGCATGAACAAAGTGTTCTTCACAATGACCACTAGGTTTGCATGGCTAGTTTTTAGGTAAATCATTATGCTTACCACTAACATAATTAACCTAATATTTTCCTAATCCTCCCATTATTTCGGTTTACATGGATAAAATGGACCCTATTTTATCTTTGTCAAATTGTCAATTTGTCATATGTCACATGTCATATGTCACATAAAATTGTTATGTATTTTTAACATATTAAAAATCAACGCATTAATAAAAATACGTCATATACAAAAATCGACTTAGTAATTCATAATTACTTGTACCAAAATATTTTACCAAATATAAATCACAACATCTTGTATTTACAATAAATTATTCATTCAAATGCAATTGTTTCTTTAAACAATAATTTCATCCATGTAATAAAACAATTCGATTACTTAGACCGTATCTTATTTAATCAAATTACAATGAGACACGTAAATATTACTTCCAAAATCGTCCGTCAATTTTAAGTAATTTAATTGACCCGTATCGTCATACGATCAATTAAATGATCAATTAAGAGTGTTACCTTTTAGGTATGACCTAAGGGGATCAACTGGTCACCACCGTCTCACGACAGTAATGTCAAACTCTAGTCAGCCAATCACTACCGTTATGTGTGGACCAGTTGACAGTAAAATATTACTTCCCAATTGTATTCTTTAAAATGAAACTTAAACATGTGATCATTATGATCAACAGTTGTGATCTCATTATTGTGGGCGGACACATATTCCAACACTTGCATCGACACTAGGCTTTTGATGTTCGATAAATATCCATGTGGCACTTTAATTCCATTCAAGCATGCACAGAACTCTTTTTTCTCATTCTGCGAAAGGGTATAAGTTGCTGGCGGTAAAAATGTACGATTACCTCTCTTCTGTGGTGCCAACTCTAGCCTAATACCCATCATTTTCATATCTTCCCTAGCTGCGGCCTTATCCTTTGTTTTACCGGGAACATTCAGAAGGGTATTGATAATATTATCACAGACATTTTTCTCAATGTGCATGAAATCGAGGCAATGCCTGGCCTCTAGGTCAGGCCAATATGGAAGTTAATTAAAAAATATAGATCTTTTCTTATACCCACGAGTAGACAATTTAGAGCCGCTCTTCTTCCCATAATCTATCTCAATATGCTTTACTTTCTGATAAACTTCATGCCCACTCAAAATTCTAGGAGGTTGACGAAGTTCTTGACTTTCATTGAATGCTTTCTTCATCTTGCAATAACAATGGTCATGATACAAGAACCTCCTATTTCCCATATACACATACTTACGAGAAGATTTCAAGTATTCAGACTCGATATCCTCCCCACACAATGGGCAAGCCACTTTCCCATGAACTGTGTGCCCAGAAAGGTCGCCATAAGTCGGATAGTCAGATGTTGTACACAATAACATCACTCTCAAATTGAAAGTTTCGTTCTTATATACGTCAAATACTTTTATCCCACTATCCCACAACATTCGCAAATCATCTATAAGAGGTTTCAAATAGACATCTATATCATTTCCAGGTTGTTTAGGGCCGGAAATTAACAACGACAACATCAAATACTTTCTTTTCATGCACACATATGGAGGTAAGTTATAAATAGCCAACACTACTGGCCAAGTACTATGTTGGCTACTCATGTTTCCGTGTGGGTTCATTCCATCAGTGGACAGTGCTAGACGTAAGTTTCTAGGTTCATTGCTGAACTCGGGATACTTAGCATCGAACGATTTCCATTGTATACCATCTGTCGGGTGTCTTAGCTTTCCATCATTTATTCTTCCAGTTTCATGCCAAGTTAACATTTTTGAATCATCGCTATTCACATAAATCCTTATGAATCTTGGTATCACTGGAAAATACCACAACACCTTAGCCGGGATCCCATCCTTATCCTTATAACGCCACTCCAAACATTTAGGGCAATTGGTTAAGTTTTGATATAATTTCCGATACAATATGCAATCATTTGGACATGCATGTATTTTCTCATATTTCATACCGACTCCTCTTATTAGTTTTTTAGCCTCATACGTCTTAACAGGTAGAACATTACCATCTGGAAGAAACTCCTTTATCAAGGCTAAAAAACTAGTGAAACACGTGTCACTGACCCCATTTGTCCCCTTTATATTATAAAACTTCACCACAGCCGACATTTTTGTGAACTTACAACCAGGATACAGATGTGCTTCAGACTCACACAACTTCTCATACATGTTGTTAAGGTCATCCCAATGAATAGTGTCATCACCTACATCTTGAAAAGCATTCGACTCATCATTATTCTCTTCATTATCTATAGACCCAACATTCAACTTATCTGCTTCCAACTCTTCCAACTAAAAAAACTCGGCAAACTCAATATCATCAGTTAGCCTTTCGTATACCTCAACATCATCTTCTTCAAAGCTATTTTTGTCCTCTAATGGTTCCCCATGAAAAATCGAGCGTGTATAGGATCGACTAAATCTCCACTTTTCTAGGTGTATTTTAACATCCGGAAAAGCCATATACCTAATATTACCACATCTTTCACAAGGACATGGAATTCTAGAAGAACATTTCAAATTGTTCGCAACGACTTCATAAAATTCAGCTAAACCATTCTTATAGTTGGGGTCACTCATATTTGCAGCAATCATCCAAGTTCGAGTCATTTTTCTACATTCGTAATATATAGGCAACTAATTTAGAAAATCCAATAATTGGCAAACAAATAAACGAAATTCAGGAAATCAATTAAGCTAAATTATCAACAAATTAGATAATAACCCAACAAATTCACAAATTCAAAAATAATCGACATTCATAGGTCAGGAAATTGAACAATCCTATATATATATATATATATATATATATATATATATATATATATATATATATATATATATATATATATATATATATATATACATATATACATATATACATATATATATATACATATATACATATATATATATATATACATATATATATATATATATATATATATAGCTTGAAAATCTTAATAAGAAATAGTTAATAAGAAACATATATACCTGATTGATAAACACGATAAAGGAGAGAAGACGGTGACAACAGTGACGGAGATGAAGACAGAGAGAGACGATCAGGGAGGAATGGAGGATGATATTTGTGTAGCGGTATTAGCTTGTGTTTGTGTTTTGTAGCTTATATCAGAATAAAGCGATCTGTACGTGGTGTTTGTTCTTTAGATCTTCATAACAACAATAACAACGTTTATTGCGTCTACAACCGTTGTTAAAACCTAATAACAACGGGTACTAATATAACCGTTGTAATTACGTTTCACTAATTTTGCGCCAAATTATTAACAACCGTTATAATGTATTACAGAGTAAACTGTTGTTATTAGTTTTTATATTAACAACGGTTGTGAAAGTTTAACCCGATGTTAAAGCCAATAACAACGGTTAACAACACATAACCGTTGTAATTAAGTTTACTAAAATTTCGTGCAATCTATTCTACAACGTCTTTTGGTGATTTTCCTGAATAAGCTTTGTTAAAGGGCCCTTGTGGTTGCCTGGATTTGTAGTAGCGGTGGATACGTAGGCAGTCCTTTCTTACACAAAAAGGATACAACCACAAAACCCAAATAAAATTTACAAAACTTTCGAACTACGATCATGGTTTGATTTCACCTTCTCAGGTGGATACGTAGGTAGTCCTTTCTTACACAAGAAGGATACAACCATCCTCACATACAAAAAAATCACCCATATGAACTTCAAAAAAAAAAGGGAAAAACATTCCCTTTCCCACAAAAGAAAAGAAAAAAAACATTCCCTTTCCATAAAAAAATACAAAAAAAAGAAGCCTTTCTCCTTTCTCACAAAATCCCCTTTCACAAGTGCAATGTTTAGGTAATTCAAATCGAATTGCCTTTACAGAATGGATGGAAGAAACCACAAGCGTTCACAATTTCTTTCGACACAAGCAATCTTCATATTTAATTAATAATGAGAAGGATTACAAATTTGATAACAAATAAAGCTAAGCAAGTCTATAACTTGTCGAAGCTAGAGTGTCAACTAAGATGTCTCACATAGTAAAACTATCACAAAATACACGATACATAGCTAGTACAACATAATAAAAAACTCACAACACTAATACAACATAATAATCAAAACGGGTAATGGAGGTCTTCATTCTTCCATTC
Organism: Silene latifolia; assembly: GCF_048544455.1. Taxonomy (NCBI): domain Eukaryota; kingdom Viridiplantae; phylum Streptophyta; class Magnoliopsida; order Caryophyllales; family Caryophyllaceae; genus Silene; species Silene latifolia. The sequence goes on along the minus strand of NC_133538.1, from coordinate 196,883,690 downwards.
TACCCTTGCCTTTTCCCTCGGGGTACATCTTCCCCTTGTTCTTCATGTTGGCCCGCCTAGCATAAACTTCCTCTTCGGAACGGATCCTCAACGGATCTACAATGGCGACGGCCTCCGGTCTCTTGCAAAACCCTATACTCGGTCCAAGACGAGCCCATACACGGCCCAATACCTCTTTGGGACCCGAGCTTCTCCTCTTTGGTGGCGTCATTACATCCGGGCTAGCTCCATCAACAAAGTGATCAAAGAAGGCGCGGTTGGCCTTGCCAACCTCTCTATACTTCAAGTCGACGACCTCGTCCTTACGAGATTTGGATCTCTCCTCCAAGGTTTGAGCTCTTGACCACTTGACATAAGCGGGAGTCACCCATGCCGTGGGAACGGGGTTTGACAACTCCCAAATTGTCCGAGTGGCCCACTACCTTTCGAAGATCTCCACGAGCTCGGAGTTCCGGAAAACACTCTCTTGGATGAGAGTATCTTAAGCGGGCACCTTTTGTTGGCGCCCCATTTGCCTCATAAGCCTTTCGGGATAGATGAAGGAAGTAACCTTCAAGCCCACCACCATCAAAGAACTAGCGGCCGAAGCGGGCAACCCCGTGAAGGACCTCAAGTGCCACCATGACACCACCCAACGGATATGAGGACCACCCTCCTCCACTAATCAAGAGGTCCAATAGGCCTCGGTGGATGCAAAACTATCCGAGTACAACTTCTTCCTCATAGTAAGGTGACGGAAGGAGTAAGAAGAAGAATCGGCCGGAGGCTCTACATACCTTAGCCTCTCCAATAGTCACACTTGGAGGATCCTTGGAGATCCAAACGAAGGAGCTTCTCCATAAGAGCCCTTCTTGTCCAAAGCTTGGATGATTTCGCCAAACACCAACCATGATGGATCCCTACTATGCTCTATTTGCTCAACTATATGCACAAGGGTCATGCTACCATAACACTTTGGCCCCTCCTTGTTCAAGGCATCGACGAAGAGGTATGCATGCACTAGGCAAAAGATAAGAGCCCTTCTCCTAGCCACCTCCGAAACATTAACATCCAACCAGTTTGAGAAAATGTTGATAAGAGCAAACATATCCACACCATGGGGAGCAAGGAGAATGTTGACTTAACTTGTTGACAAGCCCAACATCGAACGAAACTTCTCTTTGTAACACAACTGAGTCAGGGCAAGCACCGGAGTACAACCCGGCCATCCACCAATGGCGCCTACTTCTTCGGCAAGAGGACAAATTTCACCTTTCGGGAAAACGAAAACATGATGTTTCGAATCCCAAAAGGGAGAGCATGCTTCCAGAAACGAGGAGTGCACCTTGACTTGACGAAGCACCGACAATTGACCAACTCTCATTACAACGAGTTGATACTTCTCGGGAGGCGACAAATCCCGACACCAATGTCGTAACACATTTTCGAAAGTATCCATGAATTATTTTGTGGAAGAAGAAGAAAGGTTTTCATAGAGATGTTTTTCGTGTTTCAGATGATGAATCAATGAAGCACAAACGTCCCTATTTATATAAAACAATCAGTGCCTTTTTCCGAAAAAAGGGAAACTCACTTCCATCGCCCTTGGCCTCACACCTCTTTGGGCTGGTCCTCGGGATCCGCACCTTGATTTATCCCTATCAAGTTGTGTTTCTTCCTGACACTTAAATGCTCTCGCCGCAAGGCTCGCACCTATTTGGGCCTATCCAGGACTTTTTGTGTTTTCTCACACTCACATTTCCTTGTTTTCGCGTTTTACGAAATCCGACACGGTTTCCATGACGCGGGTTTAAACATACGGGTTTTCTTTTCTTTTTTTAGGGGGGAAGGGCTAGTCGCCCCGATCTGCAACGGATCTGATGAGCGTGTAGTTGTCTGCCATCAAACACATTTATACCCAACTACTAGCATAACAAGCAAGTTGGGGTCGATCCACAGGACGGGGGTATTCAAATTGTTCAATCTAATCATAGTTGTGCTAAGGGTTGTCACGAGTGGTTTGAGTTGATGATTCTAAACTAAAGAAGGCAATGAAATAAAAGAAGCAATAAAGAAAATAAAGATGTAAACAAGTAATAAAGGAAACTAGGATATCATGGGATCATAGAGGAATCATACTAAGATAGCATAAATGAGTTATATAGATGCAAGCAATTTATTATTATTGGATTTTAAGTTAGTTCATGTCATATAATTAATAAGAATATTTGGGTCCCAGAGCCGATTCATTTGTGACTTTACAACACCTACAAGTCGACTTAATTCTTCATATTAGACTACATGCATGATAAACCAATTCCTAGGGAAACTTACATCTCGGAGCCGAGTCGGTTAAGACTTTACAACACCTACAAGGCGACTTGGGTTTTCCCTACTCAACAATATGCAAGGTCTAACAAGGCTTGAGTTGGTTTATATCTTACAAGCCTTGTTGAATAGATAAGAGATGTGTAAAAAATGCAAGGTTTCATAGTCTAGCATTTCCTCAAAGATGAACATGTGCATAAGTTGAAGAACAATAAGCAAACATTCATATGAACTCATTAAGCATAAGTCTATCCCATGATTAACTCCCCTAATCCCCCACTAATCTTAGTTAAGAGACTACTCACTACTCGTCATGATTATTATGCTAGCAATGGTGTGAAACATGACAACACAAGTGAACATGATGATTAAGCAAGAAAATAAACAAGAGATTAACAAGTAAATAAAAATGGATTAAGAGTGTTACCAACTTGGAGAGTAAAGATTAACATAAATAAACAAGAATCCTTGAATAAAGATGAAGACTTGTCACTTAATCTTCAAATACATACCCAAGAGATCCAAATGTAAACAACTTGAATGGAACAAAGGAAATGGAAGAACAATAGAAGAAACCCGTTGATTAATGGTGGAGAGTTGTCAATTCCCCAATAAAAACCCAAGAATTCTTCAAGTACCAAGCTAAATCTATGATTGTATGAGAAATTATTGAGGAAAGATTAATGTGTAATTTGTGAAAAGATTCAAGACTAATCTATTCTAATCTACTCCTAGTGAAGGCTTAATCTAATCTAAGGAAGCTTGATTTAATCTAAGAAAACTTGGTTTCTTGATTATTATAAATGGAGTATATATAGTGGTACATCATTAGGTTAAGTAAGGGTAGATTAGTAAATAACATTCTTAAGTGTTGAATAGAGCTTTGCAAGTCCCGAGGGACATGCGCGGATCATGTATCAACTCCCAAGGAAATCTGCGCGGATTGGCCTGAAGAGAAGGCTTGCTGTAGAACGATCTGCTCGTCCTGGCATCGGGATGCGCGGATCCTTCGTCTGGGATACGCGGATTGTCTCACAGGGTTCTCTGAAATGGCAAAGCAGTTCTAGGACGCGCGGATTGAGTCTGGGATGCGCGGATTGGCGGCCAACTTGTCTATTTGAGCTCGGATTGTAAAACGGACGTCATTTCCTCATCCGGACTCCTATTGGAGTGATTCAAAAGCCTATACCACTTGATTTTTCAACGCCGTTTCATCTAGCATATTTTTAGAGCCAATAAAGCAACTCTTGTTTTGGTTCCGGGCAATTTCTTCTTGTAATGGCTTCCTTCTCGTCATCCTTGCTTTTAAGCCTATGATCCTTCTATATACTCTTTATTCCTACATCCTTGGTCAAAATTCTTGCATCCTCCTCATACTAGTCCATCCAAGATTGTCAACAAGCTTCCGAATATGCGCGAGAGAAGGGAATTCCGCCTCATTATCTTCTTTCCTACAAGACATATACAATGCAATAGGAAAGCAAAATAGGAAGGAATTGACGGATAAAATGGTCATAAAATGCTATATTAGTATGCAAAATGGGTTCATTTAGGGGACTAAATGTGCGAAATTAATACTCACATCAAACATCCCCAAACCGAACCTTGTACTCGTCCCGAGAAAAGAGGTGACTAGAACTAGACCTTTATTCAAACTATCCTAGTAATAATATAACCGATGTGAGACAATTAGCGGGTCTCACTCCGCCCCTTCAACTCACAACAAGACATCTATGAGGTAAGAGGCCTTCTTGTAAGGCAAGGTGGGGCTTGCCAAAATGGCGATGCATCCAAGCATTAAGCACACAAAACAAGTAATGGATGCATCTGACAAAAGAATGGCCACTTTCCTCATCTAAGTGGCGGAAATCATCTAAAGGGGAAGCAATCTAAGGGTACACACTCCATTGTAGATATTATGTCTCTAAGCTACTAAGTCTAATAGGATACCAATAAATGACCTCCAAGTTATGTCAAACTAGGGTACCTTGGTCCACAATTGCTAAATGCTTTCGTCAAGAGTAGACTCCCTATGGTGTTAGAAACACTGTAGGATCGCAGAATTCTCCCTCTTGCCTAGACAAGAGGAAGGGTCGTCTTCTCTCCACCATACAACAAAATAGGATCAATGGATAAAAGGGATCAAGATGTTTTGAGTTTCAAATTTGTAGTTTGTTTTTGATTTGTTTTTCCCCCCCAATTTCTTGTGGTATTTGACTTTTTGAGTACATTTCTTTTGCCACTTTTGATGTTTGGCATTTTGATACTTGGCAAATTTTTTCAATCTTTGCATTTTTGAACATTTTTCAAAGTAACCCCATTTTGTAGTAAGGGTACTTTTATTGAAGCATAGGAGTCTATTTTGGCTCCACTTTTCATTGAGACATTTTTGTGTAAACTTTTTTATTTTCATTTTCGTACTTGAACTCAATTTGGAGATTTTTGTGCCCATTACCTTTTTGTTGGCAAAATATGATGATAGAAGTGTAAGAATGGTTGCATGGTTTCAAAGGTCACCTTGAAATAAACGGTAGCCAAAGAGTTATCACACCACAAGGTACTCTTGACTAGGCCTTAGTCCATGGGTCAAAAGATACTAATATGACGCATCATAGGGTGTCTTAAGGGTATTCAGGCAAACAAAGTCTTAAGGAGAAAAATTATCTACAAGGGCCTTATATACACTTTTCAAGATTCCCAGATAGGCATTTTCACAAAGTTTTCTAACCATGTAAACTACATGCCATGATGCAACTAACATATATACAACTTTAATACATATGCTTCTATCAACTATTATGTCATATAATCTAGATTGAAACTCTTAACAACACATTGTTCAAACCGCATAAATCAAAAGATAGCCACATTATCATATACAAAGGAGGAAGGAGATTTGGAAAGATCATACCATGCGGTCTTCTATTTCCTTCATGCCTCGAATATGGCGTAGTCGACTCAATGTGATAAGAGTGATAAACCAAAAATATACAATTCTACACTACAAAGGAAAGAACATGTTTTTGGTTTTTGAAATTTTCAAATTTTTATGGTTTTTGTTTTTATGAAATTAAAAGACATGTTTTTGATTTTTTTTTTCGAAATTTTTCGAAATTTTTCAATTTTTTTATGCATTTTTGGAATATAAATTCTCATCCCCCACTTTATTATGGACATTGTCCTCAATGTACATGTAGGAGTAGGAATGGAAAAGAAATACATGTTTTCGGATTTTTAAAGTTTTATGAAAATTGAAGTACAAATGCAATGATATGATATGAAGGAATACATGCTCTAAATAAATGCAATTCTATATGAAATATATAACAAATGAATGCAATCTAAACTACACTAAATGATGCATGCTTAGCTCTCCTATGATCAAACCTCCCTAAACCGATTGAAGCACTAATTCTAGTGTAAAAAGGAATAGGTTTGGTCATTAGTGACTATGCATGAATGCAAGAACTAACTATATGGAACTAACTAATGGACATGTGAGATATATTACAATGCAAGCTATACTATATGATTAACTATGATATATGTTACTTCATGGTTGAACCTCCCCAAACCGCTCAAAACATCATCCAAAGTACCAAAGACGGAGGTTTAATCATGAGGTAACTAAATGAATGCAAGCAAGCTAAATGTTTATGTATATAACTAAATGCAAGTGTAAATGTAATGCAAAGTCAAAGGATAGGATATCGTACAAATGGTGGTTTGAGGGAGGACTCCACCAAACTGATTTCATGTTGCCATGTTTATTGATGTTATCCATGTTGCTCAATGCTCTCAATAACCGGTCAAAGGCTTTTGAATGGGCTTCATATAAGCACAAATAGGAGATTGGCGATGTCAAAACGTAGTTTAGTAATCTTAGCTTGGAATAGAACTTGCCAAACACTCTCCTATTTGTTTTGCCCTTGGCACTTCGCTTCTTACAATGCTTCAAACCAACAAGCAAATGATTCTTGTCAACACAATGTATGAAGTACTGCCCATATTCATCCGGAGGCTTCAACTCTCCACCATCTCTACCAAATTCTTTGATGATAGAGCATTGATTCATCAATCCCTCAATGGTAGAAGGAGAGTTCACATTTCTTTGATGAGGGGATAGTTGAAGGATAAGATGTGGAGGAGTCAACTTCTCACCATTGAGGTCATTCATGCTTTCATTTTCTTCACTTTCTCCTTGACCCTCCTTAGAACTATAACCACTACCGAAGAAAAGACCTTCTATTTCTTCCAAACTATGATCAAAGGTACCAATATCATAGTTTTCCTCTTAGCCTCTCTGTTAGAAATCTATATCTCATAATACTCGACATATTCTTATATGTTCCATTTAATTTAGTCATAAAATTAATTAGATCTTATGCATGAAAACATAAGTAAATATAGTGAAGAAATCATCATTCTTACATTGGAAATTTCGGATTATTAGGCACAAGTGAGTTCTCCTACTCACTTGTTCTTGAGCTCTCCTAATATGGATGAACAACGGATTCAAGTATAGAATCCCTCCCAAGGAATAATACCCAAGATAACCTCTTAATAAAATTAATATTATTGATACTAGAACAATATTAATTTTGAATAAAATCGACCCAAAAATATTGTTTTTGGTCTCTTAATTTTCGGTTTAAGAGAAGGGAGAAGAAGAAGTAATTTATCTCTCCAAAACTCTATATTTTAGATGATGTTTGAATGAATAATACACTAAGATGCATATAGTGTATATTAGACAAATTATAGAGAAAAACCCTTGGCTTTTCTCTATGACAAAACCGGGTAGGGTGGGGTGGTGTTGGCCAATGCATGATCAAGTTGCTCTTCACAAAAACAAGTAGGTTTGCATGGCTAGCAATTAGGTAAATGATTATGTTTTCCACTTAAAATTAATCAACACAATATTTAGCCTAATACACCCCTTATTTCGGTCTATTTAAGATAAAATGGATTCCATTTTATATTTGTCAATTTGTCACATGTCACAAGTCATGTAAAATTGTTATGCATTTTTAACATATTAAAAATCAACGCATTAATAAAAATACGTCATGTACAAAATCAACTTTAGGAATTCATAATTACTTGTACCAAAATAACTTACCAATTATAAATCACAACATCTTGTGTTTATAATGAATTATTCATTCTAATGCAATTGTTTCCTTAAACAATAATTTCATCTAAGTATTAAAACAATTCGATCACTTAGACCGTATCTCATTTAATCAAATTATAATGAGATACGTAAATATTACTTCCAAAATTGTCCGTCAATTTTAAGTAATTTAATTAACCCGTATCGTCATACGATCAATTAAATAATCAATTAAGAGTGTTACCCTTTAGGTATGACCTAAGGGGATCAACTGGTCACCACCGTCTCACGACAGTAATGTCAAACTCTAGTCAGCCAATCATTACCGATATGTGTGGACCAGTTGACAGTAAAATATTACTTCCCATATGTATTCTTAAAATGAGATTTAAACATGTGATCATCATGATCGACAATTGTGATCGTATTATTGTCGGAGGACACATATTCCTACAATCTCCCACTTGTCCTCGACAAGTGTGCATCACCAATTCTCTTGTCCTATTACTATGTCCCACTCAATGCAAGGTGTCTTTCAGGTCGTACTTGCAAGTGATCATATCAAGAGTGGTTTCCTCGATCTGGAGAATAACTGATTGACCGGAATTATCCACCATGGATATCTTCCGAGTGTGGCCACGCATTTCCAGTTCATTACTCCTCGAGTGGCCCTGAGATATTTCTATAACCCTGACTAGGGGTGAACTATTCCTATCGCACTTATTCTCTTCGACTAGCCACAGCCATCATAACCCAAAATATGCCCATTTGACCCCATTTACGAAGGTCGTAGTAACACAAATCAAAGTTAATCTGAAACTGTGCCATCTTAGGCGAATAGTCTTTAGTCAAAAGAATCGACTCATTAGAATACTATAGTAGCTCACGCCACGACCATGCTATATAAATTTGCCAGAACTCTATAAGCGGTCATAAGGCCCGATAAGGTGTTCCCAACACTCTGCCTATGTGATCGACTAGTCATCTCACATGACTTCATGGCACTTGAACTTGCCATCAATCGCATCACATTCTAGTCACTTCGAGATGTCCCCTCATGCAAGTAACTATGGGCGAATACAATGTTAATCCGTGTTCACTTTAACGGGGTTCAATTGTCTCTACAACCCGTTTGGATGTAACAAAGTATAAGGCGAGTTAATAATAACTCAAACGACAAACGTCGACATTAAATTCGGGTAATCAATACCATATTACAACCTTGTGATGTATATTGAAAGTGTGTAAACACTAGTTGATTGCAATAGAAGTTTAACATACCAAGTGTCCATGTGTTCAAACTTCTTATATTGCATTTTCCTTTATATTCATGTTATCTTTCATAGCATGAACCTTACCAAGTACACATATAGGTTCCTAACCTAGGTTTGGGTTCTTTATCTTGAAAGAACTTTCTTGTTGTTTATCACATAACCAATGAATTGTGGTGGATGATATAACTTGCATTGGTTAAGTGTTATACCTACTCACAATGCACTAAGTATACGTATTGTAGAGTCTTGCAACAATTGTCAAGATGATTAGCCTAGCACTTCTCATAAGTCCTAGCATATTAGAAAATATCAGTTTTGAGTAACTTCTTACTTCAACTAAGTATTTTTCAAAGCTTCTTATTTCTCCTTTTAGCTTAAATAGCTTATGATTTTCATAAATCCTTACGTGTGATCGAACTTCAAAACGTGCAACCTCTTGGCACATAACAGAGTGTTCTGTCTATCACTGGAATCGCTCATTAGTTCTCCTCGAGAATTCATGACGATTCTTCTATGGCTTGCCAATGATTCATCATGCTCTTATGCATATGATTCATTATTGGACATGTGAATGATTATTCTAATGGCGGAAACATTAGTAACTAATAATCATGTGATCAGCCATTCTTAGTTTTAATGAACGACCATGACTGCTAATGGCAATTCCATTTTCATTGACATGAATAACCTACGTTTCTCGTTGATTTGATGTGTATATCTCAATACCTATCCAACATCTCATGATGTGTTTGGATTCATCATAGTCCATTTTCATCCAGAATTGAAAACTCAAATAGTTCTTTGTGAAAGATAGTATTAGCTCGTCATTCTCAATGAGTAATGAGTTATAAATTTTTACAAGATGATTGCTCACATCCCACTAAATTCCATGTCTTCACATGATAATTTCCAACTCCCACTTAATTCCACATGTTTCGCAATTGACTACTCAATCGAAATATTTCAAGAATTGAAATATATTTTGCTTTGCCAAGTTATTAAGATAAAACCATATATGTTCTCAGCATATCTTTTCAATATACCTATTTTGAAAAGGTTTCAATCTTAAACTTATGGAAAGAGATTTTAATCTCTAACTCATTCATTTTATAATGATGCGTAGCAATGTAATTATTTAAATGTGAATTTCATTTAATATACGTCCTTCTCAAAATACCCTTTTCTAGAAGGAGGTTTATTCATATCTTTTTCATAATGAGGTTAAGTAATGACACTAGCGTGGTTAACAATTAATTTAGCTTTTGTAGATATCGGCATATCTTTCTTTGCAACTTTTAGTCATAAATCACATTTATTTTTGAGCAAGGAACTATGTTTCATTTAGGCTCTTAAGTAAATGTCAATATTGAAACTATTTGTCAAAAGTCGCTCATAAACTAGCTAAATCTCTTGTTAAGACATTACATTAATCATTCTTCTTCCAAAATTTTCTTTTGGTCTTCTCGTGTAGATATCTTGAGAACATATTCTTTTGATTACTTCACTTGGTCTCTTTTGTCATGTAGATTTCATCTATTCGAGACCATAGATCTCATCTATTCGTGTACACTATCTATATAGGTATACAAATCATTCTTTCTTGCGTAGATCTCATATACACAAGTACACAAATTTGCTTTGTGTTCTTTGTGTCTTCATTTTTCTCCCACTCTATCTTTAGAATAAATACACTAGAGATTCAAAGATAGCTTATGAGACACAAATAATGATTTTTTGAAGTATAAGGAAGACTATCTCATAGGTTGACTAATAGTTTTAAATTTGATAAGTGTACTTGGTGATTGACATTCCTTTAAGATAGTTCATTAACTCAATTGTTTTGGTAAATTTCTACCAATTTAGGGTTAAAGTGACCGCTCTATTTGGCCTCGTATTGGGGGGTTAAATTATATGTGATTTGTGACGGAATATGTATGTAATTAAGACAGAGTAACGATGTAAGCAAAGTAAAGGACAAAATAAGGAAATAATGACAGAAGAGATTTTGGTGACGCGGAAAACCCGATGTGGGAAACAACCGCGGGGGGAGTCGGAATCCCGCCAATATTCCACTATATGATAATCGGAGTGCACGTACAATATACAGTTGGTTGATCCTTCTCTGTTGGTGAACTAGTACCAGTCCGTATAATTGATTACCAATTATACGAGGTATTTGGGAAGCATAAGTTTGGTTTTATATTTGGTACGTATGTTTGTTGGTAATTGTGGGAACAAGGTGATAATGATGAAATCATCCTTAGATTGTGTTCATGGTATTCATAAGATAGTTTTGAGGTTTGTACGTAGGGCTAAGATGCTGCTGCTTGGTTGCTAGCTTTCTCTTTGTTATACGTCGTTTGTTTGTTCTTGTGTGGATGAATATGGATCCCTTCTCTTATTTGTCTTCCTTGTATTTATAGTGAATAAACCCTAGTGGGTTTATTAGGTTTTCCACTTAATTGCCTTGTTCCTCAAGGTAGAGTTTGGACTTTTCTTATTCGGAATATGGCAATAATTAGGATTTCCTTGTCTTACCCGGGATCTTATTAATATCTTAGTCCAAGTCGAACTCTTCTTCACCTGCTGTCCTTCCCTGGATTATTCGGCTTCCAGGCCTGCCTCCCTGGCTCGGTCCATGGGCCCAACTCCCCAAGTATGTCATGGGTCCATTACTCATTAATTACCCACTTATCTCGTGCCACGTAGCACAGGCAAAATACGGTAATTTTGGCCCTAACAGTTGCCCCCAATTTCGCTTCTCAGCTTTGTTGAGGAGGGAAATTAGCTCTTTAAGCTCTGCCTACTGTCTCTATTCTGCTACCGGTAAACCGTTGATATCCTTCTTGATGATGATGTTATTCTCACGGAAGGAGGTGCGCCAACCCATCGCGACGGATCGGGCTGAACGTTCTTTGGAATGCAGGACTATTGAAGCTTTGATGGAGAAGTCTGTTGGAATTCTGCTAGAGCAAGCTCCTGGCTGCTTGCCGGATCTGACTCCTACCATATATACTTGAGATAATTCTGTATCCCTACTATGTACCCAGAATTCTGGTACCCTGGCCTGCTTGATTCTGCTGAATCGTACTCTGTTGTCTTTGTAGACGATTTACGCTCTCCTTGGTTCTCAGCGATCGGAAGTAGATGTAAGGCGATTTTTTACTGATGTAGACTCGTGGACTCTTGTTAACAGACTTTTCAGCAAGCGGACTCCAGGTGGATTTCTGCTGGAGGATGCTCAGAACAATTGTTGGACTCTAGGAACCTGATGGCTGATGTTGGGATCCTGACGGCTGGTGGTGGGAACCAGACGGCTGACTCTAGGAACCAGATGTCTGAATTTGGGAACCAGACGGCTGACGCTGGGAGCCAGCTGGCTGGCGCCGGAATCCTGTTGGCGGATGCGAGGAATCGGGGCAGTGGTTCTGAATCTGAAGCGCTCTGGGAACCGAGAAGGCGATCTTTGGGAGCCGACGACGACGCTAGAGCCGACGTCGAAACACGGGAAGCACTTCCCACCTGTCCTTACCATTCTGTTATCTGGTCACCAAGGCTGAATCTGGTGGTTGGAGCATTCGGCATAAGTTTTCTATACACTTGTTATGTAGGTGATACCTGCAAAATGTTAGTAGCCGTACATGTGCATGCATGCACTCTCTAATGTATGATGCAGACTATATGATGATTAGACAAGCTGTAGACTATCATATGTCGTGAATGCAATGTCAACCATGACTATATGCTCTGTCTCCGTCATTTCATTTGTCTTTGTCTGGAGCTTAGTTCCCACTTTAGATTTTCCAAGAGGCTGACCTGGTTCTAGGTGCACAACCCTTGTCTCTGGTGGCAGATGTTTGATAAAATATTTTACCCATGACGTAAAATATCTTATCAATAGGATAGCTGATTAGAGCGTACCCCCCATTGATTTTTTCTGACTAACAAGAAATGTTGCGTTCCTTATGGTTCCAGACGTTTGAAATCCGTGCGTGCACCCATTGATCTACGACATAGATAGCTAAGGAATTACTGAGTTAACGTTAAGGTATGAGTGGTCTTAGTATGCCGTACCCTGCGCGCTACCTCGGCGTATGCTCTCCATGTGGATTGACTTAAAATAAACGTCTTCGTAGCCTCACATGGCAGGGGCTGGACCCTTAAAGTGTCCCTTATCTGACAAGCAACCAACATCAGTGTCAAAGCCTTTCTCCCTAGAAGCGTGAAAGATAACCAAATAGTACAAATACCTGGTGCTATCTCATGGTGTTCCAGAGCAACATCTGGATCCAGGAAGCCACAGCGCGTACCACTTGGGTTTTTAGAAAATATTTTGTTTTAAATAAAGAGGAATAAATAAAAAGAACACAAAAACAAATTTTGAAACTAAAGAAGGACTCGATAAGACAAAAGATATTAGTAAAAAGGTTTTTGCTTCATAGACTGTTGAAAGGTACTCTGTACACTAAGGTTTTGGCACTTTGTCAGACAAAGTACAATCGGGGATTATACAAGATTTGACCTTGTATGGCCATCAATCTGTACACCCTATTACCTGGCGCTTTCAGCCTGTCATTGTCCTTTCCGATTGTAAGCAAATTTTTTCAGCTTTGTGATTTTTGGTATTTTCAAATACACTTCATAGCACTAGGCCCTCTACTGCGAGAGTCCTGATTCTGACGTTGTTATCATATGCCCTTGCTTCTGATTGCTTGTACGATGTCATGCGTATGTTAGCACTTCTTAGTTCAATTGTTGTGGCTCTTTCTTTTTGCTACCGTTTCAGGTTCTCAACATTGAGTTTGTTGTTTGACCAAGATTGCTCGATGGACTGTTGGCTTCTGACTAATTTGTATGCTTGAGTAAATGAGATCTATGAAAGACACAAAGAATACAAAGAATAATTTGTACGCTTGAGTAAATGAGATCTACGAAAGAAAGAATGATTTGTATACCTAAATAGATAGTATACAAAAATAGATGAGATCTATGGTCTCAAATAGATGAGATCTACATGACAAAAGAGACCAAGTGAAGTAATCAAAAGAATATGTTCTCAAGATAACTACACGACGAGACCAAAAGAAAGTTTTGAAAGAAAATGACTAAAGAAAAGTCTTAACAAGAGATTTGGCTAGTTTATGAACAACATATGACCAAGAGTTTCAATATTGATATTTACTTAAGAGCTTAAATGAAACAAAGTTGCATCCTGTAATATAAATGAGATTTATGATTAAAAGTTGCAAAGGAAGATATCTCGATATCTACAAAAGCTAAGTTAATTGTTAACCACGTTAGTGTCATTATTTAACCTCATTATGAAAATAAAATGGTTAAACCTCCTTCCGGAAAAGGGTATTTTGAGAAGGACGTGTATTAAATGGAATTTCACATTTAAATAATGACATTGCTACGCATCATTATAAAAATGAATGAGTTAGAAATTAAAATCTCTTTCCATAAAGTTTAAGACTGAATCCTTTTCAAAATAGGTATTTTGAAAGGATATGTTGGGAACATATATGGTTTTAATCTTAATAACTTGGCAAAGCAAAATATATTTCAATTCTTGAAATGATTCGATTGAGTAGTCAATTGCGAAACATGTGGAATTAAGTGGGAGTTTGAAATTATCATGTGAAGACATGAAATTTAGTGGGAGCAATCATCTTGTCAAATTTATAACTCATTACTCATTAAGAATGACGAGCTAGTACTATCTTTCACAAAGAAGTATTTGAGTTTTAAATTCTGGATGAAAATGGACTATGATGAATCCAATCACATCATGGGATGTTGGATAGGTATTGAGATATACACATCAAATCAACGAGAAACGTAGGTTATTCATGTCAATGAAAATGGAATTACCATAAGCAGTCATGGTCATTCATTGAACCTAAGAATGGTTGATCACATGATTAAAGATTACTAATGTTTCCGCCATTAGAATAATCATGCACATGTCCAAAAATGAATCATATGCTTAAGAGCATGATGAGTCATTGGTAAGCCATAGAAGAATCGTCATGAATTCTCGAGGAGAACTAATGAGCTATTCTAGTGTTTAACAGAACACTATATTATGTGACAAGAAGTTGCACATATTGAAGTTTTCAAAAACCATATAAGGATTTATGAAGATCCTAAGCTAATTAAACTTAATGAGAAATAAGTAGTTGGAAAGATACTTAGTTATAGTAAGAAGTTACTCAAAACTAGTATTTTCTAATATGCTAGGACTTATGAGAAGTGCTAGGCTAATCATCTTGTAAATTGTTGCAAGACCCTACAAAACGTATACCTAGTGCATTGCGAGTTGGTAGAACACTTGAACAGTGAAAGTTATATCATCCACCACAATTCGTTGGTTATGTGATAAACAACAAGAAAGTTCTTTCAAGATAAAGAACCTAAACCTAGGTTGGGAAACTAGATGTGTACTTGGTAAGGTTCATGCTATGTGAGACAAACATGAAAATAAAGGAAAATGCAATTCAAGGGTTTGAACACATGGACACATGGTATGTTTAACTCATGTTGCAAATGACTAGTGTTTACACACTTACGTTATACATCACAAGGTTGTAATATGGTATTGACTATCCGAATGTGATGTCGACATTCGTCGTTTGAGTTATTATTAACTCACCTTATACTTTGTTACATCCAAACGGGTTGTAGAGACAATTGAACCCCGTTAAAGTGAACACGGATTAGCATTGTATTCGCCCATAGTCACTTACATGAGGTGACGTCTCGAAGTGACTAGAGTGTGATGCGATTGATGGAAATTTCAAGTGCCATGGAGTCATGTGAGATGACTAGTCGATCACATAGGCAGACTGTTAGGAACACTTTGTCGGACCTTATGACCGCTTATAGAGTTCTGGCAAATTTATATAGCCTGGTCGTGGCGAGAGCTACTATAGTATTATAATGAGTCGATTCTTTTGACTAAAGACTGTTTGCCTAAGGTGGCACAGTTTCAGATGAACTTTGATTTATGTTACTACGACCTTCGTAAATGGGGTCAAATGGGCATATTTTGGGTTATGATGGCTGTGGCTAGTCGAAGTGAATAAGTGCGATAGGAATTGTCCACCCCTTGTCAGGGTTATAACAATATCTCAGGGCCACTCGAGGAGTAATGAACTGGAAATTCGTGGCCACGCTCGGAAGGTATCTATGGTAGAAAATTCCGGTCAATCAGTTATTCTCCAGATCGAGGAAACCACTCTCGATATGATCACTTCCAAGTACGACCTGAAAGACACCTTGGATTGAGTGGGAGATAGTAATAGGACAAGAGAATTGGTGACGCACACTTGTCGAGGACAAGTGGGAGATTGTTGGAATATGTGTCCTCCGACAATAATGCGATCACAACTTTCGACCATGATGATCACATGTTTAAATGTCATTTTAAGAATACATGTGGGAAGTAATATTTTACAGTCAACTGGTCCACACATATCGGTAATGATTGGCTGACTAGAGTTTGACATTATTGTCGTGCGACGGTGGTGATCAGTTGATCCCCTTAGGTCATACCTAAAGGGTGACACTCTTAATTGATTATTTAATTGATCGTATGTCGATACGGGTTAATTAAATTGCTTAAAATTGACGGACGATTTTGTGAGTATTATTGACGTATCTTATTGCAATTCGATTAAATAAGATACGGTCTAAGTAATCAAATTGGTTTATTACTTAGATAAAATTATTGTTTACGAAACAATTGAAACTGAATGAATAATTTATTATAAATACAAGACGTTGTGATTTATAATTGATAAACCGTTTTGGTACAAGTAATTATGAATTACTAAGTCGATTTTGTACATGACGTACTTTTATTAATACGTTGTTTTTTAATATGTTAAAAATACATGACAATTTCACATGACTAGTGACATGTGACAATTGACAAATGACAAAATATAAAATGGACCTCCCATTTTATGTAAGTGCCTAAAAAAAGGAGGGAGTATTAGGTTTAAATTATGTTAATTATGTTTAAGTGGAAAGCATGATGATTGCAACCTAATATAGCCATGCATACCTATTCTTTCTTGGGTAGAATAACAGGTTCATGCATTGGCTCTACTCTCCCTATGCCAACCTGTTTTTGTAGGTCTAAAATGCCAATTGTTTTTCCTCTAATTATTCACTTCTTCACAACATAATTTCTAGTGTAAGAAATTATAAAAAATTCTCTCTACATCTTATGAAAAATTAGAGAGATAAAAACTCCAAAAATCCTTTCTCTTGACCGAAATTACAAGAGACCAAAACAAATATTTTGGGTCAATTTTTAGTAAGATTAATATTGTTCTAGTTCTAATAATATTAGTCTTTTAAGAGGTTATCTTGGGTATTCACTTTTGGGAGGGATTCTTCTTTGGATCCTTTGTTCATCCATATAAGGAATAAAGCTCAAGAACAAGTGAGAAGGAGAACTCATTTGTGCCCAAAAATCCGAAACTCCCATAGTATGAAAGACGATTTCTTCTCTATTCTTATTTAAGTTTGCATGCATAAGATCTAGTATAGCAAACAAGTCGAGGTCGATCCACGGGACGGGGGTATTCAAATTGTTCAATCTAATCATAGTTGTGCTAAGGGTTGTCATGATTGGTTTGAGTTGATAATTCTGAACTAAAGAAGGCAATGGAATAAAACAAGCAATAAAGCAAATAAAGATGTAAACAAGTAATAAAGGATACAAGGATATCATGGGATCATAGGGGAATAATGGTAAGATAGCATAAATGAGTTATATAGATGCAAGCAATTTATTATTGTTGGATTTTAAGTTAGTTCATGTCATATAGTTCATAAGAAGATTTGGATCCCGGAGCCAAGTCATTTGTGACTTTACAACACCTACAAATCGACTTAATTCTTCCTATTAGACTACATGCATGATAAACTAATCCCTGGGGAAATATACATCTCGGAGCCGAGTCGGTTAAGACTTTACAACACCTACAAGTCGACTTGGATTTTCCCTACTCAACAATATGCAAGGTCTAACAAGGCTTGAGTTGGTTTATATCTTACAAGCCTTGTTGAATAGATAAGAGATGGGTAAAAAACGCAAGGTTTCATAGTCTAGCATTTCATCAAACATGACATGTGCATAAGTTTAAGAACAATAAGCAAGCATTCATATGAACTCATTAAGCATAAGTCTATCCCATGATTAACTCCCCTAATCCCCCACTAATCCTAGTTAAGAGACTACTCACTACTCGTCCAGATTATTATGCTAGCAATGGTGTCAAATATCACAACACAAGTGAACATGATGATTAAGCAAGACAATAAACAAGAGATTAACAAGTAAATAAAAAGGGATTAAGAGTGTTACCAACTTGGAGAGTAAAGATTAACATAAATAAAGAAGAATCCTTGAATAAAGATGAAGACTTGTCACTTAATCTTCAAATACATACCCAAGAGATCCAAATGTAAACAAGTTGAATTGAACAAAGGAAATGGAAGAACAATAGAAGAAACCCTTTGATTAATGGTGGAGAGTTGTCAATTCCCCAATACAAACCCAAGAATTCTTCAAGTACCATGCTAAATCTAAGATTGTATGAGAATTTATTGAGGAAAGATTAATGTGTAATTTGTGGAAAGATTCAAGACTAATCTATTCTAATATACTCCTAATGAAGGCTTAATCTAATCTAAGGAAGCTTGATTTAATCTAAGAAAACTTGGTTTCTTGATTATTACAAATGGAGTATATATAGTGGTACATCATTAGGTTAAGTAAGGATAGATTAGTAAATAACATTCTTAAGTGTTGAATGGAGCATTGTAAGTCCCGGGGGACAAGCGCGGATCATGTATCAACTCCCAAGGAAATCTCCGCGGATTGGCCTAAAAAGAAGGCTTGCTGTAGAACGATCCACTCGTCCTGGCATCGGGATGCGCGGATCCTAGGTTTGGGATGCGCGGATTGAGTCTGGGATACGCGGATTATCGCACAGGGTTCTCTGAAATGGCAAAGCAGTTCTGGGACGCGCGGATTGGCGGCCGGCTTATCTATTTGAGCTAGGATTGTAAAACGAATGTCATTTCCTCATCCGAACTCCTATTGGAGTGATTCAAAAGCCTAACCACTTGATTTTTCGACGCCGTTTCATCTAGCATATTTTCAGAGCCAAACAAGCAACTTTTGGTTTGGTTCCGAGCAATTTCTTCTTATAATGGCTTCCTTCTCGTCATCTTTGCTTTTAAGCCTATGATCCTTCTATATACTCTTTATTACTACATCCTTGGTCATCATTCTTACCTCCTCTTCATACTAGTCCATCCATGATTGTCAACAAGATTCCGAATATGCACGAGAGACGGGAATTCCGCCTCATTATCTTCTTTCCTACAAGACATATACAATACAATATGAAAGCAAAATAGGAAGGAATTGACGGATAAAATGGTCATGAAATGCTATATTAGTATGCAAAATGGGTTCAATTAGGGGACTAAATGTGCGTAATTAAGAGTCACATCAGGATCGTTTCCATGTCGGTCAAAATTTTGAAATTTTTTTCGCTTTTTCGCATTTTCCACAAAAATCGAATATTGACAACACGACGTCAATTTTATTCAAAAATTCAAGCTCATGCAAATACAAGTCTTGATCTCACAAAAATCAAATCAAATACACTCGCAAAAATCCCTTTTAAAATTCATCCGTGACGGTTTGAGTTTTAGTTTACCGAGTTACAAATCAATTTTCAGCAAAATTTGATGCAATTGCTCAGAATTTCAAATCAATTTCATTTGAAAAATCCAAACGTGACGACCTGTCGCAGAATTGTCAAACTTCTTTTCGATTTCATTTTTAACTTTGAGTCATCGTGGTTATTTTTGTTCTTGTCAAATGCTTTTGCGTGATTACGTGTGTGCATACGTGATACCTGTTCCCTGTTTTCTACACTAACGATGCAGGAACAAATGCAAAGTAAAGGAGAATCAATCGTTGATCGTGCTTCTCCGAAACATAATACAAAAAAGCCAAACACAACACAAAATAAACTACAATCCAAAAACACATATATATAAACCGCCTCACGCAAAATGTAAATATGTACAAACAAAAGTCCAAGACACGGGCAAACAGCTACAACTACTCAACACCTCCCGGTGGACCAGCCTCAGTCTCACGAGGAGTCGCGGCCACGACAGACACCACCTCCTGCTCGGGCCCCCTCTCTGGAGAACTCTCCTATGTCTCGTACTCCATCGTGACACGATGCTCCTCCGCCGCAGCCAACTGAGATCTGGGAGAGGCAATCTCCGCATCTCGGCTCCGCAACCCGTCCTTGCGACGCCTCAGCTCCTGGTCCTGACTGATGATCCCCAGCTCCTGTGCCTGGATCGTCGACCTCGCTACGTCCAACTCAGCACGGACCCGAACAAGCTCCGCCGGATCCGCAGTACGCTGCAAAACATAATACAAGTCATTGAGATCTAAACGTGAAAGGCAACACAAAAACACACAAAAATAACCAACAGAAGTACCTGTGCAAGCCGAGACTCCCTCGCAGCCAAGTCACCGGCAAGTGCCCTCCAACGGTTAGCCATCCGCCGCAAAGCCTGATGACTGGCGGTCGACACCTACAAGCAGAAAAGCCCTTCAGCAAAATAAAAATGCAAGGCAAAATACAAACGAGAAGGAGTGTTCAAAAAAGAAACTCACCCTTAGAACTGTCAACCTCCACTCCATGCCAACATCGGTCACCTCAGCGGCTACAGGCTCTGGCAAATGCAGCTGTAGCTCCTCGCCATCCGGCCCCTGAAAGGTGGTCTGTGTCGGGAAAACTAGGGGCTGGGTCCTCATCAACGCGTCGACACCCTACAATATAGATTCGCATCGAAGGTAACAAACCCTTCTGTCAAAAAGAGGCAATGAAAACAAAGAATATAGGAAAACATACCTCAACCGGGTACCAGGCAAGCCTCGACAAGCGGAAGGTGTCGTAGTCGGCCTCCCGCAACAACAGCTCCTCACCTCCGCGACCGTAAAGATACTCCTCAACCTCATCGGGTGTCGACTCCTGTAACAACACCCTAGGCGGATCGACTGGCACCACAAAGGTCTCACTAAAACACTAACAAGCTAGACGCTCACCCAGGTACCAAACTGGCTCGATCGCCGTCTCGAGGTACAAACACTGGGAACTGTGAGGTCGCAGACGCTCACTGACAGCAGCCGGCACGCCCGTGTAGTGCTCCCATGGCCACCCGACAAACTGCACTCAAATCAAAGCTAATCAACTAACTGGAGGCTCTCTAGGCTACCTAGTCATCCTATCTCTATCCGTTTCCACAAAACAAAAGAGATAAAAAGCAACGACTTACGTCACCAACTCGGAGGGCGTTCACCCAACGCGTACAGTCCTCGTAAGTCAACTTAGTCGACTTTTTCCGGGCCGCCGTCCAAGCCCTCACGGCAGGGTAAGCCGAAGGCACGTCACCAGTCGTCCTCGGGCGCAAGGGGACGAAGTAAGCATACAACCAAGCCTGTAACAAAACACGACAATAACAAATTAGCCAATTTTTCAAAAATTGCCAAAACTCAAAATCAATCAAAAAATAAACCATAAAACAAAATAAAAAAATAATGCTCATACCTCCAAGATGAGGCCGGGGCCAACCAAAGCGGGAGAACTCCCATCCCCCATCACCTCCGGACGAACTGCAGCATGCCGGTAACGGGTAAAACTCGCCAAAGCCGGCGTCACCCAGTCAAACTGACCCAAGGCGTCTAGGTCAGCAAGCAAAAAAAGTACCTTGGTCGACAAGCGCTCACCCTAGTAACCAAAGTACGTGGTACTCAAGAAGTACCACAACCACAACCGCGCCTCCTGCGCGTCGGCCTCAGTCTCAGCCTCCGGACTAGCCAACGGCGCCGGAACAAAGCCCGCCACTGTCCCCTTGAAGTGGTCCCTCACATATGAGTTCGCGATCAGAAAAGGAGTGATGTCAATCGGCGCAGGCATAACATTGCCGATCAAACCCGTAACCACGACGGAAGACACTCTCTCCGGCGTTGCCGGGAACTCAACAGGCGTCTCGCCACAGGGAAGGCCCGATATCATGGCAAAGTCCTCCAAGATGACACCGATCTCCCCAAAATCCATGTGGAACGATGACGTCGTGTCCCAGTAACGGTCCAACATGGCACGGATCAGACACATGTTCGACCTAATCGAAGCCCTGTGAATGTCACGCCAAGCAGCCACCAACGACCCCATAGCCGACCTCTCTATCAATGACCTCGTACAGGCTTGGAGAACGTCATAGAAACCCAGACAAGTCGAGAAGCCTGAGAAGCTCCTCATGGTAGCAATCTCCTGAAATTAGGAAACAAACAACATCAGAATAGCTATTCACGTCTGAAACAACAAAAACAGCAAAAGCTCAACAAAACGGCAAACTCACCAAACCCTCGTGTGCACGTTAGGAGATGTTTGTGTCTAGCCGCAACAACAGCTGGCTACCGTCAAAACCCTCAGCCCAAGCAGGAACCGCCCGCAGGTTCAACCCCCGCGGAGCTGTAACTCGTCTAACATCCCAGCCTGCGACGAAAGAATCATACGCGTCCGTCTCTATCTCCGTCTCTTCTGCCCGTGAGACTCCACGCGGCGGGGAGGAGGCCTCTCAACGACCCTAGCGACGTTCTGAAGCACCCGTCTAGTGGGACTAGGACCCTTCCTCCTAGTGGTACTAACCCTCCGCCCAGAAGTATCGACCTCAGACCCTGTCAAAGCCGTCCCAGCACCAACAGCCTCAACAGCAAGCTCCTCCCGAACCCCCGTGGCTCCCTTAGCACAAACGGCCCCAACAACGGGCTCCTCACGAGCCTATGTGGCCGCCTCGGCTCCAACAGCCTCCTCGGTGGGTCCTCCTCCTCAGAAGAGTCCTCCACCATCGCCTCAGGGGCACTCCTCGGAGTACTAACCGGCCCGGTCCAAAACAAGACCTCTAAGGTCTCAGCAACGGACCCAGTGGACCGAGAACACTCCCCAGCAATCAGGACAAAACAAAAACGTCAGCCGATATTTCGGCATTACGACGGCACAAAACAGACAAATCCAAAAAAAAGCAAAAACACCTGCAAATGCAAAACACAACAAGGGCAAACCCGCCCGAATCCATCCGACAAAAAACACTCCCCAAAAACCGCACAAAAAAATGACTCGCCCTCCTTTTCAAGCAAAACACGAGTCAAAACAACAACAAAAATTTCAAAAAACCACCCAACACCTCAAGGCCCACACAAGGCCTGTAAAATAAACAACGAAAATTCCTGACACAACTAGGTATTTTTCACAGCTCAAAAAGGCAATTTTAAGCAAATTAGGGCACAAATAGGTCAAAAAATTCGAAATACGACCACAACAAAGCAACGTGATTTAATCACATCTCAAAGTGACCTAAACTACCATTAAGGTCCATTTCAATACAAACTGACTCAATTTGAGCTCAAATAGACGCTTATTTCATCAGACATAAGACGTCACAAAAGGCAAAAACTCAAATTTTACCCACAACACCCAACGAAGGTTCAATATGGCAAAGACGGTCTTCCCCGACTATAAAACAACCTAGTGGGGCCCACAACTCACGCAAACAAACTTGGCATTTGTGAAATAAGACGGTTTTCCATCTCATTCACGTTTTTGGACCCTAGGGAGCGGGAACGGGGACCAAAATGCAAACTAAAAGCACCCCTATACTCCTAAACAGGTTTCTAACCTAATGCAATCATTAATTTCACTCGAAAAATGGGCTAAACAAAAACGCCCAATTAAATTTTCGAAAGGTTAGGGTTTCGCCTTAATTCAATTAACCAAAAGAGAAACAAATTCAAATGGATTCAAGAGGATTTACATACCTTGAGAAGACATGATGACAATGGCACATATACAAGCAAGAAATAAAGTCGAAAATGGCGTCTTTTTTCGTATTTTTTGTTGTTGTTGTGTCGAGGAAGAAGGGTGAGAATGAGAGCAGCCACTTCTCGCGTCTTTTTACAGAAAATAGGGAAGCTCCCTTCCTTCGCACAACTGTTCGTGCCTCAATCAGGCATTCCCTGCTTTACTCAGCGGAATTTTGGGCTTTGGCCCAATTCCCCACACCAACTTCAAAATTTCAACGACCGCATTAAAAACCTGCATTTTTCAAATACAAAAACAAAATAGTGAAATTCAAATTCGCTATTTTTCACAAATTTTCAACGACAGCGTTAAAAACTGTCATTTTTCAAATACAAAAACAAAATAGTGAAATTCAAATTCGCTATTTTTCACAACTTTTCAACGACGGCATTAAAAAAATGTCATTTTTCAAATACAAAAACAAAATAGTGAAATTCAAATTCGCTATTTTTCACAAACTTTCAGCGACGACAATAAAAACCGTCATCTTTCAAATACAAAAATCAATAGCGAAGCTCAAATTTGCTATTCTTACAAGATTTTCAAATAACATTCTAAAATCTCAAACAAATGCATTAAAAACCGTCACACCTTCAAACAGGATAGTGAAATTCACTACCCTTCACAAATCTCAAATTCTGGGAAGACGGAATTAAAACCGTTATCCCCAAACACACATCAAATGGCAAAATCCACATCTGTCCTTTTTCTACAAAAACAAACGGCAATAAAAACCGTTTTCCCCTTTGAGATTCAAATTCGCCGCCCACCACAGGAGCGAGGCTCATGAGCCTATCTCTTTCCGGTGCCACAAACATCTGATATAAACACCACGATTCCCCAATGGGATGTCAGAGGCCTCGTCACGGAGCCCGCTAACTCGAACGATCTTTCGAAATAGGCCCGTCCAACACGGCTATTTCCCACAGTTGATCACACATTCAACATGGCTGACGAGCCTCACAACGCACGTTCAACATGGCTGGCCAGCCTCACAACACACATTCAACATGGCTGGAAAGCCTCACAACGCACATTCAACATAGCTGGCGAGCCTCACAATGCACATTCAACATGACTGGCGAGCCTCACAACGCACGTTCAACATGGCTGGCGAGCCTCAAAACGCAACACATTCAACATGGCTGGCGAGCCTCAAAATGCATCACATTCAAACGTGGCTGGCGAGCTCCTTGATATCCGCAAGCGGCTGGCAAGCCCATTCATATCCGCAAGCGGCTGGCGAGCTCCTTCATATATGCAAGCGGCTGGCGAGCCCCTTCATATCCGCAAGCGGCTGGCAAGCCCCTTCATATCTGCAATGCGGCTGGCGAGCCCCTTCATATCCGCAAGAGGATGGCGAGCCCCTTCATATCCGCAGAGCGGCTGGGGAGCTGGCGAGCCCCTTCATATCCACAACGCGGCTAGCGAGCCCCTTCATATCCGCAACGCGGCTAGCGAGCCCCTTCATATCCGCAACATGGCTGGCGAGCCCCTTCATATGCACAAGCGCCTAGCGAGCCCCTTCATAACCGCAGGTGGCTGGTGAGCCCCTTCATATCCGCAACACAGCTGGGGAGCCTTTATTCACAAATAAGAAACAACTCAAGAACATATCCCGAAGATGCCTCAGGTATGACTCCTTCTTATGGCTGGGGAGCCTTTGTACGTCGTGTAACGGACTTTATACGACCTGCACGGATAGTCAACAGACTTTAAACTATTCCCGATGACAGGTCCTTGACTCATACCCTCGAGTTGCCTTGGCGTCGCCCTTCCCGACAGCAGGTCCTGAGCCAAAACTCTTTCGAGCCACCTTGTCGCCGGCTCGGTCTCCAGGTTGTAGTCTTCGATTGACCTGGGGGCTATACTTTGACTTTCGCCCTATCCAAGCCTCAGTCAAACTGGGGGCTCTGTAGATACCCACTATCTGTCAAGTCTCCAACAAACATCCGATTATTATCGGACTACAACATGCTTAGGAATCGCAGCGTTTGATTGACAGTTTTGTACAACTATTCGTCAGAAAACTTAAAACGATTTCGAAAACAAAACATTTCAAAACCTTTCAAAATTACCTGGAGTGTTTAATGCATAACGGGGTCACAATGACACTAACTAGAGTCAAAACTGACACGGAACCAAAAACCGACTCAAAAATTCAAATCCCGACTCCAACAATGAGTCAAAGCAAGTCAAAAACAAAAAACAAAACTTTTCAAGACTTCCATGCTAAGTATTTCCCGGAATCCTTCATGGTCAAGTACAAATCAAGTCATCCAAAACATAGGATAAAACATATCATGATTTCAATTACGTGATAGTGACAAGACACCTCGAAGACCCGCGAAATGGCTCGCGGCTCTTCAAGCAGCCCATACGGCCACGTCGCTCAAAATGCACACAACCACCCATTTCTCTATAAATACCCATCTTCACACACCATAACACCTCACGCGAGTGTCCGCCCCCTCATTTCTCCCTTAAAATTCTAGACTCGACTTATTAAGTTACAAACTGATAAGTGTTTTCGACCTACCGATCGAAAACACAAGCCTTACACATTGTTTGGTACTATCATCGTGCATTAAATCACTTGACCAACCATATCGACCAACTACACCATCACAAAACTTAAAACACTCTTTTACATTGCTAAAATGGTTTTCAAACCGAGTTTTCCGACCAAACAAGTTGACACACTTTCGTCGGTTTCTCGTCTTAAGCCTAGCATGTAAGTATGAGGGTGTAAAAATCCACTTCTATCATGTTTTTCATGTGTTTTATGACATAACATGCTAAAACATGCATAACATGATTCAAATATGGGATAAATATGACAAAACCGGATTTTAGCCGCATACAGGGGCTACTTGTATAGCAGCAGGGCTCGCGCCTAAAGCCCCTCTCAGACCTTAATCCAGCCGTGTTTGGTTTCATCTTTCCCTTTAATTCATTTCTTATTTGTAATCGGTTTTCTTATCATTTCAAATATTTCAAATCATTTCTTTCATGATAAACTTTTAACCATAAAACATTTTCACCCTTGGTTCCTAATACGATGACGGTTTAATCCGTTTTTCGGGCATAATATTTAGTTAAATACATTTTAAAAGGTATTTTAAAACCTTTTATTTCATTTCTTTACATTTTAAAAACAAATGTATTAGTCATAAATACAAAATCATCCTTGGTTCTACATACTATGTCGGATTTTAACTTGAGTACGACGATAAACATTGACTAATCACATGTAAGTGAACTTAAAACAATTAGTTCATAATCATTTTCAAAACTATTTACGTCAAGCTTGCAAAACCGAACCCGACATCGAATATTGTCAAAATAATGATAATTATTCAAGTCTCGTTCTTCACATCAACACAAAAGCGGTCTAAACGACCTTTTCAAACCAAGACGGGTTCAAACACCCTCTTTTCAAACCATTTTACAAACCTTTTAATGGTCAGAAGATGTACCTTCAACAGTCTGCTGACCCGCGCCTAAACAGGCTAATCATTTTCCCATTTTCAAACCAGGACATGCCTGTTTGCATCGCATGATGGGTCGCACCTATATAGGCCGCCAGATGCAGACCTAGTTTCCTTCCAGCACTTGTCTAGGACGATCCCGACATCGGTTAACCCGAATACAGGACGGATCAGATGACGAATCTGTCCATTTTACATTGTATTTGCAAAACGCCTTACTAAGACAAATGGATCACGTTATACACCATAAACCTAACTTTTTAAATGGATGTTTAATTTCTGTCTTGCATGCAAATCAATATTAAATCCAACTTGACATCAAATACTTGATACTTGGACTAAACAACTGACATAGAAAGCTCATATGTTAGGTTCAAACTTGTGGATGCGAATTTATGCATTTACCCGTTTTATCAACTTTTGCATTTAACCAACCAAGATCGATGAGTAGAGACCGCTACTGCAGACGCGATTAGGTGTCCGATTAAAAGGCTTCCTAATACATACATTCACCTCTTACTCAGAAACTTTGGATAGTGGACGACCTTATCCAGGGCGTACGAGAGTCATTCTAGAGATAGGATGCTAACGAGGGACGACTCCTTACCTTTAGTACCTATGTCAAACACCGCTTTTTGCCCTGGTTGACCTAGGTATAAAGTGGATTCGAACGGGTTCCAAGAATCCCACAAATGTTTGGTGGCGACTCCGAACATCTCTTGCATCGTTTCGAGACCCTTGCCGAGACGAAACCGACCGATCTTAAACGATCCGGTCGAAAACATTTTTACACCACCGAGCATGGATTTCAAAAGACCACTATATGTCCACAGATTAGCTTGGCGTGTAGGTGGCCATGTCCACAGCTGCCTCGCAGGATCATGGGGAGCCAATTACGGCAGTCAACTAGGGGAGGCAGCGAGGTGGACCGGCAGTGGAGGCTACTCATCTGGAGCTCATCATGGAGCGGGGACATCAGGTACCAGAGGTGGAGAGGAGATGGAGGAGGATGTGGACATTTGAGCTCCGTATTGTTTTCTAGACTTGTTTTTTTATTTTTTTAGACTTGTTGTCGGATATTTGTTGAACTTTTATCATACTTCTTTTACTTTTATGTGTTTGTAATTGGCCATAAGGCCACTACTTGTTTTTCGTATTGATATGGAGTCATTTAGACCGTGAAACTTGAGTTGATGGTAGATATCTAGTGTGTTTTGCAGGACATGATATTGATGTTATAGGCATGGATTGCCGAATTCGGGTTCTGGACTCGAAAATTCGGCAAAGCAATCTGATACTCAGCCGAGTATCGCGTACTTGACCACGTACTCTTAGATACTCGACCGAGTATCTAGACGTTGTATTGTTGTTATTTAAATTTGAATTATAACAAACTTTAGTATTTGTTCTATTATATGTGTATCCTTGGGTATCCAGTAAAGGCATGAGCTATGAATGGTACGAACACGGCTTATATGATGGTAGAATATCGGTTGGCTTGGGTTGAGCCGGTAATAATGTAATGGTTGATTTTGAGGATGGCATAACGTTGGTATCGTGCTAGTAATATTGCGCATAGTTACACTTTCCCTGTTGATGCTACACGTTATTCTTAAATGACATATATATAACCACTGTTTTACTTACGTTCTAGGCGTGTCTTAATTGTCAAGTGACGTGATATATGCTCCATGTTTATTGCTTCTTTAAGCATATAAGAGTTTTGTGTTACGGTTGGGTTGAACTTCGGGGACGAAGTTCCTTTTAAGAGGGGTAGATAACATCGCGCGGTAAAGATCCAAACAAGTTAACAGAATTTCTTCTATGTTTCACCTTTGTTTTACTTTCGAATCTCTAAGTTGTCACAAAACTTATGTAATGTGTTACTTTTAAATATTTGAGGTCATCACCTCATAACTTAGTTGATTTACGATATCAATTTTGTTCCTAATTAGCTTGGTGACTACATACAGTAACAACATAGTGATCTCATGGTTGACAAAGTTTATGTCAAGATATGATAATAGCTTAACCTTGTACGCGCCATAGACTTACTTGGTGACCGTTGCGGTCTGGATATTTTGTGATTCCGTGAATGACGTATCTTGCCGTTTGGGAAGTGAGGGACGAACTTTGGGGACGAAGTTCATTTTAAGGGGCAAAGACTGTAATAGCTGCCCGGTTTAAGGACCCGTTGACTAACCTTTTGACCAAAGGAGACCCGTAGCAAGGGATATGGAAGAGGTTAGGAGACCAACGTTACTGGTTGCTCGACCTAGTTAAGGTCACTCGACCGAGTAGTATGAATACTCGACCGAGTAGGGCTTACTCGGCTGAGTATGTCTATACTCGACCGTGTATCCGACTGTTAACGCGTTATTATAAAACGCGAGATCATGAACCTCATTTCATTTTCGACGGTTCATTTCTCTTTCTAACCCTAATCTCTCTCTCTTCCATTTATCCCCCCATCAACCTACACTCTCACATGGTTTTGACACTAACCCAAGAAGGGAGATGGTTCATGCTTTAAGTCATCGAGTCGGGTTGTCGCCGTTGCCGGCATCGGTCCGCATCTCAAGGGTTCATCTCAGAGTCTTGCTTGGCATGTTTGTTAGATGTACTTTTATGGCATCAAAGGTAGGGTTTCCTTACTCAATTGATTGCATAATTGATTTAAGATGTGATATTTGTGATTTAATTGTAATGATTAATATTGTTGTTGAATTGTTTTCGTAATTATTCGAGTTGTGCTGGATTGATTATGTTAGTGCGGTGCGGCCCTCTCCTGAGTAGAGTTACTTGCGGGAGTGGCTTCACGCCCTTGATTCGCCCCTTGTGGAACACGCCACAAGAGGGGATGTGCATATTAAGGAACATGGGTTATTGCTCGTTGCGATGAGCGGGGCTTAGGTGGGCAAGGCTGCGGTTCCCCACTGGCGGTGTGGATTATCTGTCGCGGCAATAATCCGGCAGGACTATACACTTAAGTGTGTAGTTAGTTATGAGTAGCGGTGAGCAAAACTGGATATCCGATACGGTTTTGGAAACCGTATCGGATATCCGATTTTTTAAATCTCTTTTTTTAGTATCCTTATCCGATACGGTTTTTCCGTATATACGGAAAGTGTATATCCGGTTTTTCTGTATAACCGGTATCCGGTTTCAGCCGCACTTATGTAATTTAATATACTTTTTTTTCCTTTTTATGTGTGATTGATTGTTTTTTTAGTAATTTAAAAGTGATTTAAAATGTTATAAGAGTAAATAACTAATAAAGTTTAATACTAATAAGGTTTAATCACCAACATATTGGATATTTTGTGATTTATGTGTATATTTTAATATTTTATTCTAGAAAAAAGGCAACCGTATCGGATACTGTATATCCGGTTTCATATTTTGCCGATCCTTATCCGATACGGTTTTTAAAGAACCGTATCGGATATCCGGAAATCTGTATAATTAAATTCGTATAGCGTATCGGATACGTGTAATGAAACCGTATTGTATAATTTTGCTCAGCCCTAGTTATGAGACATGATTGGGAATGGAGAATGTTTGTGAAATTGTTGCCATTCCTTTTCTTCTCATTTGGTTATCTTTATTACTCAGTGAACTGGCCCCGTGTTGTGTTTTCAAAACTGTGGTGATCCATTCGGGGATGGTGAGCAGTTGGTTTAGCATGTACAACTAGTTTGATGCTTGCGGGACATGGAAGGGAATCGAGTCATCACTCTACCGAAATAGATGTTGCGGTCACTTATGTCTAGTAGTTCTTCCAGTAATACATGTTGTACCGTTCTCACATTGGTTTATGATGTAAAGTATAAAGTTATTTAAGAAACGTTATGTTATCGTTTATTTCATCTAATTACCTCGGGCAACCGAGATGGTAGCATCTTTATATACTGGGGTGGTCCTTCATAAGGCACCTTGGTATATGGGGGTGTTACAGAAATAGTCAGTTGTTCTATCATGCCGTCGCCGAATTCCAAATGATGTAGATGTCGAATTTGAAGGATTTGATCAATACATTGTTATATCGCAATTTGATAAGGAGGTTGAAAATGTTAACACGCCAATCATGTATACACAAAATGATCATGATGAAGGTATTTGGATTAAATAAGAGACTAGCAAATCCAAATACCGTTCCCGGCAGCAGTGACATTGCATTTTTATTGCATAATTTGGATTACAGTATATAATTTACTTCATATTGTAATAATTTACTTTTTTCTTTTTAAATACACTTATTACAAAATTGGGTTTATGCAATAGATTATAATAATTTGGTTTGTGTTGCTGGAAATGTGATTTGATGTTGTATACTTTTCAGCTGGCGGGAAAGAAACAATGTTGTTTGTATATTTATTCAAAAAAATTAATTCTAAAAGATAACGGTTATAGATGAACTGTTGTTCGTGTTGTGTACAATGAAAATGGTTTCATCCGTTGTTAAATATTTTAGGAAACGGTTTCTCAACATCCATCCATTATTTGAGACACATAAACTTAACCACATAAAACCCTCGAACACTGAGCTTCCCCTCATCCATAAACCTCTGTCATCGCCATCACCGTTGCCATTCCCATCTTCATATCCGTCGTCGTCGTGATTGCCGTTGCCACCGCTGTCGTGTTTTCCTCTCAACTCCTCCACTTCTCGTCTTTGATAAAGAGGCAAGTAAACCCTACTCTTTCGTCTTCTCAAATTATTGTCGTTGTTTCCTTTTTTAGTTTTAAACTCTATTTTATGTTAGTTGTGATCTAAACGACACCTAAAATTCTACTATGATAATTAGTTATGATAATGCTTAAAGCTTAAAGCTTTTTGTTATTTTTAAGACAGTGTTGTTGCTATGTCGAGTTCATACTTAAAGCTTGTTGTTATTTTTGTGATAATTTGACTTTATTTGATAATTTGAGACGATGTTGTTATTGTGATAATTTGAGACGGTGTTGTTGCTAATAATGCTATAATGTTGGTTTATCCTATGTTAATTTAGTGTTTGATGTATGGGTTTTAGTTTGTGGCTTTATATATGGGTGGAAAGCGGAAAAGAAATAAAGCAAACGAGTCGTCTAGCGATGAATCAGATGAGGATTTGGATAATTTGGAGACCGTTAAGGGACGACAGCGTCATAAGGTTTCCCTAGAAGCAATAGCTAGTTCACAACCTAATGCTCTTGAATGGGATAGCAAGACGGGTATGTATATACAATAATAAATAGCTATTTTGCGAGTTGGATTGGTTGTGTTGTAAGACAGTGGGTGCCTCTCCATTTGAAGCATTTCGATAGGTTGAGTGAAGCGCAGAATAAAGGTTTAATGAGAATAATAAGGGTATGTATATACAATAATAAATGCCGTGCTATGAAATTAACTAAATATTGTACAAGTGCTATTAGCCGAAACTAACCAATTATGCTCATGTAGGCAGCTTACGTTGTCCCCGAAGAGAATGAGAAGTATGTCACGAAAAATGCAGGGGACTCCATCAGATCATGGAAGGCAAAGGTTGCTTGGAAGCACTTGATCAACAAGGTGACTGGGGAGACTAATAAGGAACCACCATAGAAGTATGGGTACACTACGTTAAATCTGGCCATCAATAACGAGCGTTTCACAACGGTTTAATGCATATAATAAAGTCACTTAGATTACCGTTTTCCAAATATTGGCGGAAACCTAGACCGCGCTAATAAGAATAACGGTTTCCCTCGAAAACCATTGTTTTTATAATGTGACAACGGCTGCTTACAAACCGTTATAAAGATTGTTTAACGGTTTCCAAAAACTCGTTATAGAATCACTCTTATAAACGGTTATAAGACAACCGTTACCAGTTTAAGAAAATGGTATTTCGAAAACCGTTAATATATTAACACAAGCAACAGTTTGTGGTACCCTTTGTTATGTTATAGCTACGGGTTTCTTGTAACCGTTATCATTTTAAATTATGAAAGAATGGTTTTTCAATTCAACCGTTGTCACTAATTGATTAGATTTCTCAGTTTGACCATTGCATTTAAAACATTATCAGAACTTTAATAAATATTTCATTTGACCATTAATATTCAATTTGACCAAAATAATTCTATAAATATGTCTTCATAATGTTTTAGGTCAAAATCAAAATTATCAAACATTTACTCTTAAATTTGTCTCTAAATAAAATATGGTTGGTGTATCGGAGCTACAATCACGTTATCGTTATGCACAACCTTTTACTTTCATTCTTCATAATCTCCCGGTTCATTATGATAAGAATGGAAAGGGTTTAAACCCTGATTTTGGGTGGTTGACGCAAATGCTTCATGACTCCGGTTTCACTACGGTAAAAAAACTGTACCCTGTGTCTACAAACAATAAAGGTTATGTAGGCTTCGCTTTATCGAGTTTGACAAAGCCAACTGCCAAGATCGTTTTTGTCAGGCAAGAAAATTAGGGGCTAGATTTGTGGGGGAAGATGCTGGGAAAGAGGACTTCTATTCGGATGCTAGACAAAAGGGCCCTTATCTATGGGTTGCGACCCATCTTAATCTTCATCTGCTGAGACATTACAAGAGGCATCACATTCCTGCCACCGTGCCTATGTCATGGGAGAAAGAGGTCATTCCACCTGCGCTGCACGGTGATGATGAAGAGTCGATCTACGACTTGTTCTATACTGAAATTCATGAAGAGTATCCTAATACTTCATCAGATTCTAATAATTAAGTATTTAATAATTATCTGGTATTATAAGTTGTATTTGGATTATGGTGATTCTTTGAATTAAAGTTTAATTATGTATGTTTTTTGTTATATTTTTTGTTACTCCATCCTCTGGAATTCATAGACAATATCACCAGAAAAATTCTCGTGTCCTCCGGGAGTACGATCCTCCTTACACTCAAAGGCAATCCATCAAATAAAATATTATAATGACTAACTTTGTACTTATAATAATAATAATAAAGAATGGAAAACATGTATATATATATATATATATATATATATATATATATATATATATATATATATATATATATATATATATATATATATATATATATATATATATATATATATATATATATATATATGAGTTTGGGTTGTATTCAAACGGTAAAATAAGATAATAAGAATTGGAACCGGTATAATAATAATAATAAGATAAGAACTGGAAACTTAACAAGGTAAGAATTGGAAAGTGGAAACGGTACAAGTTAAATATGAATCGGTTCACTGTACCGTGTTAACCATATAATCTAAAGGTTATCCAAAAAACAGTTTTCCATAAGTAAAATCACAACGGTTTGACAAAACCCATTTTAAACATAATTATCAAACAATTACATCATATTATCAATTTCATTACTTGTGATTTTCCAGTGTATGTGATTTGACTAATGCATGCCCTATAATTTTTACCTTTTCTGATTCAAAGTTGCAGTATTGATTGTTTGAATCAGAATATTTGAAGCATTCTTGCAAGCATGTGTATAGGGGAAATCGTCGATGGTTATGCCCTGATCATCATTATCGTAAGCTTCACAAGGAGTTTAATGGGTGTCCTGACCAGCGTGGGAGTCCTCAGATTTTGAATGGTCATGAAGTGTATGAGAAAGTGAAAGATATTGAGATAACGTAAGAGAAGAAGGGACCTAAGTTGTATACTCGTGGTTATAAAAGAAATCTATATTTTTTACCAAACTTCCGTACTGGTGTGACCTCCCGGTAGACATTGCCAAGATTTTATGCACATTGAAAAGAACGTTTGTGATAATATAATTAATACTCTGCTAAATGTTCCGGGTAGGACAAAAGACAACCAGGCAGCTAGGGATGATACGGTTGAGATGGATATTAGGCACGAGTTGGCAACTAAAATAAAAGGGAATCGGACATTTTTGCCGCCTGAAACTCATAATCTTTCAAAAAGGGAGAAAAAAGAGTTTTGCAAATGCTTGCATGGTATTAAGGTGCCAGAGGGCTATTCGTCTAATATTAGAAGCCTTGTTTTGTTACAGGACCTAAAACTTACTGGTTTAAAGTCACATGACTGTCATACATTGATGAAACAACTAGTTGGTCGGTCCGCTATGAGCTTAGATTTCGGTTACTTTTCGTTAGGAGCACCTAAACCAAAATAATACTTATAACTTCACAAACAAATCTACTATTAGTAAAGAGGCAAGTAAAGGTCGGATCCCAAAGGACCGGTATTGATGTAGGATTTTCGATTGCAAGTAGTGGTGTCTAGGGGTGTCACAATTTGGGTTGAGATAAGAAGATCACTAAACTAAATAATAATAAAAGTAAACAAGCAAGATGACTAAAATGAGATGTAAATAATTGATTAAAAGCACTAGGGTGTCATGGGTTCATAGGGATTCATGGGAATTGATCATACAAACATATTCTCAAATTATAAGCAAGCAATTATTGTTGTGGTAGGATCGAGTTGGTTTATGTCTTACAATCCTAGGAAGGTTTGGGTCCGGGAGCCGAATCGATTAGATTGTACAACACCTACAAGTCGACTTAATCCTCTCCAGTCAACTATATGCATGGTCTAATGAGACTCGAGTTGGTTTATGTCTTACAAGTCTCATTGAAAAGGTAACTGATGGGTAAAAAATGCAAGGATTCATAGGCTCGCATTTCATCAAACATAACATGTGCATAAGTTGAGATCACAACAAACAAGCAAATAAATTATGTGAACATATTAGATTAAGCATGAATCATCCCTCATGTTGGTTTCCCCTAATTCCCCCATTAACCCTAGTTAAGGAAACTACTCACTCATTATCAAGTTTAACATGTTAACAAGGTTGTCAATCATATCAACAAAGCAAAACATGATGAATAAGTAAAGATGATTAACAATAATTAAAAAGGGATTAAGAGAAATATAGCTAATGATGATTCCAAAATAATAAGCAAAGAATAATAGAAGTACTTGATGAATGATTGGAAGGTTGTCAATTCTCCAAATAAACCCAAATAATCTTCAATTACCCAAAATTAAGGATGAACAATACAGAAATTAAGGAAATGAGATTTGTATTAATACTTGATTAAAATTTGATTACAAAATTAAAGAGAGATTAGAATAATATAAACTACACTAAAGATTGATAAGAAGAACATGCTAATCTAATTAGTATAATGGGTTATTTATAATGGGGATTAGGTGCACAAATTAGAGTTACTAACGGCTTAAATGACGATTAAGTCCTTAAGAAAAGTTGAGGAAATGCTCCTCTCGAAGAAAGATGCGAGTCTCCTTTTTGCTAGTCTTTCAAAAATATGCGCATCCCGAGTAGAACAAGAAGAAGTCGGGCTGCACTGGGGAACAATCCGAGCGTCCAAAAGGTCGGGACGAGCGGATTATGTAGGTGGTGGACGAGCGGCTTGGTAGGTGAGACGAGCGGATTTTGGAGCTCTTGGACGAGCGGCCAGGCAGGTGGGACGCTCGGATTGTGGCTGTTGGACGAGCCGCCCGATGCTGGGACGAGGGGATTCCAGTCCAGTGAGCTTTTTCTTCTTTCCTTCTTTCCTTCTTCCAACAATCCTCCAGGATCTTGTCGGAGATGCAAGGATCTTCTTCATCATTGCCCATCT
Organism: Silene latifolia; assembly: GCF_048544455.1. Taxonomy (NCBI): domain Eukaryota; kingdom Viridiplantae; phylum Streptophyta; class Magnoliopsida; order Caryophyllales; family Caryophyllaceae; genus Silene; species Silene latifolia. The sequence goes on along the minus strand of NC_133538.1, from coordinate 196,846,905 downwards.
AGTACATTATTTACAAAGTTCTTCTAGTCTTGTCTTCACTTTGATGCTTGGTCATTAGATTCGATCAATTTAACTCTACTTTGCCACGAAAATGCAAGGTTTGCACTCCTGTCCTACCAAGGAAAAAAACCACAAAGAATATGCAAAACAAAGGACTAAATATAGTAAATGACCCAAATATGCACTAAAAAGCATAGGAAAGAGGCTAATTCGGGGACTAAATATGCTCAAATATTGGTTACATCAAATATCCCCAAACCGAACCTTTGCTCGTCCCAAGTAACGAGGTGACAAAACTAGGACCCTTATTTCAACTAGCCTACTAATATAGCCGATATGAGACAATTAGCGGGTCTCACTCTGCCCCTTCAACTCACAACAAGACAACCATGAGGTAGGATGCCTTCTTGCAAGGCAATGTGGGTCTTGCCAAAATGGCGACACATCCAATCATTAAAGCACACAAAATCAAGTAATGGATGCATCTACAAAAGGAATAGCCACTTTCCTCATCTAAGTGGCGGAAATTATCTAAAGGGGAAGCAATTCAAGGGTGCAAACTCCTTCATAGATATGGTTTCTTCAAACTACTAAGCCTAAAAGGATACCAATAAATCACCTCCAAGTTGTGTCAAGCTAGGGTACCTTTGTCCTCAATCGTTAAATTCTTTTGTCAAGAATAGACTCCCTATGGTGTTTGAAACACTGGAGGATCGCGGAATTCCCCCTCTTACCTAGACAAGAAGAAGGGTCGTCCCCTCTCTACCATGCACAAAAATGGATACGATGGATAAAGGGATCAATAGGATTTGAGTTTCATTTGGGAGTTTGCTTTTGTTGTTGTTGTTTTTCCACCTAATTTCTTGTGGCATATGACATTTGAGAACATTTTATTTTTGCCATTTCTTTTGATGTTTGGCATTTCAATACTTGACAACTTTCAACTTTTGCATTTTCTTTTGAACATTTTCAAAGTCGCCCCAATTAGTAACGCGGGTGCCTTATATTTGAAGCATAGGAGTTTTCATTTTTGTTACTCCTCTTTTCATTTGATGCAATTTGTGCAAACTTTTTTACTTTTCATTTCATTTCTTAAACTCAAATTTTTGAACATTTTTTGTGCCCATTCCCTTTGATGACAAAATGTGGTAGAACATGGATGATGGTTGCATGGTTTCAAGGGTCACCTTGGAATAAATGGTAGCCAAGGAGTTATCACACCACAAGGTACTCTTAACTAGGCCTTAATCCATGGGTCAAAGGATACTAATATGACAAATCCTAGGGTGTTTTACAAGTATTCTAACAAGCAAAGTCTGAAGAAGAAAAAGTATCTACTAGGGCCTATGTACACTTGTCAAGCTTCCCAAATAGACGGTTTCGTAAAATTTTCTAACATGCAAACTACATGCCATGATGCAACTAACATTTATACAACCTAATGCATATGCTTCTACCAACTAATATGCCATATAATCTAAATGCAATCCTAAATTCACATTGTTTTTACCGCATCAATCAAAATAAAGCCACATAGTCATTAACATAAAGAGGAAAAAGGAGATTGGAAAGATCATACCATGCGGTCTTCAATATCCTCATGTCTCGGATGTGGCATAGTCGATCAATGTGAAAAAGGATGAACAAACACAATATATACAAAACAATATATATACAAGACTACACTACAAAGGAAATGAACATGTTTTTGGATTTTCAATTTTTCAATTTTTTTGGATTTTTCGAATTTTTTGGTTTTTTTGGATTTTGTATAAAAGTCAAGTTAGAATTTCTCATCCCCACACTAGTATGGGTATTGTCCTCAATGGCCAATGCGATAGGAAATTATGCAATGAAAATGCATGATTTTTAAACTAAATGCAAACTACACTAAACTACATGATTCATGCGTTTTTGTTATGGCGGAGAGCATAATTTAGATTAGCTCTCAATGCATATGCTTGGACTTCCCCAAACCAAAATAGACATTATTTCTAATGTCAAGAATTTCGGGGGAGTTTATGCACATGGAATACAATGCATGAAACTAAAAATTGTCATTTTGGATTTTTCAAGTCGGGAACAATAAAAATGAACACCTTAATGATGCCAAGTGTTAGTCCTCCAATGTTGCTAGGACTCCTCAAACACAAAAAAAATATGGTACGACAAATTATCAAAACATCAAATTCACTTCATGAAAATTAAAGAGAGGGGATAAATAAAACTTCACTTAAGCCTTGATGGGTGCCTCTTGCCCGCTCCATCTAGCTATGAAGTGATCTTTAAAGATCGCCATCATCCCCCTCTAAGTCACTGTCCCAAGCTTCTTTGGATGCATCATTAATAAGTCCATGAACTCATATCCCTCACTATTGAGCTCCACCATATCTCCACCACAAGAATTATCACTCCCTTCGCCTTCTTGCCCATTTGCTCCTTCGTTGGCCCTTGCCGAGTTTGGGAAGAGAATTCCCATTTGAGCCCAAGAGGGAAACATTCCCTTTTCGCTAATATTACCGTGTTGAACCAGGCGGTGGAATTGTGGGTATAAAGCATAGTAGCTATCCACGACGGCTTCATATTGACGGAGATGCATGTCTTGGAGAATCCCCGTCAGAAAATCGTCTCGAGGGAGGATGAAGGGGTTAGGGTGATTGTAAGGTTGATATTGAAAAGGGTAGGGAGGTATCTTGATCTTTTCATTTTGTTGTTGTGGCTCGTTTTGTTGTTGTTGTTGGTTTGGAGGTGGTGCTTGGTTTGCTTGGTTCGGGTTCGTGGGGATGAGGTATGACGAGATTGGGGATAGAGGGTCCCTCCTTAGTGAAATTCTCGGTAAACTGTTCATTGGGAAGTAGATAGGGTTGCTCCCTTTTGTTATCCATTTTATTTTCTTTTCAAAACCCTCGTGGGTTATCCAATGATGTTGCACAAGAATTAGCTCCTCATTGATCCTTGTATTTCCCGGGAGGGGAGTGTACTCATTGAACCTTGGATTGAAGGGTTTCGCGAGTCTTGTAATGAGTCCTCCATTGACGATATGCTTCATCCCATCGTCGTCCCCATTTCGAAACTTAGCCCATTTCTCAAGGAGTACAAGGGGTGCATTGAAATGATATCCACTTCTTCCTTGGATCTCAAGATATGATTCCATGAATACGAGATTGAGCTCATTCACAATTGCCGGGTCTCGGCGTGCAAGAATAGTTCCGGATAAGAACCGAAAAGTGAGCCTTAGAATAGAGTTTTGGATGTGAAATGCCAAGCATCCCTTGATATACAAAAAGTCTCGACCGGTTATGGTTCTCCACAATGGTGCTACACTATACTTCTTTGGTCTTGATGTTCGGGTAGGCGAAACATCCAAACCGAGCACATTTGCAAACTCAACAAGAGTCATCATCCTTGTTAAATTTTCCAATCTAAACTCTATGCAAATCGTTTGTTTAAAGTTGTGATCTTTAAGAAACTTAAGAACTCAAGAACAAGAGGTCGGTAAGTTTGCTCATGTAAGTGAAACAAGTAGAAAGACCGAATAATTCAAAAAGAGCTTCCGTTTGATGGTATATTCCAAGATTTCTTAATGTTTTATGCCATAAAAATTTGATAGGAAGAATATTCTTACTAAGTAGTCGGTGAAAGACAAGCCTTTGAACATCGTTCACAAACACAATGTTGGAAAAATCGTCAAGCTTGGTGAGATCCACAATCTCTTCATGTTCCCTCCTTAGAGTGTTGATGTGAGAAGTAGATGAACTTCCTCTCACTCTTGGTCTTCTTCTTTCCCTAAATAAAGATCCCCTTGGTCCCATTCTTGGATTGTAGATTTGGAATTTAACTTGTTGAAATATGGGGATGCTCTTTGTGATTTAAATCTCCTTGTCAATCTTTTAGAAACCCTAGAATTTGGGGGGTTTTGTTTTTGTGGGGTGAATGAGTGCTTGAGATATGCTTTGGAATCATAAGAGAGGGGTTTTATATTATAAGTGGAAGGAAGGATGAGGTGTCACGAATTGTGTGGTGGGGTAGAATTTAAGTTGCGAAAATCTGGAATAAAAGACGCAGGGAGACGAGCGGATTCGACATCAGGACGCTTGGATTTCTGGGCCTTGGGACGAGCGGATTATACTGAGGACGCTCGGATTCTCTTCCAGCGAGGAATGCCAGAAATTGTGGCTAAAGAGACGAGCGGATTTCTGATGTGACGGGCGTCCAGATCAAAACGAGCGGATTAGCTCTAGAGACGCTCGAATTTTGGATCAGAACAAAACCGCTACTTGTCAGCTCTCGTAGGACGAGCGGATTCCCAGTCGGACACTCGGATTCCTTGCTTAGACGGGCGTCCTCATCATGGGACGCTCATATTTCTCCTGCTTTTCCTTCTCTTCTATAGAAATGTTTCCCCACACTTGAAAACTAGTTCCTTCATTCATCAAAATGATTAGTGACCCTCCCTCACTTACTCTCATGGCAAGAATCATGTTTATGATAAAAATACAATAAAGTTAAAAGTACAAGTAAAAAGGGTAAGTATATTTATAAGTGGTGTTTTAGGGAGGACTCCGAAAAACTCTCCTTTTGATGATCTCTTCACGGATGAGGAGGCCCGAGGTAGATGACCTTGACCTCTCCAATGAATGCTCCTTCATAATATGGCTTCAATCATTGGCCATTGACTTTGAATTTTCTTCCATCTTCTGATTTGATCTCAAACTCTCCATACTTCCCTACCTCGGTTATCACATAAGGACCCATCCATCAAGAGTTCAACTTCCCGGGAAAGAGTCGATATCGGGAACTGAATAGAAGGACTTTATCTCCTTTTTGCAAGGCTTTTTGCTTGATTCTCTTGTCATGAAGCAACCTTGTCCTTTCCTTATAAATCTTGGCATTCTCATAAGATTGTAGTCAGAATTATTCCAACTCTTGAATTTGTATCATCCTCTTTTGGCCGCTTAATTTGAGATCAAGGTTGAGAGCTTTAATTGCCCAAAAAGCTTTGTACTCTAACTCAATTGGCAAATGGCATGCCTTCCCATAGACAAGTTTGTAAGGGGAAACTCCTATGGGAGTCTTATAGGCCGTCCTATAAGCCCAAAGAGCATCGTCAAGCTTCTTGCTCCATCCTTACGAGTCTTATCGACAACTTTCTCAAGAATTTGCTTGATCTCCCTATTTGAAACTTTAACTTGACCGCTTGTTTGAGGATGGTATCCTAAACCGGTTCTATGTTGAACACCATATTTGGTCAAAAGGGATGGAGCTTCTTTTCTTGAAAATGCGTTCCTCTATCACTTATGATTGCTCTAGGGACTCCAAATCTTGGGAAGATTATTTTCTTAAAGAGCTTAGTGACCGTTTTTGCATCATTGATTGGGGTGGCAAATGCCCCCACCCATTTTGAGACATAGTCTACGGCCACAAGAATATATTTGTTCCCTTTGGATGTTACGAACGACCCTTGGTAATCGATCCCCCAAACGTTGAAGATCTCCACCTCTAGTATGCCCCTTTATGGCATTTCATTCCTCCAAGAGATATTCCCCGTCCTTTAACAAGCATCACAATGAAGGATGAACTCCCTTGCAACTTGGAACATCGTAAGCCAAAAGAAGCCCGATTGAAGAATTTTTGCAATGGTTCTCATTGCTCCATGGTTTCCACCGTAAGGGGATGAGTGACATCCTTCCAAAACTCCTTGAATTTCCCATTGAGGGATGCACCTTCGGTAGAGCCCATCACTACACTCCTTGTAAATATTTGGGTCATCCTAAAAGTACCTCTTTACTTCGAATAAGAACCGCTTCCTTTGGTTGTAGTTTAAGTTTGGAGGGAGTACTCTTCCAACAATATAGTTGGCATAATCGGCAAACCATGGGGTGATATGTCTCTCAAGTTGTGTTTGAATAGCCATTAAGATATCATCGGGGAAAGAGTCATTGTTCGGTGTTTCTCCTTTTTCATCATGAAACCGGATTCTTGACAAGTGATCAGCCACTACATTCTCGGCCCCTTTCTTATCTCTTATTTCCAAGTCGAATTCTTGAAGAAGCAACATCCATCTCAACAACCTTGGTTTTGCCTCTTTCTTTATCAAGAGATGTCGAAGAGCACGGTGATCCGAAAACACAATCACTTTGGATCCAAGTAAATAGGAACGGAATTTGTCCAAAGCAAAGACAATGGCAAGGAGCTCTTTCGTGATGGTATCATAGTTCACTTGGGAAGAATCAAGAGTCTTGCTTATATAGTAGATAGCGTGTAAAGCCCTTCCTACCCGTTGGCCTAGAACCGCTCCAACGGCGTAGTTACTAGCATCACACATAATTTCGAACGGTAGTTCCCAATTGGGTGGTTGAATGATCGGTGCCGAGATTATTGCTTCCTTGATTCTATTAAAGGCTTCAACACACTCATTAGTGAAATGGAATTGGGCATCTATAAGTAAGAGTTGAGTGAGGGGTTTTGCGATTTTTGAGAAATCTTTTATAAAACGGTGATAGAAACCCGCGTGACCGAAAAAACTTCTCACCCCTCTAACATTCACGGGAGGTGGGAGTTTCTCTATCACTTCAACCTTAGACTTATCGACCTCGATGCCCTTTTTCGAGATTAAATGACCCAAAACAATTCCTTCATTGACCATGAAATGACACTTTTCCCAATTCAAAATGAGACTAACATCTTCACATTTTTGCAATACAAGAGAAAGATTATGCAAGCATGAGTCAAAGTCTTTTCCATAAACGCTAAAATCATCCATAAAAACTTTCATTATGGTCTCTAGGTAGTCGGAAAAGACACTCATCATGCATCTTTGGAAAGTAGCGGGGGCATTACACAAGCCAAAAGGCATTCTCCTATATGCAAAAGTACAATAAGAGCATGTGAAGGTGGTCTTGTGTTGGTCATCCGGGTGTATAGGATTTGAAAGAATCTCGAATACCCGTCAAGGTAGCAAAAGAACTTGTTGGAGGCTAGCCTATCAAGCAATTGGTCAATGTATGGTAGGGGTAAATGATCTTTTCTTGTCGCGGAATTCAATTTTCGATAGTCAATATACATACGCCAACCGGTGATCTTCCTTGTGGGTATTAGCTCATTCTTTTCATTTGTCACTACCATGGTACCTCCTTTCTTAGGTACCACTTGAATGGAGCTAACCCACAAAGATTCCGATATGGGATATCTGATTCCCGCATCAAGTAATTTCATAACCTCTCCTTTAACAACTTCTTGCATATGGGGGTTTAATCTCCTTTGAGATTGGATGATAGGTCTATGGTATTCCTCTAGATGAATCTTATGCATACAAAAGTTGGGAATTATCCCCTTAAGGTCATCTAGACTATAACCTATAGCCTTTTCATGTTGTTTCAACACATCAAACAATTTTCCCAATTGGTTTCCATCAAGTTTGTCATTAACAATCACGGGTTTGGTCTTAGATTCATCAAGATAAGCATATTTCAAATTTGGGGGAAGGGGTTTTAAAGTTAGAACTTGTACCTCACTTTCCTCCATTGAAGGTTCATTGAGAATTTGCTCCATTTCCATTAAACACTCCATTCTCATGCATACTAAACTTGTTCTTCAAGCTCACTAATCTCATCATACTCAAATTACATGACAAATTCTTCTTGCTCTTCGATTTGTATGATGTCTTCTATGATTGCTTGCTCCTGTTCCATGGGTTGATATGCTTCTACAAGGATGTTATGTACTAATTTGGATTGCTCATGAGTAAGTTCTTTGTTAGCCAGAGCGGCCTCAAAAAGATCTACCTCCAACTCCCAATGCATATTTTTGGCCTCACTTGCTTCCAAGGCTTCCAATGCTTGCATGGGGTCTTTGAAGAAAGTTATAATCAAGTGGTCCTCACCAAAATAATCTATAATATCCATCTTGCAAAATATCGAATAACTCGAAAATAAGTAGAACAAACCTTGAGGAGTTTTACTTCCCCAAGGCAAAGAAAGACACAACTAATAACAATCAAAGAAAATCAAATCAAGTTAACATCTTTGTCCCCGCACAATTCGCCATTTTTGGTCGGTCCGCTTTGATCTTAGATTTCGGTTACTTGTCGTTAGGAGCACCTAGACCAAAACAATATTTATAACTTCACAAACAACTCTACTATTAGTAAAGAGGCAAGTAAAGGTCGGATCCCAAGGGACGGGTATTGATGTAGGATTTTCGATTGCAAGTAGTGGTGTCGAGGGGTGTCACAATTTTGGTTGAGATAAGAAGATCACTAAACTAAATAACAATAAAAGTAAACAACAAAGATGACTAAAATGAGATGTAAACACTTGATTGAAAGCACTAGGGTGTCATGGGTTCATAGGGGATTCATGGGAATTGATCATACAAACATATTCTCAAATTATAAGCTAGCATTTATTGTTGTGATAGGATCGAGTTGGTTAATATCTTACAATCCTAGGAAGGTTTGGGTCCCGGAGCCGAATCGATTAGATTGTACAACACCTACAAGTCGACTTAATCCTTCCTACTCAACTATATGCATGGTCTAATGAGACTCGAGTTGGTTTATGTCTTACAAGTCTCATTGAAAAGGTAAGTGATGGGTAAAAAATGCAAGGATTCATAGGCTCGCATTTCATCAAACATAACATGTGCATAAGTTGAGATCACAACAAGCAAGCAAATAAATTATGTGAACATATTAGATTAAGCAAGAATCATCCCCATGTTGGTTTCCCCTAATTCCCCATTAACCCTAGTTAACGAAACTAATCAATCATTATCAAGTTTAACATGTTAACAAGGTTGTCAATCATATCAACAAAGCAAAACATGATGAATAAGTAAAGATGATTAACAATAATTAAAAAGGGATTAAGAGAATTATACCTAATGATGATTCCAAAATAATAAGCAAAGAATATTAGAAGTACTTGATGAATGATTGGCAGGTTGTCAATCCTCCAAATAAACCCAAATAATCTTCAATTACCCAAAATTAAGGATGAACAATAGAGAAATTAAGAAAATGAGATTTGTATAAATACCTGATTAAAAGTTGATTACAAGATTAAAGAAAGAGTAGAATAATATAAACTACATTAAAGATTGATAAGAAGAACATGCTAAACTAATTAGTATAATGGGGTATTTATAATGGGGATTAGGTGCACAAATTAGGGTTACTAAGTGCTTAAATGACGATTAAGTCCTTAAGAAAAGTTGAGGAAATGCTCCTCTCGAAGAAAGATGCGAGTCTCCTTTTTGCTAGTATTTCGAAAATATGTGCATCCCGAGTAGAACAAGAAGAAGTCGGGCTGGACTGGAGAACAATCCGAGCGTCCAAAAGGTCGGGACGAGCGGATTGTGCAGGTGGTGGACGAGCGGCTTGGTAGGTGGGACGAGCGGATTGTGGAGCTCTTGGACGAGCGGCCAGGCAGGTGGGACGCTCGGATTGTGGCTCTTGGACGAGCGGCCCGATGCTGGGACGAGCGGATTCCAGTCCAGTGAGCTTTTTCTTCTTTCCTTCTTTCCTTCTTCCAACAATCCTTCGGGATCTTGTCAGAGATGCAAGGATCTTCTTCATCATTTCCCATCTACTACATTATTTACAAAGGTCTTATAGTCTTGTCTTCACTTTGATGCTTGGTCATTAGATTCGATCAATTTAGCTCTATTTTGCCACGAAAATACAAGGTTTGCACTCCTCTCCTACCAAGGAAACAAAACCTCAAAGAATATGCAAAAAAAAGGGACTAAAGATAGTAAATGACCCAAATATGCACTAAAAAGCATAGGAACGAGTCTAATTCGGGGACTAAATATGCTCATATATTGGTTACGTCACTAGTAGCTATGGCCGTTTGTTCTATTGTACCTCCAAAGGTTCGACATGCTATAATTAGATTTTACTATTTCTTCAAATAAATCAACAGTAAAGACAATGATCCCGATGAAGCGGAATCTCTGCAGGACATCCTCGTCACCAGTCTTTGTTAGTTTGAAATTTATTTTCCTCCCTCATTTTTCACTATCATGGTTCATTTGACTGTCCACCTAATCCGAGAGGTTTTGTATATCGGGCTAGTGTATTTAAGATATCAGTACCCATTCGAACTATTGATGAAAGTTTACAAGGATTACACATCTAATAGGTATCGTCTAGAGGGGTGTATTGTAACACCCGCACTTTTCGCAAAATAGTTTTAAAATAATTTAAGCGCTCTATTTAAGATAATTATATTTTAAAACTTATTTTTATAAAAGTATAGCTTTAGATGTATAATAATAATAATAATAATAATAATAATAATAATAATAATAATAATAATAATAATAATAATAATAATAATAATAATAATAATAATAATAATAATAATAATAATAATAATAATAATAATAATAATAATAATAATAATAATAATAATAATAATAATAATAATAATAATAATAATAATAATAATAATAATAATAATAATAATAATAATAATAATAATAATAATAATAATAATAATAATAATAATAATAATAATAATAATAATAATAATAATAATAATAAGAATAAGAATAAGAATAACCATCTTAGGTATGTAGTGGGTTTTGAGATGTGTTTTTAGAGAAATCAACTCAATTTGAGCTTTTGGGCCTAGTATGACAGTTGGACTTTTCCCCTACTCCTTTCTCTTCACAAAACATATAAAATAAACCCTAATATCTTCATCCTCCTCAAAATTTCAGCAACTTTTCCCCAACAACAACCACCATTGTTACACATCTTCTTACCAAACTTCAAATCACCATAAATTGCTCATTTTTCCACCAAATCAAGTCATTTTTGCGCCAAATTCGTCCCTATTCCATCCTCCATCTTTCTAAGTAAGAAATGTGTCAACTTTATTCTTATTTCGTGGTTGCCGTCTTACATTGGGCTCAAAATTGGCCACTAATTTCGTGTGTTTTGTGTTTAGGGGAAAGATTGGATAACCCGGAAGAGGATAGCTTCGTTGTGGACGATTCTATTGAAGATTGAAGAGTTAAATAAGTAACGGTGATAGGTTACTCGACATTATGTAAATATGGGAGTTTATATGTTATGGTTTGTTCACATGTATGTTAAAGTTTTATTCTTTACATGTTTTTACTTGTTTGTTGTTGAATGAGTTTTTGTGTGGAATCCTCTCTTGGTGGTTTGAGGAAGTTTCTAGTCATTTTTTTTTACATGGATGAGTTAGTGAAGAAACCATCTTATTGATGCTTAATAATTGTGTTTAATTATGTCATGAAGTTGTTAGTTTGGAATTGTTTGAATTTGAATCAAATCTTGTGTTTTAATCCCTCTTTTATGCTTTGATTTCACCCTTAATACTTGTATGAAGTTACTTGGGTAATACATGATGGAATTGGGATTTGTTATGATAAGATAAAATTGATTTAGGGATGAATATGAAGATTTTTGTGTAGTGAAAAACAGTAAATTGCACAGGTTCCGCACCTCAGCGCAGGCTGCGTTACAGCCTGGACCAGTTTTCGTAAAACGGTCATAACTCCTTCGTTACTTGTATGTTTGAGGATTGTGACCTACTTAGAACCGTAAGAGGATAAGCTATCACCTCCTATTGATTTCACCTCTTTTGCATGTCTAGAACTTGAGTTATGATCGTTTGAAGTTGACCTTGTTGTAATCGAGTTCTAAACTTGTTGTTTTGAATTGGGGTTTTGGGTTTTTGTTGGTTATGCTTAATAACCTTGGTTCTAATGTTTGTGTATGGTGTTTTGGCACTTGTTTATCATTGGATCACCTTGCCTTTGTCTCGTTCACATGTTGAATGTTGGTGTTGGTTTGTTTACGTTTTTCCTCGTGTTTCACATTACTTAACTCATTTGCTATCGTTTGTTTATACTATGCTTAAGTAACATGTATATATGAAACAAAATTTTATTCACGCTATAAAATAATGAAATGGTATTGTATACTTTACATTTGGGTTCTTACTTGTTCATTGTCGATTCTTTACCAAGTTAAAGTATGAAATGCTTATTTTACCCATTTGATTGTGTTGACTCGTATTCCCGTGGACTTTGTGCAAAGAATTTCACTAGACACTCCTCGTTACCTTCTTCAAACCTTTGGTTATGGTATGTGTGCCATGTTACCAATTTAGGATCCTTTCTTGGACCTTTGGTTACGGTATGTATGCCATGTTTCCGAGTTAGGCGTCACTCGACCTTTGGTAACGGTATATGTGCCATGTTTTAAGTTGACTTATTATGCCGCCCTCCTTTCGGACCTTTGGTTACAGTATCTGTGCCTTGTTTCCGGATTGAGGATTACTCTTCCGCCTTCTTCGGACCTTTGGTTACAGACTGTGTGCCATGTTTCCAATTAGGGTTACTCGACCTTTGGTTATGGTCTGTGTGCCATGTTTCAAGTCTTGGATGCGAGACGTTTTTTGCATGTCAAATCGGGAGACGTTTATCCTGAGAGTTTGGCCAGATTTAGACTAGGACCGTATATATTATCATCGTCCTTCTAAGAGGAGTGAGTCGGGTGTTATCGTGTCTTGTTAGTGAATGTTTTGCATATGTCACACACTTATTGAATCTAAGAGTAGTAAAGGTCTTTTATAATTTGGATAGTTGCACATGTCATATGTCATTGGAATTCGTGCTCGTGATTAATTAACCGTGTCTATGTTCTTTCCTTTACTTCCAATTTATTTGAATATACCTATGATATGCTTATTTAATATTCTATCTTGCTTTCTCTTGTTATGATAACATGAATGATACCATGTTTATTATAATTCAAGTTATGTGAATCTTCTGTATCGTGTTTGCTAATTTGAGTTCTTTGTCATGATCACGTTGATATAATATGGCTGAGAGAACCTTGCGTTACTCCTCACTGACTGTGGCATTCATGTTTCATGAATGAAAGGTATTAGTTGGTGCATTTATGAGGTGAAGACATGTGTGAGCTAGCGAGTACCTTGACCGTTGGATTTTTGCCTATCGTTATGGTTAGACTCACCATTTAGACTTGTTATTCGTGGGATATGTTTTGCCCCTTATTTTGCTAGACTTGGTTTGTAATAACCTAAGTTTGCTTATCGTTTCACTCGTTACGTTATGTTAAGTGAACCCACGTGTTAAACTTTAAAAAAATTTAAAAATCCATGATTTTCGCTGCAATTTACTAATTATATTTTCCATGCTATCGTGGGGTGTCACTGTTGGTATCAGAGCCTACGTTTCTCCTGACTCACACACGTGTACCCCAAACTTAAACTTAAACTCGACCTTGAATAATGAATGAGAGATGGGTAGAACTAAGGACCTATGTTGGTAGTCTCTTTGTATGTGCTATTTGTTAGGTGCTAACTTGTTTGATTTCTTTTGTGCCTTGCGAAGATGGTGCGACCAACCAATGTGGAGACTACTATCATGCAAGCCCTTGCTCAAATTCTCCAAAATCATCAAGATGTCAATGCCTATGTGAATGTCAATCCCGTTCAACAAGAAGGAAACCGACAAGGAACCTTTGCTTGGATTGCAAGATAACTCACAAGAAACAAAGCTAGAACCTATGGTGGTGAAGTGGATCCTATTAAGCTATCAGAATGGTTTCGTTACATGGAGAAGAATTTCTCTCTTTATGATGTCCACGAGCAAGACAAGGTGAAGCTTGCCCCTCATTTCCTTGTGAAGGAGGCCGATAGGTGGTGGACTATGACTAGACCTACCGTTTCTCAAGACCCTACCTTTGATTGGAGCCGCTTCAAGACTTATGGAGACTCGTTTCTATCCTAAAGAGCTAAAGCAATAAATATTGAAGGAGTTGATGGACTTCAAGCAAGGAAAGCTGTCTATTAAAGAGTACACCGACAAATTCAATGATCTTGCTCATTTTGCTTCAAAGTTCGTGAAAGATGAAGAGGATCGTTTCTACTTCTACGAGAACAAGTTGAATACCAAAATAGAGAGCATGGTGAGAAGAAACTTAACAACCTTTGTGCATGTCTATGATCATGCTATTTGGGCCGAAAACTCCTTGAAGGCCATCGAAGATGAATATAAACATCGTGCCGCTTCTTTTGATCCTCACACTGACTTCTATGACAAAAGACCATTTGTTCCCTCGTCGTCATCAAACCATGCTAACAAGAAGAGGTTTATACCAAGGGGGCAAGAGCCAAGGGGACAAGTGCAAGGTGGACAAGCTTCCACATCGACCAATAGGCTTGAGAAGGACCGCAAATATTTCTCTTGCAATCAAGCTTTGCACCTGGGGTTTGGATGGTATAATAGACCCTTGAGTTGTTTCCATTGGAAGAAGCCCGGACATCATTTTAATGATGGTCCCGAAAGGAAGAATGCTCCTACTCCTCCTCATGCTCCAAAAGCTAAGCCAAAAAGAACCATCTATGTCATGAGTCGAGTCGGAGCCGCCGCTCATCCCGATATCATTACGGGTGTGTTTTTCCATTACTGATCAACTTTGCCTTATCCTTCAGCTCTTGATTCTTATCCCCCTTCTAAACTCTCTTTCGTTATACTTTGGAAGCCAATCTTGTACCTTCCCGACTTGCCCTTGTTTCTTGCTTGCCCTCCTTGACTATAAGCTCTTTCGTTCATGCCCCTCCTACTCTTTTCGTTGTGTTTCCTTTTTGGGTTCGAGTCTAGTAGCCTATAAAAACTCTATGTCCTGTGGTCTTCTTGTTGACCTTATCGTGACTTTTTACCCCTAAAAAGTTCGTCATAGACCTTTTATTGGTTAAGTTAAAACTCTTTTACCGTGCCTTGTAAATATGATGTCTAAGTTGCTTTTCATTTTTGTCAATTTCTAACCAATTCGAGCTGCCATTTTGTTTTGTTGTTAAAAAATTACGTCACTTTTCCAAAACTTTACGTACCTCAAAGGTTTAAAGGGAAAGTTCACTTTTAATTTTAGCATGCTTTTGGAAAGATTTAAATGGATAATGACTTTTAATTGGGTTTTAAACGTTTTATTCGTTGTTAGGACTCGTTATTGGAGACGTCTAGTAACTTGTTCTACGCTTATCGGCGTATGATTTTGTCTTTGACCTTGTCCTTAATTCGGAATGATGGGTTCTTGATTGCGCAACAAGAATTTCTCGTTCCCTTAACGAGAACTCGTGTCTTTTAAATGCCCTTTTGAAACTTCTGGAAGAATTCTAATTTTTAAGATTCCAAGTCTTATAAATGTTTGGGTCGTCTATTTTGAAAACCGACTTTGACCTTGCAACTTTCCCTCGATACTCTCAAGTTTCGAGGACGAAACGTTTTGAAGGTGGGGTGATTGTAACACCTGCACTTTTGGCAAAATAGTTTTAAAATAATTTAAGCGCACTATTTAAAATAATTATATTTTAAAACTTATTTTTATAAAAATATAGCTTTAGATGTATAATAAAAATAATGACGATAAAAATAACCATCTTAGGTATGTAGTGGGTTTTGAGATGTGTTTTTAGAGAAAACGACTCAATTTGAGCTTTTGGGCCCAGTATTACTATTGGACTTTTCTCCTACGCCGTTCTCTTCACAAAACTTATGAAATAAACCCTAATATTTTCATCCTCCTCAAAATTTCAGCAACATTTCGCCAACAACAACCACCATTGTTACACATCTTCTTACCAAACTTCAAATCACCATAACTTGCTCATTTTTCCACCCAATCAAGTCATTTTCACGCTAAATTCATCCTTATTCCTTCCTTCATCTTTCTAAGTAATAAAGGTGACAACTTTCTTCTTATTTCTTGGTTGATGTCTTACACATAGGGCTCGAGATTCTTTACATGTTTTTACTTGTTTGTTGTTGAATGAGTTTTTTTGTGGAATCCTCTCTTGGTGGTTTGAGGAAGTTTCTAATCTTTTGTTTACATGGATGAATTGGTGAAGAAACCGTCTTATTCATGCTTAATATTTGTGTTTATTATGTCCTGAAGTTGTTAGTTTGGAATTGTTTGAATTTGAATCAAATCTTGTGTTTTAATCCCTCTTTTATGCTTTAATTTCACCCTTAATACTTGTATGAAGTTACTTAAGTAATACATGATGGAATTGGGAATTTTTATGATAAGATAAAATTGATTTAGGGATGAACATGAAGATTGTTGTGTCGAGCAAAACAGTGAATTGCGCAGGCTGAGTTACAGCCTGGACCAGTTTTCGTAAAATGGCGATAACTTCTTCGTTACTTGTTTGTTTGAGGCTTATGACCTACCGTTAGAACCGTAAGAGGATAAGCTATCATCTAAAATTTATTTCACCTCTTTTTCATATATGAAATTTATTTCACCTCTTTTTTATGCTTATTAACCTTGGTTCTAATACTTGTGTATGGTGTGTTGGCACTTGTTTATCATTGGATCACCTTGCCTTTATCTCATTCAAATGTTAAATGTTGGTGTTGGGTTATTTACCTTTTGCCTCGTGTTTCACATTACGTAACTCATTTGCTATCGTTTGTTTATACTATGCTTAAGTAACATGTATATATGAAATATAATTTTTATTCATGCTATAAAAGAATGAAATGGTATTGTATACTTTACATTTGGGTTCTTACTTTTTTATTGTCGATTCTTTACCAAGTTAAAGTATGAAACGCTTATTTTACGCAATTGATTCTGTTGACCCGTATTCCCATGGACTTTGTGCAAAGAATTTAACTAGACACTCCTCATTACCTTCTTCGGACCTTTGGGGTTATGGTCTGTGTGCCATGTTTCCGACTTAGGAACCTTTATTGGACCTTTGGTTACGGTATGTATGCCATATTTTCGAGTTAGGTGTCACTGGACCTTTGGTTATGGTATGTGTGCCATGTTTCGAGTTAAACTATTATTCCGCCCTCCTTTTGGACCTTTGGTTACGGTATATGTGCCATGTTTCCGGATTGAGGATTACTCTTCCGTCTTCTTCGGACCTTTGGTTAAGGACTGTGTGCCATATTTTCGATTAGGGTTACTCGACCTTTGGTTACGGTCTGTGTAGATACCCAGTATCTGCCGAGACTCCAACAAACACCCGATGATTATCGGACAATAACATGCTTTGGAATCGCGGCGTTTGATTGACAGTTCGTGTACAACTTTACGTCGGAAAACTTAAAACGATTTTGAAAATAAAACATTTCAAAACTTTTCAAAAATATCTGGAGTGTTTAATGCATGACGACGGGGTCGCAATGACACTAACTAGAGTCAAAACCGACACCGGACCAAAAACCGACTCAAAAACTCAAATCCCGACTCCAACAACGAGTCAAACCGAGTCAAACACAAAAAACAAACCATTCAAATGCTTCAATATTAAGATTTCCCGGATTCATGTATGTTCAAGTACCAAACATGTGCATATAAATCCTAGGATAGAACAAATCATGATTGCATTTGTGTGAAAGCGACAAGACACCTCGAAGACCCGCGACGTGGCTCGCGCCTCTTTGAGCAGCCCAGGTGGCCACGTCGCTCAAAACTCACACAACCACTCATTTTCTTATAAATACCCCTCAAATGCCCCCATTTGAGAACTTACGCGAGTGTCCGCCCCCTCTTTCTCCCTTAAATTCTCGACTCGACTTCCTAAGTCACAATCCGACGCGTATTTACGATCTACCGATTGTAAATACAAGCCTTACACATTGTTTGGTACCGTCGTGCATTAAATCACTTGACCGACCATCTCGACCACTTTAGCGTCATTAAACTTAATAAAACACTCTTTTTACTTACTAAAACGGTTTTAAACCGAGTCTTTTCCGACCAAACGAGTTGATACACTTACGTCGGTTTCTTGCCATAACCAAGCATGTAAGTATGAGGGTGTAAAAATCCTTCTTTTATCATGTCTTCACTTGTTTCATGACTATAACATGTTAAATCATGCATAACATGAACCAAAACATGGGAAGAATGAGCCAAAACCGGACTTTTTGGTTGAGGCAGAGGCTACTTACGTAGCATACAGGCTCGCGCCTAAAGCAGCCTGCCCAGTCTTAAGTCCAATCCGTGTTTGGTCTCTTCTTTTCCTCTATTTTTCATTTTCATATTTGTAATCGGTTTTTACCATTTCAAGTATTTTCAAACCCATTTTATTTTCTTTCACAAGTTTTAACCATAAAACATACCTTCACCTCTTACTCAGAAACTTTGGATAGTGGACGACCTTATCCAGGGCGTACGAGAGTCATTCTAGAGATAGGATGCTAAAGAGGGATGGTTCCTTATCTTTAGTACCTATGTCAAACACTGCTTTGTGCTTTGTTTGACCGAGGTATAAAGTGGATTCGAATGGGTTCCAAGCATCCCACAAATGCTTGGTGGCGACTCCGAACATCTCTAATCGTTTCGAGACCCTTACCGAGATGAAACTGACCGATTTAAAATGATCCGGTCGAAAGCATTTTTACGCCGCCGAACGTGGCTTTCAAAAGACCGTTGCCATTGTCCACAGATCGGCTGGGCATATGCAGGTGGGCCCACGTTCACAGATTGGCGACTCCACTGGGGAAAACTAGGACACTTGTGTCTTTGTGATCCCTAGATGGTGAGACTCGAACGAGGTCTTGGTTGGAATTCATTAATTGATATTACGGTCACGGTCGGGTTCCTTGTCCGGGCCCATAACCTACCCATTTTCGACCAATTGGCTCGTCTCGTCGGCATGAGTTTTCTCATCCCCGCGTTTCGAATCCTGATTGAGTCAAGCATACCATTGACGGTACACATTTCTGTTTCGTCAAAGAGCTTTCATCACATTCGAGCACAAGGCTAGGGCACCCTCCTTACACATTTTGTTTGGATTGGTATCCCTCTCGCAAATCGGGGTTTGATTGCTTGGTGTGTAACCCACCCTTTTAAGCCAAAACCCTTGTCAGCATTATGCATAATATTATGAACTTTGAGTGCTTATGTGCTACTTGATCATAAGTCCTTCCGTGTCATTTTCAAACTTTCAAAATCACCTTTTTACTCCGTTATAATGGCTGTTTCAAACCTCGATCTTTTGCCGACCGTTGCACGCCTTTCTAGGCCGTCGTAATGACGATTTTCAAACCCGGTTTTTATAACCCTTTCAACCCGCCTTTCTAGGCTGTCGTAATGACGATTTTCAAACCCGGTTTTTATAACCATTTCAACACGCCTTTCTAGGCTATCATAATGATGATTTTCAAACCCGGTTTTTATAACCCTTTCAACACGCCTTTCTAGGCCGTCATAATGACGATTTTCAAAACCGGTTTTAATAACCATTTCAACACGCCTTTCTAGGCTGTCGTAATGACGATTTTTAAACCCGGTTTTTATAACCCTTTCAACACGCCTTTCTAGGCCGTCATAATGACGATTTTCAAACTCGGTTTTTACAACCATTTCAAATCACCTTTTTACGTCGTTATAATCGCCGCGTCTAAACACGGATTTTAACCCGTTTCGCGCCGACAATGGTTCTTTCAAAACCCGAGAAAAGTACACTCCCTTTTCTCGAGACAGTTTCGAGATCCCGAGGACCTTACACCATCCTCGATACCTCTTCAAACGTTTCAAAACCCGATTTTCAAAACATACAATTTTGAATTTCAAAAACCGTCTTGGGAAAGAGTACATTGTTTTCCGAGCCGACTCAAACTCAAAACCGTCTTTTGCAAATAAACTTAAGACAACCATTTCAACTGACCGACTTGCGGAGATCTCAATCTTCGAAAGCCGTCCCTAAAGCGACAAATGAATCTTTTTAAAAATTTCTATTTTCAAAAACTTCAGTCCACCATTCCAATTCCGCCTCGTGTCTATCAAGTCGAAGCAAACGTACTTATGGGTCTTTACTTATGAGTCGTCTCACCATGAGACTCGTCCAATGGCGTCACGCCGCTACGTTGGACTCGTGTCAAAAGTTTGGTCAACACCTCACGTCATAAATCGAGTCAGCACCGAGGTACCACACACGGTCATCCTCGTCTTGTTAAGTTTGATCTTTGTCTCGTCCTTCGTGTTGTCTGCGTTCAGTCGTCGAACCTTGTCGGATTGAGTTGTAATGTGAGCCGTTTTTCTGCCTCAGAGCCATGGCCCCGTCTTCAACTTCGTCCAACAACAACAATGATAACAACAGAGATGTCATAACTGCTTAGTTAGCCAGCCAACTCACTGCTCTTAAGGTCACTCTGGATCGTGTCGAGACCCTTATCGACACCCTGGAAAACAAGGAAGCTGGAGAACACAACACTCCGCCTTTGACTGAAACTGAGAAAAGACTCTAGCTCTTGGAAGAACAACTCCTAGCACGGGGTAACAATATCCATCTTGAGAACAACCGAAGATTTGAACCTGTTAAGGATCAACTACCTGACAACTTTACCCTGACCAATGTGCCCAAATTTAAGGGAGTGGAGGACCCACTCAATCATATTCGAGCCTTCAAAGACTACATGGCCATAAAAGGGGTCAAACATGAACTTTTCACCCGGATCTTTCCATCATCCTTGGAACCGATCCCTCGCCAATGGTACTACTCCCTTGACCCGAAGAATCTCACTACCTGGGATGCGGTCGCAGTTGAATTTGCTAAGCAATATGCCGACAATGTCGAAATCCAAGCCAATACCAGTACTCTTGAGGTCCTAACCACGAATGGCAAGGAGGGATTCACCGAGTTCTTGACCCATTGGAGGAGGGTAAGCACTCAGTCGGTCAGCAAGCCGAGTGAGTAAACCTTGGTGGAAAAATTTGTCAACAATCTCCGCCCAGTATATGCAAACTTACTGAGGTACCAAAACATTAAGACCTTTCAGGTTCTGCAAATCCTTGGGACACGCATTGAAGACGACCTCTGAAAGGGTGTTCTAGATAAAACCACCGGTAGAGGCTACCAGGGATCCACATCAACCGGATCTCGCCCTTATGGTCAAACGAACAAGATTGATGAGGTCAACCTCCTTGAACCAACCGCAAGAAAACTGAGCGCCCCCAAAGAGTGTTCACCAATATAGGATCAACTTATGCAAGCGCCCTGAAGAGGCTCGTGGACCAAGGGAAACTACAACCAATCGGACCCACCCCGGATCCGTCTGATGCTAAGAAATCCCGCTTCTGGAATCCTAATGCCTATTGTCAATACCACCAAGGGAAAGGGCATGACACAGAAACCTGCTTCAAACTCAAACACCTCATCTAAGACATGATCGAGAAAGGAGAATTGCCTTTGACTCCACCAACTAAACCAAATAACAAAATAAACCCTTTGGGAATCCATGCCATCTTCAGTGATGAGCCGACCTTAGACGGCTCACACCTCATCCTGCCAGTCGATGACGAGGTGAATGCCGTGGAGAAGGATGCCTCGGACGGGGTATTTGTGTTCAGTGCCGCAACTATGCTTGCCATGTTCCAACAAGTTGAGGAAGCTATAGCCAGTCTCTCCGAAAGGATCACCCGACTTGACGATTCTTACTGGCGATTGATTTTCAATCCTCCAACACGTCGCCCAAGGGAAGGTCCCATAAACACCCAAAACTACCCTCACTCGGATGGATTGCTGCCGCGACCATTCTGGCATGCACCTCACAATAATCACCCTCACAATAATCACCCCCACAATAATCACCTCACAAAAACTACCCTCACAAAAATTACCCTCACAAAAGTTTCCCTCACAAAAACTGCCCACCGAGGAATACCCCTCCAAGGTGCCTTCGAGATCCCGAAATCAATGGCATCTAGAGAGATGATGCTGAGGATATCTATATAGTCCCAGGGAAAGAGAAGCGGGCAAAAGAAATCGGTCATCTTACCCGGTTCGGACGCCCCTATCAAAACCCGACGGTCGCACCAACAACGGACGACCAGGTTGTCCCGGACACGGACACTCAAACCAAGGCTCCCGAGAATTCGATTCTCAAAAAGCTGTAGAAAGCAAAAGCCGAAATCTCAATTTGGCAATTGATTGCTATATCCTTCGAGCATCGGCAAGCTCTACTACAAGCCTTGGGAAAACTGATTGTGCCTTCTACCTCCTCCCCAGAAGAAGTGGTGGCACGTATGACAAGGGATGTCCCTGATTTGAGCAACCCAATCATATCCTCTGACGAGGATATCCCTCCCTTCGGAGCCAACCACAACCTGGCCTTGTACATCACCGTACAATGCCTCAAAAAGAATGTGCCTATGGTCCTTATGGACGACGGATCCGCAGTGAATGTCATTCCCCTCAAAACGGCTCATAAACTGGGTATCAAAGAAGCTAATTTGGTCCCAACCAATCAAGGAGTACGCGCTTATGACGGCACTCGTCGTAAAATCGCAGGGCTTATCACTTTAACTGTTGCAACCGGACCACTGGAAAGACAAACCAATATTCAGGTAGTCGACATTGACGCCTCCTTCAATATGCTCTTAGGCCGCCCCTGGATTCACGCCGTCAAGGCAGTTACTTCTACTCTCCACCAGAAAATCAGGGTCCCCTTCAACGGGAAAACAATCACAATTCCTGCTTTCTCGATCAAAGCTGTCATGAGAAAGGGAATAGCCTCCCATGCCATTGAGGAAGATGACAATGAACTGTGGGGATTCCAAGCCATGAATGCCATAACTGATGAATAAGCATCCTCTAATTGTGACCCGTTTGCTAACCTTACAGTCAATCGCATTCTGATGCGCCAGGGTTACTTCCCGAGTCTACCCCTCAATCCATTGAAGGATACCTTACCTCCCTTGAAACAGGCTAAGGTCCCAAACATCCCCTTCGGACTGGGCTATGAACCTACCGATGAAGATATCCAGGAGATGAACCTCCTAGTTCGAAAGCGCAAGAAGCACGGAGTTATCCTCCGTCCCTATCATCTGACCCTCAATGGATACTTTGTCCCCGAGGGAGAGTCTGAGCTTTACCATGGCTTTCTGGAGCCGATCTATGACTCTGTGGCCAAGGTCAAATACCCGGGTGTGGAAGTCTTCCAGGACTGCTACTTCAAACCCGGCAACACCGACGCTACATCAACCGAGTCTAAACCGTCCTCATGCCTTGAGGGACAAGCTGTCACTCTCCTTTTTGGAGAAGATAACATCAGGCACCCCGACTATGAGGACATCATCAACATCGCTCTGAAGGACAACCAATTTGACCCAACTGCCTTGATCCCCGATACTGTCCCGAAGAAACCTAGACAGGGCTGGAAGAAAACTGTCAAGTGGACGGATCGCCAAGGCTGCATTCTCAAGATCACAACTTTAGAAGGCCCTATGTTCAAAAAGAGAAGTGAAGAAGAATCTGAGTCTCAGTCGGAGCCAAAGTCTGTCATAGCTCCTAACACTCCTGATATCCCAGCCAAGGTCCCCTTCCCGCTGTTTTATCACAAGCTTGTGGCTGATTCAGAGGCTGAGCCTACTAGGGTCACCCCGACTCCCATGAAAGGTGACAACCTGGAGCCTGTTCCAGGGGCCACCTCCTCTGCTGTGTCGCCTCTGACAGACCATGAGATCTCTATCCTCTCTGAGCTTTTCGCTCGTGTCAACTTAATGAACGCTAAGTTTGCTTATGACTCATCTCAATTTAACTACAATGCAATTCTGAATGACTATGAGGAATTTGACTTGAGTGACTACCCACCTCACCTAGCCAAAGAACTTGACAAACGGGAAACCAAAACCCCCATCATTGTGGAGACCGAACCTATTAACGTAGGAACCGACAACACACCTCAAGAACTTAGGATAGGGACAACCCTTGCCCCTCGGAGAGACAACAGTTCATTAACCTCCTCCATGAATACAAGGACGTGTTCGCCTGGTCCTACAGAGATATGCCTGGGATTGAAAGGGAAATTGCAGAGCACCGGATACCCATTAAGCCCGGAGCTAAACCCGTTAAGCAAAAGCTGCATCGGATGCGTCCTGAATGGTCCCTGAAAATCAAGGAAGAAGTGGATAAACAATTCAAGGCTGGTTTCATCAAAGTGTCTGAGTACTCTGACTGGGTGGCCAACATCGTTCCTGTATCGAAGAAAGACGGGAGAATTCGGGTTTGCGTCGACTTCAGGGATCTGGACAAGGCGAGTCCAAAGGACGACTTCCCTTTGCCACATGTTGACATCCTGGTGGACAATACTGCCGAACATGATCTCCTATCATTTATGTACGGGTATGCTGGGTACAACCAGATAAAAATGGTTGAGGAAGACATGCACAAGACTGCATTCACTACATAGTGGGGTACCAATTGCTACACGGTAATGCCTTTTGGCCTCATCAACGCCGGAGCAACCTATCAAAGAACCGCTACCACTCTCCTACATGATATGATGCACAAGGAGGTGGAAGTATATTTCGATGATATGATTGTCAAATCAAGAAAACGGGACGGTCACATCAGCGCCCTTCGGAAATTCTTCGCTCGTCTGCGGAAGTATAACATGAGACTAAATCCTCAGAAATGTGCATTCGGGGTTACTTCCGGAAAACTCTTGGGACATGTCGTCAGCAACAGAGGCATTCAGATTGATCCAACCAAAATAAAAGCCCTTCAACAAATGCCACGACCTAAGAACGAGAAGGAGATTCGGGGATTTCTCGGTCAGGTTCAATACATCAGCCGTTTCATTGCCAAGCTCACCATGATTTGCGAAATAATATTCAAGAAACTTCGCGCCTCCGATAACACCGATTGGGACGACGATTGTCAAAAGGCCTTCGATAGTAAAGGAAATCCTATCCAAACCTCATGTCCTCATGCCACCTCAACCGGGGATCCCTCTATCCCTATACCTGATTATTACCGACACATCCATGGGAGCAATGCTAGCACAAACAGTCGACGGCGAAGAACGAGCAATCTACTACATCAGCAGAAAGTTCATTGAGTACGAAACAAGGTACAACCAACTGGAGAAGACATGCCTTACCCTAGTATGGTCAACAAAGAAGTTGCGTAATTACATGCTCAGCTACACGTTCCACATCTACTCCAAGATGAACCCGGTCAAATACATCTTCAAAAAACCCGTACTAAACGGAACGCTTTCTAGGTGGACACTCATGATGTCCGAGTTTGATCTCAAGTTTGTACCCCTCAAGGTTATCAAGGGAAGAGCAGTCGCCGATTTCCTAGCAGAGAATCCCGTCAACGAGCATCTAACGACCGACACATGGTCACTTCCTGATGAAGACATCCTTTGTGCTGACTCCGACGCATGGGACCTATACTTCGATGGTGCATCTAATCTGAGAGGTTTCAGTGTAGGAATCCTTCTAATATCACCAGAGGGAGAACATGTTCCGATCTCGGTCAAACTAGACTTCGCCGTCACCAACAATGCCGCTGAATATGAAGCATGCCTCATCGGCTTACAAGCAGCCATCACACTTTGCATCAAGAGACCGAGGGTCCACGGCAATTCCTCACTCATCATCAATCAGGTGTCTGGATCATGGATAATCTGAAGTGACAGCTTAGCTCTCTAACGAGCGAAAATCAATCAAGAGGCCGAGTTCTTCGACCAAGTCGACTACTTCCACTTGCCACGAGAGGAAAATCAATTTGCTGACGCCCTGGCAAAATTGCCGCGCTCGTCAACATACTTTGACGATCTGACATCGATGCCCCTATGTGTCGAGAGAAGGAGCGAGCCAGCTCACATCTGTGCCATCAACGACGACGAGGAAAGCCATGATGAACCCTGGTACCAAGCCATCCTCAACTACAAAACCAAAAACAAATTCCCTCCTAACTCTAACCCAAGAGGACAAAGAGCCATCCGTTTACTTGCATCACAATTCGTGATGAACCAAAATTAACTATACAAAAGAACACCCCAAGGGATTCTCCTCCTTTGCATTGACCATCACAAAGCCAAAAAAGTCAGGGGAGAGGTCCACGAC
Source organism: Silene latifolia (assembly GCF_048544455.1). Taxonomy (NCBI): domain Eukaryota; kingdom Viridiplantae; phylum Streptophyta; class Magnoliopsida; order Caryophyllales; family Caryophyllaceae; genus Silene; species Silene latifolia. The sequence goes on along the minus strand of NC_133538.1, from coordinate 196,821,014 downwards.
GGAGAATGTGGCCCTCACATGAGCGCAATGATGCTTACCCGAAAGATCATTCGGTTAGGCTACTACTGGAGCACCAAAGAAGCCGATTGCCGTAACTACATCAAACATTGCCACAATTGCCAAATCTTCACCAACATACAACACATACCACCATCCCTTTTATACACCATGACATCACCCTGGCCTTTCTCAACCTGGGGCATCGACATCATCGGGAAGGTTAACCCGATAGGCAATAAGGGGAATTGCTTCGTCCTCTTCGCCATCGACTACTTCACCAAATGGGTGGAAGCACAGTCATATACAGTCTTGACCGCCAAACAAGTGGTCAAGTTCATCCAAAACAACATCATCTTCCGATATGGGGTACCCCATGAAATCATCATCGATCAAGGCTCTCACTTCCGGGCGGAAACTCAGGCCTTGCTGCACAAATACAAGATTTAACGACATCGATCATCCCCCTACCGTCCCCAAACCAACGGAGCGGTGGAGGAAGCTAACAAAACTCTCGTCACCATTATCAAGAAAATGCAAGACAACTACCGCGATTGGCCGAGCAAACTCCCATTCGCACTCTGGGGATACCGAACCTCCATTCAAACACCGACAGGCGCCACACCCTTCTACCTAGCATACGTTATGGAGGAGGTTCAACCGGTAGAGTTAGAGGTCCCATCTCTATGCATCCTACTGGAGAGTCAGGTCCGTGAGGTGGAATGGACCCGTCGTAGGTACGAGCAACTCACTCTTCTAGACGAGCGGCGGCTCAACGCCTTGCACAACATCCAGCTATACCAACGACGTATACAACGGGCATTCAGCAAGAAGGTTAAACCCAGAATTATCCGAGAAGGCGACTTGGTCCTCAAGTCGGTCCGAGCACCATTACCCGTCGATCCGAGGGGAAAATTCAAACCCAACTGGTCCGGGCCATTCCTGGTCAAGAAAATACTTTCGGGGGGCGCAGTGAGACTGAGTGACCTAGATGGGGATGATTTTACAAACCCGACCAACTTGGACCAACTCAAGAAATACTACCCTTGAACTGTAGCAGGCAACGACCTAACCCTAGTTTTACAAGTAGCGTCCACCTTAACCCCTTTCAAGTTAAGTTCCTCAATGCGTTCTGATTTGAAATTGCATGTTTTATCGAGTCTAAGTTGCGGCACCTTGCCCGTTTCGAATGTCCTTTGATCTGTCAAAGGCAACATCCATTTGCACTAAAACAAAAACCCCTGAACTACGAGCAAGGTTTGATTTCACCTCTTCAGGTGGATACGTAGGCAGACCCTCTTATACAAGAGGGATACAACCACAAAACCTAATCAAATTCACAAAACACCCTAAACTACGAGCATGGTTTGATTTCACCTTCTCAGGTGGATACGTAGGCAGTCCCTCTTATATATGAGGAATACAACCACAAAACCCGATCAAATTTACAAAAACTTTCGAACTACGATCATGGTTTGATTTTACCTCTTCAGGTCGATACGTAGGCAGTCCTTTCTTGCACAAGAAGGATACAACCATCCCCATAAACAAAAAAAAAAAAAAACCACATACGAAAATCACCCATATCAACTTTCAAGGAATAAAAAGAAAGAAAAAAAATTCCCTTTCCCACAAAATACAAGAAAGAAGCCTTTCTCCCTTCCTACAAAAATCCCGCTTCCTAAGTGCAAATGTTTAGGACGATTCAAACCGAATTGCCTTTACAAAATGGATGAAAGAAACAAGCGTTGACAATTTTTTACACGAGCAATCCTCTTATTTAATTAATAATGGGAGGGATTACAAATTCAACAACAAATAAAGCTCGACGAGTCTACAACTTGTCAAAGCTAAGGTGTCAACTAAAACACTTCACATAATAAAACTAGAACAAAACACACAAAACATAGCTAGTACAACATAATAAAAACTCACAACATTAATACAACATAATAATAAAGTGGGGAATGGAAGTCTTCACTCCTCCATTCCACCCTTGCCTTTTCCCTCGGGGTACATCTTCCCCTTGTTCTTCTTGTTGGCCCGCCTAGCATGGATTTCCTCTTTGGAATGGATCCTCAACGGATCTACAACGGCAACGGCCTCCGGTCTAGTGTAAGACCCTATGTTCGGCCCGAAACGAGCCCATGCACGGCCCACTACATTCTTAGGACCCGAGCTTCTCCTCTTTGGTGGCCTCATCACATCCGGGCTAGCTCCATCAACATAGTCCTCAAAGAAGGCACAGTTTGCCTTGTCAACCTCTCGATACTTCAAATCGACAACCTCGTCCTTGCGGTATTTGGACCTCTCCTCCAAGGTAGGAGCTCTTGACCACTTAACATAAGCGGGAGTCACCCATGTCGTGGCAACGGAGTTTGATACCTCCCAAAGTGGCCAAGTGGCCCACGATCTTTTGAAGACCTCCACGAGCTCGGAGTTCTTGAAAACATTCTCTTGGACAAGGGTATCTTGAGCGGGCACCTTTTGTTGACGCCCCATTTGCCTCATGAGCCTTTCAGGATAAATGAAGGAAGCAACCTTCAACCCCACCACCATCAAAGAACGAGGACTAGCACCCAAAGCGGGCAACCCCGTGAAGGACCTCAAGTGCCACCATGGCACCACCCAACGGATGTGAGGACCACCCTCCTCCGCCAATCTTGTGGCCCAATAAGCCTCGGTGGAAGCCAAAATATCCGAGTACAACTTCTTCCTCATAGTAAGGTGACGGAAGGAATAAGAAGAAGAATCAACCGGAGGCTCTACATACATTAGCCTCTCCAATAGCCACACTTGAAGAATTCTTGGAGATCCAAATGAAGGAGCTTCTCCACAAGAGCCTTCCTTGTCCAAAGCTTGGATGATCTCGCCAAGCACCAACCATGATGGATCTCTACCATGCTCCATTTGCTCGACCACATGCACGAGGGTTATGCTACCATAGCATTTTGGCCCCTCCTTCTTCAAAGCATCAACAAAGAGGTATACATGGACAAGGCAAAAGGCAAGAGCCCTTATCCTAGCCAACTCTGAAACATTGGCATCTAATCGGTTTGAAAAGATGTTGATAAGAGCTAACATATCCACACCATGTGGAGCAATAAGGAAGTTGACTTGACTTGTCGACAAGCCCAACATAGAACGGAATTTCACCTTGTAGCACAACCGAGTCGGAGGAAGCACCGGAACACAACCCGGCCACCCAACAATGGCTCCAACTTCTTCGGCAAGAGGACAAATTTCACCTTTCGGGAAAACGAAAACATGGTGTTTCGAATCCCAAAACCGAGAGCATGCTTCGAGAAATGAGGGAGCACCAACAATTGACCAACTCCCATGCAAATGAGTTGATACTTTTCGGGATGCGACAAATCTCGGCACCACTGTTGCAACGCATTCTGAAAGGCATCCATGAAATATTTTTGTGGAAGAAGAATAAGTGGTTTTATGGAGATGATTTTGTGTTTCGGATGATGAAACAATGAAGCACAAACATCACTATTTATACAAAAACAATCAGTGCATTTTTCAGAAAAAAGGGAGAGCTGGCTTCTATCGCCTAATAGCTCGCGCCTCTTTAGGCCTATTCCCGGGATTCTCGCCTTGAATTGTCTCTTTCAAGTTGTGTTTTCTCCTGACACCTCAAACCTCCCGCCGGAATGCTCGCGCCTCTTCGGGATGGTCCAGGACATTTTGTGTTTCCTCGCACTCACATTACCTTGTTTTCGCGTTTTACGAAATCCGACACGGTTTCCTTGACGCAGCTTTAAACATAAAGATTTTTATTTCTTTTTTAAATGGGGGAAGGGCTAGTAGCCCCGATCCGCGACGGATCATTTCCATGTCAATCAAAATTCCGAAAATTTTTCGCTTTTTTGCAATTTCCCAGCAAAAATAAAAATTGAAAATTGATAACACGACGTCAGTTTTTCTCAAAAATTCAAGCACTCACAAATTCGAGTCTTGATTTCACAAAAAAATCAAATCAAATACACTCGCAAAAATCTTTTCTAAAATTCATTCCTTACGGTTTGAGTTTGAATTTTTTTATCGAGTCACAAATCAATTTCAACAATTCCGATGCAATTTAATTCAAGACACGAGTTAATTGCTCAATTTTCAAAACAATTCCTTTTGGAGTCCAAACGTGACGACTTGTCGCAAATTTTCAAAAAAAATCATCATTTCAAATTTCAATTTTCAATTTTAACTTCGAGTTGTCGTGGTTAAATTTTATTTTCAATCAATTGCTTGTTACATGTTTACGTTTATGCATACAAGCTACCTGTTGCCTGTTTTCTACACTAACGATGCAGGAACTACTGCGAAGCAAAAGAGGAATTGACAGCCGACAGCGCACCTCCGAAACACAACACAAAAAGCCAAAAATCACAAAATGAACCACAATCCAAAAACACATATATACAAACCGCCTCACGCAAAATACATCGACACACGGTTGACCATACAAACAGGATCCGGTACAGACATTTATCATACAGACACCGGCATAAGACAACAAACTGGGGGCTACCTGCCACCTACCGAACTAAGCACTCCCTATCCTTCCAATCGGAAAAGAAAAGGAGCAACAAAGGAAACAAAGGAGTAACAGCGGAAGCAGAGGTGGTTACCATGACGGTAACACCGCATTCCTACTCCATAACAAGAGGAAAAATGATGCCTGGCAGACTTCGGACGACACGACAATCGAGGATCGTATCTCAGCACGTTACCCCGACGTTGACCTCCAATCGTTAGAATTCAAGGGTGAAAGGGGACCATGACAATGGACGTTACTCTGATGTTGACCCCCAATCACCAGAACTCGACAACGATCAAAAGCGGCAACATGGGATAACACGCCCGTATTGAACCCCACTTATCGGACATCCAAACCTCTACAGACAATGACCAACGATCGATACCCGATCATTGGTCGGGCAAAGGCCGCCAGGGAGAAATACAACCAAGCCTGTAACAAAAAACAGTCGTCTCTCCTCCTCTGGGATCATCCTCCTCCTCCAAGGCCTCCACAACAGACCCCATAGGTCCCAAATGATCCCCTGCAACCAAATGCAATCAAAGAACGTCAGCCGAAATTTCGGTTTTACGATGGCGTAAAATGGACAAATCCAAAAAAAAACTTCCAAAGCAGAACAAGGGCAACCCCGCCCAAACCCAACCAAACAAAAACAATTCACAAAAAAAAATAAAAAACGCACAAAAAACGACTCGCCCTTCTTTTCAAGAAAAAGATGAGTCAAAAGAACCACAAAAAAACCGGCACCCCAAGCCCCATACAAGGTCCGCCAAAAAACCAAAATACATTCCCGATGCAATCGGGTATTTTTTTACGGCTCGAAAAGGCAATTCCTACGCCAATTTGAGCACAAACCGGTCAAAATTCCAAAATATGACCGCAAAAAGGCAACATGATTTTATCACGCCTCAAAGCGACCTAAACTACCAATAAGGTCCATTCCAAGGCAAACTGACTCAATTCAAATCCCAACAGGCGCTTATTCTGTCAAACATAAGACCGTCACAAAAGGCAAAAATTCCAATTTTGCCCACAATACCCAGCAAAGGTCCACAATGACAAATACAGTCTTTTCCGATTCCAATACAACCTAGTGGGACCCACTATCCACGAAAATAAACTTGGCATTGGAAAATGAGAAGGTTTCTTTGCCTCACTCACGTTTTTCGAGCATAGGGAGCGGGAACGGGGACCAAAATGCAAACTAAAAGCACCCCTATACTCCTAAACAGGTATCTTGATGCGTATGGCGGGACGATTAATAAACGACCTGATGCGAATATCGACCCCATGAAAGAGGTTGTGCTCAATTTAGAGGACCAAGCAAAACCACGCCCAAGTAATGCATATTCGCACACAAAATTGGATGGGCTCAAATAAAAGAAAGGAAATATGTGCGATTAAAGCTCAAGACCCGTGAGAACCTTGATTTCGTGTGGGGACAGAAGAAATGCCGTGTGGGAACAATTGGAGGAGCCGAAATGTGGCGGCACCAAGGGGGGAAGAATCCAAATTTTATATTTTTGCATTTTCAACCTAGTTTGAATAAAAGTTGACAAAAAGGACTAGGTTGTGAGTTCTATGTATTCATTCATCCTATAACTTACAAACTAGCATTAAATGCTTGCTTGGAGGCCAAGGCTTTTGTCCTATATAAAGGACCTAGCCTCCTCATTTGTAAATCATCAAAGAATTAAGAAAAACCCTTTTGAGAGAGAAACTTGTTGTTTCAATCATTTTCAAAGAATCGATGATTTCGAGTCTTGCCTTGAACTAAGGACGCGCTCCGCGGTTTAAGTTGAATTACTTGACGCGTTTTCGAGTAATTCCCCATTGTTATCGCTATAGGTCTAGTGATAGCAAATATCCCATTGGTTCGATCTCTTCACAAGAAATCAAAGCAAATATCCTTTTATTCTTGCACCAAAGAAAAACAAAAACAAACAAAAAGACTTCCGCTTCGCCCAATAACGCATCAAGTGACACGATCTGGTCGGGTTGCACCTAGTTCATTCGGATCTTCCGTCTCACTTGAATCAACAATTAAGTCTTCCGCTCCGCATACGCTCCAAGTGGTATCAGAGCTTCGGCTCTTGATCACCCCAAAAAAATCAAGACGGTCCTAAGGAGGTCCCAATCAATTAGTATTCAAAGGTTAAACTCAGCGAGGTAGTTGAGGTTTAATCGATTGGATCTTGAAGGCACGGTTTGAGCAAAAAATAAAAAAAAAAAACAAAAGTCACTGTTCACGGTACTGTTCACCATCAAAAAAAAAAGGAGTTTCGAAATTTCAAGCAACCAACATCAAAATTGAATTTCGACGATCCCAACTTTCTCAAGAATCTTCAAAGGGCTTTAAAGAATTTACAAGAAAACGATCCCAAGTGGATGCCGAGACAAGAACGAGCCGCTGAAGAGTTCAAGGTCAGTGAACTACCCGAGTTCACGGGCGGCACAGACCCCGAGGATTATCTCGATTGGGAGAGACAAATCGAACGAATGTTTGATTTCAAAGGTCTGGATGACGCGAAATGCTGCAAGTACGCTATTCGAAGACTTAGTGGAGGGGCTTAACTATGGTACGAGAGTTTGAAAGCAAGGTGTGCTCGCGCTAGAAAAGAGAAATTATCATCTTGGGATTCTCTTAAACGCAAATTGCACAAGAAATATGTTCCAGCAACTTATATGCTTGCGACTTATCGTAAGATCGCCAATCTCCACCAAGGGAGTCCGGCGAGTAGTGTTGGCGAACCCAATTCGGCTGCCACCCCTAGTTCCACGGCAAGAACGCCCGATTCTAAGGAAACAAGTCTCTCCAAAGCACGATGTTTAAAGTATCCGGGGTTTGGGCATTATCAAAGCACGTGTCCAAATAAACAATTGATTACCTCGAGAGATGTTGTTACATGTCGGGATGAGTTGTTTGATGAGGAGGAACGATTGGGTGATGTGTTCAATCTCGAAGAAAGAGAAAAAGGCGAGATTATGGAGCCATTGAGTGATGATGATCAAATTAAAGATGTGATCGAAGATGACATATTTTCCAACTTGTATGAACCTCATACAAGAGGTACTTCTTTATTTTATCCAAATATACCAAATGTTTTTGATGAAGAATTGGAAGAAGTTTATGACGAAACTCACATAAAAGAAAGTGATCATACAAGTTATGACGATGCAACTCAAGACAATCCTAATCTTGTGCCAAACTCGGATGAGGAATTCGGGGATGTCTTTCCCAAGAACCTACCCGCTGGTTTACCAACTATTAGAGGGATCGAACGCCAAATTGATCTCATTCCCGAAGCCTCGTTACCGAACAAAGTGGCCTATCGATGCAACCCATTGGAAACAAAAGAGTTGCAACGACAAATGGAGGAGCTAATGGATCGAGGCTATATTCGTGAAAACCTGAGTCCATGTGCCGTCCCTACTCCACTTGTCCTAAAGAAGGATGGGATGTGGCGAATGTGCATTGATAGTTAAGCCATGACTAACATAACTATCAAATATCGTTTTCCTACCACAAGGCTTGACGACATGCTTGATGAGTTACATGGATCCGAAGCCTTTTCTAAGATCGACTTGAGGAGTGGTTATCACCGAATGCGAATAAGAGAAAGGGATAAGTGGAAAACCGTGTTTGAGACTAGACATGGGTTATACGAGTGGGCCGTCATTCCATTCGGATTAACCAATGCTCCGAGTACTTTTATGCGACTCATGAACGAGGTACTCAAACCTTTCTTGAGCGGATTTGTTGTCATCTATTTGGATGACATTTTGGGGTACAGTCGAACTGAGAAAGGACATTCCCTACACCTTCGAGAGGTGTCCTACATACTTCGAGGGCAAAAACTCTATGAAAAGAAGGAGAAGTGGTCGTTGTGGGTCGAGAGTGTCATCTTTCTCGACTATATGGTATCTAAAGACAGGGTTCCGGTGGAACCAATCAAAATTGAAGCAATCAAGGCATGGCCTACTCCTAAGACTACCACAGAGGTCTGATCATTTCATGGACTCGCATCATTCTATCGGAGGTTCATTCGGGACTTTAGTACCATTACTAGTCCTATCACCGAGTGTACGAAAAGGGGAACCTTCGTATGGACCCTGACTGCTCAAAAGGCGTTCGAGACGATTATTCAAAAACTTTGCGAGGCGCCTTTATTGGCACTCCCATATTTCACTCAACCATTCGAGGTGGAATGTAACGCAAGCAGTGTTAGAATTGGAGCCGTACTAATACAAGGAAAGCGACCCAACGCTTATTTCTCCGAGAAATTGAATGGAGCCCGGCTCAATTACTCGACGTACGACAAAGAATTTTATGCTATCGTGAGAGCTCTTCAACATTGGAGTCACTACCTTTGGCCGAGTCATTTCATCCTGCCTTCAGACCACGAATCACTGAAGCACATCAATGGACAACAAAAGTTAAACCCACGGCATGCCAAGTGGGTGGAGTTCCTACAATCCTTTCACTTTTCATCAAAGTATAAACGTGGCCAGAGTAATGTGGTGGCCGATGCTATCTCACGATGGCACTCATTATTGAACGTGATCGATGTCCGATTACTTGGATTTGAGGCATTGAAGGATTACTACGAGCATGATCCCGACTTTGGAGAAACCTTCGAGATTTGCAAGTCCGAAACTCATGATGAGTTCATTATTCCAGATGGTTTCCTCTTCAAAGGTAATAGACTTTGTGTTCCAAAACTTCCAACTCGGGAACTCCTTATTCGAGAAGCTCATGAAGGTGGACTTGGAGGACATTTCGGGGTAAACAAAACTTTAGATATTCTCAAAGAGCATTTTCATTGGCCCCAACTGCAAAGAGACGCGCAGGATGTGATACGAAGGTGGGAACCGTATCAAGTCAAAGAACTGTATCAATCACCAATTGATAAATACATTGATGAGAAGCTACATGGTGGGGACTCTAATTTCTTATTGACGTTAATTTTCATGGAAGCTCATGATGATCTTGTTGTTTCAAGCAACCACTATTTGGATGTTGGTAGAATTGTGAATGAAAGGTGGTGGGAAGGAAATCACAAGAAAGTGAAGCGTAAGCAAAGATGGCACAAAAAGGTTTTAACTTACAATAATTATTACAATTTCAAATCACTGGAGATGGATAAACATGAAGACTACATTGAAGATGATGAGCTGAAGAAGAGATCAACGGGGTGCGCAAACGGCTTCATGTTCTTAATCAAGTTTGAATCTAACTTCCAGATTTGTTTTGATCTCGGCGGCATCAAATATGATTCGACTATGTGCTCGGGTTTGTTTGGGTTTATAATATTCATCTTTGATCCCGGCATACTGAGGCAAAGAATTGAGGACAATTCTTTTTTAAGGGAGAGAATTTGATGCGTATGGCGGGACGATTAATAAACGACCTGATGCGAATATCGACCCCATGAAAGAGGTTGTGCTCAATTTAGAAGACCAAGCAAAACCACGCCTAAGTAATGCATATTCGCACACAAAATTGGATGGGCTCAAATAAAAGAAAGGAAATATGTGCGATTAAAGCTCAAGACCCGCGAGAACCTTGATGTCGTGCGGGGACAGGAGAAATGTCGTGTGGGAACAATTGGAGGAGCCAAAATGTGGCGGCACCAAGGGGGGAAGAATCCAAATTTTATATTTTTGCATTTTCAACCACGCCCAAGTAATGCATATTCGCACACAAAATTGGATGGGCTCAAATAAAAGAAAGGAAATATGTGCGATTAAAGCTCAAGACCCGCGAGAACCTTGATGCCGTGTGGGGACAGGAGAAATGCCGTGTGGGCGTAATGTGGCGGCACCAAGGGGGGGAGAATCCAAATTTTGTATTTTTGCATTTTCAACCTAGTTTGAATAAAAGTTGACAAAAAGGACTAGGTTGCGAGTTCTATGTATTCATTCATCCTTGAACTTACAAACTAGCATTAAATGCTTGCTTGGAGGCCAAGGCTTTTGTCCTATATAAAGGACCTAGCCTCCTCATTTGTAAATCATCAAAGAATTAAGAAAAACCCTTTTGAGAGAGAAACTTGTTGTTTCAATCTTTTTCAAAGAATCGATGATTTCGAGTCTTGCCTTGAACTAAGGACGCGCTCCGCAGTTTAAGTTGAATTACTCGACCCGTTTTCGAGTAATTCCCCATTGTTATCGCACTAGGTCTAGTGATAGCAAATATCCCATTGGTTCGATCTCTTCACAAGAAATCGAAGCAAATATTCTTTTATTCTTGCACCAAAGAAAAACAAAAACAAACAAAAAGACTTCCGCTTCGCCCAATAACGCATCAAGTGACACGATCTGGTCGGGTTGCACCTAGTGCATTCGGATATTCCGTCTCACTTGAATCAACAATTAAGTCTTCCGCTCCGCATACGCTACATTTCTAACCTAATGCAATCATCAATTTCACTCGAAATTGACTCAATCAAAAACGCCCAAATCGATTTTCTAGGGTAAACAGTTCGCCCTAATTCAATCTATCAAAAAGACCAACAAATTAAAATGGATTCAAGAGGAAATACATACCTTGAGATGACATATTGATAATGGCACGAGTGGAAGCAAGCTAGATATTGGAATATGTGTCCTCCGACAATAATGCGATCACGACTGTTGATCATGATAATCACATGTTTAAGTATCGTTTTAAAGAATACAATTGGGAAGTAATTTTTACTGTCAACTGGTCAACATATATCGGTAATGATTGGCTGACTAGAGTTTGACATTACTGTCGTGCGACGGTGGTGATCAGTTGACCCCCTAGGTCATACCTATAGAGCAACACTCTTAATTGATCATTTAATTAATCGTATAACGTTACGAGTTAATTAAATTACTTGAAAATTTGACGGACGATTTTGGAAGTAAAATTTACGTATCACATTGAAATGTGATTAAATGAGATACGGTCTGAGTAATCAAATTGTATCATTACTCGGATGAAATTATTGTTTAAAGAAACAATTGTAATTGAATGAATTATTATAAATACAATTTGTTGTGATTTATAAATTGGTAAAATATTTTGGTACAAGTAATTATGAATTACTAAGTCGATTTTTGTATGTGACGTATTTTTAATAATACGTTGATTTTTAATATGTTAAAAATGCACAACAAATTTATGTAACATATGACATGTAACATAAGTCAAAATTGACAAAAATAACATGGATCCCATATTATAAGTGTACCGAAATTAAGAGGGAATTAGGCTAAATATTGTGTTGTTTAAATTAGTGGAAAACACAATCATTTGTATTATAGCCTAGCCATGCAACCCTAGTTTGCATTGTGAAGGCAAACAAGAGCATGCATTGAGTCTTTTTCTTCCCTCCTCTTCCCTCCTACCCGGTTTCACCATAGAAAAGGCAAAAGGATTTTTGTCTTATATTTTGATATACACTACATGCATGAGTGTGTAATTTTATTCATTCATTCCAACTTATCAAAAATTAAGATTTTAGAAAGAGAAAATCATCTTCCATTCTCCTCTCTCTCAACCGGTTTTTGAGAGCAAAACCCAAATATTTTTGGGTCATTTTTCTACAAGAATTAATATTATCTAGTACTTATAATATTAATTTTTATTAAGAGTAAGCTTTGGGTATAATTCCTTGGGAGAGATCCTACACTTGGGTCTTTGTTCATCCAAAAGGAAAGCTCAAGAACAAAAGAGAAGGAGATCTCTTTTGTGCCCATAAGAACCGAAATTACAATGTAAGGATGATTTCTTCTTTATTTTGACTAATTAGTTTGCATGCATAAGACCTTTATTAATTTTATGACAAATTAATTTAAAACATATATGAATATGTTAAGTATTTAGATCTACTTTTCCTTCAATCGGTATCATGAGCCATGGTTGTTTGCATGCAAATCGGTTAAAAGTTTTTCCGAGTTATAAATATTAACATATAAAACTTGTAAAATTTGTGTTATTATGATATATCACGAATAAATCTCATTATAAAGAATACAATTGGGAAGTAATTTTTACTGTCAACTGGTTAACATATATCGGTAATGATTGGCTGACTAGAGTTTGACATTACTGTCGTGCGACGGTGGTGATCAGTTGACCCCCTAGGTCATACCTATAGAGCAACACTCTTAATTGATCATTTAATTAATCGTATAATGTTACGAGTTAATTAAATTACTTTAAAATTGACGGACGATTTTGGAAGTACAATTTACGTATCACATTGAAATTTGATTAAATGAGATACGGTCTGAGTAATTGAATTGTATCATTACTCAGATGAAATTATTGTTTAAGGAAACAATTAAATTTGAATGAATTATTATAAATACAAATTGTTGTGATTTATAAATTGGTAAAATATTTTGCTACAAGTAATTATGAATTACTAAGTCGATTTTTGTATGTGACGTATTTTTAATAATACGTTGATTTTTAATATGTTAAAAATGCACAACATATTTATGCAACATATGACATGTGACATATTGACAATTGACAAAAAAAAAATATGGAATCCATATTATCCAATGTGCCGAAAATTGGAGGAGTATTAAGCTAATATTATGTTGATTTTTATTGTTCATATTATACAATAATGGCATTTAAATATGATTTTATGAGTAAAAATGTCATTTTCGGACTAAAATTAGCCTTACTTCGAATTTTCCAGTGATTTTTGGATATGTTGTCACATATATTATTTTGAGATAACCTGTAAATTGTCATAATTTTTGGACTTGTTATGCTCGAAAAATGGATTTTTCATTATTAAATTCGGATTTAGGTGAAAAAAATAGGTTAATATGAGATAAATTTCGAATCTGGTCATAGAAATTTAATATGTTGTCACATGCAATTTTACAAGATGTGTGTAAAATAATGGGCTATAGTGAATTCTTTTTGCATGATTTATGGATTTTTGAAGAAAAATAGCATAACTAGTGACATTATTAGTGAAAAATTAATAAAACATAATCTATGACTAAGGAAAAATGTCCAATGTTTCATTTTATTATCTTTCTCAGATCTAAAATTGAAAAGTTAATGAATATAATTTTTCCATGTTTTTATGATTATTTTAGTTAAAACCGATAAACCGCAACATTGTTTTTTCCGGAAAATTTTCGAAATTTTTGACCTAAGGTTTTCAACATTATGAGTGTCATGGTATTTTTCCAGAATGTTCATGAGTTTAAATTTCAAATTTTGAATTTATTTGAAATTTTGTGATTTATTTGAAGTTTATAGCTTATCTTTGTATTTTTTAGTCCATTAATGAACAATTTTAGAAATATGAGTTAATTATGGTCAAATTATTAGTGAAGACTAAATTTTGAGTCCTAAGAGGTTAGGGTAATTAACTTATGCATAAATATGAATTTATGTATTTTTGTGATTGTAAAATGTTGAAATCACGCAAATCCGTAAAAACCGAGTAATATACGATATTGGCTAATTAAAGGCGATTTAGCATAAAATTGGGCATGTTCATACATATTATAATGCTGCATTTTTCCTTTATGATTGTCATAATTTTAATTTATGTAATTTTTGAATTATATAATTTTACTTAGTATGGCCTTAGATTTTAATTGGTATTTCCCGAAATGTATCGGAATATCGATTCGGTTGTAATTTTATTGTGATCTCGTATCACCGTTTTGTAATTTAGTAGATTTATTTTATTTTAGTTTTAAATGTATAATAGGAAATTATGTAATTTATTATGTAATTTTATTCATTCCGGAGTTCTGAAAGACGGATTTCTTCTAGAATGGCGATACATAAAGACGGTGTTACCTCAAGATGCGTGCCACAACCGAAGTTCAAGGGACCAATGGAGTTGGTTTCCGAATATGTAATAGTTAAATAGTTTTTCTATTTTAGGAAGGCCATATGTAATACTCCGTATTTATAAGTCTTGGGGTACTCTATCGAGTAGGCCTTACTCTGTCGAGTAAGGGTAAGTTGCGTTTTAGAAAAGTTTCTGACCTGTTGGGTACTCGATCGAGTAGCTGGGGCACTCGATCGAGTAAGGGGGTACTCGATCGAGTACCTTGGGTACTCGATCGAGTAGCCGGTTTTACGGGGAGTTTTCTCGGGTTTTGTTAATTATGCGATTAAGGTATATAAGCTTTGTCGTCATTATTCTAAATCACTTTTGCAAAACCTAAATTACTGTTTAAGAGAGAAAGCAAGCAAGTTCTTCATCCTAATCGCATTATTAGCAATACCCGGAGTTTGGAAGGTCAGTTCTTAGCGTTGATTATACCGTTGAGTTCCTTGCGTCGAGGGTAAGATCTATGTACCCTTTTTATTGTCCTTCCTTTAATTTGGTTAAACCCTAATTTAGAAATTTGGGGGTTTATGTGTAGTATGTAATTTGGTAGCCTTTATGTGTTGTATGATAGGAGGAGGGTTCATAGAGGAAGCTTTTTGATTCAAAGAAGAGAGACCGTCTGATTGTGTGCTTACCATGTAGGATTTCCTACTCAGTATTAGTCCCATAATGGGATATTGGTTGATGTGTTGAGATTGATTGTTGATAGAGTAATTGTATTGTGACGGTTGTGATTGCGATTGTGTTTGTGATTGTTGTCTGTGGCTCTCGAGGCGTGTCCTCGGCTGAGTGGGGTCACTTGCGGGAGTGGCTTCACGCCCTAGTTTCGCCTTCTGTGGAACCCGCCACAGAAGGGATGTGCACATTAATGGACAGGGTTATCGCTCACTATGTGGAGCGGGGATTTGGTGGGTGCGGCTGCGGTCCCCCATCGGCGGGTGGTCCAAAGTGGACGATCGAGTGATTGAGATGATTGGATTTGGCGTGATTGTGTGTGTGTGACAGCTTAAGTCGTCTCTGTTTATCTTACTATTAGTATATATTGAATTGTGTGATTAGTTCTGACCCCGGTGTTGTTTTGTAAACCTGCGGTGATCCATTCGGGGATGGTGAGCAGATATTGAGCAGGTATTGAGATGAGTACTGGGATAGCTGGGATTGCCACGACATGATGATAGGAGTCTTCCGCTGTAGCTTATTAGTTATTTACATTTCAGTTAGAACAGTCAGTTTGAGAACATGTATCGTACTTTTGGTTTGGTTTTGAGAATTGTAACTCTTCGCTAAGTATTTATAATTAAACGTTGTTTCTTCATTGTTATTTGATTATCATTGCCTCGGGTAACCGAGATGGTAATGTCTTCATACCTGGGTGGTCCTGGTAAGGCACTTGGAGTATGGGGGTGTTACAAATGGTATCAGAGCAACGATCCTGAAACCTGTAACCAATGAACCTAATGAACATAGGGAGTCAACTAAAATGAACCTGGGTAAAGGTTGTAGGAGCTAATGCAAAGGCTTGGGAGACGTCCTAAAGTCGCGAACTTGCCCTACAATTTTGAACCGGTCACATGGGGTAGTGTCTGTCAAGTTGTATGTGTTGTTTGGTTAACTTGTGAGTGAATGTGATGAAGTGTGTGTGATTGTTGGGTGTTGAAGTAGAAAGTTGAGAATGTGAAAGAAAAGTGATGATATATGGAAACTTGTTGATGGAATGATAACATGTTGGATGTTTTACAATGTGGCGTTTAATAACATGATGAAATGATCTCGTAGATCGTATGAAAAGATGCGTAGCATGTTTAGTTATGATATAATATGTGGTTTTATAAAGTTTAGCATGTTAGCATATGATATAGCATGCGGGTAGCGTTTCTGAATTGGCATGACTCGATCGAGTGGGACTGACTTGATCGGGTGGGTTTTTGATGATTTTGAGTCCAGAATCGTGTTTTTGGGTACTCGATCGAGTAACTAGGGGTACTCGATCGAGTAGGGGGTCACTCGATCGAGTAGCCTAGCTACTCGGTCGAGTACGTAAGAGATCAGAAGGTCTGTTTGGGGTCTGATGTTTGGGTACTCGATCGAGTATGTTGGGCACTCGATCGAGTAGCCTGTTACTCGATCGAGTGTGTTTGGGAACTTGATCGAGTAGGTTCTGGGCAGCGTGTTTTCATGTTTTGAGGTTTAGTACGTGTGTTTATGTCTACCCTTTCTTATATATAGTTTCAAGATACCGCCCAAGAAGACTGCTTTGTACGCGAGAGCTGAGCTTATGAACATAGATGACATCGTTAAGATGTTGGAGCATCAGGATGCTCTCACTGAGGCTTTAAAGACTGTGGGGAAGGATAAGGATAAGGATAAGGAGAAGGAGGTTGATCATTCTAAAATCAGCCTCTATATCGCGAGGTTTAACCCGAAAGAGTACAAGGGAGTTGGGGAGCCTAACCTTCTTGATAGTTGGCTGAGAGAGATGGAGAACATATTAGATTTGGTTCACTTTGTCCCGATGAGATGAGAGTGGAACAGTCTGCGTTCTATCCGAGGGAGGCACTGGCAAGTGGTGGGATACAGTGAAAGTGAGTGCTAAGGAGATATATACAAACCAAGGGTTACCTGCTATACCTTGGGAGGTGTTTCGTAGGGCTGTAAGGAAGGAGTTTGTACCGGAACATATGAGGAGTAAGTTGAGGGAAGAGTTTGACAGCTTTAAGATGACCGCTGAGATGTCTGTGGCCGAGTACTACAGGCAATTCAATGAGAAGTCTAGGTATGCTGAGGATATGGGTTTGAGTGAGGAGAACCCGGCGTTGAGGTTTGAGAGGGGGTTGACCCCTAAGATTATGGATAAGTTACCCGTGGGAGTCCTTACTGATGTTAAGGAAGCTTATGAGAGGGCTGGGAGAGCTGAGAGGTTGGTGGAGATGGCTCAGGAGAGGTTAGGTGGTGAGAAGAGGAAATCTGAGAGCGAGGGTGGTGGCCAATCTAATCACAAGAAAGGCAACCACAATCAGTCTAAGGGGTTTTCTTCTGGGTCAGGGTTTAGTGCTGGGGCTTCCTTTGGGCGTGGCCGTGGAAGTGTGAGTAATAGTTGGGGAGTGACCTACTATAGCTGTGGTGGTGTAGGCCACAAGAGACATGAGTGCACAAGTGCACCGGGATCTTTCCAGATACCTGCACGAGCTTCGCGAGCAACAGACCGGGCCGGATCATGGCCAAACCGGGAAGTCGAGTTACAGTGGAGGCAACCGCAACGGCGGTAATTCTTATCAGAAACCACCAACGAACAACAACAACAATCAAGGGTCGGGTGCTAAGCCGACCACATCAGCCAGTACTGTCCAGGGAGGTGGGCAGAAGACCAGTGGCAAGTTATTCATGATGGAGAAGAAAGCAGCTGAGGATGATGATGCGCACGTTATCACCGGTACTTTTCTTGTAATTGGTATTCCTACCTTTATTTTGTTTGATTCGGGGGCTTCTCAGTCGTTTGTGTCTTCGAGTCATGAAACGGTTCGGGTTGAGGGTATATGAGTCTGTTAGTGAGCGAGTTTTTATACCTTCGGGTGAGTCTGTATCATGTGGGAGATTGTTCAGAGATGTACCTATGATAGTTGGGCAAGTTGATCTACCTGTAGACTTGCTAGAGTTTCCTTTTGACGGTTTTGAGATGATAGTCGGGATGGATTGGTTAGGAAAGTATAAAGCTAAGATAGATTGTCATCAAAAGAAAGTGTCTTTAAGAGGTCCTAAGGGTGTTAGTGTGTCTTATCGTGGGTTTCTAGTCAAACCCAAAGTTAAGTTGATTGCAGCTATCACCTTGAAGTCTTATCTGAGGAAGGGATGTCCTTTGATCTTGTGCCATGTGAGAGATGACCGGATAGAGAGTCCGAAAGTTGATGCGATACCAGTGGTGGGGGAGTTTGCCGATGTTTTTCCTGACGAGATTCCGGGGTTGCCACCAAAGAAGGAGATAGATTTCACCGTTGAGTTGAAACCAAGGACGGGGCCAATCTCTAAGGCACCGTACCGCATGGGTCCTAAAGAGATGGAGGAGCTTAGGAAGCAGTTGGATGATTTGATAGAGAAGGGATACATTAGACCAAGTGTATCGCCGTGGGGAGCACCAGTTCTTTTCGTGAAGAAGAAAGATGGGAGTTTGAGGTTGTGCATAGATTACAGGGAGCTGAACCGAGTGACGATAAAGAACAAGTATCCTTTGCCAAGGATAGATGACCTGTTTGATCAGTTGAGTGGTGCCTCGCTTTTTCTAAGATTGATTTGAGGTCGGGGTACCATCGGTGAAGATTAGAGAGGTGGACATACCAAAGACAAATTTTCACGTAGAGGTATGGCCATTATGAGTATGTGGTGATGCCGTTTGGGTTGTCTAATGCACCGGCAGTGTTTATGGATTTGATGAATAGAATCTTCAGACAGTTCTTGGACCAGTTTGTAGTGGTATTTATCGATGACATCTTAGTCTACTCTAAGACTAAGGAGGAACATGAGGAGCATCTGAGGGTCGTGTTGCAAACTTTAAGGGATCATGAGTTGTATGCTAAGCTATCCAAGTGTGAGTTCTGGTTAGAGAAAGTTGCTTTTCTGGGGCATGTGATCTCTAAAGATGGGGTAGCTGTGGATCCGGCGAAGATAGAAGCAGTGACAAAGTGGGAAGCGCCAAAGAATGTTGCCGAGGTTAGGAGTTTCTTGGGTTTAGCTGGATACTACAGACGGTTCGTGAAAGATTTCTCCAAGATAGATAGACCTATGACAGCGTTGATGAGGAAAGAGAACAGGTTTCGTTGGGATGAGAGTTGTGAGACGGCGTTCCAAACATTAAAGGAGCGTTTGACCACAGCTCCTGTCTTAGCATTACCTGAAGGGACCGAGAACTTTGAGGTTTATACAGATGCCTCGAAGAATGGGCTGGGATGTGTGTTGATGCAGAATGGTAAAGTGATTGCCTATGCTTCTAGGCAATTGAAGCCTTATGAGGAGAACTACCCTACTCATGATCTGGAGTTGGGGATTGTGGTGTTTGCTCTCAAGATTTGGAGACATTACCTTTATGGAGCAATCTTTAAGGTATTTTCTGATCACAAGAGTCTCAAGTACATCTTCACTCAGAAGGAGTTGAACATGAGACAGAGGAGGTGGATGGAGCTGATTGGCGATTATGACATGGAAATCATCTACCATGAAGGGAAGGCCAATGTTATAGCTGATGCTTTGAGTAGGAAGAGTGTGCATTCTCTGTGTACAGCTCTATCTTTGATGAGGCTGAGAGATGAGGTAGCGAGCTTTGGGATACATATGATGCAGAAAGGAGATGCCATGGGTGATATGACAAGATGCGACTTGAGTTTTATGATGATATTCGAGGTAAGCAGGCGTTGGATCCTAAGATAGTGGAGTGGAGAGCCGGAGTGGAGAAAGGGACAGTGTCCCGATTTTCTATTCATACAGATGGTAGTTTGAGGTTTGATGGTAGGTGGTGTGTTCCTAATGATGAGGAGTTGAAAAAGACTATCATGACAGAGGCACACTGCACACCATATTCAGTACATCCGGGTGGTGACAAGCTATACAAGGATTTAAAGAACACGTTTTGGTGGCCTGGGATGAAGAAAGAGACAGCTGAGTTTGTGTCCCGGTGTTTGACATGCCAGAGAGTTAAAGGGGAACAGCGACGACCACAGGGAAGATTCAGTCTTTAGAGGTACCTGAGTGGAAGTGGGAATCCATTTCCATGGATTTCATTGTGGGTTTGCCAAAGAGTCAACAAGGTAACAACATGATTTGGGTAATAGTGGATCGATCGACCAAGTCGCTCACTTTGTTCCAATGAAAGATACATGGACTAAGGCACAACTGGCTATGGCCTATCGAAAGAACGTGCTTAAGTTACATGGAGTCCCTAAGGACATAGTGTCTGACAGAGATGCGAGGTTTATATCGAGGTTTTGGAAGGAGTTGCAGGAATCGTTGGGAACAACTTTGAAGATGAGTACAGCATTTCATCCTGCGACAGACGGGCAGACTGAGAGAACAATCAAGACTCTTGAGGATATGTTGCGAGCTTGTGTGATGGATTTTGGTGGTAGCTGGGAGCAGAGGTTGGACTTGATAGAATATTCTTACAATAACAGCTATCACACTAGTATTGGTATGGCACCGTTTGAGGCTTTGTATGGGAGAAGATGTAGGAGTCCAATCTGTTGGGACGATAGTGCTGAGGCAGTGGTTTTAGGACCAGAGATGGTGCATGAGATGGTGGAACAGATTAAGATGATCAAGGAACGGATGAGAGCAGCTCAGGATCGACAAAAGAGTTATGCAGATCTACATAGCCGGGATATAGAGTTTCAGGTTGGGGATAAGGTTCTTCTGAAAGTGTCTCCTATGCGTGGGGTTATGAGATTTGGGAAGAAAGGCAAGCTAAGTCAGAAGTTTATAGGGCCGTATGAGATCTTAGAGCGGGTTGGGGAAGTTGCATATCGTCCGGCTTTACCAAATGCATTAGAGAGAGTGCATAATGTGTTTCATATATCGCAGCTGCGGAAGTATGTGAGTGACCCGTCACATGTGTTAGAGGCCGAGAACTTAGAGCTAGATGAGTCCTTATCATATCTTGAGGTGCCTAAACAGATTCTAGACCGAAAGGTTAGAAAGACTAGGAATGGTGAGACAGTTCTGCTCAAGATCCTTTGGTCTAACCACGAGACCGAGGAAGCTACATGGGAGCCAGAGGAGGCTATGAAAGAGCGTTACCCTTTTCTTTTTGATCAGGTATGTATGGTTACGGGGACGTAACCTTGTTTCTTTTAGGGGGGTAGGAGATGATCGCGAACAGTTTTTAAGAGTTTTATACCCCTTTTATATGTTGTGTCGGGATGTTTGTCGGGATGAGTTGGGTTAGTAACATGTTTTATGTTGAATTTTGTTTGATTATTGAGTCGGGAATGTTATGGGAGTACCTTTGTTTAGTAGTGGTTTGAACTTCGGGGACGAAGTTCCTTTTAAGGAGGGAAGACTGTAATACTCCGTATTTATAAGTCTTGGGGTACTCTATCGAGTAGGCCTTACTCGTCGAGTAAGGGTAAGTTGCGTTTAGAAAAGTTTCGACTGTTGGGTACTCGATCGAGTAGTCAGGCACTCGATCGAGTAAGGGGGTACTCGATCGAGTACCTTGGGTACTCGATCGAGTAGCCGGTTTTATGGGGAGTTTTCTCGGGTTTTGTTAATTATACGATTAAGGTATATAAGCTTTGTCGTCATTATTCTAAATCACTTTTGCAAAACCTAAATTACTTTAAGAGAGAGAAAGCAAGCAAGTTCTTCATCCTAATCGCATTATTAGCAATACCCGGAGTTTGGAAGGTCAGTTCTTAGCGTTGATTATACCGTTGAGTTCCTTGCGTCGAGGGTAAGATCTATGTACCCTTTTTATTGTCCTTCCTTTAATTTGGTTAAACCCTAATTTAGAAATTTGGGGGTTTATGTGTAGTATGTAATTTGGTAGCCTTTATGTGTTGTATGATAGGAGGAGGGTTCATAGAGGAAGCTTTTTGATTCAGCAGTAGAGACCGTCTGATTGTGTGCTTAACATGTAGGATTTCCTACTCAGTATTAGTCCCATAATGGGATATTGGTTGATGTGTTGAGATTGATTGTTGATATAATAATTGTATTGTGACGGTTGTGATTGCGATTGTGTTTGTGATTGTTGTCTGTGGCTCTCGAGGCGTGTCCTCGGCTGAGTGCGGTCACTTGCGGGAGTGGCTTCACGCCCTAGTTTCGCCTTCTTTGGAACCCGCCACAGAAGGGATGTGCACATTAATGGACAGGGTTATCGCTCACTATGTGGAGCGGGGATTTGGTGGGTACGGCTGCGGTCCCCTACTGGCAGGGCTGGTCCAGTGGACAGTCAGTGATTGAGATGATTGGATTTGACGTGATTGTGTGTGTGTGTGACAGTTAAGCTGTCTGTTTATCTTACTGTTAGTATATATTGAATTGTGTGATTAGTACTGACGCCGGTGTTGTTTTGTAAACCTGCGGTGATCCATTCGGGGATGGTGAGCAGATATTGAGCAGGTATTGAGATGAGTACTGGGATAGCTGGGATTGCCATGACATGATGATAGGAGTCTTCCGCTGTAGCTTATTAGTTATTTACATTTCAGTTAGAACAGTCAGTTTGAGAACATGTGCGTACTTTTTGTTTGATTTTGAGAATTGTAACTCTTCGCTAAGTATTTATAATTAAACGTTGTTTCTTCATTGTTATTTGATTATCATTGCCTCGGGTAACCGAGATGGTAATGTCTTCATACCTGGGTGGTCCTGGTAAGGCACTTGGAGTATGGGGGTGTTACACCATACTAGGATTTATTTATTTTATGCTTGCATTTTATTTTATGACACATGCATCGCTAAATCGCCATAACTAAAACATGCATCTTCTTTCATCGAGTTAATCGACCGTGTCAATTCGAATTATCGTAGTTCACCGCTTTAGTTCACTTAAAACGTGATAGATAATAAATTGACATGACCTCTCGCTAAAACAATTAATTGAGACATAGCCTTACCAAATAGTAGAAACCATGAAAACCTATTTCGTGAGGGAGTGCACTCGGCCACACCGGGGTACAAACCTTGTTACGTAGGGGAAGTGGGTGATAAATGTCTATCCACCGAATTCATGTTGATGAGGGTTTCATAGGCCACACCGTGCCCAAATTAATATGGGTTTGGATCATGGACACATTTATTCGAAATTTGGATTGAACTCAACAAAAGTTTTTCGATAAGGGTTTTATCGGCCACACCGTCCCCTTGTTGAATGTGTTTTGGGCTAAAGATAAATGTTAATGTAATATTATCGACCAAGAGTTCTAAAAGTAGAATCGATTAAAGCGTTAATCCACCGAGTTATATTGATAAGGGTTTCATCGGCCACACCGTGCCCAAGTTAATATGAATTTGGGTCTTGGAATCATTTATGATAGTTGGGTAGAGGTCACTATATAAATGCTCATACCTTGTTAATTAATTACAAGTATGATATTAAAAGACAAATGTTAATATTTCCTTTTTCCTCCATATTTGTAGTTCTTTACAATGAATCCATCAAATGCTACCGCACCGATAACTATTGAGCCTTACCACAATGTTCTTGACGACGTTTGCTCCAACAATGATTTCGACACTACTGGAGAACTTCATTTTGGGATAGGTTCGGATGGAAACCTTAACTTCATCACTTATTCTAAACCACCTACTACTACTAGACCTCGTGTGAGTCCGTCTCAGGAAGACTACCTCATACAATCTATAGGGTCTTTGTCTCTCGAAGATAAAGATGCCAAAACTAGTGGGAGCTCAAGCAATCAAGTTCTTGCTTCAAAGGGCAAAAAGTTCAAGAAGAAGGGAAAGAAAATCAAAAACTTCAAGCAAGTTAATGATGAGTGCCATTATTGCTATGGCATGGGACATTGGCTTAGGAATTGTCCCGTATATTTGCGAAATATAAGGGAAGGAATCATCACTCCAAAAGGTAAAATTCCTAAAGAAATTTATGTTATTGATATAAATTATACTTCCACTACGACATGGGTACTAGATACCGGTTGTGGTTCTCACCTTTGTAATCATTTACAGGGTTTAAGAGATGTGGAGAGGCTTAGCAAAGGAGATGTGGATCTACGCCTTGGAAATGGAGCTCGCGTAGCGGCCGAATCCAAAGGAACTTATGTTTTAGCTTTGCCTAATGGATTTGAGTTGTATTTACATAATTGTTTTTATGTGCCTACACTCTCTAAAAACATTATTTCAATCACTATGCTAGACATGGACGGTTTTTGTTTTGTCATTAAGAACAATCGTTGTACTATTTCTAGGAACGACTTGGTTATAGGCCAAGCTTCCTCTATCAATGGCATTTACATTTTAGAGACCTCAAATCCGACTAATGATATCTATAACATTCAATCAAAGAAACTCAAATCAAGTGACCCAAGTGAAGCGTTCATTTGGCATTGTCGATTAGGTCACATAAACGAGAATCGCATCAAAAAATTAATTTCGACTAATGTGATTACACCATTTGATTATCAATCATATGGTACATGCGAATATTGCCTACTTGGCAAAATGACTCGTAATCCTTTTAATGGTAAAGGGACACGAGCTAGTGAGCTATTGGGACTCATACACACCGATGTATGTGGACCAATGAGTATCACCGCTTGTGGTAATTATGACTACTTTATAACCTTCACCGATGACTTGAGTAGATATGGGTATATCTATTTGATAAAGCATAAGAGTGAAGCATTTGAGAAATTCAAGGAATTTCAAAACGAAGTAGAGAACCAATTGAACAAAAGGATTAAGGCACTACGATCCGATCGTGGTGGTGAATACCTTAGCCTTGAATTTGATTCACACTTGAAAAGTCGTGGTATTATATCACAACTTACTCCACCCGGAACACCACAACTTAATGGTGTTGCCGAAAGGAGAAATCGAACCCTACTTGATATGGTTCGATCCATGATGAGTTAAACCGAGTTACCAAACTCGTTTTGGGGATTTGCGATTCAAACCGCAATTAGATCTTTGAACAATAGTCCCACTAAATCCGCCGAGAAAACTCCATGTGAGATGTGGACGGTAAGGGTTCCCAATATATCCTATATGAAAATTTGGGGATGTGATGCTTACGTCAAGTCTAAGAACGACAACAAGCTTGCCCCAAGATCCGAAAAGTGCATCTTTGTAGGTTACCCCTTAACCTCACGAGGTTATTACTTCTACAAACCTCAAGATAACAAAGTGT
The DNA here is from genome assembly GCF_048544455.1 of Silene latifolia. NCBI lineage: Eukaryota > Viridiplantae > Streptophyta > Magnoliopsida > Caryophyllales > Caryophyllaceae > Silene > Silene latifolia. The sequence continues at coordinate 196,795,765 of NC_133538.1, read as the reverse complement.
TTGTGTCTTGCGAGGCTGTCTTCTTAGAAAGACAATTTATTTCTAAGAGACAGAGTGGGAGGAATTTTAAACTTGATGAAGTTCAAGAGCCACAAACCGAGATAGAGACGCAAGAAGATGTTCCTTCGTCGTCTAACGCGGTTGTACCTCCTCCACTAAGAAGAACGGGTCGAGTAATTCGCCATCCTGATCGATATGTGGGACTTATCGAGGAAGATGGAACACTCGATGTGTTACTTATGGAAAGTGACGAGCCCGCCACCTATAAGGCCGCAATCTCTAGTCCAAATTCCTCCTTATGGCTTGAAGCCATAAAGTCCGAAATGGATTCTATGCATGAAAACCAAGTTTGGGACTTGGTAGATTTGCCTAAAGGGGCAAGACCCCTTCAATGCAAATGGATATTCAAAGTCAAAAATGGCATAGAAGGACATGATGATGTCTACAAAGCTAGGCTAGTGGCAAAAGGATTTACCCAAGTCCAAGGTCTCCATTATAATGAGACCTTCGCCCCCGTAGCCATGCTAAGATCCATACGGATTTTGTTAGCGATTGCCGCATTTCATGATTATGAAATATGGCAAATGGATGTCAAAACCGCTTTTCTAAATGGGCATTTAGAAGAGGAGGTGTACATGATACAACCCGAAGGTTTTGTTGATTCTAAAAATCCTAACAAAGTATGCAAGCTTAAGAGATCCATTTATGGTCTTAAGCAAGCATCTAGAAGTTGGAATCATCGATTCAATCATGTTATAAAGGAAAATGGTTTCACTCGAAGTGTTGAGGAACCATGTTTATACATGAAATTTAGTGGGAGCAATGTTGTGTTCCTAATCTTGTATGTTGATGACATACTACTCATTGGAAATGATATTCCAATGTTGTCTTCTGTTAAGAAGTGGTTAGGTAACCACTTCCAAATGAAGGATTTAGGAGAGGCACAACGCATATTAGGTATCCGGATCCATAGAGATAGATCCAAGAGGATATTGGCACTAAGTCAAGAATCTTATGTTGATAAGATTCTTCGACGGTTCAGCATGGACAAATCCAAAAGAGGTTTAGTACCTATGGTAACCGGGACGATATTGAGCAAGACTCAATCTCCCTCCGAACCCCATGATGTTGAACGCATGAAGTTGATCCCATATGCTTCCGCTGTTGGATCAATCATGTATGCCATGATATGCACGCATCCTGATGTCTCGAATGCCTTGAGCATGACGAGTAGATATCAAGGAAATCCAGGTGAGAGTCACTGGATTGCTGTCAAGAACATCCTTAAGTACTTGAGAAGAACTAAGGATTCTATCCTAGTGTTTGGAGGAGACACTGAGTTGCGTGTTAATGGATACACGGACTCAAGTTTTCAAAGAGATAGAGATGACTTGAAATCACAAGCTGGTTTCGTTTTTATGCTCAATGGTGGTGACGTAAGCTGGAGAAGCTTCAAGGAAGTCAGAATCATGGATTCTACAATGGAGGCCGAGTACATTGCAAAGATCGGAAGTCGCTAAGAAAGCCGTTTTTTGGATCAGGCAATTCATGAAAGGTCTAAAAGTAGTACCTACCGCCAATGATCCCATCACTCTCTATTGTGATAATAGTGGGACGATCTTCCAAGCTAAGGAGCCAAAGTCTAGTAATAGATCTAGACATGTACTTAGAAAATATCATGTAATAAGATATTTCATTGAAAGAAAGGAAATTGCGATTTGTAAGGTTGGGACGGATGACAACATAGCCGATCCGCTCACCAAGCCTTTATCGCAGGCTAAGCATGATGGGCATGTTACGTCCATGGGACTTAAACGTGTACCAAGTCTATGTTAGATTTAAATGAAATAAAAGTGTTGTTTTTGTTCATATTCATAATCACATTTGTCTTTTATCTTTAATTTATACATTGTTACATCCAAACGGGTTGTAGTGACAATTGAACCCCGTTAAAGTGAACACCGATTAACATAGTATTTGCCCATAGTCACTTGTATGAGGTGACGTCTCGAAGTGACTAGAGTGTGATGCGATTGATAGAAAGTTCAAGTGCCATAGAGTCATGTGAGATGACTAATCGATCACATAGGCAGACTGTTAGGAACATTTTGTCGGGCCTTATGACCGCTTATAGAGTTCTGGTAATTTATATAGCCTGGTCGTGGCGAGAGCTACTATAGTATTCAAATGAGTCGATTCTTTTGACTAAAGACTATTCGCCTAAGATGGCACAGTTTCAGATTAACTTTGATTTGTGTTACTACGACCTTCGTAAATGGGGTCAAATGGGCATATTTTGGGTTATGATGGCTGTGGCTAGTCGAAGGGAATGAGTGCGATAGGAATTGTCCACCCCTAGTCAGGGTTATAACAATATCTCAGGGCCACTCGAGGATTAATGAACTGGAAATGCGTGGCCACGCTCGGAAAGTATCTATGATAGATAAGTCCGGTCAATCAGTTATTCTCCAGATCGAGGAAACCACTCTCGATATGATCACTTGCAAGTACGACCTGAAAGACACCTTGCATTGAGTGGGAGATAGTAATAGGACAAGAGAATTGGTGACGCACACTTGTCGAGGACAAGTGGGAGATTGTTGGAATATGTGTCCTCCGACAATAATGCGATCACGACTGTTGATCATGATAATCACATGTTTAAGTCTCGTTTTAAAGAATACAATTGGGAAGTAATTTTCTATCACAACTGGTCAACATATATCGGTAATGATTGGTGACTAGAGTTTGACATTACTTGTCGTGCGACGGTGGTGATCGATTGACCCCTAGGTCATACCTATAGGGCAACACTCTTAATTGATCATTTAATTAATCGTATAACGTTACGAGTTAATTAAATTACTTGAAAAATTGACGGACGATTTTGGAAGTAAAATTTACGTATCACATTGAAATGTGATTAAATGAGATACGGTCTGAGTAATCAAATTGTATCATTACTCGGATGAAATTATTGTTTAAAGAAACAATTGTAATTGAATGAATTATTATAAATACAATTTGTTGTGATTTATAAATTGGTAAAATATTTTGGTACAAGTAATTATGAATTACTAAGTCGATTTTTGTATGTGACGTATTTTTAATAATACGTTGATTTTTAATATGTTAAAAATGCACAACAAATTTATGTAACATATGACATGTGACATAAGTCAAAATTGACAAAAATAACATGGATCCCATATTATAAGTGTACCGAAATTAAGAGGGAATTAGGCTAAATATTGTGTTGTTTAAATTAGTGGAAAACACAATCATTTGTATTATAGCCTAGCCATGCAACCCTAGTTTGCATTGTGAAGGCAAACAAGAGCATGCATTGGGTCTTTTTCTTCCCTCCTCTTCCCTCCTACCCGGTTTCACCATAGAAAAGGCAAAAGGATTTTTGTCTTATATTTTGATATACACTACATGCATGAGTGTGTAATTTTATTCATTCATTCCAACTTATCAAAAATTAAGATTTTAGAAAGAGAAAATCATCTTTCATTCTCCTCTCTCTCAACCGGTTTTTGAGAGCAAAACCCAAATATTTTTGGGTCATTTTTCTACAAGAATTAATATTATCTAGTACTTATAATATTAATTTTTATTAAGAGTAAGCTTTGGGTATAATTCCTTGGGAGAGATCCTACACTTGGGTCTTTGTTCATCCAAAAGGAAAGCTCAAGAACAAAAGAGAAGGAGATCTCTTTTGTGCCCATAAGAACCGAAATTACAATGTAAGGATGATTTCTTCTTTATTTTGCTAATTAGTTTGCATGCATAAGACCTTTATTAATTTTATGACATTAATTTAAAACATATATGAATATGTTAAGTATTTAGATCTACTTTTCCTTCATTAGAGACCAACAATGGCGGTTTTTAGTTTGTTTTGTCGAAAGGTTGAAGACGATGGAATGAGAATGGTATGGAAACCATTCTCGCGTCTTTTACAGGAAAATAGGGAAGCACCCTTATCTCGCCAGGTTGCTCGCGCCTCAATGGGGTGCTCCCTGCTCTATTCAGCGAAATTTTGGGCTTTGGCCCAATTTCCCATAACAAACTTCAAATTTTCAATGACGACATTAAGGACCGTCATTTTTCAAATACAAAAATAATAGTGAAAATTCAAAATTCACTATTTCCTCAAATTTCCAACGACGGCAATTAAAACCGTCATTTTCAAAAATAATAGTGAAAATTCAAATTCACTATTCCTCCAAATTTCAAACGACGATAATTAAAACCGTAATTTTTCAAAGAAAAATAATAGTGAAAATTCAAATTCACTGTTTCTTCAAATTTCAAACGAGGGCAATTAAAACCGTCATTTTCAAAATCATGGTTGGAAATTAAATTCCACTATTTTCACCACACATGTCAACGGCGGCAACATAAACCGTCACTTCAAAAGTAATAGTGAAGATTCAAAATTCACTATTTCCTTCACATGTCAACGGCAGCAACATAAACCGTCACTTCAAAAGTAATAGTGAAGATTCAAAATTCACTATTTCCTTTACATGTCAATGGCGGCAACATAAACCGTCACTTCAAACGAAATAGCGAAAATTCAAAATTCGTTATTTCCTTCAAAGCTCAAACAAACGGCGATTAAAACCGCCACTTCAAATTCAAAAACGAGTAGTGAAGATTTAAAATTCGCTATTCCATCAAATGTCAACAGGGGACTTCCTCGCGGAACCCGCTTTTGTCAAAAACAATAATAGTGAAATTCAGAATTCATTATTTCCACCGCGGCATCAAGAGTCCGCTATTTCCAAAACAAGCCCATCCAAAGCGGTTATTATCACGGTTGATCAACCAACCGCCCCTATGGCTGGCGACCCTTACAATGCACCACACCTGGCGAGCCCTCCTCATATACGCCCCATGGCTGGCAAGCCTTACAACGCACCGTGGGTGGTGAGCCCTCCTCATATACGCCCCATGGCTGGCGAGCCTTACAACGCATCGCGGCTGGCGAGCCCTCCTCATATACGCCCCATGGCTGCCGAGCCTTACAAAGCATCGCGGCTGGCGAGCCCTACTCATATACTCCCCATGGCTACCGAGCCTTAAAACGCATCGCGGCTGGCGAGCCCTCTTCATATACGCCCCATGACTGGCGAGCCTTACTACGCATCGCGGCTGGCGAGCCCTCCTCATATACGCCACATGGCTGGCGAGCCTTACTACGCATCGCGGCTGGCGAGCCCTCCTCATATACGCCCCATGGCTGGCGAGCCTTACAACGCACCGCGGCTGGCAAGCTCTCCTCATATACGCCCCATACCTAGCGAGCCTTACTACGCATCGCAGTTGGCAAGCCCTCCTCATATACGCCCCATGGCTGGCGAGCCTTACAACGCGCCGCAGCTGGCTAGCCCTCCTCATGTACGCACCACAACTGGCGAGCCTTTGTCCGCAAACACGCAAGGACATATCCGAAGATGCCTCAGGTATGACTCCTTCGTATAGCTGGCGAGCCTTTGTACGTAGTCTAACAGAATTTAAACGACCCGCACGGACAGACGACAGACTCTAAACAGTTCCCGACCACATGTCCTTGGCTCGTACCCTCGAGTCGCCTTGGCGTCGCCCTTCCCGACGGCAGGTCTTTGGCCTGAATCCTTTCGAGCCGCCTTGACGTCGCTTGGGTCTCCAGGTTGTAATCTTCGATTGACCTGGGGGCTCTACTTTGAATTTCGCCCTGTCCAAGCCTCAGTCAAAGTGGGGGCTCTGTAGATACCCAGTATCTGTCGAGCGTCCAACAAACACCCATGATTATCGGACTATAACATGCTTTGGAATCATGACGTTTGATCGACAGTTCGTGTACAACTTTACGTCGGAAAACTTAAAACGATTTCAAAAATAAAACTTTTCAAAAGTACCTGAAGTGTTTAATGTGTTGGAATATGTGTCCTCCGACAATAATGCGATCATAATTGTCGATCATGATGATCACATGTTTAAATCTCATTTTAAGAATACATATCGGATGTAATATTTTACAGTCAACTGGTCCACACATATCGGTAATGATTGGCTGACTAGAGTTTGACATTACTGTCGTGCGACGGTGGTGATCAGTTGATCCCTTTAGGTCATACCGAAAGGGTAACACTCTTAATTGATTATTTAATTGATCCTATGCTGATACGGGTTAATTAAATTGGTTAAAATTGACGGACAATTTTGTGAGTATTATTGACGTATCTTATTGTAATTCGATTAAATAAGATACGGTCTAAGTGATCAAATTGTTTTATTACTTAGATAAAATTATTGTTTACGAAACAATTGAAATTGAAATTGAATGAATAATTTATTATAAATACAAGACGTTGTAATTTATAATTTGATAAACCGTTTTGGTGCAAGTAATTACGAATTACTAGTCGATTTTGTATATGACATATTTTATGAGTATGTTTATTTTTAATATGTTAAAAATACATTACAATTTCATAAGTCAAGTAACATGTCACATATGTTATAATTGACAAATGACAAAATAAAATGGACCTTCCATTTTATGTCATATGTGCCGAAAATTGGAGGGAGTATAAGGTTTATATTGTGTTAAATATTTTTAGTGGAAAACACAATTATAACCTAGTCTCCTACCCATGCAAGCCTAGTCTTTTCTTGGGAAGAATAGAGGATCATGCATTGGCCTTTTATCCCTCCCCTACCCGGTTTTTCCAACCTACACAAGCAAAGGGTTTGTCTTATTTTTTGGTACATACACTACTCTTGAGAAGAAATAATTCATTCATTCATAACATCTAAAAACTTAAAGAAGTTTTTAGAGAGAAAATATTACTCCTTTCTTTCTCCTCTCTTGACCGAAAAAGCAAGAGCCAAAATAATTTTGGGGTCATTTTTAGTAAGATTAATATTCTTCTAGATCTAATAATATTAATCTATTAATGGGGTTATCTTGGGTATTCATCTTTGGGAGAGATTCTATCTTTGAATCTTTGTTCATCCATATTAGGAAAGCTCAAGAACAAGTGAATAGGAGAACTCATTTGTGCCCTTTGATCCGAAATATTATAGTAAGGAAATCGATTTCTTCTCTATATTTATTTATGTTTGCATGCATAAGATTTGTAATTATTTTATGATTAAATAATTTCTCACATATATGAATATGTTAAATTAATGAGATTAATATTTTCCAACAAGTGGTATCAAGAGCCTTAGGTTGTTTGCATGCAAATTGGTTATTGTTTTTCCGAGTTATAAGATTAACAAACAAAACTTATAAATTTGTGTTTATTATGATATATCACGAAATTTATTATTAATGTTAAAGTTTCTAGTCCTAAAATGTTTTAGGATATTTTGGTTTAATTTATGGATTTTATTGTTCATTTTATATTATAATGGCATTAAAATGTTATTTTTATGATAAAAATGTCATTTTTTGACGAAAAATAGCTAAACTTCGATTTTTTCAGTGATTTTTGGATATGTTTTTACATATATTATATACTGATGGCCTGTAAATGTTCATAATTTTATGAGTTGTTATGCTCGAAATATGGATTTTTCATGTTAAATTCGAATTTAAATGAGAAAATAGGTTAATATGAGTTATATTTCGAATCTGGTCATAGAAATTTATTATGTTGTCACATACAATTTTATAATATGTGTGTAAAATATTTGGCTATAATGAAGTCTTTATGCATAATTTATGAATTTTTGATGAAAAATCACATAAATTGTGACTTTAATTAGTAAAAATGCTAAAACATACTTCATGACTAAGGAAAAACGTCACATGTTGCATTTTATCATATATTTCAGATCTAAAAGTGAAAATTTAAGAAAAATAATTTTTCTCATATTTTTATGATTATAATTGATAAATCCGATAAACCGCAACATTGTTTTTCTCGATAAATTTCGAAATTTTTAACCTAAGTTTTTGAATATTATGAGTGTCATGGTATTTTTCCAGAATGTTCATGAGTTTAAAATTTTAAATTTTGAATTTATTTGAAATTTTTATGATTTAATTTGAATTTTATGACATAATATTGTATTTTTGAGTCCATTTATGAACAATATTAAGAAATATAAGTTAATTATTGTCAATATGTTAGTGGAGACTAATTTTGAGTCCTAAGTTGGTTAGGGTAATTAACTTGTACATAAATATGAATTTATGTAATTATTGTGATTTTAAAAGGTTAAATCACGCAAATCCGTAAAAACCGATTAATATACGATATTGGCTCTTTAAAGGCGATTTAGCATAAAATTGGGCATGTTTATACATATTATAATGTTGAATTTTATTTATGATTGTCATATTTTAATTCTATGTAATTTTTGAATTATGTAATTTTACTTAGTATGGCCTTAGTTTTAATTGGTATTACCCGAAATGTATGGGAATATCGATTCGGTTGTAATTTATTGTGATCTCGTATCACCGTTTTGTAATTTAATATATTTATTTTATTTTTAATTACAAATGTATAATAGGAAATTATGTAATTTGTTATGTAATTTATTTATTCCGGAGTTCATTGAAGACGGTGCCACTCAAGAAGGCGATCCATTAAAGAAAGAATTGCCTTGATATGCGTGCCAAGATCGAAGTTCAAGGGACCAAAGGAGTTGGTTTCCGAATATGTAATAGTTAATTAGATTTACTATTTTAGGAAGGCCATACTAGGATTTAATTTATGCTTTGCATTTTATTTATATGTTGCATGCATCGCTAAATCGCCATAACTAAAACATGCATTATCATTTGATCGAGTATTTCGACCGTGTCAATTACAATTATCGTAGTTCACCGCTTTAGTTCACTTAAAACGTGATAGATAATAAATTGACATGACCTCTCGCTAAAATAAACAATTGAGACATAGCCTTACCAAAAAGTAGAAACCATGAAACCCTATTTCGTGAGGGAGTGCACTCGGCTTTACCGGGGTACAAACCTTGTTACGTAGGGGAAGTGGGTGATAAATGTCTACCCACCGAATTTATGAAGATGAGGGTTGTTTTCGGCTTTACCGATGCCCAAGTTGATGTAAATTTGGATCATGGACACATTTATTCGAAATTTGGGTTGAACTCAACGAAAGTATTCTCGACGGTTGCCGGATGTGTTTCGAGCTAAAGATAAATATTAATGTAATTTTATCAACCAAGAGTTCTAAAAGTAGAATCGATTAAAGCGTTAATCCACCGAGTTATATTGATAAGGGTTGTATTCGGCTTTACCGATGCCTAAGTTAATATGAATTTGGGTCTTGGAATCATTTATAATAGTTGGGTAGAGGTCACTATATAAATGTTCATATCTTGTTAAATTTATTTACAAGTATTATTATAACGATGAATGTGTTGTTTTCATTATTCCGTTATCGTATTGTTCTATTTCTTTACCTCAAATTATATGATATCATTTCGATTTTTAGTTCAAATCTCCATTAAAACATCGTAACTAAAGACAAAAATTTGAATTTTTCTTCTAAAAACCTCGTATTATCCATTGTAAGGATCTCTTGTGAAGAGTATAGATGAAAGTTATTCGTGATCAAAAGGGTTTTTGATTTTCGACTAACATATCTACTTACAATGAATGGTTTCTCATGTGCTTAATTGAGTTAAGTATTTTGAAACGTTAAATCATTTTGGTGACTAGATTTGTTGGAAATCGTAATAGACCAAAATACCGCAACCAGTTCAATGAAAGTTTTAAGACTGAACAAACGAATGACGAGTAGTCTTCATGAATATAATTTTGCTTCTCAAAGCAAAGACTCATTGAAATGAGTGGGAGCATTCTCTTAAACCGTTAAGAAAAGGATAAGGTTTTAAAGAAGTACAATTAGAATGGAATTGATACAAGGTAATGTTAAAAGTAACGTTATTGAGAATAACAATACTAAACCTATCAATCCCGACCGATAAAGTTTCCATTGTCTTAATTGTTGACGCTAGAAAGGAAACTACCCCAAATTATTGAAGAATCAACAAGTTAGTTGTGGGACATCTAATGGGACCTTCTTCTTTAAATGTTTATTTGATTGACATAAATTTTGCTAGTACTAATTCGTCAATATTAGAAACCGGTGGTGGTTTTCATCATTGTACTTGATACATAGGATGATTAGAATATGACGACTAGCAACAATGATGTTGAGAGATAGAGTCATTGTGTAATCAATCTAGTTTTGGGTTTATAGTTGTACTTAATTATGACTATTAAGTGCATAAACTCTAAATAAGAATATAAACTTGTTAAGATACTAAAGAGGTTTCACTTTTGTGACCCTATACACCACGATTTGATGTATGGCTAGCACATTATCAAGGTGATTATATTCTAAACCAAACTAGAATGATATATCATGTAGATGATGCAAGACTCAAATTGGTAACCCAAGATTAAACATTAAATTCTCGAATGATGAACGCAAAGAGTTAACGAGTACTCTTGAAACCATTAGATCTTATGGTATATGCGTATCTTGTATTCAAGGCAAGATGTCTCGTGCCTTTTGGTTGAAAAGGAGCTCGAGGTTGTAAATCATTGATCCAAAATAGGTTGATCATTTTCTTTTACCAACGATTTAAGTTGACGCTAATGTGTTCACTTAATAAGGTAAATAGAGAAATCTTTGAAGAAATTCAAAGAGTTCATGGAATCACGATTTAGTCGTGATGGGATTATCAAAGTAAAGACTTTGATATAAGCCAAATGAAATGTGATATAGTATCACAAGTTAATCTCTCTTAGCACGCATTATGGGATAATGTGTGGTTCGATAAGAAATCAAATGCTATTCGATATGGTTTGGACTTCAATCACGTTACCTTGAGTTACTTGAACCTTTTGGGAAATTTTATCATTTTGTCTAAATTATTTTTCCACTAAATCTAAAATGATTCATATGAGATATGAAATGATAGGGTACCATGTTTGTAAGTTTTCAAAAGAAACAAGTGCTCATTTTTCCTTACTATAATCACGAGCACAACAGGTTTGTGGCTCGTGAAGCTGTCATTCTAAAATACAAGTTTATTTCTAGAAGACAGAGTGGGAGAAATTATTCAAGGGACACAAAGAATGTTATGATTCAAGAGCCACAAAGAATGTTATGTCGCAAGAAACTGGTCTTTCTTGGCTACATGAGATGTTTTGTGGCTCTTGAACCATAACATTCCTTGTGGCTCTTGAATAATTTCTCCCACTCTGTCTTCTAGAAATAAACTTGTATTTTAGAAAGACAGCATCACAAGCCAGAAATTATTCAAGAGCCACAAAGAATGTTATGATTCAAGAGCCACAAAGAATTTTATGTCGCAAGATACTGGTCTTTCTTGGCTACATGAGACGTTTTGTGTAAGACGTTGTTTCTTCAAAACCTAGGAGGTTAAAGTCATCATTTGTTGAAGATGATGAATTAGTGTTACTTTTAGAAAGTAAAGAACTTGCAACTTACAAAGAAATTGTTTGATTCAAGTTGATTACTTCTGGAAAGTAATGAACATATGACTTACATGAGAGTGTTTAAGTCACAACTCAATACAAGGCTTAGAGCCATGAAAATCCGAAATAAATTCCAAGTGAATTGATTATCAAAGCTTGATTGGTGGCAAAGGGTTTTGCACTAGTTGAAATGCTTAAGTCCATTTGGATCTTCTTAGGGATTGTGTTTCATTATGAGATATATATAGCAAGTGAATCTAAAACCCACTTCTTCAATTAGAAGGAATGTATTCAATACATGTCTTGAGTTTTGTAGATTCTTGCCATCCTAAGATAATGTGAAACTTAAGAGAGGGTCTTAAGTAGCACATTAATGAGTTGGAATCAATGTTTTGATCATGTGATAAAACTATTCTCAATAGGTTGTGAGAAGTTGTGTTTATACATGAAGTTTAGTGGGAGTTACGGTAATTTTAATTAGTCTTATATGTGGATGACATATTGATCATTGGGAATGATTTAAGATGAGAGAAATATAATACATCTTTAATATCCAGATTTATGGAGATAATTCCACATGATATTAGCGCCAAATAAGAAGTTTTATGTTGATAAGATTCATGACTAGTTCAATCAAGTTGAACATATTTGATTGATTCTATTTGCTTTATTTCTTGATCAATTAAATGAGTAATGATGTATAGCACTTCATATACTTTGAGTATGATGAATTGTTTCAAATCGAATTTAAATAATAGTTACCAAGTAAGCCATAAATATTACCCTTAAGTGCTTGCAGAAGCATTAAGGGTGTAATGCAAAGTGTTTTTTTTTTTTTTGATGCAATTTTGTGTAAGAGTGTTACACAAATGACAATTGACAATTGAGATTGCGCATGGTTTCCGACAAAACCATAATCAAAACACATTAGGATGATTAAGATACCATTGTGGCTATGTTATTTAAGAAATAGATTTTCTAGAATCGTTCTAGGCAATAAAAAACAATGAGAAATATTTACAACGGAAATTGAGTACACTTGCAATCATGAGATGTGCAAAAAGGATGAGTCCCGCACACTGTGAAAACAGTGGGAGCTATTCTAAGGCTATAGGGCCTATGTCTTGATTGGATCTCGACACGTACTCAGAAAGTTTTGTAATGCAAATGTATACATTACAAGAAAAACGAGTATGTAGTAAGGTTGAGTAAGGTACAAGAAGTTGATAAAACCTACTAACCAAAGCCTTCTCATAGGCTTAACATGATGAGTCATGCCATTTCAATTGAATTGAGATGAACAACTACATTCAAGATTAAACTGGATTATAGAATATGAAGTAGTAATCAAGTATTGACTACTCATATGATAATCATATTTATCGTTCGAGTTTTTTAAATCTGGAAACTCCTTTTATAATTTGTTACATCCAAACGGGTTGTAGACACAATATTGAACCCCGTTAAAGTGAACCCGGATTAACATGGTATTCGCCCATAGTCACTTATATGAGGTGACGTCTCGAAGTGACTAGAGTGTGATGCGATTGATGGCAAGTTCAAGTGCCATAGAGTCATGTGATATGACTGGTCGATCACATAGGCAGACTGTTAGGAACACTTTGTCGGGCCTTATGACCGCTTATAGAGTTCTGGCAAATCTATATATAGCCTGGTCGTGGCGAGAGCTACTATAGTATTCTAATGAGTCGATTCTTTTGACTAAAGACTGTTCGCCTAAGGTGGCACAGTTTCAGATGAACTTTGATTTGTGTTACTACGACCTTCGTAAATGGGGTCAAATGGGCATATTTTGGGTTATGATGGCTGTGTCTAGTCGAAGGGAATAAGTGCGATAGGAATTGTCCACCCCCTTGTCAGGGTTAAAACAATATCTCAGGGCCACTCGAGGAGTAATGAACTAGAAATGCGTGGCCACGCTCGGAAGGTATCTATGGTAGATGATTCCGGTCAATCAGTTATTCTCCAGATCGAGGAAACCACTCTCGATATGATCACATGCAAGTACGACCTGAAAGACACCTTGCATTGAGTGGGAGATAGTAATAGGACAAGAGAATTGGTGACGCACACTTGTCGAGGACAAGTGGGAGATTGTTGGAATATGTGTCCTCCGACAATAATGCAATCACAACTGTCGATCATGATGATCACATGTTTAAATCTTATTTTAAGAATACATGTGGGATGTAATATTTTATAGTCAACTGGTCCACACATATCGGTAATGATTGGCTGACTAGAGTTTGACATTACTGTCGTGCGACGGTGGTGATCAGTTGATCCCTTTAGGTCATACCGAAAGGGTAACACTCTTAATTGATTATTTAATTGATCCTATGCTAATACGGGTTAATTAAATTGGTTAAAATTGACGGACGATTTTGTGAGTATTATTAACGTATCTTATTGTAATTCGATTAAATAAGATACGGTCTAAGTGATCAAATTGTTTTATTACTTAGATAAAATTATTGTTTACGAAACAATTGAAATTGAAATTGAATGAATAATTTATTATAAATACAAGACGTTGTAATTTATAATTTGATAAACCGTTTTGGTACAAGTAATTACGAATTACTAGTCGATTTTGTATATGACATATTTTATGAGTATGTTGATTTTTAATATGTTAAAAATACATTACAATTTCATAAGTCAAGTAACATGTCACATATGTTACAATTGACAAATGACAAAATAAAATCGACCTTCCATTTTATGTCATATGTGCCGAAAATTGGAGGGAGTATAAGGTTTATATTGTGTTAAATATTTTTAGTGGAAAACACAATTATAACCTAGTCTCCTAGCCATGCAAGCCTAGTCTTTTCTTGGGAAGAATAGAGGATCATGCATTGGCCTTTTCTCCCACCCCTACCCGATTTTTCCAACTTATACAAGCAAAGGGTTTGTCTTATTTTTTGGTACATACACTACTCTTGAGAAGAAATAATTCATTCATTCATAACATCTAAAAACTTAAAGAAATTTTTAGAGAGAAAATATTACTCCTTCCTTTCTCTTCTCTTGACCGAAAAAGCAAGAGACCAAAATAATTTTGGGGTCATTTTTAGTAAGATTAATATTCTTCTAAATCTAATAATATTAATCTATTAAAGGGTTATCTTGGGTATTCATCTTTGGGAGAGATTCTATCTTCGAATCTTTGTTCATCCATATTAGGAAAGCTCAAGAACAAGTGGGTAGAAGAACTCATTTGTGCCCTTTGATCCGAAATATTATAGTAAGGAAATCGATTTCTTCTCTATATTTATTTATGTTTGCATGCATAAGATTTGTAATTATTTTATGATTAAATAATTTCTCTCATATATGAATATGTTAAATTAATGAGATTAATATTTTCCAACATAATGCATGACGACGGGGTCGCAATATAATGACACTAACTAGAGTCAAAATCGACACCGGGCCAAAACCCGACTCAAAAATTCAAATCCCGACTCCAACAACGAGTCAAACCAAGTCAAACACAAAAAACAAACCATTTAAATACTTCCATGTTAAGATTTCCCAGATTCATGTATGGTCAAATACCAAACATGTGCATACAAATCCTAGGATAAAACAAATCATGATTGCATTTGTGTGAAAGTGACAAGACACCTCGAAGACCCGCGACGTGGCTCGCGCCTTTTTTAGCAGCCCAGGTGGCCACGTCGCTCAAAACTCACACAACCACCCATTTTCCTATAAATACCCCTCAAATGCCCCCATTTGAGAACTTACGCGAGTGTCCGCCCCCTCTTTCTCCCTTAAAATTCTCGACTCGACTTCCTAAGTCACAATCTGACGCGTATTTACGACCTACCGATCGTAAATACAAGCCTTACACATTGTTTGGTACCGTCATCGTGCATTAAATCACGTGACCGACCATCTCGACCACTACACTGTCACTAAACTTAATAAAACACTCTTTTTACTTGCTAAAACGGTTTTAAACCGAGTCTTTTCCGACCAAACGAGATGATACACTTACGTCGGTTTCTCGCCCTAACCAACCATGTAAGTATGAGGGTGTAAAAATCCTTCTTTTATCATGTCTTTACTTGTTTCATGACTATAACATGCTAAATCATGCATAACATGAACCAAAACATGGGAAGAATGAGCTTAAATTTGACTTTTTGGTTGAGGCAGGAGCTACTTACGTAGCATACAGGCTCACGCCTAAAGTAGCCTGCCCAGCCTTAAGTCCAATCCGTGTTTGGTCTCTTCTTTTCCTCAATTTTTCATTTTCATATTTGTAATCGGTTTTTACCATTTCAAGTATTTTCAAACCCATTTTATTTTCTTTCACAAGTTTTAACCATAAAACATTTTTCACCCTTGGTTCTTAATACCATGACGGTCTAATCCGTGTTTCGGTGATAATATTTGGTTAATTACATTGAAAAGGTATTTTAAAACCTTTTATTTCATTTCTTTACATTTTGGAAGGTATTTTAAAGCCTTTCATCATTTCTTTATATTTCCGAAATAAATGTATTAGTCACCAACACAAAGTCATCCTTGGTTCTATATACCATGTCGGATTTTAACCCGAGTACGATGATGAGTATTGACTAATTATATTCAAATGAAATTAAAACAATTAGTTCATAATTATTTTCAAAACTATTCATGTCAAGCTTGTCAAGTCGAACCCGGCACCGAATATCATCAAAACAATGATGATTATTCAAGTCACGTTCCTCAAATCAACACAAATACGACCTAAACGGTCCTTTCAAAGCAAAACGGGTTCAAATACCAATTTTTCAACACGTTTTATAAACGTTTTTCAATGGTCAGAATGCGTCTTATACCGTTGACTGACCCGCACCTAAACAGGCCGTTTCTTTTCCTATTTTCAAACCAGGGGAGACCCCCCTTACATCGCCAATAGGCTCGCGCCTCATCTGGCTGCCTGGTGCAGGGTCTGTTCCCCTTCCAGCATTAGTCTAGGACGACCCCGACTCCGGTTAACCCGGATATAGGATGGATCAGATGACTAATTTGCTCATTCAAAAATCATATTTCCAAAATGCCTTACTAAGACAAATGGATCGCGTTATGCACCATAAACATAACTCGGTAAATGGATGTTTAATTTCCGTCTTGAACGCAAATCAACCATAAATCCAACTCGACATCTTCTACTTGATACTTGGATTAAATCAACCGACTTAGAAAGCTCTTACATGTTAGGTTTAAATTATTGGATGCGCATTCATGCATTTAAACCGTTTTATCAACTTTCGCATTCAACCAACCAAGATCGATCAGTAGAGGCCGCTACCACGGGCGGGATTGGGTGTCTGATTAAAGGGATTCCCAATACGTGCCTTCACCTCTTACTCAGAAATTTTGGATAGTGAACGACCTTATCCAGGGCGTACGAGAGTCATTCTAGAGATAGGATGCTAAAGAGGGACGATTCCTTATCTTTAGTACCTATGTCAAACACTGCTTTGTGCTTCGTTTGACCGAGGTATAATGTGGATTCGAACGGGTTCCTAGCACCCCACAAATGCTTGGTGGTGACTTCGAACATCTCTAATCGTTTCGAGACCCTTATCGAGACGAAACCAACCGATCTAAAATGATCCGGTCGAAAGCATTTTTACGCCGCCGAGCGTGGCTTTCAAAAGACCGCTGCCATTGTCCATAGATCGGTTGGGCATATGCAGGTGGGCCCACGTCCATAGTCTGTGTACCATGTTTCGAGTCTTGGATGCGAGAAGTTTATCGCATGTTGAATCGGGAGA
Source organism: Silene latifolia (assembly GCF_048544455.1). Lineage (NCBI taxonomy): Eukaryota > Viridiplantae > Streptophyta > Magnoliopsida > Caryophyllales > Caryophyllaceae > Silene > Silene latifolia. The sequence goes on along the minus strand of NC_133538.1, from coordinate 196,778,479 downwards.
CGTTTATCCCGAGAGTCTGGTCAGATTTAGACTAGGACCGTATATATTATCGTCGTTCTACTAAGAGGAATGAGTCCGGTGTTATCGTGTCTTGTTATTGAATGTTTTGCATATGTCACACACTTATTGAATCTAAGAGTAGTAAAGGTCTTGTATAATTTGGATAGTTGCACATGTCATATATCGTTGGAATTTGTGCTCGTGATTAATTAACCGTGTCTATGTTCTTTCCTTTACTTCACTTTATTTGAATATACCTATGATATGCTTATTTATTATTCTATATTGCTTTCTCTTATTATGATAACATGAATGATACCATGTTTATTATAATTCAAGTTATGTGAATCTTTTTTATTGTGTTTGCTTATTTGAGTTCTTTGTTATAATCAAGTTAATATAATGTGGCTGGGAGAACCTTGAGTTACTCACCACTGACAGTGGCATTCATGTTTCATAAATGACAGGTATTAGTTGGTGCATTTATGGGGTGAAGACATGTGTGAGCTAGCGAGTACCTTGACCGTTGAATTTTTGTCTATCGTTATGGTTAGACTCACCTTTTAGACTTGTTATTCGTGGGATATGTTTTCCCCCTTTTTTGCTAGAATTGGTTTGTAATAACCTAAGTTTGCTTATCGTTGTACTCGTTACGTTATGTTTAGTGAACCCGCGTGTTAAACTTTAAAAAGTTTTAAAAATCTCTGATATCCGCTGCAATTTACTAGTTATATTTTCCGTGCTATCGCGGGGTGTCACATGTATTGTTGAGCGAGCAATTATCGATGAAGCTCTTTCGTATTGTTACGCGTACCTCTCCTTGGATGAGTTAATTGGAGCTCCTAGGAATTGTCATAGTGACTGGATGAATGGAAAAGGTGTAAGGGGTCGTGTTCTAAGGATATGTCACCTAACATGCGACATAGAGCGTATACATACGTTCTTTTTAACGAAGATTATGTCCAGCCTTACAGTATGGAACACCAGCATTACCTTAGGGGAAAACACCCTCATAAGAATGAAAGGTGGTATGCAAATGAGCATAACAAGCAATTTAGTGACTGGTTTAAGGATACTATTTAAAATGATGACAACCCAATTGATGATTGCTCACCCAGCCTAAGACATCTCGCTTTCGGTCCTGATGCTCAAGCAACTTTTTATAGCGGGTATGCGATTAATGAGTACACTTTCTACACCCGCATTCAAGATAAGGCGAGCACAATGCAAAACAGTGGAGTTTGCGTAGATTCTCAGGCAATATAATTTGCTAGTTCAAAAGATAAAAATCATATTTTGGGTACAATGCAATATTATGGAGTTATTCAAGAGACATTGGTTTTAGACTACATGGATTTTGAGATACCTCTATTTCAATGCAAGTGGGTTTACAACAACAATGGTGTTAGAATGGATGATTTAGGATTCACATTAGTAAATTTTGACAAGGTTGGAAACAAGGACGATTCTTTTATATTAGCGTCACAAGCAAAACAAGTGTTTTATGTTACCGATCCTATGGATAAGAAGTGGTCAGTTGTTCTATCTTGCCATCGCCGAATTCCAGATGATGAAGACGTCGAATTTGAAAGACTTGATCACAGTGTTATATCGCAAATTGGTAATGATTTTAAAAATGTTAACATTCGAAACATATATACACGAGATGATCATGATGAAGGTATTTAGGTTAATGAAGAGACTGGCAAATCAGAAAACGTTCCCGGGAGCCGCAAAAATATCAGCAATCCAAACAAGATATTTTACGTCATCGTGTAATTATTGTCTTGCTGTTATATATCAAACTGCTGCTATAAACTTTTGCTTCTGTTACAACGGGTTAGGGAAAAATCGTACCAAATGATGCTTTATTTCTTGGCGGTAAAATCAAACAAAATGAAATATAAAAAACAACGGTTATACCTAAACCGTTGTTCAGGACGTATACCGTTAACACGGTTCAGGCCATTGTTATCTATATAAAAATAATGCTTTATTTCTTGGCAGTAAAATCAAATAAAATGAAAAGATTTAAGACAACGGTTATTTATAACCCGTTGTAGATAATAGTAATCAATTACGGTTTCAAACAAAACCGTTGTCTGTTTTGAAATAAAATACAACGGTTTTTCTTATGCCGTGTTTATTACTTTCCATTAAACAAGCTCTTGCAAGTGTTGTTTATTCACACATATATACTCTAAGCTTCCCCTCCCCCACATAATATCCTCAAACACTGAGCTTCCTCTCAACCACCAGCCTACTCCATCGCTGTCGCAGTCATCATCGTGATCGCCATTGCCGCCGCCAGATCAACCCGGATTCTCCTCTTTAAAGAAGTAATAAACCCTTCTCTCTAGAGATTTGTTTGTTATTACAAGTATGCATTGTTATTATTTGTTTATTAATTTATGCTTTAAATATGGTCGAAAAGTGGAAAAGAAACGATGGAAATGCATCGGGCGATGACTCAAGTGATGAGAAAAATTTGCAACACACTGTCGGTTGAATGCGCCACGGGGTTTCCCTAGAAGCAATAAATTCAAAGATAGCTAATCCTTTACAATAAGATAAAGATACGGGGCTGCCATATGGTGAGAATGTCGAGTATTTTGCGAGTTGAATTGGTTGTTGTGTAAGACAGTATGTGCCTCTCAGTACGCCGCGTATCAGCGAACTGAGTAAAATACGAAACACCATGCTAATAAACAGAATAAAGGTATGTATATACAATAATAAATGCTTTAGCTGAAATTAAGTTACTACTTAATATGTGTATTAGCCGAAACAAACCAACTATGCTCATCATATATGCAGTTAGCTTACGTTGTCCCCGAAAAGTATGATAAGTACCTTAAAAAAATAGAGGGGAAGCTCTCAAATCTTGGAAGTTAAAGATTGCTGAGAACCACTTGTTCAACAACGAAACCGAGAGATGTACAAGAAACCACCAATAAAGAATTATCTGTATGTCACTCAGGACCATTGGGATAACTATATCGCTTATAGGTAGTCTTACAAGTTAAAGATAACTTAATAAGTAAAGAAGTATACTTAGTTTAGTGTTTGGTCATGCTTACGTTTTTTTATACAATTTATTTCATGAAGGCTATGAGTGAGAGGAACAAGGCGAACATTTCAAAGAAAAAGACCATCTTTTTCGGCTCCCGAGTTGGTTATAGATTGACTAACACAAAACTTGTAAGTACATAATTCTTATAGTATTAGACTATTAGGTGTTTTAGTCGTATGTTATATATGTTTATAGTAATCATACATATTTTGAGAGGATATCAATGTGATGAATGAATTGAAGGTAAAGCTTGGAAAATTCAGTCATCACGACGCTTGGGTGGAAGGTCATACTCCTAAGAATGGAAAGACGGAAACTGAATATGATAAGGACATCAAAGAGAAAATTGTAAGAGTGACTTAATATGTCACTCGTATCACTGGTGGTCGGAGTTATATTATTGTGAGTTTAAATAAAATTTAGTTGTTTAATGGTTTTTTATGTATATAGAGGATCTGTGAGAAGGAGGTAGAGGAAGGAAAATGAAAGCCTCAAGGATGTGATGACATTCTTGCTAGGGCAACAGGCAAAGCAGAGCATCCATGTCGTGTGAGAGGGGTATCGACGCATGTTGGTATCACTAAGCATGTTAGGAAAACTCCTCGAAGGATGATGAGTAGTGAAGATTCCAAGAAGGTAATCATATAAATACTATATTTGATTTAACATAATTGAATAGTATTTTGGGAAAACTATGGCTTGCCCCCTACAATGAGAATATATATGTATAGTACGTGATTATTGTAATGAATCACGATTCTATAAATTTATTATTGATGTCCCAATTTGAATAGGAAGCATTGGGTGCTAATGGCAATCCAAGTGGAAAAAAAACCAGTGTACTAGATTGACTCTCGCGAAGGCAAACCCTCTGACAGTATAGTAATGATGATAACTGAGTAAGTTTACAACCTTCAATAATGTCATTTGTTATTGTATGACTTGAGCCATATATATGCAAACAATAATGGCATGTGTGTATATTTATGAATTAGTGTTTTTGAAGCAAAAACAAGATTATGTCCACTTGAGAAGTATGAAAGAAACACCGATCCCAATTTTCTCACACCATTAGTAAGTGTATTCTGAATAATTACTCGTATCATTTAATTTATGTTTATACGAGAGGTTGTTTATCTAATTCAGCTGATTTGTGTGTGATTTATATAATAGTCTCCTAAAGCACCAGACGACAAACAATTCGCCTTTTAAGTTTGTCAGTCCATGTGGGAAGTTATCAACGGAAATTATTCTACCATTCCAACACGGGTTAGTATGATTTAAAAACTATTTCAGACGTAAATTGAGTTCAATTCTGTATACTTCCATGTTTTCTGTCTATTTTGATTATGTATATTTTAATTATAGTTTCCACTAATAGTCAACAAAGCCCCAGACTATTTGCCAGAGGACATCACCCAGTTGAGAAGTATGTGGGCCAGTTATGTTGTTTCATTAGCGGAGTCTCAATAGTTTTCTCATGCTTTATGTACGTGTATATATATACAGCCGTTGTGTATTGGCTACTTTTGTTTTTTTGAGGAAGTTGTGTATTGGCTTTTGATCATCCTGTTTGTGTTGTTTTTAAAGTGGGTTAAATTGATCATGGAGTGTAATATTTTGACGCAGGATTGAATTTTTGCAGTGCACAGCTGCTGGAATGCTATTTTTCAGCAGCTGCTGAAAAAATAGCATTTCAGCAGCTGCTAGAAATGCAGCTGAAAAAATAGCATTTCAGCAGCTGCTAGAACAAGTTAAAACAATTTAAAAACAATAACGGTTAAAAACAACCCATTGTAAACAATTATTTGACAACGGTTTTATTTAGATAAATAACCGATGACATAATTTCCCTCCCATTCAAACCGGAAAAAGTATAAGATAACGAACGATAACCGTTGTCGAATTCAAAAATTTTACAATGTTTTATTTAAACAGAACCGTTGTCAAAGTTTCATCAATAAAAATAGATAACGGTTACATACCGTTGTCAATAGATAAATATAATAACGGTTTTGCATGCAATAAAGCCATTGTTAAATTTCGACATTTTTTTAAATAAGATAACGAAATGAATCATTATCATATATAATATTTAACAACGGTTTTGGTACCACTAAATCGTTGTCAATAGTAAACTACGACAGTGGATTTGAAACCGTTATCAAGATTTAATAACGGTTTCTCAAAAGTATACCCGTTGCCATAAACATATTTAACAAGAGTTTTATAACGGTTCTTGAGTTGTGATAACGGTATTATAGATCCGTTATTGATGTTATATAACGGTCGTGTGTTCGTACAACCGTGCTATATATTTAACAACCGTCGTTGCAATAACGGTTCCGTGTTTCCTATTTAAAAATGGTAATTGCATTATCTGACCGTTATTGAAGGACTTATTTGACGTAGTGGTATGTCACACAGATACAGTGGGATAAGTATATCGCGTATAGGTAGACACCAAAGTTTAAGGTAATGACATGCACATTGGGATCACTTTATTAATTAGTAATTCCACTTATATTTAAAGAAATAAACTTAATTTAGCGTTTGGTCATGCTTATATTACTCGGTACAATTCATTTGAAGGCTATGTGTAAGAAGAACAAAGAGAACATTTCAAAGAAAAAGACCGTCTTTTATGGCTCCCGAGGTGGTTATAGATTGATTAATCTAAAACTTGTAAGTACTTAATTATTATATTAGCTGTTTTATTATAATGTTATATATATGTTCATACTAGTGCGGAATTTTTTTGAAAGGATATATAACATTGTGATGAATGAATAATAGAAGGAAGAGCGTGGAAAGTTTGATCGTCACGACGCTTGGTTGGCCGATCACACTCCAAAGACTGGTCGGACAGAATCTGAATATGATAAGGCTGTCAAAGAGAACATTGTAAGTTTAAATTAATTTATATTAGTAAATATGTCACTTGTAGCAGTTGGTCAGAATCTCAATATTAGTTGCCTTTATTATTGATGTATTATATATGATGTAGAGACTCTGTGAGAAAGAGGTTCAGGAGGTAAAATGGAAGCCTAAAGGACGTGATGACATTCTTGCTAGGGCAATTGGCAAACCAGAGCATCGAGGTCGTGTGAGAGGGGTATCGACGTATGCTGGAATCACCAAATATTTTGGGAACACTCAAACGAGGAAGATGGATGGTGATGATTTTGAGTAGGTAATTATATATATATATATACTGTATTTTATTCAACATAATTTAAAACTGACACCGTTCTTAATTTAGATTACGTAAATCATTGTAATTTCTATGTACGCATGCAGCTAGAGAAAATGGCGAGGTTGATAATGAGAATGGTGGAAAAGGGGGATTAGCCATCTGAAGAAGAGTTGGTTATTGTTCGTGAAGTTAAAAAGAAAGCAAAGGAAAAGGTAAACAAGGACATGAGAAGTGATGATGATGAGGTGTTATATGTCGAGAAGGAATCCGAGAAGAACATGGCAAAGGATCAAAATCTGGTAGTTTAGGAGGAAGAGGAGGTAGTTGAGGAGGAAGTAGTTCAGGTAGTTGGGGAGAAAGCCTTGTAGGTCACGCCAAAGGAGCTGACATTGGAGGAGGAGGCCAGGTCAAAGAAGATAAAGGAGACGGAGTTAGTTGATGACACCGCATTCTTTTCATCGCCGGTAAAGACAATTCCCGCTTTTGGCGAGGTGAGGTAGCTCCTAGCTTATATTTATTCAAATTATACAATGCTCGTTATATATTCTAATTCTAATTCTAATTTATTAAAAATAAATTACGTAGGAGAAGGGTGTTATCAGCAAGCAGCAGCCTTGTATACTTCCCCTCTATCTCAAAAATAAGGAGGGAAAATTTCTTATAGTTAAAGTTGCCCAAGTATATGTGTTACATTACGACCAGTTTGAACAGGTTAAGGTTCATGGCATAGCCCTCAGTGACAAATGTAAGAAAATGAAAGTGCTGAAGTTATATAACAACAAGTTTGCTATACTACCAGTTCTATTTCCTAATGACGAGGTCGCTACTCTGGGAATAGCCGTACGCTCGCTTGTGTAATGGCCTAAAGAAAACATTTATGTTCCCATTGATTTGGTAGATATGCTAAAGCTGACAAATTTGTTATAATGAACGCCTTTAAATTTATTAGGGAACGAATATTAACCTATAGTAAGCCATTAATTGTTGCATTTACAAGATTTACACAAAATAATTAATAATGCTAAGACTTCTATGTCAACACCCAAAGAGGTAATCGTAATTGAAATAATCGATTTTCATTTTTTTAGTTCAATTATATATGACGCCTCGTGTAATTCTTTTTTTTTTCTTTTCTCAACTTGTAGCCCCAGACAAAATCAACAAACTTCAATTATAAGCCAGATGATTTTTATGTTGCACTTAATAAGCCTCAAGCTTCTTATGATAAGAAATACGATTCTTTGGATTATAAGGCCAAAATTACGTCGTCTTGGCTTAAAAATCCGCATGACCTGGCAGTAAGCAAAGCAGTCACCACAGACATAATCCAGATTCAATTGGAAGAGAATATTTTGGGCAGACGTGAACTGGCTGAACTTGAGGCGAAGGATCTGTTTGAATTTATCGACCTTGACGAGTTAATGCGTCTCACATTTTAGTTTGGATGAAGTAAGTTTATTAATAAATCTATTCGTTTGGTTTTACGAATAACGAAGTTTATTTAAGCCATAAATGAAATTAATATTCGTTCCATGTGACGTAATGTAGGTACCTGTATAACCACATCAATAATGAAAGCAACATGTATCGACCTACCAGCTACGGATTCGTGTGTCCTTACATGTTCTCTTTGAAGGCGGCTTTTACTAAACAGCTAGAGCAGATCAAGTATGTCGCTCGTCGGCTGTTAATGACGAAAAAACTCTGGCTTGTCACTTACATCGAGAATGTGTATATATAGTACGTTATTATAATGAGCCACGATTCCATTAATTTATTAACACGATTTTATGTATACGAACTAACAGCTCAATTTTTGAAACTCCATAGGAAGCATTGGGGATAGTGGTAATCAACACGATAACAAAAATAGTCTACTTGATTGACTCTTGCGGTGGCGAACCGTCTGACAAGTTTGTATCGATGATAACTACGCAAGTTTAATTACAACCTTAATAATGTCATTTGTTATTGTATGATCATTGAATTCTAGTATCATTTTAATGTCACCTCAATATTAGTGACCTGTATACGGAGTATATGCTAATTATAATATCGTGTATGAATTAGTTTTTTTGATGAAAAAAGAAGCATGTCTCCGCTTAAGCAATTTGACAACAACACCCCTCCAAACATTGTCGTGGTAAAAGTACGTATCTTCTTAATAATTACTCATATCATTTAATAATTTATGTATATGCGAAAGGGTGATCTAATTTAGCTTATTTGTGTGTGGTTTATATATAACAATCTCCTTTACAACAAGACAATAAACAATGCGCATTTTTCGCTTTTCAATCCATGTACGAGATTGTCCGCGGTACTTATTACACCATTAATGCTAAGGTTAGTGAGTTTTAATAAATATTACAGCATTACGTAACTTGCTGAATTGGGTTTAATTCTCTATATTTCCATTTATTCTATATATCTTAATTTACTGCAGTTTCCACTAAAAGTCGGTCAACCAGTGCCGCACGATACGAGGAAAGACATCAACTATGTTAGAGATCGGTGGGCCGAATATTTTCTTTAACTTCTTCAGCAGCCTGATCCATAGTTCGCTCATTATCTATGTATGTGTATATATAGAACCGGAGTTATTAAGTTTTGATCGCCCCTGTGGTAATATTTTGATGCTGGGTTGAATTGATCATTCCGTGTATTATTTTGATGCTGGGCTGAACTGATCATTCTGTGTATTATTTTGATGCTGGGTTGAATTGATCATTCAGTGTATTATTTTGATGGATTAAATTTTTGCAGTGCAGTGCGTAGCTGCTGAAATGCTACTGGAAAAATAGCATATTCAGCAGCTGCTGGCACATGCTAAAATCAGATTTTTTTTTAAAACATATATACAACAAAACGATAACGGGTCTAATTAAACCGTTGTTGTTGTTAATGTACACTGACAATGGTTTTTATAAATACCAAATCGTTGACAATATTTCACTCCAATGCTATTTGCCGCAAAAAAATGAAATAGAACCGTTGTCAAATGTACTTAATCTACAACAGCTTTATAGTAACAAAACTGTTGTCAGATTTTTCCCTCCATTCAAGTATGATAACGAATGTCAACCGTTGTCTAATGAATTATTTAACAACGGTTGCGATCCGTTGTCAAACTTTCACTCATATGTAGGAAGATAACGAAGAAAAACCGTTGGTAACTATGAAAATTAACAACGGTTTTGCTACACTAGAACCATTTCCAATATCAGGTTAGGAAATGGATATGGAACCGTTCTTAAATTTTAACAATTGTTTTCTTACTATAAATTCGTTCTCAGTTTAATAATTAAAAACGGTTGTCGACCATAGTATTGCATATTTACAATGGCTGTTGGATCCGTTGTCAGAGTTTGACAACGGTTCCGTGTTTTATAAAATTCTTTGTTAATATTTTACAACGGTAGGTTTTAAAACGGTTCCGCTTTTTTTTATTTAAAACGGTATTGACAATTTTTACCCGTTGTTAGAGTACTCAATTGGCGTAGTGTTAGGAAGTTGTATACGTATATATATGTTGTTAAGTTGAAGGGTATATCGTTTTGGCATGATTTGGCCGAGCTGGGCAGGTACTCGACTGAGTAGGGGGTACTCGGCCGAGTAACCAATCACTCGACCGAGTGTAGGGGGTTGTTGTTTTGCTAGAAGCTACTGGAATATGACCACTCGGCCGAGTAGAGGAGGCACTCGACCAAGTACGTAAGGTACTCGGCCGAGTATGCTTTATGTGTATTTTTGATCAGATACAGGAGTCGTAGTACTCGGCCAAGTTGTTAGCATACTTGACTGAGTACCTCATGTACTTGACCGAGTACCTCTTTGGCGGATGTGATATTTTTTTTGAGTCGAAGGCTATGTGTAATTACGTTAGTCTTGGTTATATCAGCTCGAAATGCCGCCAAAGAGATCAGCCGCATACCTTCAGGCCTCGGAGATGAGCCTCGAGGAGATGGCTAGGATGATTGAGCAGCAATAAGTGTTCATGGAGGCACTCAAAAATGTGTTGGAGGTGGTTCAATGAACCGTCGGTGATGATGGTAGAACAAGCTGCGTTCTACCTAAGGGATGAGGCTGGGTTTTGGTGGAACAATGAGAGGGAAGGAGCTCTGGCAAACTATAGAAATCTAGGCCAACCTGCAATTCCTTGGGTAGGATTCAAGAAGGCAATGAGGGACCACTTCGTTGCAGAGCACATCTGTGAAAAGTTGATGGCAGAGTTTGATTCCTTTACTATGACCGACAGCATGACCGTCACTGAGTACTATCACAAGTTTATTGAGCTGTCACACTATGCAGAGGACATGAAGCTGAGTCAACGGAATTTGGCTCTTTGTTTGGAGAGAGGGTTAGCGTTGAAGATCAAGGAAAAGTTACCGGCCAGGGTAATATTTGATCGTAAAGATGTCTATGCGAGAGCGGGGCACTCCGAGAGGTTGGTGGATATGGCATATGAGGCCAAGGAAAAGGGAGATGAGATTTGGAAGGTTGAGAGGGAGGGTGGCAACCAGACAAGCCACAAGAGGGGTATCCACAACAACGCTAAAACTTTTTCTGGAGGGTCTAACTATGGCGGGGAATCTCGTGCATGGGGAAGAGGTGGCCAGAGTACTAGTGAGAACTCCACTCTGCAATGCTTCAACTATAGTGGGATGAGTCACAAACGGTATGAGTATAGGAGCGCTTTAAGGGGAGGAGGAGGCTTCCTGAGATCATATCAAGGGAATTAATCACAAAATCCAAGCCAGAGTTTGGCAAGTAACAGACCAGTTGGGTCGTGTAATAAACAAGAAGGCCAAGGTAACAACAATGGCGGCTATAACCGAAACAATGGAGGGTTCTATCAACGTCCGACCAACAGTGTGACTCATAATTTGGCGGCTAAGCCAACTACGTCGGCGACCACTGTTTAGGGAGGACAACAGAAAAACAGTGGTAAACTCTTCATGATGGGCAAGCAGGAGGCTGAGGAGGATGCGCATGTGGTCACCGGTAATTTTCTTGTTAATAATACACAGACTTTTGTTTTGTTTGATTCAGGGGCAACCCATTCGTTTGTGTCTAGGGGTCATGCTTTATCTATGGGTTTGGGGGAGTATGAGTTGGTAAAGGATAACGTGTTTATACCGTCTGGAGAGTTAATGTCTTATCATAAGTTGTACAAAGGAGTGTTTGGTTGTTAGGCAAGTGGATTCACCAGTTAATTTGTTTGAGTTTCCTATGGATGGGTTTGAGGTCATAGTCGGGATGGATTGGTTGGGTAAGTATGGGCCCAAGATAGACTGTCGTCAAAAGAAAGTGTCTTTAAAGGGGCCTAAGGGAGTCAAGGTGTCATATAGGGGGTTTGTTGTAAAGGCCTTGATGAAGTTGATTGCTGTGATGACTTTAAAGTCATGTTTGAGGAAGATGTGTCCTTTGATCCTTTGCCATGTAAGGGATACTCGATTAGAGGAGCCATCATCAGCAGAGATACCAGTGGTTAGTGAGTTCGGCGATGTCTTTACGGAGGAGAGACCAGGGTTACCTCCCAAGAGGGACATTGACTTCAGTGTTGAACTTAAACCGGGGACGGGACCTATATCTAAGGCTCCGTACCGTATGGGACCAAAGGAATAGAAAGAGTTAAAGAAACAACTGAACGAGTTATTAGATAAGGGATACTGTAATACTACGGTTTTCTATGTCTATGGGTACTCTATCGAGTGGGGCCTACTCTGTCGAGTAAGTAGGTTTTTACGCAAAACAGTAGTCTGCCTGATGGGTACTCGATCGAGTATGTGGGACATTCAATCGAGTAAGGGTCACTCGATCGAGTAAGTCACTTACTCGATCAAGTAAGTTTGTCTTACGAGTTATTTTAGCCTGGCTTTGTTAATAAAGCGTGATTATTATAAAAGGATTCCGTCATTCTTCTTACTCACTTTTTCACCTTTCTAAAACCCTTCAAAAGAAAAGAAGTTACGTAGTTCTCTTCCATCGCGTTTATTAGCAAATCCCAAGGGCTACGATCGTCGGATTGTCTTGTTCTTTACGCCGTTGAGATCGTCGTGTCAAGAGTAAGCCTCTTGTATAATTTTTATAATGTTTTGTTGAGTTTGCTTAAAGCCCTAATTGGGTAAGATTGGGGGTTTTGGGTGTATTGTATCGATTAGGTGATAATCGTATGTATATGTGTATATAGGAGGAGGATTCGTTGAAGAACATTATTTATTAGCTGTTGTGACGGTCTTGTGGTTGCTATTCCACGTAGGTTTTCCTTACTCGATAATTGTTTACATGTGTTGTGGTGGTTAATCATTGTTATTGGTTTATATCATTTCGGAATTGGTAAATAGTGATTGTTGTGGTATAATGTGGTTGTTGTATAATTGTCTGTGTTTGTGAGGTTCGTCGTCGGCTGAGTGGAGTCACTTGCGAGAGTGGCTTCACGCCCTTGATACGCCCTATGTGGAACCCACCACAGAGGGGATGTGCACATTTAGGAACTTGGGTTATCGCTCGGATGAGATGAGCGGGGCTTAGGTGAGAACGGCTGCGGTCCCCCACTGGCGGTGTGGAATACTTGTTGTGATGGGTATTCTGGCAGGACTACACACTTTAATGTGTAGTCAGGTGTGTGGTGATATTATGGAGATTGGCTTGTTGAATTGGATTGTTGTATTGCTTTTGTTGTATTATTTTATGTAAACAGTAACTGACCCCGGTTTAAATGTTTTGTAAACTGTGGTGATCCATTCGGGGATGGTGACGAGTTATTGAGCAGGTCTGAGATGATGTGCATGGGATAGCTGGGTTGAGTTGCCACGAGAAGTCTAGGAGTCTTCCGATGTGTCATAAACATTCATTTACATTATTTTGGATTAGTACTTTAGGATCAGTTGTATTTACTTTATCAGTTTTGGGATTTGAACTTGTATCACTTTTAATTCATTTATTAAAGTACGTTTCTTTATTGTCTATTTGATATACATTGCCTCGGGTAACCGAGAAAGTAGCATTCTCATGCCTTAAGTGGACCTGGTAAGGCACTTGGAGTATGGGGGTGTTACAAAGTGGTATCAGAGCGACGATTTTGGAACTTGTAACTAATGAACCCAATGAACTTAGGAAGTCAAAATAAAATGAACACGGGTAGGAGTTGTTAGGAGCTAATGCAAAGACTTGGGAGACATCCTAAAGTCGTGGTCTCACCCTACAACTTTGAACCGGTCACTATGTGGTGTGTCTTGGGATCGTTATGTGTTTATCTATGTAACTTGCATGTCTATATAGAAATGTGTTGTATGAATTGTGGGATGAATGCATGTGGAGGATAGAGAATGTTGTGGTGAAAGGTGATGAGTAACATGAGTATATATGTTGATTGAGTAATGGAATTTTATGATGAATGATTTATAATGTGGCTTGTTAGAAACATGTGAAGTAGGATGTCATTTGTTGTATATATATGTATGTTTTTCGTTTTATATATATAAATATAGTTAGTTGGAAAGTGTTAAGTTGAGCATGCGGGTAGTGTACGAGTCAGCATGACTCGATCGAGTGAGGGGCACTCGATCAAGTAGGTGAGTGACTCGATCGAGTAGGTTAGTGACTCGATCGAGTGGTTGTGACTCGATCGAGTGGGGTGGATATCGTTTCTGGACAATGTATTGTTTTTGGGCACTCGATCGAGTAAGTAGGGGGACTCGATCGAGCCGGGTCAACTCAATCGAGTAAGTATGTGGGTCGATCGAGTGAGGTTTTTGATGCTTTATGGTCCGACTCTGGAGTCGAGGCACTCGATCGAGTAAGTGGGCAACCGATCGAGTGCCCTCAACTCGATCGAGTAGGTTGTGTTACTCGATCGAGTAGGTTCTGCAAAGGTCATATGCGTGTTTAAGTTGTGGGATGTGTGTTTATGTTTACCTTTTCTCTTATATAGTTCAAAGATGCCGCCAAAGAGAAATGCGTTGTATGCTAGGGCAGAGATTATGAGCATTGATGAGATAGTTAAGATGCTGGAGCATCAAGACGCGCTTACAGATGCTTTAAAGAAGTTTGGGAAGGATAAAGAGGTTGGGGTGGACTTTGCTAATATGAGTATCAACATCGCTCGTTTCAGCCCAAAAGAGTACATGGGTATAGGTGCGCCAATCTTGCTTGATAATTGGCACAGAGAGATATAGAATATTCTGAATGTGGTTCATTGCCCTGAGGACTTTAGAGTGGAACAAGCTGCGTTCTACTTGAGAGATGCGGCTAGAGAGTGGTGGGATAAGGTTAGGGAGAGTGCCTTAGACCTATATGTGAAACAGGGGTTGTCAGCTATACCTTGGAGTGAGTTCAAGAGAGCCATGCGTCGAGAGTTTGTGGTGGAGCATGTCCGTAGTAAGTTGAGGGTGTTGGAGCTTGTGTCCTCCACAGTTAGTGTGATAACGTATATAAATCTCTTATAGGTTCACAAGGGTATACTTAGTATTTTATCAGTTGATTAACGTATACTTAATAACGGTTGGCTTGCTAGAAGTTTGACGTTATTATCATACTGATGGCGGTGATCAACTAGTCCCTAAAAGTCACACCTAAAGGATGTGTTTGAGAGATGTGATTGTATGAAAATATAATCACATTGATGCCTTATATGACTAAAAGGTTAGTCCATGTATTTGACTAAACAGTTAGTCAATGTGATGATGAGACGATTATTTAATTCAATTAAATAATGTCAGCTGAGACGAATTAATTGTTAATTCGTAAAATTAAATATAAACTGTTATATTTAATTAATGTATATAATGTTAGCTTAAACGAATTAAGATGTTAATTCGTAATTAAACGTAAACGGTTATCTTTAATAAGCAAATTATAAATATGCGATATTTATAGTTAATGTATATATTATACGAAATTGTCATAATAAATTCTTACAGTCCGGTATTAATAAATTGACTACAAGCTGTTGTGTGTGGACTTATTAAATACGTGATGAAATAAATGATAATTGATAATTATATACACATTTTATACATTATGATAACTACCAAAAATAAGGAGATTTTTCTCTCCTTATTTTGGTGTTACACGGCACAAAGAAAAAAAAAAGAGAAAAAAAAAATCTTCCTCCCCTATTTCTCTCCTTTTTCAGTTATATTAGGTGAGTAGGAGGATCATTTTTTACTCATTCATTTTCTTAACAACTCTCATCAAAACCCTAAATATTATTTAGAAAATTAGGGTTCCTCTTCAAGCAAAAAGGGGATCTCTTTCTAGCAAAGAACAAGGGCATTTCTCAAAGCATTTTGGGTGCAACAATTAGGAGAATATCGCTTTCGATATTGTTCTTAGGCCAAATTGCTAGGACCAAAGGTTAATTCTAAATCTCTATTCTTTTGTTTCTGTAATTCGTTTATGACTAGTAATTTCATATATCATAATTCGTTATAATCCGAATTTTTCTTGATGAAGTATACCGATATTTCCCACAGAGGGAGGAGTTTGACGATTTCAAGATGGCTCCAGATATGACTGTAGCTGAGTACTATCACAAGTTCAATGAGAAGTCTAGGTACGCGGTTATGGGGCTGAGTCAGGAGAACTTAGCATTGAGGTTTGAGAAGAGTTTGCCACCTAAGATCATGGAGAAGCTGCATGTAGGAGTCCTTACTGATGTTAAGGAAGTGTATGAGTGAGTCAGGAGAGCTGAGAGGTTGGTAGAGATGGCTAAGGAGAATATGGAGAGAGGTTCTGAGAAGAGGAAGGCTGAGAGCGAGGGTGGTGGTCAGTCCAAGAGGGGCAACCATAACCAGGCGATGGCTTACTCTTCGGGGTCGGGGTTCGGTGGTGGAGCTTCTTTTGGGCATGGCCGAGGTGGTAGTAGTAGCAGCTGGGGGATATCTTGCTTTAACTGTGGCGGTATGGGCCACAAGAGACATGAGTGCATCAGTGCTGTGGGCAGGGGTTTCCAGAGACCATCACAGGAGAGTTTCTCTCAGGGTCCATCTCAGAGTTATGCTAGTAACAGGCCGACTGGGTCATGGAACAATCAGGGTGGTCAGAACAACAACAACAACAACAGTGAGGTTAACCGCAATGGCGGTAATTCATATCAGAGACCAGCGACGAACAACAATTAGAGGTCGGCTGCTAAGCCGTCTACTTCTGCTAGTACTGTCCAGGGAGGTGGACAGAAGACTAGTGGCAAGCTTTTCATGATGGAGAAAAAAGCAGCTGAGGATGATGCGCACGTAATCACGAGTACTTTTCTTGTTAATGGTATCTTTACCATTGTTTTGTTTGATTCGGGGGCGTCACAATCTTTTATATCATCGAGTCACGCTAAGCTTTTTGGTTTGAGAGATTTTGAGTCTGTAAAAGAGGAAGTTTTATACCGTCGGGTGAGTCTGTATGTTGTGGGAGGTTGTATAAGGGTGTATCTATGATAGTTGGGCAGGTTGACCTACCATTGGACTTGTTAGAGTTTCTGATGGATGGTTTTGAGATGATAGTTGGCATGGATTGGTTAGGTAAGTATAAAGCTAGAATAGACTCTTACCAAAGGAGAGTCTCTTTGAGAGGTCCTAAGGGAGTTAGTGTGTCTTATCGTGGGTTTGTTGTTAAACCCAAAGTCAAAGTGATTGCAGCGGTGACATTGAAGTCTTATCTGAGGAAGGGGTGTCCATTGACTCTATGCCATGTGAAAGACCATAGTATAGTGAGTTTGATAGTTGATCAGATACCAATGGTGGGTGAGTTTCCAGATTTTTTTCCAGAGGAGATACCAGTTTTACCACCAAAGAGGGAGATAGATTTCAATGTGGAGTTGAAACCAAGGACGGGACCAATCTTTGAGGCCCCGTACCGCATGGGTCTTAAGGAGTTGGAGGAGCTGAAGAAATAGCTGGATGATTTGATTTATAAGGGATACATTAGACCTAGTGTATCACCGTGGGGAGCACCCGTTCTGTTTGTGAAAAAGAAAGATGGGAGTTTGAGGTTGTGCATCGATTATAGAGAGTTCAAGAGGGTTATGGTGAAGAATAAGTATCCTTTGCCAAGGATAGATGATTTGTTTGACCAGTTGAACGGGGCAGCAGTCTTTTCTAAGATTGATTTGAGGTTGGGTTACCATCAGGTGAAGATTCGGGATGAGGACATACCAAAGACAGCTTTTACATCGAGGTATGGTAACTATGAGTATGTTGTGATGCCGTTTAGGTTATCTAATGCACCTGCAGTGTTTATGGATTTGATGAACCGGGTCTTCAGTTAGTTTTTGGATCGGTTTGTTGTAGTCTTCATCGATGATATCTTAGTCTATTCTAAGACTAAGGACGAGCATGAGGAGCACTTGAGGTTGGTGTTGCAGACATTGTGTGACAATCAGTTATATGCAAAGTTTTCAAAGTGTGAGTTATGGCTCGAGGAGGTTGCCTTTCTGGGGCATGTGATTTCAAAGAAAGGTGTAGCTGTGGATTCGGCAAAGATAGAGGCAGTCACTCGGTGGGAAGCACCGAAGAATGTAGCAGAGATCAGGAGTTTCTTGGGTTTGGCAGGGTACTACCGTCGGTTTGTGGAAGACTTTTCTAAGATAGACTGGTCTATGACAGCGTTGATGAGGAAAGAGAACAGGTTTCGTTGGGATGAAAGTTGTGAGACAGGGTTCCAAACATTAAAGGAACGTTTGACCACAGCTCCAGTCTTAGCATTACCTGAAGGGTGTGAGAACTTTGAGGTATATACAGATGATTCAAAGAATGGATTGGGATATGTGTTGATGCAGAACGGGAAAGTAATTGCTTATGCTTCTAGGCAATTGAAGCTTTATGAGGAGAACTACCCAACACATGATTTGGAGTTGGGTGCAGTAGTGTTTACTCTCAAGATTTGGAGGCACTATCTTTATGGGGCGACCTTTAAGGTGTTTTCAGATCACAAGAGTCTAAAGTACATCTTCACTCAAAAGGAGCTGACCACGAGACAGAGAAGGTGGATGGAGCTGATAGGGGACTATGACATGGATATTATATACCATGAAGGGAAGACAAACGTGGTTGTTGATGCGCTGAGCAAAAAGAGTGTGCATTCTCTATGCACAGCTATGTCTTTGATGAGGTTGAGAGATGAGGTGGGGAAGATGGGGATACATATGATACAGAAAGGGGATGATAGAGGGGACTTGACAGTGGAGCCAGATCATTATGAGGATATTCGCAGTAAACAGGCTTTGGACCCTAAGATTGAGGAGTGGAGAGCTGAAGTAGAGAAAGGGACAGTGTCTCGATTCTCTATTCCTACAGATGGCAGTATGAGATTTGATGGCAGGTTGTGTGTTCCTAATGATGAGGAGTTGAAAAAGGTGATCATGACAGAGGCTCATTGCACACCATATTTGGTACATCCAGGTGGTGACAAGTTGTATAAAGATTTGAAGAAGACTTTCTGGTGACCTGGGATGAAGAAGGAAACAGCTGAGTTTGTGGCTCGATGTTTGACATGTCGGAGGGTTAAGGGAGAGCAGCGACGACCACAAGGTAAGATTCAATCTCTTGAGGTACGTGAGTGGAAATGGGAGTCTATCTCCATGGATTTTATAGTGGGTTTGGCGAGGAGTCAACAGGGTAGCAACATGATATGGGTAATAGTTGACCGTTTGACCAAGTCAGCTCACTTTGTTCCGATGATATAGTGTCAGATAGAGATGCGAGGTTCATATCACAGTTTTGGAGAGAGTTGTGGGAGTTGATGGGAACTACTTTGAAGATGAGTACAACTTTTCATCCTGTGACAGATGAACAGACAAAGAGGACCATCAAGACTTTGGAGGATATGCTGCGAGCTTGTGTGATGGAGTTTGGTGGTAGCTGGGAGGATAGGTTGGATCTGATTGAGTTTTCTTATAACAACAGCTATCACACGAGTATTGGGATAGCACCGTTTGAGGCTTTGTATGGGAGGAGGTGTAGGAGTCCGATTTGCTGGGATGATAGAGTTGAGGCCGTGGTTTTAGGACCACAAATGGTACAGGAGATGGTAGAATAGGTTAATTAAGCTGATCAGGCAAAAGATAAAAGCGGCCCAGGATCGACAAAAGAGTTATTCAGATTTACATCGTCGTTACATAGAGTTTTATGTTAGGGACAAGGTTCTTTTAAAAGTGTCTCCAATGTGTGGGGTCATGAGGTTTGGTAAGAAAGGGAAGCTGAGCCAGAAGTTTATCGGACCATATGATATTCTGGATTGTGTGGGTGAGGTTGCTTACCGGTTAGCGTTGCCAGCAACTTTGGATAGAGTGTATAATGTGTTTCATGTGTCTCAGTTACGGAAGTATGTGAGCGATCCTTCACATGTGTTAGAGGTGGAGAATATAGAGTTGGATGAGTCCTTGTCTTATCTTGAGGTGCCAAAATAGATTCTAGATCGCAAGGTTCGGAAAACTAGACCTAGGGAAACAGTGTTGCTTAAGGTTCTTTTGTCTAACCATGAGGTTGAGGGGGCTACTTGGGAGGCGGAAGAGGCTATGAGGGAGCGGGATCCGTCTCTTTTTTATCAGGTGTGTGTGGTTACCGGGACGTAACCATGTTTCTTTTTGGGGGGTAGGACATGGTCGCATAAGGTTTAGTGTGGTTTTATGTTAGTTTTAGTACAGTTAGTAGTTTCTTTGAGTCAGTTTGAGTTTTGGTTGGGAGTTTTGTTTTGAGTTTTGGTTATGTTGTTGTGTCGGAGTTGAGATAGTATGTTTTTTTTTCTGTATAGGTTGAACTTCAGGGACGAAGTTATTTTTAAGGAGGGAAGACTGTAATACTACGGTTTTCTATATCTATGGGTACTCTATCGAGTGGGGCTTACTCTATCGAGTAAGTATGTTTTTACGCAAAACAGTAGTCTGCCTGATGGGTACTCGATCGAGTATGTGGGACACTCGATCGAGTAAGGGTCACTCGATCGAGTAAGTCACTTACTCGATCGAGTAAGTTGGTCTTACGGGTTATTTTAGCCATGTTTTGTTAATAATGCGTGATTAGTATAAAAGCATTCCGTCATTCTTCTTAATCACTTTTTCACCTTTCTAAAACCCTTCAAAATAAAAGAAGTTACGTAGTTCTCTTCCATCGCATTATTAGCAAATCCCAAGGGCTAGGATCGTCGGATTGTCTTGTTTTTTACGCCGTTGAGATTGTCGTGTCAAGGGTAAGCTTCTTGTATAATTTTTATATTGTTTCGTTGAGTTTGCTTAAATCCCTAATTGGGTAAGATTGGGAGTTTTGGGTGTATTGTATCGATTAGGTGATAATTGTATGTATATGTGTATATAAGAGGAGGATTCGTTGAGGAACATTACTGATTATGTAACACCCCCTCATACCAAGGTGCCTTACCAGGACCACCCTACCATGAAAGTGTGTTACCATCTCGGTTGCCCAAGGTTAGTACATATCAATAAGCGTCTGAATTGAGCACATTTATTAAAGTACTGTAAAATGTAAAGTTTACATCAACCAAACTCAAATACTGTTTTAATAAAATACAACTTTAAAGTCTGATAATAAAAGAAATCCCACTAAGTCTCAGACGGTGATGCTATGACTCGTGATGGCACTTCTCCCAAGACAGCCCCCAAGCTCACACTAGCAATACCTGTCAAGCCTGCTCACCATCCCCGAATGGATCACCGCAGATTCCACAAACAACACGGGGTCAGTATTACACAAATAAGTAAGACAAACAAACGGAATAAATTAACTGATCATCGTCAGTTCTCCAACCCTTCATTCACACAGTAACCGACTACACACTGAAGTGTGTAGCCCTGCCAGATTACCCGTCGCAACAGGTAATCCTCGCCGCCAGTGGGTGACCGCAGCCGATCCCACCTAGTCCAGCTCCTCACGAGCGACAATCATCTCTGTCCCTTAATGTGCACATCCCCTCCCGTGGCGGGTTCCACGGAGGGCGAACTAGGGTGTGAAGCCACTCCCGCAAGTGACTCCACCACAATCATAAACACAAGATATCGCAGCCATCTCAACACCCTCACACCAACATCATCACCACAACTCCATACTCCGATGATCAACAGATAACAATAAACACAACCACATGTCTAACAATAACGATGGCGAGTAGGAAACCCTACCTTAGAAATCAATAGAGGAAATGAACTTGCACACTCAGAAAGGCTCCTCTACGAAGTCTTCTCCTATAACATAATCATATCACACAATTACACATTGCACAACCCCCATATTCCCAATTCCATAATTATACAGTAACCCCAACAAATACAACAACATAGGATAAAACTTACCAACAGTGGGATGAGGGTTGTACGGAAGGACTCCGAAGGTTTCGCAAACAACAAGGCAATTGGGTGATTAAGGAGTGATTAGGGAGAGATTAGGGTTAACGTAAAATGATGAAGTAGAAATGATGTTTTTGAAAACCGACGCGGGATATAAAATATATCTTAAACGCTCCCTAATCAAACCGTCAAATTATACTCGCTGAGGCCAGAATACTCGGTCGAGTAAAGTTAAACTCGACCGAGTATCCTCTACTCGGTCGAGTATTCACTATACTCGGCCGAGTATTCATCGGCAGAACCAAAACAACTCCTAACAATAGCACTACTCGGCCGAGTAGGCTCTACTCGGTCGAGTAGTCCCCAAAGAAAATCCGTAGTGTTACAATCTTCCCCCCTTAAAAAGAACTTCGTCCCGAAGTTCACACTGTACTATCAAACAAAACACAACACTACTCCACAAGACTATACTAACCACATATAACAATACCAAGGAACTATATAAGTCACCACCAAAAGTCATTACTCCAACTCAAAGCAAAACAACAAACAAAACAAAACGCAACAAAGCAAAACAACAAACAAAACAAAACACGACCGCGACCATCTCCTACCCCCCTAAAAGGACAACGGTTACGTCCCTGTAACCAAACATACCTGATCGAAAAGGTTAGGAAAACGTTCTCGCATAGCTTCCTCGGGTTCCCATATGGCTTCCTCCACATTATGATTAGACCAAAGGACCTTGAGTAAGACCGTTTCACCATTCCGGGTCTTACGAACCTTGCGATCAAGAATCTCCTTAGGAATCTCGGCGTAGGACAAGGATTCATCAAGCTCGTTGTTCTCCATCTCAAGGATATGCGATGGATCGCTCACATACTTTCGAAGTTGGGATACATGAAAAAAATTGTGTACTCTATCCAAAGCTGGTGGTAACGCTAATCTGTAGGCCACCTCGCCAACACGGTCTAAAACCTCATAAGGACCTATAAACTTTTGTCTTAGCTTACCCTTTTTCCCAAACCTCATAACACCTCGCATAGGTGACACTTTTAAAAGAACCTTGTCACCAACCATAAACTCAATATCCTTGCGGTGCAAGTCGGCGTAGCTCTTCGACGATCTTGAGTGCTCTCATCCTTTGCTTAAATCAACTGGATTTGCTCAACCATATCCTGAACCAGCTGTGGCCCTAAAACCACTGTCTCAGAACTATCATCCCAACAAACTGGACTTCGGCATTTCCGGTCATACAAAGCTTCAAAAGGTGCCATCCCAATGCTTGTATGATAACTGTTATTGTATGAAAACTCGATCAGATCAAGCCTGTCTTCCCAACTGCCCCCAAAGTCCATAACACATGCCCTCAACATGTCTTCTAAGGTCTTGATGGTCCGCTCTGTCTGACCATCGGTTGCCGTATGAAAGGTTGTACTCATCTTTAAAGTCGTACCCATCAACTCTTGCAGCTCTTGCCAAAATTTGGATATGAACCTCGCATCACGATCAGAAACGATATCCTTAGGTATACCATGTAACCGAACCACATGCCTCCTGTAACCCAATGCCAGCTGCATCTTAGACCAAGTATCCTTCATGGGAACGAAATGGGCCGACTTGGTCAGCCTATCAACAATCACCCAAATCATGTTCTTACCTTGTTGTGACCTAGGTAACCCCACAATGAAATCCATGGAGATCGACTCCCACTTCCACTCTGGTACATCCAAAGACTGAATCTTACCTTGTGGTCTCCTTTGTTCACCCTTGACCTTTTGGCAGGTCAAACATCTGGCTACAAACTCAGCTACATCTCTCTTCATGTTTGGCCACCAAAAAGTCTTCTTAAGGTCTCTATAAAGCTTGTCACCACCCGGGTGAACTGAATAAGGAGTGCAATGAGCCTCCGTCAAGATCACTCTCCGCAACTCTGCATCCTCAGGAACACACCATCTCCCATCAAAACGGACACTCCCATCTGGATGAATAGAGAACCTGGAAGCTGCTCCACTCTCTACCTTTGACTTCCACTCCTGGATCTTAGGATCAAGCTCTTGCTTACTTTTGATGTTCTCATACAACTCTGGCTCGATCGTCAAATCCCCGATGGTATCCCCCTCTCGAATCATAAAGATCCCCAAACTAGACATCTCATCTCTCAACTTCAGCAAGGACATAGCTGTACATAGCGAATGAACGCTCTTCCTACTCAATGCATCTGCAACAACATTAGCCTTACCCTCGTGATAGATGATCTCCATATCATAATCTCCAATCAGCTCTATCCACCGTCTCTGTCGCATGTTAAGCTCCTTCTGAGTGTAGATATACTTTAGACTCTTATGATCAGAGAACACCTTAAAAGTTGCCCCATAAAGGTAGTGCCTCCAAATCTTAAGAGCGAACACAACTGCACCCAGCTCCAGATCATGAGTAGGGTAATTCTCCTCATATTGCTTCAGCTGCCTCGAAGCATAGGCTATGACTTTCCCTCCCTGCATCAAGACACAACCAAGACCATTCTTTGAAGCGTCGGTATATACCTCAAAGTTCTCACAACCCTCTGGCAAGGCTAGGATAGGAGCTGTGGTCAAGCGTTCTTTTAGGGTCTGAAACGCCGTCTCACAACTCTCATCCCAAACAAATCTAACTTCCTTTCTCATCAAGGATGTCATAGGTCGCGCTATGGTAGAGAAATCTTTCACAAATCTTCTGTAGTAGCCGGCAAGACCTAAGAAATCGAATCTCGGCTACATTCTTCGGCGATTCCCACTTGGTAACGGCCTCAATCTTACTAGGATCCACGGCTACCCTTTTCTTAGATATTACATGGCCCAGAAAAGCCACTTCCTCTAACCAAAATTCACACTTGGATAGCTTGGCATAAAGCTGATTATCCCTTAAGGTCTGCAGAACTATCCTCAAGTGCTCCTCATGCTCTTCCTTAGTCTTAGAATAGACTAAGATATCGTCGATGAAAACAACCACAAACCTATCCAAAAACGGTGCGAAAATCCGATTCATCAAATCCATAAAAGCTGCTGGCGCATTGGTCAACCCAAAAGGCATCACTACATACTCATAATGACCATATCGAGATCGGAACGCTGTCTTAGGAATATCCTCATCTGCTATCCTCAGCTGGTGATACCCTGACCTCAGATCAATTTTGGAAAACACACCTGCTCCACTAAGCTGATCAAACAAGTCATCAATCCTCGGCAACGGATACTTGTTCTTCACTGTGACACGATTGAGCTCTCTGTAATCAATGCACAGCCTCATACTCCCATCTTTCTTCTTTACAAAAAGAACTGGAGCTCCCCACGGTGACACACTAGGCCTGATATAACCCTTGCCTAGCAACTCATGTATCTGTCTTTTCAGCTCTGCCAACTCTTTAGGTGCCATACGATAAGGTGCTTTAGATATAGGACCCGTTCCCGGCTTATGCTCCACGCTGAAATCAACATCTCTCTTGCGAGGCAAACTTGGTATCTCCTCAGGAAAAACATCGTCGAACTTTTAAACCACAGCTATCTCAGAAGCTGTCGGTGCCTCTACTCGGTGATCTCTCACATGACAAAGAATCAAAGGACACTTCTTCCTCAAACATGACTTTAAAGTCATCACAGCTATGAACCGACACTTAGGCTTTACCACAAACCCTCTATAGGACACTCTAACACCCTTGGGACCCTTTAAAGACACTCTCTTTTGACGGCAATCTATCCTGGCATCATACTTACCTAACCAATCCATCCCGACAATCACCTCGAACCCATCCATAGGAAACTCTAACAGTCTCACTTTGGTAGGTCTATCCCTCCAACTACCATGGATACTCCCCTATACTGACTTGAGACATGGCACAGACTCCCCTGAAGGTATGAATACATCATCTTTAACAACCTCAAACTTTCCCAAACCCATAGACATAGCATGACTCTTGGACACAAAAGAATGCGTAGCCCCTAAATCAAACAAAACAAAGGACGGTACATTATGAACAAGAAAGGTACCGGTAACTACATGAGCATCATCTGTGCTTCCCGCTTATCCATCATGAAGAGCTTTCCCGTGTTTCTGTCCTCTACCCCGAATCAAGCATTGGAGGTACTTGGCTTAGCCGCTGAATCTGAGTGACGCCGTTGTTCGGCGCGATAAGATCCACCACCACCGCGGTTGTAACCGCCCAGGTTACCCCCGTCCACCTCTATTGCCCCATGAACCTCCCGGTCGGTTACTAGCAAAACTACGAGTCGGCCCCGAGAAAAATTCCCGATCGAGCTCTGAACCATTGCCGGGCTTGTAGCTCGTGCATTCCCGTCTTTTGTGGCCTATCCCACCACAGTTGAAGCACGTAAGGTTGGTGTTGTCACTTACAGCCCGACCCCCATTCTTTCCCCAGCCACGAGAACCTCCAGAGAAACCAGCTCCACTAGAAAAAGCCTTAGCATGGTTGAAATTCCCTTTCTTGTTGGTTGGCTGACTGTTGTTTCCGCCGTCAGCCTTCCTCTTTCTATGTGATCCTCTCCTCGATCTCTTTTGAGAGATCTACCATTCTCTCGAGCTTGACCCGCTCTCAAGTACACTTCCTTGAGGTCGTGTAGCAACCCCGGGCATACGACTCACGATCCGAGCGGATAAACCCCTCTCAAAACGAAGAGCCAAACCTCTGTGTCCTAGCCGCATATCTTCAACATAACGGATAGCTCCAAAACCGATGATAGTAATCGATGGTGTCATCTCCTCGGTCATGGTGAAGGAATCAAAGTCGGATCTCATCTTGTGTCGGATATGCTCCGGCACAAACTGCTCTCTCATAGCACTCTTCAACCCAGACCACGGAATAGCCCCTTCCGCCTGGTAGTAAGCTCTAGCATCATCCTTGACATTCTGCCACCAAACTGCAGCTTCACCTCTTAGGTAGTACACTACCTGCTCAACAATCATGTCCTCGGGGCACTTAACCATTTCCATGAGAGCTTCAATCTCACGGTGCCACTTCTCGAGCAGCTTTGGTTCACCTACCCCGTCATATGTGGGAGGGTGGAAACGAGCAATGTTGATGCTAAGGTCAAGGTTGCATCCATCGACTTCTCGTTCCCTTTTCCCACATTTTTGAGAGCTTCAAGGAGAGCCTCTTGTTGCTCAATCATGCGAGCAACCTCATCAAGAGTCATCTCTGAAGCTTGGATCTGCACGGGAGTTCTTTTGGGCGGCATTTTGAGCTGATAAGACATAAGGAAACGTAAGCACAAAAGCCTACGGCTCAAAATCTATAAGAACACTCGGCCGAGTATAAAACACACTCGGTCAAGTAACGACTACTCGGTTGAGTATCTTTGATACTCGGTCGAGTATTCGACTCCAGAAGCGAATGTCAAAAACTCAAAAACACATCACTCGGTCGAGCAAAACAACACTCGGCCAAATATACACTACTCGGTCGAGTATGCTTTCTTACTCGGTCGAGTTACCACATACGATGCTACTTGCTACTCACTCAGTAAATCAATACTCGGTCGAGCTCTTGTTACTCGGCGAGTGCTCCTACTCGGTCGAGTACCTTACTGCTCGGCCGAGTTACAAGATAGACGGGTATACGATATAAAGTTCCCCTAGCATGCTCACTATTCCCCGCAACAAACGCATACTATTACGAGTTTAAATGCCATGTTATAATCACATCAGCATGCAATTCATACATCAAGAACTTTAATGCCACATTAGAATCATATCAGCATACAATTTGTACATATGCTAAATCCAACATGACTAACATTCACAACCCGTTTCATCTACCATTCCTCCCATCACAACATTTAAGAACTTCAACACACATATTTGCAACTATCAACTTTTACCAACATGCATCTTCACATAAATGCACATACAAAACCTAGCTCTCATCACACTCCCCCATGTTACCGGCTCGAGTTAGTGAGGGCCAATTTCCGACTCCGGGACGTCTCCCGAGTCTTTTCGGTAGCTCCAAACAACTCTCCCCGGGTTCATTTTACTTAGACTCCCTAGGTTAATTATATTCATTTGTTTAGGTGCCGGAATCTTCGGCTCTGATACCACTTTGTAACACCCCCTCATACCAAGGTGCCTTACCAGGACCACCCTACCATGAAAGTGTGTTACCATCTCGGTTGCCCGAGGTTAGTACATATCAATAAGCGTCTGAATTGAGCACATTTATTAAAGTACTGTAAAATGTAAAGTTTACATCAACCAAACTCAAATACTGTTTTAATAAAATATAACTTTAAAGTCTGATAATAAAAGAAATCCCACTAAGACTCAGACGGTGATGCTATGACTCGTGATGGCACTTCTCCCAAGACAGTCCCCAAGCTCACACTAGCAATACCTGTCAATCCTGCTCACCATCCCCGAATGGATCACCGCAGATTCCACAAACAACACGGGGTCAGTATTACACAAATAAGTAAGACAAACAAACGGAATAAATTAACTGATCATCGTCAGTTCCCCAACCCTTCATTCACACACAGTAACCGACTACACACTGAAGTGTGTAGCCCTGCCAGATTACCCATCGCAACAGGTAATCCTCGCCGCCAGTGGGTGACCGCAGCCGATCCCACCTAGTCCAGCTCCTCACGAGCGACAATCATCCATATCCCTTAATGTGCACATCCCCTCCCGTGGCGGGTTCCACGGAGGGCAAACTAGGGTGTGAAGCCACTCCCGCAAGTGACTCCACCACAATCATAAACACAAGATATCGCAGCCATCTCAACACCCTCACACCAACATCATCACCACAACTCCATACTCCAATGATCAACAGATAACAATAAACACAACCACATGTCTTACAATAACAGTAAACTGAGTAGGAAACCCTACCTTAGAAATCAACAGAGGAAATGAACTTGCACACTCAGAAAGGCTCCTCTACGAAGTCTTCTCCTATAACATAATCATATCACACAATTACACATTGCACAACCCCCATATTCCCAATTCCATAATTATACAGTAACCCCAACAAATACAACAACATAGGATAAAACTTACCAACAGTGGGATGAGGGTTGTACGGAAGGACTCCGAAGGTTTCGCAAACAACAAGGCAATTGGGTGATTAAGGAGTGATTCGGGAGAGATTAGGGTTAACGTAAAATGATGAAGTAGAAATGATGTTTTTGAAAACCGACGCGGGATATAAAATATATCTTAAACGCTCCCTAATCAAACCGTCAAATTATACTCGCCAGACCGAATACTCGGTCGAGTAAAGTTATACTCGACCGAGTATCCTCTACTCGGTCGAGTATTCACTATACTCGGCCGAGTATTCATCGGCAGAACCAAAACAACTCCTAACAATAGCACTACTCGGCCGAGTAGGCTCTACTCGGTCGAGTAGTCCCCAAAGAAAATCCGTAGTGTTACAGATTAACTGTTGTGACGGTCTTGTGGTTGCTATTTTCTAGTAGGGTTTCCCTACTCGGTTATTGTTTACATGTGTTGTTGTGCTTGATCATTGTTGTTGGTTTATATCATATCGGTATTGGTAAATAGTGATTGTTATGGCATAATGTGGTTGTTTTATAATTGTCTGTGTTTGCGAGGTGAGTCCTCGGCTGAGTGGAGTCACTTGGGGGAGTGGCTTCACGCCCCTTATTTTCCCTTTGTTGAACCCGCCACAGAGGGGATGTGCACATTTAGGAAATTGGGTTATCGCTCGAATGAGATGAGCGGGGCTTAGGTTGGAACGGCTGCGGTCCCCCACTGGTGGTGTGGAATACTTGTTGCGATGGGTATTCTGGTAGGACTACACACTTTGGTGTGTAGTCAGGTGTGTGGTGATATGATGGAGATTGGCTGGTTGAATTGGATTGTTGTATTACTTTTGTTGTATTGTTTTATGTAAATAGTAACTGACCCCCATTTAAATGTTAGGAAAACTGTGGTGATCCATTCGGAGATGGTGAGCAGTCATTGAGTAGGTATGTGACGATGCGCATGGGATAGCTGGGTTGACTTGCC
The DNA here is from genome assembly GCF_048544455.1 of Silene latifolia. Taxonomy (NCBI): domain Eukaryota; kingdom Viridiplantae; phylum Streptophyta; class Magnoliopsida; order Caryophyllales; family Caryophyllaceae; genus Silene; species Silene latifolia. The sequence goes on along the minus strand of NC_133538.1, from coordinate 196,748,884 downwards.
ACGAGATGTCTAGGTGTCTTCCGCTGTGTCATAAACATTCATGTACATTATTTTGGATTAGTACTTTTGGAACAGTTGTATTTACTTTATCAGTTTTGGGATTTGAACTTGTATCACTTTAAATTCATTTATTAAAGTACGTTTCTTTATTGTCTATTTGATATACATTTCCTCGGGTAACCGACATGGTAGCATTCCCATGTCTTAAGTGGTCCTCGTAAGGAACTTGGAGTATCGGAGTGTTACATATACATTCGACCGAGTGTATCACATTGGGGTGCACCAGTTCTATTTGTGAAGAAGAAAGACGGTTGTATGAGGTTGTGCATAGACTACAGAGAGTTAAACCATGTTGCCGTAAAGAACAGGTATCCTTTACCGAGGATTGACAATCTTTTTGACCAGTTGAGTGGAGCTGGGGTGTTCTCCAAGATTTATCTGAGATCAGGTTATCACTAGATGAGGATTGCAGATGAGGATATTCCAAAGATAGCTTTCCGATCGCGATATGGTCACTATGAGGATGTGGTGATGCCTATCGGGTTGACTAATGGACCGGCAGTATTCATGGATCTCATGAACATAATCTTCAGTCCATTTCTGGATAAGTTTGTGGTGCTTTTCATTGATGACGTCTTGGTCTATTCTAAGACTAAGGAAGAACAAGAGGAGTATGTGAGTTTGGTACTGCAAACCTTGCGAGATAATCAGTTATATGCAAAGTTATCCAAGTGTGAGTTCTGGTTGGAAAGAATGGCTTTTCTAGGTCAGATGATTTCAAAAGATGGTGTGTCGGCGGATCCTAGTAAGATTGACGCGGTGTCAAACTGGGAATCACTGAAGCATATGGCTGAGATCCGGAGTTTCTTGGGTTTAGCTGGCTAGTACAGGATGTTCGTGAAGGATTTATCTAAGATCGCTAGACCTATGACAACTTTGATGAGGAAAGAGACTAGATTTCGTTGGGATGAGAGTCGTGAGATGTCGTTCCAAACATTAAAGGAGTGTTTAACTACAGCTCCCATTCTAGTCTTACCTAAGGGAAGTGAGAACTTTGAGGTTTATGCCGATGCTTCGAAGAATGGGTTAGGTTGTTTTTTGATGCAGAATGGGAAGGCCATTGCCTATTCGTCGAGGCAGCTAAAGCCGTGTGAGGAGAACTATCCTACTCATGACTTGGAGCTGGATGTGGTTGTTTTTGCTCTAAATATTTGGAGGCACTATCTGTACGGGGCAACCTTAAGGTGTTTTCGGATCATAAAAGTTTAAAGTACATCTACACTCAGAAGGAGTTGAACATGCGTCAGAGACGGTGGATGGGTCTGATTGGAGACTATGATATGGAGATCATTTATCATAAGGGGAAGGCTAATGTGGTTGCAGATGTTATGAGTAGAAAGAGTGTGCATTCGCTATGCACAGCCATGTCACTGATGAAACTGAGGTATGAGATGACTATGATGGGGATTCATATGATTCTCAAGGGAGATGCCTTCGGTGATTTGACAATTGAGCCTAAACTATATGATGACATAAAAAGGAAACAGGAACTTGATCCTAAGATTCGGGAGTGGAAGACAAGGGTAGGAGATGGTACAGTTTCGATATTTTTCTATCCATACAGATGGGAGTGTTTGCTTCGATGGAAGATGGTGTGCACCTAGTGACGTTGACTTGAAGAAGTTAATCATGACGGAGGCTCATTGCACTCCTTATTCGGTACATATGGGTGGTGACAAGCTCTATAAGGACTTGAAGAAGGCGTTTTGGTGGTCCGGCACGAAGAAAGTTTTCGCAGAGTTCTTGGCTAGGTGTTTGATTTGCCAGAGCGAAAAGGGAGAGAAACAGAGACCACAAGGTAAGATTCAGTCACTTAAAGTGCCGGAATTGAAATGGGAATTGATTTCTATGGATTTCATCGTGGGGTTACCGAGGACTCAGCAGGGTAACAACATGATTTGGGTTATCGTCGACCGTTTGACAAAGTCACCTCATTTTGTTCCAATGAAAGATACTTGGAGTAAAATTCAGTTGGCGCTGGGATACAGGAAACATGTGGTGCGGTTACATGGGGTATCAAAGGATATAGTGTCTGATAGAGATACGAGGTTTATATCACGGTTTTGGCAAGAGTTGCAGGAATTAATGAGGACTACCTTAAAGATGAGTACGACGTTTCATCCTGTGATAGATGGTCAAACTGAGAGAACTATCAAGACTTTAGAGGACATGTTGCGAGCTTGTGCGATTGAACTTGGTGGGAGTTGGGAGGATATACTTGATCTGATAGAGTTTTCATATAACAACAGCTATCACACGAGCATTGGAATGGCACCTTTTGAGGCGTTGTATGGGAGGAAGTGTAGGAGTCCGGTATGCTAGGATGATAGCGCTGAAGCTATTGTTTTGGGACCCCAGATGGTACAAGATATGGTTGAGCAAGTGCACTTCATTCGACAAAACATGAAAGCAGCCTAAGATCGGAAAAAGTGTTTTGCGGACTTGCTTCGAAGAGACATTGATTTTGCTGTGGGTGACAACGTTCTCTTTAAAGTGTCACCTATGCGGGGTGTTATGAGGTTTTGCAAGAGAAGGAACTTGAGAAAGAAATTCATAGGTCCTTATGAGATTTTGGCTCGGGTAGGTCAAGTAGCTTAATAGCTAGCTTTACCACTATCTCTTGATCGGGTGCACAATGTGTTCGATGTGTCACAACTTCGAAAATATATGAGTGATCCGCCACAGGTACTTAAAGCTGAGAATATCGAGTTGCATGAAGCTCTAACTTATGCGGAGATACAAAAAGAGATGATGGATCATAAGGTACGCAAGACACGGAAGGGTGAAACCGTCTTGCTTAAGTTGCTATGGTTTAATCAAAATGTGGAGGAAGCCACTTGGGAGCCGGAGGAGGCTATGAAGGAACGCTACCCACACCTTTTTGAACAGGTATGTTTGGTTACTGGGTCGTAACCGTTGTCTTTTAAGAGGGGTAGGAGATGGTCGCATGTGTGTTTTGGGGGTGGTTTTGAGGTCGATAGGGTTATATGTTTCCGTTTGTGTGAACAATAGTTGGCTATAAGTTGGGTTTTGTTAGTGTCTTTTGAGTTAGGTAGTTGTTATTGCATGTTGTTTTGTGTATGTTATGAACTTCGGAGACGAAGTTCTTTTTAAGGAGGGAAGATTGCAATACTACGGTTTGCTTGTCTTAGCTTACTCGGTCGAGTAGTCTATACTCGGTCGAGTAGGTTGTCGAGCGTTTTTAAATAGGCCACTGGTTTGGCAAGACTCGGCCGAGTTATCAGATACTTGGCCGAATAGGTCGTACTCGGCAGAGTACCCCAGGTACTCGACCAATTACCCGGTCTGGCGGGATTAATTTCTGTGGTTTGAATAAGGTGATTACAGATTATATATTTCGTATTAACAGTTACTAAATCATTTTACAAAAACCTAAACTATGTTTACCACTCCTCTAATTACCTTAATCACTCCCAAGGCTAGTTGATTGATCGTGAGTCTACATCCCGTCTTTCCATACCAGTTTCGTTGATAAGTTTCTTGTGCCTTGTTAATCAGTTTGTGGTTGTCTTTTATGGTTTGCCCTAATTGTTTGAGATGGGGGTAAAGGTTGATTAGTATGGTTTGTGATATAGTATTGTTTTTTATTCTTACTAGGTGACGAGTTCGTAGAAGAACAATTCTAGCATCATTGTTGTTGTTGTTTATTGCAGATTTGCGAATAAGGTAGGGTTTCCCTACTCAGTTGATTGTGTATTTGATTTGAGAATGATTGATTAATAAGTTTCATTGGATTGAGATTGATTGAGTTTATATTGTGATTGGCATTGTTGTTATGGGACCATGTTCGGGAGATGGTTCAAACCTCTTGTTCGCCTCTTATGTCTCCCGTCACAAGGGGGATGTGCACATTAATGATTTGGGTACGCTCGTTGCGATGAGCGGGGCTTAGGTGGGAACGGCTGCGGTCCCCCACTGGCGGTGAGGGTTACCTGTTGCGATGGATAACCTGGTAGGGCTACACACTTAGGTGTGTAGTCGGTTACTGGTTACTAATGGAGTTTGGAGATTGGTATTGCAATTGGATTGGTTTGTAATGGTTGTGTTTCTGAACTCTTATCTTGGTTATACAGTTGACTGACCCTGTTATTGTTTTCAAAACTGTGGTGATCTATTCGGGGATGGTGAGCTATTGATTGAGCAGGTATGGCTGTGGATATATTGTTTATCGTGTCTTATGTTTATTTATTGAAACTGACATATTTGGGATGTGTGTAAACTGTCACCTATTTCCGGGGTGGCATGTGTCGATCTGTATGATATTTTCGATCATATGGGGAGCAGGTTAAGTACAGGATGGTTTTATGTCACGGGGGAGATAGGACGCGCTTTGGACTTGGAGTCGAGCTACTTAGTTAGATGACTTAGATAGTAGTCGGGTTGTATATGTTATAGTTTACATTTATTAATCATTTAATCATTTGTAAATCACTAAACTTGTCATTTTTTTAAGTTGTTCTTTAATTGGAGTTTTGAAACACTGCCTAGGGAAATCGAGATGGTAACATCCTCCCATAACATCGGTCGGGTAAGAAGGGGGTGTTACAGCAAGTGATGAGTTAATGAAAATCTTAACTCAAAATTGATTTTAAAGTAGTTTGTAGTTTACTGGATTACTTAAAGATGTTGATGTTGATATTGTATACGTATTGCATCGAGCAGAATGTCACAACGCATACTTAGTGTAGTCAAATTAGGTTGCTTAGAATATATGTCTACCACTGAAGAGTACATGAATAATGAAATAGCGACTACCTGGTCTTAAATCGTTCAATTACACATCTTTTTTGTCCTAAGTGAAGTAATAAACGACCCAAATTTCTTCAGCAGCCATCCATACATTTTATCTTTAGTTGTTATGATTCGTCGTCTTTGGATTGATCTAGAGCTCTAAGGTATATATTTGCTCAAGTCATCAAAACGACATGCTAAATTATCCGAACAATCTGTTTTATTGCAACAGTCAAGAGACCTAAGTCTGTATACAATTAGAAATCCAACTATTTGAGTGTCTGATCCTTTATCCTGCTTATTGCAGTAGTTATAGCTCCAACTCCTCCCACGCCCACCTCTTTTTTCCATCATTATATCGTATAAGAATGAGTTCTTGTTTTCATGCCAAAATTCTCTTAATGAAAAATAATGAAATAGTTGACTAACCTTAATCAGCACAGAGTTTGAGCAGCATGATAAGTAGATAAAACAAGTAATTATGTTAAACTTAGCAGAGAATGCATCTCATGAAGTGCTTCAACATGCATGATGAGCATCAGACACATGACGGATCAGTCATAGATTGCTTAGGATTTTGCATATTTAGGATGCTTAGGATTTTATATACTTCATAAGAGAGAAGTCGATTGCTAACTAATGTGAGTATTCTTCAAGAGATTAATTAATTGAATAAAATAGTTAAGCAGGTCAGATTTGCCAACTTACGTATCTGAGGCTGTCGCATTCTTGTATCCCTGTAGCCAAGAAAAGGAAAAAAAAACATATCATATGTCATTTACCTACAAACGCGAACTTAATATATATGTTCCCATCCAATAACAGAACATCTGGTGCGTTCCTGAGTTTGTACCTCTAATTTAGTGACAAGTACACGCTGGCCTACTGTGCACATAAATCTCCCTACAAAATCCAATTAACATTTATACAAACTATATCAATCATAAGAGAGCATCAAAAAAACTGAAAAAGAACACACACCAGTTTGAAACGACTTGTTTATGAGGACTATAAAATCTGAGTCTCCAGTTGTTTTAACATTTTGAAGTAAGGGAGCCTTTGCAATAACTTGTCATAATAATGTTCTCCTTCTTGAATAATGTCGACAGTATTAATAGACGACCATTCCCATTTGCATAAAGGTCACTTGAAACAGTCTCTTCTGTTATTGAATGGGAAACGTTGTGTGTGTCCAACCCACACCCTACCCCTCTTGGTGCGTATTAATTTTATATTGTAACTGTAATACTACAGTTTTCAGGTCTTAGCTTACTCGGTCGAGTAAGTTGTTGAGTGCTTTTAAACAGGCTACTGTTTCAGGTTCACTCGGCCGAGTAGTGAGGAACTCGGTCGAGTAGGTCGTACTTGACCGAGTACCCGGTCTGACGGGTTAATTTCCGCGGTTTGATTAAGTTAATTGGACAGGTATATTTAAGTCGTGTTATCAGTTCTTAATCATTTTCTAAACACTTCTTTAGCAAACTTTAAACTACATAACACTGCTCTCCAACTAGCTTAATCATTTCCAAGGCTAGGGTTCATAAATTTGGGGGTTTTCGTTCCTTTTTCCGCGTCGATTCGATCACTAATTATTTTACCCTTTGTCGTTTATATATTTTGTTATTTATATACAAACCCTAACTGGGTGATTTGGGGTTTAGGATGAATTATCGTACGATGTGTAGTGTTTGATTGTATGATATCATAATAGGTGGAGACTTCGTAGAGGAGGTGTACTAGCTTGATTGTTGTGCTTGCTGGGATCTTGATAAGGTAGGGTTTGCTTACTTAGTTGGTTGTATAATTAATTATAAGATGTGATTGTGGTTGATCGTTTGGTATTGTTATCATTGTGATTGAGTTTATACTACTGATTGGTTATTGTATGGGACCATTTTCGGGAGATGGTTCCAATCCCATGTTCACCTCTTGTGGCTCTTGTCACAAGGGGATGTTCAAATTAATGATCCGAGTTCGCTCGTTGCGATGAGTGGGGATTTGGTGGGCGAGGCTGCGGTCTCCCACTGGCGGTGTGGGTTTCCTGTTGCGATGGAAAGCTGGTAGGGCGACACACTTCGGTGTGTAGTCGGTTGCTGGTTACTGTTGGAGTTTGGGGGATTGATTGGTCTCAGTTGATTGGATTGTGTTATTGTGAATCCTTAGTTTTAATTGTACAGTTGACTGACCCCGTTTATTATTTTCAAAACTGTGGTGATCCATTCGAGGATGGTGAACAGTTGGCTTAGCAGGTTTTGGACGTTGATGTAGCTCTCGGGATCTGGACGGACAGAGTCATCACATGTTTTGTAGTTTAGCTTCCGCTGAGTTTAGATATTATCACTACTTTGGTTTTGTTGAACGCCATTTGGATTTTGATACTTGTGTTTCCCTTTTATTTAAAGTTAATTATTAAACTTGTTTCATTATGGTAACTATATGATGCATATTTCCTTGGGATACCGAAATGGTAGCACCTCGATATGCTAAGGTTTTCCTTGATAAGGCACTTTGGTATATGGGGTTATTACAGTAACGGCTACATTAAGGTGAATGTTACTATTCAATGCCTATTAATCATGTACTAGTATAGTTCCCGTGCGAACATATGGATTTTTAAATTGTGATATATAAAGAAATTAACATACAGTAACTAAATTTAAAATTAGTGTTCAGAGTCTACAAATAAATATAATACTTAAGATACATTTATAGTTAAATTATGATTATAATATGAGTAAAATATATAAAAGTCTTATAACCTGACCTACATCGTATATATAATATGTCACACGTAAAATAAATGATAGTGTAAAGTATTTTGGTAGATACATTTTTATAAAAATATTCGCAAATAAGAATTGTATATAAGGTAGACCAACATTTGTATAACTTATAGAATGCGTAAAAATGTTTAGCTCAATACTTGAGAATATCTACCAAACGTGTTAAAGCCCAATTTATAGATGAAGTCATTTAAGCAGAGAATTTCCTAGATTCGCCTATTCTTTTGGTAAATAGAGGATTGAATTACTCTAATTAATCACATTTAGTATGTGATTAAGTGAGTCTTTTATCTCCCTTGTAACTCCCTATGTGGTGAGATTATAAGGAGAAAAAAAAAAGCTTATGAGAGTAGTAACTTATGGACACACATACAATAGACACAAACATACATACTCTAGAGGCTAAGTCCACTATCAATATGGGACTTGAGATTTGGGGCGTGAACATATTCTACGACTCTAGTAACCGCTGGAGGTATGATATATGGTAGCGAGCAGTTTGCAAGCACAACGATCCGATCACTTCCACATTAAGATATGTCCTTATTCACCAAGAGTGGTATCAGAGCAAATGTGTTTTGCTGCTGTTCCTACCCAAACTACTTACAAATATTTATAGTAGTTTTTATGTATGTGCGATCATGATCAGTTTATAAATATCTGAGTTAATAATTGAATATGATTATCCTTACACGTGTCATGTACTCCTGTTGATGGTATTGTGTTGCCCAAGTGAATTATGCATGTATACATCTATTAACAAGCATGTTTGGATTTACAATTTTTAGGTCGTTGTGTATGAACTAGCTTGGTTTATTAGCATGTCTTCTCATTCGTAACGCCTTGGTGGCGTACTTATACGCATCCTTGTTTGCAATTTCGGCCTGTGTGGCCTGCCCGTTCTGTCAGAGGAAATTCTTGCTATATCTAAAGATAGACACATGAATTCTATGGCCATCGGTTTTCTTCGATTGTGTGTGTTTGACAATCGTAAACCTAAAGATATTTAGACATGGTGTATGTATGTCATATTTCGATGGAGAGGCCACACGTTGAGTTCGTTCTTTTTTGGCCATAAGGATTTGTTTCTGTCCGATTGACTCGACAGTGACGGTCATAATAATCAAAACTTGCTCTTGATTATTTATTCTTCTTTTAGAATGTTTGGTTATTCCTTGTGTCAAATGAGGAAATATAAATGGAACGCCATAATTGAATTTTCCATGAGGATAACGGATGGTAAAGTAAAGGGAGGATAACCGGTTTTTTTCTTTTGTGTTTAACTGCTATATATGAGCCATAAGTCATTATAGTTTACTAGTTTTAAACTCGTGCATAATTGCACGGAATTGGATATCCAATAATTTGACGAAATGCATAAATTGGGCATAATTATAATTTAAAATAAGAATCACTATATCCAAGATACCAATTAAAAAATGGACATATTAAATGAATATTGTTCTACAACAATAATTCTCCAATTTTGAAACCAATTAGAGAGTACGTCTAATAATAATCATCCATATTTCAAATAATATATAATTTTAAAAACATATATAACAAATATAACATTCAAAGTTATTCTGAACTTATATGTTTCTTGGAAGTTATCGTCAAAAATATTACTTAAGAAATCAATATTCTAGGTTACAAATACAACAATATAATCGTTTGCTTTGAATATAGAAGGGAATGAAAATAGGCAGATTATATTTTGTTACACTTAAAAATAAGGCCGCATACATTAAGAATAGGTCAAGAAATATAACTATCAATCTTCATAAACTCGTCTTAGTATATGACCCAATAACAGGTGATGGATCCAAAATCTATATAAAACCATACTAAAACTAAACTCTATGCTCTCTCATTTTACACCCCACCTCAAGTCCTGAACCCGCCTCCGTAAACCCAAATGATCTACCTCCTACTCTCTATAACTGTACAAACTAAAAACATAACTCACTGGTCTCATTCTTTTAAGCCCTACTAATTTCTAAGGATTCCCTCTACTTTTTCTTCATTTTAAACTTTTATCTTATATTTGTCTCTCCCTCTCCTTAGTCTTTATACCCTATAAATTATTCAATTAATCAATTCCACAAAACTAAATTCGAAAACACACTCTTGTTCTCTATTTTGAAAAAATGGAAGGTGGCTACATTTGATGATTTTTCTAAAGAATGTATTGATTTTTTTTCCTATGGAATCTATACCGTCTCTTATTTCATTTAATTTTCAAAGAAAAAATCAGATCTTATGATTATTTTTGTTGATTTTTCGAACGACTATATCGTTTAATTTCACCAAATTAAAAAATATTTTTGATTATTTAATTATTATTTTTTCGATATGTTTAAATTTATATGGCTGCTATTTTAAGTTCGCTAATTTCCTTTAATTTTCAGCGCAATTTAGTTATATATGATTTTTTTTCTTTTTAAATTTGTGCCGAAATTATTATGTCTAAACAATTTGTTTTTTTGGTGATATTCATATTATAAAATAAGACTTCAATTAATTCATCGAGGAATTAAATTAAATCAAAGATCATGGAATCATTCATGTAAGCATAGTATAATATAACATATTTAATTAATGAAAGTAGGAGACATATTAATCACTTAATAAAAGCATGAGAGAGTGTAATTAATTATTTACCAAGTAAGTGGGGAAGTGGGGGACCCCGCCTAAATTAAAGTCTTTTTAATTTCTAAAAATCAAGGACCAATAAGAAGGCTTAAAATGCTTCAGCTTTTATAGATAGGGGATTTTAGACCACTAGTTGTTGCATTGCGTCCGAAAGATTTTTTTGTTTTTGTGCTTAACTGCTATATATGAGCCATAAGTCATTGTAGTTTATTTTAGACCACTAGTTGTTGCACCACACCCTTCGGACGCGGTGCCTCAATTTATCGAAATGTTAAGTGTAAGTTACTCGGAATTATCTTATAAGAAATGGAAATGTTAAGTGTAAGTTACTCGGAATTATCTTATAAGAAATGGACAAGATCCATCGTATATTTAGAATTTGTCGAACAAGCATAGTATTTATAACACAATTGGTGAAAATACTTGAAAATACGATGTCTAATTCCAACTAATTAGAGAACAGTTGCCGGAAAATTGAAGGTGAAATTGTAACACCCCCATACTCCAAGTGCCTTACCAGGACCACTCAGGTATAAGGATGCCACCATCTCGGTTACCCGAGGCATGATAATCATAAGACAATGAAGAAACATACTTAATTAAATAAGTTTAAGTGATTACATTACAAAACCAACTGATAAAAGGAAATACAAGTTCTCAAAACTATCTACTATCAAAATACTATCAAGCGTCAGACACAGCGGAAGACTTCTAAACTGCAACGTGGTGACTCATCCCAGCTATCCCATACGCATCATCTCATACCTGCTCAATAACTGCTCACCACCCCCGAATGGTTCACCACGATTTTAAAACATTTAAACGGGTCGATTACTAATCACACAACTCAATATACATCAACAATAAGATAAACAGACAATTTGAATGTCACACACACACACACACACACCACCAACCAATTCCCATCATCTCAATCTTGACGTCCACTTTGGACCACCACGCGATGGGGGACCGCGGCCGTTTCCCACCTAAGCCCCGCTCATCATACCGAGCGATAACCTTGTCCCATTAATGTGCACATCCCCTCCTGTGGCGGGTTCCACAAGAGGCGAAACTAGGGCGTGAAGCCACTCCCGCAAGTGACTCCACTCGGTAGAACGCATCTCGAGAACCGAGAGAACAATCAATCACAATCACAATCACAATCACAGCCGTCACAATACAATTACTATATCAAACAATCAATCTCAACACATCAACAATCATCCCATTATGGGACTAATACTGAGTAGGAAATCCTACCTGAAAAGCAACACAATCATCAGACGATCTAGCAGCTGTCTCAAAACCTCTCCTCTACAAATCCTTCTCCTATCACATAATCACATAATCACAATCTAACCTTAACAAATCATAAAAACCCCCAATTCCCAAAATTAGGGTTTAACGAAACTTAAAGAAATACTATAAAATTGGTATGTAGATCTTACCCTCGACGCAAGGATCACAAAGGTATAAAGAACAATAAAATCCGACCTCTCAAGCTCCGGGATTTGCCAATAATGTGGATGAAGCGAACTACATAGTTTCAATCTCCTTTTTGACTGAATTAGGTTTATAAAAGTGTTTACTAAAGATAACGACATATTATATATACTAATCCGCGTTATTAACAAAACCCGTCAAAACATAACCCGTCAACCGAGCTACTCGATCGAGTACCCAAGGTACTCGATCGAGTGGACCCCTACTCGATCGAGTACCCTAGCTACTCGATCGAGTACCCAACAGGTCGAAACTATTTTAAAACGCAACTCACCCTTACTCGACAGAGTAAGGCCTACTCGATAGAGTACCTAAAGACTTATAAATACGGAGTATTACAGTCTTCCCTCCTTAAAAAGAACTTCGTCCCCGAAGTTCAACCCATACATAAAAACAACCATACTAACTCGACCAAGACACAACAACATAACTAAGAACTCAAGAACTCGACCAAACATAAAACATGAACTTTTAACACCCACTCCACCAACTATGTTTACTTTCCTAACATGACTCACGATATCGTATCCACCACATATATATCTCTCACGACACCAACTCCATACATAACAAACTACCATCCTCTAATGCTGCTAGCTCCATAATATCATCAACTATCAAACCCAATACTAAGACACTCATAGACATCAAACGGAATGTTACATTCTACCACCCTTAAAAGGAACTTCGTCCTCGAAGTTTACTCAGACTCATAACATCATCCTCCAACTGTCAACACTATATAAAATATTCTCATACTCCGAAGCATCACACTACTACAAGCACGGCCATGGCCTTTTATAAGTATTATCCACAAAACAAATCCCTCCTTTACGCTACGCTAACACTCTACTTCCAATTATATTACCGCATGCACCACCATGAAACTCTCTTTTATTGCATCCTACTCCTCTTAAGACAAATGTTACGTCCGCGTAACTCACTAATACTAAATCCTTAGCTATATTTCATTACCCTCTTTACCACTACATGTCAAAGATAACCGTTTATAAACCAAACACTCACTATTCTTATATCCAAGGCTCCCGTACATAAACATTTCTCATTCCTCAACTCATTCGGCATAGCACCTAACCTATACCATAAACTCGTAGCAAATCGCCATACCCACTCTTTATTATTACTGCCAAACCAACATACCTCGCTATGTAAAGCACTTATCTTCCAGAAGCATAACTCCTGATCCACACTCGTTACGTATACTCACACTAGATCCTCAAGTTCTTTCCTTCATTACCGCAAAACTCATACATAACTTAATATGACACTAATTCCCCCAAAACCCTACACTCACTCTCACTGTCCCAACAAAAGATTATGAACTACCTGCCGCTTTCGGATCATTACAACACATGTTCCACGAATCATTTTCCATTACCATGTCTACTAAAGCCTTATCTAGAACAAGATCAAAATTACTGTAACAACCTCTCACAACCGTGTCCCATCAAAAGAACATCACTATACCATGACAACAACGAAAACATATTCAACTCTGTTTCATATCATACTCTACCTCATTCTTAACTTAACCTGGTAAAGAAAACATCAATAAGCAAGACAACTGTCTACATGTTCAACCAAAACTCACAAAGAACGACAAACAAACAAAACAACAATCTATGTATAAGCGGTATGCACTTTCGAAAATTCGTATCATAATCATCCCGCCTACTCCACCACAACCGGTGACGGCATCACAACACCGCCACCAACAACCACCACACCGTAGTGCGAAAATACCCGTATCACAAAGATTATGTACCGTGCCCGGATCACCACCCGAAGCACCACAACCACACACGATAGACATCACAATCGCATACAATTCCCATAAACACCGACTCAAAGATAACTTCTCGTGCAAGAAAAAACTTACTCAAATCCACTTTATTAAGTCACCACGCAACATATTATATGGATACACAGATAAGCATCTCATGAACATCATTTCTACCATTTCATGGAATACACATGTGTTATTAATACACATAAAATTATAACTAGCCATGTCAATTAATCAAATTATTACCCTTTTGGATATCATTCAATTAAATTACCGTGTCCAACATATATATTACGGAACATTCATAAAACAACTTTATAATTATCACACCATACCACTTCTTGTGAGGTCAGAACCTCACACAAACATTTACACATATCATAGACCCGTAATCACAACCAACTAGTCAATCCTGACCACGTAAGTTACCACTCGATAAAGGTTACCTGTCGCCCGAGTTTAACTCATATGCCCCTCATAACATATTCCCCCATTCGCACAACCATCACTTCCTGCCAAATATAACCATACCTTTACTATTCAACTATTAGCATCCGCCTCATCTAACCACATCTTATACCCTCTCACAATCATACACAACAATCGGTCCCTACCAAATCAGCCTCTTTAGAATTGCTACCTTTCTAATATACCATCACTCTTAACCACTAGTGATAACACCACAATGCCACCACACTTTCGTATATCAAACCTCTTACACTCATATCAAAATAACATGGTTTTTCTCCTATTTTTGGTTAACATTCCAAATAACGAACAAAGAAACCCATCCACAAAATTACCTCAACATTATTCCCAATACTATCTTATTTGTATTGTCATCCAACTCTCCACCAAATATCTCGTATCGTGCTAATACTCCACCAACTTCTTACTCCCTTAATTCCTCGAAACTCATTATCAATCATGTTGTCTGAAGCTCCTATATAACCTTCACTAACATCCTCATGATACTATCACACATTTCGATGATTCCTTACCTTTATATCACATAACTCCGGTGAACATTTTCCTCAGCTTACTTTTATCCTTCTTTTCTCTTTACACTCAATAATACCAATTTAATAGCTCAACTCCTTATTACTTCTATCTAACCCTTTAGTGCACCAATTACCTTCTCATCGCTCCAAAACTCAAATCCCATTATTTTATATCGATATCATCTTCCTCTTTCTTACCACAAATATTCTCTTATTATGTCATCAATCACCCTTGCCACTAATCCATCCATAGAATCAACGTTCTTGTTCAACAATTGCATCTCCCTTCTTACATCTCTAGAAATCAAAATTCCTTTCATACCGCTAATTGCCCAAGGAAAACCCACAATAGTTTCATCTCTTAAAAAGCCAAATCTCCACCCCGCGATATGTCTCCACAAAGTTCACTATATACCACTCTTCTCAACCCCTTTAAAACGAACTTTCATTATGTATATTCTTACTCAACACTATTTCTAACCATCTCCCTCCATAATTTGTTATACATCTCAGGTTGCTACTATCCACATCATTTCTTTCAATCTTTTCGTTCTCACGTTCCTTAAACTTACATCATCTCTTGCCCACATTCACTTACATTTCATTACTCAACATACAACCATGTCACTCATCTCGTCTCGCACAACATGCTATATGCCTCAATTAAGCCTTACCAATCTTCCTTTTCTTTTTCCTCTACCTATCACAACACATATAAATCATGTTCTCCCCACCGAACTCATACTCATCATAGGTGCCACTCTTTACATCATAAGATTGGGTGACTTACGCATCAGGATCAACATACATGTAAAACAATGCATAAAGAAGTAAAATAACATCTTTGAATTAAACATAATATGCAACGAAGTCAAAAGATAAGCATATGACCCAAAACAGGGGTCACTAGATCGAAATCTAGGCCACTCGATCGAGTAAGGGACTTACTCGATCGAGTAGGTGAAGATCAGAAGCACGTAAAACAAATTACCAGGGACACTCGATCGAGTAACTGACGTACTCGATCGAGTACCCCCCTACTCGATCGAGTACCAAGGCTACTCGATCGAGTACCTATTTCTCAAAGACTGTCCAGTTTTCGTAAAACAGCCATAACTCACTCATTTCTTGGTCGTTTTGGGCGTGTGACCTATCGTTAGAATCGTAAAAGAACAAACTATCACCTCCAATTGGAATCACATCAAAATCATATATACATCTCAAGTTATGACAGTTTAAAGACAACATTTCTATAATCGGAAACACATCTACTTGATTTTACTTCTAAACAACTTAAATGACAACATGGTAAACAAAAACAACTCGATGCTCATAAAACCAGTATCCCTAACCACATGTTACTAACTTCAAAAGCCAAGCAACAAATAATTCGATGCACATATATCATTCAACTTACCAATCACATATTACCCACATGTTTTAATTTTATAACCTTTCGTAACACAAAACATACTCGTATCTTACAAATCCTATTTCCATGTTACTAATGCAACAATATTACAAACCAACTTCATCACCTAAACATATTCATAATCACAAAATTCATGTTCTCATGCGATTGACACCCCATCTATTCCAATCAGTTCATCTATTTCATCCACATTCTTCATCTACAAGTGCATACGATACCACAGTAGACAATTATATGAACTTATTATCTAACTTTACGCTAACAGGATTATGAAAAATCATGTCACGTCTTCTAACCACAAGTTACTAGTATGTACACATTATAAATCATTCATCCTACACATCATTATTCATCACATATAAACTATTTCCTTTTTCCACCACATCATTCGTCATTCTCACATACTTTTCCAACTATTCCAATCAACATGGTAAACCAAGTATCATCCAACATGCTTTCAACCAACAGCATACAAAATCACCCTTATTCATGCCACACATCACCATATTGGTACACAATTCACAAGATAAACACATAGCGATCCCGACTCATATCCCATGGTGACCGGTTCAAAATTGTAGGGCGAGTTTGCGACTTTAGGACGTCTCCCAAGCCTTTGCATTAGCTCCTACAACTTTTACCCCGGGTTCATTTTAATTAGACTCCCTAGGTTCATTAAATTCATTGGTTACAGGTTTCGGGATCGTCTCTCTGATACCATTTGTAACACCCCCATACTCCAAGTGCCTTACCAGGACCACTCAGGTATAAGGATGCCACCATCTCGGTTACCCGAGGCATGATAATCATAAGACAATGAAGAAACATACTTAATTAAATAAGTTTAAGTGATTACATTACAAAACCAACTGATAAAAGGAAATACAAGTTCTCAAAACTATCTACTATCAAAATACTATCAAGCGTCAGACACAGCGGAAGACTTCTAAACTGCAACGTGGTGACTCATCCCAGCTATCCCATACGCATCATCTCATACCTGCTCAATAACTGCTCACCACCCCCGAATGGATCACCACAGTTTTTAAAACATTTAAACGGGGTCAGTACTAATCACACAACTCAATATACATCAACAATAAGATAAACAGATAGCTGAACTGTCACACACACACACACACACACCACCAACCAATTCCCATCATCTCAATCGACCGTCCACGGGACCCACCACCCGATGGGGACCGCAGCCGTTCCCACCTAAGCCCCGCTCATCATACCGAGCGATAACCCTGTCCCATTAATGTGCACATCCCCTCCCGTGGCGGGTTCCACGAAGGGCGAAACTAGGGCGTGAAGCCACTCCCGCCAAGTGACTCCACTCAGCCGAGAACCATCTCGAGAACCAGAGAACAATCAATCACAATCACAATCACAATCACAGCCGTCACAATACAATTACTATATCAAACAATCAATCTCAACACATCAACAATCATCCCATTATGGGACTAATCTTGAGTAGAAATCCTACCGAAAAGCAACACAATCATCGACGATCTAGCAAAACAAGTCTCAAAACCTCTCCTCTACAAATCCTTCTCCTATCACATAATCACATAATCACAATCTAACCTTAACAAATCATAAAAACCCCCAATTCCCAAAATTAGGGTTTAACGAAACTTAAAGAAATACTATAAAATTGGTATGTAGATCTTACCCTCGACGCAAGGATCACAAAGGTATAAAGAACAATAAAATCCGACCTCTCAAGCTCCGGGATTTGCCAATAATGCGGATGAAGCGAACTACATAGTTTCAATCTCCTTTTTGACTGAATTAGGTTTATAAAAGTGTTTACTAAAGATGACGACATATTATATATACTAATCCGCGTTATTAACAAAACCCGTCAAAACATAACCCGTCAACCGAGCTACTCGATCGAGTACCCAAGGTACTCGATCGAGTACCCCTACTCGATCGAGTACCCCAAACTACTCGATCGAGTACCCAACAGGTCAGAAACTATTTTAAAACGCAACTCACCCTTACTCGACAGAGTAAGGCCTACTCGATAGAGTACCTAAAGACTTATAAATACGGAGTATTACAGAAATAACAGCGACGCTAAGGCATAATCGTTTTTTTTTTTTTTTGTCAAACGGGCATAAAGAGCCTGATGACAATAGGAGAGGACAAAATGAACGTTGAAGAATGGAAACACAACACGCATGTCTTTGAGAATTCTAGAAGCTCTTAAAGGGAATGAAATTGCAAGTCTGTTCCACCCAAAATCACCTGTAAGAATAATAGAAAAAACATTGATCAAGTGTGGATATACCAACCCCATGAAATGTTTCACGCATGCTTTGATCGCACTACTTTGCTCTTAATTTTCTAGCATTGTGTATAACTAATGAACAGGTAGGGGAAATAATTTATGCCCCCATTAATAATTTACTTTGAATTTTCAGTTTGATCTCCCACCCCCTCGTTTCCACCCTTCTTCACTTAAATCCCACACATATCCCCATTCATTCTTTTTTAGTTTTTAGGATCATCTTCATTTCCTACAAGAAATAGAGAGAACATGTCTTCTTACAATAAGTTTCCCGTAAGACGGTAACTTTTCCTCTCAAGCTTAAGACAAAGTAAATGCGGCCCATTTACAATAAGGCTCCCTTAAGACTGTTACTTTTTGTCTTAACCTAAAGACGGAGTAAATGTGACCCATTTACAAAGAATAAAACTGAAAACCTTTACCTTGATTTTTTTTTTTTCTTCAAAAAACTACTATCTTGATATTTAGGTCTTTTAACACCCTATTAGCTCCACAAAATAGAATAATTCTAGACACGACTCGTTGTTAAGAATGCAGCTTTGCTATATAATATGTACAACATAGATTACAGATCACCACTCCAACTTAATCTATCAAAAACATGTGATGCGTATTATCACCTATTAGTTACCAGTCATGCCATTCAACAACATTTAGTTTACTCTTAAAGGAAGCTTCTGTTCACCCTATTAATCTTCACCACCACCGCTATTGCACCTCAAATTGTCAGAACAAATAAAATGATGAGTTCATTTATTGCAGAAGACCAATTTTAAAAACAAACCAAGTACACGATCATGTTTTACTAACCAAAAAATGACATTGCTAGTAATCAGAGGCATTAGTTACGTTTTATTCAGTAAACCCATTATAGAGAATAAACCATGGCCAACTCTTTCAAGAACAACTAAATTAGTCTGTACTAAAAGAACTCATATTTACAATTGCTAGAAATCAGAGGCCTTGGTCACATTTTTTCTAGAATTTAGTCTGTACCAAAAGCCCTGATGTAGTTGTACCACATGTATCTAAAATCATAATCAACATTAGCTTTAAGCAAATAAACAGGATAAAATGTGGAAAGGTCAACTCTTTAAGCAAATAATGAACAAAGGCATCATAAGAAAAGGGTAACTTTCATAGGTTCTTGATTCTTAAATTAATTGGAGTTCGCCTATGATTATAAACTACTACCGAATAAGAGTTTTACTACAGAACTATGCAAAATTAAGAAACTCATTCTTAGCCTAAGGTTTAAATGTACACAAATCTGACATACCACATAGACCATATGTTTTTGAGCATACATATACACGTCCAAAGACTCGAAGAGAGAATTGTTAGAAAACCAGGCAAAAAGGGGAAACAAGATGTACCTCGAATCAAATTTGAAATTATCTCCCTATATTACCCCTTACCCCTTACCTACTCGATAATAACACATACCTGAACATAACATGACCCAACCCCAATCACATGCAAACATATCCAAATTCTCTCGACTCAAATTGCTTGTACAGTTGAACCATACCAGGCTTAGATGACTAATTTGTTACTTCCTTCGTGAAGTCAATTAGCATTGAAACTTGTAATTAAACTAGGGAAGGGATAATAGTTACCAAATGTGAGCAAGCTCCCGGGGAATACAATGGCAGTTATTCCAAGTAGTACCCGTTTTTCATTGTTGTAACTATGTAAGTACCATTTGTGCTGTCTATATTCGTCACAGAAGACTGCCTTCTTGTGCAACCTGGAAACTACATAGGATATAACCACATTTATGATGGAATAAGGAGCTAAATTAGACATTTCTTCTACACTTGTCTGTTAGTATTGACAATCTAAGAGTTGATATTAGACATGCACAGACTGTAACATGAAAGTATAAGACAGTCTTAAGATAATACATGTGGCAACAGGAAGCACCAAATCCGTTGTACCAGGCACTCAACCAACAATAACCTCTCTCTCTCTCTCTCTCTCTCTGACAATTTAACATTTCTTATTATTATTTAGATCATGTAGCAAATTGTATAACTACCAGAAAGCTAACCAAATCATAAGTTTGGTAGCTCACAGAGAAGATTTCATATGCACCTGGTATATCCATCTTATACCCTATGTGTTTCTAATCGCCGTCTCCTGCAAGGTGCACCATAATTGTCCATACATCACTCTGAGTCTAAGACCGATGACACAAACTTGCTAATATAATTTATGTCGTGATTTTATGGTGCTAATATTTATTGAGTCACTGATGTACATGTCTTATGTCATTTTCTGCATGGGAAAGATTTTGCTACCATCTCTACAAATTTGCAGTAACAGGCGGTTGTAGTGTTATTCGTGAGACCGCCTCTGTTATCCATTATTCACTCATTTATACGTACATAAATCTAACATATGATTAAAAGCGGCAAGAATGTGTAACATCTTACCACGGTGCTATCAACTCATATAATATTGTACTCAATTTTCTTCTTTTCTGAGTTAGTCTTTCCAATGTTGTATACACTTTATCTCTCTCTCTCTCTCTCTCTCACTATATATATATATATATATATATATATATATATATATATATATATATATATATATATATCTCTATATATAGGAAGTTGATACACATACACGAGGTGTATGGAAATTCCATACACGGCTAATTAGAGTGTGACACGTGGCAATTATGACTTGACCTTAGGTGGTTAGTTTAAGGTTAGGTTAGTAAATTTACATGTGTAGTTAAGTTGTTACTTATTCTAGTTAATTAGATTAAGGAAGTGTCAAAACTCAAAAATGTTGTTCAAGAGTCTCGAACCCATGACCTCTTGATGCATATCCACCTGTTATTACCATTGTGACCCATTCATCTCTTTGTTAAATTTGTAGATCTTTTGTTATATGTATGTGTAAAATCTGAGTTAAAATAATAATTATCTATAATAACTATTAAATATATACTTTTAGTTTATTATTAATGTAATGTATTTGTTAAGTTAGTTAAATGTACTTGAAAAAAATTGGACAAAATATTTTATTTACTTATGGTAATTATTATCTGTACCTATAGTTACATTTTATGTATCTCTAATATACATAACGCCTTTTTTTAACGATTTTTTTAATCAAAAAAATATGTTTTTAAAAATGTAAAATATTTTAAATTAATATTTAAATCATAGTCAATGTTTATATTAATTATATTGACATAATTATGAAAATAAAGTTTTTTTAATAATTATTTTGTTACTAAATATTATAAAAGTATAAAATTGACTTTTTAGTTGTGTTTTTTATTTTAAGTAATAAAACAAAGTAATTTTTTAAATATTTTTTTAAATATAATATATAAATATTAATATTTTAATAAAATTCTTGATTTATCTCCGAGCCAACAGGTCGATCTGTTCGGGTAGGGTCTCGACCCTAAAATAACGGGTCATTTCGAGTTTGAGTCTAACGGGTCGTTAGGTCGAAAGTTTCGGGTCTTGAGCCTGGAAAAAAGGGTCGGATCGGGTCGAATCGAAATTTGACATGTCGAATTAAATCTATAATATAGGTCCATATAATACTCATTTTAGTCTAACATTTCATACGGAGTATTAGACTAATATTATTTTAGTATAATATTTCGTATTTATTTGATTATATAACTCTAATACATTTAGATGATAAACTAATATAAAATTTAATATGATAAAATTAAGCAAGAAAAAAATTTAACAAATATTTGATAAATTTATTTAAATATATAAGCCTTATAAAATTTGTGTAACTAGCAAATAACTTAATAAATAGTGAAATTAATTGTAGCAACAGTTGATGTAGTAAATATGAAAGTAATCACACATTTGAGTGGTAAGAGTAACAATAATAAATGCCAGAATAGTGAAAGCCATAGTAGCAAGAATGATAATAGTGAAATTAATAATTTAATAGTATTAAATGTGGGAGCAGTGAAAAAAAAATGATGGCGGGAGTAGTGAAACAAATGTTATATAAGTAATAGTAGGAACAAGTAACAACGGACAAAGTATGAAAAAATACCTAACAATTTGATTTAAGAAAATATTTTATTTATTTAATACTCCGTATATAAGTTTGATAAAATTAATGATAATAGTGAATTTAACTATAAAAATAGCGGGAATAGTCAAAGATACAACAGTAAGCGAATTAGTAGTGAACATAATAGTATTAACAAGGGAGATGTCGTGGAAGTAATAATATCAACAACGGAAGAATAAGTGAATGTGTCTCATAATTTGTTGATAAATTTTGCATCTCATCGTAATTTCAAGTTATAGCATAGAACAATATATTATAAACCGTAAATGTATGTGTTAAAAAAAGTCTAACGCAATTATGATTTATAAAAAATAAAATTTAAATGGTGAATATAGGTAGCACGGGCGAGGCCGGGCAGCAAACCTAGTTAAATGTAAACTACAGGTACAAATAATAATTATTATAAGTAAATAAAATATTTTGATCAATTTTTTTGTAGTACATTTAATTAACTCAGCAAATACATTACATTGAATATAAACTAAAAGTATATATTTAATAGTTATTATAGATAATTATTATTTTAACTCAGATTTTACACATACATATAACAAAAGATTTACAAAATTTAACAAAGAGATGGATGTGTCACAATGGTAATAGCAAGTGGATATGCATTAAGAGGTCAGGGGTTCGAGCCTCTTCAACAACATTTTTGAGTTTTGACCTGATAATTTAATTAGAGTAACTTAACAAGTTAACCACAAATCTAAAATTACTAACCTAACCCTACACTAACCAATAGATATTAACCCTAGTTTGCCACGTGTCGCGATGTCATTGGTTGTGTATGAGTTTTTCATACACCTCGTGTATGTGTAGCCTTTTTGATATATATACAAAGATAGGTTCAGGTGAGTCCACAAATTTAGTTGAGTCCATAAATCCACATCTCTACCATTTGATCTTACAAGATGAATGGTTGAGATTAAAACAAAAAAACACTCACCCAACATGCAATTAATGATATGTCTCCCATGATTTCAATTACCAAGTTTTCTTATCAATTACTTTCTCTTTTCTATCAAATAATTTATTAAATTAATATACTATCATTTATATTTCAATTATCAAAATATTAGATTTAAAAAACGAAATTTCATACCCGCGTAAAATAAAAACGGTTTAGTAAAAGACTTCGTAAATCTTCATCCGGCCTCCGATTAAGGCGAAACAAAATCCTAAATTTATTATTTTTTTGAGCCCGACACAATGGTAATATTTTTTATTACCATTGAGTTTTTGAAATTTTGAGTTCTGCTAATTACTCGCAAGTTACACCTTATTTGCTTGAAATTAACTCATTTGCTTGGAGTTACACCATGCCCACCTGAAGTTACACTATTTATACTTGAACCTAATTAATTAATTTACTCATATAATTAATTGGACTCTGAATGAAGAGGCGAGGGTGGTGGGACGGACTAAAGTTACACACTTGCTTTATTAAAGTTATACATGTCACCTATTAAAGTTACACTTTCAACAATTCAAATTAGATAGACATGTGATAAAGTTTTACAAATTAAAATTTTTAATGTACAAAATGACCTTAAAGGACTAAAGTTACAACCCAGGTTAAAAGTTACACTCGCAAATAAAACACTAAAGTTACACTCGTAAATCAATAAAGTTACATAAACTTGTCCTAAAATTACAGAAATTCAAAATTATTAAATTAAAAATTTTATATTCAAAATGACCCTAAAATATTAAAGTTACACACGTGAAAAATTAAAGTTATACTTATAAAGCACTAAAGTTACACTCATAAAGCACTAAAGTTACATAACTTGTGCTAAAATTACAAACATTCAAATTAGTAATATTTAAATTTGTATATACAAAATGACCTTATAAGATTAAAGTTACACTCGTAAAGTACTAAAGTTACACTCGTAAAGTACTAAAGTTACACTCTTACAAAACTGAAGTTACACGATATACAACAGAAGTTACACACTATATAATTGAAGTTACACCCTTACAAAAATAAAGTTACATACTATATAATTGAAGTTACAACCTTCATCAACAATTATAAATCCAAATCAATCAATCTAAATCTCACATCTTCATTGTCAATCTATAACACCAAAGACATATCAACATCTTCATCATCAATCAATATCGCCAACGACTTATCATCATCATCATCATCATCATCATCTCCATCTTCATAAAAAAATTACAATTAATAATAAAAAAAATTAGATATAATTCATCAAAAAAATAATCATACAAATCACTATATTTAAAATTATCAAACCATTTTAAATACCTAAGCAACGATTCAACAAAATCTTACAAAAATTAATAATAAACAAATACAAACCATTATATTTCTACCACAACCGATCAATCTATAACACCAAAGACATATCAACATCTTCATCATCAATCAATATCGCTAACGACTTATCATCATCATCATCATCATCATCATCATCATCATCATCATCATCATCATCATCATCATCATCATCATCATCATCATCATCATCATCATCTCCATCTCCATCTTCATAAAAAAATTACAATTAATAATTAAAAAATTTAGATATAATTCATCAAAAAACAATCACAAAAATCACTATATTTAAAATGATCAAACCATTTTAAATACCTAAGCAACGATTTCAACAAAATCCAACAAAAATTAATATGAAACAAACACAAACCATTATATTTCTAGCACAACTGATCAGTACTGAATATTTTGAAAACTCAATGGTATATAAAAATATTATCATTGCGACGGGCTCGAAAAAATAATAAATTTAGGCTTTTATTTCGCCCTAATCGGACTCCGAATGAAGATTTACGGAGCTTTTTATGAAATGGCTTTCATTTTATGCGGAAATAATTTTTTTGATTTGGTTTGCAAATAAAATAAAAATGAGAGATAAAATGAAATTATAAGAAAAATAATTAATTAGTGTATGGGAATTTGGTGTATGAGAGACAAACAATTAATTATGCATAGAGAGTGTGAATTGTGTGTTTTTTATCTTTTAATCTCAACCATCCATTTTTTAAGATTCAATGGCTTAGATAAGGACTCATGGACATATATATATATATATATATATATATATATATATATATATATATATATATATATATATATATATATATATATATATATATATATATATATATATATATATATATATATATATATATATATATATATATATATATATATAGTGTCAAGTTCTTCTAAGTCCCTTTTTTTTTGAGTCCATAAGTCCCTCCCACAACTCTTGGATCATGCATGGTGGAAGGTTGAGATTGAAAGCAAAAAACACACTTAACACTAATTAATTCACTTCTCTCTCTAGTTTTAATAATACATTCACTAATTCATTATCATACACAATTAACACCATATTTTGTCTTATACTTCAAAGTTTATGAAAATTTTGTTAACATTTTTCCTGTTTCGATTTTTTTCTTTTTTTTTTTTTCGAGACAAGTTTTCGACATTTTAGGATTTTTACGAGTGTAATTCTAACAGCAAAAAGTGTAATTTTAAGGAATATTTTCGAGAATTTAGCGTTTTACAAGTTTAACTTCAATCTTTTCCGAGTGATTTTAACGAATAATATTTTGAATTTTTGTCATTTTATCACAAGTTATTGTAATTTAGCATTTTACAAGTGTTATTTTAATGACAAAAAGTGTTATTTTAGTCCAGGTAAGTGTAATTTCAGTCCAATGAGATTGTTATTTTTAGTCAAAGAGAATGTAATTTTATCACAAGTTATTGTAATTTACCATTTTACGAGTGTTATTTTAATGACAAAAAGTGTTATTTTAGTCTAAGTAAGTGTAATTTCAGTCCAATGAGATTGTTATTTTTAGTCAAGGAGAATGTAATTTTAGTCCGAAAAAGTGTAATTTTAGTCCGAGGAAAAGTATAATTTCAGTCCACTGAGAATGTAATTTTAGTCCATTGAGAGTCTAACATTAGTCCAATGAGAATATGAGAATATGACCAAGTCCATGGAGAGTGTAACATTAGTCCAATAGTAGTAAGTGTAATTCTAGCAGAAAAAGTGTAATTTTAGCGGAGAAAAGTGTAATTTTAACAGAAAAAAGTGTAATTCTAACAACAACAAAAAGTGTAATTTTAGCAGAAAAAGTGTTATTCTAGCAGAAAAAAGTGTAATTCTAACAGATAAAAGTGTAATTCTAACAACAAAAAGTGTAATTTTAGCCGAAAAAAGTGTTATTCTAGCAAAAAAAGTATAATTTTAACAGAAAAAAGTATAATTTTAATGAAGAAAAGTGTAATTTTAACAAAAAAAAGTGTAATTCTATCAGAAAAAAGTGTAATTCTAACAACAAAAAGTGTAATTTTAGCCGAAAAAAGTGTTATTCTAGCAAAAAAAAGTATAATTTTAACAGAAAAAAGTGTAATTTTAATGAAGAAAAGTGTAATTTTAAGAGAAAAAAGAGTAATTTTAACAGAAAAAAGTGTAATTCTAACAAAAAAAGTGTAATTCTAGCCGAAAAAAGAGTAATTCTAGGAGAAAAAAATGCACATCTAAGATGAAAATCAACAAATAACCTTAGATCTATTTATTAGATCTAAGACTAAAATAAAACGATCTAAAATTATATAACATAATGAATTTAAACAAGACGGGATTTTAAAAAAAAAAAGACGATATTTGAAATACGAAATATATAGAAGACGATATTTAAAATAAAGGAAATCTAAAAAAAACACGAAACTAGATCTTAAAAAAACAAAAAGAACGAAAACCCCACAATAAAATTCTCTGACAACAACTCACCAACAAAAACCACCAGTATCAAAATAGATCTGAAAGCTTTATTAAAAAAAAAAAAAAAAAAATTAATAATCTACTGTAAAAACGCAGAGCACAAGTCCACAACCACCATAAACTTAAAAGCAAAGAAAAGACCACCAACAATAATAAGTAAATCCACCATAATTTTTTCTAAAATTTAGATCTAGCCTATTACCACACGACCAGGTGGTTTAAGATCTAAAAAAATATAAGAAAAGGGGACAAAGGAACAGGCGGTAAAGGAGGAGAGGAGGAGGTGGCTGTCGTCGGGTTTGGTGGGTAACGGGTTCGAGTAGTGGCTGTGGGCTGGGCTGGTGGGTGACAGGTTGCGGTGGGAGGACGTGGTGACGTGGGTCAGAGGTGAGGTTGGTCGTTGATGGTGGCGTGGGTTAGAGGAGAGGCGGAAGAATAGGGCGGCAGCAGGTGTTTGACGCAGCAGAGAAAAAGAAAGGAGAAGGTGGTGGTGAGGTGTGGGTGTTGTGGGGGCGGCTGGTGAGGCGTTAGATCTGGTGGTGAGGTATATCCTCAAATATTTAGGAGTTCTCACCGGATCTTGACTATATATATATATATATATATATATATATATATATATATATATATATATATATATATATATATATATATATATATATATATATATATATATAAGAAGGATCAAGTGAGTCCACCAAAAATCCTTGAGTCCATAAGTCCTCTTTAGGACCCTTAAAAAGATAGGATGGAGGGCTGAGATTGAAAGGGAAAAGGGAGGGATTAGTGCTAAAATTAGGAGATCAATCCTAATTAATCACTTTCCCTCACTACTATCACTAATCAAGCCCTAATTTCACTATAAAACCCTTCTTTTTCCACTCACTTCTCTCTATCTCACAATTATTCTCCCCCTCATCTCTCTAAAAACCAAAAAAATTCAATTCCTCTCAAAAATCCAACAAAATTTAAAAACCAAATAATTCAAAAAATATTTCCCCCTCTTCCTCACCTACCCGACCCCACGACCACCTCCACCGCCGCATAACCCCAGCCGCAACAACAACCCACCCTCCAAAAAAACACCCTTCTCTTCCTCACTCACCCACCACCGCCCAAACCCGACCACCACGGCCACCACTCAACCACCAGCCACACCCCATGTCTTCTCCAACACCGTCGCCAACAAGAATCACCAGATTCGCCTGCCACCATCCGCTGCTCACCTGCCACCACCCGAAAACAACATCACCACCACCCGACAACCCTTCTCACCACCACAAACCACCCAAAACACCACACGCGACCTACTCCCCCAAAAAAAAACTCTCATCTCACGCACCTCCGGCCACCCTCACACACCTCCGACATTCACCACGCAGATCTGAGCCACACACTCCTACCGCCACCCTCACGCACCTCCGACACTACCGCACCAGAACCAACCCGACACCATGCACAACCACCACAACAATCACCTTCCCCTGCTTTTCCAACACACCACCACCGCCTCCTTCAACCACCACCCACAGCAACACCAACAGCCTTACATTCCAGATCGGAATTTAGAAAATTCATGGTGGTGTTGTCAATCGTGCTGTTGATGGTGGTGTTGTCATTTGAATCTTTTTAATTGACGGTGTTTTGTGATTGTTGTCATAGTTGTTGATGATGATGCCAAATCTCATCATTTTATTGTTTTTTATTATTATTAATGGTGATTGTTGTCGTTGCTGTTTCAAATCATGGAGTACATAGATTTTCTTTTTGGTGTGTTTCAAACCATGGAGTACAAAGGAAAATGTGTGTACTTTTTTGGTGTGTTCATTTTTACACAAATTCTTGTTTGTGACGGCACATATCCGTCACTCTTGAGTGACGGATACCATTTTACCTTACAAAGTACCCACTTTTTCTCTCTCTGCAACACTATTTATGTGGTCCCCTTTCTCCACTAACCCATTTTGTTACCATTTTATCTCACAAAATATTCGCCACAAATGGTAACCCGTCACAAGGGAGACCAATTGTCATTTTTATTGTCGTTTACTTTTTGGTTTTCTTTTTTTTTTTTTTTTTTTTTCTTCTTTTTTTTTTGAAAAAGTGGTGTTTTAATCATAAAAAAGGTGGTGTTTTGTTTTGTTGTGGGTGTTTGTTTTATAATTTTTCAAATCGATCGTCTTATAAAAATCATCTTGTTATATATTTTTTTCAGATCTGGTTTTGTTGGGTTTCTTTTTCATTTTTCAGATCTCGTCTTTCTTTAAATTTACACTCATATTTATTTAAATTTACACTCGTATTTCTTTAAAGTTACACTTGTATTTCTTTATACTTACACTCGTATTTCTTTACATTTACACTCATTTTTCTTTACATTTACACTCGTATTTGTTTACATTTACACTCGTATTTGTTTACATTTACACTCGTATACATTTACACTCCTATTTCTTTACATTTACACTCCTATTTGTTTACATTTACACTCGTATTTCTTTACATTTACACTTTTTTTTTTCCAGATTTTCTATAGATCCTTTTTGTGAGTATACGGGTGATTTGTTCTTTTTATTCTTTTCTATTTCTTTTTTTTTTCTTTTCCAAAATAAGTCAGATGTATGTTGTTGTTGGTTTTTGTGTTTGGTTTTTGTGTTTTTGTGTCAGATGTATGTTGTTGTTGTTCTTACTTTTTTTTTCTTATTTTTTAACATTTACATGCATTTTTCAGATTTATACTTATAATTCTTTACACTTCTTCACATTTACACTCATATTTCTTCACATTTACATGCATTATTCAGATTTACACTCGTATTTCTTTACATTTACACTCATATTTCTTTACATTTACACTTGTATATCTGTACATTTACACTTGTTAAAATTATATAGATTTGCACTCATATTTTGTGTGGATATGAGTTGGTGGTGGAGGACGACGGTGGTGTTTTTTGGTAGTCGGACTAAAGTTTTACTCGTAAAGGACAAAAGTTACACTTATAAAGGACCAAAGCCACAATTAAAAGACCAAAGTTACACTCTTAAACCTTCAAATTTACACTTAAAATACAACATTTACACTCGTAAAACATCACATTTACACTTGGTAACATGTTAAGATTATATAAATTCAAATTTGGATATAGAAAATTGCCTAAAAAATTAAATGTAAACTCTTAAAATATTTACATTTACACTCGTAAAACATCAAATTTACACTTGTAAAATGTTAAAATTATATAAATTCAAAATTTCCATCACAAAAAATCAAATTTACACTCTTAAAATGTTACATTTACACTCGTAAAACATCACATTTACACTTGTAAAATAATAAAATTATATAAATTCAAAATTTCCGTCACAAAAAATCAAATTTACACTCTTAAAATGTTACATTTACACTCGTAAAACATCACATTTACACTTAGGGACTCATCTATAGAAGGTGGACTTGTTTTTTCCCTCTTTTTTGTCAGATTTATCGTCGGGGTGGTGATGGTTGTCGTGGGGTTTGGTGGTAGGTCAGGTACGGTTGTCGTGGTGGGTGTTGGTGGCGGTTCGTGAGGGCTGCCGCCTTTCCCTTGTCTTTATTTTTTTTTTGTCAGGTATGTCGTGGGTAGGGATGGCAATGGGTAGGGTCTGGGTAGGGTCCGCCTAGATCCGGACCCGACCCGAGATTTTCCCTTTGGACCCGTACCCGACCCAGACCCGCAAGTGTCTAAAATTTGAGGACCCATACCCGGACCCTATGGGTAAGGGTAGGGTCTGGGTCTACCCGGGTCCGAGTTTCACCACTTTAGTAACAAGATTAACACTACATGGGTCTATAATATATATAAAAAAATCATACTACTTTAACATTATGAGTTTATTAATCTGCCGTTAATGGTGGTTGTCGGTCGCCTACTATTAGAGAGGTGGTTGCCAATCGCGTGTCAGTCTTTGTGGTGGTGGTTTTCTTGTGTCAGTGGTGGAGTGGTGGTATTGTCAGAAGAGTTTGGTTGGGTTTTATCACTTTATGGGATGAGAGAAGAGAAAGAGACTTTAGTTAGGTTTCTACAGTCTGCCAGTATGAATTCAGAAAAGTTGTAATTTTGATTTTTTTTTCTTTAATAAAGGGTCTAAGGGTCGGGTATGGGTCTCATAACTTAGACCCGGACCCGGACCCGAAATATTGTCTTAAGACCCATACCCGACCCATACCCATTGGGTCTGAAAAAATCAGACCCATACCCGACCCATTAGGGTCCGTCCCTCAGGGTCTGGGTCGGGTCCCCGACCCACTGCCATCCCTAGTCGTGGGGTGGTGGTTGTTGGCCTGCGCTTGGTGGTGGTTGCAGGGTATCGTTGGTGGTGGTGCGTGCGTTGCCATCTACATTTTTTTTTTCAGATTTGGTGGTGCGTGGTGGTGGTTGCAGGGGGACTTGGTGGGTGGTGGTTGTGGTTGTGGTTGTGGTTGGTGAAGGACTAAAGTTAAACAAATATGGACTAAAATTACACTACTAACTGATATGGACTAAAATTAGACTCGTAAAGAACTAAAATTACGTAAATTCAAATTAGTATATAAAGTTACCCTTAAAGTATTAAAGTTACACCTAAAAAAAATAAAGTTTCATAAATTAAGACTACAGTTACAATAGTTTAATTCATAAATCGGTGAAATTACATAAAAAAAATTTATATTTGAAAATAACTTAAAAAAATTAAAGTTTCACTTTTAATCATTAAAGTTTTACTCGAGAAATATTAAAGTTTTAATCTTAAATTAGTGAAATTACATAAAATTTAGTAACATGCATTATTATAAAAATTTAAATTTTTATATTGAAAAATGACCTAAAAAACTAAAGTTTCACTTTTAATTATTAAAGTTTCACTCGTTAAACATTAAAATTTCGCTCTAAAATCAATGAAATTTCATAAATTTTAGTCAGAATTACATTATTACAAAAATTTAAATTTTTATATTGAAAAATGACCTAAAAAACTAAAGTTTCACTTTTATTATTAAAGTTTTACTCGTTAAACATTAAAATTTCGCTCTAAAATCAATGAAATTTCATAAATTTTAGTCAGAATTACATTATTACAAAAATTCAAATTTTTTTATTGAAAAATGACCTAAAAAAACTAAAGTTTCACTTTTAAGTATTAAAATTTTACTCGTAAAATATTAAAGTTTCACTCTTAAATCAGTGAAATTTAAATTTTTATATTTAAAATTACATTATATACCATAAATTTAAATTTATATACAAAATGACCAAAAAAGATTAAAGTTTCAATCGTAAAGAATTAAAGTTACAATAATAGATTAAAGTTTCACTTATAAAACACTAAAGTTTTATTTAAAAAGTTTCAAATCTCAACCATCAATCTTAGAAGATCAATGGCTTAGATTAGGACTTAAGGACTCACCAATTTAGGTGGACTCATTTGAACTTCACTCTATATATATAGAATCAGGATCCCGTACGAACCAAATTAAGTTACGAACTGTACGAACTACTTCTCAGCCCTTAGATTAAACAAATCACAGGCTGTTATTAAATGATTTACTACTTCCTGTGTTTCATTTCTGCAAAACGTACACCAACCCCATAACTCCCTCATCCTTATACATCAGACCACCACCATCATATCATCGCCGGAGCTCCGGCGTCAACCTCGACGGCACACCACCAATGTTCCTCCATCATATCTCTCCCTTCGACGATGCTTTTTTCCACCCCATCTTCGTCCGTCTCTCTCTTCCCCCGCAGATTCAACAACCATCACTTGGTTCGCTCGTCGCCGGCGTACCATCGTCATCCTGTCTGTTCTTCTGCTTTTTTTCTCTTCATCTTTCTCCCTCATTAGATCTACTGAAAAAACATCGCGCTGCATCAACACCTCCATTTCGCCATTGTCGGCATTGTCGCCATCCACCGGCACCGCGTGACACCATTTCTTTCATGAGGTGCAGCACTCATCGGTGAAACCACTTCTTTGTCGTTCATAAATCGTCGGTGCTTAATTCATGGTGGCTGGCTAAGATCTCGAGTAAGTCGAATCTTTTAGATCTACTAAAACTCGAATTGAATTTCGCAAAACCATTGATATTAATGGCTATTCAGAAGATTTCTAATCTGAAACGTCTTCTTTGGCCGATTATGAGTCGACTGGTTGTTTGACGGCGGAGTTACTACATTTAGATCTCGAATTTCGAAAAAAAAATGAAGTTGAATCGGGGTGGTATGGCAGAAATGGGTGTGTTGGAGAGAGAATGGCGTGGGGATGGTGGTGGTGGTCATGAAAGTCGTGTCAGTTTGTGGTGGTGGTGGAGGTCATGAAAGTCGTGTCAGTTTGTGGTCGTGGTGGTGGTATTTGTGTTGGTATTTGTTGTCGTGGCGGTGGTATGGCAGAAATGAGTGTAGGTTTGCGACGATGACGGTGGCGGTAATATGGTGATGGTGGTGCTGACGACAGTAGTTGTGGTAATATGACGGTGATGGTGGTGGTGGTGGGCGCAACGGTGATCGAGGTGGCAGTGGCCGGATACACATATTACCCCCCAGATACATACGGTATAGCTATTAGATACACGTGTTATTATTGGTAAATACATGTGTATCCAATAGTTATACCACGTGTATCCAATAGTACTAATTTGTGTATCTGAACTTATGTATCCAAAAATATAAAAGTATTATAATGTGTATCTGACTTTTAACGATTTGTGTATCTGGTTTTGATAAGATGTGTATCTGGCTTTAATGACATGTGTATCCGTAAACAATATAAAATGTATCCAAAAATTAGATTTTAAAAAGTGTAAAAGTGCATCTAGAATTTTAGGGTGGAAAAAGTGTATCTACTTATGTTATAAAATGTATCTGAATAAGAGGTGTATGTGGTAGAGAAATAAAGTGTATCTGAAAAAAAAAAAAAAAACTGGTTTGAAGCTAGTTCGTACGGTTCGTAGTTAAGGTAATTCGTACCTGAACTCGCCCCTATATATATATTGTACGAACCTATACTTCAGTGCGAACTTACGAACTCCCCTTCAACACTCAGATCAAATAAATCACCGCTCGATATTAAATCCAAATCACCTTTTTTATTTCCTCTATCCTACCAAACACAGACCTCGCCCCCTAACTTCCCACATACTTCCTCCATTCAACTCCACTCTACCACTTTGCTTTATCACGTTCGCCAACGCGTGTTTTACACGGTAAATATCGTTAGCTACGTATTTGCAAAAATTATAAAAGTTAGATATTTTTAATGTACTCGTAAAGACGAATCAAACAAGATCCCACATGAATATATTTCCACTTATGTATTGAGAGAAAATCGAGATTGAATGTGCATTTGTGAATAGTGTAAAAATTAGAAACAAGTAGAGTGGAGTTGAATGGAGGAAGTATTAATCTAACACCCCGAGCACCCATACCAACACCGGCCACCCGTACCAACTTCGGCGACAGAGCTTCCTCTTCCGAATCACACAGTTGTTGTCGGAGAACCACTGCTCTTTTTCTGTGAAGTTTGCGTTCTATCTATAACAAGGGTATGTTTGTTGCTTAATTAATTCGACAATGGTGTTGGTGCACCGGTGACATTCACCATCAGTGACCTCCGGCGAGATCAAACTCCCCAATTAATCCTATTTTGCGACATGCCCTTTTCCCAATTTGTTGTTATATGGTATATTTATGGAAAAATTGGCTTGAAACTCCAGGTCTAAAAAAATTTAAGCAATGTGGGTTTGGTTGATCTGGACAATTATGGTAGTGTTGATAATTTTCTGTTTGTTTGTCGGTTTCGGTGCAGTAATTGCAGAGGTGCTCGTGGGGTGACTGCGGTGAATGTGTTGGTTGTAAGGGAAATGGGATGAAGGGAGGTCACATGAGAAGTGTGGGGTGATCAACGGTGAATGGGCTGGTGATGGTCGTCTGGGTGAGGTACTTGTCGTGGGTATGATTGGTCAGATGGCGTCACAGGTTACAGCAGTGGATACACCAAATGCCAGGCCAGGTACACATGGTACTACTACCCAATACACAAATCAATTTGTGTATCCGGTAGTAAAAGATAAAAACCATGTGTATCCGGTATTATTAACATGTGTATCTGAAGTAGTAGTTAAATGTAACTTTAAACTTAGATTGCATGGTACTACGTATGTTTTTGTGTAACTTGATTGATTTGATTATCATATTGTCAAAGCTTCACACAATATGGCATTCAAAATCATAAAGCTTGCTTGGTGGAGGGGCAGAGTACTACAAGTGTATATGTTAATGCACCCTTGGTTCAAAAATTTATAAAACTTTTGTTTACCTATATATGCATCTATGTAGTTATCATTAACTGAGTGGAATGTTCCTTATTTTATTTGAGTTGTTCTTAACTCTTGTAATTTGTTTGTGGGTATCATTTGCATAATTATGTTGGAGTTCATTACCTATTTGACGTTTGATTTAATCTTTGCTAGGATACTGATTTCTGGTATTTTCATAATTCATTGCATTTATATGAGTACAGTTCCGAGTGTTGAAATTAGCAATGTTATTACTTTCAGGTTTCGAAATGAATAGAAAGGAAAAAGAATTGTTTGTTCGCGAATAACCACTAGATAAGAGGAAGGCGCAAATGAGAATAACAATGCAAAATAACAAAGTGTTTATGCTTTTACTTGTCCACTATACATTCTTAACTTCAAAGTATGAGTTTATTGATGGGTGATACTTGATTTGTTAATGTGTGGGAATATCTTGATAACTTTTGGGAGTGGTTTTGTATTGATTTGTTGACGAGCTCTATTTTATGTTGCTTTTGTGTGAATTTATAGATTGGCATTGCTTAATGTCAATGTAGGCCTTGGGATTTTGCTCAATATTTCAATTGATCTTTAGATCTTGGGAAAGGGCAATGCTTAGTTTGTCAATGTGTGAATTTGTTGGTCTGCATTGGGGTGTTCTTGTTGCTTCTGTATTGATTTGTTGATGGGAGTTGTACTCAGTTGTACTCATTCATAGACTAGAATGGGTTTTATAGGTTAACGGATCTGCGATTTTTTTTTTAATTTGTGTTGTTCTTATGATCTTGTTTTTGTAATGATTTATGATGGGAGTTGACAAAGGTTGATCTTTTATTTGATTTGGTGATGCGTTTCAGCAAAGTTTGATTCTTTTTGTAAGAATATGATGGTGAAAGCTGACAACTTTTGCTCCTTTCTATGAATCTAATGATGTGCATTGATTAGTTGATGAACACGCTGTTAATCAGAGATGGTGCAGAAAAGTCGTTGTCATGAAAACAGGTATTTGAGTACTTCTTAAGTCCACTAACATCCCCCAACGGACCCAGAGAAGCATGAGGCTGACAATATCAAGGGAGAATAAATTGACGGTAAGGCTAGTCAATAACCGACCGGGGAAGAGGCTGAGGCAATAAAGGATGATACAAGAAGCGGAACAAGAAGCAAAGGTCGAAGAAGAACAATCGAAAGGAGTTGACACTGAAGACATGGATGGATAAATGAAAGACATTGTCAGTTTTTGTAATGAATCTGTCATTGGTGAAGGAATGATCTTTTGACTATGTAAATATCTAATGCTTCCTAAAGTAATGTACAGGCCACATAGATTTCATGGTTCTACTTCATTCTATGTATTGTTCCCTACACAACAATTTTGCTGAAAAGCATGTAATAGACTGTGTCGTTAGACCGTCTTATGCAAGACTCGGCGATATTTTTTGCTCTTATTTTCTCATTCTCACAGCATATATAAAATTGGGGCTGTGTTTCGTCAAGGGTAGGACATAGGCAAGACTCAAGAGTAACGATTTGTGTCATCGTCTTCCGCTTTAAATGCTTTAGATCAGTTTCCTGCTTTAATTCACTTTTCACACTCAATAAGTAACTTTTCTGAAGATCTTATTCTATTTGTCTTGTTTTGATTCAAGGAGATTTTCTCAAGCGCATTATAGAATTGTGACGCATATACCCTCCTATTGTTAAGATTGAGTAATGATCATCACTGGATTAAAATCTGGAAGGAAGTACACGAGGGAATCACGAGAATTTTGAAAACAAGTGAATTCGGATATAATCTTGATTCGGATTATCTTTAATTGAGAATTATGAGATTGTAAAACTCATTAAGTTGCTAGATACAAATTCATTTTAAACGATGGGGACGGATATCCTAAATTAAGCACGGGAAAGGGTTAAGGGTTGTATTTAGGATACTCATCCTTCGGTTGATCCCATTAAGTTGTTAGATACAAACAATTAGCATGCTAGATACACTTGTTTACGCTGCTAGATACATAACTTTAGGTAGTTAGATACACTTTTCTTTAAGTTTCTAGATACATTTCTTTAGCTAGCTAGATACACTTCTCTAAGTTGGTAGATACATACCTCTAACTAGCTAGATACACATCTTTACCTTGCTATATACACATCTCTAACAAGGTAGATACACTCTTTTCCTTACTAGATACATACCTATGCCTTGCTAGATATAATAGATAGAGCCATAAGATTAGATCCTCAAGTTGCTAGATACAATTATTTAAATTACTAGATACATATCATTAGCTAGTTAGATACACTCTTTTAAGTTACTCGATACATACATTTAGGTAGCTAGATACACTTATCTAAATTGCTAGATACATACCTTTAAGTTGCTAGATACAATTATTTAAATTACTAGATATATATCATTAGCTAGCTAAATACACTCCTTTAAATTACTAGATACTATGTTGCTAAATACACTACTTTAAATATAGTAAAGATATAGAATGACAAAACTAATACTCCCTCCCAGTCGTTATAATGTTCCCCTTTGATATGGGCACGATACTTAAGGAAAAGTATTAAAATATTAGTAAAAGAGTTGTGTGGGGTTGGTGGCAGGAGAGATGGATGAATTATTAGTAGTTAAATAAAGAACTGTGGGGCCAAAACATAAAGGAAAGTAATAAAATAGGAGTAAAAGAGTTGTGTGGGGTTTGGTGATAGGAGAGAGAAATGAATAAAATAAGAGTAAAAGTTTCTAAAAATAGAAAGGGGAACATTACTTGAATAATCCGTTTTGGGAAAGAGGGAACATTATAGTGACTGGGAGGGAGTATAATAAAACCAATGTGACAAAAGTAAGAAGCGGCATCACGTGGCTTTGGAATTGCAAATCCAATAGCATTTCTTTTACCCACGAACACACAAGTGTGTTACATACAAGGGTTGAACTGCTGTCGTGTAAATCAAATGCATCATGCTTTCAGCTTACAGTCCAACTCACTCGGACCTGTGTTGCTACTACTCTTTCTCTTCCCTCTTCCAAACTCGATATTCAATTAATCATATTATCACTTACAAAGTATCCTCTTCCATACCTTTAAACTTCCTAACTCGACACATCTTAGTACATACTAAATCCGTCTTATCATTTGGCTCCAAACATAAACTCTCATGGTCAAAGATGGAAATGTTGGTACCTGCCGTCATCACACAACCTGAATTATATTCGCCATACGAGATTAGAAACCAGC
Source organism: Silene latifolia (assembly GCF_048544455.1). Classification (NCBI taxonomy): domain Eukaryota; kingdom Viridiplantae; phylum Streptophyta; class Magnoliopsida; order Caryophyllales; family Caryophyllaceae; genus Silene; species Silene latifolia. Next base: position 196,710,151 of record NC_133538.1, on the reverse strand, counting down.
ACACAAGATCAGTGACTACCTGCTATAAATATAAGCGGGAGTAAAAAGACACTAAATTTTATAGTCCTCACCCTACAACCAATTTTTTCACTACAAATTTATAATCATTATCGCTCGTCTGATGGAATTTCTCAAGTAGTTTCACCATACGTAGTTACGTATTACATCATTTTTACTCCGTAAATGTCAAGAATAATAGTAGAAGACTACTCTCTCTCAAAGAGCAAAAATGGAATTACAGCAACTCACTATCACTTGAACAACACAATAACGTCCCTCGACATCCTTCTTGAACCAAACCTGTGCGAATAGTAGCATATAACTAGTATTGTTTAAGGATCCGCACTTGTAATATTGTGCAATGATACTTGCATACAGTTCACAACCAATCTGCCCACAAGTACCATCATCTTAATTTTTTTTAACTATGATGGGGCTTCACTCCTTCAGGGTGAAGATCGCATGTTTTTGCAAAAAGGAAGACATAATGAAACACCCCACATTATTAGAGATGGAACCTCTCATCCCATCCAATGTCCCATCTTTCTAAACTAGGTAATTACACTGGGAGCAATAAACTAGTGGAAGTATGGAACTACAGGAATCAAAATAAACTTGATTCATTACATTGCATTTCAAGCAAACATCATTGAGTGTGACATGAGTCTCGAGTATCATCATTATCTAGCCCATTTCACATAAAATCAAGCATTGTCCGAGATTCCAAGAAACAACAAATTCTTTTATTGATGTTCTTCTAATCTACTTTGAAGAAACCAATTTCAAACAAAACAAACTAACCCCACCAAATTGCAGTGAAGGGCAAAGCAATACAAAAGTAATACACATGCAAAAAATGTTCATGGCCAAATGATATTCCTGACCAAACTGATATCCTACGAAGTTCTGACCCGATTACACCAGGCATAAAAACAATGAACTTGAAAGATCAATAAAACAATCTCTCAATAAAAATGTTCCAATCACTTTTTTTCTTACGGCGGGAATTTAAATCCAAGCAAGAAATTTTACGTATTAGGAACCATAACTGGTAGATTAAGGAAGACTGAGGTACAACAACAGGTAAATTAAGGAAGAATTCATATAGTGAAACCATGTTTGAAGAACTACATCAAATTATAACCCTAAAACAATTATACGAAATTTGTAATGACCAAGTTTTATAAACCCTAATTTTTAATTACAATTCATAGCTAAAGATCAATTTTTTTGATTATAATCTTATGTTTTCCGATAAAACTCCTCAAATCTTTACAATTGAATAGATTGAAACATTAAAATAAGAATTGAAGCTAACCTTTTTTTTCTATAATCGACTGAAATTCGTTTTTTGAAAGGGTCGTCGATGAGAATATAGGTGGTATAAGCGACGGTGGAAGTGGCGGCCGACGGTGGAAGTGGAGGCCTACGGCGGAAGTGGTGGGAGGTGATCGAAGTTAGGTGTTTGTGGTGGGATGCGATCGAAGTTACTGTCGAATTGTTTGTTCTAGGTAGAGGGATAATATAGCTAGCTTGAATGGGTTTAATTAGTTAGTTCGTACGGTTCGCATCTGAGCCCGCCTATATATATATATATATATATATATAGAGGCCGGATCCGGTGAGGCACCTCATTATGGCGAGGCGGCCGGTCTCACCAAATTCATTCATTAAACTTGGGGCGGACTGAATGTGGACTGATCTTAAACGGGCTAATTCAATGTGGGCTGTCAATTCATTTTTTCCTAATTTGTCAGTTCATCTCTTCTAAACATCTAAACAAAATTTCTTCATCAACGATTAATATGTGATTGTAGCGATTGTTCATAGATTCCAAACCCAAACTCCATAAACTAATCAACGATTCATCAATTGCAGCGATTGTTCATTCCAATTGATGAATTCCGTGAGGGTTGTGAACCGATTAATATCGTGATTCCAATTGCGGCGATTTGCTGATCAACAAGCTACAAAGAATAATATCGTGATTTCAGCAATTTCAGAAGACTTTATTCGATTAATTTGAAGGTAATTTCATCAAAATAACATACAACAACGTGATTTCAAAGAATTTCGGAAGAAGATTTCGAATAATTTCGAGGTAATTTCATAATTTTGATCAAAATTGAGCTCGATTAATTTGTGTTTCAGTTTTAGTTTGTAAAATATTGTGATTGTAGTGGAATCGAAGGCTCGATTTTGTGTAATATGAGGAAAGTGTGGTGGGAATAGGTGATTAATTATCATGTGAGTATTTGGTTGATTACTTGATTGTGCGAATTTTAGTGGGTAATCGAACAAACAACAACAAATTTTACAAACGTCAACTTATTATATAAAATTTGGCGCAAAAATGTAATCTGTTTGATCTGGTCCATTATATGTAAGCATTGGTTTATCTCTGATTCTCGATTTTGTGTAATATGAGGAAAGTGTTTGATCTCGGTCCTTTATAAATTTGGCGCAAAAGTTTACTTCTTCTTTGTCCCCAGGCAAGAAAAGAAGTAAATGGCAGCGACTCACGGCCGATCAACCTTGTCTCAGGCACAATTATATCATCGTATTGTTAGAAACTCTATTTTGAATTCTTCTCTTCCACCAAAATCCTAACCAACTATCACAAATAAGCTATCCTGTTTCCGCTTTTACCCTCTCTTTGGAGAAGAGGTTTGGAGGGAAAACGAAGGGAATAAATTCCCTTGTTTGGTTAGCAAGTTGGGGTGAAAGATTTAGATGGAAAATGTCATTTGTCCCTTCCCCTACCCCGCCTTTCCTTTCCCTCAACATGTATCCTAACAATGGTCGTGTATCGTGTTGCTCACAAATGCAAATGAAAGTAATCAAAACCAAGAAATATAACAAAAAATCTACAAAGACATGCTTGAGCAACTCGAACCAAAGAATGAAATACCAGATCAAAAGTTCGACTTTCGCATATTCGGCAGAAATTCAACTGGAACCAAAAGTTGAGTAGAAATCCTCCTTCCCATTTATTATATTCTCCCCTACGAATTTGGTAACTAAACTATACCAACTCTGACCAATATTTTCTCACAATATAATATATATATATGATTAAGAATTTCTAAAAACGTTTTCTTTGATGGTATGGCTTCAAAGTAGCAGAACAAAGCAAGCCTTAAAAAATTTATATGTAGCTTTTGAACTTCTGATTTTTCTTTTGCATCCTGCGTTTTTTTTAGGATGGTGATGAGTTGACTGGTCTTCACTGCTTTCGCCATCTTCGTGACCATGTAGCTGCTTCAATGGAGTCCATAAACAGGTTGGTGAAATTAGTTAATTACTATGGGTATTATCATCTTTGAAGGCATATTATATTGTTGGCTTTGTTACTCTTCCGTCCGCCTCTTCTTGTTCTATGATTGAAGTCTTCTTGTTTTGGTGGATAGTAAATCTTCTGTAACATTTAATTGCTGATAATTTGATGATGATCAAATTTCATAATGCTTGCTCAGCTGTTATGGCTTTGCACATCCTTTGTACTATGCAATATTCTTTTTGTATATTTGTAGGTCACTTAATTTTAAATGTTTTAGTCATGTAAGCTCATGATTGGCCTTAAATCCTGAATTGGGTTAGTGGTCTATCTTTGACTCATCAAATTCATTCTTGTAGCATTCTTTCAAAGAGAATTTATGCGTGCGTCTTTGCACGATCTTTGGGAATTTGGATTCTTTAATTGTGTCAAGAGCAAAGGAGAGAGCTTCAATATCTAGTAACGGAAGGCTTGATGATGTGAGTATGCCTTTAATTGACCAAGATTTCCTTTCCTCATTTCACTAAACAACCTTTTCCCCTATATCTTCTTTTGTGTGATAGCTCCGTAAAGACCAGTTGACAAGCCACTTCGTTTACGGGGAGATACCAACAAGTGCTACAAATAGGTGATTTTGTGAATCTCGGTCCTTATGTTGTGAATCTTATAGCTTGTTTTGTGAACATGTAAGATAATTTTCTAAAACTTGGTCATTATAGGTGTTAGGAATCACCTATTTTGTTCTTTGCCTTATTTTGTGAATCTCAGTCCTTATTTTGTGAATCTCATACCTTATTCAGTGAATCTTAAGGCTTGTTTTGTGAAACTTGATCATCATAAGTGGTTAAAATCACCTATTTTGCTCTTTTCTTTATTAGGTGAATCTCGGACTTTGTTTTGTGAATCTCGGACCTTGTTCAAGTGAATCTTAGAGGTTGTTTTGTGAAACTTGGTCATCATAAGTGGTTAAAATCACGTTTTTGCTCTTTTCCTTATTTGGTGAATCTCATACCTTATTATGTGAATCTCATACCTTATTCAGTGAATCTTAAGGCTTGTTTTTGTGAAACTTGATCATCATAAGTTGTTAAAATAACCTATTTTGCTCTTTTCTTTATTAGGTGAATCTCGGACCTTATTTTGTGAATCTCGGACCTTGTTCAAGTGAATCGAGAGCTTGTTTTGTGAAACATGGTCATCATAAGTGGTTAAAATCACCTATTTTGTTCTTTGCCTTATTTTGTGAATCTCAGTCCTTATTTTGTGAATCTCATACCTTATTTAGTGAATCTTAAGGCTTGTTTTGTGAAACTTGATCATCATAAGTGGTTAAAATCACCTATTTTGCTCTTTTCTTTATTAGGTGAATCTCAGACTTTGTTTTGTGAATCTCAGACCTTGTTCAGTGAATCTTAGAGGTTGTTATGTGAAACTTGGTCATCATAAGTGGTTAAAATCACGTTTTTTTGCTCTTTTCCTTATTTGGTGAATCTCAGACCTTATTTTTGTGAATCTCATACTTTATTTAGTGAATCTTAGGGCTTGTTTTGTGAAACTTGATCATCATAAGTTACTGGAATAACACTACATGCTCTTTGGAATAACATGAGAAACATATGACTCGAATACTCAGGTGAAGTGGTGACTTATAAACTTATATTGTGGTCATTACATCAACTGTAGTGTGTTGGTGGAATATTCAGTTTCTACTAAACTAGCTCATTAGCTCAATTGGTAGAGCATTTGTGCAATTGCACAAAGGATGTAGGTTCAATTCCTACATGAGCTTCTATTATCAATATATGTAACATAAGTGTTACTTTATCAAATAAACAGTGTTATTATATATACGAAACAATGTTACATTATCAAATAACTAGTGTTATTCTTAGCTAGCATCACTTTGTTCGATAATTATTGTTACCACATAGAACAACTAATGTTACTACAAAGTGTAACTAGTGCTTTATATATGTTCGTCTATGTGGGGCTCGAACCCACACCATGTGCAATAACACATTGCTCTACCTTTTGAGCTAATAGACGACAATGACCAAATCCGATATGAAAGTAGACAAATAACAACTTATACTCGTAGATAAGAATTTTTCAACCCAAACTAGCACTAACAAGGCTCAGTGAGTCAGTGCATGTGTAGCCCTTTTCAGGTATAGTAGAAAACCTCTCGCATTCGGGTTAGTCCAATGTTAAATTACATATGTAAATGCCTTAAAATTCCATGTTAACATCCCAAGACACCCCTATCTCCATTTATTAAGATTCCACAGTTAAGCTGAAAAGTATTGACAATATGCTATGTATCCATGAACATGCCATTTAAAACATGAACTTCGCATCTGGTAAAAGCACAAAACAATGTGTATAGAGCGAAGGTCCCTGTAAACAACATAAGAACCAGATGAGCGCCAGCAGTTAAGATTAAATTCAATACTTCCATAATCCGTTACCTAAATTGTGAGGCAAAGTTTTTTACAGACTAAAACAATATCTTTTTGGGTGTAAAGTGAGCCGCAAAAGCATCTTTGATGCTGATGAGTTTCAAAGCCCGATCATGACTCATGAATACTAGGCCTATTAGCACTCATTGATTTACCGGGTAATTAAGCTAACCTTTGCAGACTAAACATTAGTATTGGAAAAAAGGCAAGAGAGAATTCGGTAGAAGAACTTTAGTATTGGAAAAAAGGCAAGAGAGATGACCTCCACTGTTCCAGCTGAGCATCAAAGGAGCAGTCATTGTGATCCCCCAGGAAGTCATGAAATTGGCAAGCTCTCTTCCCCAAAATACATGCCATGTACATTATAAAGCAAGCTCTATTATTACCTACATAATATCTATATAGAAAGGACAAAATTGAAAACATTTCGGAATAGGAAGGCTAAGAGAAATAACAGCTTACTCTCAATTCTTCGACAATCGACTTCATTTGTTTGTTTTCCTGCATCAGCCTAGCAATCTCATCACTTTGGTCCGGAGAACAGAAAACAATAACAAAAAGATACCTTGTAATGACTAGTCACCCAATAGTGTGTAGTAATGAGTAACTTCAATCGTTAAGACTTGTATCAATGACAAATTCCATGTCATTCCACAAGTGGACTGAAAGCATACGTACTTGAGCTTGTCGAGCAGCTCCTTGCAATGCAGCTTCCATCATTTTCATCTCCTTTCTAACCTTGTCTAGCTCAAGGACAAAGATGTGCCGAGTCGAAGCATCGAATGTGGGGCTAAGTCTATCATCCTTCCCATGAGCTACATCTTTGCCAGATGGCTTCGGCTCTTCAATCTTTTCATCATTCTCCTGACTTACTTCATTAGATACAATCTCATTATCATGAACATTAGAAAGTTCATCAAGAAGGTATGGTTTTGGGACTCGGTAGGGATGCCGTTTCGACAACAACAAAGCAGAACATCACCGGTCTCGAATCCTCAATCTGATTGCCAGTCTTGTCATCACTTGGCCCTTCCACTGTCAGAGTGGAGCCCACAGTTGACTCTTGCATGGCTTCTTGCATATCTAACTCATTGCTCACTTCCCTAGTAATATCATTATGACTATGTTCTTCATCTGTGTGATTAGCCTGCACCTTGGTTTCATATGACTCGTGTTCAAGATCTCATATCACCGCTCCTTGATATAGGACTCCTCCGATGACTCCATTGTCACAAAGATCTTGACTTGTGGATTCAGGTGAGTCATCGGCTCTGTGCATCGGATTTGGCTTCACCGAGTCCTTAGTTGCGTAACTAGCTTCCTCCACGTTTCGAGTCAACATGATCCTTTTGTTCTTTTAAATCCTTATCTACTTCAAGAGGCAAAAGTTTCTCGGTTGCAGGGTTCCCATCATCATCAACTACATCATCTTTCTGCCCATCAACAAGATGGGCCCTCAATGGTTTCGATTTTACTTGGCAAAATCATCGTTGGTTTTGCTTAGTTCATCGATTGTTGCGATAAAGTTACAATAAGGTGTTCATCTAATCTAAAACGCATAGATTTTAAATACTTTATCCAACAAACTCGAAAATGAAAGTGACCCTTTTTTATGTCTAACCATTTTACCATCGATCAAACTTTACAAAGAAATTCAAAATCGACCAGACTTGCAGGCATGATAGCTCCTAACTACGAATGAGTTGGGGTGCCCCACAGGTACCAAATGAAAGCTACAAGTATTTGAGTATAACTACCTGAATACTAAAATCGCCGCCAAGCGAAACATTATGAGAAACCTCAGCATTAAAATCACCAACATTAGTACCTTGAATCATCATCTCGCCTTTCTTTACGATCAAGATCCGCGGCGAGAGCGCCAAATCGAATTCAATGAAAAAGGACCTTGTAATCTTGTATTCACACAATGTATCTTTGCAAAGTTTTGCTTCTTGTACTTCGTGGTATAACATTCCTCCATTGCTGGATCCCTCCATTGTTTGACTGATCGAAATTGAAGTGTGTGAAGGGGGAATTGAATTATTAGCTAGGTTAATTGAAGTGGAATTTGGGGATTTGTTCGATTGATTTTGTCGGAGATTGAGAAGAATTGGATGAAACCCTAGATTTTGAGGATTTGTTCGATTGATTTGTGAAGGGGGAATTGAATTATTAGCTAAGTATATTAGTGATTAATTGAAATGAATACTATTAATCAAAAGTACCTAAGCTGAGGACGATAACGGAGGTCGGAAGCTAGATGAAACGCAGTAGTAATGGCGGTTGGAAGCTCGATGAAAGCTCGGTATTAATGGCGGAAAAAAGAGTGAGCTGAAATCCAGATTGAAGAGAGAGAGAGGAACATGCAAAAAAAAAATGAACGAGTAATGACGATGATGAGTTAGTTGGGGAGTATATAGAGGGACACGTGTCATAATCTGGTGACTCTATAATTCTTAGATCTGATGGTTTAAAATGAGTCCAGCCGCCTCACCCTAAGAAGGGTGCCTCACATGATTCAATCTCTATATAGAGGCCGGATCCGGTGAGGCACCTCATTATGGCGAGGCGGCCGGTCTCACCAAATTCATTCATTAAACTTGGGGCGGACTGAATGTGGACTGATCTTAAACGGGCTAATTCAATGTGGGCTGTCAATTCATTTTTTCCTAATTTGTCAGTTCATCTCTTCTAAACATCTAAACAAAATTTCTTCATCAACGATTAATATGTGATTGTAGCGATTGTTCATAGATTCCAAACCCAAACTCCATAAACTAATCAACGATTCATCAATTGCAGCGATTGTTCATTCCAATTGATGAATTCCGTGAGGGTTGTGAACCGATTAATATCGTGATTCCAATTGCAGCGATTTGCCGATCAACAAGCTACAGCAATAATATCGTGATTTCAGCAATTTCAGAAGACTTTATTCGATTAATTTGAAGGTAATTTCATCAAAATAACATACAACAACGTGATTTCAGCAATTTCAGAAGAAGATTTCGAATAATTTCGAGGTAATTTCATAATTTTGATCAAAATTGAGCTCGATTAATTTGTGTTTCAGTTTTAGTTTGTAAAATATTGTGATTGTAGTGGAATCGAAGGCTCGATTTTGTGTAATATGAGGAAAGTGTGGTGGGAATAGGTGATTAATTATCATGTGAGTATTTGGTTGATTACTTGATTGTGCGAATTTTAGTGGGTAATCGAACAAACAACAACAGCTTTACAAACGTCAACTTATTATATAAAATTTGGCGCAAAAATGTAATCTGTTTGATCTGGTCCATTATATGTAAGCATTGGTTTATCTCTGATTCTCGATTTTGTGTAATATGAGGAAAGTGTTTGATCTGGTCCTTTATAAATTTGGCGCAAAAGTTTACTTCTTGCTGTCCCAGACGGCAGCAAGAAGTAAATGGCAGTACTCACAGCCCGATCAACCTTGTCTGTGCACAATTATATCATCAGGGCTGTTAGAAACTCTATTTTGAATTCTTCTCTTCCACCAAAATCCTAACCAACTATCACAAATAAGCTATCCTGTTTCCAGTTTTACCCTCTCTTTGGAGAAGAGGTTTGGAGGGAAAACGAAGGGAATAAATTCCCTTGTTTGGTTAGCAAGTTGGGGTGAAAGATTTAGATGGAAAATGTCATTTGTCCCTTCCCCTACCCCGCCTTTCCTTTCCCTCAACATGTATCCTAACAATGGTCGTGTATCGTGTTGCTCACAAATGCAAATGAAAGTAACTGTAAAACCAAGAAATATAACAGAAAAAATCTACAGTACATGCTTGAGCAATCAACCAAAGAATGAAATACCAGTGCAAAAGTTCGACTTTCGCATATTCGCGAAAATTCAACTGGAACCAAAAGTTGAGTAGAAATCCTCCTTCCCATTTATTATATTCTCCCCTACGAATTTGGTAACTAAACTATACCAACTCTGACCAATATTTTCTCACAATATAATATATATATATGATTAAGAATTTCTAAAAACGTTTTCTTTGATGGTATGGCTTCAAAGTAGCAGAACAAAGCAAGCCTTAAAAAATTTATATGTAGCTTTTGAACTTCTGATTTTTCTTTTGCATCCTGCGTTTTTTTTAGGATGGTGATGAGTTGACTGGTCTTCACTGCTTTCGCCATCTTCGTGACCATGTAGCTGCTTCAATGGAGTCCATAAACAGGTTGGTGAAATTAGTTAATTACTATGGGTATTATCATCTTTGAAGGCATATTATATTGTTGGCTTTGTTACTCTTCCGTCCGCCTCTTCTTGTTCTATGATTGAAGTCTTCTTGTTTTGGTGGATAGTAAATCTTCTGTAACATTTAATTGCTGATAATTTGATGATGATCAAATTTCATAATGCTTGCTCAGCTGTTATGGCTTTGCACATCCTTTGTACTATGCAATATTCTTTTTGTATATTTGTAGGTCACTTAATTTTAAATGTTTTAGTCATGTAAGCTCATGATTGGCCTTAAATCCTGAATTGGGTTAGTGGTCTATCTTTGACTCATCAAATTCATTCTTGTAGCATTCTTTCAGCAGAATTTATGCGTGCGTCTTTGCACGATGCTGGGAATTTGGATTCTTTAATTGTGTCAAGAGCAAAGGAGAGAGCTTCAATATCTAGTAACGGAAGGCTTGATGATGTGAGTATGCCTTTAATTGACCAGTATTTCCTTTCCTCATTTCACTAAACAACCTTTTCCCCTATATCTTCTTTTGTGTGATAGCTCCAGAAAGACCAGTTGACAAGCCAGCTCGTTTCTGGGGAGATACCAACAAGTGCTACAAATAGGTGATTTTGTGAATCTCGGTCCTTATGTTGTGAATCTTATAGCTTGTTTTGTGAACATGTAAGATAATTTTCTAAAACTTGGTCATTATAGGTGTTAGGAATCACCTATTTTGTTCTTTGCCTTATTTTGTGAATCTCAGTCCTTATTTTGTGAATCTCATACCTTATTCAGTGAATCTTAAGGCTTGTTTTGTGAAACTTGATCATCATAAGTGGTTAAAATCACCTATTTTGCTCTTTTCTTTATTAGGTGAATCTCAGACTTTGTTTTGTGAATCTCAGACCTTGTTCAGTGAATCTTAGAGGTTGTTTTGTGAAACTTGGTCATCATAAGTGGTTAAAATCACTTTTTTTGCTCTTTTCCTTATTTGGTGAATCTCATACCTTATTATGTGAATCTCATACCTTATTCAGTGAATCTTAAGGCTTGTTTTTGTGAAACTTGATCATCATAAGTTGTTAAAATAACCTATTTTGCTCTTTTCTTTATTAGGTGAATCTCGGACCTTATTTTGTGAATCTCGGACCTTGTTCGGTGAATCGAGAGCTTGTTTTGTGAAACATGGTCATCATAAGTGGTTAAAATCACCTATTTTGTTCTTTGCCTTATTTTGTGAATCTCAGTCCTTATTTTGTGAATCTCATACCTTATTTAGTGAATTTTAAGGCTTGTTTGTGAAACTTGATCATCATAAGTGGTTAAAATCACCTATTTTGCTCTTTTCTTTATTAGGTGAATCTCAGACTTTGTTTTGTGAATCTCAGACCTTGTTAAGTGAATCTTAGAGCTTGTTTTGTGAAACTTGGTCATCATAAGTGGTTAAAATCACGTTTTTTGCTCTTTTCCTTATTTGGTGAATCTCAGACCTTATTTTGTGAATCTCATATCTTATTCAGTGAATCTTAAGGCTTGTTTTGTGAAACTTGATCATCATAAATTGGTTAAAATAACCTATTTTGCTCTTTTCTTTATTAGGTGAATCTCAGACTTTGTTTTGTGAATCTCAGACCTTGTTCAGTGAATCTTAGAGGTTGTTATGTGAAACTTGGTCATCATAAGTGGTTAAAATCACGTTTTTTTGCTCTTTTCCTTATTTGGTGAATCTCAGACCTTATTTTTGTGAATCTCATACTTTATTTAGTGAATCTTAGGGCTTGTTTTGTGAAACTTGATCATCATAAGTTACTGGAATAACACTACATGCTCTTTGGAATAACATGAGAAACATATGACTCGAATACTCAGGTGAAGTGGTGACTTATAAACTTATATTGTGGTCATTACATCAACTGTAGTGTGTTGGTGGAATATTCAGTTTCTACTAAACTAGCTCATTAGCTCAATTGGTAGAGCATTTGTGCAATTGCACAAAGGATGTAGGTTCAATTCCTACATGAGCTTCTATTATCAATATATGTAACATAAGTGTTACTTTATCAAATAAACAGTGTTATTATATATACGAAACAATGTTACATTATCAAATAACTAGTGTTATTCTTAGCTAGCATCACTTTGTTCGATAATTATTGTTACCACATAGAACAACTAATGTTACTACAAAGTGTAACTAGTGCTTTATATATGTTCGTCTATGTGGGGCTCGAACCCACACCATGTGCAATAACACATTGCTCTACCTTTTGAGCTAATAGACGACAATGACCAAATCCGATATGAAAGTAGACAAATAACAACTTATACTCGTAGATAAGAATTTTTCAACCCAAACTAGCACTAACAAGGCTCAGGTGAGTCACAGTGCATGTGTAGCCCTTTTCGGTATAGTAGAAAACCTCTACGCATTCGGTTAGTCCAATGTTAAATTACATATGTAAATGCCTTAAAATTCCATGTTAACATCCCAAGACACCCCTATCTCCATTTATTAAGATTCCACATTAAGCTGAAAAGTATTGACAATATGCTATGTATCCATGAACATGCCATTTAAAACATGAACTTCGCATCTGGTAAAAGCACAAAACAATGTGTATAGAGCGAAGGTCCCCGTAAACAACATAAGAACCAGATGAGCGCCAAATATTAAGATTAAATTCAATACTTCCATAATCCGTTACCTAAATTGTGAGGCAAAGTTTTTTACAGACTAAAACAATATCTTTTTGGGTGTAAAGTGAGCCGCAAAAGCATCTTTGATGCTGATGAGTTTCAAAGCCCGATCATGACTCATGAATACTAGGCCTATTAGCACTCATTGATTTACCGGGTAATTAAGCTAACCTTTGCAGACTAAACATTAGTATTGGAAAAAAGGCAAGAGAGAATTCGGTAGAAGAACTTTAGTATTGGAAAAAAGGCAAGAGAGATGACCTCCACTGTTCCAGCTGAGCATCAAAGGAGCAGTCATTGTGATCCCCCAGGAAGTCATGAAATTGGCAAGCTCTCTTCCCCAAAATACATGCCATGTACATTATAAAGCAAGCTCTATTATTACCTACATAATATCTATATAGAAAGGACAAAATTGAAAACATTTCGGAATAGGAAGGCTAAGAGAAATAACAGCTTACTCTCAATTCTTCGACAATCGACTTCATTTGTTTGTTTTCCTGCATCAGCCTAGCAATCTCATCAGCTTTGGTCTGGAGAACAGAAAACAATAACAAAAAGATACCTGTAACAGCTAGTCACCCAATAGTGTGTAGTAATGAGTAACTTCAACTGTTAAGACTTGTATCAATGACAAATTCCATGTCATTCCACAAGTGGACTGAAAGCATACGTACTTGAGCTTGTCGAGCAGCTCCTTGCAATGCAGCTTCCATCATTTTCATCTCCTTTCTAACCTTGTCTAGCTCAAGGACAGCATGTGCCGAGTCAGAAGCATCGAATGTGGGGCTAAGTCTATCATCCTTCCCATGAGCTACATCTTTGCCAGATGGCTTCGGCTCTTCAATCTTTTCATCATTCTCCTGACTTACTTCATTAGATACAATCTCATTATCATGAACATTAGAAAGTTCAGTCAGCAAGGTATGGTTTTGGGACTCGGTAGGGATGCCGATTCGACAACAACAAAGAACAACATCACCGGTCTCGTAATCCTCAATCTGATTGCCGCTCTTGTCATCACTTGGCCCTTCCACCGTCAGTGTGGAGCCCACATTGACTCTTGCATGGCTTCTTGCATATCTAACTCATTGCTCACTTCCCTAGTAATATCATTATGACTATGTTCTTCATCTCGTGTGATTAGCCTTTGCACCTTGGTTTCATATGACTCGTGTTCGAAGATCTCATATCACCGCTCCTTGATATAGGACTCCTCCGATGACTCCATTGTCACAAAGATCTTGACTTGTGGATTCAGGTGAGTCATCAGGCTCCTGTGCATCGGATTTGGCTTCACCGAGTCCTTAGTTGCGTAACTAGCTTCCTCCACGCTTTGAGTCAACATGATCCTTTTGTTCTTTTAAATCCTTATCTACTTCAAGAGGCAAAAGTTTCTCGGTTGCAGGGTTCCCATCATCATCAACTACATCATCTTTCTGCCCATCAACAGAAGATGGGCCCTCAATGGTTTCTGATTTTACTGGCAAATCATCGTTGGTTTTGCTTAGTTCATCAGATTGTTGCAGTAAAGTTACAATAAGGTGTTCATCTAATCTAAAACGCATAGATTTTAAATACTTTATCCAACAAACTCAGAAATGAAAGTGACCCTTTTTTATGTCTAACCATTTTACCATCGACTGAAACTTTACAGCAGCTTCAAAATCAGACCAGACTTGCAGGCATGATAGCTCCTAACTACGAATGAGTTGGGGTGCCCCACAGGTACCAAATGAAAGCTACAAGTATTTGAGTATAACTACCTGAATACTAAAATCGCCGCCAAGCGAAACATTATGAGAAACCTCAGCATTAAAATCACCAACATTAGTACCTTGAATCATCATCTGCCTTTCTTTACGATCAAGATCCGCGGCGAGAGCGCCAAATCGAATTCGAAAAAGGACCTTGTAATACTCAGTATTCACACAATGTATCTTTAGCGCAAAGTTTTGCTTCTTGTACTTCGTGGTATAACATTCCTCCATTCTTTGGATCCCTCCATTGTTTGACTGATCGAAATTGAAGTGTGTGAAGGGGGAATTGAATTATTAGCTAGGTTAATTGAAGTGGAATTTGGGGATTTGTTCGATTGATTTTGTCGGAGATTGAGAAGAATTGGATGAAACCCTAGATTTTGAGGATTTGTTCGATTGATTTGTGAAGGGGGAATTGAATTATTAGCTAAGTATATTAGTGATTAATTGAAATGAATACTATTAATCAAAAGTACCTAAGCTGAGGACGATAACGGAGGTCGGAAGCTAGATGAAACGCAGTAGTAATGGCGGTTGGAAGCTCGATGAAAGCTCGGTATTAATGGCGGAAAAAAGAGTGAGCTGAAATCCAGATTGAAGAGAGAGAGAGAGGAACATGCAAAAAAAAAAATGAACGAGTAATGACGATGATGAGTTAGTTGGGGAGTATATAGAGGGACACGTGTTATAATCTGGTGACTCTATAATTCTTAGATCTGATGGTTTAAAATGAGTCCAGCCGCCTCACCCTAAGAAGGGTGCCTCACATGATTCAATCTCTATATATATATATATATATATATATATATATATATATATAGAATCAGGATCCTGTACGAACCAAATTATGGTGCGAACCGTACGAACTCATCTCAACCATTGAATTAAACAGAATAAAGGGCGCTGATCTCGTATCACTCTCCCCTATATATTCTATCTCATCCCGTATCACTCTCCCTCACCTATTCTATCTCATTCATTTTCACTCAAAACTCACCAACCACTTCCAAACTTCACATCCCACTTATCGGTGACCTTGATGCAGCTCCGACGGTGGCTTATCGTCGCATCAACCGCACATCCCACTTATCGCCAACGACCTTGACGCAGCTCCGATGTAGTTCACCAAGCTGCAACTCCGTCACCGGCCACCCAGACTAAAACCACCTTATTAGATTCGAAATCCTCCAAAACATTCAGTAATGCGTTTAATTTTATGAAATTGTTCTTCGTTTTTCGTAGATCTATGGTTTGAATCACTTAGTTTTTGAAGAAAACGAGATTTCGAATGAAAAATAATTGAAGAATAATTTGACTTGATTTTTTCTGCCATTAGATTGTAGATCTACAACCACCGTCAGAGGTGGTGGATTTTAGGCAACTATGACGGTGGTGGTGCGCATGGGTTTTATGTTTTTCTGGTGGTTTCTCTTATGCTTAACTCCAATTACTACTAGATAGGCTCCGATCTGCTTTCTTTATGATGATGGTCGTAGTCTGCTTTCTTTATGATGATGGTCGTAGTTAAAATCAATAGTTGAAGTATCTTTAACATTTCGTAATAGACAATGTGAAAACAATAAATAAATCCATCTAATATGTACGATTAATTTCTTTATTACTACTAGCTAGGCTCCGTGATACTTGATAATTGATAAAGCACAAATATCTGAATTTTTTTTGGTACTCAGGACTCAGGAGTGGCCAGCCCGAAATACAAATAAAGAGCTAGCTACATACGAACTATACGAGGAGATAGAACGGTGGATAATCCAGTATGATGATTGTATTTGATGCTTCAATGCCTCGGTTTGCTACCAATCACTAGCCCGATTAATATTCACAGCAGTGGTTATGGCCTAGCTAAAGACGGATCAGTGGTCAGATGTTGGGTGTGGTGGTGACGACAATGGTGGGGTGTGCATCGATAACGGCTGCAGTGGGCTCGGTAAGGTAAATCTGAAATAATTTTTGTGTGGACAATGGGCCAGTGGAGTTGGGCTCAATAACGGCTATAATGTGCGTTGATAACGGCTGTAGTGGGCTTGATAACGGCGGTGTGGCCGACGTTGGGTCTGGGTGAGTTGTTGCCGGTGGAGTTGTGGCGGCGGTGGGGTGGTGCGTTGTGGCAGTCGGTGGTGGCGGTGCGTGGTGGCAGTCGGTAGTGGTGGGAAGTAGTGTTTGGGGGTGGATACGTGGATGAATACTACTAGATACGTATACGAAAACTACTAGATACACATACAAATTGTGTATCTGGTAGTATAGACATGCGTATCTGAGACTACTGATATGCGTAACTGGGAGTATTGACATGTGTATCCGCAAAAAGTGTAAAACGTATCCACAAATAATATAAAATGTATCTGCAAAATATAAAATATGTATCTAGCTTTAGTGACATGTGTATCTGTAAAAAAAATTAGTATAAAAAAAGTGTAAAAGTGCATATAGAATTTTATTGTGGAAAAAGTGTATCTACATATATTATAAAATGTATCTGAATAAGAGGTGTGTGTGGTAGAGAAATAAAGTGTATCCGAAAAAAAAAAAAAAAAAAAAAAAAAAAAAGGTCAACTCAAGTTTAGTTAAATGCGGTTAAATACGTTAACCCGATTAGACTCGAATCCGCCCCTATATATATATATATATATATATATATATATATATATATATATATATATATATATATATATATATATATATATATATATATATATATATATATATATATATATATATATATATATATATATATATATTTGGGATCCTATGAGAACCATGGAGATAATGAGAACCATGAGAACCACTTAGAGCCCTTAGATCAATCTAAAGTTTGACGGTGAGATGAACAGTGTTGATTAACAAAATTAAAAACAACGACATCCCCCTCCCAAATTCTTCACTGAAATTGATTTACACAAATCCTTATTCTCACTCATCTTTTTTTTCTCTCTTTTCGACAATCATTCTTTTCGATCATCATCTCTGATCATCAAACTTCTCAAATTAGCTTCAACTTATTCATCACCAGGATTTTCTGACCTCTAATCCGTTTCAACCGCCATCAACGAGGTTCATTACCTCAAATTAAGGTACTATGCTGCTCTAATTAATTGCAATTCTACTTCATATTTTCCCTAATTTGTTCATACATGTAATTTTTCCTCATATTCGTCAATTTGTGTACTGCTATTAACCCTAATTTCTGGTAGTTTTTCTATTTAAGGTAATTAATTGTGGTTGGGAAGACTAATTTGGATGAGTTTCGTATGGGGAGTACTACTAAGGCTTCTGCTTTTCAGGTTTACTTCATTTTCCAGCTTTTCTTTCGCTCCGTCGTTTGTTTCTTTTTTTTTCTTGTAGTACTGCTTGCACATCTAGCAATTTCATTTTGGGTTATTTGGATGCTGAACCAAGTTCCGTAGATTTCTCAATTTCCCTCTTTTCTTTCTTTTTCCTCAATTTTTGTAATTTTCATGATTCAAATTAGTTCATTAAGTTTTGAATTCCTGATTTGTTCTGCTTTCTTGCTATTGTTTTATTGTTGGGGGAAGGGACTCGACGAGACGGTCTGCGACTTTCTACACTTCATAGTAAACAATTTAATGACAGCTGATAGAACGAAAGGTATACACTAAAAATTTGCCAACTGCAGAGGGATGACCCATTGACCATGAAATGATGAAACTGTAGCTCTTTTATGTTGAATGCTCTACGAAATTGGGAAATTGCTTTGCGGTGGTCGTAGCAATCAACTCATCATCATAAATTTAGAGACAACATCAGAACAACCGAGCATCTATGGAATTTACTGGGTCTTGTATTGTTACAAGAAATGCAACATCCTCCGATTATAGTTCCTCTCTAATATGAGTTTGGATAAAATTCCAACAACATCCGATTTAGCTCATCTCAATTTCAGATATTTGCAAACAAATATTTCTGGGGTTCTTGTTAAATTGTATTTATGGAGAGGAATAGAAGCAATATGAACCATACATGTTCAGTTGTTCACTGGTGGAAAGTAGTGTAGATGTGTATAATAACTAAGAAATGGTTGGGTTATCATTTTCCCCCCATATATTGAAGTTCTAAAAATTTAGAGGCGCTAAGCTTCTGCCATTATTGATTCTTTTTATTTGTTTATTCAGATTGCAACAAGTTTTTATTCTACCAGTGTGAGAGTTGGAAACAAGGATTTTCTTCCGCGCCTAAAACAGCTGGATGAGTGCATAACGTATGTTGACTGCTCTCTTTAGTACTGCGAACCTTCTGCTTTCTTATTTTTGTATATGCATTCTCATTGTTAATCCTATTATTTGTTGTATTTGCATTTCTTAACTGTAGATATGTTGAGAGCAATCCGCAATTTGCTGAATCCAGCGTTTACTTAGTCAAATTTCGTCAACTCCAGGTGCATGTCACTGAATATATATCAACCTTTTGAGATTATTTAGGGAAAAAAAATTGGGGAACCTCTCTTTGATGGAAGTTCACCAGCCAGATATGATATTTTCTTTTTAATCTTATTGACAGTCGCGTGCATTGAGTATGATGCGGGCCTATGCCCATTCAGTCTTAAAGAATGCATCATCTCAGGTGGACTATCTTTTATAGAATAGATATATTGTTTTACGTATGAAGATAGAACCTAAGCTTACAACTACCCTTTTTGTGATGAAAGGTCCACGAAGTTCTTAAATGTCATTTGTTTTCAATTGTCAGTTGCATGTTGATTAATAACATATTAATCGATTCAATTTAGTAGTCAATCACGATCTATCTTTTTCGCCCTTTAATCATCATATTTTCGCTCCCCTAATTCGCTTCAACCGCCGTTACTAAGTGTGTGTGTGTGTGTTTCTCGATATTGGATTATATTTCTTTTAACTTGTTATGCGTGATTGTTGGAACTAGCTTATGACTTATGAACGAGAAGTTCTTAATTTCCCTGCCAATTGTTTCGAGTGTAGCCAGACTTTGGTCCTCCACTATATTTGAATCAACAAAATGATTCATCAAAATGAATGACTCTAGTCTTCCCTGCCCATATGAGCTGCAATATTCAAGCTCTTTTTTCTCACTGGATTAGTTGGGTGCCCTGTCCCTGCTGTCTTGAGTTATCCGTTTTCCTTTCTACTGCTTTCTTGTTAACTGGGAAAAGTACTCTACCACGCTCTAAATTTTAGGATACTTGTACCGTGTACATGCATGAAATAAGGTTCTATGTGCATGAAATAAGGTTTCATGTGCTTGAAATAAGGTTCTACGTACATGAAATAAGTGTTAAATGGGCATGAAATAACACTATATATGCATGAAATAAGGTTCTATGTGCATGAAATAAGATTCTATGTGCATGAAATAAGTGTTAAATGGGCATGAAATAATACTATATATGCATGAAATAAGGTTCTATGTGCATGAAATAAGATTCTATGTGCATGAAATAAGTGTTAAATGGGCATGAAATAAAATTATATGTGCATAAAATAAGGTTCTATATGCATGAAATAAGGTTCCATGTGCATGAAATAAGGTTCTACGTGCATGAAATAAGGTTCTACGTGCATGAAATAAGTGTTAAATGGGCATGAAATAAAATTATATGTGCATAAAATAAGGTTCTATATGCATGAAATAAGGTTCCATATGCATTAAAATGTTCTTTAGTTGCATCAGTTGGTTATATTATGATACTCGTATTTATTTAGCGTATTTTAAAGGCTATTAGCTCAATGGTAGAGCAATGTGCAAATTTTGCACAAAGGTATGGGTTCGAGTCCCATATAGCCTATTAGATGCATGAAAAAACAACCTATGTGCATTAAACAACCATATGTATGCATGAAATTAGTGTCCAATTTCCTCATCTTTTTTCTTTAGGTCCGTGATAAGAAGTGGAAATAGGATTACCAAATACACTATTTCATTCTTAGAATAAAAGAAAGATTTGGTATTTCATAGCCAATATGGGAGTCGAACCCACATCTTGTGCATTGCACAATGCTCTTCCATTTGAGCTAATTGACTTTCAAAATAAGTAAAACGTAAACATTCATAATATAAAAACGGCAACGATGTCATGACGAGATTATAAACTGATTAGTGGGTCATTTAATTGAAGGTTTCATAACTATGATAAAAAGAGGTAGACACGGAGCTATTAAAAGCTCTCAAACACACTTATAACTGAAGGTTCCTGATGTATTTCACATTTGCCTTCCAATTTCTAATGCCCTCATCCTCCGCCAAATTAATATTGGCAATTTACTCTTCAAAGAATGCTACAAAGAACAAATTACTATTAATTCGGACATTCAGAAACAAAACAAGTACAAAAGCTCTTTCTTTTAGTTTTAAAATCTACCAGAGCAACATGTTTCTGCTATTAAATCTTCGATTCATAAGTGTTACTACCAAAAATGGGAATTCTAGCTTCACTGTGAGGACTTCAGAGAGCAAAAAAAAAACATAAAATATGAAAGCAAAATTAGATAATCAGCTACCTACAATTTTCAAAGACAATGTAATGGAAAATACATTCAAATGAAAAGAAAGAAAAAAAATTAGATTTGACAGGGGTTTCAAAAGATCTCTACTACCACCAAAAGACTTCTCAATCCAAAATTTAGTCTGAGTTCAGAAATACCTCAGGAAGAGGAAGCTGCACAAGAACGCCATGAATATCTGGATTCTCATTAAAATTTGTCAAAGCACGGATAATTTCATCTTCGAGCAAAGATTCCGGCAACTCTGCAACTTCGATCTGAATCCGGTTTCTTCACAAGCTAAGATTTGGTTGCGAACATAGGTTTGGCTATCTTTTCTATGACCCACAAAAACTACAGCCAATCCTGGAGGTTATTGAATCCAAAAGAGATGAATTAACATTGTCTTCATTCATATCATCATTTACCATAGCCATTGCTACAACCACAGCCTAGACGAAGGGCCAACTACAACAGGAGACTGTATATAGAACCGCAAATTGTCACACCTGATCACAGACCATTATCAAAAATAATCAGTGAGTGACATGAACATGAACCTAATCATTTCTTGTCATGAACTATACAAGTAAAATAATCGGAAATGCCACAAGGAAAGATAACAATGGACTAAATATTGTAACAAGTCAACTCAAGTCTCGATTACTAACAAATCAACTTCCCTCCCGATTACTTAATTCTCATCTATCTCGACATAAATCAAGCTATCACAAATCAACAAGCATCAAGACAATTAAACCCTTCAAAGAACCGACCCCAAATCAATCCCCAAAGCAATAGCATATACCCTACGAGACAGCAATTTTCGAAATTGTCGCAAAACAGCAATCATATGGTCTTCTTTGGTGGATGAACCTGATTGGAACACTTTCAAAATATGAATTTTACTGCATTTGGCATTTTGGCTCATTCTGCTCACCTCATTAGCGATCTCACGTCTGATGTCTTCCGCAATGGTCTTTCCATCAATCAAAGCAAAGAGACAATTTGGTTAGTCAGTAGCAATATTCAAAAAACTACGACTGAAAGTCCTACAAAAGTATAAGCAAAATGAGTAGGCAACAAAATAGAAAGCTCAAACATCTTGCGATTTTTTACAATTAGAAACTGAGTGACACCATATTCATGAACATAAACCCTAATTTCACAAACGTAAGTCAACAATTTCAATTATGCACCCCAATTAATTGTATATAAACTCGATTCAACTATTTATCAAACGTAATTTGTTGACGAATTAACAAATTCCAAACAAATAAAGTCAAATTTCTATGGAGAAGTTAAACAAACCTCATTGAACTTATAGCATTGGTAAAGATCAAAATGCTGATAAAATTCTCGGAAAAGGACAAAGTAGATAAACAGAAACCAATTTAAGAACCAACGACCACTTTGCCATGCTGTGATAGATGGGTAAACCACGCATGCAAAGGCAATATGAACAAAATCAAACATATGTTGTATATGTTTTCGAATAGCATGGCAAAATCACTAAATCGAACTCAGTGGAGGAAGAGATTAATTGGCATGTTTTCGAAAAATGAATCACCGTGAGTAATTGTGTTTGATGCTGTCAAGGCCTTTGAGAATGATAAGATTACAACTACAAGTCTTGGTGGTTCAGGTGGACAAGGATCGGGCTAAGTACATTCAGTTTTCTATACGCACACACACATCAAATTCCAATTTCAATTTCTGAGTAATTGACACAATTAGCTTATCATCGATCAAAATAGAAAAACTTTATCCCCACAAAGGCAGTTCTCGTAGGAAAAAATGACATGACGCCAATGCCAAAAACCAGAAAGCAAAATAGCACCACAAATTGAACTCAAAAACTGCAAAAAATTGTCTAGTAGCATTAATCAACCAATTATTCAAAAACTGCAAATTATGGCTCACTAACAATACAATCAATCACAGTTTTCCCATTTTTACCAACAAAATTTACAGAATTGCTCTTCGTTGGAATATAAGCACCCTGTTTGAAAACCCTGCATTTACAGAATTGCTCTTTGTTGGAATGCTTTTCTTCAAGTCAACCTAACCAGACTCTACGGCTGCCCTCTTTGGAGAATGTCAATATGTACCGGTGTGACAACCTCGAGTCATTCTCACACGGACATGTCGAAATGCCCAAACTAAGTGAAGTTAGTCTAGACAATTGCCCCAAGATAGAATGCTTTTTATCAGGTCTCTCGATGAATAGGTCGTTTTGAGCTTAATTACCGTGTTTGGAGACGTTGGAGATTAAGCAATGCCATAACATGGTGGTATTCTCCTTGTCCGCGCCTCTAATGACTCCCAATCTAAGTTATATGACATATTTGGAAGAAGTATTCATTGCTTGAGTTTGAACGCGTTTTTGCGGCGTAAAGCAAGACCAAGGTTTTAGAAGACGACTATTTGAATGTATATGAACTGTAACTTAATCACGAATTCGCAATGTTGGTCTTATTCGTGCTGTTAGATAGGATCACATACTTGGTCATCAGGTGTTATGGATCATTTAACCACGGATAATTGACATTGCTAACAAATACTGCAAATTGAAAAACTGCAAATTATGGCTCACCTCAAGTCTGGTTAGGTTCTCACAATTCTGTAAATGCAGGGTTTTGCTCTTCGTTGACAAAATTTACAGAATTGTCTAGTAGAATTGCTCTTTTAAAAAAAAAATAGCAGAAAAAGTTGAGCAATCACAGCATAAATCACACAGTATAAAACTTGAAAATAAGCACATTCACACAGTATAAAACTCGAATCAACAAATTCGAAACAATTGAGGTAATTTTTCAATTTTCCCCAACCCTAATTTCAATTCCGTACCCCAATTATACGAATATAAACTCGAATCAACAATTCGCCAATCCTAATTTGTTGAAAAATTAACAAATTCGAAACACATAAAGTCGAAAATCAAGGAAATTAATAGAGAAATTAAACAAACCTCGTCGATTTTTGATGACCAGTGAAAGATGTCCGATTTACGTCGCCATGGATGAAGAAAGCAACAGATATTGGTGACCTGGGGAGAGAGAAAGAGTAATTTGGTTAAACGAGTAAATGAAGGAGGATTGAATAAAAGATGTGATATGATGTCGGTCATTCATTTGTTTCATATCTAAGGGCTGTGAGACGTTCTCAAGGTTCTCATTATATTAGTCTAGCATCTTAGATGAGTATAGCATATCAATAAGAACCGTTGGATCTTATTGATCCAACCGTCCTGATTATGACACGTGCCTTAATTTAAAAAAAAAAAAAAAGTAGGCGCGCTGATATAATAACAACGACACATTCATTATTCATCATAAATTCACTTCCTTTTCTCTCTCTAAAACGCCTGTATCTCCCTCTAAAAACCGCTTCACGTTCTTTTTCTTTGGCAGTTAATTCACTAAACCATAAATTTTTTCCGTAAATTTTATTACATCAAGCAAAATCGCACTAATCAAGTGAAGATCATTATTATATTTACTCAGAACAATCCTTTCGAAGATGACGAAGAGGTATAAAATCGCTCTATTTCATTATATTGTTTTTAAACTTATTTACGAATCGCATGTTGTTGTCATTGCTATTATTGTTGTTATTGTTGTTGTTTTTAGTATTGATTATACTATTTTTTCTTCAAATAATCATCGACTTAGGGTTCCTATTTTGCTCAAAGCAGGAAATTGATTTTTCCGCGAAAAATTAGGTTATTATTGTTGTTGTTGTTATTGTTGTTGTTGTTGTTGTTAGTCTTGATTATAGTGATTTGAAGCGTTTATTAATTGATCGAAGAAAGAAATTGAGTTTTCAGTAAAAAATTAGGTTATTACTGTTGTTGTTGTTGTTGTTATTGTTGTTGTTGTTAGTCTCGATTATAGTGATTTGAAGCGTTTATTAATTGATCGAAGAAAGAAATTGAGTTTTCAGTAAAAAAAAATTAGGTTATTACAGTTCTTGTTGTTAATGTTGCTGTTGTAATTGATTTAGGCTAACTGTTTTGCTCGAAGAGAGTAACTGATTTTCTGCGTTCTAGTTTTTCGCTTCAAAATTAGGGTTAATGATTTGTAATAAATGAGCAATTAATGTGTATTACCGTTCTGCTTTCGATTGATTTATTTGTTCGTCGTGTTGAGTTATTTGTGATTTGCAGGGAATGTTCATTTTCCTGGTTAATAATATTTCGAACAAATCTACATAACAATAATATTATCAAAAACTGTCATAGTAAAAGTGTATCCCCTATCGTTTTAAAGAGCAACAATTGCTTCTGTAACAGTGTTACTGTAGTTTTATATTAAAACAATTGTTTGACAATACTGTAACACTGTCTCATTCTGTGAGGATACTATCATTCTTATTCCATTCCACATTCTTTCTCAGACTCGTCCACCATCATTCCTCTTGATTTAATAGTTTGTAATTGTTTTAGTTTTAATGTTATTCTGTTTTGGTTTTTTGATAAACAATCTCGGAAAGCAGAGGTAGTACCTGAAAAATCTGATGTCGTAAGAAGGCCAAAGTGGAAGCATCGGAAAAGACAAAGCAGCAAAAAGCGCCGACACGAAGCCTTCCAAACCGTCGGCAAGACAGAAAAACGTCGAAGCATCTCCTGCGATCGGTATGTCCCTATAACTCTTCGTCGTGTTGAGCTGATTTGCATGAAATGTCTCTTTTCCTGAAATTAATAATATTTCTCAACAGATCTACATTAACAATGTTATTCTTTGTAACACTATCGAGTAAAAGTGTATCCCCTATCCTTTTCAAGAGCAAAGAATGCTTCTATAACAAGATTGTTCTTGTAGTTTTATATCAAAACAATTGTTTGACAATCTTTGTAACACTGTCTCATTCTATGAGGATACTATCATTCTTGTTCCATTCCACATTCTTTGTCGACTCGTCCACCATCATTCCTTGTTTTTTAATAGTCGTAATTGTTTTAGTTTTAATGTTATTCTGTTTTGGTTTTTTGATAAACAATGTCGGAAAGCGGATTTAGTAACCGAGAAATCTGCTGTCAAGAAGAAGGCTAAAGTGGAAGCTTCAAAAGACAACGAGCAAAAAGCGCCGACACGAAGCCTTCCAAAATGCCAAAGAACGAAAAACGTTGAAACATCTCATGCGGATCAGTATGTCCCTATGAATCTTCGTTGTGTTGAGTTGTTAGTGATTTGTATGAAATGTCCCTTTTCCTGAAGTTTATAATATTTCTCAATATGTATACATTAACAATGTTACTTTGTAACACGATACAAAGAATAACAGATACTACCCCCTATCCTTTTAAAGAGCAAGATCATTACCTATCATGTAGTAGTGTAATTGATTTACTTTTAATCTTATTCGATTTTGATTTTTGGAAAAACAATGTCGGGAAAGCGGAGGTGCCCCAGAAATCACCGACGAAGAAGGCAAAAGTAGCAAAGATCGGAGAAGACACCTAGCAAAAAGGTGCCGACACGAAGCCATCAAAACCAACAAAGACAGAAAGGAAGTCGAAGCATCTCATGCATCTGAGTATGTGTCTACAAATCTTTGCTCGACCGCAAGTCACTACTATTAGAGTTTATGATATATTGTCTCATTGTTACAAGAAAGAAATGAATCAATTGATCTTTAAAAAATTATTCGACCGCCATTATTCGTATTCCATTTGTCATTTCTTCAACGACTTGACTACCATCATTCCTTTTCAATTTAATTGTTGTCTCATTATATTGTTATTGTAAACTTCGATTTTAATTTTTGAAAATAACAATGTCGGAAAGAAGAGGTAATCGAGAAATCAGCTCCCACTAAGAAGGCTAAAGTGGCCGCATCGGAGAAGCCACGAGTAAAAAGGTGCCGACAGAGAACTTGCCAAAGCCGACTAAGAAGATGCAGACCGAAAAGTCAAATCCTACAAATGAAAAGGCGACGAAGGTGCCTACAGAGAGTCTACGCTAGGCAACACCGCTCCTTCAAAAAAGGTGCCGTGAAGGAAAGTAAAGTGCCTACCGAAAAGATGCTTAAGCCACCAAAGAAGAAGTACAAAGGAGCAGTGCGAATGTTCCGATCCAAAGAAAGTAAAAAAGAAACCAATGTGCCGAGGAAGAAGGCAAGCGTGAAAAAGTCGCGCATGATGTACCAGTGTTGTCGAAGGAGCAATCGGTGCCCATTGAGAAGCAAGCAAGTGCACCTCCTCAAAAGGCGGCAAAGAATCGTGCCAACGTCAAAGGCAGCGACTAAGCAATCAAAATCGGTTGCAAAGGAGACAAAAGAAGAGGTGCCCAAAAAAGTTATCAACAAAAAGTCGACCCCGAAAAATAAAGAACGGCCAAATCTGCAGAGTTGGTGACAGAAGAGGTGGCAAAGAAGGTGCCCAAACAAAAGACGGCGGAGAAGGTTGTACCAAAAAAGAAATTTTCAGCGGCAAAAGAGCCAATAGCAGAAAAGCTAGTAAGCAAGAAAGAGAGCGTGAAGGTGTCTGTAAAAAAAGAAACAGACAAACGCAGTGCCAAAAAAGGTGGCAGAAAAAAGAAACCAGTACGAGTAACAAAAAAGAGACCTAGAGATAAGCCCATGTCATCTGAAGATGAAAGTGATAGAGATTATGAGGTTTCGGATGACTCGAGCGTCAGCTCCAAAATGTCAAAGAGGGCTAAAACAGAGAAGAGACCAACCAAGACGGTGGTGAAGGCTGAAAAAGAAGAGGTCTTAAAAAAGTATGTGTCTTTCTAGTGGCCAAAACTTGTATGTTTAAAGTTTCAGTTTCAGTGTTACAGTAACACCTATACTGTAACATTTTTATGCTGTTTAAGTGCTACTTTATGTGATGTCTTTATAACATTGTCGATTATACTTGTTTGTTAGTTGATCTTAGAAGGAAATTAATTTTCCATTAAAAAATTAGGTTGTTGCTGTTCTTGTTGTTATTGTTGTTGTTTGTGTCGATTATACTGATTCGTAATAAATTTAGCCTAACTGTTTTGCCCGAAGTGAGTAATTGATTTTCTGCGTTCTATTTTTTCGATTCAAAATTAGGGTTAATAATTTGTAATAAATGAGCAATTAATGTGTGTTACCGTTCTCCTTTCTACTGATTTATTTGTTCGTCGTGTTGAGTTGTTTAAAGTTTCAGTGTTACAGTAACACCTTTATTGTATTCTTGTTTTGTTGCTTTCTTACTGCTGGTTTGTTGGCATAAAATAGTGTCACACTATTTAAGCAGTGGTGCTAATTTACACTTCCTTAATACATGCCGGATAAATACCCAACTAAGTGCAGGGCCCAGTCGTTGGTCGATGTTATGAGCAAGCTTATCGTAAAGCAAAAGAAAGCCATTAAATAAATTGGTTTTGGAGGACTATTGAAGATGAATATATCAGTAGTCCCTTCCGGGCTAACAGACTTGCTTGTTGAGGCTTTTGATTACGACAGTTTGAAGGTTCATGTAACTGAAACAGAGGAGTTTGAGCTGTCACAGTATGATGTTCATGACCTATTTTTACTGCCGGTGAAGGGTAATAATATGGTGCTGACCGCGACTGGTCGTGGATCCCAGGCTGAGGACACTGAGTTAAAAAACAAATGAAGAAGGAAGTTCAACATCTCTACAGCACAGAACATCAAGCTAGATTTGGTGACTAGTTGGTTTAAGAATAACAAGGGTGCCTGCGGTGATGAGTTCAAGCAGATGTTCGTTCTTTATGCGCTCTCCACTTTTTTAGCACCGACTCCAAATTATTCTGTTGATTTCAGACTGTTGAAGGCTGTGGACGATGTTGAAAAAATAAAAGGTTTTAATTGGTCAAAGTATGTCTATGAGAAGGTAGTTGAGAGTGTCAAGGGGTTGAAGACAGGAACGGTTAAGTGTCTTTGTGGGTGTATTGTGGTGCTGCTGTTGGCCTACATTCATCGGTTTGAGTTCCATGGCGAGGTACAACCAACTGACTTATCTCTGATACAGCATTGGACAGATGAAAGTCTTTCAAAATGAGTCAAAGACGAAGGAAAGATTGGTTGTCTAGGAGTTGATGAGATGTCAGAAACTGTCTATCCTATTTGCCTTGGCAGGGGATCCCCAGCTGAAGGTAATGTGGCACTGTCAGTGTAATATCGTCACTGTAATATGGTCACTGTAATATCGTTACTCTTGTAATGGCTTTACTTGTAATAACATTATCATTACCTTACTATATTGTTAATTATTAATATTAATTACTAATTACTAATATGTTTCGTAAATAGGATGGGCGAAATCGATGAAGGTGAGGATGACGAGGCAGTTTTTCTTAAGAGTAGTGAGGGAAGGGAGTACATCTTGATGGAGAAGCTTCCTGGCATTGAAACAGATGCCGAGTTGAAAGAAAAAGCTGTTGATGTGAGTTGTTTTTATAAATTTAATTGTCTGCAATTGTTACAACTCCCAAATCTGGTATCTAATTCGTTTCTTTCTGTCTGGTTTATTGACTTAGGAGACCGACCTGATGTTGCTAATGTATAGAAGGGATTCCAACCTTGTTCACGAGAGATTTGCTCAGCAACTGAAGGTTTTCGAATCAAAGCAGAAACAGAAATCACCACTAAAGCCTGAATACCTTAAATATGCCAAAGATGTTGTGCGAAAGGCTGAATCGTTGAAGAGGAGGGCGAATGACTTCTCGGTATATACAAGGTCCAAAGTCAGTAGGAAGTTGGAATCATTTCCAATAGAGAAAAGTCCTAGGACAGTTAAGTCAGAATCCCTGGTAAAGGAAGTATTGAGCAGTTTAAGTGAGCAACATCATGAAGAAGATGATGAAGAGGATGAGGAGGTTCATGACGAGGACATGCAAGATGAGATGGAGGACGGAGTGGAAAGTGATGATGAGGACGGGACTGATGATGGCAACGATGATGACGGGACTGATGATGGAGAGGATGATGATGAGGACGGGGATGACGATGGCGGCGATGTTGAGAGTCGTCTTAAAAACAAGAGGCTTCAAGAGGGTGGCACGGACATAGATAACGATGAAGAAAGTGCCGATGAGGAGGAAGACGATGAACAGGATGAAAAGGAAAAGGAGGACGAAGAGGAAGAAGACCAAGAGGAGAAAGAGGAGGATGTAAAGGATGTTGAAAGCCAATCTGGTGAAGGTAATAGATTGAGTAACAGTTTTACTGTTATTTCTTTTAGTTATAGTTTTACAATACCACTGTTACTGTAATATTTTATATATATTAATAGTTAGTAATATAATATTCAATTACTTACTTCTGATGCAGATGAAGAGGATGATGCAGAGAAAAAGGATGATGCAGATGAAGACGATGATGCAGATGAAGAGGATGAATCTGGCAAAGGTCAAGAGGATGACGGAGATGAAGAGGAGGAGGATGATAAAGAAGAAGAAAATGAAGACGACAAAGAGGGGAGTGGCGAGGATGATGAAGATGCATCTGATGAAGGTAATATAGTAACAATACTACAATAATCTAATCACTTGCACTAACACTGTTACATCATCGCTGTTATAGAGTTTTCATTTTACAAATAATTACTAATAATCAATTACTTTCCTTTTAGATGAAAACGATGATGCTGATGAATATGATGCGTCAGGGCAGGGTGACAAAACAACTAGCGAGCCA
Source organism: Silene latifolia (assembly GCF_048544455.1). Lineage (NCBI taxonomy): Eukaryota > Viridiplantae > Streptophyta > Magnoliopsida > Caryophyllales > Caryophyllaceae > Silene > Silene latifolia. The sequence goes on along the minus strand of NC_133538.1, from coordinate 196,679,629 downwards.
GAAGATGGATCTGGTAAAGGTAATAGTGTAATGCTGTTATAGGCTTTCTGTTACTGGGTTCTTTTTTAACAAACAATTTAGTAATATATTTTCATTCATTATCTGCTACACAGATGACAAGGAAGAGGCCGAAGGTGATGCATCAGGCCAGCCTGAAGATAACCCAACTAGTGAGGCAGGTGAAGAGGCATCTCCTGAAGGTAATTGAGGAATCTATTTAAACTCGTTGTGTCAGAGGATGTAACTGTAACAATGTTACTGTGACGTAATTTTAACAGAAATTTACAGTGTATCTATTGTGCCTTTTTCGGTCAAAGAAAAATTGTTAATATATATTGAATCCAATTACCTGTGACACAGATGACGAGGAGGAGGCGGAAGTTGATGAATCAGGCAAGCCTGAAGACAACCCAGTCAATGAGGCAGCTATAGAAGGATCTCCCGAAGGTAATAGAGAAATCTATTTGCACTCGTTGTATTAGCTGATGTAACACTCGTTAGCACTCATATCTTTGTAATATCTTTTATTATAGTAATGCTGTTACTTGTGTCGTAGTTTTATCAAGTTTACAAAGTGATATATATATTCAATTATCTCTACACATGACAAGGAAGAGGCCGAAGATGATGCATCGGGCCAAGTCAAGAGAACCCAACGATCGAGGCAAATTGAAGAAGGATCTTCTCAAGGTAATTGAAGTAGCAAATTTACATAGAACACTGTTAGTATAACTATGAGGCATTGTTGGTCCGAAAAACATTAGTAATTTATATTCAATTCAATTACTTGTGCCACGATATAACAAGGAAGAGGCCGATGATGATGCATCGGGCCAGGTTGATGACCAACCAACCAAAGGAGGGAAATGAAAAGGAAGATGACGATAAAGATGAAGAAGAGGATGATGGGAATGAAAAACCGGATGAAGAGAACGATGATGATAAAAATGAAGACAAGATCTTTGGTGATATAAACGAAGATAACAAAGAAGGAGGATGAAGCAACTGGTAATGAAGACGCCGATGGGAATGATGAAAAAGGCGAGGAAGGAGAAAAACCCAGTGAGGCTGATGATGAGACAGTTGGCGACGAAGAACCAATAACTACTCAGTGCAGTCAGGTAGCAGAAGATGACGACGATGATTAAGTTGATATTGTCGATGATTGTAGTGATGAGATCCTTTATGACGATTATGACGAAGATAATGGCGACCACTATTTGTTACATGTCGAAACAACTGAAGACTGGATGCGCGTGATGGATCCTCGCTACGGCTGCACAATCGAATGTGGCCTACCAGCTCTGGATCTAACACTTGTGTCCAAGACTATGATAAAACACAAGGAGATAATGGCGCCTATTCTTGAAGTTAGGAAAGAAACAATTGACTATTGTTTTATCGACGATGACGAGAACCTCTCAGATACGTGAGTACTTTATTTACTCTTGCACTGTGATAAACAAAACGTTTTACTTTGCAAGTGAATACTTTTTTCAACCGAATAGTTATTCTTTTAAACTGTTACTCTATTAAAAGGTGTTCTAACTATTACATATCATTTTCCAACAGGGAAAGGCTTGTCTCGTATGGGAAGTATCACTTCATTCCAAGGGAAGATTTAATTTCATTGGCTCCTGGTGAGCTTATTTATATAATGGTGACTGAATGTTGGTCAATGTTGCTCAATGACCTCATCTCCGAAAGGTAGCAGTGATACACCATTGAGGATCTTCATGGGCTTGGGTCAATCAGTATGTTCTTGTAATAAATAAATTTTTATTCTTATTTATTTTGTGTTTCTATAATGTTTATTGACTTTGTATTTATATTTATTTTTGTAGGACGCATTAGCAACTATGTCTATTGGAAAACCCGTTCAAAACAGACATTTAGAAAGTGAAGTTTTGTTGTCCTTCACACAAAGGATCAAATACAACCCGAGTCCACCGAATTTCGACTCGATATGGTAAACCACATTATCATTAATATTTTTTTTTATTCTTATATAAGTAGAGTGTATAGAAGTTCTGTTTAGCAATGATATATATCTGCTTAATTGCAGATATTCATTCCACTCATTCTGGAGGACCACTTTTTCTGTGCTTGCAAAAATTTCATGTCGAAAACCGTTGACTACCTAGACAACAAACCCTTATATGCCAGATCCCGAAAAGCAAAAATGGCAAGAAATGCGGTAAGTTTCTCTACTTACAGTAAAAATGTTATACCTTTAAATTTCCATTAAAAAATTTGGAAATCATTGTTACAAGAACATAGATACAAAGAATGATGTTACTTTTTGTGCAGGCAAATATCATGGGGAAAATGTTATCAGAAATGCAAATTGCAAAAGGCTCCAAAGTGGAAAGTTTCCCACTTCAGAATGTGAAATTTAAATGGCAGAGCATTGCAAAAAATGTGGATTGTGGGGTTTTCATGATGATGCACATGGCTTTCTACACGAGGAAGGTTTTTGACTCTGAGCTGAGGGATGAACGGAAAAGAATGTTGTACCGTGCTGAAATATGTGCAATACTTGTTCTTAGCGACTTGAATCAAGTACGAAAAGAGGTGCAAGGGAGGATATCAAAATTCAGGAATGAAAGGGAACAACTGAAGGAAAAGCTGCTGCAAAAAAGAAGGCTGGAAGAGAAGAAGGAAAAAAAGGAAGAGGAAAAAAAGGAAGAGGAAAAAACAAAGAAGCCACAGGAAAAACAAAAGGAGGAAGAGCCCAAACAGCCGAGGGTGAAGTCGGTTGCTTACAAGCGTTCTCCTAGAGCAATTGGTGAAGATGAGGAGATAATATTTAAATTTCATAAAGATGATGCTATGGGATGTTCTCTAGGTCACGGTGAAATTGACGGTGATATATTCCTAGTCTCTGAATTTATGAGAGCAAATCAGAAACTGCTGTCCAGTACAACTAATCTGAGAAGGCACGTTCTTGATTATGCGTTTATGGATGATATCGACTTCCACAAAAGGTAAAATACTTGTTGTTACTGTGAAAGTGTTACTGTTACACTGTTTCTGTAAAAGTGTTTTTTAAACACTGTTTATGTTACACTGTTTCTGCGAAAACTCTTGAGTAATCTGACTCTTATGGTTCTGTAACAGTGAGATCCTGGCTGCGTTTGGAGACAACAGGAGGTTGACAAGAGCTGATATACTCTCACTACGTCCTAGGAGTCACACAAATTGGATGGTGTTTGAATGCTGGTCTCTACTCTTGAATTATGTCGAGAACAGCAAAAGAGGCACAAGGGCAGCAGGGCCAACCATACTTTACTTAGGACTAGGTCACATGGTAAGTTGCATCGGTGTTAAATGTCCGCATCATTCAATAACATATGATTCTTTTACAAGGGAAATCTAACCCTTACATTTTTTTTTTTTTTTTTAAAAACTACAGCATGCTCTACTGGCTGTGATGCAGGAGGATAGTGAACAGTCTGATATAAAGAACGAGTTGTTTGAAATTTGGGATAATTTCATCAACGCGAGCAAGGCAAATTACAGACTTGATGCCGAACTTATTTTTATACCTTGTTTGGCTGGCTATCACTACTTCTGTGTGTGTATTAATTTCCTCAACAAAGAGATTAGTGTGATCGACAAATCAATCGTATGCTAATCGGGAGTCTTCATTCAATTACGACATCGCAATGGCGTGAGTAAGTCCCCCGAGTTGTCAAATTGTATGTTTACGATTTCATTTTCGATTTCATGTTACAAGAATAATACGTATATCGTAACATTTTTATGTTTTCTTCATGTTCTTGTACACCTATCTTTGTAACATTGTTGATTACTCTGATTTCTTAATTGATAGTAAAAGGAAATTAATGTTCTGTTTCGACGAGGCCGGTTGCATGAGTGACTACCTGGACACAAAGGGCGACGTGAGGGTAACTCGAAATGCTCCGCTATCCTGTGGTAAATGTGAAGTTTAAATGGCAGAAACGGGCTTCCGTATTTGAAGAGTCAGCCTGTATCACTATGACAGCCGTCTCCAATTTTTTGGGATAAGCAAACAAGCCTTCTTTGCTCAACAACACATTTTATCGGCGGGCATGTGCTTCCCAAATTGCTGCATGTTTGCTCATGGCTGACATCAACAAAATACGGGCTGAATTGTTGGACGCTGTTGAAATCTTCAAAAATCAAAGAAAACAATCGGCCCGATATAGCTGCAAGGAGGGAAGCCGCTAGAATGCTCAAAGGGAAGGCAACGGAAGATGAATTGTCAGACAAAGAACCACCGATTGCGAATGAACCAAAGCCACTCAACACCGAAATGCCTGTACTTCGTTTAAAGTGAAAATCAAGTGATGTACTCTAAAACAATGTTACTTTAACAACGTAATAGTGGCTGTCATAGACAGTGGAACATATTTTGGAATATATTACAAATAAGTTTATTACTGTGACAGTAACTTATTATATGCAGAATTCATTAACTATGTTACTGTAACAGTGTGACAGTTTCAAAAGTGAAAAGAGAAAACATAATTTGACAATTTGAATTCTTCACTCTTGCAGCTGTTATAACTGCACTTTATAGGGAAAACGAAACATGGGTTGGATAAATTTCATGTCTTATTTTGTCTTTTGGAATTCAAAAATTAACTGTTTTTTTAAAGCATTTAATTTTGAAAACAGTTTTTTAAATGTTAGTGTTTTTTTTTTAAACAAAAAAAGTCGAGACAAAATGAAAATAATGTTACTGTAACACTGTGATAGTAATAAATGAAAATTATAATAAAAGATTTTGACGCTTTGAATTCTCCACTCTGTGCAGCATTTATAACTGGACTTAATTATGGGGAACATGCACGTGGTTAACATCAATCATCATTTAAAAACAGTTTTCAAAGCGATTAATAAAAGTGGTTTTTAAAGCGATTAATTTTTTTTTAAAAAAATAACTGTTTTGTTTTTCACAATTATCTATAAATAATCTCATTTTAAAAAAAACACAATTATGTTATCTTTAATGACGGTTTTGACGCTTTGAATTCTACAATCATAGCAGCGCTTATCTTTCTAAAACAGTTTTTCACTTTGTTCAAAGTGACATTTTTCAAAGGCGATTATTTTTTTATTTTATTTTTTAAAACTGTTTTGTTTTTTTCAATTATTTATAAATAATCTCATTTTCATTCAACATTTACACTTCATTTTCTAAACAAAAAAAATAAGCCAAGACAAATTCAAAGGTTTTTCATGTCTAATTTTTTTTTAATCTTTTGTAATATTAAAAATCTATAAAGATTATGGATGGTTTAATATTACAACTCATTTAAAAATTTCATTTATTATATGACTACCTTGCTCTAATTGAGGGAAAACAGTTTATGTTTGTTTATAAATAGATTTTGTTTTCTCTAATTTAGGGAAAACAGTTTATTTTTCTTTTTAATAGGGTTTTTTTTTTTTTTTTTTTTTTGTTGCGAAGAGAAAAATGGAACGAATTCAAAGGAAACTAGAAGACACCAAGTTTGAACTGGAAGAAATGACAAGGCATAGAGATTCATTACTTGAGTGGGTTATATCATCTGATAGTAAGGTAATAGAAATGCTAGAACGAGTACAAGTGCTTGAAAATGACTTGAACAATGTCAAGCTCATATAAAGTTTCGATGGCGGAAAACAAGTGTATTGGGAAACAATAGAACAAAATAAGTCAAGAAATACACTCAAACTAATTTAGACCGTCAATTTCTCCTTGGTGTTACAACTCTTAGGGAGTCATATGCTAAACTCAACCCTTCGATTAACTAGAAGTGGCCTCTTGTTGTCAAAGCTATTGAAGAGATGGAAGGTTACGGAATAATCAAAAAGGAGTTGCTAGAGGGCGAAAGCAGCGTTCATTCTCCTCCTGTGAATAAACGACTAAGAAGGAAGTAAAAGATTTAATATTTCAAATTCTCATTACGATTTATGCTTATCGTGATGACTTATAATTAAGTTAACTATCATTCGTTTCTAAGTATTTTGTTTGTAATCAGTGTTTGTAACACTTGTTTTTAATGAATGACATCTTAATTCGGTTAATTGTCCAATTTACTATTAGAATTGTGGTATATTAAATTGAACAATGATTATGTAACTATGTTTAAAATTGTCAAAAACGCTCCTAAAACGGGACGGAAAAGGGTTTAGGGTTGGATTAGGCGGCACCGCTTCGCGGAGCCGCGTAATCCAACCCTAAACCCTTTTCCTTAATAAATCGTGGTGCAAAAAAACCAAAACTAAACCCTAGGGAAAGACGGGTGATACCCTGTCGTGGACGGGATTTAAATTTGGGGAAAAACGCTCCTAAAACGGGACGGAAAAGGGTTTAGGGTTGGATTAGGCGGCTCCGCGAACCAACCCTAAACCCTTTTCCTTAAACAAAGGTTGTTCGTAATACAACAAAGATGTTACAAGAAAACCAAAACTAAACCCTAGGGAAGGACGGGTGATACCTGTCGTGGACGGGATTTAAATTTGGGGAAAAACGCTCCTAAACGGGACGGAAAAGGGTTTAGGGTTGGATTAGGCGGCACCGCCGCGGAGCCGCCTAATCCAACCCTAAACCCTTTTCCTTTAACAAAGGTTGTTCGTAGTACAACAGTGTTACAGTAAAACCAAAACTAAACCCTAGGGAAGGACGGGTGATACCCTGTCGTGGACGGGATTTAAATTTGGGGAAAAACGCTCCTAAAACGGGACGGAAAAGGGTTTAGGGTTGGATTAGGCGGCTCCGCGAACCAACCCTAAACCCTTTTCCTTAAACAAAGGTTGTTCGTAATACAACAGTGTTACAGTAAAACCAAAACTAAACCCTAGGGAAGGACGGGTGATACCCTGTCGTGGACGAGATTTAAATTTCGGGAAAACCGCTCCTAAAACGGGACGGAAAAGGGTTTAGGATTGGATTAGGCGGCACCGCTTCGCGGAGCCGCCTAATCCAACCCTAAACCCTTTTCCTTAAACAAAGGTTGCTCGTAGTTCAACAGTGTTACAGTAAAATCAAAACTAAACCCTAGGGAAGGGCGGGTGATACCCTGTCGTGGACGGGATTTAAATTTGGGGAAAAAAGCTCCTAAAACGGGACGAAAAAGGGTTTAGGGTTGGATTAGGCGGCACCGCTCCGCAGAGCCACCTAATCCAACCCTAAACCCTTTTCCTTAAAAAATCGTGGTGCAAAAAAACCAAAACTAAACCCTAGGGAAGGACGGCTGATACCCTGTCGTGGACGGGATTTAAATTTGGGGAAAAACGCTCCTAAAACGGGACGGGAAAGGGTTTAGGGTTGGATTAGGCGGCACCGCTTCACGGAGCCGCCTAATCCAACCCTAAACCCTTTTCCTTAATAAATCGTGGTGTAAAAAAACCAAAACTAAACCCTAGGGAAGGACGGGTGATACCCTGTCATGGACGGGATTTAAATTTGGGGAAAAACGCTCCTAAAACGGGACGGAAAAGGGTTTAGGGTTGGATTAGGCGGAACCGCCGCGGTTCCGCCTAATCCAACCCTAAACCCTTTTCCTTAAACAAAGGTTGTTCGTAGTACAACAGTGTTACAGTAAAACCAAAACTAAACCCTAGGGAAGGACGGGTGATACCCTGTGAAGGAAAAGTAGATCTATATACTTACATATTCATATATGTTTTAATTTAATTTGTCATAAAATTAATGATTGATCTTATGCATGCAAACATTAAAACAAAATAAGGAAGAAACATTATTCTTACATTGTATTTTCGGTTTATGGGCACAAGAGAGATCACCTTTCTCTCTTGTTCTTGTGCTTTCCTTTAATGGAAGAACTAAGATCCAAGTGTAGGATCTCTCCTAAAGCTTAATACCCAAGGCTTAATCTTAATTAAAATTAATATTATAAGAACTAGTACAATATTAATCTTGTAAAAAATGACCCAAAAATATTATATAACACTTAATATTTTCGGTTTATGGGAGAGGAAGAAGGAAGCTTATTATCTCTCTAGAATTCTTATTTTAGATGGGTGAAAAGTATGAATGAATAATACAATAACATTATTGTATATTAGGTAAAATTAAGAGGAAAAACCAAGTGGTTTTCCTCTCTCAAAACCGGGTGGACTAAGGGGGTGGAGGGAGCCAATGCATGCACTTGTTTATCTTCACAAGGTAAACTAGGGTTGCATGGCTACTTAGGCAAGTAATCATTATGTTTACCACTAATAATATAAACACAATATTTAGCTTAAAACTCCTCCCATTTTCGGCACATTGGATAATATGGGATCCATTTTATTTTTGTCAATTTGTCTTATGTCACATGTCATATGTCACATAAATTTGTTATGTATTTTTAACATATTAAAAATCAACGTATTAGTAAAAATACGTCATATCCAAAAATCGACTTAGTAATTCATAATTACTTGTACCAAAATATTTTACCAATTATAAATCACAATAAATTGTATTTATAATAATTCATTCAAATTCAATTGTTACCTTAAACAATTATTTCATCCGAGTAATGATACGATTCAATTACTCAGACCGTATCTCATTTAATCACATTTCAATGAAATACGTAAATATAACTTCCAAAATCGTCCGTCAATTTTCAAGTAATTTAATTAACTCGTAACGTTATACGATTAATTAAATGGTCAATTAAGAGTGTTGCCCTATAGGTATGACCTAGGGGATCAACTGATCACCACCGTCGCACGACAGTAATGTCAAACTCTAGTCAGCCAATCATTACCGATATATGTTGATCAGTTGACAGTAAAATATTATTTCCCAATTGTATTCTTTATAATGAGATTTAAACATGTGATCATTATGATCAACATTCGTGATCGCATTATTGTCGGAGGACACATATTCCAACAATCTCCCACTTATCCTCGACAAGTGTGCGTCACCAATTCTCTTGTCCTATTACTATCTCCCACTTAATGCAAGGTGTCTTTCAGGTCGTACTTGCAAGTGATCATATCGAGAGTGGTTTCCTCGATCTGGAGAATAACTGATTGACCGGATTTATCTATCATAGATATTTTCCGAGCGTGGCCACGCATTTCCAGTTCATTACTCCTCGAGTGGCCCTGAGATATTGTTATAACCCTGACAAGAGGTGGACAATTCCTATCGCACTCATTCCCTTCGACTAGCCACAGCCATCATAACCCAAAATATGCCCATTTGACCCCATTTACGAAGGTCGTAGTAACACAAATCAAAGTTAATCTGAAACTGTGCCATCTTAGGTGAACAGTCTTTAGTAAAAAGAATCGACTCATTCGAATACTATAGTAGCTCTTGCCACGACCAGGCTATATAAATTTTCCAGAACTCTATAAGCGGTCATTAGGCCCGACAAAATGTTCCTAACAGTCTGCCTATGTGATCGACTAGTCATCTCACATGACTCTATGGTACTTGAACTTGTCATCAATCTCATCACACTCTAGTCACTTCGAGACGTCACCTCATGTAAGTAACTATGGGCAAATACAATGTTAATCCATGTTCACTTTAACGGGGTTCAATTGTCTCCACAACCTGTTTGGATATAACAATTGTACAAGGTGAGTTAATAATAACTCAAACGACAAATGTCGACATCACACTCGGGTAGTCAATATCATATTACAACCCTGTGATGTATATCGTAAGTGTAAACACTTATTGATTGCAATAGAAGTTTAACATGCCATGTGTCCATGTGTTCAAACTTCTTACACTTGCATTTTCCTTTACATTCATGTTCTCTCTCATAGCATGAACTTTACCAAATACACATCAAGGTACCCGACCTCGGTTTTGGTTCTTTATCTTGAAAGAACTTTCTTATCGATTATCACATAACAAACGAATTTGTGGTGAATGATATAATTTGTACTGATCAAGTACTCCATCCACACACAATGCACTAGGTACATGTTTTGCAGAGTCTTGCAACAATTTGCCAAGACGATTGGCCTAGCACTTCTCACAAGTCCTAGCATAGTTAGGAAAGATTAGTTTTGAGTAACTTCTTATTCAACTAAGTATCTTTCTAAAACTTCTTATTTCTCTTTCTAGGCTTGAAAGATTTAGGATTCTCATAAATCCTTACATGTGCTCGGATTTTCATTAATATGCGTAACCTCTTGACACATATAAGAGCATTCTGACAAACACCAAAATCACTCATCGGATTCTACTCGAGAATTCATGACGTTTCTATTGTGGCTTACCAATGAATCATCATGCTCTTATGCATATGATTCACTATTGGACATGTGCATGATTATTCTAATGGCGGAAACATTAGTTACTTTTAATCATGACATCAACTATATTTAGGTTCAAGGAACGACCATGACAGCTAATGGCAATTCCATTTCATTTAGATGAATAACCTATGTTTCTGTTGATTCGATGTGTATCTCCCAATACTTATCCAACATCCCTTGATGTAATTGGATTCATCATAGTCCATTTTCATCCAGAATTGAAAACTCAAATGCTTCTTTATGAAAGAAGGTATTAGCTCGTCATTCTTGAATGAGTGATGAGTTGTAAACATTCAAAGGATGATAACTCCCACTAAATTCCATGTCTTCACATGATAATTTCCTAACTCCCACTCAATTCCACATATTTCGAAATTGACTTCTCAATCGAAACTTTTCAAGAATTGAAATATAAATTGCATTGCCAAGTTATTAAGATAAAACCATATATGTTCCCATCATATCCCTTCAAAATACCTATTTCGAAGAGGTCTCATTTTAACCTTACGGGAAGAGATTTTAAATCTCTAACACACTCATGTCATAATGATGTGTGGCAATGTCATTTATTAAATATAAGTAATATCTAATACACATCCTTCAAAATATCCCTTTCGGAAGGAGGTTTAACCATTTCATAATGAGGTTAAGCAATGACATTTGCGTGGTTAAAACTTGGCCATTGAAGATATCGGTATATCAATCTTTGCAACTCGATCATAACTAGTATGTTACTATGATTCATTTAGGCTCTTAAGTAAATCTCAAGGTTTGAAACTATTGGTCAAAATTTATCATATAGAACTTAGTCAAAAACTTGTTAAGACTTTACATTAGTCATTTTTCTTCCAAAACTTTCTTTTGGTCTCCCCGTGTAGTTATTTTGAGAATATACTCTTATGATTACTTCACTTGGTCTCTTTACTCATATAGAACTAACTTGAGACCATAGAACTCATCTATTTGGTATACTATGTAAATAGATATACCTTCATTCAAATCATTCTCTCTTGCGTAGATCTTCATTTACACAAGTACACAATTTTATCTTGTCTCGTGTGTTGTGTCCTCATTTTTCTCCCACTCTATCTTTAGAATAAATACACTATAGATTCAAATATAGCATATGAGACAAAAATAATGATGTTGAAGTATAAGGAGAACTATCTCATAGATAGACTAATAGTTATAGATTTCATATGTGTACTTGGTGATTGACATTCCTTTAAGAGAGTTCATAGACTCAAAATCGCTTTATAAATGATCATACACAAGCCTCAAGCATGTGGACATATAATGAAACCCGTCATTATATTTGTCTATTAGATCACTTTAAGTTATATGTTTCTAAGAACAAGCATTTAAACAAGAATTTTAGAACAAAAGGATAAAATGATAAAACGGGTGACTTGGGTTGCAAACCAAGTCACCATTATCCAAAATACAACCCATTATCCAAAATACCTTTCCATGTCGAACACGGAAACTTAAGGTTCTAAAATCCAAAACATAATTTAAAATAAGACAATGAAAAGCAAAGCTCCATGAAAGCTATCCCTAGCTTCTTGATGGTTTCTCATGCTTGCTTTTCATTTCCCTTGTCTTTGCTTGGTGGAGGCCCTATTTACAATAAAAAGGGAGATACATTATCACAACTTTGCATCATAATACCATAGTTGAATTAGAAATATAAAAGAAGGATAGTCATTTACCTACTGGAGTAATCTTTCCAGCCTTAATATCACCAAGGTATTTGGAACAATTTCTTTTCCAATGTCCCATACCATTACAATAATGGCATTTATCAAGAGGACCCTTCTTGATTTTTGAAGTGCTAGCTTCACAAGTCTTAGCTTTGGTGAATATGGGAGCTTGCTTCTTGCCCTTTCTCCCATTCTTCTTGAACTTCCCCTTACTCTTAGTGCTTATGTTAAGCACATCCTTGGGCGGGTTCACATTTAACCCCATGTCCCTTTCGGCTTGCACAAGTAACTTGTGCAATTCTTCAAGAGACACATCCTTGTCTTGCATGTTAAAATTCACCCGGAATTGAACATATTCTTTGACTTTGGACAAGGAGTGTAGAATCCTATCTACGATGAGTTCTTTGGGGATTTCAACCTTTTGAATTTTCAAGGTCTCGACAAGCTCCATAAGTTTGAGCACATGAGGGCTAACCTTTTGGCCCTCTTTGAAGTCGAGATCAAAGAATGCCGTGGCCGCCTCATATTGGACGATCCGCGGAGTTTGTGAAAACATTGTCACAAGCTTGGAGTAAATCTCATTAGCATTGCCCATTTTAAAGGCTCTCCTTTGGAGATCCGCCTCCATCGCAAATATCAAGACATTTTTCATTGCGGCGGACTCCTTTTGGTAAGCCTCATATGCTTCCCTAGTGGCGGCGGTCGACCTAGTGGTAGGTTCGGGTGGATTGGCCTCGGTAAGGTAACGAAGCTTGTCGTCACCTTGGGCGGCCAATTTGAGTTGGGCATCCCAATCGGAGAAATTTGACCCATTCTTTTCTAGTTTACATCGATCCATGAAGGATCGGAGCCATGATGAACTAGCGAGAAGCGTGGCGTTAGGGGTTGGTGTTGCCATTTGTTATGAGAAAAAGAAGTGGTCTACAAAACAAAATAGAAGGAGTAAAACAAATGTCGTTTTAATAATAATACTCGTAAAAATGTATGATTTAAACAAGTTTTATGCATTTTTCTAGTGACCCCTACCCAACTAGATAAATGATTCCAAGACCCAAATTCATATCAACTTAGGCACGGGGTAGCCGATGAAATCTTTATCAATATAACTCGGTGGATTAACCTTTTAATCGATTCTACTTTTAGAACTCTTGGTCGATAAAATTACTCTAATGTTTATCTATAGCCCAAAACACATCAACAAGGGCACGGGGTAGCCGATGAAACCCTTATCAATAACTTTTGTTGAGTTCAATCCAAATTTCGAATAAATGTGTCCATTATCCAAACCCACATTAACTTAGGCACGGGGTAGCCGATGAAACCCTCATCAACATGAATTTGGTGGATTAGACATTTATCACCCACTTCCCCTACGTAACAAGGTTTGTACCTCGGGGTAGCCGAGTGCACTCCCTCGCGAAATAGGTTTTCATGGTTTCTACTATTTGGTAAGGCTATGTCTCAATTGATTGTTTTAGCGAGAGGTCATGTCAATTTATTATCTATCACGTTTTAAGTGAACTAAAGCGGTGAACTACGATAATTTTAATTGACACGGTCGATTAACTCGATGAAAGAAGATGCATGTTTTAGTTATGGCGATTTAGCGATGCATGTGACATAAAATAAAATGCAAGCATAAAAATAAATAAATCCTAGTATGGCCTTTCCTAAAATAGAAAAACTATTTAACTATTACATATTCGGAAACCAACTCCATTGGTCCCTTGAACTTCGGTTGTGGCACGCTTCTCGAGGTAACACCGTCTTTATGTATCGCCATTCTTGAAGAAATCCGTCTTTGGAAACTCCGGAATGAATAAAATTACATAATAAATTACATAATTTCCTATTATACATTTGTAACTAAAATAAAATAAATCTATTAAATTACAAAACGGTGATACGAGATCACAATAAAATTACAACCGAATCGATATTCCCATACATTTCGGGAAATATCAATTAAAATCTAAGGCCATACTAAGTAAAATTACATAATTCAAAAATTACATAAATTAAAATTATGACAATCATAAAGAAAATGCAGCATTATAATATGTATGAACATGCTCAATTTTATGCTAAATCGCCTTTAATTAGCCAATATCGTATATTACTCGGTTTTTACGGATTTGCGTGATTTCAACATTTTATAATCACAAAAATTACATAAATTCATATTTATGCATAAGTTAATTACCCTAACCTCTTAGGACTAAAAATTTATTCTTCACTAATAATTTGACCATAAATAACTCATATTTGTAAAATTGTTCATTAATGGACTAAAAATTACAAAAATAAGCTATAAACTTCAAATAAATCACAAAATTTTTAAATAAATTCAAATTTTGAAATTTAAACTCATGAACATTCTGGAAAAATACCATGACACTCATAATGTTCACAAACTTAGGTTAAAAATTTCGAAATTTTTCCGGAAAAACAATGTTGCGGTTTATCGGTTTTAACTAAAATAATCATAAAAACATGGAAAAATTATATTCATTAACTTTTTAATTTTAGATCTGAAAAAAGATAATAAAATGCAACATTGGACGTTTTTCCTTAGTCATAGATTATGTTTTATTAATTTTTCACTAATAATGTCACTATTTATGCTATTTTTCTTCAAAAATCCATAAATCCTGCAAAAAGACTTCACTATATCCCATTATTTTACACACATCTTGTAAAATTGCATGTGACAACATATTAAATTTCTATAACCAGATTCGAAATTTATCTCATATTAACCTGTTTTTCACCTAAATCCGAATTTAATAATGAAAAATCCATTTTTCGAGCATAACAAGTCCAAAAATTATGAAAATTTACAGGTTATCTCAAAATAATATATGTGACAACATATCCAAAAATCACTGGAAAATTCGAAGTATAGCTAATTTTAGACCGAAAATGACATTTTTACTCATAAAATCACATTTAAATGCCATTATTGTATAATATGAACAATAAAAATCCGTAAATTTAACCAAAATATCCTAAAACATTTTAGGACCAGAAATTTTAACATGCATGATTTAATTTCGTGATATATCATAATAACACAAATTTCACAAGTTTTATATGTTAATCTTTATAACTCGGAAAAACTTTTAACCGATTTGCATGCAAACAACCATGGCTCTTGATACCGATTGAAGGAAAAGTAGATCTATATACTTACATATTCATATATGTTTTAATTTAATTTGTCATAAAATTAATGATTGATCTTATGCATGCAAACATTAAAACAAAATAAGGAAGAAACATTATTCTTACATTGTATTTTCGGTTTATGGGCACAAGAGAGATCACCTTTCTCTCTTGTTCTTGTGCTTTCCTTTAATGGAAGAACTAAGATCCAAGTGTAGGATCTCTCCCAAAGCTTAATACCCAAGGCTTACTCTTAATTAAAATTAATATTATAAGAACTAGTACAATATTAATCTTGTAGAAAATGACCCAAAAATATTATATAACACTTAATATTTTCGGTTTATGGGAGAGGAAGAAGGAAGCTTATTATCTCTCTAGAATTCTTATTTTAGATGGGTGAAAAGTATGAATGAATAATACAATAACATTATTGTATATTAGGTAAAATTAAGAGGAAAAACCAAGTGGTTTTCCTCTCTCAAAACCGGGTGGACTAAGGGGGTGGAGGGAGCCAATGCATGCACTTGTTTATCTTCACAAGGTAAACTAGGGTTGCATGGCTACTTAGGCAAGTGATCATTATGTTTACCACTAATAATATAAACACAATATTTAGCTTAAAACTCCTCCCATTTTCGGCACATTGGATAATATGGGATCCATTTTATTTTTGTCAATTTGTCTTATGTCACATGTCATATGTCACATAAATTTGTTATGTATTTTTAGCATATTAAAAATCAACGTATTAGTAAAAATACGTCATATACAAAAATCGACTTAGTAATTCATAATTACTTGTACCAAAATATTTTACCAATTATAAATCACAATAAATTGTATTTATAATAATTCATTCAAATTCAATTGTTACCTTAAACAATTATTTCATCCGAGTAATGATACGATTCAATTACTCAGACCGTATCTCATTTAATCACATTTCAATGAAATACGTAAATATAACTTCCAAAATCGTCCGTCAATTTTCAAGTAATTTAATTAACTCGTAACGTTATACGATTAATTAAATGGTCAATTAAGAGTGTTGCCCTATAGGTATGACCTAGGGGATCAACTGATCACTACCGTCGCACGACAGTAATGTCAAACTCTAGTCAGCCAATCATTACCGATATATGTTGATCAGTTGACAGTAAAATATTATTTCCCAATTGTATTCTTTATAATGAGATTTAAACATGTGATCATTATGATCAACAGTCGTGATCGCATTATTGTCGGAGGACACATATTCCAACACCCTGTCGTGGACGGGATTTAAATTTGGGGAAAAACGCTCCTAAAACGGGACGGAAAAGGGTTTAGGGTTGGATTAGGCGGAACCGCTTCGCGGAGCCGCCTAATCCAACCCTAAACCCTTTTCCTTAAACAAAACAAATCGTATAACAAATTGTATAACACTGTTACTGTAAAACTTAGGAAATATGCTCCTAAAACGGGACGGACAATGGTCCTAAAACAATATTTATTGCTGTATAAAATGTTGTAAGTGCTGTATAAAATGTTAACTATGATGTAGGAAAATCGAATGACTTTTTACTGTGACATGTTATTGCCACAGCAACACACAATTCTACTTTTTATTTTTACTGTGACATATTATTGTCACAGCAACACAAAATCCTACTAATTATTGCTAAGGTCACAATGTTACTGTAACATCATAACAGTATCAAACTTTTTTCTTTTTAGCTGCTTTCTCAAAGAACTACATCAATATGCAAAGAGGGCATGTTCTCCTGTCGTGGGTAACTCTTTCTTTGCAGTATGCACATAGCCTCTTTGGCTTGGCTGCTTTTTCAATGGCCTGTTGTTTAGCTGACTTCAATCTTTTTCCGCTGCCCTTGTTGCGTGCTTGTTCCGGAGGGTGGATAGTGACTTCAGACGACGAGCTGCAGCCCAACAGCATCTCCATCTCTTGGTCTTTTGTAAGCGGTTCAATACATAACTTCTGCCGGAACTCAACTAGGAGGGATGCTAACTCTTCCGTGTGTTCAGCAGGTAAAGTTTTGAGAACACCAACTATCTGACGGACTCTGACCATACGTTGCACAAATGATCGTTATCGACGTAGCCATATATGAATCCTCAATGACATTCCCATTCGAGTCAAGCCTGGAAGTAAAACAGCAGGTTACTGTTTATCATTGTGACAATGTTACTATAAGAAATTATGGTTAGAATGTTACTGTAAAACAATTACTATAACAAGTCAAAACTGTCACTGTAATAATGTTTTCGAATCAAACCTGTTCGCTGCGTGTGTGTTATTTAGCCAACGATCTACAATGTACTTTCTTGGTATTCGCCCAATTCCTTTTCCCTTGTACACCCACAGAATATGCCTGCAGAGTAATCCAATTCTTTCGAACAGTTTACACTCGCATATCGCATCTCGTGCTTCTAAGGTCCAACCTCACCTTGAAAATTCATGTCTGTCTCAAAGATCGATTACATGAATTATGCGCACATGCTCCTCCTTCTCAAAGTCATCAACACCACATGAATCGGCATCCATTACTTCTTCTTGAAACACCTTGAACACAGCATGTGTGTATATAATAGCGCCATATTTTTCTATAGGTAATTCTGTCTTAAGCTCAGGGAATGAGTGGTCGCTGTTATAATCATCGCACCTTCGTGTATAGCGCTGCTGGTCCATAGCAGTTTGGAACCTGGTTTTAATGCAACAAGGATTCGGCAACAAATTATTTATGTAACAATGAAACAATGGTACTGACATACACTGTTCCCGGGTACTGTAAGGAATGAAAAAGAGTTGTTTACCTCATCCAAAATTCGACCAGTGTACCAAAGTGATTCTCATAGCGCTTGAAAAACGAATTTGTACTTTCTGATCGCTGTGTTGTTCTTAATATGCAGCCCAAGGCAAGGTCACGATGGTAGGCAGGAATCCAATGGTGTCTGTGTCGTCGAACATTGTAGTCAACTAATCATTATCTTCCAGCTAGAAATCTGAAATGACCTTCTGCCACTTCTCTTCGAACTCCGACGGCTCCATATCAGGGTCCCAAACAACAGCGTTGAAGCGAGCAAGGAAGTCCGTGTCTCTGCAGAGTGCTGAACCAACTTTGTCTGTGATCTTTTGTGTAATATGCCACATACAATAACGATGCCTAGCTTGTCTTGAAAATGTAAAGGAAAGCCTATTATATGCCAATCATAATGAAACAAAACAAGTCGAACGTGATATTGACCAAAGGATAGGGAAAGAGCAAGTGAGTAAATTTAAGTAAGTCTCATTATTCTGATAACATTGTCACACTATTACCTTCTTTATGCCAGGGCATTGATCCGTTATCATGAATCTGCGGCTCTTTTTGTCCCATGGCGGTCAAGAAATGCTTTGAAAGGTCCATTGGAAGGAGATGTCATCCTCGTGTAACAGGAGACAACCGGCAAACAACACCGACTTTCTGTGGTGATTAACACTTGTGAATGGTGTAAAAACCATATCATACTTGTTGGTTAAAGTAAGTAGGGTCGAAGCTCACAAAGATCCCCAAAGAATGAGTAGTTTCTAATACATGTAGCATCAGCCCAAAAGAACTTTGTTAGACGGTTTTGCGGATCAATATCATAGGCGAAGTAAAAAGCGGGGTTGGGTCGCTTTGAGTTTCTCGAGTCGATCGATGAAAAGGTCAACATCTCGTAACCCAATGTAGCACTTGATATCTCTTTGAAAGTTCTTAAAATCTATCAATGTAGCACCGATATTTTCATACCCATTGACAAGTTCCTTAACCTGTCTAAAGGTCAATCCAAATACCAATATTCAACTTGGAGTTGTCCAAGATAAGCGTCTTCGGGAACATATCAAGGGATCGTGAAATCTTATCGAGATCTCTCGTTACGAGACGAGAGGTGAGACGATGATTGTGGACTTGAGAAAACTCGTCAATCATAGTTTGGGCCATCAAGGCCATGTAGAAGGGCAAATCTGTAAATGCGCTCGACATCCAATTCTTGTGATTTTAACTCGCCGTGTAACTGAACTAGCTATGGACGAACCATCACCCATATTCTCATCATCCTTGGTTACGGGACGCCATTTGTTTCGGTTTAGATTCCCTCAACCCTTGACGGTTGCAGACTACGAATTTTTGGTGTGCAACACCACCTCGTAGTGTTTTCGTACCGTGCTTCCGAGGGGTAAATCCACATGCCCGAGCATAAACCTCGTAGAACTTGATTCCGGCCTCAAGGGAGGCGAAACGCACCAATGGTAGGTCTAAACTTGTGCTCAACCACACGCATCCAGCGCTCACCTCCATTAGGCGTGTGAGATAGAACAAGCTGATTATTTGGTTGAGGATTGGGTTGCTCTTGGACAATTGGCGTAGAATGGGGTTGAGTGACAAGACTTGAGTCTCGTAATACAAAAAGTAAAATACGAGTATTAGTGACCAAATACAACGGTGGTATTACAGAGAGAAACATTGTTACGATAATACTAGTACTATGACAATGTAGTGACATAAGGATGGACGGGAGAACAGAAATATGCGAAGAAGAGGTGGACTACAATTTAGAACAAGAAACTAAAGTACATTGAAGTAACAATGAGAACAAGAGGATATCCGTCCAGTGGTACATCATATGTTATATGTGCAATGGAAATGAATATATGTGATTGTGTTACTGAAGAACATTGATATTGTAACAAGTCGAGCACAGTAAGCATTGACAAAGAATAGGAATATACTGAGGCAGGGGAACAGAATATACAAGACAGGAAAAGAGGTCAAATATAATGAAATTTGACCTAAATTGAACGAGAAAATCAACAAATACAAGGATATTTGACCTAATATTTAAGACAAAAGCAACTACGAGTATAATCAAAGGAAATGAGACCGTAAATTGAAGTAGAAGTGAACGGATTTCATTAAAATTGAAGCAAACAGAAAACCGATTAACCTAAAAAACTGAAAAGCAACAGAATAAAGACAAATTAATCAAAATTGACGGAATGTGACGATAAAGCAACTGCGATTGTAAGCGAAGCGAGGAAAACGCAAATATGAAAATTCGATAGGAAAAACAACAAATACAAGGAGATTGCACCTAATATTTAAGAGAAAAGCAAATACGAGAATAATCAAAGGAAAGGAGACCGTCAAATTGAAGTAGAAGTGAACGGATATCATTAAAATTGAAGCAAACATAAAATCGATTAATCTAAAAAACTGAAAAGCAACGGAATAATGAAATTACAATAGCGAATGATCAGCGACATAGAATCCAGATGAAATCGCGAAAAGGAAAACGAAAGGATTACGGAAATTACCTGTTTGCATGTTAATGTCGGTAGAATCTGCATCCATTGTAGCAACGAGAACCTGGAAAACACACGAATTTGATTGATTTGTGAATGAATTGATAAAAGCGAGTAAAAAACAGGAACCTAGGGTTTTTTTGCTTGATTCAGAGGATTATTTTCGACTTAGAGAGAGAGATAGAGAAAGCGAGGGAAAGAGACGGAGGAGAGAGAAAGTGAAACTGAATTATGAGGGGCAGGTTTGAATTCTTAGCTTTTATACGTTTGTTATAATTTCTGAGATTTAATATCAGCCGTTGATTAGGAGTAGATCTAATGGATGAGATTAAAATGCTAGACTCACCTAAGATACCTAGACTCACTTGATGCAATTTCTATATATATATATATATATATATATATATATGGACCCATTAGTAAACAAAATCAGAGTTCACAACGCAACTTTTATAATCTAATCCAATACTCCATTAAGAATGATCCAAGATATTGATGTCTCGATTTATAACATAATAAAAGTAACAAATAAGAATAGAATAAAAGGAAAGGAAACAAGGGAACCTTGCCACACCAAATGTAGGCATTAGTGAAAAAAGGGTAGTGAGAAAGATCTTGATTCAACATTCCCCAACTTATGGTGGGGACACTTCAACATCTCGAATAACCAATGCTTTATTGGGTTCCCACTTTCTAGGCCGACGAGAGAAAACATGAAAGCTGCAAAGAAATGGTAAACAAAGCAATGACCTTAAAAAAAAAACAATCCGTCAACAAATAACACAAAGAATTCATTCAATATGCTACGAGAGTCGGATAGTTTTCGGAAAATAAAAGCTACTTACTGATGAAGCCAAGATGGGCCGAGAGTCAGATAGTATAGCAACAACATGTACTGATGTAAAAGGGAAACAACAATGAAGAGTTAAATCAATATCTATCTATATTAATAAAGGAAGCTTTTTTCGAGCGATTACAGAGTCTCCAACATCAATGAGACACTCACATAATAAATATATAAACTAAATAATTAAATAATGTTACGGATGATAATTCGTCCAAATAAGAATTCTATTGCATGTACAAGATTAGCCGTAATCAAATTTTCCCAACATCCAACCTATATAAAGCATTATTATTGCCAACAACCCAACATTGAATTTTTTTTCATAGCACCTGTGATACGTAGAATCAAATTTTTGTTTTAATATCATATAGCCTATACGTACTTTCATTAATTTTAGTGTGTGTGCTGTTATTAAACCTTAATTTAAGAACTAATCGATTATTTTGTTTTATTTGCAGGGTTTTGAGATATGCATTGATAAAAGGACAACAATAAGATTTTATATTAAGGAAATAATTTAGTTTTCCTCCTTGATTTTGTACACTTAAGGTAAGTATGTTGTAGTAGCTTTGAATATGATTTAATTAAGTAGCCCCTCTCTTTTTGTTTCTTTTCAGTTGATGTTTTATTTATTTATTGTTTATATGTGCTTAACAATACTACGGTTAATAAATTGTTATGTACTTATGTTAATAATGTGTTTACTTATTAGTTATCATGCTATATCACCATAGTGTTTCTTAGCTAATATTAATCGTGCAATTTGGTTCGAAATTTCAGGTACAAGATTAAATTGAGTGTATAGTGTGGTTGTTTAATTTATGGGAGAATTTGTTAATTCATGGAGCAAATCCGCAAATCTTCAAATAATTCTTGCGGCATACGACATTATGGTTATACAACTACAAAGTATATTACAACACATACCCTATCATATAGTAAGGTTGCAAAAGTTTGGATTTTTAATATCCCAATAATTTGATAATAGGAATGTCGATGACATAGTTATATTCAATCTATAAAGTTAAGAGGATCGTCCTGCGAACATATAAAGACTCCTATGACGATAAAACTAATAATTACTATAGTCTATATGTCTATACTATTTTTTTTGTTGCTTTAGTCTTAATAGTTACTCAAATGCATGTACTTTTTTTTTGTTAGTCTTTACGTTTTGTTATTTTCAATTAGTTTATGGCATAAGTTTATATTGAGTTAAGAAATTTAATAAATCAACTATGGTGTTATTATAAGCCTAATCCTGCCTAATTAACTCATGACTATGATGTACAAGTGGAATTTATCTCAATTGTAAGAGTATTTGACGTGTACTAATTATATTTAGGTATTTATTAGGTGCACTTTGTAGGTGAAATCTTCCGCTAAAAGGCATTAAAAAACACTTCTCAACCCATAATCGAAAATCATTTCTCTAATAACTTATAGGTAATATGGGTTAATGATCGACTCTATTATTTAAATAGATGGAACAAAGTTTTGCTATACCCTATCTAGATATTATTCTTAATTGATTAGTCTCCCTTATGGTAAAGGTATTTCCTTATAATGTATATGAGTAATACTTAACCCGTTTAACTATAAATTGGATATCTTCATGACACTCAAGCGCTTTAAACAATACTCCATTTGTCCCAATCAGTTGTTCGTTTTTAAGGGGTATTTTAATCAAAGACAAATAAATAAATAAGACGGATGTAGTAATTTGTTATTCTTAAGTGAACCCAAAAACTAAGTTTTATACTCGATAGATATATTCATATAAAAGTATAAAACCCAAATATACCTTATTAGTCGAAGGATGGGGCTTGACAAAAAAAAAACATGATAACTGATAATAGGTTAATTAACCTATTACGAAGTTCAGCCAAAACAATAAAATTTCACATATCATCGTATATTTTCATGATTTTATTTTCTAATTCAGATCTCACAAACTCCCGGGGGTATACTATTTCTTACTTCATAGTCCGTAGTAAACGAATTTGCAAGGCTTAGCGAATTAGCTACAAGATGAATGTTTATGCTTTAATATGTTTCAATTTAATTGTGCATTGTATTGCATTTAATAATAGAAAGATCCAATATGTACGAAAGGAGTAAGTCTCTTATAAGACGGTTTCTCACTAAATTTATTAAGAGATGGTCTTTCAGTAAGGCATATTTTTAATGAACTTATTTTAATAGTCGGTTAACTCTATTATATAATTCAGCATATTATTAAAGACTTTAAATATAGGCCCGTGCATCGCACGGGCATTAAATCTAGTATATTACTAAAGGAGACTTCTTTTTTCTAATTATACTATTAGCATAGGAGATAATTAATTATTTACAATTTTTATATTATAATTAGGAATATAATTTTCCTATTAGAAATGAGAATTAATTAATTATTTTACAATTTTCCTATTAGAAATAGGAAATAAATTAGCAAGATGGTGCGCAGGATTTATCAAATACGTATATTAAATCGAATTATGAATATATTAAATCGAATTATGATAATAAATCAACCTCTCTCGCTTATTAAAAAAAATAGTAATCTCCTATCTACTAAAAGAATAGGAATAATTCTCACATTTTCCCTCTAAAAAGAATCTTCTTAAATAAGGAAGTTAACTACAATTGTGTGCATTCACTAAAAAAGAAAAGTAATAATTACATTTTTATTTCGTAAATTATTTTCCTATTAGAAATAGGAAAAAAATTAGCAAGATGGTGCGCGGGATTTAGCAAATACGTATATTAAATCGAATTATGAATAAAAATCAACCTCTCTCGCTTATTAAAAAAAAATAGTAATCCCCTATCTACTAAAAGAATAGGAATAATTTTCACATTTTCCCTCTAAAAAGAATCTTCTTAAATAAGGAAGGTAACTACAATTATGTGCATTCACTAAAAAAGAAAAGTACTAATTACATTTTTATTTCATAAATTATTATCTTTTAATTAAAATTAATCTTTTCATCAAATTATGTTATTTTCACCTAACTTTAAACTATAATATCTTAATTAAAATATAAATAAAATTTATATAAAAATATAAATTGCTACTTTTATTGATACTATTATTTGAGACTTAATACATACTACATATAAAATAAAACTGTAAATCACTAATATTACTTTCGTGACAAAAAAATTGAGAAAATTAAAAAATTGTAATTATTAGCTTTATGGATAAAAAAATATTTTATTTAAAATACATTTCAGCACATTACACAACTCTCTTCATTAATTATCAACGAAGCAAAATACAATAATGCGAAATATAGACAATTAATAAAATATCACTATTTTATAAGTGATTTATTTATTTTAAAAACTATATATACTGTGCATTTATTTCTAATAGGAAAATCATATTCTTAATTATAATAGAACAATTTTAATATTCAAGCTTCTTCAGTTTACAAACATAGTATCCAAACACTTTGTTTGAGTATCTGGAATGGAGGTAGGGAAGGGGACGAGAAAAAGACTAGGAAGGGAAAGAGAGAGAGAGAGAGAGAGAGAGAGAGAGAGAGAGAGAGAGAGAGAGAGAGAGAGAGAGAGAGAGAGAGAGAGAGAGAGAGAGATAAGAGGGAAGATTTCTTCTTAAACTTTTCTTTGTTGAAGGAGAAATAAATTGTCTTCAATAAGGGAGACAGCGATCCATATCATCTAGAGTAAAGATTGGTGTTTTATGGAGGTGAATGTGATTTATGACTTCTTAGATGTAAAATGTGGCAGAAAGGTAGTGATAGTGGTAGTGGATTGGAGGTTGTTTCAAGTAGTAAGAACTAATCACACTGGTTTTTTTTTTTTTTTTTTTGACAACGGCAGGAGAATCACACTGGTTGATGCTTTATTTTGTGGGTGAATTAGTGCGGTGGAGGGAGGGTGCATTTGTGGAGGGTGATGAGTTTAACGAGGATAGTGATAATAAATAAGGTTATTTATCAGCAAAATATTGCTTGCATTAAAACATATAGGTAACATGAATAATAACAAGAAACCTCAAACGATCATACTGATAAACTTAATCTTGACCCCATCAATCCAAATTAAAGTAAAATCTTAATTCTAACAACATTGTCGAGAGCAAGAGTTAGTTTCCATTGGATTGTGGGTTTTTCTAGAAGTAGGGGTTTAGTTTTTCACTTGGTTGGATAAATTTGAGAGAAGTTTCGAAGACAAGGATCGATCTTTCAAGGGATGATATTGTTTTAGATCATGTGTGTGAATAGGGAAGAAAAATAGGGGTCTACATGAAGAATTTTGTTTCAAATGAGAAGATGGGGGGCAAGACTATTGTTATAGGGGGGTGTCATAAGCACACAAATATTATCCTACAACCAGTTGTATACTAGCATTATACAACTGGCTCAAGCCAACTCAATATTTAAAAAATAAATAAAAAAACAAACTAAAACCTACCAAAATCAAACGTTAAACCTCTCACACTTCTCTTAAAAAAAATATAAGAAATTGATAATTCCATCAAGAAGAAAAAATGTATCTAACAATATTTTGAGGTAAATTTTGATATCAATTTGTATGTTGACATGTATTTTTTGGGCATATCTTGAGATTTCGAGTTTTGTATGATTCATTCTGAGCTTTCGAGTAAATTTCTCGAGCTATGTAATTTATTTAGCCTTGTATTTTTTTGAGTTTACAAGTAAAGATTTCGAGCTTTTTAAGATATATTCCGAGCTTGCGAGTAACTCTTTCGAGCTATGTAAGAAACTTTACGAGCTTTATAAGAATTTTTATGAGCTTACAAACAAAGTTCGAGTTTTGTATGTATCTAATTTCAACTTTGTGAGTTCTTAATAAATCTAAGTTCAAACAAACTTGACTTCGTGAATTGACTATGATTTATAAATTATAATTTTTTGGATCCGTTTTACGAAAAAAATCTAACTTACATAATAGTTTTGGCGTTTCAGAAAGCGTAATGATTTGGAGCTTTTATGATATATTTTCCGAGCTAGAGAGTAAAGTTTCCGAGCTCTATAAGAAATCTTCCGCATAAAGTTCTAGAGCCACATAAATTTGATGTATCTTGCTTTGTCCACCACAAATTGTAATTATTGATTAAAACTTTGAATTTTTTAGAGAGGGAGAATAAAAATAGATGAAAAAAATGAGATTGAGGGAGAAGGTGATTGAGTAATTGGAGAAATAGTTAGAAACATATGGAGAGAGTTAAAGAGAGGAGGAGAGTTACGTTGAATTTGTTTTGCAGTAGGTTATAACAATTATAAGAGGAAAAAGACTAAAGTATCTTTGGTTGTATAATAGCATTATACAACAGGATGTATAGTCTATTAACTGTCATAAGCAGCCACAACCATGTAGTATTGCATTGGATTTGGTTCACATTCAAAGGTACGTCTATAGTTTGACCGGGAGATATAACATTTAGCTACCTGTAAATGTTTTTACGTAACTACCATTTGACCCAACAATGATTAAATTATGGTTGTTATTCTAAAGAAGGAGATTTGTTGCATCATTGAGTTGATTATGCAAAGTAGATATTATTGTTTTCCTTGACCAATTGAAAAACAAACAGGTACTAATTATGAACAAAATCTAAAAACTCTCAGTCACAAGTATCATATATATAAACTTTATATTGGTTTTATTTTCCTAAAAAAACAACATTGTCGAGAGCAAGGGTTAGTTTTCATTGGATGGTGGATTTTTCTAGAAGTAGGGGTTTAGTTTTTCACTTGGTTGGATAAATTTGAGATAAGTTTCGGAGACAAGGATCGATCTTTCAAGGGATGAGGTTGTTTTAGATCATGTGTGTGAATAGGGAAGAAAGATAGGGGTCTACGTGAAAGATTTTGTTTCAAATAAGAAGATGGGGGCCAAGACTATTGCTATTGTTTTAGACTATTGTGTCGGAATTTGGTTCACATTCAAACGTACTTCCATAGTTTGACCGGGAGATATAACATTCTAACTACGTCTAAATGTTTTTACCTAATTACAATTTGATCCAGCAATGATTAAATTATGGTTGTTATTCGAAAGAAGGAGATTTGTTGCATCATTGAGTTGATTATGCAGAGTAGATATTATTGTTTTCCTTGACCAATTGAAAAACAAACAGGTATTAATGAACAAATTCTAAAAACTATCAGTCCAAGTATCATATATATAAATTTCATATTGGTTTTATTTTCCTAAAAAAAACACTCTTTTATTCTTATGTCAATATTATGTTAACGGGAATTATTTGTTGGTCATGCGGCATCAATAACATCTTAGACATGAACGATGTACTATATGTCTATATTCCATTTTATTGTAAAATTTATCACACATTATTTTGATATCCGTGCAACGCACGGGCAAGAAAACTAGTATATATTATTATTACTTACAGTTTCTCCAATATAGGCAAATTTCAAGCAATCAAGACAAAATCATCAAACCAAAGACTCAACTAAAATGAAATACATAAGAACTGAAAACAATATCGACAACTAATCGGAGATAAATTCATGCCTGGAAGATTGAAATAGAGACAATTGCTGAGTTCAGGTGGGAAAAAGAGAGAGAAATAGAGACGGGTGCAGCAGCAGCATCATTTACATGGCTGTTGCCGCCGTCGTTATCAGCAGAAGCAACATCATCATCGCCATCACCATCGCATCAACTCACTATCGCCATCACGTTTATTGATCATCACCATCGCCGTGTCAACATCGTGGCTCAAAGATATAAAGGAAAATGAAAGTAGCATGGGAGGTAAGCTGCTATCAATCTCAGAGAAAAGGAGTGGAGGGAGAAGGGACACGTTTTAAGTGGGACGGTGTTTGAGTGAGTGGAAGGGAGAGCTTTTGTAAGAAATGAAAACTTCACACGTGTGGTGTGTTTAGTCCGCACAAGCAAGGGAGGGTTATTTTATGAGGGAAATTGTAGGAGGCATGTGCCTTGCAAGCTATTGAATAGTCTAGCACTATTTCCAAGGAGGAATTAAAGGAATTCATACATTTTAAGAGGTTATAGATACATCATATTTCATACATCATACATGGTATATACGGATTTTTTTCCATCTTAGTCTTGA
The DNA here is from genome assembly GCF_048544455.1 of Silene latifolia. Classification (NCBI taxonomy): domain Eukaryota; kingdom Viridiplantae; phylum Streptophyta; class Magnoliopsida; order Caryophyllales; family Caryophyllaceae; genus Silene; species Silene latifolia. Next base: position 196,651,217 of record NC_133538.1, on the reverse strand, counting down.
TTATCAGGCCGTGTATGTTTACAAATACGTTTTGTTTTTTATTTGGTCGGGGTTCGTTATGAATTCGTTTCATTGCAGCACGAACAAATCAATAATTATTCCCTAATAAAATCATATTTTTTTATCTTAGTGATAGTAGTTATCATATGAATTTGTTTCATGTACATAGTCAAATGTCTTAGTGATATTTTTGTGATTATGCTATTTGTTTAGCTAACTTCTATTATCTTATGAATTTGTTTCATAATATATTTTTTTCAATCTAAACGGTGACGTAAATCAGTTTTACGTTTTTGACTAGGTCTCCTGAGAGACGGTCTCTCAATAAATTTATTGAGAGACTATTTTACAATTTTAAGAAAAAGTGGTACTAAAGATAATAAAATAGGTACAAATCATGATTAAAGATAAAATGGGTACATTTATTATGTAAATAGGTACGCAATTACTATGTCACAATCACCAACAAAAGGGTCACGAAATACAAATAAAAGGGTACGAAAGACTGGTCTCTCAATAACTTATTAAAAGATCGTCTCTCCCAAGTTTTAGTGTTTTTAATATCTCTGTGATATTATCTACGTAAGACTATGCTGGTCTGTTCAGCTAGTTTCTCCTTTAGATATGAATACATTTCATATCATGTCGATTGATAAATATAAATAAGTTTTATATGTATAATTAAATATCTTTGTGATTTTAATTATATCCTATGATATTTTATGAATATGTTTCATAAAATTCAGTTTTTCGTTAATTAGTTTAGCAAGCTTTATAAGTAGATGGATATGTTTTGTGTAAGATTTTGCATCGATCATATAAATGTGTTTTTTATGTATACAAGTGTGTGGATCATTTAAATGTGTTTTATTTTATAATTTAATTTCTTAGTGAGTTTAGTTATACCATAGTATTTTATGAATATATTTCATGAAATTTATTTTACGTGTAAATGGTAAATATCTGAGTGATATCTTACAAGTCACGTAAAAGTTATCCTTGTATGTAAATTTAAAATGTCTTAATGATATTTGATTTGAGCATTTTGGCTAGAAAGTTTATGGGTATGTGGAATACTAATGTTTGAGTCCGTGTTGGATTTAGTTTATGCTACTCATAATTATGTATATACTAGGGAGAATCCCGTGTTTCGCACGGTAAGTTTGTAAATGCTTGTCACGTATATTTTCTAAAAAATACTAATTTGTTTATTTAGTTAAAGATAAAAATTAATCAATTTAAAAACTATCATAGATGCTAATATATATCCCATATATATGGATTGTATTATAATTTTAGTTTAGAATATCAGTTGTATTGCTAAATGCATACAAACTTTTTTTTTTCCACCAAACTCATTCTTTAGGTAATGGCTTTTTTAGGAAAAAAAGGTGGTTTATGCAATGCTATTTTGACCTTTAAGCATTATGTAATATAATATATAGTCTGTTAAAAGATAATTAAATTTATAAATTATTTGATTTATATGTTAAGTATCTATTCTACGCTATATATATGCAACTCCTGAAATTAATAAATTATAAATGCAAAAAGTTCTTATCTGACTTATAACACTGACGAAATTTAAAAATGTAATTAATCACTTATAATTTGTAAAATTTTGTATATTTACCATTTATACACCGCGTTTTTTTACTTTTTATAACTAAGTGTCTGTTAGTTTATTTTGCATATAACCATTTTTCTGGCATTATATCATGAACCATATATTATGCAATTTATTAGATTAATTTATTTTGAATAATCATTAGCTTCATTATATACACATTTAGAAATCGCTTAACTTCATGTTCATATTTTTATGTAAAATTTATTTTACTTCAACAGTTTAAAAGATTTCATTTAGTTCTTTTAATGCATAATTTATTATGCTATTCTTTGAATCCAACTTTCTAGTAATATTTAACATGCAAACCCAATTTAGTTCAGTTTCTTTTTTTTTGGTTTGGAATGAGGGAAATGAGAGGATTTAATTTCCCTCATTTAGACCAAACTAAGGGGGTGTTTGGTTGGGGGGTATGGAATGGATATCACCCATTCAAGGGTTTGGTTGACCACTTTTTGAATGGATTTAGAAACTCGATAGATTCTCAATCCACCCCAACCCCTTGAAATCTCATACTCTACTCTTCCTCCAAGTTTCTAAATCCAATCCCCCCTGATACAAAACCTAAAGTTAAAAAAGAAGAAAAAAAAATCCCAAATTGCTGTTGTTCTACTCTACGTAAGTCTTCATCTTCTACTTTTATCACACAGTACAATTTTGCCATGCTTTTTTTTAATGACGATCGAAGTATGATTTGGGATATTGGATTTTTAGGGATTGATTTGGGCTTGAATTATGTCATCTTCTACTTTCATCAGACAGTACAATTTCGTCATGCTTGCCTTTTCGAGTTTCTTGATGATTGTTGCACATATCATTATATTTTGTTATTTGCCAATGCATGAGTTTTATTATACTTCACACGTGCATGTATTGTTGTTTGGTAATGCATGTATCCACTTTGCTTATCGTCTTTATCATTGCAGTTGTTGACTTTGTAGTAATACAATTGCAGAAGGTCTTGCTTAAGATGACCACTATCCGTTTTAAACTTAAGACGGATAGTGCTCCTCTCACACAAATGCAAGTGGGAGCTAAGTGGGTATATCCATTTCCCAGACACTTGCCTCTCATTTGTGTGAAAGGGCCACTATCCATCTTAAGCGTAAGACGGATAGTGGCCGTTTTAAGCAAGACACAAATTCTTATTTAAGATGGCCACAAATGCAAGTGGGAGGCAAGTGAGTATATCCATTTCCCACCCACTTGCCTCCCACTTGCATTTGTGTGAGCGGCCACTATCTGTCTTAAGCTTAAAACGGATAGTGATCGTCTTAAATGAAAATTTATGACACAATTGTAGCTTTTGTTTGCAGGAAATATATAATACTACGGTTTTCTGTGTTGTTGGGTACTCTATCGAGTACGGATTACTCTGTCGAGTAAGTGAGTTTTAATTACAAACCTGTATACTGTCTGATGGGTACTCGATCGAGTAGGTGTCACTCGATCGAGTAGGGGGCACTCGATCGAGTAAGTGACTTACTCGATCGAGTAAGTCGGTTTTACGGGTTGTTTCCCCGGGTTTGATAGCAATGCGAGAATGTTAAATAAAGTTATTTTATCAATTTCTTTTAACTTTTTCACTGTTCCTAATCTATTTACACAAAAAGAAAAGTTACATAGCTTCTTCTTCTCTCATTGCTATCAAATCCTAAGGGCTAGAGTCGTCGGATCGTTGAGTTCTTTACGCCGTTGAGACCGCTGCATCGTGGGTAAGATTCTAGTATGATTTTTATGTCGTTTCATTGATTTTAGTTAAAACCCTAATTGGGTATTTTGGAGGTTCTGGGAGTATTGTGATGGTTAGATAGTAATTGTATGATTGTGTGATTATAGGAGGTGATTTCGTAGAAGAACGGTTTTGATTAGTTGATTATGACGATCGTGGTGAATTGCTTTTCCAGGTAGGGTTTCCCTACTCGGTTATTGATTACATTATATTTGATGGTTGATTGTGGTTGATTGTTTAATATTGTTGATCTGTATCATATTGGTATTGGTAATTGATAATTGTTGTATGGTGGTTGGTTGTGTTTGTCTGTGGTTCGCGAGGTGCGTCCTTGGCTGAGTGGAGTCACTTGCAGAAGTGGCTTCACGCCCTTGATTCGCCCCTTGTGGTTCCCGTCACAAGGGGGATGTGCACATTAAGGAACTTGGGTTTTGCTCAGTGTTGATGCACGGAGCTTAGGTGGGACGGCTGCGGTCCCCCACTAGCGGTCTGGATTACTGGTTGCGAATAGTAATCTGGCATTGCTAGACCTTCTGGCTAGTCACGTGATTGGAGATGTGACGGAGTTGGGTGATTTTGTGTACTGTTGATATTATTGTATCTTATATTGTGTAATCAGTAACTGACCCCGTTTAATTGTTTTAAAAACTGTGGTGATCCATTCGGGGATGGTGAGCAGGTATGAGATGGTCGCACATGGGATAGATGGGATCGAGTCACCACGTGTCACTAGAGTCTTCCGCTGTGTCTTTGAACTTATATTTCTTTTCAGTTGCTTTTGGTACTTTGGAACATATGTATTGCACTTTACAGTTTTGGTATTTTGGTTATGTAATCGCTTAAACTTATTTATCTAACTATGTTCTTTTATGGTCAATTTGACATACATTGCCTCGGGTAACCGAGATGGTAGCACTTCCATGCATTAGGTTGTCTTGGTAAGGTACCTTGGTGTATGGGGGTGTTACAAAGTGGTATCAGAGCGACGATTTTGGAACCTGTAACTAATGAACCTAATGAATATAGGGAGTCAAACTAAAATGAACCCGGATAGGAGTTGTTAGGAGCTAATGCAAAGACTTGGGAGACGTTCTGAAGTCACGAACTCGCCCAACAACTTTAAACCAGTCACTATGGGGTGTCATGGGATCGCTAGGTGTTTACTAATGTTTTATTGCATATGTTAGATGATGTGTTGTATAGCAATGTTGGAAAATGTTTGTGGAGGAATGGAGGATGTGGTAAAAAAGGTGAAGTATTTCATATGATGAAATGTTGTGAATAATGATATGTTGCATGATGGGTGATTTATAATGGGCATTATAGTAACATGTGAATAGGACGTTGCATTTGATGTATATATGTATATTTTTTGTTGCGAAAAGTTAGTAATAAGTTAAAGCATGCGGGTAGTTAAAGAAGTCAGCATGACTCGATCGAGTGGGGGATACTCGATCGAGTGGGTATATGACAACGTTGGGAAGTAACTGCTATTTTGGGGAACTCGATCGAGTTAGAGGAGTACTCGATCGAGTGGGGGCTACTCGATCGAGTACGTTTGGGGCTCGCTTGAGTGCGTTTTGTTGTATGTTTTGGTCAGGTTCTGGAGTTGAGGTACTCGATTGAGTAAGAGGGCAACTAGATCGAGTGACCTCTACTCGATCGAGTGGGTGCTGTTACTCGGTCGAGTAGGTGCTGTACTGGTCGTATATTCTTTGAGCTGTAGGCTATGTTCTTACGTTTGTCTCTCCCCTTATAGCTCAAAGATATGCCGCCGTAGAGATCCGCTTTGTACACTAGGGCGCAGGAGATGAGTGTAGAAGATATAGCCAAGATGCTTGAGCATCAAGATGTGCTTACCGAGGGCCTAAAAAGATTTGGGAAAGACAATGATGCCGGGGTAGACTTTGCCAAGATGAGCACTACGATAGCCCGCTTCAACCCAAAAGAGTATATGGGTACCAGTGCGCCAATTTTGCTCGACAATTGGTATAGGGAGCTGGAGAACATCTTGAATGTGGTTCATTGTCCCGAGGAATTCAAAGTAGAACAAGTTTCATTCTACTTGAGGGATGATGCAGGGGAATGGTGGGACATTGTAAGGGAGAGTACCCTAGATCTGTATCTGAAGCAGGGGAAGCCAGCTATACCGTGGGTTGAGTTTAAGAGAACTATGCGCCGGGAGTTTGTACATGAGCACGTTCGTAGTAAGCTGAGGGAGGAGTTCGATGCTTTCAAGATGACTTCGGACATGATAGTGGTTGATTACTATCATAAGTTTAATGAGAAATCGAGGTATACAGAGGACATGAGGCTGAGTCAGGAGAACTTGGCACTGAGTTTTTAGAAGGGGTTGACCTACCAGATAATGGAGAAGTTACCAGTTGGGATCCCTACAGATGTTAAGGAAGTATATAAGAGGGCAGGGAGAGCTGAGAGATTGGTCGAGATGGCCAAAGAGAATAAGGAGAGAGGTCCTGAAAAGAGAAAGGCTGAGAGTCAGGGTGGTGGACTGTCCACTTACAAGAGGGGTAACCATAACCAAGCGAGGGCTTACTCATCGGGACCAGGTTTTAGTAGTGGAGCTTCCTATGGGCGTGGTCGTGGTGGTGGTAGTAGTAGCTGGAGTATATCTTGCTTCAAATGTGGAGGTATGGGACACAAGAGGCATGAGTGTACTAGTGCCATGGGGAGAGGTTTTCAGAGGCCATCACAGGGGAGCTTTTCACAGGGTCCGTCTCAGAGCTATGCTTGTAACCGACCGGCAGGATCATGGAATAACCAAAGAAGTCAGAGTAACAACAACGGTGGATCTAACCACAATGGCGGTAACTCTTATCAGAAACCGGCAGTTAACAATAATCAGGGGTCAGCTGCAAAGCCATCTACTTCAGCTAGTACCGTTCAGGGAGGTGGACAAAAGACCAGTGGCAAGTTATTCATGATGGACAAGAAAGCTGCTGAGGATGATGCTCACGTGATCACGGGTACCTTTCTTGTTACTGATGTTTCTACCTTTGTTTTGTTTCTTTCGGGGGCATCACACTCTTTTGTATCGTCGAGTTATGCTAAGCTTTTTAGATTTGAGAGAGGTTTTTATATTGCCAGGTGAGTCAGTGTCTTGTGAGAGGTTGTATAGGGATGTATCTATGATAGTTGGGCAGGTTGACCTTCCAGTGGATTTGCTAGAGTTTCCTATGGATGGTTTTGAGATGACAGTTGGAATGGATTGACTGAGTAAGTACAAGGCTAGAATAGATTGTCACCAAAAGAGAGTCTCTTTAAGAGGTCCTAGGGAGTTAGTGTGTCTTATCGTGGGTTTGTTGTCAAACCCAAAGTCAAAGTAATTGTAGCGGTGACATTGGAGTCTTATCTGGGGAAGGGGTGTCCTTTGATTCTATGCCATGTGAAAGACCATAGTGTGGTGGGTCCGACAACTGATCAGATACCAGTGGTTGGAGAGTTCCCATATGTTTTTCCGTAGGAGATACCAAGTTTGCCACCGAAGAGAGATATAGATTTCAGCGTGTAGTTGAAACCCGGGACGGGACTAATCACTAAGCCCCCGTACCGCATGGGTCCTAAAGAGTTAGCAGAACTGAAGAAGCAGTTGGATGATTTAATAGATATGGGACATATTAGACCTAGTGTATCGCTGTGGGGAGCACCGGTTCTGTTTGTGAAAAAGAAAGATGGAAGCTTGAGGTTGTGCATCGACAACAGAGAGCTGAACAATGTTACAGTTAAGAACAAGTATCTTTTGCCAAGGATAGATGATTTGTTTGACCAGCTGAGTGGGGCAGGATTCTTTTCAAAGATTGATTTGAGGTCAGGTTACCATCAGGTGAGGATTCGAGACGAGGACATACCGAAGACAACTTTTCAAACAAGGTATGGTCACTATGAGTATGTGGTGATGCCGTATGGGTTGTCTAATGCACTGGCAGTGTTTATGGATTTGATGAACCGGGTCTTCAGTCAGTTTTTGGATCGGTTTGTGGTAGTGTTCATAGATGATATCTTAGTCTATTACAAGACTTGAGGAGCACTTGAGGTGTGTGTTACAAACATTGCGCAACAATCAGCTATATGCAAATTTGTCTAATTCTGAGTTCTGGCTCGAGGAAGTTGCCTTTTTTGGGGCATGTGATTTCTAAAGAGGGTGTGTCTGTGGATCCTACAAAGATAGAGGCAGTGTCTATGTGGGAATCACCAAAGAATGTGGCAGAGATCAGGAGATTCTTGGGTTTGGCAGGGTACTATCGTCGGTTTGTGAAAGACTTTTCAAAGATCGCCAGACCTATGACAGCGTTGATGAGGAAAGAGAACAGGTTTCGATGGGATGAATGTTGTGAGACGGCGTTCCAAACATTAAAGGAGCGTTTAACCACATCTCCAGTCTTAGCTTTACCAGAAGGGTGTGAGAACTTTGAGGTATATGCAGATGCTTCAAAGAACGGGTTGGGTTATGTGTTGATGCAGAATGGGAAAGTCATTGCTTATGCTTCTAGGCAATTGAAGCCTTATGAGGAGAACTATCCGACACATGATATTGAGGTGGGTGTAGTTGTGTTTGCTCTCAAGATTTGGAGGCACTATCTTTATGGGGTGACCTTTAAGGTGTTTTCAGATCACAAGAGTCTCAAGTACATCTTTACTCAAAAGGAGCTGAACATGGGATAGAGGAGGTGGATGGAGCTTATAGGGGACTATGACATGGATATCATATACCATGAAGGGAAAGAAAACGTTGTGGCTGATGCGTTGAGCAGGAAGAATGTGCATTCTCTATGCACAGCTATGTCCTTGATGAGGTTAAGAGATGAGGTGAGAACGATGGGGATACATGTGATACAAAAAAGGGATGCTAGAGGGGATTTGACATTGGAGCCGGATCTTTATGATGATATTCGCAGGAAGCAGGCTCTTGATTCTAAGATTCAGGAGTGGAGAGATGGAGTAGAGAAGGGTACAATGTCTCGGTTCTCTATTCATATAGATGGGAGTGTTCGGTTTGATGGAAGATGGTGTGTACCTAGAGATGAAGAGTTGAAAAAGGTGATCATGACAGAGGCTCATTGCACACAGTATTCAGTACATCCAGGTGGTGATAATCTATATAGAGATTTGAAGAAGCCTTTCTGGTGGCCTGGGATTAAAAGGGAAACAGCTGAGTTCCTGGCTCGATGTTTGACATGTCAGAGGATTAAGGGAGAGCAGCAACAACCACAAGGTAAGATTTAGTCTCTTGAGGTACCTGAGTGGGAGTGGGAGTCTATCTTCATGGACTTTATAGTGGGTTTACCGAGGAGCCAGCAGGGTAATAATATGATATGGGTGATAGTTGACCGTTTGACTAAGTCAGCTCACTTTATTCTGATGAAAGATACATGGAGTAAGGTTCATTTGGCTAATGGGTACAGGAAACATGCGGTGAGGTTACATGGAGTCCCTAAGGACATTGTGTCAGATCGAGATGCGAGGTTTATTTTTCGATTTTGGCAAGAGTTGCAGGAGATGGTATGAACTACCTTAAAGATGAGTACTGCTTTTTATCCTGCAATAGACGGACAGACTGAGCGAACTATCAAGACTTTGGAGGATATGTTGCGAGCTTGTGTGATGGTGTTTGGTGGTAGTTGGGAAGATAGGTTGGATTTGATCGAGTTTTCTTACAACAAGAGCTACCACATGAGTATTGGGATGCCTCCGTTCGAGACTTTGTATGGGCGGAGGTGTAGGAGTCCAATTTGCTGGGATGGTAGAGCTGAGGCAGTGGTTTTAGGAGCACAGATGGTTGAGGAGATGATAGACCAAGTGAAAGTGATTAGACAAAAGATAAAAGCGGCCCAGGATTGACAAAAGAGCTATGTAGACTTACATCGCTGTGGCATAGAGTTTCAGGTTGGGGATAAGGTTCTTCTGAAAGTATCTCCTATGCGAGGGGTTATGAGGTTTTGTAATAAAGGGAAGCTGAGCCAGAAGTTCATTGGACCATATGAGATTTTGGATCGTGTGGGAGACGCTGCTTACCGGTTAGCTTTAGCACCAGCTTTGGATCGTGTACATAATGTGTTTCATGTGTCTCAGTTACGAAAGTATGTTAGTAATCCTTCCCATGTGTTAGAGGTGGAGAACATCGAGTTGGATGAATCTTTGCTTATCTTGAGGTGCCAAAACAGATTCTTGATCGTAAGGTTCGGAAAACTAGGTCCGGGGAAACGGTGTTGCTTAAGGTTTTATGGTCTAATCATGAGGTTGAGGAAGCTACTTGGGAGGCGGAAGAGGCTATGAGGGAGTGGTATCCGTCTCTTTTTTATCAAGTATGTGTGGTTACGGGGTTGTAACCATGTTTCTTTTAAGGGGGTAGGTGATACGAACTGGGCAGCGGAATTAAGAACGAATTGGACAGTGCTGAGGACTGTTCGTACTAGGTACGCGCGGACCTGAAACTGATTAATTTAGAGAACAAAAGATTAAAGATGAACGGACAGTTTTTGGCGAACTGAACGTACTAGGTACGACCAGTTCTGATTTTTGTATATAAGGGATAGTGTTTTGAACAAGCAAGACCTATTACTTGATCAAAGTGAGTGAGATCAAGACCTATTGATCAACAACTCGAGAATTTTAATTAGAATCGCGTTCTAATCAAAACCAGTTATTTTTCTAAGCAAGAAACGATTTTTGTAAACACAAGTTTGAGCAAATTTCTGAATGATTTTATTCATGAACTTGAAGGCTTTATATAAGCCCCAAGGAAGCCGTGCAAAAGGTCCAAGCAAGGTGAAGAGTTGAGCAATCACTCTTCACTTAATTACAATACTTAAAGCTACTAGTTCATTGAACTTAGACAATCACTAATTAAGTTAAGATATTATTGTAACATAATCTGAAAATGTAAAGTAAAAACGTCTTGTTGGACCGTCCTCCTTGGAATGCGTGCTCCCCCCATCAGCTCCTCTATTCCACACTTAGCAAATTCACAAAGGAAGGATAATTGGAGCTCATAGGCTGAAAATTACGAGCCAACATCAGACCATCACCGTGAGTGTTCACAACCAGCTCGTCCAACTCCGAGTCACTAGCTTGGTTCTCATCATCCCCTCCCACTTGAAAAGGAATTGACCTCAATTCAGCTAGGCCATCGTCATCCAAGTAAGGAGAGAGATCACCAACATTAAAAGTGGCATGAACACCATAATCACCGGGAAGTTCAACCTTGTAAGCATTGTTGTTGACTCGACCCACAATCTTGTAAGGACCTTCCGCTCTAGGCATGAGTTTATTCTTTCGTTTGCTTGGAAATCGCTCCTTTCTCAAATGCACCCAAACCAAGTCTCCAACCTCGAACACCCTTGGCTTCTTATTTTTGCTTGACTTGCGTTTGTAGGCTGCATTCACGGCCTCAATTCTGGCCCGGACTTGCTCATGGAGCTTCAACATTGCTTTCAGCTTGGACTCGGCATCTTTATGCACCAACTCATCTTTAGGCAACGGAATTAAATCCAAAGGAAGGTAAGGATTAATACCGTATACGATTTCAAATGGTGAATGACCCGTAGCATGAGTAGGCGACCTGTTATAAGCAAATTCGGCATGAGAAAGCTTGAGATCCCAATCCTTTTGTGTCTTGCTCACAAGCCCACGCAACAAAGTTACCAAAGTTCGATTTGTGACTTCGGTTTGCACATCCGTTTGAGGATGGTGAGAGGTACTAAATAGCAACTTTATACCCACTTTCCTCCATAATGTATTCCAAAAGTAGCTTAAGAATTTAGAATCCCGATCCGACACAATAGTCTTTGGAATGCCATGTAACCTCACAATTTCCCGATAGTATAAATCAGCCACATTAGAAGCATCATCGGTTTTATGGCAAGCAACGAAATGAGCCATCTTGGAAAAACGATCAACCAACACCATGATAGCATCCTTACCACGTTGAGTGCGTGGCAAAGCGACAATGAAATCCATTGAAACATCGTCCCAAGGTCTGACCAGAATTGGTAAGGGAGTATATTCGCCCGGTTTGAACTTGGTTTTCGACACTTGACAAGTAACACACTTACCCACGATATTGTGAACATCTTTTTGCAATCGTGGCTACAAGAAATGCTCTTGCAAGATCTCCACGGTCTTTGCCACCCCGAAATGGCCAGCTAACCCTCCACCGTGACCCTCCCTTACAGGTAGTTCCCGGATAGGATGCTTAGGAACACAAAGTCGATTTCCCTTAAAAAGAAAACTGTCTTGAATCAAATACTCTCCCTTAGCTCCTGATTTGCACTCAAGATATATTGCACCAAAGTCTCCATCTTCAACATAGTAATCCTTCAAGTTTTAAAGCCCAAAAGACGAACATCAAGTGTGGACAGCAAGGTATAACGACGAGATAAAGCATCGGCTACAACATTAATCTTCCCATCTTTATATTAGGATGAAAAGTGAAATGATTGTAAGAATTCAACCCATTTCGCATGCCTATGATTCAACTTCTGCGGCCCATTAATATACTTCAAGGATTCATGATCGGAATGCAATATAAAATGGTTAGGACGGAGATAGTGACTCCAATGATCAAGAGCCCGAACAATAGCATAAAATTCCTTATCATAAGTGCAATAATTCAATCGAGCTCCACCCAATTTCTCCGAAAAATAGGCTATAGGTCTTTTCCCTTGGATCAAAACAGCACCTATACCTACGCCACTAGCATCACACTCAACCTCGAATGGTTGAGAAAAATCGGGTAACGCCAAGATAGGAGCGGTACACAACCGTTCCTTAATCAGTTCAAAGGTTTCTTTAGTTGCCACACCCCACTCAAACCCGCCCTTCTTCAAACATTCCGTAATAGGACTGGTTATGGTGCTAAAATTACGAATGAATCGTCGATAAAAGGAAGCAAGCCCATGAAAAGATCGTACCTCACTACCTGTTTTAGGCTCCAGCCATGATCGAATTGCTTCGATTTTTTATTGATCAACCGAAACACCATTCTTGGACACCACGTATCCCAAGAACACCACGCTCTCCACAAGAAAAGAGCACTTCTCTCGCTTCCCATAAAGTTTCTGATTACGTAATGTTTCGAACACTTGTCTCAAATGTTCAAAATGCTCATCAATAGTCCTGCTATACACCAAAATATCGTCAAGATAAACCACAACAAATCTGCCCAAGAAGGATTTAAGTACCTCATTCATCAATCTCATGAAGGTACTTGGAGCATTGGTAAGGCCGAATGGCATGACGGTCCATTCATACAATACATGCTTCGTTTTAAAAGCCGTCTTCCATTCATCACCCTCATGCATCCGAATATGATGGTAACCACTTCTAAGGTCGATTTTTGAGAAGATAAACGAATCATGAAGCTCGTCAAGCATATCATCAAGTCTCGGTATTGGAAAGCGATATTTAATGGTTATGTTATTTACAGCATGGCTATCAACACACATACGCCATGAACCATCTTTCTTTGGTACGAGTAACACCGGAACAGCACAAGGACTCATACTTTCACGCACATAACCCCTCTCCATTAACTCATCAATTTGCCTTTGAAGTTCTTTTGTTTCTTCCGGATTACATCGATAAGCAGCCTTGTTTGGAAGAGTTGAGCCCGGAATAAGATCAATTTGATGTTCAATGCCTCGAATAGGAGGCAAACCAGCGGGTAATTCATCGGGAAACACATCCCCAAACTCCTTAAGCAAATCGTCAATTGGGTTATGTTCCTGCAAAACAACATTAGCACTCTAATTTTCTTTAGCAACAAGAAAATAAACTTGCTCTCCATGATCAACGACACGTTCCACATCCCGTTCTCCAATCAACATAGCAGCATGTGCTTTTGCTTTCGGTTTTGAACCTAAAGCACGGACAGCTTGTGGTGACATTGGTTTAAGCACAATTCGTTTCCCTTTGTCTATCAACTCATACTAGTTACTCCTCCCTCTATGCAACACATCTCGGTCATATTGTCATGGTCGTTCCAAGAAAATATGACAAGCATCCATGGGAATAACGTCACACAACACCTCATCGACATAGGAACCCATAACCAAACCAACCCGGGCCTGTTTTGTCACCTTAACGCTGCTACCATCATCTAACCAATGCAACGCATATGGGTGTGGGTGTTTAGTAGTCACAAGACCCAATTTTGACACCATTTCAGTCGAGGCCGCGTTGGTACAACTATCCCCATCGATAATTAGACTACGCCACTTATCATTTACCCGACACTTGGTATGAAACAATTGATTTCTTTGTTCCGAATCAGTAGGTATAGTCTTTACTTGTAAGGTTCGTAAAACCAGATTTGTGTCGTAAATTGGTGCCTCATAGTCCTCTACTAACTCGTCCTCTTCCTCACCTTCATTGAAATTAAACAGTTCACCCAATTGTTCTTCCTCGGCCAACAACTCATCTCTACACTCTACTGCCTCTCTCAAGGTCACGACTCTTTTGTTTGGACACGTACTTTGATAATGACCGAAACCTTGACATTTGAAACAACGGACTTTGGACAGATTAGTCTCCTTGGCCGTGGTCCTAGGGGTAGTGTTTGAGGATGCCGTGGCTTTGCTAGGACTCACAAACGAACTACTAGGTGTTTCGGTTTTAGGGGTTGTTTCAGTTTTGGTCCATGATTTATTCTTTCCCGAGTCTGAACTCGACCCTACCCCATATTTAGACTTCCCTTGTGACTCCTCTTTCAAACAAAGACCACAAAGAGTATCAAAATCAGAATATGGGTATAACTCAACGGAACTAGCAATATTATAATTCAATCCACGCAAAAATCTAGACATTTTCTGCTCTTCTACTTCCTCCAATTCACCCATCAAACATAAGTTTTCAAATTCATCAATATACTCACTAACACTTAATTTTCCTTGTCTCAAATCAGCAATCTTACGATATGTAGCTGATGCGTATGGCGGGACGGTTAATAAACGACCACGCATCATAAAATTCAAAGACAAGTTTATGAATAATTGAGTAGCAGTGAAGGAGTTCTTTGACCCAAAAATTCAAGAAGTATGCATGATCTCGACTCAAGAAAACGAGACCCGCGTGGGAACGCACTAAGAACTGTGTGGTCCAAATGTGCCGCCCCAAAAGAAGAGGCGTAAATCAACCACGTGGAAGAGGTGGTGAATTTTGAGGACCAAGCAAAACCAAGCCCAAATAATACATTATTCACACACAAGGATTGGATGGGCTCAAATAAAAGAAACGGAAATATGTGCGATCGAGGCTCAAGACCCGCAAGAACCTTGATACCGTGTGGGAACAAGAGGAATGCCGTGTGGGAACAAGAGAAAGGGCAGGAATGTGGCGGCACCAAGGGGAAGAGAATCCCATTTTGTTTTTTTGCATTTTCAAACTAGGTTGAATAAAAGTTGACAAAAGAGTCTAGGTTATAAGTTCTATGTGTTCATTCATCCTAGAACTTACAAACTAGCCTTAAATGCTTGCTTGGAGGCCAAGGCTTTTGTCCTATATAAAGGACCTAGCCTCCTAATTTGTAATCATCAAAGAATTAAGAAAACCTTTTAGAGAGAGAAACTTGTGTTTCAATCTTTTCCAAAGAGTCGATGCTTTCGAGTCTTGCCTTGAACTAAGGACGCGCTCCGCGGTTTAAGTTGAATTACTTGACGCGTTTTCGAGTAATTCCCCATTGTTATCGCTATAGGTCTAGTGATAACAAATATCTCATTGATTCGATCTCTTCACAAGGAATCGAAGCAAATATCCTTTATTTCTTGCACAACACAAACCCAAAAACAGAAACAATTAAGTCTTCCGCTCCGTATACGCTTCAAGTGGTATCAGAGATTCGGCTCTTGATCACCCACAAAAATCAAGACGGTCCTGAGAAAGTCCATATCAATTAGTAGTTGAATATTCAATCGTGATTGGTATTCAAAGGTTAAAATCAACGAGGTAGTTGAGGTTTAATCGATTGGATCTTTAAGGCACGGATTGAACAAAAAAAAGAGAAAAAAAAACACTGTTCACGCGGTACTTTTCACGGTACTGTTCATCTAAAAAAAAGAAAGAAAGAAATCCGAGACTTCAAAAAAAAAAAAAAAACCATTACCAAACATGAACTTCGACGATCCCAACTTCCTTGAGAATCTTCAAAGAGTTTTGAAAAATTTACAAGAAAACGATTCCAAGTGGTTGCCTAGACGAGAAGGAACCGTTGAAGAGTTCAAAGTGAGTGAACTACCCGAGTTCACGGGAGGCACGGACCCCGAGGACTACCTCGAATGGGAATGGAAAATCGAACGAATGTTTGATTTCAAAGTTCTGGATGACGCGAAATGCTGCAAGTACGCTATTCGAAGACTTAGTGGAGGGGCTTCACTATGGTACGAGAGTTTGAAAGCAAGGCGTGCTCGCGCTGGAAAAAAGAAATTATCATCTTGGGATTCTCTTAAACGCAAGTTGCGCAAGAAATATGTTCCAGCAACTTATACGCTTACGACTTATCGTAAGATCGCCAATCTCAACCAAGGGAGTACGACGAATAGTGTTGGCAAACCCAAGTCGGCTGCCACCCCTAGTTCCAAGGCAAGAACGCCCGATTCTAAGGAAACAAGTCTCTCCAAAGTGCGATGTTTAAAGTGTCCGGGGTTTGGGCATTATCAAAGCACGTGTCCAAATAAACGATTCATTACCTCGAGAGATGTTGTTGCGTGTCAGGATGAGTTGTTTGATGAGGAGGAATGATTGGGTGATGTGTTCAATCTCAAATAAAGAGAAAAGGGCGAGATTATGGAGCCATTGAGTGATGATGATCAAATTAAACATGTGATCGAAGATGACATATTTTCCAACTTGTATGAACCTCATACAAGAGGTACTTCTTTATTTGATCCAAGTCTACCAATTGTTTTTGATGAAGAATTGGAAGAAGTTTATGAAGAAACTCTCATGGAAGAAAGTGATCATACAAGTTATGACGATGCAACTCAAGATAATCTTAATCTTGTGCCAAACTCGGATGAGGAATTCAGGGATATCTTTCCCAAGGAACTACCCGCTGGCTTACCATATATTAGAGGGATTGAACGCCAAATTGATCTCATTCCCGAAGCTTCGTTACCGAATAAAGCGGCTTATCGATGCAACCCAATGGAAACAAAAGAGTTGCAATGACTAATGGAGGAGCTAATGGATCAAGGCTATGTTCGTGAAAACCTGATTCCATGTGTCGTCCCTACTCTACTTGTCCCAAAGAAGGATGGGATGTGGCGAATGTGCATTGATAGTCAAGCCATGACCAACATAACTATCAAATATCGTTTTCCTACCCCAAGGCTTAACGACATGCTTGATGAGTTACATGGGTCCGAGATCTTTTCTAAGATTGACTTGAGGAGTGGTTATCACCAGATGCGAATGAGAGAAAGAGATAAGTAAAAACCACGTTCAAGACTAGACATGGGCTGTACGAGTGGACCGTCATGCCATTCGGATTGACCAATACTCCGAGTACTATTATGCGACTCATGAACGAGGTAATCAAACCTTTCTTGAGCGGATTTGTTGCCGTCTATTTGGATGACATTTTGGGGTACAGTCGAACTGAGAAAGAACATTCCCTACACTTTCGAGAGGTGCTCGACATACTTCGAGGGCAGAAACTCTATGAAAAGTAGGAGAAGTGGTCGTTGTGGGTCGAGAGTGTCATCTTTCTCGACTATATGGTATCTAAAGACAGGGTTTCGGTGGAATAAATCAAAATTGAAGAAATCAAGGCATGGCTTACTTCTAAGACCACCAGGAAGGTCCGATCATTTCATGGACTCGCATCATTCTATCGGAGGTTCATTCGGGACTTTAGTACCATTACTAGTCCTATCACTGAGTGTAAGAAAAGGGGAACCTTCGTATGGACCCCAGCTGCTCAAAAGGCATTCGAGACGATTATTCGAAAACTTTGCGAGGCATCTTTATTGGCACTCCCAGATTTCACTCAACCATTCCAGATAGAATGTGATGCAAGCAGTGTTGGAATTGGAACCGTACTAATACAAGGAAGGCGACCCTATTTCTCCGAGAAATTGAATGGAGCCAGGCTCAATTACTCGACGTACAACAAGGAATTTTATGCTATCGTGAGAGCTATTCAATATTGGAGTCATTACCTTTGGCCGAGTCATTTCATCCTGCACTCGGACCACGAATCACTGAAGCACATCAATGGACAACAAAAGTTAAACCCACGGCATGCCAAGTGGTTGGAGTTCCTACAATCCTTTCACTTTTAATCAAAGTATAAACGTAGCAAGAGTAATGTGGTGGCTGATGCTCTCTCACGACGGTACTCATTATTGAACGTGCTCGATGTCCGATTACTTGGATTTGAGGCATTGAAGGATTACTACGAGCATGGTCCCAACTTTGGAGAAACCTTCGATATTTGCAAGTCCGGAACTCATGATGAGTTCATTATTCCAGATGGTTTCCTCTTCAAAGGTAATAGACTTTATGTTCCAAAACCTCCAACTCGGGAACTCCTTATTCGAGAAGCTCATGGAGGTGGAGTTGGAGTACATTTTGGGGTAAACAAAACTGTAGATATTCTCAAAGAGCATTTTCGTTGGCCCCAACTGCAAAGAGACGTGCAGGATGTGATACGAAGGTGGGAACCGTATCAAGTCAAAGAACCGTATCAATCACCAATTGACAAATACATTGATGAGAAGCTACATGGTTGGAACTCTAATTTCTTATTGAAGTCAATTTTCATGGAAGCTCATGATGATCTTGTTGCTTCGAGCAACCATTATTTGGATTTTGGTAGAATTATGCATGGAAGGTGGTGGGAAGGAAATCACAAGAAAGTAAAGCACAAGAAAAGATGACACAAAATGGTTGTGATTTACAATACTAATTACAAATTCAAATCACCGGAGATGGATAAACATGAAGACTACATTGAAGATGATGAGCTGAAGAAAAGATCAACGGGGTGCGTAAACTGCTTCATGTTCTTAATCAAGTTTGAATCTAACTTCCAGATTTGTTTTGATCCCGGTGGCATCAAAGATGATTCGACTACGTGTTCAGGCTTGTTCGGGTTTATAATATTCATCTTTGATCCCGACATACTGAGGCAAAGAATTGAGGACAATTCTTTTTAAGGGAGAGAATATGATGCGTATGGCGGGACGGTTAATAAACGACCACGCATCATAAAATTCAAAGACAAGTTTATGAATAATTGAGTAGCAGTGAAGGAGTTCTTTGACCCAAAAATTCAAGAAGTATGCATGATCTCGACTCAAGAAAACGAGACCCGCGTGGGAACACACTAAGAACTGTGTGGTCCAAATGTGCCGTCCCAAAAGAAGAGGCGTAAATCAACCACATGGAAGAGGTGCTGAATTTTGAGGACCAAGCAAAACCAAGCCCAAATAATACATTATTCACACACAAGGATTGGATGGGCTCAAATAAAAGAAACGGAAATATGTGCTATCGAGGCTCAAGACCCGCAAGAACCTTGATACCGTGTGGGAACAAGAGGAATGCCGTGTGGGAACAAGAGAAAGGGCAGGAATGTGGCGGCACCAAGGGGAGGAGAATCCCATTTTGTTTTTTTTGCATTTTCAAACTAGGTTGAATAAAAGTTGACAAAAGGGTCTAGGTTTTAAGTTCTATGTGTTCATTCATCCTAGAACTTACAAACTAGCATTAAATGCTTGCTTGGAGGCCAAGGCTTTTATCCTATATAAAGGACCTAGCCTCCTCATTTGTAATCATCAAAGAATTAAGAAAACCTTTTAGAGAGAGAAACTTGTGTTTCAATATTTTCCAAAGAGTCGATGCTTTCGAGTCTTGCCTTGAACTAAGGACGCGCTCCGCGGTTTAAGTTGAATTACTTGACGCGTTTTTGAGTAATTCCCCATTGTTATCGCTTTAGTCTAGTGATAACAAATATCCCATTGATTCGATCTCTTCACAAGGAATCGAAGCAAATATCCTTTATTTCTCGAACAACACAAACCCAAAAACAAATACAATTAAATCTTCCACTCCTTATACGCTTTAGTAGCTAACCTATGGGTCGTTGGCACATACCTTTTACGAAGTTTACGTTTCAGAGACTCCCAAGAATCTATCTTTTCCTTCCCCGCGCGTACCCTCTTGGCCTTCAACCCTTCAAACCAAAGAGATGCTCCTTTGCTTAATTTCAGAATTGCATACTTGCACCTTTTCTCATCATCCAATTCCTTGAAATCAAACATACGATCTATCTTCCGTTCCCACTCCAAATAGGCCTCGGGATCAGCCCCTCCAACGAACTCAGATAGTTCGTTAACTTTGAATGGTTCAGCCACCCTTTCAAAACGCCTTGGTTGCCACCTATCATCCCTTTCTTGCACGTTTCTCAAGGCATCACAGAGTTGCTGCAAAAAGTTAGGATTATCAAAATCCATAGATAAATAAGGATCAAGAGCCGAAGCTCTGATACCACAAATGATACGAACTGGGCAGCGGAATTAAGAACGAATTGGATAGTGCCGAGGACTGTTCGTACTAGGTACGTGCAGACCTGAAACTGATTAATTTAGAGAACAAAAGATTAAAGATGAACGGACTGTTTTTGGCGAACCGAACGTCTTAGGTACGACCATTTCTGATTTTTGTATATAAGGGATAGTGTTTTGAACAAGCAAGACCTATTACTTGATCAAAGTGAGTGAGATAAAGACCTATTGATCAACAACTCAAGAATTTTAATTAGAATCGCGTTCTAATCAAAACCAGTTATGTTTCTAAGCAAGAAAAGATTTTTGTAAACAAAAGTTTGAGCAAATTTCTGAATGATTTTATTCATGAACTTGAAGGCTTTATATAAGCCCCAAGGAAGCCGTGCAAAAGGTCCAAGCAAGGTGAAGAGTTGAGCAATCACTCTTCACTTAATTACAATACTTAAAGCTACTAGTTCATTGAACTTAGACAATCACTAATTAAGCTAAGATATTATTGTAACATAATCTGAAAATGTAAAGTAAAAACGTCTTGTTGGACCGTCCTCCTTAGAATGCGTGCTCCCCCCCATCAGCTCCTCTATTCCACACTTAGCAAATTCACAAAGGAAGGATAATTGGAGCTCATAGGCTGAAAATTACGAGCCAACATCAGACCATGACCGTGAGTGTTCACAACCAGCTCGTCCAACTCCGAGTCACTAGCTTGGTTCGCATCAGTAGGAGATGATTCGCATAAGGTTTTGGTGTGGTTTTATGTTAGTTTTTGTATAGTTAGTAGTTGTTTTGTGTCGGGTTGAGTTGTGGTTGGGCTTTTTGTTTTGAGTTTTGTTGTGTTGCAGTGTCATGGTTGACTTAGTGTGTCTGTTTTTGATTATGGGTTTGAACTTTGGGGACGAAGTTCATTTTTAAGGAGGGAGGACTATAATACTACGGTTTTCTGTGCTCTTGGGTAATCTATCGAGTAATGCTTACTCTGTCGAGTAAGTGAGTTTTAGTTACAAACCAGTATACTGTCTGATAGGTACTCGATCGAGTAGGTGTCACTCGATCGAGTAGGCGACACTCTATTTGAGTAAGTGACTTACTCAATCGAGTAAGTGGGTTTTACGGGTTGTTTCGCCGGGTTTTGATAGCAACGTGAAAATGTTATATAAAGTTATTTTATCAATTTCTTTTTAATTTTTCACTGTTTCTAAACTATTTACACAAAAGAAAAGTTACGTAGCTTCTTATTCTTTTATTGCTATCAAATCCTAAGGGCTAGAGTCGTCGGATCGTTGAGTTCTTTACGCCGTTGAGACCGTCGCATCGTGGGTAAGATTCTAGTATGATTTTTATGTCATTTTATTGATTTTAGTTGAAATCCTAATTGGGTATTTTGGGGGTTTTGGGAGTATTGTGATGGTTAGATAGTAATTGTATGATTGTGTGATTATAGGAGGTAATTTCGTAGAAGAACGGTTTTGATTAGCTGATTATGACGATCGTGGTGAATTGCTTTTCCAAGTATGGTTTACCTACTCGGTTATTGATTACATTATATTTGATGGTTGATTGTGGTTGATCGTTTAATATTGTTGATATATATCATATTGGGTATTGGTAATTATTAATTGTTGTTGTATGGTGGTTGGTTGTGTTTGTTTGTGTTTCGCGAGGTGTGTCCTCGGCTGAGTGGAGTCACTTGCGGGAGTGGCTTCACGCCCTTGATTCGCCCCTTGTGGTTCCCGTCACAAGGGGGATGTGCACATTAAGAAATTTGGGTTTTCACTCGATATTGATGAGAGGGGCTTAGGTGGGAACGGCTGCGGTCCCCCACTGGCGGTGTGGATTACTGGTTGCGGCTGGTAATCTGGCAGGGCTAGACCTTCTGGCTAGTCAGGTGATTGGACATGTGGCGGATTTGGGTGATTGTGTGTACTATTGATATTGTTGTATCTTATATTGTGTAATCAGTAACTGACCCCGCTTATTTTTTTTTTAAAAACTATGGTGATCCATTTGGGAATGGTGAAAAGTTCTTGAGCAGGTATGAGATGGACGCGCATGGGATAGCTGGGATTGAGTCACCACGTGTCACTAGAGTCTTCCGTTGTGTCTTTGAATTTATATTTCTTTTCAATTGGTTTTGGTACTTTGGAACAAATGTATTTCACTTTACAGTTTTGGGATTTTGGTTATGTAATCGCTTAAACTTATTTATCTAAGTATATTCTTTATGGTCAATTTGATATACATTGCCTCTGGTAACTGAGATGGTAGCACTTCCATGTATTAGGTGGTCTAGGTAAGGCACCTTGGTGTATGGGGGTGTTACAAAATAATTATTTCTATGTATGACCTACAAGTTATCATTGTAGTGTTGTCATTATTTGTGCTAATTATTTGTATTTTTTTGTATCAAGGTATTTTTTTTATGCATAAGCTTAGATGATTTGGTCTAAATATAAGATAAGATTTTGCTTAAGCTTAGGTGAATGTACGCCCCTTTGTCTAGATAGGACAATAATTTTGCTAGTGATCAGAAAGACTCAATTGGCATATTTATAATCACCATATAAGAAAAATTTTAACCATCTTCTGATTGACGTAATGCCTTCTATGTAAGTATTGCTTATGATGGCTAAGGGAAGTTCAATATGATTGTTTAAGTTACTTCTAAATTGAGTATAAAGTGTGACCTTATTTGATTTTTCAGAGAAATGTTTTCTTGTCAATTAACTTTAATAAGGAGGAGGAAGAAGAAGCATGTTGAATTGTTGTTGACAATTATGGTTGTTATTAATATAGTTACTATTATATATGTAATATTGTGTATACTGGATGTGGCTATTCATAAAATTGAGCGCCCACGATATAGTAAAGACGAGAAAAGATATATTAGGCGAAGACACTTGCATACACTTACTAATCATAGTGATATATTTTGTAAGAGTAAACTTCGTGTGAATAGAAGAACTTTTTATGTACTTTGTGAGATGTTTAAAGATATTGGAGATTGTTCTATATATTATTTATATGACAATGGGATGAAATAACTTTATTTAATAGTTGTTTTCCTTATTGACATTGTTTTGTATATAGCATGGAAATTGGGCAGGCATCTCAAAGCGAAAGGGGAAAAAATAAGCGCATTTGGACTAAACTGGAAGAAGAACATCTAATTAATGGACTACTAGAACTTAATAATGATCCAGAATGGAAAGCAGATGGTAGTTTCAAGAATGGTTTTATGAATAAGTTGGAGGAGATGTTGAATAAAATTTTTCCAGGATGTGGCTTAAAAGCAGTTCCTCATACTGAATCAAAAATTAAATGGTTCAAGGACAAATACAGTGCGCTTACAGAGATGTTTCGCACTTCTGGTTCTTCCTGGAATGAGGAGAAATATATGATACAGTGTGAAAGACAATCATATGAAGATTTTTGCAACGTAATGCACTTTCTCTACCTCTCTTTCTCCATTTCTTATGATTTTTTTTGTTTTACAAGTTAAATTGATCTCTACATTATTGTTTTAGCAAAACAAAAGTGCTCAAGGATTATGGAACGTTCCGTTTCCACACTTTGATAAATTGGCAATTATATATGGTCCTGATCGAGCTACTGGAACTAATTCCAAAACTTTTGTCCAAGCGATGGATAACCATCAAAATGAGGCTGTTGACTTAAGTAGGGATAAAAGTGACGAAGACGAACCAATGTTGAACAACAATCAGGGGTCGACTGCTAAGCCATCTACTTCTGCTAGTACTGTCCAGGGAGGTGGACAGGAGACTAGTGGCAAGATTTTCATGATGCAGAAGAATGCAGCTGAGGATGATGCTCATGTAATCACGGGTACTTTTCTTGTTAATGGTATCTTTACCTTTATTTGTTTGATTCGGGGGCGTCCCAATCTTTTATATCATCGAGTCAAGCTAAGCTTTTGGGTTTGAGAGAGTTTGAGCCTGTAAAAGAGGAAGTTTTTATATCGTCGGGTGAGTCTGTATCTTATGGGAGGTTGTATAAGCGTGTATCTATGTTAGTTGGGCGGGTTGACCTACCAGTGAACTTGTTAGAGTTTCCGATGGATGGTTTTGAGATGATAGTTGGCATGGATTGGGTGGGTAAGTATAAAGCTAGAATAGACTATCACCAAAAGAGAGTCTCTTTGAGAGGTCCTAAGGGAGTTAGTGTGTCTTATTGTGGGATTGTTGTCAAACCCAAAGTCAAAGTGAATATAGCGGTAACATTAAAGTCTTATCTGAGGAAGGGGTGTCCGTTGATTCTATGCCATATGAAAGACCATAGTACAGTGAGTTTGACAGTTGATCAGATACCAGTGGTGGGTGAGTTTCCAGATGTTTTTCCAGAGGAGATACCAGGTTTACCACTGAAGAGAGAGATAGATTTCAGTGTGGAGTTGAACCAAGGGACGGGACCAATCTCTAAGGCCCCGTACCGTATGGGTTCTAAGGAGTTAGAGGAGCTGAAGAAACAGCTGGATGATTTGATTCATAAGGGATACATTAGACCTAGTGTATCACCGTGGGGAGCACACGTTCTGTTTGTGAAAAAGAAAGATGGGAGTTTGAGGTTGTGCATCGATTACAGAGAGTTGAACAAGGTCACAGTGAAGAATAAGTATCCTTTGCCAAGGATAGATGATTTATTTGACCAGTTGAATGGGGCAGCTGTCTTTTCTAAGATTGATTTGAGGTCGGGTTACCATTAGGTGAATATTCGGGATGAGGACATACCGAAGAAAGCATTTACATCGAGGTATGGTCACTATGAGTATGTTGTGATGCCGTTTGGGTTATCTAATACACCTGCAGTGTTTATGGATTTGATGAACCGGGTCTTCAGTCAGTTTATGGATCGGTTTGTTGTGGTCTTCATCGATGATATCTTAGTCTATTCTAAGACTAATGAGGAGCATGAGGAGGACTTGAGGTTGGTGTTGCAAACTTTGCATGATAATCAGTTATATGCAAAGTTGACAAAGTGTGAGTTCTGGCTCGAGGAGATTGCCTTTATAGGGCATGTGATTTCAAAGAAAGGTGTAGCTGTGGATTCGGCAAAGATAGAGGCAGTCACTCGGTGGGAAGCACCGAAGAATATAGCAGAGATCAGGAGTGTCTTGGGTTTGGCAGGGTACTACAGTCGGTTTGTGGAAGACTTTTCTAAGATAGTCAGACCTATGACAACGTTGATGAGGAAAGAGAACAGGTTTCGTTGAGATGAAAGTTGTGAGACAAAGTTCCAAACATTAAAGGAGCTGATAGGGGAATATGCCATGGATATTATATACCACAAAGGGAAGGCAAATGTGGTTGCTGATGCGCTGACCAGGAAGAGTGTACATTCTCTATGCACAAATATGTCTTTGATGAGGTTGAGAGATGAGGTGGGGAAGATGGGGATACATATGATACAGAAAGGGTATGCTAGAGGGGACTTGATAGTGGAGCCAGATCTTTATGAGGATATTAGCAGTAAACAGGCTTTGGATCCTAAGATTGAGGAGTGGAGAGCTGGAGTAGAGAAAGGTACAGTGTCTCGATTCTCTATTCATACAGATGGTAGTGTGAGATTTGATGGCAGGTAGTGTTTTCCTAATGATGAGGAGTTGAAAAAGGTGATTATGACAGAGGCTCATTGCACACCATATTTGGTACATCCAGGTGGTGACAAGTTGTATAAAGATTTGAAGAAGACTTTCTGGTGGTCTGGGATGAAGAAGGAAACAGCTGAGTTTGTGGCTCGATGTTTGACATGTCAGAGGGTTAAGGGAGAGCAGCGACGACCACAAGGTAAGATTCAGTCTCTTGAGGTACCTAAGTGGAAATGGGAATCTATCTCCATGGATTTTATAGTGGGTTTGCCGAGGAGTCAACAGGGTAACAACATGATATGGGTAATAGTTGACTGTTTGACCAAGTCAGCTCACTTTGTTCCGATAAAAGATACTTGGACCAAGATACAGTTAGCTTTGGTTGAAGGAAGCATGTGGTTTGTTTGCATGGGGTGCCTAAGGATATAGTGTCAGATAGAGATGCGAGGTTCATATCACGGTTTTGGAGAGAGTTGAAGGAGTTGATGGGAACTACTTTGAAGATGAGTACAGCTTTTCATCCTGCGGCACATGAACAGACAAAGAGGACCATCAAGACTTTGGAGGATATGTTGCGAGCCTGTATGATGGAGTTTGGTGGTAGCTGGGTGGATAGGTTGTATCTTATTGAGTTTTTTTTATAACAACAGCTATCACACGAGTATTGGGATGACACCGTTTGAGGCTTTGTATGGGAGGAGGTGTAGGAGTCCAATTTGTTGGGATGATAGAGCCGAGGTCGTGGTTTTAGGACCACAAATGGTACAGGAGATGGTAGAAGAGGTTAAGCTGATTAGGTAAAAGATGAAAGCGGCCCAGGATCGACAAAAGAGTTATTCAGATTTTCATCGTCGTGACATAGAGTTTCTGGTTGGGAACAAGGTTCTTTTGAAAGTGTCTCCAATGCGTTGGGTCAAGAGGTTTGGTAAGAAAGGGAAGTTGAGCCATAAGTTCATCGGACCATATGAGATTCTGGATCGTGTGGGTGAGGTTGCTTACCGGTTAGCGTTGCAAGCAGCTTTGGATAGAGTGCATAATGTGTTTCATGTGTCGCGGTTACGGAAGTATGTGACCGATCCCTCACATGTGTTAGAGGTGGAGAATATAAAGTTAGATGAGTCCTTGTCTTATCTTGAGTTGCCAAAACAGATTCTTGATCGCAAGGTTCAGAAAACTAGACATAGGGAAACAGTGTTGCTTAAGGTTCTTTGGTCTAACCATGAGGTTGAGGAGGCTACTTGGGAGGCGGAAGAGACTATAAGGGAGCGACATCCGTCTCTTTTTGATCAGGTATGTGTGGTTAAGGGGTCGTAACCATTTTTCTTTTAGGGGGGTAGGAGATGGTCGCATAAGGTTTAGTGTGATTTTATGTTAGTTTTAATACAGTTAGTAGGTTCTTTGAGTCAGTTTGAGTTTTGGTTGGGAGTTTTGTTTTGAGTTTTGGTTATGTTGTTGTGTCGGAGTTGAGATAGTATGTTTTGTTTATGTGTATGGGTCGAACTTGAGGGACGAAGTTCTTTTTAAGGAGGAAAGACTGTAATACTACGGTTTTCTATGTCTATGGGTACTCTATCGAGTGGGGCTTACTCTGTCGAGTAATTATGTTTTTACCCAAAACAGTAGTCTGCCTGATGGGTACTCGATCGAGTATGTGGGACACTCGATCGAGTAAGGGTCACTCGATCGAGTAAGTTGGTCTTACGGGTAATTTTAGCCGTGTTTTGTTAATAACGCGTGATTAGTAAAAAAGGATTCCGTCATTCTTCTTAATCACTTTTTCACCTTTCTAAAACCCTTCAAAAGAAAAGAAGTTACGTAGTTCTCTTCCATCGCGTTATTAGCAAATCCCAAGGGCTAGGATCGTCGGATTGTCTTGTTCTTTACGTCGTTGAGATCGTCGTGTCAAGGGTAAGCTTCTTGTATAGTTTTTATATTGTTTCGTTGAGTTTGCTTAAAGCCCTAATTGGTTAATATAGGAGGAGGATTCGTTGGGGAACATTACTGATTAGCTGTTGTGACGGTCTTGTGGTTGCTATTCCAGGTAGGATTTCCCTACTCGGTTATTGTTTACATGTGTTGTGGTGGTTGATCATTGTTGTTGGTATATATCATATCGGAATTGGTAAATAGTGATTGTTGTGGTATAATGTGGTTGTTGTATAATTGTCTGTGTTTGCGAGGTGCGTCCTCGGCTGAGTGGAGTCACTTGCGGGATTGGCTTCACGCCCTTGATTCGCCCTCTGTGGAACCCGCCACAGAGGGGATGTGCACATTTAGGAACTTGGGTTATCGCTCGGATGAGATGAGTGGGGCTTAGGTGGGAATGGCTACGGTCCCCCACTGGTGGTGTGGAATACTTGTTGCGATGGGTATTCTGGTAGGACTACACACTTTGGTGTGTAGTCAGGTGTGAGGTGATATGATGGAGATTGGCTGGTTGAATTGGATTGTTGTATTGCTATTGTGGTATTGTTTTATGTAAACAGTAACTGACCCCGATTTAAATGTTTTGAAAACTGTGGTGATCCATTCGGGGATGGTGAGCAGTTATTGAGCAGGTAAGAGATGATGCGCATGGGATAGCTGGGTCGAGTTGCCACGAGATGTCTAGGAGTCTTCCGATGTGTCATTAACATTCATTTACATTATTTTGGATTAGTACTTTTGGAATAGTTGTATTTACTTTATCAGTTATGGGATTTGGACTTGTATCACTTTAAATTCATTTATTAAAGTACGTTTCTTTATTGTCTATTTGATATACATTGCCTTAGGTAACCGAGATGCTAGCATTCCCATGCCTTAAGTGGTCCTGGTAAGGCACTTGGAATATGGGGGTGTTACAGATACATTCGATCAAGTGTATCACATTGGGGTGCACCAGTTCTATTTATGAAGAAGAAAGACGGTAGTATGAGGTTGTGCATAGACTACAGAGAGTTAAACCATGTTGCCATAAAGAACAGGTATCCTTTACCGAGGATTGATGATCTTTTTGACTAGCTGAGTAGACCTGGGGTGTTCTCCAAGATTGATCTGAGATCGGGTTATCACCAGCTGAGGATTGCGGATGAGGATATTTCTAAGATAGCTTTCCGATCTCGATATGGTCACTATGAGTATGTGGTGATGCCTTTCGGGTCGACTAATGGACCGGCAGTATTCATGGATCTCATGAAAAGAATCTTCAGTCCGTTTCTGGATAGGTTTGTAGTGCTTTTCATTGATGACATCTTGGTCTATTCTAAGACTTAAGAAGAACACGAGGAGCATGTGAGTTTGGTACTGCAAACCTTGCGAGATAATCAGTTATATGCAAAGTTATCCAAGTGTGAGTTCTGGTTGGAAAGAATGACTTTTCTAAGTTAGGTGATTTCAAAAGATGGTGTGTCGGCAGATCCTAGTAAGATTGAGGCGGTGTCAAACTGGGAAGCACTGAAGCATATGGCTGAGATCCGGAGTTTCTTGGGTTTAGCTGGCTATTACAGGATGTTCGTGAAGGATTTATCTAAGAACGCTAGACCAATGATAACTTTGATGAGGAAAAAGACCAGATTTCGTTGGGATGAGAGTCGTGATATGGCGTTCCAAACATTAAATGAGTGTTTGACTACAACTCCCATTCTAGCCTTACCTGAGGGATGTGATAATTTTAAGGTTTATGTCGATGCTTCGAAGAATAGGTTGGGATGGGTTGTGTTTTGATGTAGAATGGGAAGGCCATTGCCTATTTGTCGAGGCAGTTGAAACCGTGTGAGGAGAACTATCCTACTCATGACTTGGAGCTGGATGCGGTTGTTTTTTCTCTAAAGATTTGGAGGCACTATCTGTACGGGGCAGCCTTTAAGGTGTTTTCGGATCATAAGAGTTTGAAGTACATCTACACTCAGAAGGAGTTGAACATGCGTCACAGACGGTGGATTGGTCTGATTGGGGACTATGATATGGAGATCGTTTATCATAAGGGGAAGGCTAATGTGGTTGCAGATGTTGTGAGTAGAAAGTGTGTGCATTCGATATGCACTGCCATGTCACTGATAAAACTGAGGGATGAGATGACTAAGATGGGGATTCATATGATTTGCAAGGGAGATGCCATCAGTGATTTGACAATTGAGCCTAAACTATATGATGACATAAAAAGGAAATAGAAACTTGATCCCAAGATTCAGGAGTGGAAGACAAGGGTAGGAGATGGTATAGTTTGAATATTTTCTATCCACACAGATGGGAGTGTTTGATTCGATGGAAGATGGTGTGATGTAAAATCTGGTCGATTTTATGGGGTTAAACAGTACGTTGGCCTATTCGATTTGTGTTGTATAATACGCAGCGGAATATTAAACTTTTTATTTGATTTTTATATGTTTTTGAACGAAAATTAAAAGGATATGACGTGAATAAACTCTCCTCCCTCGCAAGGAACTCGAACTCACACACGACTGGGTTTTTGTGACTCTCACCTCGCAAGGATCAATCACTCTCTAATCTCTCCCTCGCAAGAAAGAAATAAGACTCTCAAAGCTCGCAAGCAATAAGCAACAAGAAAACTTGTATTAATCTCTAAACTTGAATGAATAAAACTGAATACAAAAGACCCTATTTATACTATAAGGAAACCGACCTCCCTTCCCTAAAGTTCCTTAACTTGTCCTAAACTGATTAGGAAATCCGACCCATATTATGGCAAATTGCCTTATTACAATCTTGCTAAGATTAGGAAAGAAACTATAAGGAAATAACAATACTACCTTAAATTTATTGACTAGAATTAGGAAAGCAAAAATAAGGAAACTAATAATCTTAAACACCTCCATCAGCACCGACCTTGACCCTCCTTGGTTGTCGTGTTGACTTAGACGAACTCCAGCCCGTCACCTTGGCCTCTTCATGCTCTCATATTCACGATACTTGAGCCCATTTTGAAACCTTCAGAAATGTGAGTTACATTTCGACTAATTAAAACTTCATTTTTATTTTCTTCAAGTGCTCCTGCATCATTCTCCCCTTCTTTTTGAGAATTTGACCTCAAATTTTCGTCATCTAAGTACGGTGAGAAATCTCCAACATTGAATGTCGCACTTACACCTCCATACTCACTCGACAATTCTAACTTGTAGGCATTAGTCCCATAGATTTCAAGTATCTTGAATGGTCCATCGGCTCTTGGCATCAATTTATTCTTCCTCTTGGATGGGAAATGTTCCTTCCTTAAGTGTAACCATACTAAGTCTCCAACTTTGAAAACAGGTTGCTTTCGATGTTTATTTGCTTTCTCCTTGTATCTAGCATTGGCTTTCTCGATTTGTGCTTTAACTTGTTCACAAACTCGAAGAAATGCAGCTTGTCTTTCCTTTGCTTCGAAACTCATCACATTCTTCTTTGGTATAGGAACCAAATCAATAGGAAGATACAGATTCACCCCATAAACAATTTCGAATGGTGATCTTCCCGTGGTCATTGATGGCGTTCGGTTGTATGCAAACTCAGCATGAGCTAACTTAACATCCCAATCTTTCGTACTCTTGCTAACCAAACCTCGTAACAAGCTTCCCAAAGTTCTATTAGTCACCTCGGTTTATTCATCTGTTTGTGGATGATGAGAAGTACTAAATAACAGCTTCGTTCCAACCAATCTCCATAATGTCTTCCAAAAGTAGCTTAAGAACTTAACATCTCGATCCAACACAATAGTAAGTGGAATACCATGTAATCGAACAATCTCTTTGTAATAAAGTTCAGCAATATTGGTAGCATCATTGGTTTTATGACATGGGATGAAATGCGCCATCTTTGAAAATCGATCTACAACAACCATAATTGAATCCTTTCCTCTTTGAGTTCTAGGTAAACCAAGTATAAAGTCCATACTTACCTCATTCCACGGTTGTGTAGGTACGGGCAGGGGCGTATAAAGTCCCTTATTGAACGTGCTCTTTGCCTTTTGACACACCACACACTTAGCCACGATCTCTTGCATATCTTTGCTCATCTTTGGCCAATAAAAATGCTCACTCAAAATATCATTAGTCTTGTTTACTCCAAAGTGTCCAGCTATTGCACCACCATGAGCTTCACGAATCAAAAGCTCTCGAATTGATCCGTTGGGAATACATAATCGATTGCCTTTGAATAGATAACTGTCTTGAATAGTATATAACCCCGTTAGCTCAATAATCTCCTTAGCAAACTCTGGATCAGATTTGTACAGTTCTTTGATATGTTCAAACCCAAGCATTCTCGCATCTAACTCGATCAACCAAGTATGTCTTTGAGATAACGCATCAGCAACAACATTAGAAGCTCCCATCTTATACTTTGATGAGAAAGTAAAAGATTGTAGAAACTCAACCCACTTGGCATATCTTTGATTTAACTTCTATTGTCCATGAATATGCTTCAATGCTTCATGATCCGAATGTAACACAAATGGTTTAGGTCGCAAATAATGACCCC
The DNA here is from genome assembly GCF_048544455.1 of Silene latifolia. Lineage (NCBI taxonomy): Eukaryota > Viridiplantae > Streptophyta > Magnoliopsida > Caryophyllales > Caryophyllaceae > Silene > Silene latifolia. Next base: position 196,619,274 of record NC_133538.1, on the reverse strand, counting down.
AATGATCCAATGCTCTCACAATTGCATAGAACTCCTTATCATAAGTCGAGTAATTCAATCGCGCACCACCCAACTTTTCACTAAAGTAAGCTACTGGCCATTTATCTTGCACCAAAACAGCCCCAATCCCAACTCCACTCGCATCACACTTAACTTCGAATAATTTATCAAAATTAGGAAGTGTTAAAACAGGTGCGGAGCTTAATTTAGATTTTACCTCTTCGAATGCCTTCTCTGCACTAGGAGTCCATACAAATTCACCCTTCTTCGTCAACTCGGTTATAGGCGCCATGATTGTACTGAAATTTTGGATAAACCTTCGATAAAATGAAGCCAAACCATGGAAACTACGAACCTCAGTTGTTGATTTAGGAACCGGCCATGCCTTGATTGCCTTCACCTTGGACGGATCCATGCTCACACCATTCTCACCAACAATATAACCTAGGAACACCACGCTTGACACCATGAACGTGCACTTCTCCATTTTGCCACATAGTTTCTGTTTTCGTAGCATTTTAAACACTTCACGGAGATGTTCAATATGTTCCTCCTTGCTCTTGCTATAAATAAGAATATCATCGAGATACACCACCACAAACTTGTTTCAGAACGACTTCAACACTTCGTTCATCAATCTCATAAACGAACTAGGAGCATTACAAAGACCAAATGGCATAACGAGCCACTCATACAACCCTTGCTTAGTCTTGAACGCTATTTTCCTCGTCACCTTCACGAATTCTCATTTGATGATAACCACTTCGTAAATCAAGCTTCGAAAATACCCGTGATCCACTCAACTTGTCTAACATATCATCCAACCTCGGCATAGGAAATCAATATTTTATTGTGATATTGTTAACAGCCCTACTATCAATACACATCCTCCAAGTCCCATCTTTCTTTGGAACCAATAGAGCTGGTACGGCACAAGGACACAAATTTCTTGAACAGAACCCCTATCAATTAATTCTTGTACTTGCCTTTGTAATTCTTCTGCTTCTCCGGGATTACAACGATAGGCTGGTTTATTTGGTAATTGAGCTCCTGGAATTAAGTCAATTTGATGTTCAATACCTCTTAAAGGAGGTAATCCAACCGGTAATTCTTCGGGAAATACATCGCAAAACTCCTTTAATAGTCCTTGAACTTCACGGCTGCTTCCTTCACCATTGTCTTCTAATTCACGAACCATAAGAACAGAGGCTTGTTCTCCACGAGCTAGAACCTCTTCAACCTCACGAGCTTTCATAAATAAGCTCCCCTTCTTTGATTTCAGCTCCTTGATTTTATTAGGTGATAAAGGCTTCAAATTGAATGTTGTTTTGCCGTTGGTCACGCTATATACGTTAGTTCTTCCATCATGTTCAACCTTTCGATCAAACTGCCATGGTCGTCCCAATAGAATATGGCATTCACTCATAGAAATCACGTCGCACCAAATATCATCATTATAAGGTCCCAAGCTCAAAGAAACTAATGCTTGCTTCCTTACTTGTATTCCATTGTCCCCATTCAACCAATGCAATTTATATGGCTTATTATGATTCTTGGTTTGTAATTTCAGCTCATCAACTAACTCCTTTGACACAACATTGGTACATGATCCACTATCAATGATTAGATTGCAAATTTTAGAATGTACCTTGCAACGAGTGTGAAATATTTGCTCCCTTTGTTCAGCTTCAACCGGAGTTGTTTCCACATGAAGATTACGAATTACCAAACACTCCTTTTCACTCAATGGATCAACATCATAGGCGACACCTTCTTCTTCGTCCACTTCAATATCAAGACAGTCATGTTGACTGTTTGGTTTGAACGAATGCTGGAACTATGTTGCGCAATTCTTGAGCGGTAAGTGCTCTCTTTTGTGGACATTCGTTAGCTATGTGACCATAGCCTTGGCATTTAAAACAGCGCCTTAATGAGCTACCCTTAGGTTCCACGACACCCTTACCTTTGTCCTTTACTTATTCTGCCACAACTTCCTTTTGCTTGCTCGTTGTTGGTTTAGAATAAGAACTCGAGCCAGAACTTGCTCCTTTCGAATAGGTATAGGATTTCTTTGTTTTGTATTGCTTTTCCAATTTTAGAGCCAAACGACACACATCATCAAACCCATTGTAAATCTGAACTTCAACTTTTGATGCAAGTGACGGTATTAGACCTTGATGAATCTTGCAACTCTAAGCTCTTCCTTCTCTTCAAGATCACAAACAATCATCATCCTTTCAAATTCTTTAATGTACTCGACCACGGACAGATTTTCTTGTGATGAAGATTGCAATTTTAGGTAATTTTCTTGCTCATAATCTCTTGGTAAGAATCTCCTCATAAGGTGCTTCTTAAGTTTCTCCCAACTATCAATCTTGCTCTTCTTATCTCGCTTCCTCTGTTTTTTCAAGTTTTCATACCACAATGATGCATATTTAGTTAGTTTTAGAATAGCTACCTTGAATTGTTTATGCTCATCGTATTCCTTGTACTCGAAAACTCGTTCAGCTTGCCTAATCCAATCCAAAAACTTTTCGGAATCCAAATCTCCATTGAAATCAGGTATGTCAAGTTTTAGACCTCGATCATCATCATTTTTGTTCTACTTTTTGGACTTGGAAACCGCATCATCAGAATATGATCCATGAGACCTACTACGACTTGGACTTCGTTCTCTACCTCGTCCAATTGGAAGGTTCTTCATCATATACTTTAGCTCGGCCATAGCTTGTTTCATCTCATCTAGCTGTTCTTGAAGTATGCTTGAACCATCCCCGGTTGTCTTGCTGGAATCGTCCTCTCCCGGCATCCTTACTTCCCAAGATTAACTTGTTAAGAAACAAATTAATAACCTTGCTCTGATACCAAATTTATGTAAAATCTGGTCGATTTTATGGGTTTAAACAGTACGTTGGCCTGTTCGATTTGTGTCGTATAATACGCAGCGGAATATTAAACTTTTTATTTGATTTTTATATGTTTTTGAACGAAAATTAAAAGGATATGATGTGAATAAACTCTCCTCCCTCGCAAGAAACTCGAACTCACACACGACTGGGTTTTTGTGACTCTCACCTCGCAAGGATCAATCACACTCTAATCTCTCCCTCGCAAGAAAGAAATAAGACTCTCAAAGCTCGCAAGCAATAAGCAACAAGAAAACTTGTATTAATCTCTAAACTTGAATGAATAAAACTGAATACAAAAGACCCTATTTATACTATAAGGAAACCGACCTCCCTTCCCTAAACTTCCTTAACTTTTCCTAAACTGATTAGGAAATCCGACCCATATTGTGGCAAATTGCCTTATTACAATCTTGCTAAGATTAGGAAAGAAACTATAAGGAAATAACAATACTACCTTAAATTTATTGACTAGAATTAGGAAAGCAAAAATAAGGAAACTAATAATCTTAAACACCTCCATCAGCACCGACCTTGACCCTCCTTGGTTGGCGTGTTGACTTAGACGGACTCCAGCCCGTCACCTTGGCCTCTCCATGCTATCATATTCACGATACTTGAGCCCATTTTGAAAACTTCAGAAATGTGAGTTACATTTCGAGTAATTAAGACTTCATTTTCATTTTCTTCAAGTGCTCCTGCATCATGGTGTGTACCTAGTGACGTTGACTTGAAGAAGTTAATCATGATGGAGGCTCATTGCACTCCTTATTTGGTACATTCGGGTGGTGACAAGCTCTATAAGGACTTGAAGAAGGCATTTTAGTGGTCCGGCATGAAGAAAGTTGTCGCAGAGTTCTTGGCTAGGTGTTTGACTTGCCAGAGCGAAAAGGGAGAGCAACGGAGACCACAAGATAAGATTCAGTCACTTGAAGTGCCGGAATTGAAATGGGAATTGATTTCTATGGATTTTATCGTGGGGTTACCGAGGACTCAGCAGGGTAATAACATGATTTGGGTTATCGTCGACCGTTTGATAAAGTCAGCTTATTTTGAATGAAAGATACTTGGAGTAAAATTCAGTTGGCGCTGGGATACAAGAAACATGTGGTGCGGTTACACGGGGTATCAAAACATATAGTGTCGGATAGGGTTACGAGGTTTATATCCCGGTTTTGGCAAGAGTTGCAGGAATTAATGCGGACTACCATAAAGATGAGTACGGCGTTTCATCATGCGACAGATGGTCAAACTGAGAGAACTATCAAGACTTTAGAGGACATGTTACGAGCTTGTACGATGGAACTTGGTGGGAGTTGGGAGGATATACTAGATCTGATAGATTTTTCATACAACAACAACTATCACACGAGCATTGGAATGACACGTTTTGAGGCATTGTTGTTGGAGTGTCCCCGACAATAATGCGATCACATTGTTGATCATTTTGAGATCACATATTTAAATCTCATATTAAGAATACATGAGGGAAATTAATACTTCTTAGTCAACTAGTCCACACATATCGGTAATGATTGGCTGACTAGAGTTTGACATTATTGTCATACGATGGTGGTGACCAGTTGATCCCCTAAGGTCATACCTATAGGGTAATGCTCTAAATTGATTATTTAATTAATCGTATGACGATACGGGTTAATTAAATTCCTTAACATTGACGAGTGATTTTGTGAGTAAAATTACGTGTCTTATTGTAATTTGATTAAATAAGATTCGGTCTAAGTAATCGAATTGTTTTATTACTTAGATTAATTTATTGTTTATGAAACAATTAAAAATAGAATGAATAATTTATTATAAATAGAAGTTGTTGTCGTTTATAATTATATGACTAATTATTTTTGTAAGTGACATATTTAATTATATGATGATTTTTAATATGTTAAAAATACATTATAATGTAACATGTCACATCTGTCATAATTGACAAATGACAAAAATAAAATGGACCTCCCTTTTATGGGTAATAACCGGTTTTATGGAGGGAGTATTAGGTTTATGTTGTCTAATTTATTTATTCAAAATAAACACAATGATGACCTATTTCATAGCCATGCAAACCTATTATTCTTGGGAAGAAAATAAGCTCATGCATTGGCTCCTTTCCTCCCATGCTACCCGGTTTCCCAAAGAGAAAAAGAAGAGTTTTTTCTCTTACATTTTTTTTATTCATTCTATAAGTTGTAAAAAGATACATGATATATTTTTACTAGTGGTTCCTTTTACTCTACATTTTTGAGAGAATAAGAGAGCTCATAAAATCCTCCTCTTGACCGAAATTTTCAAGAGCAAAATACAAATTATTTTGTGTCTATTTTAAGGTAGTTTTTATTAATACTAGTCTCATATTAATTTAAACTATTAAGAGTATTATCTTGGTACAATCCTTGGGGAGAGATTCTACACTTGAATCTTGTTCATCCATAAGGAAAACTCAAGAACTAGCTAAGGTAGGTGACCTTACTAGTGCCCATATATCTGAAATATCATATGTAAGGAACCGATTTTCTCCTTACTCTTGTATTTGTTTTGCATGCATAAGATCTTGAATTAATTTTATGACTAAATTAATTATTCACATTTTCAATATGTAAACAAATGAGATTAAGGAATCCCAACAGTTGCACGGAAGGAAGTGTAGGAGTCCTGTATGTTAGGATGATAGCGCTGAAGCTTTTGTTTTGGGACCACAGATGGTACAAGATATGGTTGAGCAAGTGCACTTGATTCAACAATAGATGAAAGCGGCCTAAGATCGAAAAAAGAGTTTTGCGGACTTGCTTCGAAGAGACATTGAGTTTGTTGTGGGTGACAACGTTTTCTTTAAAGTGTCACCTATGCGGGGTGTTATGAGGTTTTGCAAGAGAGGGAAGTTGAGCCAGAAATTCATAGGTCCTTAGGAGATTTTGGCTCGGGTAGTTCAAGTAGCTTAATAGCTCGCTTTACCACCATCTCTTGATCGGGTGCACAATGTGTTCGATGTGTCACAACTTCGAAAATATGTGAGTGATCCGTCATAGGTACTTAAAGTTGAGAATATCGAGTTGGATGAAACTCTAACTTATGCGGAGGTACCAAAAGAGATGATGGATCATAAGGTACGCAAGACACGGAAGGTTGAAACCGTCTTGCCTAAGTTGCTATGGTCTAATCACAATGTGGAGGAAGCCACTTGGGAGCCGGAGGAGCCTATGAAGAAACGCTACCCACACCTTTTTGAGCAGGTATGTTTGGTTACGGGGTCGTAACCGTTGTCTTTTAAGAGGGGTAGGAGATGGTCGCATGTGTGTTTTGGGGTGGTTTTGAGGTCGATATGGTTATATGTTTCTGTTTGTGTGAATAGTAGTTGGCTATAAGTTAGGTTTTGTTAGTGTCTTTTGAGTTAGGTAGTTGGTTTTGCATGCTGTTTTGTGTATGTTATGAACTTCGGGGACAAAGTTCTTTTTAAGGTGGGAAGACTGCAATACTACGGTTTTCTGGTATTTGCTTACTCGGTCGAGTAGTCTATACTCGGTCGAGTAGGCTGTCGAGCGTTTTTAAATAGGCTACTGGTTTGGGAATACTCAGCCGAGTTGTCAGATACTTGGCCGAATAGGTCGTACTCGGCAGAGTACCGCAGGTACTCGACCGAGTACCCGGTCTGGCGGGATTCATTTCTGCGGTTTGATTAAGGCGATTACAGATTATATATTTCGTATTAACAGTTACTAAATCATTTTACAAAAACCTAAACTACGTTTACCACTCCTCAAATCACCCTAATCACTCCTAAGGCTAGTCGATCGATCGTGAGTCTACATCCCGTCTTTCCAGAACGGTTTCGTTGGTAAGTTTCTTGTGCCTTGTTAATCAGTTTGTGGTTGTCTTTTATGGTTTTCCCTAATTGTTTGGGATGGGGGTAAAGGTTGATTAGTATGGTTTGTGATATAGTATTGTTGTTTATTCTTGCTAGGTGACGAGTTCATAGAAAAACAATTCTAGCATCATTGTTATTGTTATTGATTGCTGATTTGTGAATAAGGTAGGGTTTCCCTACTTAGTTGATTGTGTATTTGGTTTGAGATTGATTGATTAATAAGTTTCATTGGATTGAGATTGATTGAGTTGATATTGTGATTGGTATTATTGTTATGGGACCATGTTCGGAAGATGGTTCCAACCTCTTGTTCGCCTCTTATGTCTCCCGTCACAAGGGGGATGTGCACATTAATGATTTGGGTACGCTCGTTGCGATTAGCGGGGCTTAGTTGGGAATGACTGCGGTCCCCCACTGGCGGTGAGGGTTACCTGTTGCGATGGATAACCTGGCAGGGCTACACACTTAGGTGTGTAGTCGGTTACTGGTTACTAATGGAGTTTGGAGATTGGTATTGCAATTGGATTGGTTTGTAATGGTTGTCTTTGTGAACTCTTATATTGGTTATACAGTTGACTGGCCCTGTTATTGTTTTCAAAACTGTGGTGATCCATTCGGGGCTGGTGAGCAGTTGATTGAGCAGGTATGGCTGTGGATAGCTTGCGGTTTTGGATGGGGTCGAGTCATCACCGATCGCTTAGCTAGTTCCGCTGACATTTATTCATTAGTTCCTTTTTGGTTGTTTTGGTTGTAAACAATTTTTGCTAAAATTTGAGTTGTACTTTGTTAAACAGTTTGTTACCTTTTAATAAACGTTCTTAGATGGTCTATTTGCTATACTTTACCTCGAGCAACCGAGATGGTACCACCTTGATATGTTAGGGTGGTCTTCGTATGGCACCTTGGTGTATGGGGGTGTTACACCCGCCACCACGGACGTGTTGAGTACCTATTTGTGAGGTGTGGTGTCGTGAGCGTGTCCCTGACACCGATGGTTGTGGGTACGTCTGGGTGTATCTCGGTACCGACTTGGTGATTGTATAATAGTGTCTTATTCACATCATTGGCATGTTGCATATTTCTATATATTGTGTGTCGTGTCTTATGTTTATTTATTGAAACTGACATGTTTGGGTTGTGTGTAAATTGTCACCTATTTCTGGGGTGGCCTGTGTCGATCCGTATGATATTTTCGATCATATGGGGAGCAGGTTATGTACAGGTTAGTTTTATGTCACGGGGGAGATAGGACGCGCTTTGGACTTGGAGTCGAGATACTTAGTTAGATGACTTATATAGTAGCCGAGTTGTATATGTTATAGTTTACATTTATTAATCATTTAATCATTTAATCATTTGTAAATCACTAAACTTGTTATTTTTTTAAGTTGTTCTTTAATTGGAGTTTTGAAACACTGCCTAGGGAAATCGATATGGTAACATCCCCCCATAATATCGGCCGGGTAAGAAGGGGGTGTTATAGCAAGTGGTGAGTTCATGAAAATCTTAACTCAAAATTGATTTTAAAGTAGTTTGTAGTTTACTGGATTACTTAAAGATGTTGATGTTGATATTGTATACATATTGCATCGAGCAGAATGTCACAACGCTTACTTAGTGTAGTCAAATTAGGTTGCTTAGGATATAAGCCTACCACTGAAGAGTACATGAATAATGAAATAGCGACTACTTGATCTTAAATCGTTCAATTACGCTTCTTTTTTGTCCTAAGTGAAATAATAAAGGACTCGAATTTCTTCAGCAGCCATCCATACATTTCATCTTTAGTTGTTATGATTCGTCGTCTATGGAACGATCTAGAGCTCTAAGGTATATATTTGCTCAAGTCATCAAAATGACATGCTGAATTATCCGAACAATCTGTTTTATTGCAACAATCAAGAGACCTAAGTCTGTATACAATTAGATATCCGACTATTTGAGTGTCTGATCCTTTATACTGCTTATTGCAGGAGTTATAGCTCCAACCCCTCCCACACCCACCTCTTTTTTTCCATCATTATATCGTATAAGAATGAGTTCTTGTTTTCGTGCCAAAATTCTCTTAATGAAAAATAATGAAATAGTTGACTAACCTTAATCAGCACAGAGTTTGAGCAGCATGAAAAGTTGATAAAACAAGTAATTATGTTAAACTTAGCAGAGAATGCATCTCATGAAGAGCATCAGACATATGACAGATCAGTCATAGATTGATTAGGATTTTGCATATTTAAGATGCTTAGAATTTTATATACTCCGTACTTCATAAGAGGGAAGTCGATTGCTGACTAATGTGAGTATTCTTCAAGAGATTAATTAATTGAATAAAATAGTTAAGCAGGTCAGATTTGCCAACTTACGTCTTTGAGGCTGTCGCATTCTTGTATCCCTTTAGCCAAAAAAAAGGAAAAAAAACATATCATATGGCATTTACCTACAAACGCGAACTTAATATATATGTTCCCATCCAATAACAGAACATCTGGTGCGTTCCTGAGTTTTTACCTCCAATTTAGTGACAAGTACACGCTGGCCTTCTGTGCACATAAATCTCCCTACAAAATCCAATTAACATTTATACAAACTATATCAATCATAAGAGAGCATCCAAAAAAACTGAAAAAGAACACACACCAGTATGAAACGACTTTATGAGGACCATAAAATCTGAATCTGCAGTTGTCTTAACAATTTGAAGTAAGGGAGCCTTAGCAATAACTTGTCTTAACAATGTTCTCCAATTTGAAGTAAGGGAGCCTTTGCAATAACTTTTCTTAACAATGTTCTCCTTCTCGAATAATGTCGACAGTATTAATAGACGAACATTCCCATTTGCTTAAAGATCACTTGAAACAGTCTCTTCTGTTATTGAATGGGAAACATTGTGTGTGTCCAACCCATACCTTACCCCTCTTGGTGCGTATTGAATTTGATATTGTAACTGTAATACTACAGTTTTCTGGTCTCAGCTTACTCGGTCGAGTAAGTTGTTGAGTGCTTTTAAATAGGCTACTGTTTCAGGTTCACTCGGCCGAGTAGTGAGGAATTCAGTCGAGTAGGTCGTACTCGACCGAGTACTTCAGGTACTCGACCGAGTACCCGGTTTGACGGGTTAATTTCCGCGGTTTGATTAAGTTAATTGGATAGGTATATTTAAGTCGTGTTATCAATTCTTAATCATTTTCTAAACACTTCTTAAGCAAACTTTAAACTACATAACACTGCTCTCCAACTATCTTAATCATTTCCATGGCTAGGGTTCATAGATTTGGGAGTTTTCGTTCCTTTTTCCGCGTCGATTCGATCACTAAGTATTTTACCCTTTGTCGTTTATATATTTTGTTATTGATATACAAACCCTAACTGGGTGATTTGGGGTTTGGGATGAATTATCGTACGATGTGTAGTGTTTGATTGTATGATATTATAATAGGTGGGGACTTCGTAGAGAAGGCGTACTAGCTTGATTGCTGTGCTTGCTGGGATCTTGATAAGGTAGAGTTTCCCTACTTAGTTGGTTGTATAATTAATAATAAGATGTGATTGTGGTTGATTGTTTGGTATTGTTATCATTGTGATTGAGTTTATACTACTGATTGGTTATTGTATGGGACCATTTTCGGGAGATGGTTCCAATCCCATGGTCACCTCTTGTGGCTCTTGTCACAAGGGTATGTGCACATTAATTATCTGAGTTCGCTCGTTGCGATGAGTGGAGATTTGGTGGGCAAGGCTGCCGTCCCCCACTGGCGGTGTGGGTTTCCTGTTGCGATGGGAAGCTGGCAGGGCGACACACTTCGGTATTTAGTCGGTTACTGGTTACTCTTGGAGTTTGGGGGATTGATTGGTCTCAGTTGATTGGATTGTGTTATTGTGAATCCTTATTTTTAATTGTACAGTTGACTGACCCCGTTTATTATTTTCAAAACTGTGGTGATCCATTCGAGGATGGTGAGCAGTTGGCTTAGCAGGTTTTGGACGTTGATGTAGCTCTCGGGATCTGGACGGGCAGAGTCATCATATGTTTTGTAGTTTAGCTTCCGCTGAGTTTAAATATTATCACTACTTTGGGTTTGTTGAACGCCATTTGGATTTTGATACTTGTGTTTCCCTTTTCTTTAAAGTTAATTATTAAACTTGTTTCATTATGGTAACTATGATGCATATTTCCTTGGGAAACCGAGATGGTAGCACCTCGATATGCTAAGGTTTTCCTTGATAAGGCACTTTGGTATATGGGGTTGTTACAATAACGACTACATTAAGGTGAATGTTACTATTCAATGCCTATTAATCATGTACTGGTATAGTTCCTGTGCGAATGTACGGATTTTTAAATTGTGATATATAAAGAAATTAACATACAATAACTAAATTTAAAATTAGTGTTAAGAGTCTACAAATAAATATAATACTTAAGATACATTTATAGTTAAAATATGATTATAATATGAGTAAAATATATAAAAGTCTTACAACCTGACCTACATCGTATATATAATATGTCACACGTAAAATAAATGATAGTCTAAAGTATTTTGGTAGATATATTTTTGTAAAAATATTCGCAAATAAGAATTGTATATAAGGTAGACCAACATTTGTATAACTTATAGAATGCGTAAAAATGTTTAGCTCAATGCTTCAGAATAACTACCAAACGTGTTAAAGCCCAATTTATAGATGAAGTCATTTAAGCAGAAAATTTCCTATTCTTTTAGTAAATAGAGGATTGAATCACTCTAATTAACCACATTTAGTATGTGATTAAGTACGTGTATTATCTCCCTTGTAACTCCCTATGTGGTGAGATTATAAGGAGAAAAAAAAAAGCTTATGAGAGTAGTACGTTATGGACACACATACAATAGACACAAACATACATACTCTAGAGGCTAAGTCCACCATCAATATGGGACTTGAGATTTGGGGCGTGAACATATTCTAGGACTCTAGTAGCCGCTGGAGGGTACGATATATGGTAGCGAGCAGTTTGCGAGCACAACAATCCGATCTGTTCCACATTAAGGTATGTCCTTATTCACCAAGAGTGGTATCAGGGCAAATGTGTTTTGCTGTGTTTCTACCCAAACTACTTACAAATATTTATAGTAGTTTTTATGTATGTGCAATCATGATCAGTTTATAAATATCTGAGTTAATAATTGAATATGATTATCCTTACACATGTCATGTACTCCTGTTGATGGCATTGTGTTGCCCAAGTGAATTATGTATGTATACATCTATTAATAAGCATGTTTGGATTTACAATTTTTAGTTCGTTGTGTATGAACTAGCTTGGTATATTAGCGTGTCTTCTCATTCGTAACGCCTTGGTGGCGTACTTATACGCATCCTTGTTTGCAATTTCGGCCTGTGTGGCCTGCCCGTTCTGTCAGAGGAAATTCTTGCTATATCTAAAGATAGACACATGAATTCTATGGCCATCGGTTTTCTTCGATTGTGTGTGTTTGACAATCGTAAACCTAAAGATATTTAGACATGGTGTATGTATGTCATACTTCGATGGAGAGGCCACACGTTGAGTTCGTTCTTTGGCTATAAGGATTTGTTTCTGTCCGATTGACTCGACAGTGACGGTCATAATAATCAAAACTTGCTCTTGATTATTTATTCTTCTTTTAGAATGTTTGGTTATTCCTTGTGTCAAATGAGGAAATATAAATGGAACACCATGATTGAATTTTCCATGAGGATAACGGATGGTAGAGTAAAGGGATTGATCCTCCAGAAGGTTTTTTCTTCACAGGTTCTGGAACTGGTGTTGTTACTGGTATAATTGCCTCTAAAAAAATATCCACAAAACATAAATATATGCTATATATGAGCCATAAGTCATTATAGTTTATTTTAGACCACTAGTTGTTGCACTGCGCCCGAAAGTTTTTTTTTTTTTTGTGCTTAACTGCTATATATGAGCCATAAGTCATTATAGTTTATTTTAGACCACTAGTTGTTGCACCACGCCCTTCGGACGCGGTGCCTCAATTTATCGAAATGTTAAGTGTAAGTTACTCGGAATTATCTTATAAGAAATGGACAAGATCCATCGTATATTTAGAATTTGTCGAACAAGCATAATATTTATCACACAATTGGCGAAATTTCTTGAAAACACGATGTCTAATTCCAACTAATTAGAGAACAGTTGCCGGAAAATAGAAGGTGAAATAACAGCGACGCTAAGGCACAATCGTTTTTTTTTTTGTCAAACGGGCATAAAGAGCCTGATAACAATGGGAGAGGACAAAATGAACGTTGACGAATGAAAACACAACACGCTTGTCTTTGAGAATTCTAGAAGCTCTTAAAGGGGATGAAATTGCAAGTCTGTTCCACCCAAAATCACCTGTAAGAATAATAAAAAAAAACATTGATCAAATGTGGATATACCAACCCCATGAAATGCTTCACGCATGCTTTGATCGCACTACTTTGCTCTTAATTTTCTAGCATGGTGTATAACTAATGAACAGGTAGGGGAAACAATTTATACCCCCATTAATAATTTACTTTGAATTTTCAGTTTGACCTCCCACCCCCTCGTTTCCACCCTTCTTCACTTAAGTCCCACACATATCCCCATTTATTCTTTTTTAGTTTTTAGGATCATCTTCATTTCCTACAAGAAATAGAGGGAACATGTCTTCTTACAATAAGTCTCCCGTAAGACGGTAACTTTTCCTCTCAAGCTTAAGACGAAGTAAATGTGGCCCATTTACAATAAGGCTCCCTTAAGATGGTTACTTTTCGTCTTAACCTAAAGGTGAAGTAAATGTGACCCATTTACAAAGAATAAAACTGAAAACCATTACCTTGATTTTTTTTCTTCTTAAAAAAACTACTATCTTGATACTTAGGTCTTTTAACACCCTATTAGCTCCACAAAATAGAATAATTCTAGAAGCAACTCATTGTTAAGAATGCAGCTTTGCTATATAAAATGTACAACATGGATTACAAATCACCACTCCAACATCTATCAAAAACATGTGATTTGTATTATCACCTATTAGTTACCAGTCCTGCCATTCAACAACATTTAGTTTACTCTTAAAGGAAGCTTCTGTTCACCCTATTAATCTTCACCACCACCGCTATTGCACCTCAAATTGTCAGAACAAATAAAATGATGAGTTCATTTATTGCAGAAGACCAATTTTAAAAACAAACCAAGTACACGATCATGTTTTACTAACCAAAAAATGACATTGCTAGTCAGAGGCATTAGTTACGTTTTACTCAGTAAACCCATAATAGAGAATAAACCATGGCCAACTCTTTCAAGAACAACTAAATTAGTCTGTACTAAAAGAACTCATATTTACAATTGCTAGAAATCAGAGGCCTTGGTCACATTTTTCTAGAAATTATTCTGTACCAAAAGCTTGAGGCCTGATGCAGTTGCACCACATGTATCTAAAATCATAATAAACATTAGCTTTAAGCAAATAAACAGGATAAAATGTGGCAAGGTCAACTCTTTAAGCAAATAATCAACAAAGGCATCATAAGAAAAGGGTAACTTTCTAGGTTCCTAATTCTTAAATTAATTGGAGTTCGCCTCTGATGATAAACTAACACCGATCAAGAGTTTTACTAAAGAACTATGCAAAATTAAGAAACTCATTCTTAGCCTAAGGTTTAAATGTACACAAGTCTGACGTACCACATAGACCATATGTTTTTAAGCATACATATACACGTCCAAAGACTTGAAGAGAGAATTGTTAGAAAACCAGGCCAAAACGGGAAGCAAGATGTACCTCGAATCAAATTTGAAATTATCTCCCTCTATTACCTCTTACCCCTTACCTACTCGATAATAACACATACCTGAACATAACATGACCCAACCCAATCACATGTAAACATATCAAAACTCTCTTGACTCAAATTGCTTGTACATTTGAACCATACCAGGCTTAGATGACTCAATTGTTACTTCCTTCGTGAAGTCAATTAACATTGAAACTTGTAATTGAACTAGGGAAGGGATAATAGATACCAAATGTGAGTAAGCTCCCGAGCAATACAATGGCAGTTGTTCCAAGTAGTACCCGTTTTTCATTGTTGTAACTAAGCAAGTACCATTTGTGCTGTCTATATTCGTGACAGAAGACTGCCTTCTTGTGCAACCTGGAAGCTACATAGGATATAACCACATTCATGATGGAATAAGGAGCTAAATTAGACATTTCTTCTACACTTGTCTGTTAGTATTGACAATCTAAGAGTTGATATTAGACATGCACAGACTGTAACATGAGAGTATGAGACAGTCTCAAGATAATACATGTGACAACAGGAAGCACCAAATCCGCTGTATCAAGCACTCAACCAACAATAACCTCTCTCTCTCTCTCTGACAATTTAACATTCCTTATTATTATTTAGATTATGTAGCAAATTGTATATCTACCAGAAAGCTAACCAAATCTTAAGTTTGGCAACTCACAGAGAAGATTTCATATGCACCTGGAATATCCATCTTACACCCTATGTGTTTCTAATCGCCGTCTCCTGCAAGGTGCGCCATAATTATCCATAAATCACTCTGAGTCTAACACCGATGAGACAAACTTGCTAATATAATTTATGTCGTGATTTTATGGTGCTAATATTTACTAAGTCACTGATGTACATGTCTTATGTCATTTTAAGCATGGGAAAGATTATGCTGCCATCTCTACAAATTTGCGGTAACAGGCGGTTGTAGTGTTATTCGTGAGACCGCCTCTGTTATCCATTATTTACTCATTTATACGTACATAAATCTAACATATGATTAAAAGCGGTAAGAATGTGTAACATCTTACCACGGTGCTATCAGCTCATATAATATTGTCCTCAATTTTCTTCTTTTCTCAGTTAGTCTTTCCAATGTTGTATACACTTTTTTTATATATATATATATATATATATATATATATATTGTGGGAAATAATCTGTATACTTCCCTTAATTTAGAAGGATTATTCGAGCATGACCATGCATTTCAGTTACAACTCCTCGAGTGGCCCTGAGAAATAACTATACCTGATAAGGGTTGGATATTTTCCTCAACTCGAATCCTGCAGATGTAAGCACAGTATGAAATGACCCAGAAAAAATCTACTTAGCCCCAGTTACGTTAGACCGTGAAAAAGAAACCAAAGTCAACCAAAAACTGCCTTAATCTCAAGAGATAGTTGATAGTCAAAAGAATCGACTCTAGGAACACAATTGATGTCATATCCACGACCTGGCACCGAATGTTATTAAACATTTAGGACTCCATTACGTTGTCACAAAAAGTTGTCCTACGAGGTATCGTCATAATCTCGTATCTGTGATCGATTAGGCAACCGTTTAACTTATGGCTCGTTGAACCTACCATCAATCGACTGCACAATATAATAGCCGGAGTTATCAGCTCACATTGGCGATTACGAACCAAAACAAATATAATGTAATTCAGTTCACTTTGTATGTTCAATGTTGTCGATAATCCACATGAAAGACAAAATATTATATATATAAAATGATGAAGTTATAAATAATATATGAAAAAGATAATGTATCAAATCCATAATCAAGTACTACAACTCTGGAACATGTTTAATTCCCATGGAATTAACATGCCCTACATGCTTATCATAATTCAACGGTTTGGTGAGAGGATCCGCGATGTTATCATCTGTCGCAATCTTGTCAATTACTATCTCTTCTTGCTCCACGTAATCACGGATCAGGTGAGCCTTCCGAAGTACATGTCTAGATTTGTTGCTAAACTTTGGCTCCTTAGCCTGGAAGATGGCACCTCTATTGTCACAATAGATGGTGATCGGGTCATTCAAACTAGGAACTACCGAAAGCCCTTGTAAGAATTGACGCATCCATATCGCTTCCTTTGCTGCCTCCGAAGCGGCATAGTACTCGGATTTAGTAGTAGAATCTGCTACAACACTCTTTTGGAACTCTTCCACCGACCGCAAAGACCATTAAGAGTGAAGACGAACCCGGACTGAGATTTTGAATCGTCTTGATCCGTTTGGAAGCTAGCATCTGCGTAACCGGTTGCGCATAGCTTAGTATCGCCTCCATAAGTCAATACCCAATCCTTAGTCCTCCGTAGGTACTTGAGGATATTTTTTACTGCTATCCAGTGTGTTTCACCTGGAGTCTTTTGGTACCGACTCGTCATACTCAATGCATATCCCACGTCTGGACGTGTGCATATCATGGCATACACGATCGATCCTATTGCAGAAGCATAAGGAACACGACTCATGTGCTCAATACCTTCAAAGGCCGTGGGTGATCGAGACTTGCTCAACTGCATCCCGGTCGTCATAGGAAGGTTCCCCTTCTTGGAGTTGGTCATGCTTTGAACCTCTCAAGAACCTTATCTAGATAAGACTCGACTAAGTGATAACGTCCGTCGTGATCTATCTCGGTAGATACGGATTCCCAAAATACGTTGTGCCTCACCCGGATCTTTCATCCGAAATGGTTCTTCAACCATTCTTTAACCGAAGAAAGGAGAGGAATGTCATTCCCAATCAAGAGTATGTCATCGACATACAATATCAAGAATACAATCTTGCTCCCACTCGACTTGATATATAAGCATGGTTCTTCGACCGATCGAGTGAAACCATACCCTTTTATCACTTGGTCGAAACGATGATTCCAACTCCGAGAAGCTCGCTTAAGTCCATAAATGGAACGCTTAAGTTTGCATACTTTCTTAGGATGTTTAGGATCTATGAAACCTTCGGTTTGCACCATGTACAACTCTTCCTCCAAATAACCGTTTAAGAAGGCGGTTTTTACATCCATTTACCAAATCTCATAATCATGAAATGCGGCAATCGCTAAGATTATCCGAACGGAACGTAGCATGACTACAGGTGCAAAAATCTCATCATAATGCAATCCTTGCACTTGAGTGAAACCTTTTGCCACAAGTCGTGCCTTATAGATATCTGGTTACGCGTCTACAGAACGCTTTATTTTGTAAAGCCATTTGCACTGTAGAGGTTTTACCTTATTAGGTAAATCAACTAGATTCCATACGTTATTCTCATACATGGAGTCCAACTCGGATTGCATGGCTTCGAGCCATAGTTTTGAGTCGGAACAGGCCATAGCACCTTTATAGGTTGCGGGTTCATTACTTTCTAGAAGTAAAACATCATTCTCCTCGACCATACCAATGTATCTGTCCCAGGATGAGAGTCTCTACCCGACCTCCTAGGTTCCTCGAATATTAACCGTATCATCGCTTGGAGGTACAACTTCCTCCATCTGTTCCTCGGTTGTTGGTTCTGGAATCTCCGACAGCTCGAAGGTTCTATTACTCGACTTGTTCTCGAGAAATTCTTTCTCTAAGAACGTCGCACTAGCCGCAACAAAAACTCGATGTTCGGTTGGCGAATAGAAGTAATGACCAAATGTTCCTTTTGGATAACCTATAAAGTATGTCTTGACCGATCGCGGGCCGAGCTTATCCTCGTGTCTCCACTTGACATAAGCCTCGCAACCCCAAACCCGAATAAAGGACAAGTTAGGTACCGTTCCCTTCCACATTTCATATGGAGTCTTGTCGACAGCTTTAGACGGACTTCGGTTAAGTATAAGAGCGGCTGACAAAAGAGCATAACCCCATAATGATTCAGGCACTACTGTGTGACTCATCATGGATCGAACCATATCAAGTAAGGTTCGATTTCTCCGTTCGGACACACCATTTAATTGAGGTGTTCCAGGTGGAGTTAACTGTAGAGCGATTCCACGCTCTTTCGGATGTTGATCAAACTCATTTGAAAGATATTCGCCACCCCGATCCGAACGGAGTGCTTTAATCTTTCTACCCATTTGGTTCTGCATCGTATTCGGTATTCCTTGAATTAATCAAAGGACTCACTTTTATGCTTCATTAAGTAGACATATCCGTATCTACTCAAATCGTCCGTGAAAGTGATAAAATATCTATAGCCATCTCTAGCGGTAATTGACATAGGTCCACATACGTCCGTATGTATGAGTCCTAATAGGTCACTAGCGCATTCCAACACCTTTGAAGGAAATTCGAGTCATCTTGCCAATGAGACATGATTCACACGTGCCATATGCAGAAAATCCGAATGAGGGAATAGTCCCATTATCGACGAGTTTCTTTACGCGTTTCTCATTTATGTGTCCCATTCGACAATGCCATAGATAGGTTTGATCTTTGTCACCAACCTTTAATTTCTTATTATTCATGTGTAATACTTCCGTGGTTTGATCTAAGATATAAATTCCATTCATGGAAACTGCTTTGCCATAAATCATTTCATTAAAAGAGAAAATACAACTATTATCCTTTATTGAAAATGTAAAACCGTCTTTAGCAAGTACGGAAACAGAAATAATGTTCTTAGATAAACCGGGTACATAGTAACAGTTATTTAAAGATAACTCAAAACCACTAGGGAGTTGGATTACATATGTTCCCTTCGAGGCAGCAGCTACTCGTGCTCCAATCCCGACTCGCAGGTCCACATCACCTTTTTCGAGAGGTATGATGTTCTTTAGGCCCTGCAAATGATTACACAGATGAGAACCACAACCAGTATCTAGTACCCAAGTTCCGAAACTTGCATGGTTAATCTCAATCGTATGAATATAAGATGACATACCAACAGGAACGACGCGGCCTGCCTTAATGTCCTCATGGTAGACGGGGCAGTTCCTCCTCCAATGTCCAGTCTTGTGACAATGGTGGCACTCTATGTTACCGCCCTTGCTCTTTGTCTTACCCTGTGAGCCACTAGTCTCACCAGGCGCACTCTTACCGTTTCCTGGTTTCTTAAACTTTGGCTTACCTACAGCTAGGTCGCCATGAGCCTTGCCCTTACCTTTACCTTTGTTGTAAATTGTGAGAACATCCTGCTTCATGCTCCCATTCAATTTCATATCCTTCTCGGTCTGTACGAGAAGGGAGTGTAGCTCATGAGGACTCCTTTTCAAGTCATTCATGTAGTAGTTCGCCCTGAAAAAGGCAAAACCATCGTGAAGAGAATGAATCATTCGGTCAATGACAATGCTCTCACTGATTTTACAATTCAATGCCTCCAGCTTCTCGACATTCTCAATCATCTGAAGAATGTGTGGGCTAACCGGTTGGCCCTTCTGGAGTTTCGCATCAAAAAAGCGACAGGTATGCTCATATGTGATGATTCTCGGTGCCTTTGAGAACTCATTAGTGAGCGTGGTGAAAATTTTGTTTGCACCTTGGGCAATAAAGCGTCTCTGCAAATTGGTTTCCATTGTAAAGATGAGTACGTTCTTTATCGCACCCGCTTCCATAACGAAATCACTATAAGCGAGTGACTCGTTGACTCCTGCATTTGGGCCTGGTTGACCGGTATTTGCTCGCTTAAATACCCGAGCTTACCGTCGCAGAGCAGACATTCCGTAGTGCCGCCTCCCAGTCCGCAAAATTGGACCCATCATTCTTCAGTCGAGTGGACTAATTCATTTGGTCCATGAACATTTTAAGCCAGGACGAACGATCTAGTGTGGCACTAGGCATTGGGATTGCGTTATTTCCACCATTTGTTGTAACAAAGATTATTGATAATAAGCGTGTTCTACATCAAAAAGAAGAATAAAATAATAAGCATGCATCGTTTTTATTTTAAGTCTAATGAACTAATGTCATAACGCGAAGACTCAAAAACATTTATACAATTGACCTCCCTCAAGAATTATATAAATGACCCCAAGACTCAATTCTCTCAGAAATTGATAAGCTAACCTTTAGCTAATTCTACCGTTAGAATTCTTGGTCG
Source organism: Silene latifolia (assembly GCF_048544455.1). NCBI lineage: Eukaryota > Viridiplantae > Streptophyta > Magnoliopsida > Caryophyllales > Caryophyllaceae > Silene > Silene latifolia. The sequence continues at coordinate 196,598,641 of NC_133538.1, read as the reverse complement.
ATAAATTTCTGTAAATACTATCTTTAGTCCATCATAATCACGAGAAACTCTTCGGACTACAATGTTGAGGTAAACTAAGTCAACACAACTACTTACCCAACGTAGAAGGGGTCATATTAGGCCTACCGACGAAGAAGGGATTCATAGATGTTTGCCCGAATAAAGACTAATCTCAATTTCCGTTTTAGAGGAAGATCCCATCAACTTTTTAATTCATTTTAAGTGAACTATAATCTAGCATGCGAGAATGATTTAAACTAAGGTGATGGCTTAAAGACTGTGACATCTGCATGTCCATGAAAACTAACATACAACCTATATGAGTCAATTTTCATGCATTTTAGTAGTAGTTGGTTTGGTTTTAGGCGGAATATGATGCAATTACTAACATGTGAATGAAAGGCAATAAAAATAAAAAACGTAAAAAAAACAGTAAAAGTCCTAGTGTGGCCTATCCTATCAAAATGAACAATAAATACAAGTTTGGAATCCATCCTTGGACCCGAGAAGCTTGTCTTGATGTTCCATCTTGATTCATGTAGCAGGAGTGAGCTTGAATCTTCATCTTTAGTCTTCTTTGAAATTACAATAAATAAAATTACATAATTGACCTATTAATTACATTCTAATTTCAAAAACTCAAAACTAAAATAAAGGAGATTCGAGATCTCATAATTACATAAGAAATCATGTTTCCTTCATTACGAAAACATAATTTGACTAAGGCCACACTAAGTATTACAAATTACAACCGATTGCAAAAATTAAATACGTAAATAAAATTCATTCATTCGATTCATTCAACAAAATTAAAATTGGTCTCGGCTGGGAAGAAAAAAAACAAATTTTGTTTTTTTATTTATCAGCTGTCACGGCTGATTTTAAAAAAAAAAACAGCACATTTCCTCTTTTAATTCGGTAAATTGGAAAAACAAGGAAAAACTTTCCAAAATTTTTTTTTCTTTCTTTTTCGGCAAAAAGGCAAATAAAAAAAACTTTCCTATTTTTTTTTCTTCTCTCGGTTTACCAAAAAACAAAATTAAAATAAATTTTTTTTTTTCGGTAAACCCTTAAAAAAAACGGCCTCCTATTTTTTTCTTTTTGCGGCAATATGCTTTAAAACAAGATTTGATGACTAAATTGTTTACCTTTGCTATTAGAACATGATTAGCATATGAAATAATAAACATGATCAATTTATATGCCAAAAACTATATAGCAAAAACAATCTTTTTATCATAAACATGACGATTCCATTTAATTTTAACTTAATCTGCATTAAATCAAAAACTACCAATTCTTCATATGATAATTTTAACTGATTATAAACTATAATATGAAAAATAGAATGGAAAAATATCATCAAACAGAAAGAAAAAAAACGGCACAAAAAAAACGGCACAAAAAAAAAAATTTCGAACCACAAAAAAAACTCGAAACCCTAATTTTTTTTTTTTCGAAAATCCTATTGTTCAGATACAAATTTTATGAAAATCATCAAAATTAAAATCGTAGCCTATTGCTCTGATACCACTTGTGGGAAATAATCTGTATACTTCCCTTAATTTAGAAGGATTATAACGATTTAACAAAGATGATCAAAGGTCATAAAATAAAAATTCATAAACAAAAGTAAAAGATTCAGAAATAACCTTTGGTCCTAGCAAATATGGCCTAAGAACAATATCAAAATTGATATTCGCCTATTAGTTGCACCCAAGACGATCTGAGATATGCCCTTCGATTATGCTAGAATCGATCTAAAATTTTCTGTAAAATTTAGTTGTTTTTGTGTTCTTGTGATGAGAGAGAGAAGGCAAGGTCAAGAAAAAGTATTAGGGTAGAAATAATTCTCTACCTTTCTTTTTATACAGACCAAAACTTGAAGTCAATTAGGAAAGAAAGAACTCTCCTAATTTTCGGCCAAGTGAACCGTGACAAGGAGTATTTTATCCTTATTTTTGGTCTTTCCAAAAATATATAATATGTGTTGAATTGTCATCTAGTGAGGATTGAACCCATGACCTCTTGGTATGTGTACCCTCACTATTACCACTATGACACATTCAGCTTGTTGATATTAAATACAACTGATTATTTTTAATTACGAATTAACAGATTAATTTGTCCAAGCTAACATTATATATATTTAATTAAATATAACTTATTATATTTAATTTACGAATTGACAGATAATTCGTCTCAACTTAATATTATTTAATTTTATTAAATAATTATCTCATCAACACATTGACTAACTTTTTAGTCATTTTGGGCATCAATGTGATTATATTTCTATAACCACATTCTCAAACACATCCTATAGGTGTGACCTTTAGGGACCAGTTGATCACCGCCATCTGTATGATAATAACGTCAAACTTTCTAGCAAGCCAACCGTTATTAGGTAAACGTTAATCAACTGATTAAATATACGAAGTATACCCTTGTGAACCTGTAAGAGATTTACAAATGTTATCACACTAATTTATGGAGGACACAAGCTCCAACATATATATATATATATATATATATATATATATATATATATATATATATATATATATATATATATATATATATATATATATATATATATATATATATATATATATATATATATATATATATATATATATATTCGGGATCATATGAGAACCACTAGGATGATGAGAACCATGAGAACCACTAATAATACTACTAATATTAACATTACTAATTAATATTACTAATAATATTAAAACTTTACGCGCTAAACTCCCCAAACCCTTCAATTTCATTCATTTCCCAATTTTCCCTTTCTCACTCATCTTCTTCTCTCTCTACGACCCTCATCATCCCCGTTTCCGATCGTCGCCATTTCTGTTCGTCTTCTCCGATCATCGTCGCTGCTCATCTCTATCCTACCTTCATCGTTTCCGATCATCTGCTTCTCATATTACGGTTCAATCCATTCATCAAGAGCATTTTCGCGAGATTTATCAATCTCATTCCTACAAATTCAGGTACTATGCTTCGGATAATAGCGATTGTACTGTAATTTTATCATGCATGTATTTTTTCCTTCGACATTCATCAATTCCCCCGACATTCATCAATTCATATTAAACTATTAACCCTAATTTGCAGTAATTTCCCTATGTAAGGTCTTTTAATTGTTATTCTATAATGAATTCTTAGATTCGGGACAGAAATTCAGAGTTTTAATGTATTGAACACATTTGCATAGAAAATCAGAGTTTATACGTTGCTTATAGTTTAGCGATTTCTGCATTTTTGTTCTGATTGCATGTTCAAGTAATTTTTAATAATTGAATTTGCGGATTTGTGAGTTTTTATTCTGATTGCATGTTCAAAAACTTTTAAATAATTGAATTTGCGTATTTTGTGAGGGTCTTTTGGTTTTAAATGATCTATATTGTTTGGATCTAGAAGAATAGTCAAGCTGGTAGTTGCTTGTTGTTTTCAGTATTTTTTAGCCAAGTAAGCTTAGGTTTTAGGATCCCCGTCCTCTGTCCGTTCATGAAATAAGGTCCAGCGTGCATAAAATAGGGTTCAATGTGCATCAAATAAGGCCATGTCCGCATCAAACACGGCGTCACTTTAAAATTAGCAGTAGGTTCATTGTCGATAAGGTTCCAATGCTTAATTAGTAGAGGGCCCTTGACTCGGAAAATTTGCATATTTTCCAAAATCTAAATGCTCTCGGTTGTGCATTGGCCGAAATTTCTATTTTCACCTGTGTTAACATCAGTCAATACATTCACAGATATGAGGCGAAAGACTATTGCAAGGAAGAAAAACACACTAGTCAAAATTACACAAATAAAAGGAGGTAGATCAGTGAAAGATTATTTCCCACCAAACCCAACAAATTCAACTCTAAATGATGTCACACCAAAGTATGTTGTAAGAAAATCTGCATAGCTTTGTCTGTTTTTATGTTTCATCCCTTCCTTACCCCAAAATAATGATAGACTACATTTTAATGCTCTCTCTAAACTTGGATGCAATACCTGTATTGCTTGCTTAATGTGATATTTCCTGAATTTATCTTAGTGTTTTTCTGCATGCTTTATGTGATTTTCAAATGATGGACTGCTTGTACTCTTTTTCTTACTAATTCCTATTTCTAGTTTTTTCATTCGAGAGTTCAATTTGTGATGCTTGTAGGTCATTCTATTACTGGTCAATTACTTATACATAGCCAAGTATAGCCAATTGGTGCAAGGGGTGGGTAGTCAAAATTTTTGAAGAAGATAAAGCATTTTTTGTCAAGAATTACATAAGAGAAAAAAAAGAGGATATGGGTTTGTCATTTGCTCCCTTAGACAAAGTTCAGTTTACCGACAACTGTTATGAAGCCCAACTTGATGATGTTTTCAATAATCAAGATCTAGTGACTAACATATTTAACCAACTAGATTTTAACGAAGATAAGGCAAATATGGCGTTGGTCCGTAGGAATTGGTCTCAGCTTTTCCTCATACACCCAAGTGCACCTCGCATTGAACATGTCTACGGACCAATGATATCAATGGTGTAAGAATTGTTCGTAGGGGTCCTAAAATAATTTATAAAAGATGCAAATGCTTTATGACTGAAGATTTGGCAGCTAAATTGCTCCTGCATCATCAACAAGAGAAAAATATTTTCCAAAGAGAACATCTTAACGCTCTTGATGACGCTGAACGTGCACATGTGAATAAGTTGCTTCATGCTTTAGCCACGCCATCTCCTGCACGTGACACAGCAGTTGCCATTTCAACAGACTTAGCAACTCGGGCCAGTTTCCTTTTTTCGGTTTTTTCCTCTATATGTAACTAAACTGCTCAAGTTTGACAGTTTTTGGCATTTTGACGTCTGTGTATTTAGGCCTTTAACGGTTCAGGTCTTAAATTTGCCCTATTTTCAGTCTTTTGTGGTACTCTTGTATAATTCCATGTATTAAGCCACCTTTGTATAATTATGTAGTCGGGTTTTTCCATTTTCAATATTGTAAAGCTTTGTCATGTATGGATGATATGTTTTATTAATGAAGTTTCTTTTCCTTATTTTGTTAATCATCGAGCTTTCATTGTTTCATAATTACATGAAGTTTTTGGATCTATGGAACAGCCTTGTAGATGCATTAAAAAATAATCTCAGTGCATTAAAATACCCCTGTATATGCCTCAAATAAGCTGCCTTCCTAACCTACTTACTTTGTCAGATAATCCTCCCAACCCAAATACTACCGCTGCAAAGCCAGAACAAATTCCTCCTCCACGTCGACAGAGTCCACGTATCAAACCAAAAGTTACTGAGCAAGTAACACCAGATATGCTTTCTCGTAACAACAATGGTGAGGGTTTACCTTCTCTTGTCCCTTTTAAAGATTTCCAGTATATGTCGTTTGTTCGAATATTAATGGTGATGGTTTAAGGTGCAATACCCTTATGAATGCATCAAGTAGTCTTGTAGATGCATCAAAAAACAATCCATATGCATTAAACAACCATGCCTTGCGGTTTTCTTCTTGTTCGAATGACAATAGCAAGGGAAAGGGTTTAGGGCTGGATTAGGCGGACCGCTACCGCGGGTCCGCCTAATCCAACCCTAAACCCTTTCCCGTCCCGTTTTAGGACACCCGGGCCCCTTTTATAAATCCCGTCCCCAAAAAAGGGTTCACTCGTCCCCTTCTAGGGTGTCTTTAGGTTTTCGTGTTCGAATGACAATAGCAAGGGAAAGGGTTTAGGGTTGGATTAGGCGGACCCGCGGTAGCGGTCCGCCTAATCCAACCCTAAACCCTTTCCCGTCCCGTTTTAGGACACCCGGGCCCCTTTTAAAAATCTCGTCCCCAAAAAAGGGTTCACTCGTCCCCTTCTAGGGTGTCTTTAGGTTTTCGTGTTCGAATGACAATAGCAAGGGAAAGGGTTTAGGGTTGGATTAGGCGGACCCGCGGTAGCGGTCCGCCTAATCCAACCCTAAACCCTTTCCCGTCCCATTTTATGACACCCGGGCCCCTTTTAAAAATCCCGTCCCCAAAAAAGAGTTCACTCGTCCCCTTCTAGGGTGTCTATAGGTTTCCATGTTCGAATGACAATATCAAGAGAAAGGGTTTAGGGTTGGATTAGGGGGACCCGCGGTATCGGTCCGCCTAATCTAACCCAAAACCCTTTACCGTCTCGTTTTAGGACACCCGGGCCCCTTTTAAAAATCCCGTCCCCAAAAAAGAGTTCACTCGTCCCCTTCTAGGGTGTCTTTAGGTTTTCGTGTTCGAATGAAAATAGCGAGGGAAAGGGTTTAGGGTTGGATTAGGCGGACCCGCGGTAGCGGTCCGCCTAATCCAACCCTAAACCCTTTCCCCGTCCCGTTTAGGACACCCGTGCCCCTTTTAAAAATCCCGTCCCCAAAAAAGGGTTCACTCGTCCCCTTCTAGGGTGTCTTTAGGTTTTCGTGTTCGAATGACAATAGCAAGGGAAAGGGTTTAGGGTTGGATTAGGCGGACCCGCGGTAGCGGTCCGCCTAATCCAACCCTAAACCATTTCCCGTCCCGTTTTAGGACACCCGGGCCCTTTTAAAAATCCCGTCCCAAAAAAAGGGTTCACTCGTCCCCTTCTAGGGTGTCTTTAGGTTTTCGTGTTCGAATGACAATAGCAAGGGAAAGGGTTTAGGGTTGGATTAGGCGGACCCGCGGTAGCGGTCCGCCTAATCCAACCCTAAACCCATTCCCGTCCCGTTTTAGGACACCCGGGCCCCTTTTAAAAATCTCGTTCCCAAAAAAGGGTTCACTCGTCCCCTTCTAGGGTGTCTTTAGGTTTTCGTGTTCGAATGACAATAGCAAGGGAAAGGATTTAGGGTTGGATTAGGCGGACCCGCGGTAGCGGTCCGCCTAATCCAACCTAAACCCTTTCCCGTCCCGTTTTATGACACCTGGGCCCCTTTTAAAAATCCCGTCCCCCAAAAAAGGGTTCACTCGTCCCCTTCTAAGGTGTCTTTAGGTTTTCGTATTCGAATGACAATAGCAAGGGAAAGGGTTTAGGGTCGGATTAGGCAGACCGCTACCGCGGGTCCGCCTAATCCAACCCTAAACCCTTTCCCGTTCCGTTTTATGACACCCGGGCCCCTTTTAAAAATCCCGTCCCCAAAAAAGGGTTCACTCGTCCCCTTCTAGGGTGTCTTTAGGTTTTCGTATTCGAATGACAATAGCAAGGAAAAGGTTTACGGTTGGATTAAGCGGACCCGCGGTATCGGTCCGCCTAATCTAACCCTAAACCCTTTCCCGTCTCGTTTTAGGACACCCGGGCCTCTTTTAAAAATCCCGTTTCCAAAAAAGGGTTCACTCGTCCCCTTCTAGGGTGTCTTTAGGTTTTCGTGTTCGAATGACAATAGCAAGGAAAGGGTTTAGGGTTGGATTAGGCGGACCCGCGGTAGCGGTCCGCCTAATCCAACCCTAAACCCTTTCCCCGTCCCGCTTTAGGACACCCGGCCCCTTTTAAAAATCTCGTCCCCAAAAAAGGGTTCACTCGTCCCCTTCTAGGGTGTCTTTAGGTTTTCGTGTTCGAATGACAATAGCAAGGGAAAGGGTTTAGGGTTGGATTAGGCGGACCCGCGGTAGCGGTCCGCCTAATCCAACCCTAAACCATTTCCCGTCCCGTTTTAGGACACCCGGGCCCCTTTTAAAAATCCCGTCCCCAAAAAAGGGTTCACTCGTCCCCTTCTAGGGTGTCTTTAGGTTTTCGTGTTCGAATGACAATAGCAAGGAAAAGGGTTTAGGGTTGGATTAAGCGGACCCGCGGTAGCGGTCCGCCTAATCCAACCCTAAACCCATTCCCGTCCCGTTTTAGGACACCCGGGCCCCTTTTAAAAATCTCGTTCCCAAAAAAGGGTTCACTCGTCCCCTTTTAGGGTGTCTTTAGGTTTTTGTGTTCGAATGACAATAGCAAGGGAAAGGATTTAGGGTTGGATTAGGCGGACCCGCGGTAGCGGTCCGCCTAATCCAACCTAAACCCTTTCCCGTCCCGTTTTATGACACCTGGGCCCCTTTTAAAAATCCCGTCCCCCAAAAAAGGGTTCACTCGTCCCCTTCTAAGGTGTCTTTAGGTTTTCGTATTCGAATGACAATAGCAAGGGAAAGGGTTTAGGGTCGGATTAAGCAGACCGCTACCGCGGGTCCGCCTAATCCAACCCTAAACCCTTTCCCGTCCCGTTTTATGACACCCGGGCCCCTTTTAAAAATCCCGTCCCCAAAAAAGGGTTCACTCGTCCCCTTCTAGGGTGTCTTTAGGTTTTCGTATTCGAATGACAATAGCAAGGAAAAGTGTTTACGGTTGGATTAAGCGGACCCGCGGTATCGGTCCGCCTAATCTAACCCTAAACCCTTTCCCGTCTCGTTTTAGGACACCCGGGCCTCTTTTAAAAATCCCGTCTCCAAAAAAGGGTTCACTCGTCCCCTTCTAGGGTGTCTTTAGGTTTTCGTGTTCGAATGACAATAGCAAGGAAAGGGTTTAGGGTTGGATTAGGCGGACCCGCGGTAGCGGTCCGCCTAATCCAACCCTAAACCCTTTCCCGTCCCGATTTAGGACACCCGGGCCCCTTTTAAAAATCTCGTCCCCAAAAAAGGGTTCACTCGTCCCCTTCTAGGGTGTCTTTAGGTTTTCGTGTTCGAATGACAATAGCAAGGGAAAGGGTTTAGGGTTGGATTAGGCGGACCCGCGGTAGCGGTCCGCCTAATCCTACCCTAAACCCTTTCCCGTCCCGTTTTATGACACCCGGGCCCCTTTTAAAAATCCCGTCCCCAAAAAAGAGTTCACTCGTCCCCTTCTAGGGTGTCTATAGGTTTCCATGTTCGAATGACAATATCAAGAGAAAGGGTTTAGGGTTGGATTAGGGGGACCCGCGGTATCGGTCCGCCTAATCTAACCCTAAACCCTTTACCGTCTCGTTTTAGGACACCCGGGCCCCTTTTAAAAATCCCGTCCCCAAAAAAGAGTTCACTCGTCCCCTGCTAGGGTGTCTTTAGGTTTTCGTGTTCGAATGAAAATAGCGAGGGAAAGGGTTTAGGGTTGGATTAGGCGGACCCGCGGTAGCGGTCCGCCTAATCCAACCCTAAACCCTTTCCCGTCCCGTTTTAGGACACCCAGGCCCCTTTTAAAAATCCCGTCCCCAAAAAAGGGTTCACTCGTCCCCTTCTAGGGTGTCTTTAGGTTTTCGTGTTCGAATGACAATAGCAAGGGAAAGGGTTTAGGGTTGGATTAGGCGGACCCGCGGTAGCGGTCCGCCTAATCCAACCCTAAACCATTTCCCGTCCCGTTTTAGGACACCCGGGCCCCTTTTAAAAATCCCGTCCCAAAAAAAGGGTTCACTCGTCCCCTTCTAGGGTGTCTTTAGGTTTTCGTGTTCGAATGACAATAGCAAGGGAAAGGGTTTAGGGTTGGATTAGGCGGACCCGCGGTAGCGGTCCGCCTAATCCAACCCTAAACCCATTCCCGTCCCGTTTTAGGACACCCGGGCCCCTTTTAAAAATCCCGTCCCCAAAAAAGGGTTCACTCGTCCCCTTCTAGGGTGTCTTTAGGTTTTCGTATTCGAATGACAATTGCAAGGGAAAGGGTTTACGGTTGGATTAAGCGGACCCGCGGTATCGGTCCGCCTAATCTAACCCTAAACCCTTTCCCATCTCGTTTTAGGACACCCGGGCCTCTTTTAAAAATCCCGTCTCCAAAAAAGGGTTCACTCGTCCCCTTCTAGGGTGTCTTTAGGTTTTCGTGTTCGAATGACAATAGCAAGGGAAAGGGTTTAAGGTTGGATTAGGCGGACTCGCGGTAGCGGTCCGCCCAATCCAACCCTAAACCTTTTCCCGTCCCGTTTTAGGACACCCGGGCCCCTTTTAAAAATCTCGTCCCCAAAAAAGGGTTCACTCGTCCCCTTCTAGGGTGCCTTTAGGTTTTCGTGTTCGAATGACAATAGCAAGGGAAAGGGTTTAGGGTTGGATTAGGCGGACCGCGGTCGCGGTCCGCCTAATCCAACCCTAAACCCTTTCCCGTCATGTTTTAGGACACCCGGGCCCCTTTTAAAAATCCCGTCCCCAAAAAAGGGTTCACTCGTCCCCTTCTAGGGTGTCTTTAGGTTTTCGTGTTCGAATGACAATAGCAAGGGAAAGGGTTTAGGGTTGGATTAGGCGGACCCGTGGTAGCGGTCCGCCTAATCCAACCCTATACCCTTTCCCGTCCCGTTTTAGGACACCTGGGCTCCTTTTAAAAATCCCGTCCCCAAAAAAGGGTTCACTCGTCCCCTTCTAGGGTGTCTTTAGGTTTTCATGTTCGAATAACAATAGCAAGGGAAAGCGTTTAGGGTTGGATTAGGCGAACCCGCGGTATCGGTCCGCCTAATCTAACCCTAATCCCTTTCCCGTCTCGTTTTAGGACACCCGGGCCCCTTTTAAAAATCCCGTCCCCAAAAAAGGGTTCACTCGTCCCCTTCTAGGGTGTCTTTAGGTTTTCGTGTTCGAATGACAATAGCAAGGGATAGGGTTTAGGGTTGGATTAGGAGGACCCGCGGTAGCGGTCCGCCTAATCCAACTCTAAACCCTTTCCCGTCCCGTTTTGGGACACCCGGGCTCCTTTTTAAAATCTTGTTTTCCGTAAATAAGCTTGTATATGCATGAAATAAGCCGTCGTCCTGAAGCTAATCGGTGTTTGGTTTGGTGTGTACTAGTCTTATGAATTAATGGACTAACCTTGTATATGCATCAAATAACTGTTTATGTGCATTAAACAACTTTGTACATGCATGAAATAAGCTGTCTTCCTGAAGCTAATCACTGTTTGGTTTGGCGTACAATAGTCTAATGAATTCATGGACCAACCTTTTATATGCATCAAATAACTGTTTAAGTGCATTAAACAACTTTTGTACATGCATGAAATAAGCTGTCTTCCTGAAGTTAATCAATGTTTGGTTTGGCGTACAATAGTCTTATGAATTCATGGACCAACCTTGTATATGCATCAAATAACTACCTATGTGCATAAAACAATTTTGTGTATACATGAAATAAGCTACCTTACTAATGCTGACTACATACTTTGACAGATAATTCTGTCAAACTAAACCCTACAAAGAAAGAGAGAGGCGAAACAAATTTCACAAATGGCAACGGAGTCCGCGTGTTAAAGCCAAAGTTCACGACGAAGTCGCACCAGAGTTGTCTCCTAACAAGAACAAGAGGAAAGCAGCAGCAACAAGCAAAGAGCCAACGCAAAGTATAAAAAAAGAAAGCGTTCTGACAAGTATAAGCCTCTCCTCACTCGGATGAGTCCTTCCTTGATCACTAATTTCATCAAGTTGGGCCATCCGAAAAGCAAATTGAAGCCATACACAGTATGGGATTCGGAGGGTTGTTACAACTTAAGTCAGAAGAAATCAATGGCCATTTGGCCAGATGGATTGTCGAGACATTTAATCCGTTCAATTGTTCATTGATAAACCGCGATCTTGTTATCTCTGATGAAGATGTCCACGTTGCAACTGGACTTCCTATGGGACCGATTGACATTGTCGCAGCTGGAATGTTCTGTAAGGAAAAGGAGTACACAGAGGCTGTCAAGAGGTATAAGGCTCTGTTTACCACCTCAGATATTACGAAAAAGGTTCTCTTAGATAAGATGATGGAGCAACGGGATGGTGGAGACGATTTCAAGAGGAATTTCCTCATTTATATCGTCAATGTTCTCTTGATGGGGGTAGTAGGTGATCATCCTAGCCCTCGGATATTAAGCTCCCTTTCAAATCTCGCCGATGTCCCTAACATGAATTGGTGCAAATTTGCACGGTCCCATATGATCAACAACGTCATGTCATGTGGAAGCGGCTATAGCTAATTCCCCTAAAACTTATTTTAAGGGACCGATTCTGATTTTCCAGATTATCTACTTGGATAGATGTGTTTTCATGACGAGAACGGTGCGTTGATCATTTCCCTTATTAGCGAATTGGACGGATGAGAAAATTAGAGAAAGGGTTAAGTTGGAGAAGCAGAAGGGGGTGGCTTTGGCAAGGGCTCTGTTAAACCCATATTTGCATATGTTGCACCTCAACATGAACGTGAACCCGCACTGCAGACGTTTACACAACTCAACCTCAAACTCAACTCAACCCGAACTCGAACTCGAACTTGAAGCTGAACTGGTTGATGACAGGAAAGAATCCATCAAGGTTTTGGCAAGCACAGCCATTCGACTTACAGATATTTATGGTGAATTTACCAAAGCAGTTAGAAATGCTAAGTGTAAGGCTCCCGCTTTCCCGGCTGTCACGCAAATGTCAAAGTTGGCAGATTGTTTATTTGAAGGATTTTCCCTTTCACAAAGAAAGTACGGAGAAGAAGGTGAAAGGGAAGGTGCTAATTGTGAAAGGCAGGGTGCTACCATGGAGAAGATGGAGGAGGATGAAGTGGAAAAGGACAATGAGAAAGATAAGAATGAATTGAAGGAGAGAAAGGAGGAGGTGGCGGTGGAGAAGGAGTTGAAGAAGGATAAGGGTAAAGTGGAGGAGGAGGAGGTTGACATGAATTGTGCAGATGATGCGTTTCTAGACAATCTCACTGTCATGGCTGAATTAGAAGGGATCCTTAATAATGCATACACTCATGTTGGCAAGGTGTTTGATTCACATCATGAAAATTTGTGGAACGAAAAAAAGGAAAAGGAAAAGAGGGACTAGGCGCTTCTGGAAGGACCGTCTTTTAGCCTTTTTAGTGGTGATGATGTACCATATAACTCTCAAGAGTTCCTTAAGTCCAGGTTGCAGGCTGATTCAAGTGTTCCTCATTCAAGCACAACAACTACGACGTCTGTTCCAGTAGTTCGTCCTTTATCGCCAATATCGCCAATTCTGATCTCATCCCAACCATCCCAACCATCGTTTGTAGTTATCTCCTCTCAAGTATCGTTGGATGAATCGCCAATTGTGCCCTGTTCTCCAACTGCCCCCTCAGATTATGCCATTGAGAGGCAGGTGGCTGGTAGAAGGGTGCTTCCTAAGAGGTGTGTTGAGGTAGCGAATGTTTACCAGCCACCTTACTTTATCAGAAACGTGGACATGGTTCGTGACTTGAGTCGATCGGAAAAACTGGTAGGAGACTATGCATTTTCAGACTTAGATGAAGAGTATGTATCACTCTCCTATATTTTAATCTTATTCGGCATATATGTATTACATTTTCTTTGTATAACACTAAGTTTCATGTTATCATAACTGTATAGGGAGGTTTTATTTAGCTGTGCGGGAAAGACTCTCACACGAAGTCATATGAAGAGTTTGCTTCTTGATCGTCGAGTTCATATACATGTCATTTCTGTGTGGTGTGATTATTTGAATGAGGGCAACAAATTCAGAAATCGTAAATGCCCTTGCCGTCTATTTATCACAGAGACAACTGACGTAAGTGTTCCATGGCTGTTCTCAACCTTGGGCTACATTAGACTTTCGAATGCATGAAATAAGATTGTAGATGCACGAAATACCAATCTAGGTGCATTAAACAAGACTGAACATGCATCAAATAAGTGCCCAATTATTACAAGTTTTTATTCTCTAATATGGGTCACCTAATTTAAGGAACAGATTGACTCATTGGATGTCAAATTTGCAGACGTGGAGTTGGTAAGTCCTTCAAGATTTTCACATTTCCATGGCTGTTCTCAACTAAGTGTCTTTCTTTTCATTATTGTCTTTGTTTTCAATGTCGTACAAGTTTTCATTCCTATTGTTACACCCTTGCCATTTGTCTTCTGTTACCATGTTAGTAAGAAGCTGTTTGAAGTGATGCACTTGATGCCTCCATCAACTGACTATTCTCGCCATGTTAGACCTGTGGTATATCTTCAGATCTTTTTGCAATAAAGTGCCTGATTTTCGTCTAATTTTTGTGAGAGATTATTTACTTATCATTGTTTTACCTTTATCAGAAGAACTTGTTGGGTACGCTTTCAAGTAAGATTCCAAACTTGGTGTTTTCATGGCTTTTGATTCCTAAGTTGTATATTCCGCACGTTGCCGTTGATGTCGAGCATGATACTGGAATCTACCTCACGCGTCATATGGAGATGTACAACGGGGCTAAGGGACGCTTAGGTTCAAAGGTGGGTCGTAAAGGGAGTAAGTCTGTATTATTTAATTCAACTTTCCCTTGTATGTGCATTAAATATGAAGTCACTGATGTTGATTTCTTTTGTTGTTATTGTTCAGAGAGTTGATGTTAAACGTTATGTTGTGAGGGTTTGCAATGAAATTCTAACTTGGCGATACAACTCTTATAAACTTCAAGTGACGGCTGCAGCAAAGGCTTACAAGAATGGCGTTCAGATTCGGTAATGCGAAATCTTAAGTAGCTTTGTTTTCTGTTTTCCCGTTTTTCCATGTTAATAAAGGAGCTTTTATTTTCCCCTTTTCTCAGTAATCAAGCGCCACATGATGATTTATCATATACAGATGCACACTTGATCAATTATATTCTAATAATAAGAAGAACAAGGAGTAAGTTCTAATCGACCATACAAACTTTTAAAAACTTGCTTTTATCCACTCTCTGTTGTTCCGTGTTTTCTAATCTAATTGCAACATGTGCATCATTAGTGAGGTCGTTGTAGAAACCGATTGGTTGCAAGTTACCCAAGACGCTACTGCTGGACCTTGTTGCCGCCGGAAATTAGGTAATGGATATGGTTATTGATGCTGTTGGTATTCGTACTACAATCGAAAACCCAAGTGTTGTGTATTTTCCGACAATCATAAAGGTATTCATATTCCTTATTGTGTCAAATGCTTGTTTTTGGTTTTTGAAATGACAAAGAATTTTGACAAATGTTCTCAAATTTTCAGGGAGTTGTCGGTAAAAAGGGGTTTTGAAGTCAATACGTCCTACTTGACTACTTGCCCCTCAATCTAAACACAACCCAACTGGTAAATAAATATTCTCATACTTTTTTTTCCATGCAATTTTTTCCCAATGCATTTTTTTCCATTTGAAGTCGATCAATCCTACTTGACTAGTTTGTAATATTTCAGGCTTTCTTTCCTTATTGTGTGGAGAGATCACATTGGTTTGCATGCGTTGTTGACTTTGGGAAAATGATGAACTCATACTCGACTCCAACCTGCCCAGGCGCCGTGAAGTCAGGCAAAAGTTTTTAGTTGAACAGGTATGATTTATTAGTTTTTGCACAAAAACATGTTACCCCTCACTTATTATATCCGGAAGGCTGCTCAACAGTTTTTGACTGCCCAAAATGCATTGCCGAATGAAAATACTGTTGGTGATCTTTATGTGCATGAAATACCCTTGTATGTGCATGACATACCCTTGCATGTGCATTAAATAGCCTTATACCACAATCACAATCACTCACTGTCTTGTTTTTGTATAGCTCCTTCCTGCTTTGGAGATCATCGCAAGAGACTCTCCAAGATACACAAGGTTGTTGGAGATCAAGACTTTTCAGTGGGAGGTTATGCAAGTGCCTCAACAAAAGAATGGGTATTCTTATGGAGTTTATTTGTTAAAGTGGCTAGAAAATTTGTGTGATCAAGCATCATGGAGTGATGAGCGTTCTTACGAGGTATAAATTTTTCAACAAACTTTTGTAAACATTCTTCAGTATATTTTATTTCAAGCATTTCAATATTTGTTGTCAAATAAAATTTTTACGTAGGATTTGGATGAATATGGTACGAGTATGATTGCACGTCTCATCAAATGGAAGCGAAACAAGAGAAAGGTAAATATAAAGAACCTTGAATGCCTAATTTAAATTTTGCCTAATTTTAATCTTCTTTTCATTAGATTCTGTCTCAGAGTGACTTTTACGTAACAGTATTTTCCCCCCGTTTTTTTTGTAGGATTATCACTAGGTGATATTTTCTAAACACTTGAGTCGAGGGATGTGCAAAGGGAATGGCAGATGACCTAATCCAAAATTCGTAACACTGCCATTTTTTGATCTGATTCCTTGAGTCAAGGGATGTACAAAGGGAGTAGACCCTGGAATATTAGATTCTTGTTGAGTTTATTCTGGAATATGTAGTACACTAAGTCTTGAGAGTACATATTAGATTTTGGAATATGTAAGGCGTGTAAGACATGAAGTCATGTTTCTGGCTAATTCTAAAAACATGTCACGGGGCAACTAAAACGAGAAACAATTTTCAAAATTGGATAACGAACATGTCACGAGGCAACGAAAACGAGAGACAATTTTCAAATTTGGATAACAAACATGTCACGAGGCAACGAAAACGAGAGACAATTTTCAAAATTGGATAACAAACATGTCACGAGGCAACGAAAACGAGAGACAATTTTCAAAATTGGACAACAAACATGTCACGAGGCAACGAAAACGAGAGACAATTTTCAAAATTGGACAACGAAAAGGCTGTAATGAAATCTGAAAGCATCGTAAATGCATTAAAACTGTTCCACATGCATGAAATAACAGTGTGCATGCATGAAATATGTAACTCATGTGTCCAAGGTCAAATCTTAAAGTAATCTCAAGTGAACTTTTAAAATGTTGCATTTTAATTTAGATTTTGGAATTTTATTATTAACTTTGACGGTTGGGGATGTGGTAGCAAAGAAGGATGTAGTGGTAGATCAAATTAATCGCCGTAAGGTTTCTTGATACTCGCATAATGTGTGCATGAAATAACGTTCTTTGTGCATGAAATACATGTGTATGTGTATGAAATACCGTTGTATGTGCACGAAATAATGGTGACAGGAACACTCAGGCTTTTCATTCTATAAGTGTTACATTCATTCGTTTTAAGAAAAAAAGTCCAACATCTATCAAATAAAATAAAAATTCCCGAATTATTCAATAAGGCAAATGTCCAATATCTATCAAATAAAATAAAATTCCCGAATTTTTCAATAAGGTAAAATAAAAAATTACTCTACTCATTGTCGGTTGTCCTTCGGTCACAATTCCTACTGTCGTGGTTCGCCATCTCCCCACAGCCCCGCATTTTCTTAGCGCTTTCTTGTTCACTTCCCACTCGTTCTCTTTGTGAGATCAGCCTTTTTCCCGACCCTTTGTTTTTGCACTGCCTTGGAGGCAAAACCTTAATCTCACTAGGGATGCTTGTTCCTAAAAGCATCCCAATTTCAGCATTCTTGTCCTTTACCTTTGCAAAACCAGTATTTCCACTTTCATCAGAGGTAATTTTTACCCTTTCCTTGAACTCACGCAAAATCCCAAGCAACTCATCACAATGCCCAGGACTCTGTTCAACAAGTGCCACACAAGTAAACAACTCTGACCATAAATCGCCAACTTTGTTTTTCTGTACATCCATTGATGTACAATCAGCAAGCAACTGGCCATTAGTGCCGACGATTGGCTGGCAGGTTGCTAGTTTGCTCCACCGACTAAGGAGGTAGTCACTTGGAACTTTCTGAATTCCCCGATCTTTAAAGACACACAGAGCATGTCGACAGAGCATTCCATGTCTTTCAAACTTCTTGCAAGTGCATACAACTGAAACATCATCCTTCTTAAAACCAACCTTATACGTTTTATTTCGAACTTGATCTATGATATCTGTGTATAGAATTGGATAGGTTTTATCTTTTTCTTTATCCCCAACACCACATGAATAGCAAGCTGCTTCGACTTCTTTTTGAAACTCGCCAAAAATTGTTGGAGTGTAGATTTCTGATGCATGCTTTTCTAGGGCTAATGGAGTCGACAACTAGGGGAAGGCGTTTTTTATTGTGCAACAAGTTTCGAATGAGTCCATCTTTGAGCATCCATTGCACTCTCAAATCTCATCCAAAACTCAACTAGGGTTAAATTAGGATTAGTGAAGTTGCTGAAAAAGTGGTTTTCTGACTCTGACCTGGAGGTCGTTCTCATCAAGCCTCCTAAAAACAGATCACGAAAGTAAGCTGGAACCCACATATTTCTAATGTTGTACTTCTCCTTAAGCCACTCGTTATCCGATAACCCATGAGATTCAACTACTGTTGTCCACCTTTCCTCAAATTCAGGCGGCTAAACATCTTCGCTCCAAACACATCGGTTTATCTTTTTCAGGAACTCAATATCTTTACATATTACAGGCCCTACTTTCTCAGGTAACTTTTTTAGTATGTGCCACATGCAATATCTGTGTTGCACCTTGTCTTTCCGGGCTAATTTCATTCCTTCTTCTATCCCCGCATCTTCATCAGTTATCATACAAACTGGATGACGACCCCCCATAGCCTCTAAGAATTTCGTAAATAGCCAAGAAAATGACTCCTTACTCTCATTTATAATAAGTCCAGCCCCAAAGGTCACGCATCTCTTATGATTATCCACCCCTGTAAAAGGACCAAATATCATCCTATACTTGTTTTTTCTAAAGGTCGTATCGAAAGAGGTCATGTCCCCGAATAACAAATAGTTTTTAATACTAATAGGGTCAGCCCAAAACACATGTGACAATCGACCTATCTCGTCTACCTCAAAATCAAAATAAAAAGATGGACACATGTGTTTTATCTTCATAAAATGCTCAATAAGCATTTGAGCATCTCCCTCTGATAAATAATTTTTGATATCTCTAGAAAAGTTCTTAAAGTCTTCCAATGACGCACCCACATTCCTATAGCCTCTAACATACTCCTTGAACAACCTATACGACTTAACTGGGCCTATGTTATTTTTGGAGTTGTCAATTATCATTTTTTTGTGAACTACATTCAACTCTCTCGTTTGTGTCAAATGTACCATTATTGATGGTGTTTGTGGCATATGATTATGACCTTCATGAAAATCATATATTTGGTATTTACCCATATCAGGACCTTCCTCCAAAATTCGCTTAAATTTAATACAAGAAGGACATTCTATCCTAGTCCTTTGCCTCCCCGTGATTTTTCCCTTTCGCTTCACATACTCCAAATTTTTATTACACACAACTTTTTTATGCGTAACAACACCTTTTTTAGACTTTTGTGAGCTTAATCTAGTCACAAACCCACATTCTTTTACATATGCTTCATAAAACTCAACACCTAGTTCAAGGTTATCGAATAGCATACCAATATCAGGCTTAAGATGGTTGAGACACTCAAAAACCCGATTTGTGTTTCTTGAAGAACCTTCTGCTGCCTCCTCGTCCTCTGCCTCCTCTACTATGATATCTGGATATGTGGTGCAATTAAAGTAAGAAAGATGAGGGATACAAAAGCATATGAAATGTACCTTTAAAAAGCTGAAAACATCAAGCAACTACCAGGATGAATAGAATTATACCTTCAACAAATTCGAAAGTCACAACTTCAGGAACATCATGTTCAACTTCTATTGCAGATATTTCTAATATAGGCTGACATGCATTAGCTTCAACATTCGCTCCTTCGTTTGTAATGACATTTGAAGAAGTTTGTGATAGTATTGAGGAGTTGTCATTATTCTTAACAAGAAATGTCAAAAATTAAATAAGCAACAATACAACAGTATAATTCATGAAATTGAGTCCCTGATTTTAACAAATGTAGGCAATTTCACAATTTCTCAAACCCTAATTTCTCAATTAAGCCAATTTGATTCACAAAATCACATTTTGATGCACCTAAACATGAATTTGATGCATATAAACAGGAATTTGGATGCACATAAACAAGATTTTGATGCACATAAACGGTCTCCAACCCTAATTTCTCAGTTTCCCCAATTGAATTCATGAAATTCTAAATTCAGAAGCATGATTTATCAATCCAGAAACTTAAGAGACGAATCAAACTCTAATTTCATGGTTTCAACAAATTTCTCAAATCCCCTAACCCTAATTTCTCAGTTTCCCCAATTTAACTGTCGAAATCCTAAATTCAGAACCATAATTGTTCAATTCAGAATTCTAATCGGTTAATCAATCCCTAATTTCACGAACAATCTAATTTAATCGACTAAATCAACTAATTTCACAACAAATAATCATAAAGATCGAAATTTTACCTCGAATTTAAAGGCGTCATTGATTGAAGCAGCATCGCAAGGTTGATTGTCGAAAAATTTATCGTTCGATTGTAGAGAAAGAGAAACAGGAATTTGATTTTGGAAGAGGCGATGGCGGAAGGTTAGAATGATGAGAGAGAAGCAGAATTAGAAAATGACTGAGATTACGCGGGTTTGGGGGAGACGCACGAAAAAAGTTGGGGGTTTGGTTAAGGTAATCTCAGCGTATTATTAGATTGTTAAGTTGAAGGTAAGTTCGTAAGTTCGCACTGAAGTATAGGTTAAGGTAATCCGAGTGTTGAAATTAGCAATGTTATTACTTTCAGGTTTCGAAACGAGTAGAAAGGAAAAAGAATTGTTTGTTCGCGAATAACCACTAGATAAGAGGAAGACGCAAATGAGAATAACAATGCAAAATAACAAAGTGTTTATGCTTTTACTTGTCCACTATACATTCTTAACTTCAAAGTATGAGTTTATTGATGGGTGATACTTGATTTGTTAATGTGTGGGAATATCTTGATTGGTTTTGTATTGATTTGTTGACCAGCTCTTTTTTATGTTGCTTTTGTGTGAATTTATAGATTGGCATTGCTTAATGTCAATGTAGGCCTTGGGATTTTGCTCAATATTTCAATTGATCTTTAGATCTTGGGAAAGGGCAATGCCTAGTTTGTCAATGTGTGAATTTGTTGTTGTGCATTGGGATAATCTTGTTGCTTATGTATTGATTTGTTGATGGGAGTTGTACTCAGTTGTACTCATTCATAGACTAGGATGAATTTATAGGTTAACGGATCTGCGATTTTTTTTTACTTTAATTTGTGTTGTTCTTATGATCTTGTTTTTGTAATGAATTTATGATGGGAATTGATAAAGGTTGATCTTTTATTTGATTTGGTGATGCGTTTCAGCAAAGAATTATTCTTTTTGTATGAATATGATGGTGAAAGCTGACAACTTTTGCTCCTTTATATGAATCTAATGATGTGCATTGATTAGTTGATGAACAGGCTGTTAATCAGAGATGGTGTAGAAAAGCTGTTATCATGAAAACAGGTATTTGAGTACTTCTTAAGTCCACTAACATCCCCAACGTACCCAGAGAAGCATGAGGCTGACAATATCAAGGGAGAATAAATTGGCGGTAAGGCTGGTCAAGAAGCGGCCGGGGAAGAGGCTGAGGCAATAAAGGATGATACAAAAAGCGGAACAAGAAGCAAAGGTCGAAGAGGAACAATCGAAAGGAGTTCACACTGAAGACATTGATGGATAGTTTTTGTAATGAATCTGTCATTGGTGAAGGAATGATCTTTTGACTATGTAAATATCTAATGCTTCCTAAAGTAATGTACAGGCCACATAGATTTCATGGTTCTACTTCATTCTATGTATTGTTCCCTGCACAACAATTTTGCTGAAAAGCATGTAAAAGACTGTGTCGTTAGACCGTCTTATGCAAGACTCGGCGATATTTTTTGCTCTTATTTTCTCATTCTCACAGCATATGTAAAATTGGGGCTGTGTTTCGTCAGGGGTAGGACATAGGCAAGACTCAAGAGTAACGATTTGTGTCATCGTCTTCCGCTTTAAATGCTTTAGATCAGTTTCCTGCTTTAATTCACTTTTCACACTCAATAGGTAACTTTCCTGAAGATCTTATTCTATTTGTCTTGTTTTGATTCAAGGAGATTTTCTCAAGCGCATTATAGAATTGTGACGCATATACCCTCCTATTGTTAAGATTGAGTAATGATCATCACTGGATTACAATCTGGAAGGAAGTACACGAGGGAATCACAATAATTTCGAAAACAAGTGAATTCGGATGAAATCTTGATTCGGATTAGCTTTAATTGAGAATTATGAGATTGTAAAACTCATTAATTTGCTAGATACAAATTCATTTTAAACGATGGGGACGGGTATCCTAAATTAAGCACGGAAAAGGGTTAAGGGTTGTATTTAGGATACTCGTCCTTCGGTTGATCCCATTAAGTTGCTAGATACAAACAATTAGCATGCTAGATACACTTGTTTACGCTGCTAGATACATAACTTTAGGTAGTTAGATCCACATTTTTTTAAGTTTCTAGATATATTTCTTTAGCTAGCTAGATACACTTCTCTAAGTTGGTAGATACATACCTCTAACTAGCTAGATACACATCTTTACCTTGCTAGATACACATCTCTAACAAGGTAGATACACTCTTTTCCTTACTAGATACATATCTATGCCTTGCTAGATACAATAGATAGAGCCATAAGATTAGATCTTCAAGTTGCTAGATACAATTATTTAAATTACTAGATACATATCATTAGCTAGCTAGATACATTCTTTTAAGTTACTCGATACATACATTTAGGTAGCTAAATACACTTATCTAAATTGCTAGATACATATCTTTAAGTTGCTAGATACAATTATTTAAATTACTAGATATATATCATTAGCTAGCTAAATACACTCCTTTAAATTACAAGATAATATGTTGCTAAATACACTACTTTAAATATAGTAAAGATATGGAATGATAAAACTAATATAATAAAACCAATGTGACAAAAGTAAGAAGCGGCATCACGGGGCTTTGGAATTGCAAATCCAATAGCATTTCTTTTAATTGTTACTATTGGACATTCATGTCCAACTCTTTCGAGGTGATTTGATAGCCGGTGGCTTCAACTTACCTCCCTCATTCGAAAGGATGAGATAGGTTGGTCCTATCCTAGAGGATCAACCTAGTTTTCTTACTTAATAAAAAAAAAAATAGCATTTCTTTTACGCACGAACACACAAGTGTTACATACAAGGCTTGAACTGGTGTCGCGTAAATCTAATGCATCATGCTTTCAGCTTACAGTCCAACTCACTCGGACCTGTGTTGCTACTACTATTTCTCTTCGCTCTTCCAAACTCGATGTTCAATTAATCATATTATCACTTATAAAGTATCCTCTTCCATACCTTTAAACTTCCGAACTCGACCCATCTTAGTACATACTAAATCCGTCTTATCATTTGGCTCCAAACATAAACTCTCATGGTCAAAGATGGCAATGTTGGTACTTGCCGTCATCACACAACCTGAATCATATTCGCCATACGAGATTAGAAACCAGCACACAAGACCAGTGACTACCTGCTATAAATACAAGCGGGAGTAAAAAGACACTAAACTTTATAGTCTTCACCCTACAACCAATTTTATCACTACAAATTGACAATCATTATCGCTCGTCTGATTGAATTTCTCAAGTAGTTTCACCATACGTAGTTACGTATTACATCATTTTTACTCCGTAAATGTCAAGAATAATAGTAGAAGATTACTCTCTCAAAGAGCAAAAATGGAATTACAGCAACTCACTATCACCTGGACAACACAATAACGTCCCTCGATATCCTTCTTGAACCAAACCTGTGCGAATAGTAGCATCTAACTAGTATTGTTTAAGGATCCGCACTTGTAATATTGTGCAATGATACTGGCATACAGTTCACAACCAATCTGCCCACAAGTACCATCATCTTAATTTTTTTTTTTTAACTATGATGGGGCTTCACTCCTTCAGGGTGAAGATCACATGTTTTTGCAAAAAAGAAGACATAATAAAACACCCCACATTATTAGAGACGGAACCTGTCATTCCATCCAATGTCCCATCTTTCTAAACTAGGTAATTACACTGAGAGCGATAAATTAGTGGACGTTTGGAACTACAGGAATCAAAATAAACTTGATTCATTACATTGCATTTCAAGCAAACATCATTGACTGTGAGATGAGGCTGGAGTATCGTCATTGTCTAGCCCATTTCACATAAAATCAAGCATTGCCCGAGATTCCAAGAAACAACAAATTCTTTTATTGATGTTCTTCTGATCTACTTTAAAGAAGCCAATTTCAAACAAAACAAAATAACCCCACCAAATTGTAGTGAAGGGCAAAGCAATACAAAAGTAATACACATGCAAAAAATGTTCATGGCCAAATGATATTCCTGACCAAACTGATATCCTACGAAGTTCTGACCTGATTGCACCAGGCATAAAAACAATGAACTTGAAAGATCAATAAAACAATCTCTCAATAAAAATGTTCCAATCACTTTTTTCTTGCGGCGGGAATTTAAATCCAAGCAAGAAATTTTACGTATTAGGTACCATAACTGGTAAAAATTAAGGAAGAATTAGGTACACCAACAAGTAAAATAAGGAAGAATTCATATAGTGAAACCATCTTTGAAGAACTACATCAAATTATAACCCTAAAACAATTATACGAAATTTGTAATGACCAAGTTTTATAAACCCTAATTTTTAATTACAATTCATAGCTAAAGATCAAATTTTTTGAATGTAATCTTATGTTTTCCGATAAAACTACTCAAATCTTTACAATTGAGTAGATTGAAACATTAAAATAAGAATTGAAGCTAACCTTTTTTTTTCTATAATCGACTGAAATTCGTTTTTTGAAAGGGTCGTCGATGAGAATATAGGTGGTATAAGCGACGATGGAAGTGGCGGCCGACGGTGGAAGTGGAGGCTGACGGCGGAAGTGGTGGGAGGTGATCGAAGCTAGGTGTTTGTGGTGGGATGCGATCGAAGTTACTGTCGAATTGTTTGTTCTGGGTAGAGGGATAATAAAGCTAGCTTGAATGAGTTTAATTAGTTAGTTCGTACGGTTCACACCGTACCTTTAGTTCGCAGCTGACCCCGCCCCTATATATATATATATATATATATATATATATATATATGGACCCATTAATAGACAAAATCAGAGTTCACAATGCAACTTTTATGATCTAATCCAATACTCCATTAAGAACACAAATTCTCATTGAAGACATGACATATCCGTCACAAGCTGAAGACGGATACCATTTTACCTCACAATGTACCCACTTTTTCTCTCTCTGCAACACTATTCATGTGGTCCCCTTTCTCCACTAACCCATTTTGTTACCATTTTATCTCACAAAATATCCGTCACAAATGATAACCCGTCACAAGGGAGACCAATTGCATTAAGAATGATCCAAGATATCGATGTCTCGATTTATAACATAATAAAAGTAATAAATAGGAATAGAATAAAAGGAAAGGAAACAAGGGAACCTTGCCACTCCAAATGTAGGCATTAGTGAAAAAAAGGGCAGTGAGAAAGATCTTGATTCAACTTTCACCAGCTTATGGTGGGGACACTTCAACATCTCGAATAATCAATGCTTTATTGGGTTCCCACTTTCCAGGCCGATGAGAGAAAACATGAAAGCTGCAAAGAAATGGTAAACAAAGCAATGACCTTAAAAAAAACAATCCTTCAACAAATAACACAAAGAATTCGTTCAATATGCTACGAGAATAAAAGCTACTATTACTGAGGAAGCCAATATGGGCCGAGAGTCAGATAGTATAGCAACAACAGGTACTGCTGTAAAAGGGAAACAACAATGAAGAGTTAAATATATATTATTATTACTTACAGTTTCTCCAATATAGGCAAATTTCAAGCAATCAAGACAAAATCATCAAACCAAAGACTCAACTAAAATGAAATACATACACTACTACAAATCCAGGCAACTACAACGCCCCTTTAACAACGCTTATTCACAAAAATCACAATAGACGTTGTAGAATGTATGGCGCGAATTTTACTAAAATTAATTACAACGGGTATGGTTATATAACCGTTGTTATAAGTTTTAACAACGGGTCAAACATGCACAACCGTTGTTAATAATTTGGCGCAAAATTGGCGCAAAGTTAGTGAAAAGTAATCACAACGGTTATTTTTGAAACCCGTTGTTAAAACTTATTTAACAACTGTTAAAACGTTTTAACAACGGTTTTTGTTTAACAATCGTTGTCAATACTTTCCATACTATAAACCACACAAACACAGATCAGCTACAGCCACAAAACACAAACCTTAACACAAACACAAACACAGACAAACACAAACACAAACACAAAACACACACTTTCTCATCGCTTTTCTCTTTTCATCATCGCCGCTTTATCATCTTGCCATCGTTGATTTCATCGTCTCTTACTTTCTCTAATTATCGTAAATCTCGCCATCAAGTTGGTTTCATCGTCTTTTATCGTCATTATTTTCTTTTTCTAATTATTTCATTTGCATGTATGTGTTTTTATCGATCATTATGTTATTTCTCTAAGTATTATTCGCTTAATTAGCTAGTAAACAAATTAAATAAAATAAAACAAAGAAGAAGTAAGATGATAGAGAGAAATGCATGATAAACTTAATTAATTAATATATATATATATAAATACATAAATTAAAAAAAAAATTACATTAATAAAAATGCAATTCTTATATTTTCATAGAGAGTCTTATTCTCTTCTATGGTATCCGTCCTCTCCTCCTTAGCTATTTGGAGGTTCCGTTCAGCAGATGTTATATCGTCATATAGCTGCAACAACTGCTGCTCTGTCAAGCCATCTTTTTTGGCGTCCTTGAGTACGGATCGAGCATCCACAAGGTAGCTCCTGAAACTGTCCTCAATGTGGAGCAACCGGCGGATGAAACTATTGTTGTTCTCGATCATAGTAAGAGTCTTAAGGATTGATACCGTCGTCAGGTACCAAAAATAAATACCTAAATACAACTAACAGAAGATAGCAGCAAGTAGGGTCGATCTCCACAGGGAGGCAAAAATGAGATTTATCTGTCTAATTTTAGTCTATGAGTAACGGGGGTTTAAAATGTTTTGACTGAACTACGAGATTAAGGCAAGAGAGAAAGAATTAAGGGAAATTAACAGAGAAAAGGGAAACTAGGATTTCGGGTCATCAATGAACGTCAGTTAATTGCAAGTAAGGTCACATATCAGTCGGTGTGTCGGTCTAAGGGGCAATGAATATCTCCTTTCGGTCTCAATTCGCCCTAAAATACTATTAGCTTAACTTTCGCCCTCACTAAAGCATCCTATTGTTCACTGTCGGTCTTGCCTATTCCAACCTTTCAGTCCAGGTCAAAGTTTACCAATATTAAATGGCTAATTGCTTCGAATCAACTAGCAAGATACAGTTAAGGGCAGCGATTAACAACAAAGACTAAACAACAACGATGAATCTAATAACCTAATCAGCAATTAACATCCATTCATTAAATTCCCTAATCCTAGCAGAGGTATTTAGCTAGACATAATTAAATAAAGAACATAAATAAAGAGAGAAAGAGGAACAAACATTAAATTAAAGAGGAAAAGGGAGAGAAAGGTTACTGAAATAGATCCGAAAAATAAGAGGCAGAACAGAAAACAGTAGTAAAACATCGTCTGATAGTGTGTGCGGGCTTTACAAAAGACGTCCTACTCTCCTATTTATAAGAAAATAGGAAGTTATTAACCTAATAGCGAAATAAAGCTTAAAAGCCCAGCCCGTAATAGAATCCACTCGATCGAGTGATTTAAAACCACTCGATCGAGTAAACTAAAGCTTAAACCACTCGATCGAGTAGAAAATCTACTCGATCGAGTAAATCCTGAAATTCAACTACTCGATCGAGTAGAAAAAGGACTCGATCGAGCATAATTGTACTCGATCGAGTACTTTCCAGCAACAATTTCCTGCTTTGCGCACTGAATTTCAAACGGATGCCATTTCTTCGTTACTTGGGCAAAAAGGGCGATTCCGGTGGCGTTGGAAAGCTAAGAGGACAAGATTTCATCTCCAATTAGAATCACCTGAATATCAGTTGTAGAACGTGAGATATGGCTCTTCAAAGTAGGCACTAGCAATTTGAAGTTCTTCCTTTGATCGCCTAGCTATCTTTCTTCTTTGCGCATCTCAAGATAGCTACATTCCCGCTCCAAATTCACTCTTCCTCCATATTCATGCTAAACGGACGGTAAAAGACTTGATTTCACTACTTTCTGGTTCATTCCTGCAAATAAGACAAAACAAACCAAAGTAGCATATTCGGGGCATTTCGTAGCATAAACTACGATAAAAGCATGGAAATACGTGCATGAAAAGTCCTAAAAAGACTATATAAAATGCACGTATCAAATCTCCCCAAACCAAACCTTTACTCGTCCTCGAGTAAACTAAATGCAAACTAATGGAATGGAAAAGATAACTCAGAGCTAGCTATTACTTGTCTACGTAAACCAGTTTAATGCAAACTAAAATCAACAGTTACAGCTACAATGGTCATTACGCAAACGAATTATAAGATGTCCATAAATAAAGCTGAGGGCTTACAAATGATATGGGAAAGTGAGGTTCAGGTGAGAAAAGGCAAAACAAATTATGGAAATGTGAAGGTAAAGCGTCAAGCTAGTTCCTAAACAAGGCCATATAAGACTATCTGAATCTCAACTGACTGTAAAATAAACACAAGTGCCCTTCTTTGGCACAAAACTCACTACCCAATACACAATCTCCTCAAATAGATATGAATAAAACGGAGGCGTAAGACCGTCAAAAGATAGACATGAACGCAAACGGTCTCAAAATCAACTCAAATTTTTTTCTAACTTGTTTTCTTTCTTCTGTACTCACGTGACTTTCAATTCATCCAATTTTTTTTTTTTCACGTATCACTTTCTTTTTTTTTGTTTCAATTTCTTTTTTTTTTCTTTTCTTTTTCAATTCTTATTTTTTTCTTTTTCCTCCTTCCTCAATTTTCCAACAACTCCCAACAAAGAAAAACGGGCCAAAATGCAGATGAAAACTCATACCCAAAAGATCATACTAACTAGCTTGACTAGGCATGCTTAATTTGGAATGTAGCTAATGGGTCAAAAAGGCAAATTTGGCTAATGTGGAGCTAAATGGGTGAAAAATATAAAGAAAGGGAATTTTGTAAGCACCTCCCTGCATGTGACACCAACCACAAACCCGAATATGTCCATTTGACAAGAAATTGAATGTCATAAAAGTGCAAAAAAGATAAACATGCTATGCAAGGAGTACTACTCTCAATTCCTAATGAACTGGTCATGAATGTCACCGGTTATAAGGCTCTAAAACTCATAATTTTCAAGTAGTTTGCCAATTTATCAAGTCAAGTCTAAACAGTCAGCTATATTTGAACAGAAACTCGTAGACTATGCGTATGACAAAGCTAATAACTATCAATAAAGTGCAAGGCTCAAGTAAAAAGACAAGTTATAGTGCATTATCATCATGGAAATCTACCGTTCCGACTCAACCTATATGCAAAAATAAACGTGAAATTTTTGATTTTTGAAATTTTCTAATTTTTTTGGATTTTTGATTTTTGATGAAGTAAACAACAATGCAAGCTGAAAAATAAACGTGAATGCAAAAACAAATGCAAATGCAGACTCAAAAGGATGCAATACCCTCCCCAAACCAAAACGGACAACGCCCTCATTGTCCTCCAGCATACACCAGCAGATATATACAGGGGAACGGGAATATACAATCAAAATAAAATAAAAACAATAAATAAAAAGGAGACAAAATAAAAGAGTAAGGGATACATATAAAATACGAACTTCTCCAAACCAGCCAGAAAACTGGGGAAGTGAGTAGACCAGTAGCTACTCGTCGTCGTCGTCGTCGTCGTCGCCGTCACTGTCACGGACGTCCTCCACCCTGAACTCCGGGTCTCTCTCCTGCTCTGCTCCTCAGCGCGAGCTCTCTCCACTGCCACCTCGGGTCCTCGTCCTCCTCCTCCTTGGACACCGGGTACCCCTCGGGGGTACCGAAGAAGGAAGGGTGTGGCCAACCCTCTGGGATCGGTCGGTGTCGCCGCAAGTGGTACTCGTACAGAGGGTGCAAGGCTAGAGCCAAGTCCCTCTCCATACGAGCCTGACGCTCTGCAACCTCAAGCAACAAACCGTAAACGGCGCCCCCTTGGTCCAGGACTGCGGGCGCCACAAAGGGAGGAGGTGGTACGAAAGTAGCCGGTAGGTCCGGCTGAGTCTGTGTCTGGTCAGTGGGAGTGGGAGTAGGAGTGGTAGTAGTAGTGGGAGTAGGATTAGGGGTCGGTACGGGAGCAGCCGTGGAAGGCTGGGTGCTCCCTGAAGGTGTAGACCCATCTCCGGTCTCAAGACGCCGCTTCTTAGCGGCGGGTGCAGTGGGAGGTGGTCGGCGTGGAAGGTGAAGGTCACGCAGTGGTGGCAGACGGGCGCCCCTATAAATAGTAGGAAGGGGCTCTAGACGGGGGAGAGTCTCACAAGGTAAGGCAACAGACAGGAAGCCGTCAATCTTCCATGTCTGGTAGTCTTGGGTCAGCCAATGCTGAGAAAGCATGGCATCCAGACTCAGTAGCCTCTCTCCCTGGAGGTACTGCAAGTCACGAGGCCAAATGGGGATGAGGGAACGGGCAAGAATGGTAGCTTTGCCACCGCAAGCAATGGTTCCCGTCTCCTTCTTCCCCTGGCTCTGAAGGTACTGGGCGGTCAAGTAAGCTATGTTGAAGGTAAAAGGACCCTCACAGTCGATGTTCAGGTAACTGCCCA
Organism: Silene latifolia; assembly: GCF_048544455.1. NCBI lineage: Eukaryota > Viridiplantae > Streptophyta > Magnoliopsida > Caryophyllales > Caryophyllaceae > Silene > Silene latifolia. The sequence continues at coordinate 196,568,168 of NC_133538.1, read as the reverse complement.
GGATGGAGAGCTCGGTGTTTGTGATGTTGTTCGGCTCCTTTCGGCCGAAAATAGTGTTCCCCATCAATCTAAGAAAACAACGGACAACGGGGAGGTGGACCTGTTGGAGCTTTCGCTCCTGAAAAGCGGTGTGGGCCAGGGTCCTCCAAAGCTGACGTTAGACCCTCCTAGGGGCGGCAATCGCACCCGTAGAGGTAAGGCCAAGTAACCTACCAAACTCCCCTAAGGTCATCGGAAAGGTCCGCTTAAATAACCAGAAGGACACTGAAGTACTAGAGGGGTCAGCATCGTGTGCCCTTGAGGAGAAGGTAAAGGAGCTGAGAAACTCGAGGCTCAGCTCCAGAAAAGTGCGGCCGCCCATAGTGATGAGCCCGGCCATCCCCGTGCCCCGTAGTAAGTCACAAACCGACTCGTAAATGCCGAGTCTCACAAGTGCCGATTTCTCTAGAAATCGGGAAGGAACATGCACACAGCTTAGCAGGTCATAAAATTTCTTACGATGTAAAGCTTTAACGAAATGTACCTGCGGATAATGTGGGTGAGAGTCGAGGGAAGTGTCCCCTCGACCGTGATCGTGCTGCAAAGTAGAAGCAAAGACTGGCGAAGCGTATAGAAGTAGAGGTGGGTCTGGGGCGGCGCAGAACGAGATCGCTACGACCCCGCCTCTGGAACCCGAAGTAGTAGCCCGTGCGGTGACGGAGTGAGGGGGACCAAGGTCACACCAAAGCATTGCGTGCACAAGAGTCCACCACATGAGTAAAAGCAGTGGCTGGTGTAGGAGTAGTGGCTGCTATGGCTGTTGGAGCCGTGTCCTCCAGTTAGTGCAGATAACGTTATTGCACATACACTTGTACGGACAAGTGGGAGCTTGTTGGGGCTGGTGTCCTCTACAGTTAGTACAATAACATTTAAATCTCTAAAAGGATCAAAGGGTATACTTTTGTATTATTATCAGTTGGTCCACGTTTATCAATAACGGTTGGCTTGCTAGATAAGTTTGACGTTATTGTCATACAGATGGCGGTGATCAACTGGTCCCTAAAAGTCACACCTATAGGATACGTTTGAGAGATGTGACGGTATGAAAATACAGTCATGTTGATGCCTAATATGACTAAGCAGTTAGTCGGAGTTATTGACTAATAATTAGTCAAACGCGATGTTGAGATATTTTATTTAATACGGATTAAATAATAACGGCTAAGGCGAATTAAACAGTTAATTCGTAAATTAAATATAAACGATTATATTTGATTAATGTATATTGAATAAATTAATTATACAATATTGTCATTATCGGACATGTATTATTATATCGACTAATTCATGTTACTAGACGATATTTTAATAACCGATAACCGATGACGATTTATAATAAAATCGCGTCATATACATTTAGCATTTTCGAGTCGGACCACGAGTTAAAATAAACAGGAAGTGAAAGCCCACTTCCCCATGAGGCTCTCGGTTTGGCCGAACCAAGGAGAACAAAAGGAGAGCTTTCTCTCCTTTTGTGACCTAATTCATTTTGAAAGAAAAATTAGGGTTTTGAGAGCATTTTTCCTCTGAAAATCCTAGATATCACATCAAGAAAATTCACAAAAGCTCTCTCAATATTGCAAGGCAATTAGAGAGCAATTCTAGCACAAGGGGCATAGTCTCAGACGGTCTTGGGTGCAACGATTAGGAGGAAATCTACGTTGATTTCTATCTTAGGCCGAATTCTCAAGGACCCGAGGTTAATTCTTGTGCCTTATCGTTTTCTCTTGTAATTTTGTTTTATGACAATAATCACATGTTAAATTTTGCGTTATAGTCCTAAAATTTAAGGGTTTTATACGGATATTACTCCACAAGTGGTATCAGAGCGAGGCCACGTAAATTTTTCATGTTGATTTTCATTAAACAAATTGAATCGATAATTTTTTTGCATAAAAAACCGTGCGGCAGCAGCATTTTTGTCACGGCAGGAATTTTTTTTTTTGGCTGTTGCGGTTTTTTTCTTGGAAACCGTGCCTTTTGGTTTTCGTCTGATCAGACGGTTGATGATTTGTTTTGTTTTCGATTTGTTCTTTGCATATTGTTTTTTTAATCGATATTCATTGCAATATGTTAAAGTTTTATCAATTGTAGTTTTGTTTTCATACGGATTATGTTCAAATTGCAATTGGTTTTGTCAAATCGATTCATGTTTGGCCTGTTTTTGCTCACGGCTGAGCTATTGAAAATAATAAAAAAAAAAATTTTAGGGCAAGCTCTCGGTTTGGCCGTGAGAAAAAGAAAAAAAAAATTGTTTTTGTTCTTTTTGCTGCTCTCGGCATTTGCAGCTGAAATAAAAAAAAAAATTTTTTTTTTTCGTTTTTTTTTGCCATAACACATGCATAATACGGATTTTATGCATTCGCTTGATAGTGAAACGGTTCACTCACGTACCAGTTAGTTATTTTAAAGCGATCTAAAGTAACGGATTATCATGGATTAAAATTAAGTCGATTAAAGCGGTTTTGTCACGTAATTTTAGTCATTAAAGGTGGTTTGGATAAATTTAACATAATTACGGAATTATGTCACGAATAAATTTTATTTTAGTTGATGCATTTTATTTATCGTTATTTTGAATGCCTTGAATGTTTTATTACGTATTTAATTTTTACAAACAGTTGTAACTTAGTGTGGCCTTAGTAGAACGTGTTACCGTAATGATGGAACACGGTCTTGGTTGTATTTTGAGATCTCGTATCTCCATTTTGATTTTTTTCTTGTAATTACAGTTTTTATTTAGAATGTAAATAGGTTTATATTTTGTAAATTTTAATTGTAATTTTGAGAAGACCAAGGATGGAGACCGGATGCTCACTCCCGCTGCATGGACAAAGATGGAACATCAAGACAAGCTTCTCGGGTCCAACGGTGGATTCCAAAGTTGTATTATGTTCTTTTTACTAGGATAGGCCACACTAGGAATTTTTATTTACGTTTTGCATTCTTTTATTTATTTTATCGTAACGATAGATTGCATCATATTCCGCCTAAAACCAAACCACCTAATAATTGCATGAAAACTGACTCATATAGAGGTCACGCGTTAGTTTTCTTTGATATACAGATATCACATGTTTTTATTTAAGCCATCACCTAAGTTAATTCATTCACGTAATGCTAGTTTTTCGTTCACTTAAAATGAATTAAAACTAAGTTGATGGGATCTTCCTCGTATAACCAAAAATTGAGAATAGTCTTTATAGGTCAAACTCCAATGAATCCCTTCTTCGTCGGTAGGCATAATATGACCCCTTCTACGTCGGGTAAGTTGGAACTGATTGACCTATTTTATCTCAACACTATGGTCACTCGTACGATCCTGTGATTATGGTGGACTATAGATAGGATTTACGGAAATCTATCGACCAAGAGTTCTAACGATAGAACTAGCTAAACAGTTGGCTTATCAATTTACGGAAATTGAGTCTTGGGATCACTTTTATTATTCTTGAGGAAGATCAATTATGCAAGTGCAATGAGTCTACACGATTAAAATGAATTTTAAATAGACTTAAATCACGTCAATGAGTTGCTTATTTCGTTTTGTTTTTCCTTTCTTTTTCAGTGTAGATCACGATCACTTAAACTGCTTATAACAAAATGGCTGGCCGTGCTGACGACCCAATGCCAAGTGCTACATTGGACCGTGAGTCCTGGCTTCGGATCTTCATGAATCACATGAATCGCCTACTGATCAAGAATGATGGATCAAACTTCGCAGACGGGAGGCGGCATTACGGAATGCCGCCGCCGCCGACGGAAGCTCAAATATCTGACAGAGCCCATCCCGTCAAACCCAGGCTCCACGGCTGGAGCTAACGAGATCGCCAAGTATAACGATTTCGTTATGGAAGCGGGTGCGATTAAAAACGTACTCATTTTTGCAATGGAATCCAATTTGCAGAAACGCTTCATAGCCCAAGGTGCAAACAAGATTTTCACCACGCTCACTAAGGAATTCTTGAAAGCACCGAGAATCGTGACCTATGAGCATACCACTCGCTTCTTTGATGCGAGACTCCGAAAGGGCCAACCGTTAGCCCACACATTCTCAAAGATGATTGAGAATGTCGAGAGACTGGAGGCGCTTGATTGTAAAATCAGCGAGAACATCGTGATTGACCGCACGCTTCATTCACTCCACGATGGTTTTGCGCTCTTTAGAGCGAATTACTATATGAATGATTTGAAGAAAAGTCCTCATGAACTACACTCCCTTCTCGTACAGACCGAGAAGAATATGAAGTTTAGTGGGAGCTTGAAACAGGATGTTTTCGTTGTGTCAAACAAGGGCAAGGGTAAGGGCAAAGCTCAGGCAGACCTAGCGGTAGGTAAACCGAAGTTTAAGAAGTCGGGATCCGGTAAGAGTGGGCCTGGTGAGTCGAGCAACTCATCAGGCGCGACAAAGAGCAAGACCGAAAACATGGAATGCAATCACTGCCACAAGACTGGGCATTGGAGGCGTACATGTCCTGTTTACCATGAGGACATAAAAGCAGGTCACGTTAAACCTGTTGGTATGTCTTCTTCCTCTTCTACTTTTATTCATATGATTGAGATTAACCACGCAAGTTACGGAACTTGGGTACTAGATACTGGTTGTGGTTCTCATCTGTGTAATCATGTGCAGGGGCTCCGAAACATCGAACCCCTCGTAAAGGGTGAGGTGGACCTGCGTGTCGGGAATGGAGCACGAGTGGCTGTCGTCTCGAGGGGAACATACGTGATCCAGCTTCCTAGCGGATTTGAGTTATTTTTATATAACTGCTATTATGTACCCAGTCTTTCTAAAAATATTATTTCAGTTTCTACACTTGACAAACTTGGTTTTTCATTTGTAATAGAGAATAATACTTGCATTTCTCATTACACGATATGATTTATGGCAAGGCAGTCTCCATGAATGGAATTTATGTTTTAGATCAGACCACCGAAATATTACACGTAATGAATAAGAAGTTAAAGGTTGGTGACAAATATTAAACGTATCTATGGCACTGCCGTATGGGACACATTAATGAGAAACGTGTAAAACAGCTCAAAAAGAATGGAGCTATGTCGGCCTTTGATTTTCAATCATTTGGCACGTGTGAATCATGTCTCATTGGCAAGATGACTCGAATTTCCTTCAAAGGTGTTGGAATGCGCGCTGCTGACCTATTAGGACTCATACATACGGATGTGTGTGGACCTATGTCAATCACCGCACGAGAAGGCTATAGGTATTTCATCACTTTCACGGATGATTTAAGTAGATATGGCTATGTCTACTTAATGAAGCACAAAAGTGAATCCTTTGAGAAATTCAAGGAATACCAGAATCGGGTACAGAACCTACTGGGTAGAAAGATTAAAACACTGCTCTCAGACCGTGGTGGTGAGTATCTTTCTCACGAGTTTGATCAACACCTCAAAGATTGTGGGATTGCCTTACAGTTAACTCCACCTCGAACACCTCAGTTGAATGGTGTGTCCGAACGGAGAAATCGAACACTACTTGATATGGTTCGATCCATGATGAGTCACACCGTGTTGCCTGACTCATTGTGGGGTTATGCTCTTCTGTCACCGCTCTAATACTTAACCAAGTCCGTCTAAAGTCATTGACAAGACTCCATATGAACTATGGAAGGGAACGGTCCCTAACTTGTCCTTTATACGGGTTTGGGGCTGCGAGGCTTATGTCAAGTGGAGACACGAGGATAAGCTCGGCCCGCGATCGGTCAAGACATACTTTATAGGTTATCCTAAAGGAACACTTGGTCATTACTTTTATTCGCCAACCGAACAACGTGTATTTGTTGCGGCTAGTGCGATATTCTTAGAGAAGGAATTTCTCGAGAATGCAAAGAGTGATAGAACCTTCGAGCTGTCGGAGATTCTAGAACCAAATACCGAGCAACCATTGGAGGAACCAGTTCCTTCAATCCCGACTGCGGTGAATATTCCTGAGGAACCTAGGAGGTCGGGAAGAGTCTCTATTCCTCCGGACAGATACATTGGTATGGTCGAGGAACATGACATAGATGACATTCTACTCTTAACGAGTAGTGAACCCGCAACCTATAAAGGTGCCATGACTAGTTCTGACTCAAAGCTATGGCTTGAGGCCATGCAATCCGAGATGGACTCCATGTATGAGAACAACGTATGGGACCTTGTTGACTTACCTGCTAAGGTTCGTCCCCTTCAATGCAAATGGCTTTACAAGATAAAGCATTCTGTGGAAGGTCAACAAGATATCTATAAAGCACGACTAGTTGCTAAAGGTTTCACCCAAGTGCCAGGTTTGCACTACAATGAAATATTTGCACCCGTAGTCATGCTGCGTTCCATTCAGATTATCTTAGCGATAACCGCTTTTCATGACTATGAAATTTGGTAGATGGATGTGAAAACCGCCTTCTTAAACGGTTTTTTGGAGGAAGAGTTGTACATGGTACAACCCGAAGGTTTCATCGATCCTGAACATCCTAAGAAAGTATGCAAGCTTAAGCGTTCCATTTATGGACTTAAGCAAGCTTCTAGGAGTTGGAATCATCGTTTCGACCAAGTGATAGAGGAAAATGGATTTACTCGATCGGTCGAGGAACCATGTCTATATATCAAGTCGAGTGGGAGCAAGATTGTCTTCCTAATATTGTATGTCGATGACATACTCCTGATTGGGAATGACATACCTCTCTTAACTTCGGTAAAAGTATGGTTGAAGAACCATTTCCAGATGAAAGATCTGGGTGAGGCACAAAGAATTTTGGGCATCCGTATCTATCGAGATAGATCACGCCGGATGTTATCTCTCAGTCAGGAGTCTTATATAGACAAGATACTAGAGAGATTCGGCATGACTAACTCCAAAAAGGGGTTTCTTCCTATGGCTCCAGGGGTGCATTTGAGCAAGTCTCAGGCACCGTAGAGACACCGGAAGAGAAAGAGCGCATGACACGGATTCCTTATGCCTCGGCTATAGGATCAATCATGTATGCCATGATATGCACACGTCCCGACGTGGCATATGCATTGAGTATGACAAGTCGATTCCAACAGCATCCAGTTGAATCACATTGGATGGCTGTCAAGAACATTCTTAAGTACCTACGGAGGACTAAAGATTGGACATTGACTTATGGAGGCGATCAAAAGCTATGCGCAACCGGTTACGCAGATGCTAGCTTCCAAACGGATCGAGATGACTCGAAATCTCGACCGGATTCGTTTTTACTCTTAATAGCACTCGCAAAATCACCGGAAGAGTTCCAAACAAAGTGTTACAGTAGATTCTACGACTGAGTCCGAGTACTATGTCGCGTCTGAAGCTGCAAAGGAAGCGATATGGATGCATCAATTCTTACAAGGACTATCCGTAGTTCCTAGTTCGAATGACCCGATCACCATCTATTGCGACAATAGAGGTGCCATCTTCCAAGCTAAGGAGACTAAGTCTAGCAACAAGTCTAGACATGTACAACGGAAAGCTCATCTAATCCGAGATTACGTGGAGCAAAAGGAAGTAGTGATAGAAAAGATTGCTACAGATGATAATATAGCAGATCCTCTCACTAAACCATTACGACAAGATAAGCATAAAGGGCATGTTAATTCCATGGGAATTAAACATGTTCCTGAGTTGTAGTACTCTTTTATGGATTAGATTCATTCTCTTTTGTACTCTATACGACATCATCGTTTTGATATTTATATATTTTGTTTTTCATGTGGATTTGTACGACAATTTTGAACACCACAAAGTGAACTGAACAAACATTATATTTTTGGTCCTTAATTGCCCACGTGAGTGATAACTCGCAATTATTTTGTGACGTTGGTTGATGGTGGGTTCAACGAGCCATAAGTCAAAAGGTTGACTGACCAATCACAGAGGCGATTTATATGGATATCTCGTAGGACACAATTGTGACATCGACGTGGAGTCCAAAATTTTTTATAACATTCGGTGCCAGGTCGTGGATAGGACCTCCATGGTGATCCTAAGAGTCGATTCTTTTGACTATCGACTGTCTCTTGAGACTAAGGCAGATTTTGGGTGACTTTGGTTTCTTTCTCACGGTCATCCGTAACGAGGGGCCAAGTAGATTTTTTCCGGTCATTTGATGCTCGTGCTTAGGTCGGAAGGAGTCGAGTTGAAGGAAATATTCAGCCTTTATCAGGTACTCGATATTTCTCGGGCCACTCGAGGAGTCAGAATCGAAATGCATGTCCATGCTCGAATACGAATTCGTTTTATCAGTTGAGTTACTCTCTAGTCGGGGAAACCACTCTTGATACAGATCGATTGTAAAATACGACCTTTGCGAATCCGGATCTGCAAATTGTTTTACATTGAGTGGGAGAAATTTTAAATGAATATGAGAATCGGTTATCGCACATACACTTGTACGGACAAGTGGGAGTTTGTTGGAGCCGTGTCCTCCAGTTAGTGCGGATAACAGTATTGCACATACACTTGTACGGACAAGTGGGAGCTTGTTGGGGCTGGTGTCCTCTACAGTTAGTGCAATAACATTTAAATCTCTAAAAGGATCAAAGGGTATACTTTTGTATTATTATCAGTTGGTCCACGTTTATCAATCACGGTTGGCTTGCTAGATAAGTTTGACGTTATTGTCATACCGATGGCGGTGATCAACTGGTCCCTAAAAGTCACACCTATAGGATACGTTTGAGAGATGTGACGGTATGAAAATACAGTCATGTTGATGCCTAATATGACTAAGCAGTTAGTCGGAGTTATTGACTAATAATTAGTCAAACGCGATGTTGAGATATTTTATTTAATACGGATTAAATAATAATGGCTAAGGCGAATTAAACAGTTAATTCGTAAATTAAATATAAACGATTATATTTGATTAATGTATATTGAATAAATTAATTATACAATATTGTCATTATCGGACATGTATTATTATATCGACTAATTCATGTTACTAGACGATATTTTAATAACCGATAACCGATGACGATTTATAATAAAATCACGTCATATACATTTAGCATTTTCGAGTCGGACCACGAGTTAAAATAAACAGGAAGTGAAAGCCCACTTCCCCATGAGGCTCTCGGTTTGGCCGAACCAAGGAGAACAAAAGGAGAGCTTTCTCTCCTTTTGTGACCTAATTCATTTTGAAAGAAAAATTAGGGTTTTGAGAGCATTTTTCCTCTGAAAATCCTAGATCTCACATCAAGAAAATTCACAAAAGCTCTCTCAATATTGCAAGGCAATTAGAGAGCAATTCTAGCACAAGGGGCATAGTCTCAGACGGTCTTGGGTGCAACGATTAGGAGGAAATCTACGTTGATTTCTATCTTAGGCCGAATTCTCAAGGACCCGAGGTTAATTCTTGTGCCTTATCGTTTTCTCTTGTAATTTTGTTTTATGACAATAATCACATGTTAAATTTTGCATTATAGTCCTAAAATTTAAGGGTTTTATACGGATATTACCCCACAATGGCCACCACTGAAGAAGAACTAGCAACAGTGCTAGCAGTGGTGGTGACCGTAGAGGAAGTGGCAGCCTGAACTGAGCTAGCAGAAGAGCTAGCTAGAGCGAAAACTGTACCTGCAGCTGAAACTAGGAACACTGGGGCTGCAGTAGTGACTAACGCGGAGGTGGTGGCAACAGCAGGGGCCACCGTCTCACTCAACGACGGACTAGAGGACGAACTAGTATAGGGTAAAGAGCTAGAATCCATCCTGTATACAAAGGGTAGGGGGTATGATAAGAAACAAATGGCTAACAAAAGGCTAAAATCGCACGAAAAACCAAAGCAGAAACAACATGTGAAGCCCCTACCAATGGAAATTTCGACTTACAAGATACAATTCCCAACAATTCCTCAAAAATTTCGAAAAACACCGTGTAAACAATGAGAGGGAACGGATAGCAGGTAATGACAAAGAACAATTAACAACAACCGAGGTTAATTAAATCATGACAAAGATACAAACCGTCCGTCCTGACAAATAAAAACTCGATCAAAATGTAGCCCTAATCGCAAAATTTGGCGCAATAATCGAATTAATCATGCAACAACAGCGAGGAATGGGGATAGATCATCAAGCAAGACAAGTAAGGGTCAATAAAGACAAGTAAAGTCGAAAAATTCGACCACAATGGATATTCAAACCCTAATTCCAATTTTTCTCATAAAATTCAAAATAATCGAAATTAAAATGCATAGAGAATGAAGGAATCACTTACTTGATGATAGAAATCCTACAAAAGCAATTAATCTTCAAAGAACAAGCACGAAAAGGCGATTTTTCGATCGAAAAACCGCAAACCCTAACCCGCTTTAAAAACCGTGTAAACGAGCATAATCAAGGGGGAAATTAAGGGGTTTTGAAAGATTAATTAGCAAGCAATAGATTATAGGAGGCGGATTTGGTGATTGAGCAAGAAAAAATGGGGATTTGGGGGAGTTTGTGTCGCAAAAGGGAAGGTGTAAGACGAAATTAGGGAAAATGAATGAGAAATAAGAACAAAAGAGTTTAATGAACAAAAACTCCCTGCGTCCTGTGCATTTTACTCGATCGAGTGGCTTTAAACCACTCGATCGAACACTTTGATGCTTCATCTGCTCGATCGAGTAGAAATCTACTCGATCGAGAAGTCCCACTTTGTGCTTTACTCGATCGACCATAAGAAGCATTCGATCGACCAATTTTTCACTCGATCGAGTACAAAAAGTACTCGATCGAGCTCTTTTCTCGCGTAAGCTCTTGAATTTCGTCTATTCTTCCCTTGAAATGCGTAAAACTTCCCCAAACCTGCATAAGAATACATGCAAAAATATCCCAACATACCAAATACGCATATAAACAGTCTATAGTATTAAATCTACGCTAAAAACAGTCTATAAACTAATTGTTCTAATAAAAGCATTAAAACAAATTCAACAGAAAATTCAAAAATTATCTATTACAAAGTGTTACACGGGGCATTTCCCCGCTCAATTCCCATTGCAATTCAGTAGCCCCTTGATGGGCTCCTGACTGGAGGACGTCATCTCAGCAACGTTGATTGTCCTCTTCAACTTCCATGAGCACGAATTATCATTTGAAACGGTAGGAGGGGAATTGAATAGTTCACATCCACATAAGCGCGAACTTTCCTCGTCCTTGCTCCTCTATCACCGTCTTTAGCATCCTCACTTCCAGTTTGATCGACAGTAATTGCACCACACCCTTTGACAGCTCCTTCATTGCTTTCATCTGTACCTGCAGCAAGGAAAACTGACGAACTTTCCTCCTATTTGCTCTCAATCTGAGGCGGAGGGGTAACAATTGCAGCACAATACTCCAAATTTTCAACTGGAGTGTCAATAATAGGGTCAATAAAAGAGAAAGCATTGCAAGGATGAGCTTGCATTGGAGCCCTCCGGGACTTAGACTGATGAAAAATAAGCTCCTCGTCCCCAACCTGAAAGGTCAGAGTCTTCCCCCCGACGTCGATAACTGCACGAGCAGTAGACAAAAATGGTCTCCCTAAAATAATAGGGGTGTGTTCATCTTTGGGGATGTCTAAGACAACGAAATCTACGGGAATAAAGAACCTCCCGATCCTCACAGGTACGTCTTCTACTATACCTAGTGGCCGTGATATACTACGGTCGGCCATCTGGACTGTCATATTGGTGCAACTCAGCTTTGTCAAACCAAGTCTCTTAGCCAGAGACAGCGGTAAGACACTCACGCTAGCGCCTAAATCGCATAGCGCATTATCAATCAAATAGTTACCGATATGACACGGAATTAAAAAACTACCCGGGTCTGACTGCTTAGGAGGTAACTTATTTTGATATAGGGCTGACCCAACCTCAGTCAAAGCTACGGTCTCACTATCACTAATACTCCTCTTACGCGATAAAATTTCTTTCATAAACTTGAGATAAGAGGGTACCTTTGTCAGCAACTCGGTAAACGGCACAGTGACTTCCATGCTTTTCAGAAGTTCGACAAATTTGTCGAATTGATGATTGGCCTTAGTATTCTGCAGACGCCTCGGGAAGGGAACCGTGATAGGTATCTCGAGTCCCTTGTTTCTCTCTTCTAATGTATCTTCCGGAGCAAGTTCTGTATCCTTTGGACGCTTCTTACCTCTCGAGCGAGGTCTTTCCGGTGATTTATCGCTTAAACGAGCACTAGCAGGCTCTCGAATAAGCTTCCCTTCATCAAAACTACTAGATCGACCAATATACCCATTCGATTGAGTAGAATATTCAATAATATCACTCGATCGAGTGAAATTTTCACTCGATCGAGCAACTCCATTTTGCTCTTCACTCGATCGAGTAGAAAAACTACTCGATCGACCAGTCTTCTCTTCCTGTTCACTCGATCGAGTGGAAAAACCACTCGATCGAGCACTTTCCTGCCTAAATCTGCTCGATCGACCACCTGAAACCAGTCGTTCGAGCACTTGCTTTGCCGTGAGCTCACTTTCTTCGACAGAACACCGTTCATCATCGATTCTGACTCTCCTCCTGGTCCGATTTTTGCATTTCCGGTCCCTCATAAGAACGACCACTTCTCAGATTTATCAAGTTTACCGTCTCGTGTGGATTCTTCTCATTTTGAGTCGGTAATTGACCCTGCTTTCTTGAAACTGGTTCATAGCTAGTTGGGCAACTTGAGTTTCAAGTGCCTTTATGGACGCATCTTTCTGTTGATCACTCAGCTGAAACTGCTTTATAAAAGCTTGCAACATAGACTTAAGCTCACCAATTTCACTCACCCCACCGGAGGATGATGCACCGTGGTTAGGAGGAGCAAAGGAAGGAGGCTTCTGAAAGCCTTGTTTATTCTTGTGTGGAGGAACATAAGGTCACACAAAGTGCGGAGGAGGTGTAGGATTGAGCACATTTTGACTAGTCCACCTCAAATTGGGATGGACTGCCCCTTGATTATTGTAATAGGAACCTCCTCCTTGCCTATATTGCTGAAAGGTAAGGACTTGTTCCTTCTCTACAAGACAGCCAACAGCAGTGTGGCCATCATTACTCTCACATCTCGCACATGAAACGGTCTCTCCTCTAGTAATAACATGGACCGTTTGAGGCTCCCCAGCAGCTTGTAGCTCCAACTTGTCAAATCTAGCATTCATGGTCTCCAGCTGAGCTAAAACCTGCTTATCAACTGCATGAACTGTTCTAATCCCATCCCTCGGGTTACCATACTCAGCATTGTGATTTGCCATCTCCTCAATAAGGGACCATCCCTTATCATCATCGGTGTTTTCCTGGAATCTTCCACTAGATGCCGCATCAAGTATGGCTCTTTGGTCGTCGTACATCCCATTGTAGAACTGATTAGCTAGAAACCATGGGTCAAAACCATGGTGAGGAATAGACCTCACCAAATTCTTGAATCGTGACCATACTTCATAAAAACTTTCATCGGGAGCCTGTCTGAAACTAGTAATCTTGGCCCTCAGCAGATTGGTGCGCTGTGGAGGGAAATATCTCTTGTAGAATACAAGAGCAAGAGACTCCCAATCTGTAATCCCAGCAGTTGTGCGGTCCAAGTCAGTCAGCTACTCCCTGGCTGAATCAGCTAAAGAGAAAGGAAATAGAACCTCCTTAATCTTATCTTGAGTTACCCCCTTAGTGGCGGGGATAGTGGAACAGTAATCGGTAAAGGTCTCCATATGCTTCCTCGGATCTTCACTTGCCACACCTCTATAGATATTTCTCTCCACCAGATTGATATAAGAAGGACGGATGTCGAATGTATTCCCATCCTCAGTCTAGAGATTGAAAACCTTCGGAATAGAGGATGCTTTAGGCACTGAATGACTGGAAAGCTTAGGCATCTTTACTGTAGAAATCGGGCTGTCTTCGAAAAGAGAGTGATGTAGCTCTGACTCGAAAGTACTCAAGTCTTCCTTTCGTGATTTCCTTTTCAGACGGAGTCTATGCTTGAAAAATCTCTCTGACTCTGAATCAGGTGAAACTAATTCAAACCTGTCTGACCTGGGCATAAACAACACTGAAAGGAAATAATAAGAACGGCCTCAAGGAATAGAAATTCCCTGAGATGGATAAAATAAACGGATTAAAAACAAATAGGGCAATTGCCTCCCCGGCAACGGCGCCAAAATTTGATACCGTCGTCAGGTACCAAAAATAAATACCTAAATACAACTAATAGAAGCTAGCAGCAAGTAGGGTCGATCTCCACAGGGAGGCAAAAATGAGATTTATCTGTCTAATTTTAGTTTATGAGTAACGGGGGTTTAAAATGTTTTGACTGAACTACGAGATTAAGGCAAGAAAGAAAGAATTAAGGGAAATTAACAGAGAAAAGGGAAACTAGGATTTCGGGTCATCAATGAACGTCAGTTAATTGCAAGTAAGGTCACAGATCAGTCGGTGTGTCGGTCTAAGGGGCAATGAATATCTCCTTTCGGTCTCAATTCGCCCTAAAATACTATTAGCTTAACTTTCGCCCTCACTAAAGCATCCTATTGTTCACTGCGGGTCTCGCCTATTCCAACCTTTCGGTCCAGGTCAAGGTTTACCAATATTTTTTGGGAAAATGTAAGCTTCTGATTAAAGATCATAAATCTCCAAATACAAACCATTAGAAGGCATAGTGATACTAACTTCCTTCATGACTTGACAAATGCATCTAACCAATTCTTTACATTAGCCGATTGACACTTAGTCTGAAACTTCTTAACTCTATTACAAACATCTGCCTGAACAAATTTAACAAGCTGTTCTGGACATAACACAACATGTTCCACCTGCCAAAATAACTCCAACAATTTTCTTCTTACTGAGACTCCTGTAGCGTTTATGACACCACCATCGAAAGCACTCTTCATCAGGTAGCATCTCAGCACACCACTCAGCAACCATTCTACAGCACCTCTTACTGTACTCACACTTAAAGAATAAATGAGTATGATTTTCCTGCTGCAGTCCACATATGTAGCACAAATTCGACTGAATAATCTTCATGTTCATCAATCTATCCTGAGTAAGAAGTCTGTTATGACCCATCAACCAATTGATAAAACCATGTTTGGGAACTACCCATGTATTAAGAATCTAGGGGTACCACTCACAGACAGTATCCTGACCTTGTAACCATTTGTAACCCAAAGCAGTAGAGTAACATGCAGTCACTCCTGAACCAGGCATTAAAAACTCCTTGAAAATAGATTTTATCTGACAAATCTTTCTCCATGCCCAGCTCGAATTAGAGGTTGGTTCATAATCCTTCCAATTCCTGTCTTTGATATAAATTGCGTGCACCCACTTTACCCACAGGTGATCAGCTTTAGTCTCAATCCACCATACATACTTTGCCACTACTGCCATATTCCAAATCATCAAGTTATGCAACCCACTCCCCCCTTGTCTCTTAGGCCTGTACACACGGTCCCAAGCAACTAAGGCTGGGCTAGCACTGTCTTTATGCCCATGCCATAGGTACTCTCTACAAATGGAGTCAATCTTTTTCAAAGACAAACGAGGGAGAATGAAGATACGAGCCCGTAGTTATGAAGAGTACTAAGAACATGCCCTAATCGAACTAACTGCCAAAGATATGAAAGATGTTTTGCCCCCTGCACCTCGTATCCTATCCACAACATTATCAACCAACCTAGTACAATCCAGTATAGATAACCTCTTTGGTGATACAGTCACCCCCAGATACTTAAAGGGAACAGCACCCAATTTCATGCCAGTAGCCATTCCTATCTCATTCACCAGCCAGTCATCCATACCATTGCAATAGTAGTTAGATTTCCCCTTATTCATTTTTAATCCAGAAGCCTTGGAAAAGAAATTAAAGGCTTGCAGCAACAACTCAATAGAAGCCCTTTCTCCTTTACAAAACAAAATCAAATCATCTGCAAAACATAAGTGTGAAAGCTCGATTCCTTTGCAAAGAGGATGAAACCTGAACTTTGGATGCCTATGGGTTACCATCAAAGTTCTACTCAAATACTCTAGGCACAAGGTAAAGATCAAGGGGGATAAGGGGTCTCCCTGCCTCAGTCCACGCTTGCCTGGGAAAAAACCAAAAACCTCCCCATTTAAAGCAATAGAGAATGAAGGGGTGGTGATGCAATTCATAAGCAGAGTGGTCATATGCTGAGGGAAATTAAGTGCTCTCAACATTTCCTCCACAAAAACCCACTCAATACTGTCATACGCCTTTTGAAGATCTAACTTCATCAACATTCTGGGTGAACAACTTTTCCTCTTGTATAACCTGATGAGGTCCTGGCAAATGAGTATATTTCCCACAATATCTCTCCCCTGAACAAAGGCACTCTGGGAAGGATTGACAATATCTGGGAGCACTATACTCAGCCTATTGCAAATCACTTTGGAAACAAGGTTTACCAATATTAAAAGGCTAATTGCTTCGAATCAACTAGCAAGATACAGTTAAGGGCAGCGATTAACAACAAAGACTAAACAACAACAACGAATCTAATAACCTAATCAGCAATTAACATCCATTCATTAAATTCCCTAATCCTAGCAGAGGTATTCAGCTAGACATAATTAAATAAAGAACATAAATAAAGAGAGAAAGAGGAACAAACATTAAATTAAAGAGGAAAAGGGAGAGAAAGGTTACTTTGAAATAGATCCTAAAAATAAGAGGCGAATGTAAAAACAGAGTAAAACATCGTCTGATAGTGTGTGCGGGCTTTATAAAAGACGTCCTACTCTCCTATTTATAAGAAAATAGGAAGTTATTAACCTAATAGCGAAATAAAGCTTAAAAGCCCAGCCCGTAAGAGAATCCACTCGATCGAGTGATTTAAAACCACTCGGTCGAGTAAACTAAAGCTTAAACCACTCGATCGAGTAAACTAAAAGCCCAGCCCGTAAGAGAATCCACTCGATCGAGTGATTTTAATTTATTTGCCAAGTAATACTAATGTGGATACAAATTTGTGCTTAATAGTGAGAACTGACAACTTATACTATTTATGTACAGCTTAATGATATTAATGATCATGAGTAACGATAAGATGGCTTTTGTTTTTTACATCCCTTGTGCATGTTTGATAATTGCGATGAAATTGGTAACTCTGTTGGGAAGATTGATCAGTGGCATAACAAGTCAAGGATGTCGGTTATTTGAACTAGTATTAACCTTGATATGTAATTAAAGGTTATGTTATTGCATATATTTACTGTTCGAGCATATGTGCATAAACAGTGATTTTATTTTATATTTTTGATAACATACTTAGTAAGTTGTTAGTAAATATATAGCACTCGTACATGTGGTCGACAACGATTGGTGAATTATGACGGTCTCAAGGGGCTTGACATTATGTATGGTATGGGATTTTGAGATGAGATTATTAGTTTGTAATACGTCACGTGGTGTTGGTTGTCTAATATCCAGTTATGAGTGGAAGTTGTTTATATTGGTTGGTCTCGTCCTTTTGATATTAGTTGGCTAAGTGAGCTTTGGCCTACACTAGGGCTTTACGAGTTGTTACAAAAATAGGACATAATTTGATGATTTACAATCTCCTAGGAATGAGCTGAATATGAAAAATGAGCACGAATAGTGACCTTATGTGGCGGATTATGGTTTGTTATGTCGTTGAAGATGTTGGTGGTGCACCACGAAACCTCGGGGTCTGTTGCTATATGGGATGGATAAGAAACTTCGGGACGAATATATTTTTAGGGAGATGTAATGTGATACTATGTTTTGTTATGTGGTTATTTTTATTTCTATTATTAAATTAGTACTTCGAACAATGCGGTAACATGTTTATTATATTGAATGATAGCTTTCGTGTGTGGTCGAATTATAGTTGCAAATGATGTTTATATGTTTTATTATGAATTGTATTTGTTTGGGTGTGGAGGAAGGACCGTGATGTCACGTGGGTAGTGGGATTTTATACGAGTTAGGTTACGGGGACGTAACCTTATTTTTAGAGGGGATAAAATGTCACAACCCGAGTTTACTCAAGTTTATGTGAGTTAGCATAGATTTTACTAGTTATGCATATGGGTTATATTATGAGTATGAGTTATATTGTGCTAATTGTATGCGATGTTAGGTGTCGTTGGTTATAATTGGCACGAACTTCGGGGACGAAGTTCTTTTTAAGGATGGGAGACTGTAATACTCCGTATTTTAGTAGGATTACTCGGTCGAGTACTTGGTTGGTACTCGGTCGAGTGTGTGTTACTCGGCCGAGTGCACTTGATCGAGTAAACCGGTTCAGTGAGTTAACGGTTTCTATTATGTTTTGGACTAAGGGTATTGTTTATAACGCTTAAGTCATTTCTAATTTCATTTTAGCATCTCTAAAACCTTTTCCAAACCTAGAGAGAGGGAGAGGAAGAAGAGTTCGTCGAGTATTTCTTTTGATTGGAGATTTCTCATCTATTTCAACCTAATTCGATTCCCTTGTTTGTAAGTCGATTTCATACAATTATTTACGCTATTTTAAATTATTCTTCTTGAAAAAGTTTGAAAAGAGAATCTTGTTTATTTGAAGTCTAGTTTATGCATATCAAATTTCGTAGGCTATTTCCTTATGGTTTGTTCTAGGTAATTTATTCATGAACCTATCGCTGAAAAGTCCGCGAATCTGATTTGGTTGTGGAAAGTGATTTGAAACCCTAATTTATATGTCGATTCAATTTTGGGTCTTTTTCATACATCATCTTTGTAGAATCTAGATGACAATGGGATTGGGAATTACCGAAAAATGATGTTTTAAACTCGTTTTATGAATCGATACTTTTTATGCAACGGATTCTGTCAGCTTTAGGAAATCAGTCTGAAAACCCTCGATAAGCTTGGTATTTGGGAAAAATTCGTTAGATAAGAGTTGTAGCTAAGACTCATGAAGTTCCAATACAATTGGCCTTGTATGGATTCGATTTTTCTGGAATTAATTATGCATTTTATACCGAGTTTGTCATGTGCTGGAAAATCAGGAAAAAGTCGTGTTTGTTCTTTAAGTTGATATTCCTATTAAGTTATGATGAGTCTAAGTTATGTGCATGATTAATTGATTCAGTAGGTGGTAATTATTAATAATTATGTTATGTAGGTGATAGATATGTGAAGGATCATAATTGATTGCTTGTGATCGAAGTATTGCTAAAAGGTAGGGTTTTCCTACTCAGTTGACTGTATAATTGATTTAAGATGCATTATTCTGATTAATTGATATGATTAATATTGTTGATTGATTGTTGTTGGTGGATTGGAGTATGGGGTGTTGGAGTTGAGATGGTTGATGATGTTTACGAGGTGCGTCCTCGGCTGAGTGGAGTCACTTGCGGGAGTGGCTTCACGCCCTTGATTCGCCCTTTGTGGAACCCGCCACAAGAGGGGATATGCACACTAATGAACATGGGTTATCGCTAGTGTGATGAGCGGAGCTTAGGTGGGCAAGGATGTGGTCCCCCACTGGCAGGGCTACACACTTCAGTGTTTAGTCAGTTACGAGATATGATAGGGAGTTGGAGATTGGTTATGGAACAGCTGTTGTATCTTTATTGTATCTTATCTTATTTTGATTATGCAGTGAACTGACCCCGTTGTTGTTTTGTAAATCTGTGGCGATCCATTCGGCGATGGTGAGCAGATTGTGACAGTAGATTGTGGTCTTTAGCTGTGGGGATGAGATGGGGAGTCATCACTTCAAGTCTAGCTTCCGCTGTTACGAGTTTAGCTGCTTAAGACTTTAGTTGTTTTGAGTATTGGTAAACACTTGTTTTATTTTGGTTTTGGAACTATGTAAACTTTAACTTATATACTTTAATAAATGTTGTGGAATAGTTTCTTTTGATATACTATCCTCGAGTAACCGAGATGGTAACAGCCTCTTATGCTAGGGTGGTCCTTGGTAAGGCACATTGGTATGTGGGGGTGTTACATTCGAGGTCGGTTATAGAGAGGTCGGCCAAAGGCCCGCTGGTTGCTGCTTGGCGCTAGACTCACAGGGCTTCGATTAGGTCGAACCTGTGTTTGATCCGTGCCATGTTGGATCGCTAATGGGACATGACGTCGTCGTTCCACATGCAATTTAGGGAGATCGGCATCACCTTAGAGGATTTTGCCATGGTGTTGGGTCTTCCATGTGACGAGACGCCGGTTCAGTTTATGGAGACACTGGAGAGAGTGTCTTCTCCCGTGATCACGGGTTTGATCAGCCTTGCCTGCACCGACTGACATTACCCCTTTCTTGATGGCGAACCTCTACGTGAGGGACCACTTCAAGGTGAGGGTGACCGTCTTTGTTCCAGAGCCGTTGGCGAGCCCTGAGGCTGAGGCTGAGGCTGACACACAGGAGGCGCGGTTGTGGTTGTGGTACTTCTTGGGTACCACGTACTTTGGTGATAAGGGTGAGCGCTTGTCAACCAAAGTACTTCCTTTGCTTGCTGGCTTGGACGCCTTGGGTCAGTACGACAGGTGACGCCTGCTCTAGCCTAGTTTACCCGTTACTTGCACGCCATCGTTTGTTCGGAGACGATGGAGGATGAGATATCCCCTGCCTTGGTTGGTCCCGACCTCATTTTGGAGGTACGAGCGTTTTTGCTGGTTGTTTGCTTTTTTTTTTTTCTTTTCTGTTGTGTTTTTTTTTTTTAAAGTTGGCTTTTTTTGTTGTTGCTGTATTTTGCATTGCAGGACTGGTTGTTTTCTAACTTACCCACCTTGCGTCCGAGGACGGTGGGTGATGTCCCCCTAGTTTACCCAGTTGTGCAGGGCTGGATTGTGGCTCGGAAGAAGTCCACCAAGTCGACTTACTTGGACTTCAGGCGTAAGGTGAACGCCCATTGGCTTGGCGATCTTAGTTTTCGTTCCTTGCCTCTTTTGTTTTGTGAAAAGAGGTAGAGATATGATGACTAGGTAGCTAGAAAGCCCCCAGTTAGTTGACTAGCTTTGCTGTGGATCCAGTTTGTTTGGTGGCCCGAGGAGCACTACACGGGTGTGTCTGCCTTTATCAGAGAGCACTTGCGGCCTCGTAGTTATCAGCGCTTGTAACTAGAGACGGCGATCGACTTAGTTTGGTACCTTGGCGAGCTTTTGGCACGCCAGTTCTTCAGTGAGACCTTCGTGCTGCCTGTCGACCCGCTTATGGTGTTGTTCCAGGAGTCGACACCCGACGAGGTTGCGGAGCACCTCCATGGTCGTGGAGGTGAGGACTTGCTGTTGCGGGGGGCAGACTATGACACCTTCCGTCTGTCAAGGCTTACTTGGTACCCGATTGAGGTATGTTTTCATCAGCTCGTGCTCATTATTGTTTTTCTGCTTTTGGTAGAGGGATTTGTTACCTTTGATATGGCTTTCTTTTTCAAGGTGTTGACCACGTCATGAGGATCCAACCCCTAGCTTTAATGGCACAGACTACTTTCCTGGGGCCTAGTATTGAGGAGTTGCAGCTGCGTCTGCCAGAGCCTGCGGTTCCTGAGGTGACCGACGCTGGCATGGAGTGGAGGCTAATGGTTTTGAGGGTGAGCTGATAGCCTGAGCTCTCCTTCTTTTTTGTATTTTGCCTTGCTCTGCGTGTTGTTGGTTTTTTTTTTGAAAGGTTTTGTTTTGTTGTATAGGTGTTAACCGTTAGTCATCAGGCTCTGTGGCATATGGCTAACCGGTGGAGGGCGCTTGCTGGTGACCTGGCTGCGAGGGAGTCTCAGATTGTGCAGATGCCTTTTGTTGGTTATTTTCGTGTCTTTTTATGTTGCATTTCATAGTTTGATCTTAGCGACCCATGTTGTGTTTTGCAGAGTACTGCGGATCCGGCGGAGCTTGCTTGGGTCCGTGCTGAGTTGGATCAGGCGAGATCGACGATCCATGCAAAGGAGCTCGGACTCACCGCTCGACACCAGAAGCTTAGGCGCCGCGAGGAAGAGTTGCAGAGCCGGGATGCTGAGATTGCTTCTCTTAGGGCTCAGTTGGCCGAGGCAGAGGAGCTTCGTGTCACGATGGAGCGGAAGACGCTGGAGAGTTCTCCGGAGAGGACGCCAGAGCAAGATGTGGTGTCTGCTTTGCCCGCCACTCTTAGTGGGACTGAGGCTGGCCCGCCGTGAGCCGTTGAGTAGTTTGTAGTTGCTTACCCGTAGTTTGGACTTTGGTTTGTACGTATGTGGATATATTTCACTTGAGACGATTTGTATATAAGTGTTTTGGTTTATAGTTTGTTTTGCTTAGCTTTTTTGTGTTGTGTTTCGGAGAAGCATGGTCAACAGCTGATTCCCCATTCGCTTCCGCATTTGCTCCTGCATCGTTAGCGTAGAAAACAGGCAATATTTAGCACATACGCGTACACATAAACATGCAAACTTTTTGTTGAAAACAAAAATAACCACGATGACTCAAAGTTAAGATTGAAATTGCTTGTTTGAAAATGAATTTGAAAATTCCGCGACAAGAGATCACGCTTGGATTTTTCAAATGGAATTGCTTTGAAATTTTGAGAAATTAACTCGTGTTTGAATTAAATCGCATCGAATTTTGCCAAAATTGATTTGAAACTCAAGAATTAAAATTTAAACCGCCATGGATGAATTTCAAAAGATTTTTGTGAGTGTGTTGATTTTGATTTTTGCGAGATCAAGACTCGAATTAGCAAGAGTGATTCGAGAGAAATTGGGGTCATGTATCAATTTTACGGAAATGCGAAATTTTTTTCGAAATTTTTGACTGACATGTAAACGATCCATCGCGAATCGGGGCGACTAGCCCTTCCCCCCTAAAAAAAGAAGAGAAAAACACCCGTATGTTTAAAGCAGAGTCATGAAAACCGTGTCGAATTTTGTAAGATGTGAATCCAAGGAAATGTGAGTCAGAGAAAACACAAAAATTTCTCGGCAAGCCTAAAGAGGCGCGAGCTCTGAGGCGAGAAAAGCGAGGTATTAGAAAGAAACACAAATTGACAAGGACAAGTCAAGGTGCGGATATTTAGAAGCAGCCCAAAAAGGCGCGAGCCCTTGAGCGATGCAAGGGACCTCTCCCTTTTTGGAGAAAAAGGTGCTGATTATTTTGTATAAATAGGGAGTTTTGTGCTTCATTGTTTCACCATCCAAAATAAAAAACATCTCTACGAAAACCTTCTCTTCTTCTTGCACAAAATAATTCATGGATACTTTCGAAGATAGGTTGCGACATTAGTCTCGGGATTTATCGCCTCCCGAGAAGTATCAACTCTTTGTAATGGGAGTTGGTCAATTGTTGGTGCTTCGTCAAGTCAAGGTGCAATCGTCGTTCCTTGATGCATCCTTTCATTTTTGGGATGAGAGATATCATGTTTTCGTCTTCCCGAAAGGTGAAATTTGCCCTCTTGCCGAAGAGGTGGGTGCTATTGGAGGGTGGCAAAGTTGTACTTCGGTGCTTCCTCCTACTCGGTTTTGCTATAAGGAGAAGTTTCATTCCATATTGGCCTTATTGACGAGCCAAGTGAACTTCCTTTTTGCTCCTCGTGGTGGTGACATTGTTGTCTCTTATCAACATCGTTTCAGATTGCTTGGATGCCAATATTTCGGAGGTGGCTAGGAGAAGGGCTCTTGCCTTTTGCCTAGTGCATGCTTACCTCCTTGTTGATTCTTTGAAGAAGGAGGGGCCAAGGTGGTATGGTAGCATGACCCTCATTCATGTTGTCGAGCAAATGGAGCATGGGTGGGATCCATCTTGGCTAGTGCTTGGTGAGATTGTCCAAGGTTTGGACAAGAAAGGTTCTTGTGGAGAAATCCCTTTGTTTGGATCCCCAAGAATCCTCTAAGTATGGCTTATGGAGAGGCTAAGGTATGTTGAGCCTCCGGTTGATGCTTCTTCTTACTCCTTTTGTTATCTTACCATGAGGAAGAAGTTGTATGTGGATAGCTTTGCATGCACCTGGGCCTATTGGACCTCGAAATTGGTGGAGGAGGGTGGTCCTCACATTCGTTGGGTGGTGTCGTGGTGGCACTTGAGGTCCTTTACGGGGTGGCCCGCTCCGACCGCTTGCTCTTGCTCTTTGATGGTCATGGGCTTGAAGGTTGCTTCCTTCATCTATCCGGAAAGGGTCATGAGTGAAATGGGTCGTCATCAAAAGGTGCCCGCTCACGATACTCTCGTCCAAGAGAGTGTATTCTGAAACTCTGAGCTTGTGGATGCTTTCGAGAGGTGGTAGGCCACCCGACCAATCTGTGAGGTACCAAACCCCGCTTTCACGAGATAGGTGACTCCCGCTTATGTCAAATGGTCAAGAGCCTCAACCTTGGAATAAAGGTCAAAGTTCCGTAAGGATTAAGTCATCGACTTGGAGTATAGGGAGGTGGGCAAGGAAAATCGCCCCTACCTTGAAGACTTTGGCGATAATGTAAGCCCGGGTGTGATGAGGCCACCGAAGAAGAGGATATTGGGTCCCAAGGAGGCGGTGAGCCACGTGTGGGCTCAGCTTGGGCCGAGTATAGGGTCGTGTAAGAGCCCGGCTATCGTTGCCGTTGTGGATCCGTTGAGGATATGTTCCGAGGAGGAAGCCCGTGCTAGGCAGGCGAGCAAGAAGAACAAGGGGAAGATGCATCCCGAAGGCAAAGGCAAGGATAGGATAGAAGAGTGAAGACCTCCATTACCCACTTTATTATTATGTTATATTAGCATTTGTGTGCGTTTTTTATAATGTTGTATTAGTTATGTATTGTGTGTTTGTGTGTGTTAGTTTTATTATGTATAATGTCTTGGTCGACACCTTAGCTTGGCAAGTCGTGGATTAGTTTAGCTTTATTGTTGTCAAGTTTGTAATCCTTCATATTATTAATTAAATAAGAGGATTGCTTGTGCTAAAAAAATATTGTAAACATTTTTTGTTTCTTCCATCCATCTTGTAAAGGTAATTCGGTTTTAATTGTCCTAAACATTGCACATGTGCGGGGATTTTTGTGGGAAGGGAGAAAGGCCTTTTTTGTTTTTTTTTTTCGTGAGGAAAGGGGCGATTATTTTTGAAGTTTGTTGGGGTTGTTGTTTTTTGTGTGCGGGGATGGTTCTATCCTTCTCGTGTAAGAAAGGACTGCCTACGCATTCACCTGAAGAGGTGAAATCAAACCATGCTCGTAGTTCAAGTGTTTTGTTTTTGTTGGGGTATGAATTTTTCTTTCGGTGTTGTGGTTGTATCCTTCTTACGTAAGAAAGGACTACCTACATCTTCACCTGAAAAAGTGAAATCAAACCATGCTCGTAGTTCAGGTGTTTTGTTTGATTGTGAAAATCGATAGTGCCTTTGACAGATCAAAGGCTGCTAGAAACATGGTAAGGTGTCGTCACTTAGACTCGATTAAACATGCAATTTCAAATCAGATTTCTTGAGGAATTGACTTGAAAGGGGGATTGCGGTCTCTAGCTATTAAACTAGGGAAAGGTCGTTGGTTGCTGATGCTACGGTTCAAGGGTAGTATTTCTTAAGTTGGTCTAGGTTTGTTGGGTTTATGAAGTCTTCCCTGTCTAGGTCACTCAATCTCACTGCGCCCCCCGAAAGTATTTTCTTGACCAGGAATGGCCCGGCCCAATTGGGTTTGAATTTCCCCTTCGGATCGACGGGTAACGGTGCTCGAACCGACTTGAGGACCAAGTCGCCTTCTTTGATGTTTCTGGGTTTGACTTTTTTGTTGAATACCGGTTGTATACGCTGTTGGTATAGCTGGACGTTGTGCAACGTGTTGAGTTGCCGTTCATCTAGGAGTGTGAGTTGCTCGAACCTTCGGCGGGTCCATTCTATCTCCGGGACTTGGCTTTCTAGTAGGATGTATAGAGATGGGACTTCCAACTCCGTTGGTTGTACTGCCTCTAAACCGTATGCTAGGTAGAAGGGTGTTTCTTATATTGGTGTTCGAATGGAGGTTCGGTATCCCCAGGGTGTGAATGGGAGTTTGCTCGGCCGATCGCGGTAATTATCCTGCATCTTTTTGATGATGGTGATGAGTGTTTTATTTGTTGCCTCTACCGCTTCGTTGGTTTGGGGACGATAAGGGTAGAACGGTGTCGTTCGATTTTGTATTTGTCCAATAATGCTTGCGTTTCGGCCCGGAAGTGGGAGCCTTGGTCGCTGATGATTTTATGGGGTACCCCATATCTGTAGATGATGTTGTCTTGGATGAACTTGGCCACTTGTTTGGCGGTCAAGACTGCATAGGATTATGCTTCTACCAATTTGGTGAAGTAGTCGATTGCCACGAGGACAAAGCAATGTCCTTTGATACCTATCAGATTCACTTTGCCGATGATGTCGATGCCCCAGGTCGAGAAAGGCCAGGTTGATGTCATGGTGTATAAAAAGGATGGATGTATGTGTTGTATGTTGGCGAGGATTTGGCAATTGTGGCAATGTTTGACATAGTTTCCGCAATCGGCTTCCATTGTGGTCTAGTAGTAGCCTAACCGCATGATCTTTCGGGCTAGCATCATTGCGCTCATGTGGGGGCCACATTCTCCGTCGTGGACTTCTTCCATGACTTTCTTGGCTTTGTTGTGGTCAATGCAAAGGAGAAGGATCCCCTGGGGTGTTCTTCTGTATAGTTGCTCTTAGTTTATCACGAATTGTGATGCAAGTAAACGGATGACTCTTTGTCCTCTTGTATCAGAGTTAGGAGGGAATTCGTTTTTGGTTTTGTAACTGAGGATGGCTTGGTACCAAGGTTCGACATGGTTTTCCTCGTCGTTGTTGATGGCGTAGATGTGAGCTGGCTCGCTCCTTCTCTCGACACACAAGGGCATGGATGTCATGTCGTCAGGTATGTTGACGAGCATGACAAGTTTTGCTAGGACATCGGCAAATTGATTTTCTTCTAGGGGCAAGTGGAAGTAGTCGATTTGGTCGAAGAATTCGGCTTCCTGGTTAACTTTTGCTTGGTATGGTGCTAGGCTGTCGCTTCGGATTTTCCATGATCCGGACACTTGATTGATGTTGAGTGAGGAATCGCCGTGGACTCTCAACCTCTTGATGTCAAGTGTTATGGCTGCTTGTAGGCCGATGTGGCATGCTTCGTATTCGGCGGCATTTATGGTGATGGCGAAGTCTTGTTTGACTAAGATCGGAACGTGTCCCCCTTCTAGTGATATTAGAAGGATTCCTACCCCAAAGCCTCTCAGGGTTGATGCACCGTCAAAGTATAGGTCCCATGCGTCAGTGCCGGCACAAAGGATGTCTTCCTCAGGAAGTGACCATATGTCGGTCGTTGGATCCTTGTTGACGGGGTTTTCCGCTAGGAAATCGGCGACTGCCCTTCCCTTGATAACCTCGAGGGGTACGAATTTGAGGTCAAATTCAGATAGCATGAGTGTCCACCTGGATAGATGTATTTGACGGGGTCCATCTTGGAGTAGATGTGAACCGTGTAGCTGAGCATATAATGTCGTAGCTTTTTTGTTGACTAAGCCAGGGCAAGATATGTCTTCTCATGTTGGGTGTACTTTGTTTCGTATTCGATGAACTTCTTGCTGATGTAGTAGATGGCTCGTTCTTCGCCGTCGACTGTTTGTGCTAGCATTGTTCCCATGGCCATGTTGGTGGCGGTCAGGTATAGGGATAAGAGAATTCCCTGCTGAGGTAGTTGTAGACACCGAAATTTTATATTTTGGTATCTATTTATTTTACAATATCTTTAGTATTTTAGAGATAATTATCAGAAAATAATGTGATAATATCTTAGAATATTCTAGAATATGCCGTCTTGTCCTCCAAGCCACTCTACTATAAATATAACTTCATCTTTAGGGTTTAGTAGAGAGCAGATGGATTAAGTCAAACAAACCCCATACTCCTACTACCAAATTGTAGGTAGGATGGAATAAGTCACAAAAAGACCCCATCATCTCCCTACGGAATTAAGTCGATAAGACCCCGTAGTCACTATCAAAACCCTAAATACCTTAGAGATGGAGTCAAGAGAGTCCCGAAAATTGTAACTTTCAATCTTTCAATAATAAAACTCTTGTTTTCAGTATTATTTTGTTCCTCTTTATTGATTATCGCAGGTACGAATTTTTATGGTTTACAAATTGGCACGCCCGGTGGGACGATTTTCGCTCTTCATCTCCATTCTCCAAAGGTCAAATTCAGTAGCAGATTCGAGACCAAGTTGCAACCGACATCAAAGTCTCTACAACCAGTCTCGAGGGGGCATTTGTAGACACCGAAATTTTATATTTTGGTATCTATTTATTTTACAATATCTTTAGTATTTTAGAGATAATTATCAGAAAATAATGTGATAATATCTTAGAATATTCTAGAATATGCCGTCTTGTCCTCCAAGCCACTCTACTATAAATATAACTTCATCTTTAGGGTTTAGTAGAGAGCAGATGGATTAAGTCAAACCAACCCCATACTCCTACTACCAAATTGTAGGTAGGATGGAATAAGTCACAAAAAGACCCCATCATCTCCCTACGGAATTAAGTCGATAAGACCCCGTAGTCACTATCAAAACCCTAAATACCTTAGAGATGGAGTCAAGAGAGTCCCGAAAATTGTAACTTTCAATCTTTCAATAATAAAACTCTTGTTTTCCGTATTATTTTGTTCCTCATTATTGATTATCGCAGGTACGAATTTTTATGGTTTACAGTAGTATAAGGACAGGAGGCTTGGAAAGGTTTTCCTTTATCCTGTCAAAGGATTTTTGGCAATCGTCGTCCCAATCAGTGTGATCGGTGGCGCGAACCTTCTTGAAGAAAGGTTCGCAAATCATAGTGACTTTGGCTATGAAGTGGCTGATGTACTGGACCTGACCGAGAAATCCCTGAATCTCCTTCTCGTTCTTAGGCCGAGGCATTTGTTGGAGAGCTTTGATTTTGGTGGGATCGATTTCGATGCCCCTTTTGCTGACGACGTGTCCTAAGAGTTTTCCGGAGGCGACCCCGAATGCACACTTCTGAAGATTTAGTCTCATGTTGTATTTCCGAAGGCGAGCGAAGAACTTTCAAAGGGCGTTGATCTGGTCGCCTCGCTCTTTTGAGTTGACGATCATGTCATTGATGTATACCTCCACTTCGTGTATACCTCCACTTCCTTGTACATCATGTCATGTACGAGAGTGGTGGCAGTTCTTGGATACGTTGCTCTGGTGTTGATTAGGCCGAAGGGCATGACAATGTAGCAATATGTACCCCACTACGTAGTGAATGCTGTTTTGTGCATGTCTTCTTCAGCTATTTTGAGTTGGTTGTTGATGCGTGCCTTTTTTACGTATTTATTCACTTATTCGGCACGCATTTCTACGAGCTTATTTGTTTAATTCTCATTATTTTCCTCCCGTATTTGCTAGTTGGGTGTATTTCGTGTCCTTTACAGGATTGAAACTCAATTATACATTTACAAGTCGAATTCGTTTAATAATGGAACAAGAAGGAAATTTGGAATTTAGACGAGCTTAATGGACGCAAATTGGAAGAAAGTTTGAGCTTTGTTTATTGAATAGTGAGCACAACTAAAAAGTTATTCAACCTTTGTCTAACGACCTATGCAAGCATGATTGACTGACCCTTTTAGTCAACTGACCAAGCTCTTATTTACTCGCCACATTACAAACACAATTGAAAGATCAACTCAGCCATGTCGAGCAACTTATTACCTTTAATCCCATGTCAATTATCTAGCTTTGTCGTTTTCACCAGGCAGCAGCCGTCTAGTCTCAAGCATCACGTCATTCGATCAGATGATAGCAACTTGCAATCGATCGTCTTGCTTACTATGTCGTTCGAACAACTCTTCTTTGAGCCTTAGCAGCGATGTCGTCTTACTCCAGAGCAGAGCTATGGCGTCCTATTTCAACCAGGTCGTTCGACCTGTAGCTTTTATGAATAGCCATGCCATTCACCATTGCCGTCCTACTTGTTTCAGTTCTGTCGTTCGAACAGTTTTGCCTAAGTCGTCCGAGCAGCCCTGCTCTTTTGTCGTCCGACTAGTTTTCCCTCAAGTTGTTGTTGTTCGACACAGGGAGCAATTTCTTGGAGCTTTTACGGCATTGTCGTCCGACTTGTGTAGCTGTCGTCCTCGCAAGTGCAGCCTGGTCGTTCGACCGTGGAGTATGGTCGATCGACATCAACTTCTTGTTGATCGACTATGCTGCACTTTTATTCGTTTCACACTTTAATTTGTTTATTTTATTTCCGTCTTTTGGGCTTAGACAATATAAGCTCCATAGTAATCTTTAATTAGGGTACACTCGATTAATCTAGAATTTCGTCGGTAAACTTAATTACGTACTCTCTTCTATAAAACTGGAGATCTAGAATTTCTTCTCCTTCTCTATTGCTCAACTCGGGCTCAATCGGTATTTTAATTTCTCTTTTATCCTAATTCTTCTCTTTTAATTTTATTTATTTCTCTTCTATTATTATAATTTTAATTTATTTTATATTACTTCTTAATTATTCTCATTATGAATTCCTTCCCTTTATCGTTTAATTCAATTATTACTGCAAATTTAAGTATGAGTAGCTAAATCCCTTTTTGCTAGGATTTAGGGGAGCCATGGATTAAGACGGTCTTATTTGGGTATTTAGATTGGTCGATGTAGTTGGTCTATGATGTTAATTGTGACATTTAATTGCAATTTGGTTAGTTAATATGCATAATTAATTTGATTGAATTGGTAAACCCCGACCTAAGATCGAGAGCCTGGAAAGGGTTAAGCCTGTCACATACATTAGAGTGCCCTAGTAAGTTGCGAGAGCCATCTAGAAGCATTCTAGGGCAAATACCGGACCGAGAGGATCTTTTCACTGCCCTATAGACCGGTAATTGAGACAGACCTTTGACCCTACCTATGACCCGTAATAATCCATGGTGAACCGACGTCCTAGCTCCTTTCTCTTATATTTTTCTCGACTCAATTTCTCTCTTTGAACCTTTTATTTTATTGCTTTAGTTTAGAACAAAAATCAAACAAACCCCGTTAGCTACTCAGACAGACTTAAATTGAGAATTAGATTGCAAATAGCCTCCATGTGGATACAATCCCGACTTCCCTAACAATATTAGTTAGAGACCAGTTGGTTTATTTTTGATAGGTTGCGGCAGCCGTGTCCAATTTTGGCGCCGTTGCCGAGGAGGCGACGCATTTTTCTATTTGTTTTATTTTAGTTTGCCTCTTGTCCAAGAAACCTGTGTTCCTTGAGTCCATTTCTCACATTCCAGTGCTATTTTTGTTTATGCCGAGGTCTTTCAGGTCTGAGCTCATATCCAGAACCAGAGAGGACTCTCCGTGCTAGACGAAACTTTTGGAAGGAGATTTATCAAGCAGAAGACTTGAGTACGCTTGATTTAGCTTACGCCGCTCTTATTGTACAAAATCACTCTTTAGAGGAAGACACATCTACTTCTGCCCCTACTACGATCATGGCTACATTAGAAAGTCATTCTGAGCCCACCCTTGCATCCATTCCTAAGGGATTCAAGCTACCCACCACCGATAATGGCACCTTCGAGATTCGCCCGTCCTATATTAACTTGGTGGAGTGAAACATGTTTGGAGGTGAAGCTACTGAAGATCCTGCCAAACATATGGAGAAATTTGTTATATACTGCTGCTCTATCCCTTTGACTGCCGGGGTAACCCAGGACCAAATAAAATAGGTTCTCTTCCCCTTCTCTCTGCGAGATGGTGCTGCGGAGTGGTTACGCGATTTGGACATTGAGGCACATGGTATTACTGATTGGAATACACTAGCTCTTGCATTCTAAAAGAGGTATTTTCAACCACAAAAGACCAATGCTCTTAGAAGCCAAATTACAAGTTTCAAGCAAGTACCCATTGAAGACCTGAATGAGGTGTGAGTTCGCTTCAAGAGACTAGTCTGGTCTGTTCCCCATCATGGCTTTCAGATCTTGTTTTTATGCAATCAGTTTTATAGTAGCTTGTATGACGATCATAGAGCCTTACTTGATTCTTCTGCCAATGGAGGTTTCAAAACAACACTACTGATGCCAATGCTTGGAAATTGATTGATGAGATAGCTACTCATACTGCTGAGTATGGTAACCCCAGAGGTAGTACAAGAGGGGGTAGTTTATATGGAGCCGTTGCAGCTCAGTTAGAGGCATTGACTGCCCAAATTGCAGAGCTAAAGACTACCTAATCTTTGGGTAAACAACACACAGTCCAAGATATGGTTCAACAGGAGGTCCCTTGTGAGAGATGTGGTACTAATGGTCATGTTGCAGCTGGATGTATGAGTACTATAGAACAAGTTCATGCCTATCAGTCTTTCAAGCAAGATACTCCTTATTCTAATTTTCTTGTGAGAGGAATCAGAATATGTTTCATCCTACCCCGCCGCCGACTAATGCCTATATCATCCCTCAAAATCGTGGTAATCAACCACAAGGGAACTTTAATAGGCCGCCTCTACAGCATTTTCAATAGATGTAACCTCCTCCTCAAGCTCCAAACAGTGATATGTTGGACATTAAAGCCATGTCACAATAAAAAATAGCAGCTTCACAGAAGCAGAAGGCTCTAATTACTCAATTGTTGGCTCACAACAAGATTCTGGATACTCAGGTTGCTAAATTATCTAGTCAAAACTCTCAAAGACAATCGGGTGCCTTGCCTTCTCAGCCAGATAAACCACATGAAATGGTTAATGATATCCACCTAAGGAGTGGTTTCACTTATGATAGACCAGAGATGTCTAGAGATGGTGCTGACTTCGTTAATGGAGAATTAGATGTTAATGTTAATGACAAGATTGCTGATCTGTTGCCTATTGCTGATGATTCGACTTCTAATACTGCTAAGAAATCAAATTCTGATAGAGAGAAGAAAGCTGCTGAGCCCACCAATTGTGATCAAGCTCCCATATCCAGTCCGACAGCTGAATACAAAGCTTGAGCAACAGTTTGGGAAGTTCATCAAGCTAGTCAAGAATCTCCAAGTATCCGTTCCATTCACAGAACTCATTACTCAAGTACCTTCTTATGCAAAATTTATGAAATAAATTTTGACTTATAAGATAAGTTTTGATGAGGTGGAGACTATTGCTTTTACCGAGGAGTGTAGTGCACTCCTACAAAAAAAAATCTCTACCTAAGTTAGCTGACCCAGGTAGTTTTTGTATCCCCTGTTCCATAGGCACCCATACTTTAGATAATGCTTTATGTGATTTGGTGCTAGTGTCAGTGTCTTACCTTTATCTTTAGCTAAAGAGATAGGTTTGACAGAGTTTAAATGCACCAATATGACTGTCCAGATGGCAGACCGTTCCTTGTCACGTCCTTTGGGGATCCTGGAAGATGTTCTTGTGCGGGTTGGGAAGTATATTATACCCGTTGATTTTTATTCTGTTGGACATTCCTGAGGATACTCATACCCCTATTACTTTACGGAGACCTTTTTTGCACATTGCTGGTGTAATTATTGAAGTAGGAGCAGGGACTCTGACATATATGTTGGGGGGTGAGAAATTGACATACACGTAGTCTAATGTTCGTAGGGCACCTATGCAAGTTGTACCTTATCATGTTGTTTACCCTGTAGAATCTGATAGGGTAGCTGATAGTCCAATAGTTGAGTCATGTCTTGTTATTGCTGTGACACCTCCGCCCCATGTTGGGAGCAAGATGGAGGACCATATTGTTGTTTCTCTTTCTCCACGACATGACAGGTTGAGCTCCTACAAGGATTAAGAAGGTGGGCTTGGTGTATTGGATCCAAAGTTTACACCTGGAGATGTTGATTATGGCGGAATGCCAAGAGATTCGGTGTCGCGTGCAACGCAGGAGCACCCAAGGGCTAAGTGTAGTGAGTTAGCTTGCGCGACGGTATGCCCTTCTATTTTTGCAGAAAAGGTAATGTTGTGGCCTAAGGCCAAGATCAAGAATACTGAGGGTACCTCATTCAGGCAGCAGCCATGTTGTGGGATGTTCAGTTGTTTTGTTAAATGAGGTGACAGAGGTCGCGCGGGACCATATAAACCAGCGCTGGCCGGGAGGCAACCCGGATTGTAAAAGTTTTGTACTACTGTGCATTATTTCAGTTTTAATTAGCATGTTAGTGTAGTTTTAATGGATATAATTTTTGGGAAGAGACTTAATTTTCATTTGAGTGTCACGCAGGTTCTTTTGTGCGTGATGTTGTTTGATGCTAATGACCCATATCTTAGGGTGTTGATTAGTGGCAGCTGGCCACGACCTCCCTATGTTTGATGCTGGTTTGGGGAGGTCCGTTATACGCTTATTGTGAGTCTCTTTTCCTAATTTTTATTCATTTGCATTCATTTTGTTCGTATATCATGTTCCCCTATATTCTGATGTTGTTGTTGTTTGCTGAATACAATGAGGGCATTGTATGATTTGGTTTGGGGAGGGTATACATATATCTGTGTTGCATCCATATGTATATTTCTTGCATTTCCGTATGCATTTATTTTAAAATACCAAAAAAATTCAAAAAATTCAAAAAAAAAAATATACAAAAATATGTTTGCATTTAGGTAGAGTCTTAGGTTTAGTCGGAGTGGTTATATAACAATGATGACATTGCTTTTATACTTTTGCTACTCGTTCATGCCTTGTATCGGGTGACATCCTACTTTGAGAAATTCATTTGCATAGTCAACGAGTTTTTGATAAATTCTACCAAACGAATAGACTTGACCTATCTTGTTGGCAAACTACTAAACATTCTAAGGTTTAGAGCTTTATAAACCGGTGACATTCATGACCGGTTTCATTTAGGATGTGAGTAGTACTCCTTACATTGCATGTAACGTTAATTTGCATAAGCATGAAATGTGTCTCTTATTGCCTGCATACACTCAGGTTTGTGCCGGTGGCACATGTGGAGAGGCGACCCTTCCTTTATGTTTTACCCCTATTAGCCTCACATTAGCCAAATTTGCCTTGTTTTGACCTATTTATTCAACTACAATCCTATATGGCCTACCCTTGTCAGGCTAGTCTTGTTGGTGAGTTTGGAATTCTTGTTGTGGTCATTTATGAAGAATGCTTCTGTGTTGGAAGGAAGGTGAAAAAAATTGATAAATATGAAAAAGTTATGAAAAAAGAAAATAAAAAAGAAATAAAAAAATATAAAAAAATATGGAAAAGAAAGGAAGAAAAGAAAGAAATGAGAAAAATGGAAAGATGAAAAAATGGAAATTCATGTTACTCCTATGTTCATTATATTTATTGTTGGAGGAGTATTGTTGTGCTTGTGAGTAAGTTATGCCGTCTTTGGCACTGTTCTTAATTTTCGAAGTTGGATTAGAAGTGGAATACTGTTACTTTTGGTTGTGTTCGTTGGCTAGCTTGACTTTTACCTCCGCATACCCAAATTATTTTGCCCCTTCGTACCCATTTACCTCACCTCACATTCATATGTAAGTCCTCGGCATGTGTTTTGGACCTCGTTGGTTGGAGTGTATGTGTACGGTATATAGATATATCTATCATGTTATATTGCATGCATGTCTTTGTAGGTCGTAGTTAAGTGAGTGACTATTTTCCCTCTCTCTTACAAAATTTGTACTCACCTTGTGCTTTAATGAGAGTAAGTGACCCCTGAGAGTCCGACATATATGGTCTTGCAAGGTCGACGGTTTGGTAGTTTTTCGTCATTTGTTTAATTCGTTTGCATTTGAATTTTTGTGCTATTAGCTTTGAAATTTATTTTTTAGCAAGGGTGTTCTATTGCATTAAATTGATTTAACGAGTCTTTTGTTTAACAAGCTCTGAGTTGTATGCCGCTCCATTAATCCCCTCTTATATCTTGTGTCTATTGCTTGCTTGGGGACAAGCAAGGACTTGGTTTGGGGAGGTTTGATGCGTGCCTTTTTGACGTATTTATTTACTTATTCGGCACGCATTTCTTCGAGCTTATTTGTTTAATTCTCTTTATTTTCCTCCCGTATTTGCTACTTGGGTGTATTTATTGTCCTTTACAAGATTGAAAGTCAATTATACATTTGTAAGCCGAATTCGTTTAATAATGGAACAAGAAGGAGATTTGGAATTTAGACGAGCTTAATGGAAACAAATTGGAAGAAAGTTTGAGCTTTGTTTATTGAACAGTGAGCACAACTAAAAAGTTATTCAACCTTTGTCTAACGACCTATGCAAACATGATTGACTCACCCTTTTAGTCAACCGACCAAGCTCTTAGTTGCTCGCCACAATACAAGCACCATTGAAGGATCAACTCAGCCATGTCGAGCAACTTATTACCTTTAATCACGTGTCAATTATCTAGCTTGGTCGTTTTCACCAGGCAGCAACCATCTAGTCTCAAGCATCATGTCATTTGATTTGATGATAGCTACTTGCAGACGATCGTCTTGCTTGCTATGTCATTCGAACAACTCTTCTTTGAGCCTTAGAAGCAATGTCGTCTTACTCCAGAGCACAGTTATGGCGTCCTACTTCAACCAGGTCGTTCGACCTGCAGATTTTATGAACAGCCATACCGTCCACCATTATCGTCCTACTTGTTGGAGTTTTGTCGTTAGATAAATTCTGCCTAAGTCGTCCGAGCAGCCCTGCTCCTTTGTCGTCGGACTAGTATTTCCTCAAGTTGTTGTTGTTCGACACAGGGAGCAATTTCTTGGAGCTTTTATGGCACTGATGTCCCACTTGTGTAGTTGTCC
Organism: Silene latifolia; assembly: GCF_048544455.1. Lineage (NCBI taxonomy): Eukaryota > Viridiplantae > Streptophyta > Magnoliopsida > Caryophyllales > Caryophyllaceae > Silene > Silene latifolia. The sequence continues at coordinate 196,531,520 of NC_133538.1, read as the reverse complement.
TCCTCGCAAGTGCAGCCTGGTTGTTCGACCGTGGAGTATGGTCGATCGACATCAACTTCTTGTTGATCGACCATGCTGCACTTTTATTCGTTTCACACTTTAATTTGTTTATTTTATTTCCGTCTTTTGGGCTTAGACTATATAAGCTCCCTTGTAATCTTTAATTAGGGTACATTCGATTATTCTAGAATTTCGTCGGTAAACTTAACTACGTACTCTCTTCTCTAAAACTGGAGATCTAAAATTTCTTCTCCTTCTCTATTGCTCAACTCAGACTCAATACACTTTAATTCCTCTTTTATCTTAATTCTTCTCTTTTAATTTTATTTATTTCTCTTCTATTATTATAGTTTTAATTTATGTTATATTACTTCTCAATTATTTTCATTATGAATTCCTTCCCTTTATCGTTTAATTCAATTATTACTACAAATTTAAGTATGAGTAGCTAAATCCCTTTTTATTAGGATTTAGGGGAGCCATGGATTGAGACGGTCTTATTGGGTATTTAGATTGGTCGATGTAGTTGGTCTATATTGTTAATTGTGACATTTAATTGCAATTTGGTTAGTTAATACGCATAATTAATTAGATTGAATTGGTAAACCCCGACCTAAGATTGAGTGCCAGGAAAGGGTTAGGCCTGTCACATACATTAGAGTGCCCTATTAAGTTGCGAGAGCCCACTAGAAGCATTCTAGGGCGAATAGCGGACCGAGAGGACCTTTTCACTGCCCCTATAGACCGGTAATTGAGACTGACCTTTGACCCCTATGACCCGTAATAATCCGTGGTGAACTGACGTCCTAGCTCCTTTCTCTTATATTTTTCTCGACTCGATTTCTCTCTTTAAACCTTTTATTTTATTCCTTTAGTTTAGAACAAAAATCAAACAAACCTCGTTGGCTACTCAGAAAGACTTAAATTGACAATTAGATTGCAAATAGCCTCCCTGTGGATATGATCCCGACTTCCCTAGCTACATTAGTTAGAGACCAGTTGGTTTATTTTTTATAGGTTGCGACAGACGTATCAGTTGTACCCAGCATACCCATCTATGAATGATAATAGGGTGTGCTTGGCGGTGTTGTCTACCAAGATGTCGCCGTATGGCAGAGGGAAGTTGTCTTTTGGACTTGCCTTGTTCAGGTCTCCGAAGTCGACGCAAACCCGAATTCTCCATCTTTCTTGGGTACGGGGACTATGTTAGCCACCCAGTCAGAATATTCGGAAACTTTGATAAATCCCATTTTGAATTGCTTGTCTACCTCTTTCTTGATTTTCAGGGCGCATGCGGCACAACTTTTGTCTCACGGGCTTAGCTCCGGACTTAATGGGTATCCCGTGCTAGGCAATCTCTCTATCGATCCCAGGTATGTCTTAGTAGGACCATGCGAATATGTCCTTGTATTCGTAGAAGAGGTCGATGAATTGTTGTCTTTTCGTGGGGTCAAGGGTGGTCCCTATCCTAAGTTCTTGAGGTGCATTGTCGGTCTCTACGTTGATGGGTTCAGTCTCCTCAATGATGGGTGTTCTATGTTCGTGTTTATCGAGTTATTTGGCTAGGTGAGGTGGGTAGTCACTCAAGTCAAATTCCTCATATTTGTTCAGAATTTCATTGCAGTTAAATGAAGACGAGTCGTAAGCAAACTTAGCATTCATTAAGTCTATCTGAGCGAAAAGCTCGGATAGGACAGACATCTTATGGGAAGTCAGAAGCAGCACAGTAGAGGACGTGGCCCCTGGAATAACTTCTAGGTTGCTACCTTCTGCGGGATTAGGGGTGACGTTGGTTGACTCAACCTCTGAGACAGCCACAAGCTTCTGATAAAATAATGGAAAAAGGGACTTTGACATGGGTGTCGGGAGTGTTAGGACCCAAGACAGACTCTGAATCAGACTTGTCATCAGACTCAGACTCAGTCTCGTCTTCACTTCCTTCCTTGAACATGAAGCCTTCGCTACTTGTGATCTTGAGAACGCGGCCTTGCCGGTCGGTCCACTTGACAATCTTCCTCCAGCCTTGGATAGCTTTCTCTAGGTTAGCATCAGAGATCAAGGCAGTAGGGTCAAACTGATTGTCTTTGAGCGCAATGTTTATGATGTCCTCGTAGTGGAGGTGCTTGATGTTGTCTTCTCCGAAAAGGAGGCTCACTACCTGCTCGTTTAGGCAAGGGGTCGATTCAGATTTGATCGATGCAGCATTGGTGTTGTTGGGGATGAAATGGCAGTCTTGAAAGACTTCTATACCCGGGTGCTTGACCTTTTTTATGAGGTCGTAGATTGGCTTAGGAAAACCTTTGTAAAGTTGAGACTCTCCTTTGAGGGCGAAATATCCGTTGAGGGTCAAGTGGTGTGGACGGAGGATAAATCCTTGCTTTTTACGCTTCCTCACGAGGAGACCCATCTCCTGGATGGCTCTATCGGTCGGCTCGTAGCCTAGTCCGAAAGGGATGTTGGGGACCTTGGCCTGTTTCAGGGGAGGCAAGGTGCATTTCGGTGGGTTAAGAGGCATGCCCGGGAAATACTCCTGGCGCATCAAGATGCGGTTGATCGTGAGGTTTGAGAATGGATCACAATCAACAGGTGTTGGTTTGTCAATTAGGGCATTCGCGGCTTGGAATCCCCACATTTCATTGTCGATCTCCTCAGTGACTTGAGAGGCTATCCCCTTTTGTTGACAACTTTAATTGGGGATGCAGGAATTGTGATTGTTTTCCCGTTGAAGGGGACCCTAATTTTCTGGTGAAGGGTAGATGTGACAGCTTTGGCAGCATGGATCCAAGGGCGCCCTAGAAACATGTTGAATGATGCGTCGATGTCGACTACTTGGAAACCGGCTTGCCTCTCCAAGGGTCCTATTGCGATGGTTAGGGTGATAAGACATGCGACCTTACGACGAGTGTCATCGTAAGCGCGAACTCCTTGATTGGTTGGGACTAGGTCAGCTTCCTTAATCCCTAATTTATTAGCCGTTTTAAAAGGAATGTCGTTGACTGCAGATCTATCATCCACCAAGACCATGGCTATGTTATTTTTCAAGCATTTCACGGTGATGTATAGGGCCAAGTTGTGGTTGGCTCCCAAGGGAGGGATATCTTCGTCGGAGAAGATGATTGGGTTCTTCAGGTCAGGGACGTCCCTGGTCATATGGGCTATCTGTAATACTCCGTATTTTATAATACTACTTAAGTCGGGTTAATTGTTTAGTCGATAATTACGTCAAGTTGTTTTACTTGACTCGCGTGGTATCGTAAGATCGAGTACGTCAAGTTATTTTACTTGACTCGCGTGGTATCGTAAGATCGAGTTGTTTCGTAAGTTAATTGAGACGGGTTTATATGGAATTCGAGATGTGAGCTAACCCATTTACCCTCGACCCATTTGAGTTTACCCAAATGTTTAATCCAATTAACCCAACACCCAACATCATGTCTTTAACCTAATTTTTACCCTAACACTACACAACCCTCATCTCACCTGCCTCCCTCACTTCGACGGCACGCATTTTCAGATTCACACAAAGAGCCTTTCATTTGATTGAAGATTTCTCATCGATTCCAACCTAATTCGATTTCCCTGTTTGTAAGTCGATTTCATTCCATTGTTTATACTGTTTTAAAGTGTTCGTCTTCAAAAAGTTTGAAAAGAGAGTCCTATTTATTTGATGTCTAGTTTATGCATATAAAAGCTCGTAGTCAAATTCTTTATGGTTTGTCCTAGGTGATTTATTTATGAACATGTCGCTGAAAAGTCCGCGAATCTGATTTGGTTGTGGAAAATGATTTGAAACCCTAATTTTTATGTCGATTCAGTTATGAGGCTTCTTCATACATCATCTTTGTATAGTCTAGATGATAATAGGATTTGGAATTTCTGAAAAATAATGTTTTAAACTCGTTTTATGAATCAATACTTTTTATGCGACGATTTCTGTCAGTTTTTGGAAATCAGTCTGAAAACCCTTGATAAGTTTGGAATTTGAGAAAAACACTTTAGATATAATTTGTAGCTAAGACTCATGGGGTTTCAATCCAATTGGCCTTGTATCAATTTGATTTTTCTGGAATTAGTTATGTATTTTATTCCGAGTCTGTCATGTGCTGGAAAATCAGGAAAAGTCGTGTTTGTTCTTTAAGTTGATATTCCTATTAAGTTATGATGAGTCTAGGTGGTGTGCATGATTATTTGATTGAGTAGGTGGTAATTATACATAATTATGATATGTAGGTGATGGATATGTGAAGGATCGTAATTGGTTGTATGTGTGTGCTTGGATTGCGAAAAGGTAGGGAAATACACTTGACTTCTTATCGTGTTGTTGAATTGTGTTGACTTGTTTGTGTTTCATATGACCAAATTGTGAACGTGACTTGATTCGTGGTTGTGGATTACGCTATGATATGGTTGACTGAACTGTTCGTGTTGAGTGTGTTATCACAACATTTGGTAGCTGGCATGATTTCATTCATTGATATACATATTGTATTGCATTGTTTACTGTTGGGCATTCATATGCATTGGAGATGGAGGATGTTGTGGTGATGTGGTGTGGTGATGATGATGTTGTGATAAGGCCCAAAGCGGGTTCTGCAGACTTGCCCTGGTGTCCTCAACAATGCGAGTGGCAGATCGGCTACGGTCGATATATATAGTCTACCGGGGATCGGTATGGCTGGGTTGTCCGGGTTATGAGATATGAGTTATGAGATATGAGTTATGAGATATGAGTTATGAGATATGAGTTATGAGATATGAGTTATGAGATATGAGTTATGAGATATGAGATGAGATGGAGATGGAGGTGACGGAGGAGCATGCATATCATATTTTGTTGTTGCATTGTATTACCCTACTCAACCTTGTGGTTGACCACTGTGTATTCGTGAACACCCGTGATGAACCTTTTAATGGGGAGCAGTTGACAGTACCTCGAGACCGATAGAGCCGGATGGGAAGAGAGCTTGGATTGCCTCGACTTAGAGCTAGCCCACTTTTATTTCTCGTTTAGTTATCGACTTTATTTTCGTTTGAGACTTGTTTCATTTCAGATGTATAATTATATAAATTGCCTTGGAGTTTAATTTATTATTCACTACCTCGGGAAACCGAGATGGTAACAGTCCGGTTTATTAGGGAATGTCTTGCTAAAGGCTCCTTCATAAACCGGGGTGTTACAAAGTGGTATCAGAGCATACGATCCTCGGCCTAAACCAATGAACCCAATGAACGTAGGATGTGTCTAAATAAAATGAACCCCTGGGAATAAACTGTTAGGAGCTCACAGTGCGGTTAAGAAGGCGCCCTTAATGCGTGCTCTTTTGCCCTCTCAGTTTTGAACCAGGTAACCCGAGAGAAATTGGTGTAATGGGGTAGTTAGAAGGAAACCTTGGATATAATCGAGTTGATGTATACCTTGAGACCCATATATTCTAACCATTCTGCAGGACAACGTTACGGTAAGTATTTTGTATGAATGATGACGCGATCATATGATGTTGTGGAGATGAGAAATAAATTTTCGTGTTCAAGTTGATAATCAATGAAGTGTTGGATTGTGGTAATCGCGAGCGTGAAAATGATTGCGAATTGATGATATTTATCTGGATGGATGTTGAATGATGTGTTGATAGTACTATTATGTCTAGTGATATGCGGTTATGTGATCCCGAAGCCATGCTAGTATAGTATCGTGATAGTAATGAGAAACACTATTGAATTGCATGTTTCTAGTCATAGCAATCGTGATTTAGATGTAAGGAGTAGATCGTGATGCGAAGGGATTCTATGGGATAGATGTTTACGTAAGTACAAATTGTGAGATTTAAGTTGGGATGGGTTAGTATACATAGTATGTTCATAAGAGCTTGTAACATAGTAAAGAATGACCTAGTGCTGAAACTCGTTTTGTCTGATTTTACTCTTTAAATGACCTTACTGCCATTTCTTTTCTGTTTATTGCCTATGGATGAAAATTTTATGAGAGATAGCCTCGTGAGTTAGTGTTCATTTGGCGTTGGTTTCATGCTTATAGGATATACGAATTAGGAGTAATAAATATTTTAGTGGGCTGTGGTCAGGAAGTTCCTGTGCAGTGATGTTTTGACCAACGATTTTGTAAAAATCCTCATTTAAATTGTATTAATAATTTTTGCATAATTCCAACTCCTTCGATCCGAAGATTCGCATATGCTTTCAAATTGATAAGCCACGAAAATTCGTGATGTCTCTATATTAAATGGTAAGTTTTGCAAACTGACCCAAGTTTCAGACCAATTGCTGCCACATACTTGCTTGGACCAACTGAGTTGCAAGATCCTTTAAAAATTGAATTCTTGAGCTTTGGACCTCATTCTTTTTCTCACGAGTTATTAACTCTCTGTATGTTATAAAAAGTAATATAACTCAAGTTTTCGTTGAACGGTTATTTATTCGTGATTTTTGAAAGTTACAATGTGAATCATGACTTGTAAAATGTGCGTTCTATGTTAAGTTTTCATATAATTGTTTGGTTATTTCGTGAGCCTTATTAATGTGACCTTATAATGTTTTATATCATGATAGTAGCACGCATGTACAGTAGTTATGTATCTTAACAAGTGATAAAATTAAAATTTAGTTGATAACATTGTTGGCATGATAGTATGAGTGAAATTGAATAGCTTAATTTGATTCTTAATCGAGGGTGAAATATTTTATACGAGTCCAGTTGTTTGCATATTTTATATATGTTTGGCATGTTGTAATATCTCTCCGTGTGTTCATCATATTTGCGTAGTAGTCGGATATATGTAAATATAAAACTATATTGTCATATCTTGGTAAAGTTGATGGCGTTTTAATTTAATTGTTCTAATATACTCGCACGAATAATTATAATAATTATGTTTAAATGTTTGCAAATGGATGGTAGTAATGAGTATGTCTAAATGTTCACACATGTAGGATGTCATTCGAGTTCTCATGTCTTTTATGTGAGTCTGTGTGCCTATAGTTATACTTATTACTTTCATTGCATTAATTTATTTCAGTTGAACCTAAACTTATGATATGATAATAAAATAGTGTTGTTGTTCCTTATTGGATATGTTCATAGTTGTATTGTCATGAAATGCTAAGGTGATTGTTGCAATTGTCACGATATTTGAAATATAGTTGATATAGTTACGATATAGTTACGATATTTGAAATATATTCTCGAACCGTCAATTATAATGGGATAACCCTTTGATGATTCACATGATATGCATTGGTTTAAATGATAGTCGTTATAGTTACGTATAATTGAGCCTACAAGTTGCCTAATTGTTCAAATCGTGCAAATCGGAAAAGTTGTTGAAGTTGCTAGTAATTTATCATAGATAAGGTTCTACAAAGTATATGATGGCAAATGTGTATGTTTAAGTTGTTTATGCGAGATCTTTTGTTTTACTGAAAATGAGTTATACTAAGTTGCTGGACACAATTGAACGATATGGTTGCTAATGAAGTAATGTTGTGGTTGTCATGGATCATATGTTGCTACTTTTATTGGGAAATATGTTTTCAGAATTGATATCGTGCAAACAATTTTGATAATTTAAAATATGAATTTTGAGTATGTTGTTGATTGTTTAAATTCATCGGCCTAATTCGTGACCTAAACCAGTGAGTGAGTAAATGGTTGTATGGACATGTCAATAAGATCCTGTGATTGTGATGGATAGTAGTGGTAGATCTATTTTTCTGTGATATGTTTACAAATGTGAGAAGTTTCTTAAATTGTTTTGTTATTTTTACTCTCGATCGTTCATGGTCTATAATTGATCATCAAATTTGCTTAATTACATACATGCCCTTTACCCTCGTGCCTACTCTATCCCAACACCAACTTTGATTATGAAGACCATTAGTTAGTGAGCTATTTTCGTCATATGCGAGGACGTGGTTGAGTTTTATTTTCTTTGTCGAGGTAACACGGTATTACCGTCCCTAATACTTTATTATTGTTCGGGGTTGTATGTGTATGTGTCATTATTTGTCATCGTTTTATGATATCAATTTGTACAAGGTAATTGTGAATTTCTGGTGATTGTCATTATTTCGGTTACTTAATTATGAATTTTGAAAGTTGTTGCATGATGTTTGATTGTTGAGATTGTAAGTTATGTGAGTTTCATATAAAAGTTAATCAAACATGAATTATGTGATGTAACCATGTAATACTCGATATGAATTCTCAGTAACATGAACGGTAGGCTTATGATATGAGTATGAACCTTGTTATATGATAATATAATCTTAATCGTTTCGGTGGGTTTTGTGTAAAGTAGTCTCAATTATACAAACGCTATTACATTGCTTGAATTTTGCCTAGTGTCTTTCTCTAAACCTGATTTGCAGAAATATGGATTTTACTTCTATGATGTGATTACTGATATGAAATATTTTAATCCGTCAAGTATGAACTATGAGTTAGTGATTGTCTACATTGATGTAAATGTGTTAATTTGGTATCAAAGCATCCAAGTAATTGTTACCTTGATTTTGTGTAATGCGTAGCATGAAATTGACAAGTGTGTTTTGTTCTTTGAAAAGTCGGATGTTAGTTGTCGGATAGAGTAATTAGCTTATCAGATGATTTGTGTCTATTGTTTCAGTAATCTTCTTGAACTTTGGATGTGGAATTTCATAATGGGGTTACGGGGACGTAACCATGTTTTAAGGAGGATAGGATTGTAAAATCGTGGTGGTTTACGATCCGGCTAAGTGGTATGTTATGATTGGTCGATCGAGAATTGACCATGCATGGAGTCTCATTGTTTTAATTTGTTATTACTCGGTCAATGTTGTGGTTCTTTAAGTGCCACATACTTCTGTCGTATGTCCAACTTTGGGGACAAAGTTTCTTAAGGGGGGTAGAATATAACACTTCGCGTTTTAGAGCTTATGTTTATGTACTACTTGTGTTGTCTTATTCTTGGGGATGTTTGGTTATCGTTATGGGGTGGCGAACTTCGAGACGAAGTTCATTTTAAGGGGGGAAGACTGTAATACTCCGTATTTTATAATACTACTTAAGTCGGGTTAATTGTTTAGTCGATAATTACGTCAAGTTGTTTTACTTGACTCGCGTGGTATCGTAAGATCGAGTACGTCAAGTTATTTTACTTGACTCGCGTGGTATCGTAAGATCGAGTTGTTTCGTAAGTTAATTGAGACGGGTTTATATGGAATTCGAGATGTGAGCTAACCCATTTACCCTCGACCCATTTGAGTTTACCCAAATGTTTAATCCAATTAACCCAACACCCAACATCATGTCTTTAACCTAATTTTTACCCTAACACTACACAACCCTCATCTCACCTGCCTCCCTCACTTCGACGGCACGCATTTTCAGATTCACACAAAGAGCCTTTCATTTGATTGAAGATTTCTCATCGATTCCAACCTAATTCGATTTCCCTGTTTGTAAGTCGATTTCATTCCATTGTTTATACTGTTTTAAAGTGTTCTTCTTCAAAAAGTTTGAAAAGAGAGTCCTATTTATTTGATGTCTAGTTTATGCATATAAAAGCTCGTAGTCAAATTCTTTATGGTTTGTCCTAGGTGATTTATTTATGAACATGTCGCTGAAAAGTCCGCGAATCTGATTTGGTTGTGGAAAATGATTTGAAACCCTAATTTTTATGTCGATTCAGTTATGAGGCTTCTTCATACATCATCTTTGTATAGTCTAGATGATAATAGGATTTGGAATTTCTGAAAAATAATGTTTTAAACTCGTTTTATGAATCAATACTTTTATGCGACGGTTTCTGTCAGTTTTGGAAATCAGTCTGAAAACCCTTGATAAGTTTGGAATTTGAGAAAAACACGTTAGCTATAATTTGTAGCTAAGACTCATGGGGTTTCAATCCAATTGGCCTTGTATCAATTTGATTTTTCTGGAATTAGTTATGTATTTTATTCCGAGTCTGTCATGTGCTGGAAAATCAGGAAAAGTCGTGTTTGTTCTTTAAGTTGATATTCCTATTAAGTTATGATGAGTCTAGGTGGTGTGCATGATTATTTGATTGAGTAGGTGGTAATTATACATAATTATGATATGTAGGTGATGGATATGTGAAGGATCGTAATTGGTTGCTTGTGTGTGCTTGGATTGCGAAAAGGTAGGGAAATACACTTGACTTCTTATCGTGTTGTTGAATTGTGTTGACTTGTTTGTGTTTCATATGACCAAATTGTGAACGTGACTTGATTCGTGGTTGTGGATTACGCTATGATATGGTTGACTGAACTGTTCGTGTTGAGTGTGTTATCACAACATTTGGTAGCTGGCATGATTTCATTCATTGATATACATATTGTATTGCATTGTTTACTGTTGGGCATTCATATGCATTGGAGATGGAGGATGTTGTGGTGATGTGGTGTGGTGATGATGATGTTGTGATAAGGCCCAAAGTGGGTTCTCGGGACTTGCCCTGGTGTCCTCACCGCGAGTTGGCGGATCCGCTACTGGTCGATATATATAGTCTACCGGGGATCGGTATGGCTGGGTTGTCCGGGTTATGAGATATGAGTTATGAGATATGAGTTATGAGATATGAGTTATGAGATATGAGTTATGAGATATGAGTTATGAGATATGAGTTATGAGATATGAGATGAGATGTAGATGGAGGTGACGGAGGAGCATGCATATCATATTTTGTTGTTGCATTGTATTACCCTACTCAACCTCGTGGTTGACCACTGTATTCGTGAACACCGTGATGAACCTTTTAATGGGGAGCAGGTTGACAGGTACCTCAGAGACTGATAGGAGCTGGATGGGAAGAGAGCTTGGATTGCCTGACTTAGAGCTAGCCCACTTTTATTTCTGTTTAGTTATCAGACTTTATTTTCAGTTTAAGACTTGTTTCATTTCAGATGTATAATTATATAAATTGCCTTGGAGTTTAATTTATTATTCACTACCTCGGGAAACCGAGATGGTAACAGTCCGGTTTATTAGGGAATGTCTTGCTAAAGGCTCCTTCATAAACCGGGGTGTTACACTATCACTTCTTCTAGTGAGGAGGTGGAAGGCACTATCAGCTTCCCCAAGGCTTGAAGCAAAGCTTGTCGATGCTCGAAGGATGTGGTGATTAGTTGCCAAATGGATATTTCGGCCTTGGCCTTCTAGAGTTGCTTGAGAATTGAGTTCTCGGGAACCCTAAGTTCAACATCAACGTCTGGGACGACTTGGTCATTAAATGCTGGCAGATTGTTTGTTGTGCTGTTTGGGTTCTAGTAAGGGTGCCCAGATTGAGTAAGGTTATCAATCTCTTTGTTTGCTTGCCCATTCTTGAGACAATATGGACGTCATGTATGTCATCTATCTAGATGTCGTTCATTTCAGGGTTGCGAGTGTACCTTGAAGGGGTATTCTTTGGAGGATAGTTTTTTTGAGGGAAGTCTTTGTGCGGGTGGTTTTTGTGGGGTGATTATTATGAGGTTGATTATTGTGGTTTATGTTGTGAGGTGCGTGCCAGAATGGTCGCGGAAGTAGTCCATTTTGGAATTGGGAGTTTTGGATGTTTGTGTGACTCTTCCTTGGACGCGGTGCAGGTGTTAGTGGGTTGAATATTAGCCAGTGGTAACCATCCTCGAGTCGGGTGATCCGCTCTGAGTAACTAGCTATAGTTTTCTCGACTTACTGAAACATGGCGAGCATGGACGCAGCGCTGAACATGAACATCCCGTCTGGGGTATCCTTTCCCAAGGCATTGATCTCATCCTCAATAGGCAAGATGAGATGCGAGAAATCCAGAGTTGGTTCATCATCTAAAATGGCGTGAATTCCCAAAAGGTTTGTTTTGTTGTTTGGTTTTGATGGCGGAGAAAGGGGTAGTTCTCTTTTCTCGATCATGTCTTGGATAGCGTGCTTCAACTTGAAGTAAGTTTATGTGTCATGGCCCTTGCCTTGGTGATATTGGCAATAGGCGTTAGGATTCCAAAAGCGGGTTTTCTTTGCTTCAGAAAGGTCAGGAGTGGGCCCGATTGGTTACAGTTTCCCTTGTTCCATGAGCCTTTTCAGGGCGCTAGCGTAGGTTGATCCTAAGTTGGTGAATGTCCTTTAGGGACGTTCGGCTTTCTTTGTAGTTGGTTCGAGGAGGTTGACCTCGTCAATTTTGTTTGCTTGACCGTAGGGACGAGATCGACTTGATGTAGACCCCTGATAGCCTCTACCCGTAGTCTTGACCAAAACACCCTTGCGTAGGTCATTCTCGATACGGGTCCCGAGGATCAGCAGATCCTGGAAGGTTTTGATGTTCTGGTACCTTAGCAGGTTGGCATAAACCGGACGGAGATTGTTGACGAAATTCTCCACTAGGGTTGTTCGCTTGTTTTGCTGACCAATTGGGTGCTCACACTCCTCCAGCGGGTTAGAAATTCGGTGAATCCCTCTTTGGCATTTTGGGTTAAGACCTCAAGGGTGCGGATGTTGGCCTGAATTTCGACATTGTCGGCGTATTGCTTAGCGAATTCAACGGCGACTTCGTCCCATGTGATGATGCTCTTTGGGTCGAGGGAATAGTACCATTGACGGGAAATTGGTTCCAAGGACGATAGAAAGATCCAGGTAAAGAGCTCTTGTTTGACCCCTTTCATAGACATGTAATCCTTGAAGGCCCGGATGTGATTGAGTGGGTCCTTCACTCCATTGAACTTAGGCACATCAGTTAAGGTGAAGTTGTTAGGTAGTTGATCCCCGACGAGCTCGAACCTTCGATTGTTTTCGAGGTGAATGGGAATCCCACGGGCCAAGAGTTGCTCTTCCAAGCGTTTAAGACTTTTCTCAGTATTGGTTAATGGCGCAGTGTTATGCTCTCCGATTTCCTTGTTTTCTAGAGTGCCAATACGGGTCTCGACACGATCTAGAGTGACCTTAAGGGCTGTGAGCAGGCTGGCTAGCTAAGCAGTTGTGACATCTCTCTTGTTATCATTGTTGTTGTTGGTGGTGAAGCTGAAGATGGGGCCAGGGTTCATAGACATCACAAAGGACAAAAAGACGCTTTGGACTCAACGAGACGAGGGAAACCGTGTGTGGTGCCTCGGTGCTCACTCGATTGATGGTGTGACGGTGTTGACTAGACTTTGACTTACGTTCAACGTGATGGCATGACGCCATTGAACGAGTATCAAGGTAAGATGACTCATAAGTAAAGACCCATAAGTACGTTTGCTTTGACTCGGTAGACAAAAGGCATAATTTGAGTGGTGGACTGAAATTTTCGAAAATAATTTTTTTTTTAAAAGATAAGTTTGTTGCTTTATGGACGGCTTTCGAAGAGTCGGGATTTTCAAAGAGTCGGCCAATTGAAAAGGGTTGTCTTAGGTTTGTTTTCAAAAGACGGTTTGAGTTCAAGTTGCAGCGGCTTTGAAAACGATGCGTTGTTTCTGAAGACGGTTTTTTTAAATGCAAAATCGTGTGTCTCAAAAATCAAGGTTTGCAAAATTTGAAATTGTTGTGGTCTCGAGGACGGTGTTTTGTTCTCGGGATTTGAAAAGTCCTTGAAAATGGTGAGTCAGTCCCGAGTTTTGAAAGGGCCACTATGTCGGCGCAAAAGTCCATTATGTCGGCGCAAAACGGTTTAAAATCCGTGTTTCGAAATTGCCATTACGACGGCGTAAAAAGGTGCTTTTGAAACGTTTGCAAAAACTGGGTTTGAAAATCGTCATTACGACGGCATGAAAAAGGGTTTACAATGGTCGGCGAAAGACTGAGTTTGAAATGACCATTATGACGGCGCAAAAAGGTGTTTTTGAAACGGTTGTAGAAAATTGGGTTCGAACATCGTCATTACGACGGCATGAAAAGGGTTTGCAACGGTCGGCGAAAGTCCGATGTTTGAAATGGCCATTATGACGGCGTAAAAAGGTGTTTTAAAAGATTGAAAATGACACAGAAGTACTTTTGATCACATAGCACAGAAGCACTTGCAGTTCATTATATTATGCATAATGCTGACACGGGTTTTGGCTTAATAAGGGTGGTTACACACCAAGTGATCAATCCCCGATTTTTGAGAGGGATGCCAATCCAAACAAACTTTGTAAGGTTGGTGCCCTAGCCTCGTGCACGTGGGAAGTGAAGGCTCTTTGGCGAAACAAAATAGTGTAACGCCAATGGTTTACTTAACGTAATCGGGATTCAAAACAAGGAGATGAGAAAACTCACACCAACAAGACGAGTCAATTGGTCGATAAAGGTTAGGTAATGGGCCCGGACAAGGAACTCGACTTATGACCGTAATGTCAATTAATGCACTTCAACCAAAACCTCGTTCGAGTTTCACCATCTAGGGATCACAAAGACACAAGTGTCCTAGTTCTCCCCAGCGGAGTCGCCAATCTGTGGACATGGGCCACCTACGCGCCAAGCCAATATGTGGACGTGTAGCAGTCGGAAAGCCACTCTCGGTGGCGTAAAAATGCCTTCGACCAGATTGCTTTAGATCGGTCGCTTTCGTCTCGGTGAAGGTCTCAAAACGATGCAGAGATGTTCGGAGTTGCCACCAAATAATTATGGGATGGTTGAAAACCGTTCGAATCCACTTTATACCTCGGTCAATCAAGGCAAAAAGCGGTGCTTGACATAGGTACTAAATATAAGGAACGGTCCCTCTTTAGCATCTTATCGCTAGAATGACTCTCGTTCGCCCTGGATAAGGTCGTCCACTATCCAAAGTTTCTGAGTAAGAGGTGAGGGTACGTATTGGAAAGCTCTTTAATCGAACACTCAATCCCGCCCGCGGTAGCGGCCTCTACTAATCGATATTGGTTGGTTGAGTTCAAAAGTTGATAAAACGGGTTAAATGAATGAATTCGCATCCACAAGTTTAAAACCTAACATGTGAGATTTGATATGCCGGTTGTTTATCCAAGTATCAAGTAATTGATGTCGAGTTGTATTTAATGTTGATTTGCATGCAAGACGGAAATTAAACATCCATTTACCGAGTTAGGTTTATTGTGCTTAACACGATCCATTTGTCTTTAAAAAAGGTGTTTTAGAATGGAAAGTGTAAAATGCACACTCATCAATCTGATCCGGTCATGTATTCTGGTTAACGAAAGTCGGGATCGTCCTGGACGAGTGCTGGAAATGGGACAGGAGCAGTGCCAGGCAGCCTATTGAGGCGCGAGCCATAAGGCGATGCAAAGGAGTCTGCCCTGGTTTAAAATGTAGAAAACAGAGGTCCTGTTTAGGCACGAGTTAGGTGACGACCTGAATGGGTGTCTTCTGGTTGTTTAAAGTACTTGTGAAATTGTTTGTAAAAGGCTGTTAAAAACCGCTTTTGTTGAAAAGGTCGTTAAGACCGCTTTTATGGTAATATGAAGAACGGGAATCGAAATAATCATCATTGTCTTGATAATATTCGATGTCGGGTTCGGTCTTGCAAGCTTGACATGGATAGTTTTGTAAAAAAGGGATGCAAAAAAATGCTTGATATGAACTAATTATATTAAGTTCATTGCTTTGTAAAAAAGTGTGAAAAAGATGCTTGATATGAACTAATCATATTAAGTACATTGCTTTGTAATTAGTCAAAGTTTATCATCATACTCGGGTTAAACCGACATGGTATGTAGAACCAAGGATGATTATCCATGTATGACTAATATGATTTTTGCAAATGTAAACAAATGAAAAGAGGGCTTTAAAATACTCTTTAAAATGTAATTAACCAACTATTATCACCGAGTTGCGGATTAAACCGTTATGGCATGAAGAGCCAAGGGTGAGTATAATTTATGGCTAAAAAATGCTTGTTGTAAAGATGATTTGAAATATTTGAAATGGTAAAAACTGATTGCAAATAAGAAATGAAAATAGAGGAAAGACGAACTCAAACATATTTGAGTTCTGACCTGGGGCGCCATAAGAGGCGCGAGGCACCTAGTTGTGACTAGGAGCTTCTGTCTCAGGTCAAAACCCAGTTTTGGCTCGATCAATCCGTATTTTGGATCATGTTATGCATGTTTTATCATGTTAAAGTCATAAAAACAAATAAAAAGAACATGAAAGAAGAGGATTAATTACACTCTCATACTTACATGCTAGGTTGCTTGACGAGAAATCGACAAAGTATAAAAACTCGAGAGTCGGAAAAGTCTATTTAAAATCGTTTTTGTAAAGTATGGAGTGTTACTTTGCTTTAGTGATGGTGTAGTTGGTCGAAATGGTAAGTTAAGTGATTTAATGCACGATGAGGGGACTAAACAATGTGTCAGGCTCGTATTTTGAATCGGTAGGTCGAAAATACGTGTCGTTTGTTGACTCGGGAAGTCGAGGTATAGAATTTTAAGGAAAAAAAGAAGGGGCGGACTCTCGCATACCCTCAAATGGTGGCATTTGGGGGGTATTTATAGAGGATTGTGTGGTGGTGTGCATTTTGGACGACGTGGCCATATGGGCTGCTTGAAGAGGCGCGAGCATGTCCGCGGGTCTTCGAGTTGTCTTGTCACTATCACGCACTTGGATTTGTGGTTTGTTCTATCCTAGGTTTTGTAGGACATGATTGTTGTACTTGACCATCAAGTATACCATGTATACATAGCATGGAAGCATTGTGAGGTTTATTTTTTGTGTTTGACTCGGTTTGACTTGTTGTTGGAGTCGGGATTTGAATTTTGAGTCAGTTTTTGGTCAGGTGTCGGTTTTGACTTTAGTTAGTATCATTGCGACCTCGTCGTCATGCATAAAACACTTCAGGTATTTTTGAAATTTTTTGAAAATTTTTTGTTTTCAAAATCGTTTTTTAGTTTTCCGACGCGTAGTTTATATAAACTGTCGATCAAACGTAGCGATTCCTAAGCATGTTGTAGTCCACGAATCATCGGGTGTTTTTAAGGAATTCAACAGATACTGGGTATCTATAGGGATTAGAGAAAATAGGAAACTCTTAATAGGTCATAGTCAAGACACTCAATCCTTAGTAAAAGTCTCAAAATTTATCGAGAAGAGAAAAGAGTGCCTTTTGGCGCTAATGTCTCCCAATACGATTGTTAATAGTCTATGTTTTTTCTTACTATGAGTACATATATGTGGTATTATTTAATATGTCTGACTTAGTGTCAGTAAGAGAATAGTTTAAGATACTATAAATTTGGTTCATGTTAGTTTCGAGCCAAATGACATCCTTCACCATCAATTCGAGTTATATGCTTGTTTCTTGCATCTGATGCTAATTCTTATTCTTTTTGGATTTAGAAATGGAGCGAGATTTTTTTTTAACTCGTAGTTGTTTAATTCATTGTTTGTTGATGGATAATTCAAAGAGGCTTTGTGCTACTTTGATTTGTTAATTCTCTACGCACTTGGAGTACGTGGTTATTTTTCAATAATTAGTTTATTGGAAATCACGGCTTTTTATTTAACCTCATGTTCATAGTTCATTATGGCTATGTGTGTAGTCATAATATATATGTTCACCGCATTATTTTTTTATTCATCTCTTTGATTACATTTTAATATATGTTCATTGTCTATACTTTTATAATTCAATTTATTTCTATTTTGTTCACCGTTGTTTTTCCTCTTCTTTTGAGACGATTCATGTAATGGGTTTTGTATCCATTATTTTGTCATTTTATAAAGTGTTTGGTATGTTCAAACAGTTTATGATAAAAGTGAAAACCGACTTCGAACTTAGAGTCGGAACTCTTAGTAAATGTGTTGGTTGTGAATAACTCTTTAATATGTTCAAAGTGTAATGAGAAAAAAAAAATGTGCGTCGGTCATACAATTCCTAAAAACTATCACAATTTGTTGTTTTAGTTGAGAGAAATTTTAGTGATATGTTTAAGTGAAATATAATGATGATGATACATTTCCCTTATTATAGATTAGGGAGGATTCCTTAAATATGTTTTAAGGAAATTTTGCTCGCTTTGAATAAGTTTTGGATAGTAGATTGGTCATTCATGCCTTAGCATTTGTCAAACTTTGTGTTTAAGTGTCCCACAATATTTATTTACTTGGATGTGTTTCTAAGTGTTGGCGAAACCTAGTAGACATTTGTATTGTATTCGTTACGATGCAAAACTATCTCTTAGTGAGTGGGGGAATTTTTGTGAACCCATTGAGGCACCAAGGATAGTTTAACTTCTCTTCATATTTAGTAGGAGTAGTTCCATGATCTAAGGTAAAGATGAGATATTGTCTACTAATTAGTGAGTAAATAATAACTTGTATGTCGAGTTATAAGAATTAACATAAGGTCTATCCTTAAGATGTTTTGCTCATTATAAAGGATAGTGGGAGTTGTTCCTTCTATTCGTTTCTTTGTACCACTTTTAGTAAGTGGGAGGTATCACTTTGAGTAAGTGAGAAGAATGAATTGTTGTTATGAGAGTAGATAGACATTCTGACAATGAATGGTTATAGCAATACGGTTTAAGACTATTTTGAGATATGTTCTCAAATGTTGGGATTTGTTCCTTTTCTTCTAAGTTTTGATCATCTTTTTGGATTTTCTTTTTCAAATGGATGCAAAGACTATTTTCTCATATCGAGTTACTCGAGAAAAACTTGCATAGATTGACAAGTTGAGTTTGTCTCAAATGATTAAGATGATAATTCTTTATGTATTTCAAGCTTATTCATGTGTTGAATGATCTTCTATATTTATTTCAAATTCCATAAATCATTTGTGTAATGATTTCGTTGCAATGGTGGAATTAATGTGAATATGTCAAAATATATAGGAGAATAAGTTTCTCTTTGTTAATTGGTGACATATTGATATTTAGTAAGGAAATAAAGTTTTTTATGTTTAAACCTATGCTCAAGAGTAAGAAACGGTTAAAGTATTGTTTCTTGTTCTAGTGTAGTTATTATTTTGATGTGTACCTTATTTAATACATGGTTGAACGTAAATTTTGTGATTGATAAGTAATGTGTTACCTAATCAATCATCAA
Organism: Silene latifolia; assembly: GCF_048544455.1. NCBI lineage: Eukaryota > Viridiplantae > Streptophyta > Magnoliopsida > Caryophyllales > Caryophyllaceae > Silene > Silene latifolia. The sequence goes on along the minus strand of NC_133538.1, from coordinate 196,512,562 downwards.
CACACACAACAGTATGTAATCAAGAAGTTTTCATTTTTACCTTTGTGGTAAGAGTAAATTAGTTCCTATGTGGAACTAAGAGTTGTCATCAAGTAAGATAAACTAACAAGATGGTTGGCGCATAATTTTATAAGATGTGTTCTTAATTAGTTCATGTGTTGAGCTAATTGTGTGAAAGAGTCAACTTAAGTTTTAATCTTGTTGAGTTGTTGATGTGTTTGATGATGGACATTTTTGGATAAAAGATTTTGTATCTTTTGAAAATGTTCATATGTATTTATTGCGTGATGAGGCACATAAGATATCACCAATCTTTTAGATTGCCTAATCACACGGGTGATCACCTTGACCCTTATGTAGTTGGCAAGATGAGACTGAGTCACGTTAACCCTTAGTGAGTGTTGGAGATTATGTTTGTACATGAGTTGTATGGAAAAGATATTAACTCGTTATATAGTCGCCTTAGTGAGTCTAAGATGAGACTTTTGTAGTCGAAGTATGATAAAACACCCTATTTTCATACAAAAGATTTGAACTGAATCACAATTGTCGGATTGGATATTGTGTATATCAATCTAGTGGGAGCTATGTTGTGACACATATATCATACTATATGTGTTTGTAAGCCGGCCGTTAGGTGTGACAGATGATTCCCTACTTTGTCACTGTGTGATCCTATGGACGGTGTTGTCCAACTTTGTTCGATGCCCTTTGACTTGGAGCTACGATATGAGGTTAATTCTTGATGTTGCTACTTTAATATGAATTCTAAGGACCTAAAAAATTAAGGTTCAATGGATCATGCTAGGAAAGAGGTTAAGTTGAGATTGATTATTATGAGTGTCTAAGGAATGATCAATTCAACTTCACCCTAATTTTGTGGCATTCAACTTCACCCTAATTTTGTGGCAAGTGGTTTTATTGTGTATATAACTAAATGATTATGATAGCATATAGGGACTGTGTATGCTAACGGTGATTTTAGAATGATTTGGGGTGTTGATAATGTGAAAGTGTTATGTTAGTTTGATGGTAACTTAATATAACATCACTTTGTTATTTTTTGGTCGCACACTTCATTTCTCGTATAAAGCATTGGAGTATTTTGTTATGATAAACTTGGTTGTGTAATCAAGTTAGTGTGTTTTTCACTATCTTTGTGAAAGAGTGGAAGAATATCTTGACTTTGTGATCAAGTGTTGTAATCTCCTGGTTAAGTGGCCAAGTGAGGGTATTGTTTACTCGGTTGTGTGGCTGAGTGGTAGTATTGAATTTTATGTTGTAACGGCAACATTAAGGTGAATGTTACTATTCAATGCCTATTAATCATGTATTGAATTACTCTAATTAATCACAATTAGTATGTGAGTAAGTGAGTCTTTTATCTCCCTTGTAACTAGACCTGGCAAAACGGGTCACTCGGGTCGGGTATGGGTTGGGTAAGTTTAGGTTGGGTCATTTCGGGTTTGTCACACATTTTGGGTCGGGTTGGGTCGGGTCGGGTCACTTTCGGATTTCGGGTCAATTTTGGGTGACCTGTTGTCGGGTCATTTTCGGGTATGGGTCATTTTGAGTCGGGTTGCTTTTAAGTTAATGGCTAAGCACTTAAATTAGTATTATTTTGATTAAGAAATACTATTTTACAAATTTAACTATTTATTAAGGACTCTTGTAACCAATGAAACTTTATTTTTATATATATAATATTAATATGTCTTAGTACTAGTCGTTTTGGGTCATTTCAAGTCATTTGAGATCAGGTCAATTATGAGTCGGGTCATTTCGGGTCGGGTCACATCGGGTCGGGTCAACATTGGGTAAGACAATGTTTGGGCCTGGTCGGGTCGGGTAGGGTAAATTCGGGTTTCGGGTCAAGCAAGTTCGGGTCATTTTCGGGTCTCGGGTCAGCCTTTTCGGGTCGGGTCATTCGGGTCTGACCCATTTTGCCAGATCTACTTGTAACTCCCTATGTGGTAAGATTATAAGGAGAAGAAAAAAGCTTATAAGAGTAGTAACTTATGGACACACATACAATAGACACAAACATACATACTCTAGAAGCTAAGTCCACCATCAATATGGGACTTAAGATTTGGGGCGTGAACATATTGCGGGACTCTACTGACCGCTGGAGGTACGATATATGGTAGCGGCCAGTTATAGAGCACAATGATCTGATCGCTTCCGCATTAAGGTATGTCCTTATTCACCAACAGTGCCGAAATCAAGCCTTGTCCAAATACAATAATAGCACAGGGAAATGATGAATTAGCTATTTCTTGTTTATTTATTTATTTTGGGAAAATGCAATGTGTCCTGCAATCTATTGAATCTCTCCCTCCGCATTTGATAAGGTAATCGCAAAAAACAAAGACAGAAAAATAAAGGAAGAATAAACAGCCATATATTTACTACTACGTATTTATCAAGCAATATTTGTCACCTACCTCCCAAAATTTGATGTATTTGGATTGTGATGATGATAAGCAATTTGAAACTTGCTGAGACATTGTCATAGTAGATGCTGAACTGTTCGTTCCAATGGATTGCATTCCTTGTGCCTGTTGTGGTAATCCAGGCAGTAGCATCTTTGACCCGGTAACAGATGCTCTGCCAGTTGTCCAGTGGCTAGATGTCATGTTTGGATTATCACCTGCCCCACGTTATGTCATTGACTGAACATTTCCTTGAACAGTCCCCGATACAGTCGGCCTCATAGTGTTGTTGACAATTCCTTGAAGATTGTCCGACGGGTGAGAAACGCTAAGGTTGGAAATTATAGGCACATTAGATGGTGTTAGAATAATAGACGTAACAATAAAAAAAGAGAACTTATCAAAACAGGAGGAGAAGCATTGCCGTGGAATAAAGCCACTGACTTGAAAACTATTACGGCAAGACCGTGGTGGATATCGTCTCACGCCGATAGTTCCCCAAGGTTAACACTGCAGCCTTCAAAAAGCACCACTGAAGTAAGAAGACTTTGGAACGGAACAGAACTATACCCAGAACATTTTCAGAGAGAATAGAAGAAGAGAAAGGAGATGTGTGATTTTCTGTGTATGAAATGAGGAGGTATACTGCTCTATTTATAGTCGAAAATAGAGCAGTTATCAGAGCCAAAAAACGCTCGAGTCAAACACAATTAAGGCGTAATTATCGCCCTTAATTGTAGCAGTTAAAAGTCATATTTGACTAACTGTTATGACTTCCTTTTACACTGAATGTGGACAAGCCCACATCACACAAGACCAAAAAAGTAAAAGAGGGCCTTTGGCCCAAACCCAAACCCGAGCCTGAGCCAGAGCTCGAGTCGGGCCGGGCCGGCGCATGCGCGCACGCGTGTGTGTGTGTTTGGGCCCATACCCACAGGCCCAACACTCACCACAAAAGCCTCCTTGGACCAATCTCTTACTCCATCAAGTGAAGGGAGCCTTATAAACATCAAAACATTGATGTTTCCCACCGATGTGGGATAAAAGGCAAAGAGAAATATTGCTTTTCAAGTCAACACTCCAACAATCCCCCACTGATGGCAAAGAAAAGAACTAAGAAAAAAAAAATCCTGGGTAAGGAAGGATTGGATACTTAAACGTTCAATGTCTTCGACTTGAATTGACGTATTAGTGAAATGAGGCAACAACTTACTATTAACAAGTGAATATCTTTCGATTTGAATTCATTGTTTGGACTTCGGTTGAGACCCCCACAACACATATCATACCTTCAAAGACTGTTCGTTCCGCGAATTCAAAGTGCAATGCTTTAAAGCCATACGTTTACCCTGGTTTAGGTGAGTGCTCTAGCAAGAAATTTCATATTTCTCACATAGATGGTGGCTGAACCATCACACCCCATAGGTAGCTTAAGTGCTTCTCATTAGCACTTCTCATAAGAGCTATTAAGGACAAAGTCCAACCTCTATAAAAACACAATCCATCAAGTGTGTCTCAAAAGCACCACCAAAATTGTCTATGGATATCAAATGCCATAGGAATGAGCTATAGAGTCCATCAAGTATCACACTCAAACTTGATTTAAGCACTTAAGCCCCATTCCCCTCGACATTTCAACGAATACTCTCCTTGTTAACCCCTTAGTAAGGGGATCAGCAAGATTACGCTCGAACTTCACATAGTCCAAAGCAATTACTCCATTTTTCAGGAATTGTTTTACCACACCGTGCCTGATTCGAATATGTCGCCTCTTACCATTGTAGACATTATTCTTAGCAACACCGATAGCTGCTTTAATATCACAGAGTAGGGAGACTGGTGCAACCTGTCCCCCTCCCCCCCCCCCCCCCCCAACATAGGCACGTCTGCTAGTAAGTTCTTCAACCAATCTACTTCTTGACCTGCCAACTCAAGAGCAATGAACTCAGATTCCATGGTAGAGCTAGCTATACAAGTCTGTTTTGCAGATTTCCACGATATAGCTCCTCCACCCAAGGTGAACACATAACCACTAGTGGAATGAATTTCATCATTACCTGGAACCCAATTTGTATCACAATATCCTTCTAACACAGCAGGAAATTTACCAAAATGCAAACACAAATCAATTGTTCCTTTCAGGTATTTAAGTAAACGACGAAGTGCATTCTAATGCTCAAGATCAAGGGTTATGTGTATATCGACTCGGTCTACTAACAGCATAAGCAATGTCTGGTCGAGTACAGTTCATGAGGAACATCACACTTCCTATAATTCTAGCATATTCTTCTTATGAGACACTATCACCCAAGTTCTTACACAAAGATACACTGGCATCATAAAGAGTTCTAGCAAGTGTAACATCAAAACTGTTAAATTTCTTCAACACTTTTTCAACATAATGTGATTGACTAAGGGATATACCATTTGGGGTTTTCATAACTCTAACTCCAAGAATAACATCAGCTTGTCCTAAGTCTCTCATCTCAAAACGTGATGACAAAAATTGTTTGGTTTTATTTACAACAAATAAATTACTACCAAGAATTAGCATGTCATCAACATATAAGCATATAATCACACCATATGACCCAAACAGTTTAGAATAAACACATGAATCAGAATTGATGGTAATATAGCCATCATCAATTAAAGTGTTGTGAAATTTCTCATACCACTGTTTAGGTGCTTGTTTAAGACCATATAGTGATTTTCTCAGTTTACACACTTTAGTCTCTTGACCCTTTACCACAAACCCCTCGGGTTGAGACATATAGATCTCTTCTTTTAGGTCACCATTCAAAAAGGCAGTTTTTACATCCATCTGATGTACCACAAGATCATGAATGGCAGCCAAAGCAACAAGAGTTCTAATGGTGGAAATTTTAGTCACAGGTGAGTAGGTATCAAAATAGTCAACATCTTTATTTTGTGTAAACCCCCTCACCACAAGTCTGGCCTTGAACCTTTCTATTGTTCCATCAGGTCTCATTTTCTTTTTAAAGATCCATTTGCTACTAATGGGTTTACTACCTTTAGGCAAATAAGTTAACTCCCAAGTCTGATTAGAAACAATAGAATCTAGTTTATTTTTAATAGCTTCTTTCCAAAAAACAACATCTATAGATCTCATAGCCTCATCATATGTTTTTGGATCATCTTCTATTAAAAAGGCAGAAACAAGCTCATCAAAAGCACAAATATCACCTGCGATTTCAGATAAGTGAAGTCTGATAGCATCAGTTCTAACGAAATCACTCCCGTAGTTCTTTTCAACTCTGGGCCTTTTGCTCCTTCTTGGTTCAACTGCATGATCAACAGAAGTACTAGTAACAGGCACAGCAGGAACAACAGGAACATCAGGTAGAGATACAGTCTCCTTCTTCAAAGGAAATACCTGCTCAAAAAACTCAGCAACTTTAGCCTCAGATATAGACCTGTCACTTAAAGACATGAACCTATAAGCATAACTGTTTTGATCATAACCAATGAAAATGCAGTTATAAGTCTTAGGTCCAATGGTTGGCCTCCTAAAGCTAGGTAAGCCTACTTTAGCCAAACACCCCCACACTTTAAGGTAACTTAAGTTGGGAGCATATCCTTTCCATAACTCGTAGGGTGTCTTGTCTAGTTTCTTATGAGGTACCCTGTTAAGAATGTGACAAGCAGAAAGCACTGCTTCCCCCCACATATCATCAGAAAGGCCAGAACTTAAAAGCATAGCATTCATCATTTCTTTCAAAGTTCTATTTTTACGTTCAGCTACTCCATTTGATTGAGGTAAGTAAGGTGGACTAGTTTCATGTATTAAACCATTTTTCTCACAAAAGTCTACTAGATAGCTAGAGCCATACTCACCACCTCGATCTGACCTGACTCTTTTAATCTTCCTATCAAGCTAATTTTCTACCTCAGTTTTAAACTTTAAAAACATATCCTCAGCTTCACTTTTATGTCTAAGAAAGTACACTTTGGTGTATCTAGAAAAATCATCAATAAAAGTGACATAATAATGTTTATCACCTATGCTCATAGTACTCTTGAAATCAGCTAGGTCGGTGTGAATTAACTCAAGAAGATTTATTTGTCTAGTTGTAACAGGCCTTCTTGGTTTTTTAGAAAATTTAGCCTCGACAACTAGGACATTTCTCAAAATCTTTTGTTGTTAACGATGGAATAAGCGACATAGATATAAGCTTTTTAATCGAATCAACATTTACATGACCTAGTCTACCATGCCAAACATCAATAGACTCACAATATAAGCAGAAGTAGAAGCATTATTATCAATGATAGGAGAATCAACATTCAAAACAAATAAACCCCGACGGAGATAACCCTTGCCCACAAAATCCCCATTGCGCGACATTACAACCTTGTCAGCCTCAAAAACAAGTTTCACACCAGCTTTGTTAAGTAAGGCACCAGATACGAGGTTTCGACGCAAAGTAGGAACATACAAAACATTATTAAGAGCAAGAGTTTTCCCTGAGATCAGTTTGAGAAAGATCTTGCCTTTTCCTGTGATCACAGCAGAAGAAGAGTTACCCATGTAAACACATTCACCATCAGCAACATCTTCAAACTCAGCAAAGAGATCCTTGTTAGCACAAAGATGCCTAGATGCCCTTGTATCCAGAATCCAGTCACTTGCATTTGCAACCAGATTTGCCTCAACCACCACAGCAGCAATAACATCATTATCTTCAGAAACATTAGCTTCAGCCGTAACTTTCTTTTGAGGACACTGGTAAGCTTTGTGGCCTGACTTCCCACAGACATAGCACACCAGATTCTGACTAGGCTTTTGGATCTTACCAGTAGGTTTGGTGAACTTTCCTTGACCGAACTTCTTGGCATTCTGACCCTTAGATTGACCCTGACCAGCTTTAGCCTTTCCCTTACCCTTCAACCTATCTTCTTTTGAAGACCCGCCAGTTTAATGATAAACCCATAATTATATATGTTTTTACCCAATATTCGTATATTGTTAATGTCATCTTTCGTATTAATTGAGCTATATTATTATATATTCGTTAATTTAGGGATTTAATTAATGTTATTATTATTTAAATGCAAATGGGCTTATTTAGTGTGTTTTGGTCAAGCAGATTGCAAGACGGAAGAGAACGGGCCGAATGACGCGCTTAGTGGATCAAATGTATGACGCGAGGATGTGTAAAACGGACCAAGGAGCGAAATAAGAAGCGAAACAAAGAAATAAAGAAGCTCGCAAGCAGGCACGTACGTAACTTTTAATCACGAAGTACGCAACCCATGAAGCAAGCGTTGTAGATTTGACGTGGGCTAATAATAAGAAGGCCCAAAGTCTGACTTATGCATCAATGTGATACGACCAAAACCAAGAAAGACCAAGTGAACAAATAATGAGAGAAAGAGGAGAATTCTTGGAAAATAAGTAGACAGAAGCTACTGGAATACGGGAGAGCATCTACGGTGGAAACACCAGTCCATCACATGTTCTCAATTTTTATCCTCTTCCCGTATTTCACGCACAAAATCTATCCTATATTCTTTATAAAACTTATCCCGAATTTTACCCAAACTCCGATCTGAATTTATGTATAAATACCCGATCTTCGGTACCTTAATTGACGCAAGCAAGTATACATATAATAAAACCAAAATCCGGCGACGGAATCGACGATGATGTAATTCAAGATGGAGCGATCCAACGGGTGGAGCGGCTCCGACCGGAGGAAGATAGGAGGCCGACTTGCGGAGCGTTGCAACCGAAACAAGGGACGGTTTTACGTACTCAATTTATTAGTTCTCATCTTAATTACTAGTTAATTTCAGTTTGTTCTTTGTGGATTTTGGAACCTTGTTGAACTAATCTTTCGATTTATTAATCGTTAATTTCGTATTAAGCTATATTCGTTTTATGGTATTCTCATTATACTCGTTTTAATCGTGGATGGTACAAACCGATTGCTAGTTGATTAATTTGGCGCGGCGTTAGATTAATTAACCAAGTAGCGACTAGTTTATCTTAGGACTGCAATGATGTCACTAGACTAAACTGGGAGTATAATTAGATGTGTTAATTGCTTGAGTATTGACAACACTTAGGTAATTAATATGGTTAATGAGGTCTTTCTAATTCTTAACGCGGCTAGTCAGTTTGCGGAACCTTGAAACTTGCGTGTAATTGGTTAGTTAGTATTGGTAGTCGAGCGGCTCGCTACCGATTAAAAGTAAGGAAAGATAGGGAGTTTTTAGCGGCTAAATTCTCTACAGTTAACCTATTGTTAAACTGAGTATTTGATAGACGATCGACACGTAACTGGAATATTATGAGCTTAATTGAGTTGCTTGGTTCACTTCCCATATTAGAATAGAATTAGTTAATCATAGTTTACTTAAAATCACCAATTGAAACCCCCCAATTCCATAAATATGTTAATAGCATGTGAATATGTAAGTTAGTTGTAAATATTACTGCATAGTTAATTAGTTTTCCAATCTCTCTGTGGGATCGACCCTACTTATCCTTTACTATGTTTATATTTTTGAGGTTAAGATAGGTTTTATAAATTATTAATTTTTATACGACACGTATCAAATTTTGGCGCCGTTGCCGGGGAGATTGATGTTATAGTTAATTTTCTATGTATCCTGTTTATTTTGACACTAACTTGCATTTTACAGTTTTTGGTTGGATTCTCTTAGGTAGAAAAATTCTGAGTAGACGACATGTTTTTCAACAATTTTTACATGTTGCTTGCTCATTTGGTTTCTTCCTATTTTTGAGTCTTGCTATATTTACTGTCATAATAGAAATTTACATAGAAAGTGGTATTTTGCAAGTAACTGGTTTGTATGTCTCCTCTCTCATTTGTCTGTCGGTATTATTCAAAGTATTGCAAGTTATAAGTACCCTTTTACATATGTTGTATATTTTCTTTATATATAATTTGAAATATAAATTCTAGCATGCTTTGGGTTTACTTGAGTTCAATGCTATGCTGCTGTTTTGAGGGAGTTGATGTTGACTTCTGGCAATTGGAGGTAACACTTATTTACGAACTGCTCCCACCACTTTTGAGTTAACAATGAAAGGGCTGACCAGCTGGATATGGGATTACTTGTTAAGTTTCAGAGTTTGATACGAGTATGCTCGATTGGATAATAAGAGTGGACAGGAACTTGGGCAAGAGAGAGTTAATAAATATTGGATTGAGTGACGTTTTTTTTAGAAAGCTTGTAGCCTAGCTAACTACTCGTCTTCTGGTTTTACGTTTGCTTGATCTTATTATAGCTCGCTGTCTTAAAGTGCAAAATTTATTGTCTGAAGTCCTCCCTATTGATTTATACCTCTGATATAAAAGTTCATTATGTGTTAAGGGTGAGACTAAGTGTGGGGGAGGATATATTTGAAGGCTTAAGTTATATTTGCTGACAATTTGGTAAAGTTTGGTCATGTTACAAGTACATTGAGGAGTTGAAACCTATACCGGTGGTTGGCTGCTCGGTTAATATTGGATGAACTAATACAAACTGATAGCGCGATGAGCTGACAGTAGAAAAGATGGCTGATTTTGAGGATAATATTTACTGAGGTTGAAATGAAGGAGCGAGCAGTGGGCTGAAAATCTGCAATAGTGACATTCTGAAATGTAAAGTTTCGTACTAATTTATTAAGTAACACTTTGAATGACAGGAAGGAATTTGATGTGAAAGACATATATTTGCTGGTAGTTAACGAGATGACACTTGAGGATCAATAGATGAGATGATTTAGGAAGTTAGTTGGTAGGGCGTTTAAACTGCTTGTTTAGGAGCTGAGCTGGCGGAGCTGTGAAGATATTATAGTATGTCGAGCCATGACATTAAACCAAGGCGCTTCTTGGGAGGCAACCCAAGCTTATATTTTTATTGCTTTCATGTGTGTTTAATTTAATATGCTTTATAAGTTAGTTAGTCGAGTCGGCTTAAGTGCCTCCCTGAGTTTCGCAACCTTTGTAGGGGGATGTTAATAGTGTCGGTTGCACAAAAAAAAAATTAGTTTAGGTTAAGAATAAACATTGTTGCTAGTATTCTGGGTATTTTGCCACTTCCATATTTCACGGATCTTGGTCGAGTTCTTATATTTTTGCAGGAATGCTATTATCGGACTGCTTATGAGTTGATGGAATAAAAAAAAAAAAAAATAAGCCATGCTGAGCATATGGGATCATACTGGAGGCTGATCATGCTGGATTTATTTACTCCATAGCTATTGGCGGAAGTACTAGATCAAGAGAGATGTGCGGTTTGATCGAGTTATATAGCTGCATTCGTATCACCTACTCTGCCTATACATGAATCCGCTATGTGGTTCTTTCCTTCTTGTTATTTTATGTGTTTAGTTGGTGATTTCGATGTCCATGTCGACATCGAGGACGATGTCGAGGTTAAGTGTGGGGGAGAGGCAAGCTAATAATCTTAACAATCAGGTCAAGTTGAAATTTTTGCTGCGAATAAGTTCTGTTTATGAGAATTCTGGTCGGAATAATGCAGCTGATGGTGAATTTATGTCAAACCTGGTGAATATTGTGTTGTGTCTTTGAAAGTGCGGTTTGTGAGTTTTAAAAATTTTTGGATATGTCCGTTTTTAGGGGAGATGCTGTCAAAATTCTGTCAGAAATTGGTGCAAGTAAAAGACCTTGTGTTTATTGGACTAGCTAGACTAGCGAGTCGACGACAAGCTCTAATCTAACAACTTTTCAAAAATTCTAACTTTTAAAAATAATTTCACTAATATTAGTAGTACTAAAAATGTTTTGAAGTCGTATATACATGAGTTTTTCCTCCATTTTGAACTTGGATTGATTAATTAAGTGACATACATATTTTAAGTCTCCTTTAAATTAGAGTTATAAAGCACTTACTTTGGCTATCTTTATTACACTTTTCGTTGACTCTAGAGTGTGGGAGCGTAAGCCGGTCTTATTAACCAATTTACTTTCATAGGTGACTCCCGCTTTAAGTTCTTGACCTCAATTCTATCCGGTGCCCGAGTGATTAGACCCTTAGGGGAACCCAATCAATGTATTGGGAGAATGCCTAATGACTTGTCCGGATGGGCGGGATCCATTGGTCGAAAGCTCGCTACAAGGGACACTGGATATATCCACGGGTACGGAAGGTGGAGGAACAGGAAAAAAACAAAAAGAAAAAAAGAGATGAAAAAAAAAAGGAAAAACGAAAAAAACCAAGTTGGGAAAAAAGAAAAAAAGGCAAAAAATGAAAAAAATGAAAAGAAAATGAAAGAAACAAAAACGTGAATGACAATGTGATGGTTGTGGATTGGTGGGTAAGTTAATTGAGGTATGACGGATACACTTGAATGCTCGGGAGAACGATCCTCGTACGTACAGAAAGTAAATCCCATTTCCCTAGGACCTTAAATTGCTGAACCCCTCCTCTACGAGTCGATACACTTGCACATGCGCACGAAGATAGTTGGACCGAGTGTATTGCTAATGCATTTATTTATCATTATAATTTAGAAGCGGTTTAAAATATTTATGTTGGCTAATTAGTTGGTTGTATAGTTTAGAGTGGAGGTAAAATTTGGTATATGTTACTTTCTAATCTAACTGCAAATATTTTCCGTTGACGCACTAACTTAAAATGATTTCTAAAAATATTTTAGTTTGTCATCGATAAATGGTCTTAGTTATGTCTGAAATCTTTGAGGTTGATAATTTGTTTATAGCTCGTGTTTTGACATTGTCGAGGGCGACAATAAGCTAAGTGTGGGAGAATTTTATAAACCCATAATTATATATGTTTTTACCCAATATTCGTATATTGTTAATGTCATCTTTCGTATTAATTGAGCTATATTATTATATATTCGTTAATTTAGGGATTTAATTAATGTTATTATTATTTAAATGCAAATGGGCTTATTTAGTGTGTTTTGGTCAAGCAGGTTGCAAGACGGAAGAGAACGGGCCGAATGACGCGCTTAGTGGATCAAATGTATGACGCGAGGATGTGTAAAACGGACCAAGGAGCGAAATAAGAAGCGAAACAAAGAAATAAAGAAGCTCGCAAGCAGGCACGTACGTACTTTTAATCACGAAGTACGCAGCCCATGAAGCAAGCGTTGTAGATTTGACGTGGGCTAATAATAAGAAGGCCCAAAGTCTGACTTATGCATCAATGTGATACGACCAAAACCAAGAAAGACTAAGTGAACAAATAATGAGAGAAAGAGGAGAATTCTTGGAAAATAAGTAGACAGAAGCTACTGGAATACGGGAGAGCATCTACGGTGGAAACACCAGTCCATCACATGTTCTCAATTTTTATCCTCTTCCCGTATTTCACGCACAAAATCTATCCTATATTGCTGCAAAACTTATCCCGAATTTTACCCAAACTCCGATCTGAATTTATGTATAAATACCCGATACTGGTACCTTAATTGACGCAAGCAAGTATACATATAATAAAACCAAAATCCGGCGACGGGAATCGACGATGATGTAATTCAAGATGGATCAGTCCAACGGGTGGAGCGGCTCCGACCCGGAGGAAGATAGGAGGCCTGACTTGCGGAGCGTTGCAAAATCCGAAACAAGGGACGGTTTTTTGTACTCAATTTATTAGTTCTCATCTTAATTACTAGTTAATTTCATTTGTTCTTTGTGGATTTTGGAACCTTGTTGAACTAATCTTTCAGTTATTAATCGTTAATTTCGTATTAAGCTATATTCGTTTTATGGTATTCTCATTATACTCGTTTTAATCGTGGATGGTACAAACCGATTGCTAGTTGATTAATTTGGCGCGGCGTTAGATTAATTAACCAAGTAGCGACTAGTTTATCTTAGGACTGCAATGATGTCACTAGACTAAACTGGGAGTATAATTAGATGTGTTAATTGCTTGAGTATTGACAACACTTAGGTAATTAATATGGTTAATGAGGTCTTTCTAATTCTTAACGCGGCTAGTCAGTTTGCGGAACCTTGAAACTTGCGTGTAATTGGTTAGTTAGTATTGGTAGTCGAGCGGCTCGCTACCGATTAAAAGTAAGGAAAGATAGGGAGTTTTTAGCGGCTAAATTCTCTACAGTTAACCTATTGTTAAACTGAGTATTTGCTAGACGATCGACACGTAACTGGAATATTATGAGCTTAATTGAGTTGCTTGGTTCACTTCCCATATTAGAATAGAATTAGTTAATCATAGTTTACTTAAAATCACCAATTGAAACCCCCCAATTCCATAAATATGTTAATAGCATGTGAATATGTAAGTTAGTTGTAAATATTACTGCATAGTTAATTAGTTTTCCAATCTCTCTGTGGGATCGACCCTACTTATCCTTTACTATGTTTATATTTTTGAGGTTAAGATAGGTTTTATAAATTATTAATTTGTATACGCTAAACGACATGTATCATTTAACAAGATTGGCTTTGGTAGTAGTAAGAGACAATTGGACTGACTTATTTTTCAGACGATTAGCTTCTTCAGTCCTCATGTGGCCTACCAGCTCTTGAAGGGACAAATCCTTCATCTTGTGTTTCAAATGGTTCTTATACTCATTCCAGGAAGGGGGAAAATTTTCTAGCAAAACATTAGCCAAAAATATTTCATCTAATTTTATTCCCTCATTAGTGACATCAGCACACAAGTTCTCATAAACATGAACTTGCTCCATAATTGGTTTGTCATCTACCATTTGAAACCCAAGCCACTGCCCGACAACATATTTTTTCTTACCCGCATCGTCAGCCCCATATTTTTTCTCTAACAGCTCCCATATGGTTTTAACATATTTATGAACCGAAAATAAGTCAAAGAGGGTATTCGACATATGAGTAAGGAGATGATACTTAGCCGTTTTGTTATCCTTATCATGTTTCTTAATAGACTCCTCATTCGACTTAATAGCAGCAGACGAGTTGGGGTAGCCTCTACACTAGTAGCGGTTACAGCAGCAGGAGGGTCAGAAAATAAAACATAGTCGATTTCTAATTGTTCAAAAAACATAAGCAATTTCTGAGACCATCTTTTGTAGTTCAGACCTTCTAAGGGTTCCAATTTCGACAAGTCAGACAGGATTTTGTTTGAGACGACAGCCATTGTTACGACAAAAATAATAGTTTTCAAATTGTTAGAATAATAGACGTAACAATTAAAAGAGAGAACTTATCAAAACAGGAGGAGAAGCAGTGCCGTAGTATAAAGCCACTGACTTGAAAACTATTATGGCACGACCGTGGTGGATATCGTCTCACGCCGGTAGTTCCCCAAGGTTAACACTGCAGCCTTCGAACCACACCACTGAAGTAAGAAGACTTTGGAACGGAACAGAAACTATACCCAGAACATTTTCAGAGAGAATAGAAGAAGAGAAAGGAGATGTGTGATTTTCCATGTATGAAATGAGGAGGTATACTGCTCTATTTATAGTCGAAAATAGAGCAGTTACTAGAGCCGAAAAATGCTCTAGACAAACACAATTAAGGCATAATTATTGCCCTTAATTGCAGTAGTTAACAGTCATATTTGACTAACTGTTATGACTTCCCTATACACTGAATGTGGATAAGCCCAAAAAAGTAAAAGAGGGCCTTTGGCCCGCATCGCAGGTGCTCTACCCAAACCCGAGCCCGAGCCAAGCCGGGCCGGCACGCGCGCGCCTGTGTGTTTGGGCCCAACACTCACCAGAAAAGCCTCCTTGGACCAATCTCTTACTCCATATGAAGGGAGCCTTATAAACATCAAAACATTGATGTTTCCCACCGATGTGGCATAAAAGGCAAAGAGAAATATTGTTTTTCAAGTCAACACTCCAACAGATGGTACAACTGAAAATGAGTTAATGGCGTCTTTATTTTGTATAGGCTGAGAAGTTCAAGTGTTGGTGCTAGATTGACCACTTGATGTCATTCCTAAAGACATCATGTGAAACATAATTCAGCAGACAATTGAAAGCAAGAGATTTAGCAAACCACGAAAGAAAGATAGGAAACAAGAGACTTACCACTTCGATGGTTGATGGAGGAGCATTAACGGTAGATATAGGCGGTTTATTCAAAGTAGATCCATTTGCTGAAATAAAACAAGATCATAAATAACAGAAATCTGAAAAATGGAATGCATTCCCATATGGTTTATGGTACCATTGGCTAGAAAGCCATCAACGATATACTGTTAACCAGTTTTTTCAAAATATAAGTGTAATTCAAGATTTGTAAACATATCCCACTCTAGAATTTCATGGAATAAAATCAATTGAGTGAACTGTAATGTGTAACTCGGCAACCTAGTCCACGAAATGCATTTTTTTATCCTCTGGCATGGAAAGGTTATCAGGTATGGGGAGAGAATCCAAACTTGTATAGTGTACACTCAATTGACAGTTAAAAATAGGAATTTGGTATGGCGGGCCAATTTTACAGTGAAAGACATTGAGACGGTTAACATGAGACCCAAATTGAAAATTCACGAATGAGGTAACTTCTTACTTCTAAAGCAGCTTGGGTAAATATTAACTGAAACCCTGATTTGTTTATTCTCAACCTAAGAAATGATGCGGCATACTTTACACGACGTTTTAAATACCACACCAGTACCACAAAGCAATGGTTCGCAACAAAGATTAAAAGTAGGATGATAAGCACAAGAAACTCAAAGGGCATAATTCAAATATAGGGTAGCCAGACATGCAAAGGTTCCAAAAAAGGTAAAAATAGGATAACTGATAGGGAATAATAAAGAACTAACCTGTGAGCCACTGATCCACCAAGGATCACATTAAATATGCAAAAAAAAATATAAAAATCAAAATTAAGCCAGCTTCAATGAAACCTAATCACAATACACCTCGATCAACCTTTCACACACCCTGATCAACCTAACCAAACTACTCAAAATATGGGAGAGCACATCAAGGATAAAAGCATAATAGCAAAATAAAGCAGCAATGTATTACCTTGAAACAAATTAAACATACATGAAAATGAGTCTCATAAACGTAGGCAAAATTAACAATTAGAGTAGTTATGAGTAAGGACCTTATAATCAGTCTCTATACAAGTCTCTATAGTCTATACACCTACAAAAGACAAAAGACAGACAAAAAAGGGTGGTATAAACGGCAAATTATATCCTACTCCCAGGAGTAGGGAGCAGGATACTCTCATAGAAGTTATAAAAAAATTTAAAAAATAAAATTAAAAGAAAATAGATAATTATCCAGTACATGAATAACTACTCACTACATGTTCATTGTACGTTTCTTTTTCTTTTCCAAATTACTGAACTTATCAATTTTAAAATCATATCAAATATATAGTTTCATTTAGTCATACTCAAATTTACGAAGTTAATAATTCATAGTCATTAAATTAAACCATCATATTCACTGAAATCAAAATAAATATAATAGGGTCATTGAATGAATATGACATTAAATCTCTCATATTCGTCAAATTATACTATCATATTCACTCAACTCAAAGTGAATATGATAGTGTTATATTGTGAATATGACATTAATAATACATATTCATCAAATTACACTATCATATTCACTGAACTCAAAGTGAATATAATAGTGTCATATTGTGAATATGGCATTCTATAATACATATTCATCAAATTACACAATCATATTCACTAAACTCAAATTGAATATAATAGTGTCATATGATGAATATGACACTAGATAACATGTATTCATCAAACTAAATTATCATATTCACTAAATTAAAAGTGAATATGATACTGCCATATGATGAATCACAACCCCATAATCACAAAAGTAACCATGAATAACGAGAGACAAAATACAAAAATTCAATTCAATTAATACACTTACTTGATGAGTTAGAAGATAATCAATCAAAATACAAATCTAAGATTACAAAACTAATATATTTGGACGAAAAATTAAATTAAATTCTATGCATAATTCTTTTTGGAAGTATGAAGGATCTAGGTATGAAAGGGGAGGAAAAAGGGTTTATGATAAGCGTTGTTAACTGCTTAATAATGTCAGTGAATTTTTATCTTTTAATTTTATTTATTTTATTTTTTAATAGTGAGAGTATAAAGTACCATACACCCAGGTGTATGGTATAAGGATTGGGTATAAACCTAAGACATAAATTTTTTTTTTTAAAAAAATTTGGATCTTATTAAAATTCATGCCACTCCACAAAAAATCCGGTTGTGCTTTTTATTGATTTGATTTTCACAGGTAGCCTCAAGAAACTACTTATTTTTCCAAATGAAGAATATTATATCGGTACTCTCCCATCGACAAATGAGGCCAACATTTTATAAAACTTAAAAACATTACTACCACTTTCATGGTATCCAATGTTTCCAATATCCTCTAGATTGAAGAACATTGCTACAACTTTTATGTTATCCAAATTCCTCTCGAGTGAATTCGTACTAAGGCATTAAGTAAATGAACTAACAAATTCAGAAGCTAGTACTCAAGCAATAAACTCTCTAAAACCATACAAAGACAATTTATTCATACTTAAATAGAAGTATGGAGTTCTTAAATAATTCAATACATTTAGCATCATTCTTAAAGAAATCATAATATATCCCCAACAACGGACCCATGAACACATTGAATTCACGGCCAAAAGAAAATAAGGGTCAGATTTAATTATGCCGCTTTCTAATAGCCAACAAGAATCTGAGTTCATCATTACAAATCGTTTAACATAATTACTTAGTGTTGAGTTTGACCAACCACTTGTGTACTACTCCTGAATCTCAATAATATTGCAAAATATAACTAAAGAGAGATTCATTTTCATGACATTAACACCATCGTCAATGAAGCGAGTAATATCATTGATATATACACCATTTTCTCACCAATGTGTCTATCTTTTTCCACTCAATCTTCTAAAGGGACATATTGTGGACAATACTCAGGATGGAGAAAACCCTTTGTTTAATTTCATATCGCTTGCTCAAATACGTCACCTATTCCTTAATAAAGCAACAATAAAAATTCACAGAAGACAGCCGCTTTGGAGCACATCTTAGTTCAAACGCTTGGGAAATAGCTAGTTCCTTAGCTTTGTAGGAGTAAAAAAACATGCCCATGAGTAAACTGTTATTCGAAAGATGCAGAAACAGAAGGAGAATAGAAATACCAGTTGAAGACGAATTATAGGCGATCAGAAAATAATAAACCCGTAAGTAGTGTCGTGGAAGAAGCCACTGCCTTGAAAACTATTTCTCCGGTACGACCGTGGTGGCGATCAGCTAGTGCCGGTAGTTCCCCAAGGATAACACTACAATCTCCACGCAGTTCCGCCCACTCGGAACTGTGAGACTTGGAACGAAATTAACAGCAGTACCCAGAAACTTTATGATAGACGAGAAGAAGAAGAAGAAGAAGAAGAGGAGTGTATGATTTTCTGTGTATGAAGGTGTGGAATAGCTACTGTATTTATACAGCATTGCAGGCGGTTTTAGGAGCCAAAAACTGCTCCTCCATAAATGCCAGTCAACGAGAGAAAGAGGGAGAGAATAACTCACCCACTAACAGCACTGACTTATTCCACTAACAGCCCATTAGACTGTTTCAACAAAACAGAAGCCCACTCGGATGCGGCCCAAAAAGATAGGCACAGCCCGCCGCAGGCGATTCCCGATTCCCGATTCCCGATTCCCGATCCGGATCCGGGCCGGGCCGGGCTCGGGCACAGCGCACGTGCGCGTGTGCGAGCTGAATTAAGCACCTCGCAAGGCTTCCACAAAAGCCTCCCTTGACCCACTAGTGATAGTGTAAGGTAAGAGGATATATATAAACACATGAAAATCTCTTTTCCTCACCAATGTGGGACAATAGGAAAAAAGAGAGAAACCTTTCAAAGCCCCTATTTCCAACATAAACCACTCATTCAAACCCATGTCTAGCCCCTCTTATTAATACCTAAAACTACCACTCACTCGAATAAACCAACCAGTCAAAATTAAGGTCTGTAAAAAGTGGGAATGAGGCTCGAAAACAAGTCTTGTCTTTTGGATGTTTTGTGCACTTTGCTTCGTGGAGGCATTAAAATAACTTGTAGGCGGTATGACTATTATGAAAAATAGTGAACAGATAAACTTACAAAACTTGAAGAGAAAGATGTCGTGGCGTGATAGAATCACTACCCTAAAGTTGAATTTGCCCCGCTCGATACACACGGCCTCTTGGCAACCAACCCCCAGGGTTACACGACGTCCGAGTCTAAGGTGTACGACAAAGACTCAGAATGAGGACTACTTGCAGAACGTTGCCAAAATCAGCTATGAATGAAACGTATTTAGGTAGAAGTAATTAAGAAGAGAGTAGATATGAGAATGTGTTGTTTTTTTGAGATGTTGTAAGTATTGTGGTATATATAGGAGAAATAAGAAGGATCCAGAAGCACCATTAAAAGCACCTCGGAAATAGTTTTTTAGAAGACTGGAAAATTAGCGTTGGAAAAACCTTAATCATCTTTAGAAGACCACACAATCAGTACGGTAAAATACGAAATCAGTAATAGAAGACTGAACAATCAGTCTCGGAAATTGCGCAAAAGAGTATAGAGAATAAGTGATCCAAAAGGAGCCCTTTTACTACTACACATATTAGTAGTATAAACCAAGTGATCGCTTATAAACTATAATACTCTAGCTTTTTCTACCAATGTGGGATAAAAAGAGCTTCTTTTGAAGCAACACTTCCAACAATCCCCCACATGATTCAAAAGAAGAAGAAGAGAAATAGCTGATTAAGGCAACGGAACGTAAGTCATAAGATGACAATGTTCCTGAGGAATTGAATTGTCACCCAGTGCATACAATTACCCGCTACAGCCGTATCGAGTTGCTCTCGGTATTGGACTCTCCACGGTGGTTTGTAACGGATAACTGCGCACAAACCTGCATTCGAATCTGTGTTCGTCCTCGCGAAATGTCATAAGAGGTGCCCCTCACATGCCTGGGATCTCGTGAACGCTCTAGAGGTCCTAAAGCCTAAGAACCTCATAGGGGGTAGGGCATTTCCCCCACATTCACATAGGTAAGTCCATCAGGTTTGACTGTCACAAACCATCCTTAAACAAGGACTATGAACTTATTAAGAGCTTAGCTCAACCTTCCTCACATGACAGAAAATAGCTCAAAATATAGAAAGAATACTACATCACTTTTATTAAATAGGAATGGTAGTAGTATTACAACATGAGATCCTCGTGACTTCGTTTGACCCATTGAACTTGGTAAACCCAAGTGGGGGAGCCCCGTCGCGATTCACTCCCAATAGGCTTTAAACCCATTCCTTGTGGTGCCACTTACACCAACTTCTACCATGGCCATTGGTAGGAGGATCTCAATATCCTCTTCACAATTTACGTACGTGCTATATATCATGATATCACATTGTGTAAGGGATCTCAATATCCACTTACAATTCACAATCTTTGTGAACCCATTATCCGATCAGATTATCTATCACTCTTGATAATCTGCCAAAAAACCTGATGCTTCAGATTATGATACATGACAATTAATGGAGTCAAAATATTATTCCCACCAAGCAATTCAATCACTTAGTCATTCCACTTCTTTATCATGCAAACTCTAGCACAATATACTCATACTCCATTACATATTTAACAGTGCAATTATGCATTTATAACTTACATGATATGACATTATGAAAGATACCATTTTCCAAAGTCAAATAAATATCATATTTATTCGACGTTCATGTTGTGTCATAATGAATCATTTTCACAACCATAATGGCTCTATAGTAGCCAAAACTCAATATTGTAGTGTATGTATGCCCAACTCGTATATGAACAACACAAGTTATATCATGTCTCGTATAACACAATTATATACATATTTACAAGTATATGGTCTATTTGTCATGCATAAACTAACTCATGTAAACAATTTTCAATTGCCCATATTTTGTCTAGACATCACTTTCCTCTTTTAGAAGAACGTCACAAAACCAGGGCAATGAGATTTCATTTTCATAGCTTTTACCTCTTCTTGGTTCAATATAAGCATTTAAACCAAATAAAAAGAAACACATGAATTACCAAACAACCTGTTATAAATTTCATGTGTTAGAGAAACAAGATTATACAATCTCAATATCAGAAAACCTTGTAAATAGACTCATAAGATGTAATTACCACCACTTCCAATACTGAAACTCAACTATCTTACAACAAAGTTAAGGGTAGTCTTACCTTCATTAAACGCCCCCCACAATCTACAACTTACTCGAAGCTTTAACTAAGCAGACTCCTTTTAAACCAAACGGTTAATGCTCATAAGAATTGACATTGTAATCCCAAATGAAGTTTATACAACTTCCAGCTCAATTACAAAACTTCAAGGCAGTGAAAACGATAGGCCCTACCAAAAGAAACATGATGAATAACACAATGATATAAGATTACACATATCATCAAATTTACAACATTGTCATATAATATCATATTGAAATCAAGAAGCCAATATTATTCATTGTCGTAACTGACAATACATACCAAAGTATTTTGGCCAAAGTTGTATTGTATGAAATCCGCACAAAATTTTCTTTTAACATGTTCCATATATTTTCAACTATGTCACATAAGAGTACACTCTTCACAATTCAGAGACAAAAAATAAAACTTTTACAAAGTTTTACTCAAATAATACCACTTCCCCCACATGTTGTCATGCTGTATATAAGTGACAACACAACAATAATTTAAGCCATCATGCTTAAATAATCATACAAGCAAATAAATGTCTATCAACGTAAATCGTCAATTAAGCACATTAAACGGCAATTTTATATACACAAACCTTAGTGTGACTAAAAGGCAATTAATATACCTGGAAGTTAGTAACCGCATCGATATTATAAGAGCATCCACAATGGTAAGCTAGTTGCTACTAGCTTACCATTGCCACATAAGATTTTCAAGCTACAACATTTTTAAGCTAGAAACTACTACAATGGTAAGCTACTAGTGTTGTGGCTTAGATGGGCCCATATGCACAACAACATTTTTGAAAATGCAATTGTATTTCATGCCTATTTCCACATGTATTAATTTAGTTGGTAGATTTTTTTTGTAGGACCATTTGAGCTACTAGCTCCATGAAGCTAGTTGCTCAATTTAAGCTAGTTCAATAAGAGTGCTCCAATGGTTAAGCAAGTAGCTTGAATTTTTTTTTATTTGCAAGCAAGTCCTTTTGGGTAACCATTGGAGATGCTCTAATGTAGCTAGACCATGATGTCTAATATGCAGCAAGTATGTTATAAGTCCATAATGAATCGCCAGATAAGTAAGAATTCTCACTTCCATGTTCTCCACAAGACAACTATATAACTTGATTAAATTTGTAAATGCTAGTGGCTCATCATAAATATAAACAACAATAGTGGAATAACTACTAGCATAAGAAAAAAGCAATAGTAGTAAATACACAACAATTCCAGTTCATCGAAATACACAGAGTATAGACTACTACCGGACCAAAAAATTCCAAAAGGAAAGAAAACAGAACTCAGTAGTAAGTAGTGAGTATACTTCTCAATTCTTATCTAAGTTGACACACCATAAAATGTATTCAATAGCACAAATCCTCATTTATGACGACTAATATCCGTCACAAGCTATTGATTGAATAGATACACCTCATATAAAATCATTTACGATATGTAAAAAATAGCTATATTAGCTCCCTGCCAAAAGATGCCAAGATCACAACCTTTTGTGTAGATAAAGTTCCAAAATTTTTTAAGAATTGAGCACTCAAACAATCCATTTCAATAAACGACCATCATTATTGTCTTGTAAGACTAATGATCATATTACGTTCAAGACAATCAATTTTTCCTACATAAATACCATATATTTCACAATTACTAGCATCAGAAAACAAATGTGAATTTTGAAAAGAAAAAGAACAGACAATTAAAATTCCTTGTATTATGCTACGGATTTCTTGTTTAACCCAATCTTTGCCTCTAGTTCTTTGTCCTACAACCTCACTTTCCGATCAAAACAATAAAAAACGATAAACTAACTGACTAAAAATATAGGAGCCAGAGAAGATATTACGGCCTATGACCATGTGTGTAAAACAACAAACCTCCTTATCTATTCATAATGGAAAGTAACATGTGTCGCAAATAGCAATACAATAAACACGTGAAAAACAAATCGACTAATAGCAAAGTCAAAACATCTCATTTTCTTCATCTTGTTTTACATCATAATTCATGCAACATGCGAATGGACAGTTTACAAAAATGAGAGTTAAAAGCTTCATTACTTTTAGAGGACTGGACATCCATTCCCAATCATAGAATTTTTCTTTATGGCAAAAAAATCAAAATTGAGTTCAAGTCAGGGAACGAGAGACATTGGACAGTCTAGGATAACAAACGTATAAATAATAGTAGTCATATCGCCTTAAATAAAAAATTTAACGGGAAAGAATTTTTCAACAAAATTCAACTTTAGACTGTAGGCGGTATGACTATTATGAAAAATAGTGAACAGATAAACTTACAAAACTTGAAGAGAAAGATGTCGTGGCGTGATAGAATCACTGCCCTAAAGTTGAATTTGCCCCGCTCGATACACAAGGCCTCTTGGCAACCAACCCCCAGGGTTACACGACGTCCGAGTCTAAGGTGTACGACAAAGACTCAGAATGAGGACTACTTGCAGAACGTTGCCAAAATCAGCTATGAATGAAACGTATTTAGGTAGAAGTAATTAAGAAGAGAGTAGATATGAGAATGTGTTGTTTTTTTGAGATGTTGTAAGTATTGTGGTATATATAGGAGAAATAAGAAGGATCCAGAAGCACCATTAAAAGCACCTCGGAAATAGTTTTTTAGAAGACTGAAAAATTAGCGTTGGAAAAACCTTAATCATCTTTAGAAGACCACACAATCAGTACGGTAAAATACGAAATCAGTAATAGAAGACTGAACAATCAGTCTCGGAAATTGCGCAAAAGAGTATAGAGAATAAGTGATCCAAAAGGAGCCCTTTTACTACTACACATATTAGTAGTATAAACCAAGTGATCGCTTATAAACTATAATACTCTAGCTTTTTCTACCAATGTGGGATAAAAAGAGCTTCTTTTGAAGCAACACTTCCAACATAACTCACTCATTACAAACCATCAACCAAAAACTGAGTTTTTCACACTAATAGAGATGATGACAGGGGAATATAGTCACATAACCTATTTTTTCACGAACCATAGACAGCCTGAATTCGAACACTGTTGTCTTGTGGATGTTTGCGATAGTGAATGATGTTCATTGATGAAGAAAGTTTTTAACAAACGAAATGCTTGTAACATTCAGAGTAGAGTATACATTTCCATGGATTAAAACTGCCTAACCCACCCAAAAAAGAAGTCCAAAAAAGTTTTGGATGGATCGCTAGGATAGACCTGCTGCATCAACTTTCAAGCTCAATTTTACTTCTTTTTGAGACCGAACAAGCTTAAACAAACCCTGTGTAACCAAGCCAAAATATATATCACATGGTCATGTCGAATTTTAAGAGGTGGAAAGCAATTATCACCGCTACAACTTGAAAAGAGTATCAGGCTTTGGTTCATCAGATGCATAACGATTATGATGAAGAATTTAGAAGGGGTGACGATGAACCTATCGTCCTTATTAATTAGCTAACAAAGAAGAACTCGACATCACATCTAATTGTAAAGTACACTGTGGTAGATGTTCATTATTCATCACTTCAAATCCCCAAAACCAGATTCTTTTTTCAAAAACCAGCTAAAACTGGAATTGGTAACCCCTTAAAATTGATTAGCTCATCATTCGTTTGAGGGTTTATTTCACTCTTTAAGCAATATGTAAGTATATTTAGTCCACCAAAAAAGTCAAGTCGACAATCGTAATTTCTCCACAACTGTGATTTGCAAATACCAATGTCTGAGCAAAATGTGATAGTATTTTACTTTTTCTTCTCCATGATTCCTGTTAATTTCTTAACTCGAAAAGAACAATTACAAAAAAAAAGAAACAAAGATAGAGCAAACCTTGAAATCTCCGAAATAATACAACTCTCTCCTGAGCTCCCTGGCCCATAGCTTTAAACTAACTCACAAACCCAAAAACGAAACCCTAAATTATTTAAACTAACTCACAAATCAATAATCCATCTAAATAGGTAACATTTAGGAAAATAATCACAGCTCACAGTAAAATGACTTTGGTTTACAACTCTATAAACTAGGAAGAAAAAAACAGAGGAATCAAGGGCAATTCACGTGTGATTAATCAACCAAAACTAGATGAAAGGGGGGGAAAATGGTAGTGGTGCTTCTCGATGATTTATGTGGTCTTCAAGAACTATTCTAATCGCATTACAAAACTAACAAAGGTACGCAGTACGAAAATCACAAATTTGATGAAAAGGGAGAGAGGAGGCAAAGGTGCGAAAATGACGGAAGTCATTCTGGCTGAGATGGAGATGGAAACAAAAGAGGAACCGAGTGAGTGAGTGCAGGAGACACGGGATTAGGAGGGAAAAGGGGAGGGGCAGAATGGTCAGAAAGTGACAAAGATACTATTACCGCTACAGTAAGGGGAGTTTGGGATCTTTAAAGAGTATAGAAGGGAAAAAAATTCCAAATTTTATTTTCTTTTGAAACGACCCCGCGTAATACGACGGGTTAATAGCTAGTTTTTCTAACGCTATGCAAGTCCGCTTGAGAGTCAGATCACTAAAAATAGCTGGGTCAAAATTGCAGCAACAAAACAATTAGACTTCCCATTAAAATTCAAGTGTACTGTAATTTTCTCATCATAAGCAAGATGGAAGATACATTTCTCATCAAGACAAGTTATCAGAATCTAGAAGCTCTTGTACAGATGCCAAATCAGGATAAACAGGAATGCCGTCCTTTCTCCAGTTCTCAGCATCGGGATTTTTAAATCTATCAAGTAGTATTGCATGCATTCCCAAACTCTTCGCTGGAAGATAATCCTTACGGAAACTATCTCCAATGTGTAAAGCGTCTTCCGGTGCAACATTTCCGGCCCTCTCCAAAGCAATCTCGTAAATCCTGGGATCTGGCTTTTCCACGCCTTCCAGACCAGAGAACACTCCAAAATCCCATTCAGAACCCTGAATTTGAATATAGGAAGTTAGGAACATCACTGTGGACATGCTACACTAAACGGTTGTACAATAAAGTATTGTAAAACAATCCATTAATGACAAGCACTCGTAAATTATGGTCATACTGAAAAATTCTTTTCATTATGGTAAAACAGCATTTGTGACACCTACATGGCTACAAGCAGACTGAGAAATTTGGGTAACATCTGTACCTGATGCAAGCCTAAGGCTGGAAGTATCACATCTCGATAACGGTACTCTGCATTGCTAACAAGCCCAACTGGGATACCTTTTGCGCGAACCCATCTTAGGAAAGGAATTGAATCAGGGAATAAAACATAAGGTGCAGAAGAGCCAAAAGATGAATAAATGCGCCTGAAAATTTTCTCAAATGTCTCCTCATCATACTCATATCCAGCCTATCACCAAGAAAACACTGTACATAAGGTTCCAAAAAACTATACTCCCTCCATTCATTTGGACTTGTTACATTTCTAAAGTACACAAGTTCTAATGAAGGGGCATCAAGGAAATGCATCTATGTCAAGTTAATAGGAACCTACATTTCTAAAGTATATTTTGACGAAGTATTTTCGTCTTTTAACTAAAATGGAACCTGTGTAGTGAATTGTTTCGAGCAGAAATAAAGAAAAAGAAAAATGCACTCAATCCAAATACTAGATGAAAGGAATCCAAATAAACAAAGTGAGGTCTTTCATTTTAGAAGAATCTCTGCTAAATCCTGAGCAAAAGAGGTGGTTGAGGATAACTATCTTCACCATAACCCTGGGGTAATGGGCCAATTACAGGATCTAAAAGCAAGGAAAGGCGTTTACCTTTTTAAAGGAGTCCGTAACACATGTCTTCCACCAAACGATATTAGGCATCTTTGCTGCATGACCGAAACAAGGATACTTCTTGGCCATATCAGTATATGCAAGCTTGAAGCCTTCGTGTACATGTTTGTAGTCGGGGCAAGGTAATCCTGCAGCTTTAGCAGCCATGCAATAATAATCTCCTAGTTCCCCCTTGTAAGCTAATAGAGTACCAGTAACATCAACTGTTACACAACGCAACTTTGGGAGGAGTGACATGTCCACGATCCAAACAAGTGGCAGAGTGGTGATTGTGACAAGCACCAGAAGAAACGGTAAGATGAAGAAGTGTACACCGAAAGCCCTCAGAATAGTGCAATAGAGTACTTTAAGTGGTTAGTTACCAAGGGTGAAAATATTTTAAAGAGGCTCCTGAATTGATGAAAAAATGGTGCACATTAGAACAGGTGGGAAAAATTTAGGCACACGAAATTCCAAAACAAGGTAACAAGATATTGAAACTACAGCACATGAGAGAAACATCTTACTAAATTGCTCATGGCAATATAAGTAAACCTCACAGAACTATCTCGACCCAAACGAAATTCAAAAGAATAACCTGAAGTAGATCTCAATACCCACTTTGTCGACCAAAAATGACTAACATGAAACAAAAACCTATAAATGCCCGACAAGATATTGATCTAATTGATCCGATACATGACTACTAACCCAAGAACAATCCAAAAAGTAAGATAATATTGACCTGAACACATAATGACCTAAGCCCGACCCAAATAACCCATTGCGGGTCTAAATTATAGTGATAGCTGAAGCGTGATATGCTGATTTACTACAAACTCGTAAAAAAGTAAGTGGTAAGCGCACAATATAGCAAACTAGAGATCTTGAACATGGTCCCTGTGACCATTGTAACTCTTCTAACAATTCTTTGACCACATAGTGGCCAACAATGATTTATCATCTTAATTTCTGTGCAGCACTACAGAGTTTAGAACTCAGCGAGTCCCATACTTATTCACGAGTGTTTCTCGTCGTGTATGATAACTTTCGCTACTCAAGCTAGAGTTTGAATGATTATACTCATCAATTATATTCACATATAAGCTAATATTACAGTGGAGCTCCAAGTTAACTGCTCAGTGAGAAAGAGAAATAGGACAGACAGTCAGGCAGTTAACAGGAAAGTCAAAAAACTCGTTCAAAGAGTTGGGCTCTGATAACTACCTTCCCTGAAAAACTAAACCACAACTTCTTGCATTCTCATTACTGAAAACTGTTAAACTAGTGCTATTCAGCATCCACATTAATTCAACACTTACGTAAACTATGTGTCACAAATCTGCATGTCTCACGACCGACAGATCATAGGACACAAGTCCGAGTTGCCAAATTAGACACGATACCAACACTAGACTAATTTTCTCAAATTAAATTTCAACGGTGTCAGATATGAACAAGGGAAGAAAAAAAAAGGTAAAAAGGTGTAGTAAAAACACTTTGAAGAAGAATTACGAAGGAGGAAACTACCCATTTAAAACAAAGAGAATAATTAAATTTCCCATCTTTTTTGGTGTGCATGGAACATGGGTAGTTATAAAAAAATTTTAAAACATGTCCGGTTTACATCTAATAATCGGTCAAGACATGTGTTTGACTGTATCGGTGTTTCAATTCAAATTTACAACAGATTGTCATGCACGCACCGGACACCGTGTCAGTGTGTGTTACTCTCTCTTTCCATTTGTAATGGAACCAACAACTCATTCTTTGGCTATGATTATGATAGCAGTCATTCATTGCAGCTCTCATTGAAATATTCATTTTGGGTTATTTGGTAACAACCTCTTTTTGTTGCTAACACGGGAATAAGGTTGCGTAGACGGTAGACCCGACCCCCTACACCACAATTTCTTGTAGACGTCGAAGCACTGAGGTAGTAGTGTTGTTACTGTTGTGGCACTTGTTACTCTTACTCCTTAAACCGCCAACAGCCAGCGCGTGGCAAGTAGTAACTGACACTCCATTTTGGCTGTGGTAGTAAAACTCGTATTGAAGTATTTGACAGGAATGGGGGTCGAAGTGTGAGACTTGGCTATATGAAAAGAAAAAGGAAAAAGTAAAGTAAAAACTCCTAGTCTAATACCCATATCTTAATAGTGTCTATTGTTGGACTGAGGCAGTCGACATTATATGAAGAGTGGGAGAAATATATGATTTCGGACAAAATGTGAATTTCTCACAGAATATGAGTCCTGAAACTTTTCTAGACATGGTTGGAGAAGCCAAATACAATGAAAAACAAAGTATAATATCACAGCAAAAGATTAGCTAGCCTTGTCATCTTCTATTCGAGTAGGAGTACAACAAAAAGGAACATCATAGTTTAACATCACCATTGTTTCTCAGTCTTTACAAAGGCATCAACTCAAATAAGATGAATTAAATGCAATGTGTGAATGACCCACAAAAAACAAATGTAAAAATTACTGAATCGCTAGTAGTGAAACCAAGAGATGAAACCCAAATCACAGAAAGGTGATGTGAATGTATAATCGTATACTCCCTCCGTCCTAATCATTTGTTAACATTGAATTAGTTTAAGAAATGATTGGGACGGAGGGAGTATATAAACATTGAATTAGGTTATGAAATAAATCGACAAATAAAAAAAAAATGAATGTATAGAAAAGACATACCCAAATGATGAAAGGGGATAGTGAATCAAAAGTATTCCTTGGCAAGTCCGAAACTTACAGAAGCATGTTATTGGAAGAAGAATAAGGAAGAGTGATGGTATTGGTAGCCGCTGAATTGTCTTGTCTAGCAAGCATAAAACTAAAAAAGCAATCAGGCAGACAAGCACACAGATTTGTTATTGTCTCTTGCTTGTGGAGTTGTGAGTTGTGACTTCGAGTGTTTTGATACGGAGTACAACTTAATTGAAATGGATTGGCCCAATTACGAAAATGGCCCAAACAACTCAAAGAGAATGTACTTTTTTTTTTTCAGCTACTTTCCTATAGGACCGTCCTATAACATAGAACGGGGCCAATAGGTAGTACTAATCCAACAAGAGTTTTAGTTTAAAATAAATAAAAAGAAAAAAGAGCAAACCACCTTTGAAGTGTGAAGTAAAGAACGTGGGCGGATAACTAAGAACAAATGAAAACTGAAAATTTACTCCTAGGTCCCACCATTCTTTGATCTTCTTTTCGATAGTCTACTATGCAAGTCTGCAACTGCAAGCACTACTACTAAAATTTGTAAAGCAATCATGAAGTAAACCCAAGCTCATTAGTTTTCACTGTTAAAGAATAGGTTTTCAATATAATAAAATCTACTATATCTAACTCAAATTTTCTCCTACTTAGCGAAAATCATTGATAACAGAGTATTATTATTATTATTATTATTATTATTATTATAGAAATTAAATTTTAATTTGGGAGTTTATAGGATAAATTCCTTAATTTTTAAGTCATAAAAGTTTAAGGGTATATCTCTAACAACTTGTGAAATTAGCTTAAAAATTTCTTGTTTTTAAGTTAAAACAAAAAAAAAAAGAGTATCAAATTAATATTATAAAGTTAGATATTAAATTTTTCAAATTAAAATCAATATTTTTCAACTTTAAAACTCTAGTTAATTAAAACTTAAAGGTAAGATAAAAGGACAATATAGTTTCTAAATAGAAAAAAATTGGGGGGTGATATGCATGAGTTTTCTAATTAGTATAGGCTAAGAGTATATGTTTCCAATAAAAACATTTATCCCATCTAAAATCCTTAGTTTTTAAGCAAAAACACCAAGTTTTAAGGTGATATGCATGAGTTTTCTAATTAAAAATAGGTGTGTTCTAAATTCAAGTCCAATTTCCAATTTTAAAACAAAAGATTTCAACCTAATAAATGAAAATTTTAAGCTGACTTCTTACAATCTATGTTTAATCCCAATTGATCGTTGTGGGACTTTAATCTGCGTTTCCATCTTAAGACACTCTTTTTCAAATTCAAACAATGAGATTTCAAGTTATAAAACACCAATTTTCAACCTAAAATCACAAGTTTTAATATATAGATAGCCAATATAGGAATCGAACCCACAACTTGTGTTTTACACACGCTCTTCCATTTGAGCTAATCGACTCTCAATTATCTAAAAAATTATAAATTAGAAGGCAAAATTTGAAGTCCAACATCATACATATAAAAAAAACAAAAACATGAGTTCTGCCACAACCATAATCTTAATGTTTTTTTACAATTAAATCAAAAAAGCAAAAAAGTTTGTTTCATGATCAACAGTGGTTAATTAAGACATTTAACTACAGTCTTGTTTCTCTATGTGAGAGGAATGATTTTTTCCATGTATAAATCAAATTACAAATTAATTAAAATTTGGAAAAAAGAACTTTTAGTTTTAACTTTTAACACACAATGATGGATTAACATTAAACATGATATCCTTAATCATCCGTAAAAAAAATAAGAGCAGAAAACAAACCGTATTTGCCAAGTTATTCTTGACATCTAAATAGTATAAAAGTTGAGTTCTTTAGAGCTCTCTTATTGGTCCCCTAAATTTAGGGGAAAAAAAAAGAAATTTTAAAAAGTGGTCCCTATTGCAAGTAGTGGGTGTTCAAGTGATTTAATTTCTTTCCCTCTCAATACAAACATACCATTATATATCACATAAATTAAATATACATTACAATATACAAAGTATATGTTAAAAAGTAATTGTGACTTGAAAAAAAAAATTTGGCCAATTGTTTACATTCTCTAATTAAAAACACAAAATATGACTCACAGTCAAAATTTTCAAATATGTCATAATATAATATTTAATCGTGGATTTTCTGACGATAAAATATATGTTTAACAATTTTTATCAATGCAGACCGTGCAATTTCTGCACGGGCGTAAAACTAGTTGTTGCTGGAAGAAGAAGACATGACTTAAAATTGAAGAATTGGAGTATTACCGTATGATGCTTAAATTTGTGTTTGAGGGAAGATGAAAGGAAGCTAAGAAATAGGAATATAATAACTGATAACAAAAGAAAAACGTCAGATTTTATTATCATGATTTACATGAGCATTTTAATAATAAAAAATGTGATTTGGGCTTTTGATCCAAATTTGGGCTGGTCTTATACTATAAGACCGTCCTTCCTAACAATTTGTGTTTTTTTTTTTTTTTTTCCAGCTACTCTTCTATAGGACCATCTTATAGAATCAGACGGGCCTAATAAGAGATATTAGCCCACTAAGATTGAATTATAAATCAATCAATATCTATTTATATTATTAAAGGAAGCTTTTTCGAGCGATTATAGAGAGTCCAAATTTTCCGAAATTCTTTTCACCAATAACAGAGTACCAACTTTTATAAAATAATTAAGTATATTATAATATAAGTTTATAGTTTTATAGATAAATATACCTTCATATTATGCTGATAAGTTATATACTCCATAGCTACTTAGATAACCGTAAGCAAGTAACGGATGTGAAAGAAGTCTTTTAGTCAATGGCTACTTCTTACTCTATACTCTGTATAACAAAAAGATGAATTAAAATTCTTTTGTTTTTACCTTATCTTATAGAGTTTGATGCAGGATGAAATACTTCTAAACGAAATTTAACTAATTGTGTATATACCATGACAACAAATCGTTTTTGGGGTGCTACACATTCCCTCATCTTATTTTTTTTAGCTACTTTATTTCCCTTTTTTTGTTACTTTTCTTACTGTCAAATTTTAATTTGGTTTTAATATTTCGTTTTTGGAGTTAGCATATCATGATTTTTGGTTGAGGAAAAAAATGAAAGTACGAAGAATTAGTTAACAAATGATTTATTTGTGTTTTTATAGGTTATATACGATCCCAAGCAACTTGAGTTGCTAATGCACTTCTTATCAAGATAGTAAACACCTAATATATAAGACGAATGTTCAGTTATGACATATAAACAGAGGCAAGATCTACAAGGTAGCATAAGAATATTAAAGAAAAATTGATTGAAAAGACTGGAAAGAAATCAATTGTCAAGCACACTCATGAAAATTTGGATTTTTGAGCACTTCTATCAAAATTTAAATTTCAAATAATACAAGTACTAGAATCCATGTATTAATCTTTAACTGAAAATTTGCAATCATCAAAACATAAGTTGGATATAATCTATAATATTTCCCTAAAACATAAGAATTGTTATTGTGCAAGGTTTTACGAATAAGAGCCGTATTTAAAGAATTCTTCAAAGCTGATTAATGACCAATGTATATTTGAAACTCAAAGTTGGGACAGATCAACGACATCCTATTACAATATATTTTATCACGTTTGGATTTTCTTAACAATTAAACTTTGATCAACTTCATAAAATATGTATGCAAAAGTTACACAAATCACTGTCATTCTATTCCTACAGGAAAAAAAAATACTTTGTCGTACTTTAGTTTAAAATTTAAACAAACTATATACCGTATTAATTACCCTGTTTTGTATATTTTTATGTTAAGGATCCTGTTTTGTATATCAACTTAGCTCCATTCAGTTCAGTTTAGTATTTGATTTAGTTTAGCTCAACTCTTCTCAAAATAACTCTTATTTCAGCTCCATTCAATTCAGTTAAGCTCAACTCTTCTCAAATTAACTCTTACTTTAGCTCCACTCTATTCAGTTAAGCTCAACTCTTTCAAATTAACTCTTCACCTCCATTCAGTTTAGCTCAAGTCCATTAAGTTCATTTCAGCTCAACTCAACTCCTTTCAACTCAGTTCAGTTCAGCTGAGCTCAATTTAGTTCAGCTTCATTCAGTTCAGTTGAATTCTTCTCGAATTAACTCTTACTTCAGCTCCATTCAATTCAGCTCAACCTCTTTCAGTTCATTTCTACTCAAATGAGCTCCATTCAGTACACAATTCAATTCAGCTCCATTCAATTTAACTCTTCTCAAATTAATACTTCACCTCCATTTGGTTCAGCTCAACTCCATTCATTTCAGTCCAGCCCAACTCCATTCAGTTTAGTTCGCTTACTCTCTGCCGAAAAGAACATGGCCTAAAATAGATGTTACCTAACATAAGAATTTCTCTTTGATTAACCACATTCTCAAGATAGCGTTGACGAGTAAGATTTAAGGACGATCGACCTAATCCCCATCTACCTTGCTATCGTTAGTCCAAAGGCACTTGTGTTTAATACAAGTAAGGGCAATAGAATTGGGTACTATAAGTTTGATGCTTCGATTTGCTTGATACTACTTTATATATTATACATGATAGAACATTACCAGTAGGCTCGTGCATTGCATGGGTATTAAATCTAGTATATAACTAAAGGAGGCTTTTTTATTTTCTAATTATACTATTAGCATTAGAATTAGGAGATAGTTAATTATTTACAATTTTTCTATTATACTTAGGAATATAATTTTCCTATTAGAAATGAGAATTAATTAATTATTTTAGAATTTTCCTATTAGAAATAGGAAATAAATTAACAATTTATTAAGGCTTATGTTTCCTAATTATACTATTAGAATTAGGAGATAATAATTATTTAAAATTTTCTATTATAATTAGGAATATGATTTTCCTATTAGAAATGAGAATTAATTAATTTTACAATTTTATTATTTGAAACAAGAAATAAATTAATTATCTACAATTTATTAAAATTAAAAAATTATTCATTAATATTTGTCCACTTTTTTATTGAATTAGAAGGCGAAAAAAACACTGATATATTTATAATATCCAATTTTATAACAACTTTCGATAAAAAAAATGAGGTATTATGAGGCTAAAAGGCTCTAGGCCGAACTAGGTTATGACAAGTATGAATGCATAATACGTACTACATGGAATTTACTCATGTAAAGAGTAAAATGAACGCTGAAATATGCTCCTACGTCTTTTGTTATTGCTAATGTCATATTTAGTTATACATAATGCGAAGTTTATTTTTCAAATGTCATATGTATTTCCCCTACTAATTTTAAAGTTATTTCTCTCACAATACACTTCAACTTCTATCGATAATTTTTTATTATATTATTTACATTC
Organism: Silene latifolia; assembly: GCF_048544455.1. Lineage (NCBI taxonomy): Eukaryota > Viridiplantae > Streptophyta > Magnoliopsida > Caryophyllales > Caryophyllaceae > Silene > Silene latifolia. The sequence continues at coordinate 196,477,034 of NC_133538.1, read as the reverse complement.
ATTTATCATTATATAAAACTATATTAATCAAAATTTAAATAAGATATTCACAAATTATTGATAAGTAAAAAGTTCGATATCTATTTTTCAAGGAGTATTAAAAGATAAAGAAAGTTGCTGCTAATTTGCAAATCGAAATATCATATTATGACAAATGAGTAAATGTTTTGAAAAACTTTATTGTGCGATTGTTTTACAATTTAAAGTAAAAATGGTACCACGAGTAATAAAATAGATTTGAATGAGGCTTGAGGTAAATTAGATACACTTATTATAGAAATAGTATAAGGTTATGATTCAAATTATCAGATACATTAAAAAAAGTCATGAAAAACACATAAAAGGGTAAGTGTAGTCTTTCCCTAATATAGTGAAGACCGTTTCTCTCAAACTTTTCTTCAGACAAATTTACATGCATAAAAAACGGTACTATTCAATTATATGGAGCAAACTAATTATTGTTGACTATATATTTTTTTTTTTTTTTGTAAATTGAGCACATCATCGTATAATTCGGGAGAGATACAAATTGGGAAGGGTGAGACATATTCGTCATGCATAATACAATGCTTTAACCACCTTTAGGCAAAAATATAAAAATAAATGAAAAATTTAAACCTAAAAGGCGGTCACGTACTTGCCAACTATTCTATACTTCTCTACCGTCTTAATATTCTCATGAAGTTTATGACACTTATTTCATATTAATAAAAAAAATGATTATACAGCTTCGTACAATGTGTGATTTATAACTTTTAGCTAACTTATTTGAACTTGCTTAAATTTATATATTTTAAGTGAAGAATATTAATTATAAATATGATATAGATAAAGTTTCATCTTTAATTTCCTCAGAGATAAAAAAAAAATTCAATTTTTATTGTCTTATAATATACTCCGTACTAATTAAAGATCATAATGTAAAACAGTAAATTACACCACAATCTACTATTTCAATATATCGATGATCAACACTCAAAACAGCACATTTGTTATTTAAATAGTGCAAAAACTCTCAAAATGCTAAAAAAAATGTTCAATTTGTCGTTATCAAACAAAACCTAAGTTTCTGCATTTTTTTTTTATGTTCAACTTAAGCTTTACGGGATGTAAAAATGATGAAGTTCATAAAGTAGCGATTAGGTTTCTGTTAGTTAGATGGACTTTTCAAGAGAGAGATGAAAGCTTTGCATGTTAGACCGTTTTATGTGTGAATCGAAGGGATTAAGTAGTGGGCTAAAGGTTGTTTCGAGTGGGAATGAGGTTCATTGCTACGAGTTGGTTGACTAAAGTTTTTCCTTACTAGATCTAGAAAGGGGATAATAATTATGAGATAATAAAATTTGAATAAAAAAAGACAATAAAAATGAGATGGAGATAGTAAGATTTAATTATGCAATATGAAATAAATAACAAAGTTCGTGTATATATACAATATTCAAACTTATTCAGTTTACAAACATAGTACCTAAACAATTTGTTTGAGTATCTGGAATTGAGGTAGGGGAGAGGACGAGAAAACGACTAGGAAGGGAAAAAGAGAGAGATAAGAGGGAAGATTGCTTCTTAAACTTTTCTTTGTTGAAGGAGAAATAAATTGTCTTCGATAAGGGAGACGATGATCCATATTTTCATGGAGGTGAATATGATTTATGACTTCTTAGATGTAAAACGTGGCAGAAAGGTAGTGGTAGTGGATTGAAGGTTGTTTCAAGTAGTAAGAACTAATCACAGTGACTGATGTTTTATTTTGCGCGTAAATTAGTGGGGTGGAGGGAGGGTGCATTTGTGGAGGGTGGTGAGTTCAACGAGGATAGTGATAATAAATAAGGTTATTTATCCGCAAAATATCGCTTGCATTAAAACATATAGGTAACATGAATAATAACAATAAACCTCAAAAGATCATACTGATAAATTTAATCTTAACCCCATCAATCCAAATTAAATTAAATATTAATTCTAAACATATTTTCTAGAGCAAGAGTTAGTTTCCATTGGATTGTGGATTTTTCTAGAAGTAAGGGTTTAGTTTTTCACTTGGTTGGATAAATTTGAGTGAAGTTTCGAAGACAAGGATTGATCTTTCAAGGGATGAGATCAGATTGTTTTAGATCACGTGTGTGAATAGGGAAGAAAAAGAGGGGTCTGCGTGAAGGTTTTTGTTTCAAATGAGAAGATGGGGGAAAAACTATTGTTATAGGGGGATGTCATAAGCAGACCCAGCCATGTAGTATTGCGTTGGAATTTGGTTCACATTCAAAGGTACGTCTATAGTTTGACCGGGAGATATAACATTTAACTACCTGTAAATGTTTTTACGTAAATACCATTTGACCCAACAATGACTAAATTATGGTTGTTATTCTAAATAAGGATATTTGTTGCATTATTGAGTTGATTATGCAAAGTAGATATTATTGTTTTCCTTGACCAATTGAAAAACAAACAAGTATTAATGAACAAAATCTAAAAACTCTCAGTCCCAAGTATCATATATATAAACTTCATATTGGTTTTATTTTCCTAAAAAAATAACAACATTGTCGAGAGTAAGAGTTAGTTTCTATTGGATGGTGGATTTTTCTAGAAGTAGGGGTTTAGTTTAGTTTTTCACTTGATTGGATAAATATGAGATAAGTTTCGGAGACAATGATCGATCTTTCAAGGGATGAGATTGCTTTAGATCATGTGTGTGAATAGGGAAGAAAAATCGGGGTCTGTGTGAAATATTTTGTTTCAAATGAGAAGATGGGGGCCAAGACTATTGCTATAGAGAGATAGAGAGAGAGGGGGGGGGGGGGTGGGTCATAAGCAGCCCTAGGCATGTAGTATTGCGTCGGAATTTGGTTCACATTCAAACGTACTTTTATACTTTGACCGGGAGATATAACAGTCTAACTACCTCTAAATGTTTTTACATAATTACAATTTGATCCAGTAATGATTAAATTATGGTTGTTATTCGAAAGAAGGAGATTTGTTGCATCATTAACTTGATTATGCAAAGTAGATATTATTGTTTTCCTTGACCAATTGAAAAACAAACAGGTATTAATGAACAACTTTTAAAACTATCAGTCAAAGTATCATATATAAAAACTTCATATTGGTTTTATTTTCCTAAAAAAAAGTATTTTATTAATCAAACACTCTTTTATTCTTATTTCAATATTATGTTAACGGGAATTATTTGTTGGTCATGCGGCATACATAAAATCTTAGACATGAACAATGTACTATATGTCTATATTCCATTTTATTATGAAATTTATCACATATTATTTTAATATCCGTGCAACGCACGGGCAAGAAAACTAGTTTATACTATAATCAAGCCATAAGAACTCATTCACTGTTTCCCATGTTCCTCGACCAAAACTGGTTTCCTCGTGCCACTTACGCAATCATCGCTCCAACTATCATTTCCGAAAGGAAAGGTGCTTTTTGGGTGTAACGTTTTCGTTTTCTCGGTCTTTTTGGCTCGTGCCGTCATTCTTGGGCTTGCCTCGTGCCGTCAGGGGATTCTCGATCACAAGTTAGCAAATGTGTTCGACACTCGCCTTACTATAAAGACTCCACCCGTACAACCAGCCACCGACCAACCACCAGCCCGTTCATACGCCCTCTACCTCCGCCAATTGACTTTCTCTTTCCCCAATCAACAACCACAAAAGGTAGACTAACGTCGGCATCCATAGTGAGTCGGTAACGCCGATCTCCAACAAGTAGGTGTAAGTTTTGATCATAGAAGCGCTAGTGTTGGTGATGAAAATCCGGCTTCTATTTTTTTACTACTAATTGTTTTATGTTAAATAGTCATATTTTTAATTTGAAAACTTGGATTTTTAAGCTAAGAATTATTAGTTTTAATTCACACACTCTTATCTCATACGAAGTACTTTATTTGAAAAACTATAAGTTTTAACTTTAAAACTTATCATTTTAATTTAAAATTTTTTACACTCTCATGAAAATTAAACCTTTACTATTTCATTGTAAATTTAGAGGTTTGCCGTTATTTTTCCAAGTAAGATGTTAGTTTGATTACTAGTAACTTTAGTTTGACAATATAATGTTTTAGAAGTTTAGATAACTAGCAACTTTATTTTGGTTAAGAACAAGAAGTTGAAAATGACGGTTTTGCTTTAGAAATCAGTTTTAATGAGTGGGTTTTGTATGTTTTTTATTTAGTCTTTAATTTTTTTGGGCCATTTAGTAAATGGGCTAGTCTCATGGTAAGAGACCGCTTTATAGAACAATTTAGTTTTTTTTTGTTTTTTAAACAGCTGGATAGATAATAGAAATCGTATGTACCAGCATGTGCACCTTGAAAATGGGTCAATCGGGTCGGGTCATTTCAAGTTAGATTGGGCCGGGCCGGGTCATTTCGGGTTCAGATCATTTTCGGGTTTAACTATTATCAAGTTATTTGTGAATAATAATCATTTTGCAACAATAAAAATTTGGGTATGGTCAATTCGGGTCTTGAGTTCAGGTGGCGGTTCGGGTTGGTTTGCCAGGTCGACTACAGAGTACGAATCTTTGTCGCGATATTGTGCGCTGATTCAAAGTTCGAAGGATTAGCGGACATAATAAAATAATTTTTTTTGCGCATGATAAGCTTATTTTCAGTCGTTGGCCTATCAAAATAAATCATATTCTCAACTAACTAGTAGCTAGTAGTAAGAAAGGGTTGGATCCACAGGGAGGCGAGTTAATTATTCTATTTGCTAATACTTAAGTTTGTCTTAAAGGTAACCGATTTCTTGAAGATTTGGTTTGTTTAACTATAACTAATTGCGAAGAAATAAAAGGTAAATTCAAATATATTAAAAGAGTTTAGGGATTCAGGTTCACTAAGGTAGTCATCCAGGGGTCAGATTTAATTCATTAACAGGGCTAATTACATTGTCTAAGGTATGATCAGTCGATTTAATATTCCCTTTAGATCTAATTTAACATGCGGTCGCTATCATAAAGTCAGTCTATTCAGTTATCGCAACCTATATTGATTCTAACCCGGTCGGTGAAAGTCTCAATTTGCTAAACTAATCAATTAACCCTCGCCAGTAGTTAAATAACTAGATTCAAGCGATAAACTAAACAACAACGAATAAGCAGATTAACTGTTGATTTATTAATCAAATCCCCCTTCTAACATCCTAGATCCCCATTCACCCTAGATAAATAAATTAGCTACGCATACTAGTGATAAACATAACAATAACAATAGTAGAACACGTGATTAAAGGCAATAACAAGATGAACAATAACTGAATGATTAATAATTGAGGAAAATTAACAATAGTACCATAATTAGAGAGTGCTTAGATCCGAAATAAGAGCAATAAAACTAAACTATTGGTTTTAAAAGAGTTTTAAGGGTAAATAATACGTAAGTTCTAATTATGACGTGAATTGGGTATTTATAATAAAGATAGACCGACTTAAGGAAATTGCGCGGAAACTGCCAAAACTGGGTATACTCGATCGAGCCTAGCTGCACTCGATCTGATGCAGGAGCATGCTCGGAACAAGCAAATGAAATCCTTATTAGTCGAAATGTGACTCAACTAGTAAAAGGGTTTGAGCTTGGATTGATAATATGTTAATGCTGAAATGGGAAGGCGTTGGAGCTGCATATCACGGCTCCTAGGACGGCTAGGATACACGGTTTCCTAAATCGTGTAGGAATAATAAATTAGTTTAATTACTGTTTCCAAATAAAGTTAGGAAAGCTAGATTTTCCTAATCCTAGTTTAATTAGAATACCCTAAAATCTGATTGTATTCTAAATATTAGTATTATAATAACTTTCCTAGTTAGTTTAGGAAAGGGGAATAACTTCCTAGTTAGTTTAGGAAAAGGGAAGATGGCTTGGTTTGCAAGTTGAGGAATTAGGACTCGGGTTGAATTGTGACCTCGATTAGGAGTATAAGTAGGACCGTGTGTAATCAGAAACACACACATTGAATTTTCAGAAATAAGATTGTTTACGTTTGTAAGCATATTTTGATTAGGTTTGCGAGCTTAATCTTTAGATCTTCCTTGCGAGGTTGATTGCGTGATTCTGCGTTTGATACCTTGCGAGGCTAGGACTAGGAAATCACCATACTATCCGGTTACTTCCAAATTCACAAAATAAACAGTTCAAACAATTCATTTTCCGCTGCAATTTTACTAATTACAACGACATACACATCCACGGATTTAGCAAACTCAAACGAACGGTTCCACGATCCGTTCAATCTCGTTTTTCCAGATAGTTTTACATCAAATTGGTATCAGAGCTAAGTTTATATTTATTCATTAATAGATCTGTCTTGGGACGTTGCTAATCATGGTTAAAGACGGTGATGAGGGTCCGAAAACATGGGAAGATGGTCATAACGAGCTGAAGTTAGAGATGGCTCAGATGGCTTATGTGTTAAAAAACATAGCAAGCATGTTGAAGGCTAAGGAGAAGAAAAAGGAATCGGAAAGTCCATCCGAATCTGAAGAAGAAGACGAGCAGCCAAAGAGAAAGTCGAGAAATAAGAACGATGATGATCGAGGTTTAAAACTCGATATTCCAGACTTTGATGGCGAGATGGATCCGGAAAAATTTCTGGATTGGATAAGACAAGCTGAGAGTGTTTTCGAATATAAAGAATATGATGATAAGAAGCAATTTAAAGTTGCAATCTTGAAGCTTACAAAGTATGCATCTTTATGGTACGAGAATCTGAAAAAACAAAGGAAAAAGGAAGGCAAAGACAAGATCGAATCTTGGATCAAATTAAAGAAGCACCTGATGAGACGATTCCTACCTAGAGACTACGAGCAAGAAAACTATCTAAAGCTTCAATCTTTAATGCAATAAAATATGTCGGTGACTGAATACATTAAAGAATTCGAGAAGATGTCAATTGTGTGCGATCTAGAGGAAAAGGAAGAGCTAAGGGTGGCGAGATTCATCAAGGGCCTAACACCCGCAATTGCAACGAAGGTAGAAATCTAGAATTATGATGGATTTAGCGACGTTTGCAGATTGGCATTAAAATTTGAAAAACATGATAAGGCACGAAAACCTTATGCTTACTCCAAGGGACAAAGTTCGGGAACAAGCTCGTATTCCAGGCCAGCTCCTAGCAAGCCTAAAGAAACTCCGAAAGAAGAACCTAAAGACAAAGGAAAGGGTGTTGCCGAGCCAAAAGGGAATTCTGTGAGGCTTTGTTTTAAGTGTCAAGGCTATGGTCATATAGAAAACGAGTGTCCTCAGAAACGAGCCCTAACAGCTCAAGAATTGTATGATATGATTCCTGTATTTGTCACGCCAGAGGATGAACTGGTTCAGGAGAACGTTGAAGCTGATGGTGAAGGAATAGTCTATGATTTGGATCCGTTAAGTGAAGAAGAATGTTTAGTGCTGCGTAATTTGCATATGGAAACGGGTTCAGCTGAGTATGAGCAACGAGAACAAATCTTCCACACTCGGTGCAAGGTAAACCGTAAAATTTGCAATCTTATTATTGATAGTGGATCATGTGCTAATGTAGTAGCAAGGGACCTTGTTGATGAACTAAAATCGCAAACTAAAGACCGAGTTAAACCATATAAATTACATTGGCTGAATGGGGAGAATGGGATTCAAGTTAAGAAACAGGCCTTAGTCTCGTTGAGTTTAGGACCCTATGCTGATGAGGTGTGGTGCGATATAATTCCTATGAATGCATGCCATATTCTGTTGGGTAGACCTTGGCAATTCGATAGGAAGGTTGAACATGACAGGAGATCCAATGTGTATAGCGTGATGAAGGGTAACGTGAAGTATAATCTGAAACCTATGTCACCTAATAAGATTAAAGAGTCTAAAATAACGAAAGGGAGTATGTTTATGGAAGCTCGGGAGGTTGAGGAGGTTTTAGATCGTGCAGAACGAACCTATGTACTGGTGGTTCGTGAATTGGGGTCCGTTGGTGTGAGTGATAACCGTGGGGGCACAAGGGCTGTTAGAAGAGTTTCGGGATGTGTTTCCGGATGAATTACCAGATGGGTTGCCTCCTTTACGTGGTATTGAACACCAAATAGATCTGATTCCAGGGGCGACATTGCCTAATAAGCGCCCTATCGTTGTAATCCAGAGGAAGCAAAGGAGTTACAGAGACAAGTCCAAGAATTGATAGATAAGGGATATGTTCAAGAGAGCTTAAGTTCGTGTGCGGTGCCTGCGTTATTAGTGCCAAAGAAGGAAGGGACTTGGCGAATGTGCATTGATAGTAGAGCGGTAAACAACATTACAATCAAGTATCGCTTTCCTATGCCAAGACTTGATATGCTTGACGAACTTTCTGGTTCAAGGGTCTTTTCTAAACTGGATTTGAGGAGTGGTTACCATCAAATGAGGATTCGAGAAGGGGATGAGTGGAAGATCGCGTTTAAAACGAAGCAGGGGTTATATGAATGGCTTGTGATGCCATTTGGTCTTTGCAACGCTCCTAGTTCGTTTATGAGGCTGATGAATGAAGTGTTAAGGCCGTTCCTTAACAAATTTGTGGTGGTCTATCTTGACGACATCCTAATTTATAGCAAAGATGAAGAGTCGCACAAACGACATTTGCGAGCTGTGTTTGAAGTTTTTCGAGATCAGAAGCTCTATGGTAAACTAGAAAAGTGTACTTTTATGGTATCAAGTGTTGTTTTTCTTGGTTATATTGTGGGTAAAGACGGAGTAGGTATGGACCCATCCAAGGTCGATGCTATTCAAGCCTGGCCAGTTTCGAAATCAACTACAGAAGTGCGAAGCTTTCATGGTTTAGCATCATTTTATAGACGATTCATCCAGGGTTTTAGCTCGATTATGGCTCCAATTACAGAGCTAACCAAGAAAGGAGAGTTCGTGTGGACTAGCAGCGCCCAAAAGGCGTTTGAGGAGGTGAAGCGCAAGCTGTGTTCCGGACCTATTTTAGCACTACCCGATTTTAATAAATTGTTTGAAGTCGAGTGTGATGCAAGTGGTGTTGGAATTGGTGCCGTGTTAGTACAAGAGAAGAGACCTATTGCATACTTCAGCGAGAAATTAAACGGTGCAAGGCTGAACTATTCAACCTACGACAAGGAGTTTTATGCAATCGTGAGAGCATTGGACCATTGGAGTCATTATCTACGTCCGAAGCCGTTTATTTTACATTCTGATCACGAGGCTCTTAAACACATTCATGGACAGCAAAAGTTAAATCAAAGACATGCTAAATGGGTAGAGTTCTTGCAATCATTCACGTTTTCTTCAAAATACAAGACGGGAACTTCTAACGTTGTGGCTGATGCTTTGTCACAAAGACATTCGTTGCTGATTGAGTTGGATTCAAGAATTCTTGGTTTCGAACATATCAAGGAACTGTACAAATCTGATCCAGAATTCTCAAAGGAGATTATTGATCCAACAGGTTTGTTTACTGTTCAAGATGGCTATCTTTTCAAAGGTAATCGGCTATGCATTCCAAATGGGTCGATTAGGGAGCTGTTGGTACGTGAAGCTCATGGCGGGGCTATTGCTGGACACTTTGGAGTTAATAAGACGAGTGACATCCTAAGTGAACACTTCTACTGGCCGAGAATGAATAAGGACGTGCAAGAAATCGTGGCGAAGTGCGTGGTATGTCAAAAGGCTAAAAGCACGTTCAACAAAGGCTTGTATACACATCTGTCCGTACCTGTGCAACCGTGGAACGAGGTAAGCATGGATTTTATCCTTGGTTTGCCGAGAACTCAGAGGGGTAAGGACTCAATTATGGTGGTAGTTGATCGATTCTCGAAGATGGCGCATTTTATTCCGTGTCACAAAACTGATGATGCAACTAAAGTGGCTGATTTGTACTACAAAGAGATCGTTCAGTTACATGGAATACCTCTTACTATTGTTTCAGATCGAGATGTGAAGTTTCTTAGTTACTTCTGGAAAACGTTATGGCGTTTGATGGGAACTAAGCTTCTTTTTAGTACATCACACCATCCACAAACAGATGGTCAGACCGAGGTAACCAACCTTACTCTGGGAAGTCTATTGCGGGGATTGGTTAGTAAAAGCACGAAGGATTGGTATATCAAATTAGCTCATGCTGAATTCGCTTATAATCGTACACCATCGATGACTACGGGACGAGCTCCATTCGAGATTGTCTATGGCGTGAATCCATACCTGCCCATCGATTTAGTGCCTATTCCAAAGAAAGATGTGTTGAGTTTTGAAGCTAAAGAGAGGCAAACAGCATTTCTCCGAGTATGTGAACAAGTTCGAGCTCAAATTGAGAAGGCAAATGCTAAATACAAGGAGAAGGCTAATAAACATCGTAAGCAGCCTGTTTTCAAAGAAGGCGATCTTGTATGGTTACATTTAAGGAAGGAACGATTTCCGTCCAAAAGGAAGAACAAGTTGATGCCACGAGCAGATGGTCCATTCAAGATCCTCGAATGTTATGGCTCTAATGCATACAAGCTGGAATTGCCGATTGAATACGGTGGGGTGAGCGCGGCGTTCAATGTAGGCGGCCTATCACCGTATTTAGAGGATGAGGATTTGAGGGCAAATTCTCAAAAAGAAGGAGAGAATGATGCAGGAGCATGCTCGGAACAAGCAAACGAAATCCTTATTAGTCGAAATGTGACTCAACTAGTAAAAGGGTTTGAGCTTGGATCGAATAATGTGTTAATGCTGAAATGGGAAGGCGTTGGAGCTGCATATCACGGCTCCTAGGACGGCTAGGATACACGGTTTTCTTAAATCGTGTAGGAATAATAAATTAGTTTAATTAATGTTTCCAAATAAAGTTAGGAAAGCTAGATTTTCCTAATCCTAGTTTAATTAGAATACCCTAAAATCTGATTGTATTCTAAATATTAGTATTTTAATAACTTTCCTAGTTAGTTTAGGAAAGGGGAATAACTTCCTATTTAGTTTAGGAAAGGGGAAGATGGTTTGGTTTGCAAGCTGAGGAATTAGGACTCGGGTCGAATTGTGACCTCGATTAGGAGTATAAGTAGGACCGTGTGTAATCAGAAACACACACATTGAATTTTCAGAAATAAGATTGTTTACGTTTGTGAGCATATTTTGATTAGGTTTGCGAGCTTAATCTTTAGATCTTCCTTGCGAGGTTGATTGCGTGATTCTGCGTTTGATACCTTGCAAGGCTAGGACTAGGAAATCACCATACTATCCGGTTACTTCCAAATTCACGAAATAAACAGTCCAAACAATTCATTTTTCGCTGCAATTTTACTAATTAAAACGACATACACATCCACGGATTTAGCAAACTCAAACGAACGGTTCCACGATCCGTTCAATCTCGTTTTTCCAGATAGTTTTACATCACAATCGAGCCTAGGTGCACTCGATCGAGTATCCTCCTATTTCAGCTCTTTTCTTCTCGTTGTTTTATTAACTTCTCTTCCTTTATTCTTCCAGATTCCCGTGCCATGCTCTATGTATTCCTTCATGCCTACTCCGCTGTGCTAAATTTCATTCTTTTATTTCATAAAAGCATCATTCCTGCATTAAACACCAAATAGCGGAAGTATCGACATTCTAGCATAAAAGGCATATAATTAATGTAATTTAGCGCAAAAACCGTCACAAAAGTTGTTGGAATATGTGTCCTCCGACAATAATGCGATCACAACTGTCGATCATGATGATCACATGTTTAAGTCTCATTTTAAAGGATATAATTGGGAAGTAATATTTTACTGTCAACTGGTCCACAGATATCGGTAATGATTGGCTGATAGAGTTTGACATTACTGTCGTGCGACGGTGGTGACCAGTTGATCCCCTTAGGTCATACCTAAAGGGTAACACTCTTCATTGATTATTTAATTGATCGTATGACGATACGGGTTAATTAATTTGCTTAAAATTGACGGACGATTTTGGAAGTAATATTTACGTATCTCATTATAATTTGATTAAATAAGATACGGTCTAAGTGATTGAATTGTTTTATTGCTTAGACGAAATTATTGTTTAAGGAAACAATTGCAATTGAATGAATAATTTATTATAAATACAAGATGTTGTGATTTATAATTGGTAAAATATTTTGGTACAAGTAATTATGAATTACTAAGTCGATTTTGTATATGACGTATTTTATTAATGCGTTGATTTTTAATATGTTAAAAATACATAACAATTTTACATGACATGTGACATGTGACAAATTGACAAATTGACAAAGATAAAATGGAATCCATTTTATCTCAATATGACCGAAATAATGGGGTGTTTTAGGAAATTATTATGTTAATTATATTAGTGGTAAACATAATCATATTTGCCTAAAACTAGCCATGCAAGCCTACTTGTTCTTGTGAAGACAACCTTGCTCATGCATTGGCCCTTTGACCCCCTCCCTCTACCGGTTTTGAGAAGGAGAAAACCATGGGGTTTTCCTCTAATTTTTACCTTATACACTAGATGAAATGTTAGTGTATTCATTCATTCATTCAACAATCAAAAATAGATTCAACAATCAAAAATAGAGTTTTTAGAGAGATAAAAACTTCTTCTTCCTTTTCCTTCTCTTAGCCGAAATTAAGAGAACAAATAAATATTTTTGGGTCATTTTATTTAAATTAATATTGTTCTAGTAATAATAATATTAATTTTTGTTAAGAGATTACCTTGGGTATTAATCCTTGGGAGGGATTCTACACTTGAATCCTTATTCTTCCATTTTAGGAGTGCTCAAGAACAAGTAAGAAGGAGATCTTACTTGTGCCCAATAATCCGAAATATCAATGTAAGGGTTGGCGATTTCTTCCTTATTTTCATTATTGTTTGCATGCATAAGATCAATGTTTAATTTTATGACTAAATTAAATCATAACATATATAAATATGTCAAGTAATGAGATATAGATTTCTAACAAGCGGTATCAAGAGCCTTTGGTTGTTTGCATGCAAATCGGTTATAGTTTTTCCGAGTTATACGATTAACATATAAAACTCATAAATTTGTGTTATTATGATATATCACGAAATAATTTATGCATATTAAAGTTTCTGGTCCTAAAATATATTTAGGATTTTTGGGTTAATTTATGGATTTTTATTGTTCATCTTATAAAATAATGGCATTAAAAATGTGATTTTATGATAAAAAAATGTCATTTTCGGACTAAAATTAGCTACACTTCAAATTTTACAGTGGTTTTTGGATATGTTATCACATGTATTATTTTTAGATGACCTGTAAAGTTTCATAATTTTTGGAGTTCTTATGCTCGAAATATGGATTTTTCATGATATAAATAGTATTTAAATGAAAAATAGGTTAATATGAGATAAATTTCGAATCTGGTCATATAAATATAGTATGTTGTCATATAAAATGTTACAAGATGTGTGTAAAATAATAGGCTATAATGAAGTCATCATGCATGATTTATGAATTTTTGATGAAAAATAGTATAAATAGTGACTTAATTAGTGAATAATTGCTAAAACATACTTCATGACTAAGGAAAAATATCACATGTTGCATTTTATTATCTTTTTCATATCTAAAATTGAAAAGTTGATGAACATAATTTTTATCATGTTTTTATGATTATAATTGATAAATCCCATAAACCGCAACATAGTTTTTCCGATAATTTTTCGAAATTTTAACCTAAGTTTTTGAACATTATGATTGTCATGGTATTTTTCGAGAATGTTCATGAGTTTAAATTTCAAATTTCAAATTTATTTGAAATTTTTGTGATTTATTTGAAGTTTATAGCATTTTATTGTAATTTTGAGTCCATTAATGAACAATTTTAAGAAATATAAGTTAATTATAGTCAAATAGTTAGTGGAGACTAATTTTGAGTCCTAAGTTGGTTAGGGTAATTAACTTGTGCATAAATATGATTTTATGTAATTTATTGTGATTTAAAAAGGTTGAATCACGCAAATCCGTAAAAACCATTTAATATACGATATTGGCTCCTTAAAGGCGATTTAGCATAAAATTGGGCATGTTCATACATATTATAATGCTGCATTTTATTTATGATTGTCATAATTTTTTTTTTATGTAATTTTGAATTATGTATTTTTTTTACTTAGTATGGCCTTAGTTTTTAATTGGTATTGCCCGAAATGAATGGGAATATCGATTCGGTTGTAATTTATTGTGATCTCGTATCACCGTTTTGTAATTTAATAGATTTATTTTTATTTTAATTACAAATGTATAATAGGAAATTATGTAATTTGTTATGTAATTTATTTATTCCGGAGTTCCTTGAAGACGGTGTCACTCAAGAACGCGATACATAAAGACGGTGTTACCTCGAGATGGGTGCCAAAACCGAAGTTCAAGGGACCAATGGAGTTGGTTTCCGAATATATAATAGTTAATTATATTTTCTATTTTAGGAAGGCCATACTAGGATTTAATTTATGCTTTGCATTTTACTTATATGTTGCATGCATCGCTAAATCGCCATAACTAAAACATGCATTATCTTTTAATCGAGTTTATCGACCTTGTCAATTATAATTATCGTAGTTCACCGCTTTAGTTGACTTAAGACGTGATAGATAATAAATTGACATGACCTCTCGCTAAAAATAATCAATTGAGACATAGCCTTACCAAAAAGTAGAAACCATGAAAACCTATTTCGTGAGGGATTGCACTCGGCCACACCGGGGTACAAACCTTGTTACGTAGGGGAAGTGGGTGAAATGTCTATCCACCGAATTTATATTAATGAGGGGTATTTCGGCACACCGTGCCCTAAGTTGATATGAGTTTGGATCATGGACACATTTATTCGAAATTTGGGTTGAACTCAATGAAAGTATTCACGACGATTTCCAGATGTGTTTCGGGCTAGAGATAAATATTAATGTAATTTTATCGACCAAGAGTTCTAAAAGTAGAATCGATTAAAAGGTTAATCCACCGAGTTATGTTAATAAAGGGTATTTCGGCACACCGTGCCCTAAGTTAATATGAATTTGGGTCTTGGAATCATTTATAATAGTTGGGTAGAGGTCACTATATAAATGTTCATATCTTGTTAAAATTATTTACAAGTATGATTCAAAAAAACAAATGTTAATATTTCCTTTTCCTCCATACTTGTAGTTCATTACAATGAATCCATCAAACGCTACCGCACCGATAACTATTGAGTCTTGCCACAATGTTTTTGACGACGTTTGCTTCAACAATGATTTCGACACTACTAGAGAACTTCATTTTGGGATAGGATCGGATGGAAACCTTAACTTCATCACTTCTTCTAGACCACCTACTACTACTAGATCTCGTGTGAGCCGGTCTCAGGAAGACCACCTCATAAAATCTATAGGATCTTTGTCTCTGGAAGATAAAGATGCCAAAACTAGTGGGAGCTCAAGCAATCAAGTTCTTGCTTCAAAGGGCAAAAAGTTCAAGAAGAAGGGAAAGAAAGTGAAAAACTTCAAGCAAGTTGATGATGAGTGCCATTATTGCTATGTCATGGGACATTGGCTTAGGAATTGTCCCGTATATTTGCGAAATATAAGGGAAGGAATCATCGTTCCAAAAGGTAAAATTCCTAAGGAAATTTATGTTATTGATATAAATTATACTTCCACTACGACATGGGTACTGGATACCGGTTGTGGTTCTCACCTTTGTAATCATTTACAGGGTTTAAGAGACGTGAAGAGGCTTAGCAAAGGAGATGTGGATCTACGCCTTGGAAATGGAGCTCGAGTAGCGGCCGAATCTAAAGGAACTTATGTATTAGCTTTGCCTAATGGATTTGAGTTATATTTGCATAATTGTTTTTATGTGCCTACACTCTCTAAAAACATTATTTCTATCGCTATGTTAGACATGGACGGTTTTTGTTTTTTCATTAAGAACAATCGTTGTACTATTTCTAGGAACGACTTGGTTATAGGCCAAGCTTCTTCCATTAATGGCATTTACATTTTAGAAACCTCGAATCCGACTAATGATATCTATAACATTCAATCAAAGAAACTCAAATCAAGTGACCCAAATGAATCATTCATTTGGCATTGTCAATTAGGTCACATAAACGAGAATCGCATCAAAAGATTAATTTCGACTAATGTGATTACACCATTTGATTTTCAATCATATGGAACATGCGAATATTGCCTTCTCGGCAAAATGACTCGAAATCCTTTAAGTGGTAAAGGGACGCGAGCAAGTGAACTATTGGGACTCATACATACCTATGTGTGTGGACCAATGAGTATCACCGCTCGTGGAAATTATGACTACTTCATAACCTTCACCGATGAATTGAGTAGATATGAGTATATCTACTTGATGAAGCATAAAAGTGAAGCGTTTGAGAAATTCAAGGAATTTCAAAACGAAGTAGAGAACCAATTGAACAAAAGAATTAAGGCACTACGATCCGATCGTGGTGGAGAATATCTTAGCCTTGAATTCGATTCACACTTGAAAGGTTGTGGTACTATATCACAATTTACTCCACCCAGAACACCACAACTCAATGGTGTTGCCGAAAGGAGAAATCGAACCCTACTTGATATGGTTCGATCCATGATGAGTCAAACCGAGTTACCAAACTCGTTTTGGGGATTTGCAATTCAAACCGCAATAAAATCTTTGAACGTAAGTCCAACCAAAGCAACTAAAAAGACTCCATATGAGATATGGAGAGGAAAGGTTCCAGTTCTATCCCATATGAAAATTTGAGGTTGTGATGCTTATGTCAAAATTAAAAATGACAATAAGTTGGCACCACGATCCGAAAAATGCATTTTTGTTGGTTATCCCATGGCCTCACGAGGCTATTACTTCTATAAGCCTCAAGAAAACAAAGTGTTTGTGTCTCGAGATGCTGTATTCCTAGAAAGTGATTTTATTTCTAGGGGACAGAGTGGGAGAAATTTTGAACTTGATGAAGTTTAAGAGCCACAAACCGAGGTAGAGACGCAAGAAGATGTTCCTTCGTCGTCTAGCGTGGTTGTCCCTCCTCCTCTTAGAAGAACGGGCCGAGTTATTCGCCATCCCGATCGATATGTGTGACTTATCGATGAAGATGGAACACTCGATGTGTTGCTTTTGGAAAGTGACGAGCCCGCCACCTACAAGGCCGCAATCTCTAGTCCCAATTACTCCTTATGGCTTGAAGCCATGAAGTCCGAAATGGATTCTATGCATGAAAACCAAGTTTTGAACTTGGTAGATTTGCCTAAAGGGACAAGACCTCTTCAATGCAAATGGATTTTCAAAGTCAAGAATGGCATAGAAGGACATGATGATGTCTACAAAGCTAGGCTAGTGGCAAAAGGATTTACCCAAGTCCAAGGTCTCCATTATGATAAGACCTTCGCCCCCGTAGCCATGCTAAGATCCATATGGATTTTGTTAGCGATTGCCGCATTTTATGATTATGAAATATGGCAAATGGATGTCAAAACCGCTTTTCTAAATGGGCATTTAGAAGAGGAGGTGTACATGATACAACCCGAAGGTTTTGTTGATTCTAAAAATCCTAACAAAGTGTGCAAGCTTAAGAGATCCATTTATGGTCTTAAGCAAGCATCTAGAAGTTGGAATCATCGATTTGATCATGTGATAAAAGAGAATGGTTTCACTCGAAGTGTTGAGGAACCATGTTTATACATGAAATTCAGTGGGAGCAATGTTGTGTTCCTAATCTTGTATGTCGATGACATACTACTCATTGGAAATGATATTCCATTGTTGTCTTCTGTTAAGAAGCGGTTAGGTAACCACTTCCAAATGAAGGATTTAGGAGAAGCACAACGCATATTAGGTATCCGGATCCATAGAGATAGATCCAAGAGGATATTGGCACTAAGTCAAGAGTCTTATGTTGATAAGATTCTTCGACGGTTCAGCATGGACAAATAAAAAAGGGGTTTGGTACCTATGGTAACTGGGACTATATTGAGCAAGTCTCAATCTCCCTCCGAACCCCATGATGTTGAACACATGAAGTTGATCCCTTATGCTTCCGCTGTTGAATCAATCATGTACGCCATAATATGCACACGTCCCGATGTCTCGTATGCCTTGAGCATGACGAGTAGACATCAAGGAAATCCAGGTGAGAGTCACTGGATAGCCGTCAAGAACATCCTTAAGTACTTGAGAAGAACTAAGGATTCTATCTTAGTGTTTGGAGGAGACACCGAGATCTGTGTTAATGGTTACACGGATTCAAGTTTCCAAACGGATAGAGATGACATGAAATCACAAGCTGGTTTCGTTTTCATGCTCAATGGTGGTCCCGTTAGCTGGAGAAGCTTCAAGGAAGTCAGAATCGCTGCGATTCAACAACGGAGGTGAGTACATTGCGGCATCGAAGCTGCCAAGGAAGTCGTGTGGATCAGGCAATTCACGGAAGGTCTAAGAGTAGTACCTACCGCCAATGATCGCATCACTCTCTATTGTGATAATAGTGGGACGATCTTCCAAGCTAAAGAGCCTAAGTCTAGTAATAGATCTAGACATGTACTTAGAAAATATTATGTAATTAGAGATTTCATTGAAAGAAAGGAAATTGCGATTTGTAAGGTTGGGACGGATGACAACATAGCCGATCCGCTCACCAAGCCTTTATCGCAGGCCAAGCATGATGGACATGTTGCGTCCATGGGACTTAAACGTGTACCAAGTTTTTGTTAGATTTTGAAATGAAATAAAAGTGTTGTTTTTGTTCATGTTCATAATCACATTTGTCTTTTATCTTTTCTTTATACATTGTTACATCCAAACGGGTTGTGGAGACAATTGAACCCCGTTAAAGTGAACGCGGATTAGCATTGTATTCGCCCATAGTTACTTACATGAGGTGACGTCTCGAAGTGACTATAATGCAATGCGATTGATGGCAAGTTCAAGTGCCATGGAGTCATATGAGAATGACTAGTCGATCACATAGGCAGACTGTTAGGAACACTTTGTCGGGCCTTATGACCGCTTATAGAGTTCTGAAAAATTTATATAGCCTGGTTGTGGCGAGAGCTACTATAGTATTCTAATGAGTCGATTATTTTGGCTAAAGACTATTCGCCTAAGATGACACAGTTTCAGATTAACTTTGATTTGTGTTACTACGACCTTCGTAAATGGGGTCAAATAGGTATATTTTGGGTTATGATGGCTGTGGCTAGTCGAAGGGAATGAGTGCAATAGGAATTGTCCACCCATAGTCAGGGTTATAACAATATCTCAGGGCCACTCGAGGAGTAATGAACTTGAAATGCGTGGCCACGCTCGGCAGATATCTATGGTAGATAAATCCGGTCAATCAGTTATTCTGCAGATCGAGGAAACCACTCTCGATATGATCACTTGCAAGTACGACCTGAAAGACACCTTGCATTGAGTTGGAGATAGTAATAGGACAAGAGAATTGGTGACGCACACTTGTCGAGGACAAGTGGGAGATTGTTGGAATATGTGTCCTCCGACAATAATGCGATCACAACTGTCGATCATGATGATCACATGCTTAAGTCTCATTTTAAAGGATATAATTGGGAAGTAATATTTTACTGTCAACTGGTCCACACATATCGGTAATGATTGGCTGACTAGAGTTTGATATTACTGTCGTGCGACGGTGGTGACCAGTTGATCCCCTTAGGTCATACCTAAAGGGTAATACTCTTAATTGATTATTTAATTGATCGTATAACGATACGAGTTAATTAAATTGCTTAAAATTGACGGACGATTTTGGAAGTAATATTTACGTATCTCATTATAATTTGATTAAATAAGATACGGTCTAAGTTATCGAATTGTTTTATTGCTTAGACGAAATTATTGTTTAAGGAAATAATTGCAATTGAATGAATAATTTATTATAAATACAAGATGTTGTGATTTATAATTGGTAAAATATTTTGGTACAAGTAATTATGAATTACTAAGTCGATTTTGTATATGACGTATTTTATTAATGCGTTGATTTTTAATATGTTAAAAATACATAACAATTTTACATGACATGTGACATGTGACATGTGACAAATTGACAAAGATAAAATGGAATCCATTTTATCTCAATATGATCGAAATAATGGGGGTGTTTTAGGAAATTATTATGTTAATTATATTAGTGGTAAACATAATCATATTTGCCTAAAACTAGCCATGCAAGCCTACTTGTTCTTGTGAAGACAACCTTGCTCATGCATTGGCCCTTTGACCCCCTCCCTCTACCCGGTTTTGAGAAGGAGAAAACCATGGATTTTTCCTCTAATTTTTACCTTAATACACTAGATGAAATGTTAGTGTATTCATTCATTCATTCAACAATCAAAAATAGAGTTTTTAGAGAGATAAAAACTTCTTCTTCCTTTTCCTTCTCTTAGCCGAAATTAAGAGAACCAAATAAATATTTTTGGGTCATTTTATTTAAATTAATATTGTTCTAGTAATAATAATATTAATTTTTGTTAAGAGATTACCTTGGGTATTAATCCTTGGGAGGGTTTCTACACTTGAATCCTTGTTCTTCCATTTTAGGAGTGCTCAAGAACAAGTAAGAATGAGATCTTACTTGTGCCCAATAATCCGGAATATCAATGTAAGGGTTGACGATTTCTTCCTTATTTTCATTATTGTTTGCATGCATAAGATCAATGTTTAATTTTATGACTAAATTAAATCATAACATATATAAATATGTCAAGTAATGAGATATAGATTTCTAACAAAAGTAACTAAGGGGAGGCATATAAATGTATATAAATATGACTTATCAAACACCCCCAAAACATGTCTCTGCTTATCCCCAAGCAAAGCATCACACAATACAAAAGAGAAATCATACAAATGAAGAATAAATAATTCAGAGCTAATGTTGATGCACATATAAATCCCAAGCTATCCATATCTGTAACAAAGCAATAACCAAGGTGTACCAATAAAACAAATTCAAAGGTACGGGTAATAGAAAACGCAGCTCAAGTCTTATGTCACCGTACTATAGACAAATGCCAAATACCTTTCGATCTTGCAAGACAAATTAGTCGGATTCTCGCGGATTTTACTCATGCACTCATAAGTATGTAAGGGTGAGTTATATGTGAAGATAGAAAGAAGTAGAAGCATTCACTCAACTTATGAAACATGCATGCAATCTGATGTGATAGAAATTTCACCAAATAATACGCATTCACAATATAGATAAAAGTACATGTATCAAGGACAATAAGGTGGAAAATGGGCAAATGGTATAGAAGTGGTCTGTGCCAAGGCACGTGTGGATATGTGAGGCTAAGACGGTAGTCATAGCGCTAAACCAAATACCAAATCTATGATGATAAGCATAAATCATCCCATCTAGAGAAATCATCTCAACTTTGACAACACATGAGAGCCAAACGAACTACTCTCCAACAATGAATTAGACTCTAGTAACCAACCTTCTGTTCCCTTGAAAAATGACAATAAAGCATATATTTTTTTTATTTTCTTCTTTTTTTTGCTTTCACTAATTTTCGAATTTCTTTTCATTTTTTTCTTTTCGTTTTCTTTTTGCTTCATATTTTTCTTTGTTTTCCAACATAGGGGATACAACACAACTGCTAAGAAATTCTACTACACCCACAAATGACAATAATAGTCTAAATCCCAACCATAGTAACAAAATAGACATGATACACAAGCAACTACGACTGTCCCGATAAGGTAGGCAAATTTTAGGATTATAGCTAATAGAAATAAGATATGAAACGGCTACAAAGGTTCAAATGGGCTAAATAAAAGGTAATGTAAGGCTTATTTGAACGGTAAGAACCACCTTTCCTCCTGTACTTAATCATATGAACGCGCAAAAATTAAGAAACTAATGCCCCACTTATGTAGTTTGATATTACATATTCCACAAGGAGAACTATACTCAAGCCTAATTGACAAATGAGACCAGTTTATTGATGTTCCTGGCCTAGGAAGCTCTATAGACCTCAAAATTTAAGTAGTTTACCAACATAATTGTGTCAAATCTAATTAGCACAAGGCATATCAAATACGGTCAAGACTTGAATTATGAGCTTTGTTTTCATAAATAACGGGTCAAAACAATGTACATGGATAACTATTTGGGATTCAAATGCAAAAGCAATGCAATTTAACATCATTGTTACTCAATTCACCAAGACTCGGCCTAAAATAAAGGAAAAACATATTTTTTGTTTTTTGAAGTTTTTGAAATTTTATGGATTTTTGGATTTAAATGCACACAATAGTAAAGTAAATCACACAACATAATTAAAGACTCCTCCCCCAAACCTAAATGTCATAGTGTACTCATTGTGACGCCTACATCAAAGCAATCACACAACAAACCACAACAACCTACAGGACATATCTAACAAAAGGAATGGGAAATAACTAGAGATAATACAATAAAAGTAGATACAAGGAAAGAGAATATCGGGTAAAAGCTTAGCAGTTCCCCGAAACCAGCTGCAGCCTGCAAAACAGGGAAAAATGACAAACCGCACAAAACCATCCAAGCCAGCTACGTTTCAGACCCAAAACACACCGGTACTCGATCGAGTATTCTGCCAACGGACAGTTTCCTGCACTTAAAAACAAATGTTGTTTAAGGAACAATCAATACAACTTAAATCGCGCAAAAGTAAATCAAAGAGTAATGCATGTGCTACACACAAACATAAGTAGCACCAATAAAAAGTATAAGCAAATAAAATAAGCAATGAATAAAGTTCCGGCTTATCAAACTCAGAATCCAATATAAAATATGAGCAAGTATGCTCATCGCTCTTCAAGTAATCATCAGAAGGGAGGAGATGAGGTGCTTCATCCATCACAGGAGCTTCCTCAAAAACTTTGACGAGCTCCTCTCGAAAAATCTCGGCCTCCAAGGCATTGAGCTCAGCTTCCAAATTAACTTCTTCATCCAAGCTGTAAACCGGCTCAGGATGAGGCTCATCTCCATAAATCAATCTCTCTATCTCATCCACCTCCTCGCTCCAGGAATTCCTGGCCAAACCATAAATAGGGCAATCATTAATAGGGGGATCAACAATATTAAGCATATAACATGGAGCTACTGACTGGGGATGCTTTAAAGTGTTATCAAGAACAAATTTAATAGTATCATCCCCAACCCTTAGTGTTAGACTACCATCCCTAACATCTATGAGTGCTCCCGCAGTGTGAAGGAATGGTCTACCAAGAATAATAGGTACTTGGGAGTCTTCAGCCATATCCATTACAATAAAATCAACTGGAATAAAGTACTTCCCTACTTTAACTGGCATATCTTCTAAGACACACACATGGCTCTTTATAGATCTGTCAGCCATCTGCAGGGTCATATTAGTAACCCATAGTTGACCCATATTTAACTTTTTACATACAGAATACTGCATGATACTAACACTAGCCCGTAAATTGCAAAGGGCTTTATCTATGGCTATACTACCAATATGACAAGGAATATAAAAACTCCCTGGATCCTTTAGATTTGGTGGTGAGTTATCTTGAAATGCGCCTGCGCACTCCTGAGTGAATGGCACCATCTGAACTTCATCAAAAGACCGTTTCTTTGATAAAATCTCTTTCAAAAACTTAGCATATGCCGGCACTTGAGTGACCAATTCAGTAAAGGACACACTTACTTGAAGATTCTTCACTACCTTCATGAATCTCCTGAACTGTTTTTCAAGCTTAGATTTTTGTTGTCGGTGTGGAAAAGGTAGTTGAATTTTAATCGGCTCGGCTTCTTTTACCTTTTCTTAGCTTTTCGAAACATAAGCTCCACTCAGGGAGGGGGGGGGGTTGTCGTCTAAGCTAACCAATCAAAACAATATTTATAAGCGTAACTAACTACTCTTAGTAGAGTGGCAAGTAAAGGTCGGATCCCAAAGGACGGGTATTGAATCAAGTTATCAGTTGTAGAGAGCTATGTCTTAGGGTGTCACAAATTGGGTTGAGATTGAGAGTTATAAACTAAACTACTTAGAAATGAAATGTAAAGAAATGAAAGCAAAACAAAGCAAGTAAACAAATATAGTTTTTTTTTTTGGTGAAATGTGAGTCATTGTATTATATATCAAAACAAAAAACGTATCATTTACAAGGATATTAGAGAGATAGGCTCCCAATCAAGCTACCAACATAAATATCCTACTGCAAGCCAATATTCCTAAGCATAGCTAGGCTAGCTTGATCCATGGTTGGACCAGCTTTAAATTTGATACGTCTCATGGCTTCCTCTTCAATCCGTTTGGCAACAATTTCAGGTCTGGTGATGAAGTTATTTATCCTTGCATTATTTCTCTGCAGACCGGACATTATAGCGATAAGCATTCATCACCACTGCCATTATCTTCCACTGAATTGACCTGTATTACCTGCTACCATATCATTGACATCGGGTATGGGTCTCGCCAAGCCAACTTTCCAAATTACCTCGATCCTGCTGCTTTGTGGGACGGAGATAAAGAGGTGTTCGTGAGTTTCGGGCATCTCACAAAGAACAACAAGATTATCATTGCTGCAGCCAATTCTAAATAATTTATCTTTGATGTTCAGTCCTCCATGGAGAGTAATCTAGGTTATCATTGAATGCTTAGGAGTGTTCCAGCTATTCCAGACCATCTTAGTCCAGTCCAGTATAGGATGAGGCATGACCAGCCAGTCATATCCTCCTCTGATTGAATACCCATGAGTTTGAGCATCCAGTATCATCGGTATATCCATCTTTCAAACTCTTTTTACTTTACACACATTTTTCCAGGACCAAGGGGCAGTTGCGGGAGGCTTATAGGTATGCCATTGCCGCTGTTTTATGTACACCTGATTTATCCATCTAATCCATAGCCAATCTGCTTTTGAATAGACCCAATTCACCAATATACCAATTGTGGCAACATTCCATAGCTCAGCTTTCTTTATCCCCAGACCACCTTCAGATTTTGGCAGAGTAACCTTGTCCCAAGCAACTAAGGGCACTCTATGATATTCAGAACTACCATCCCAGAGGTAGTTCCTACATATTGCTTCAATTCTTTTGATGACACTCTTTGGGATGATAAACATAGAAGCCCAGTAACTGTAGAGTGTATTTAGCACTGAATTGATGAGAGTAAGCCTGCCTGCATATGATAATTTTTTGGCTCCAAGACTTCGAATTTTCCCTACCATTTTCTCTGTCAGACTATTACATTCCTTCTTTGTCAATCTTCCAGCTTGAATGGGTACTCCCAAGTATCTAAAAGGAATCTGGCCCTCACAGAAGCCAGTGACTCTCTTGATATCCTCTTGCAGAACCTCATCCATTCCATTAAAAAAGATTTCTGACTTGGTATTATTCATATTAAGACCAGTTGCTTCTGAGAAAGAGGAGAATGCTCTCATGAGAAGCATGACAGAGTGAGCATTACCTTTGCAGAATAAGAGCAGGACATCTGCAAACATCAAATGTGTTAGTTTGAGGGATTTGCATAAAGGATGGTACTGGAATGGCCATTTCTCAGTTGCAAATTTGATCAATCTTGTCAAATACTCCATGCACATGGTAAAGATCAGGGGAGATATGGGGTCTCCTTGTCTAAGCCCTCGTTGCCCCTTAAAATAACCAAAAGTGCTTCCATTTAGTGATAAAGTAAATGCAGTAGACTTGACACACACCATAACCAGTTGAGTAAAATGAGTAGGGAAGTTGAGGCCATGAAACATTTGTTCAACAAACTCCCATTCAACAGTGTCATAAGCTTTTTGAAGGTCAATCTTGAAGAGACATCTAGGAGAGACACCCTTCCTTGAGTACTGTTGGACAATATCTTGACAGATGAGGACATTCTCAATAATGGACCTGCCCTTTATAAAGGCTCCTTGATTATCATGAATGAGATCAGGCAAAACCAGAGATAGCCTATTACAAAGCAGCTTGGAGATGATCTTATAAAGCATATTACAGCAGGCAATTGGTCTAAAGTGTTTTACAGAAGTAGGTCTCTTACATTTTGGAATCAAAGTAATATTGGTAGCATTTAGTTGAGTAAGTAATTGACCTGTCATAAAGAAATCAGCTACTGCAGCACAAATATCTGGGCCAACTATATCCCATGAGTCTTTGAAAAACTTGCTTGTGTATCCATCAGGCCCTGGAGCCTTATCATTAGAGATTGAGAACACAACTTGTTTTATTTCCTCACTAGTCACTTGCTTAGACATAGTAGCAGCATGTTCTTCCGTGCAGTGATTCCCTTTTCCCAAAACATCACTTTTGACAGCTGTGGTGGACTTCTCACTCCCAAGGAGAGATTGATAGTATGCTAGAAAGGCTTGCTGTATACTTTGGCTGTCTTTACACAACACCCCATTTTGATCTTCTATTTGGATGACCTTGTTTCTGATACATCGTTTCTTTATTGCTCCATGAAAATAGGCAGTATTACTGTTCCCATCCTCTATCCACTGAGTCTTGGCTTTTTGACTTAGGAAGCTATCCCTTGCCTTAGTCAGTTCTCTAACATTAGTAAGAAGCTCCATCTCCTGGGACAATAACTCAGAACTGGTGGGATCATGTATCAATTGCTGCTGAATGCTTTCCAGATTCTGCATTGCCATACTTGCTTTATTTTCAATATCTGAGTAGGACTCTCTATTCAGAGCTTTCAGAGCCCCTTTAAGACTCTTCAGCTTCTTTACAATACAAAATATTTTTGTGCCATTGTATGATTTGCCCCAATCATTACTGACTATGCTGGTAAAAGATGGTGCTAAGCTCCACATGTTGAAATATTTGAAGCTAGCATTTTTCCTGCCACCAAGCTTAATATCACTCACAATGCACGAATTGTGATCTAGCAGACCCTCAGGGTGAAAATGAGCCATCATATCAGGGAAAATATCCAACCATGCTTGATTAACCATAAACCTCTCAAGTCTACTGTACTTTCTATGCAAAGGATCCTGCTTGTTGTTCCAAGTGTAAAAGGCTCCTGTGGAATGATATCAGTCACTCCATAAGTAGCTATACACTGATTGAAGTCATCCATGTCCTCTTGCCTGGTATTACCTCCTAACCTTTCATCTGGAGAAGTTACAGTGTTAAAATCCCCTGCCATTGCCCAAGGTCCTGAACACTGCTGAGCTATACTCTTAAGCTTATTCCACAGGTCAACTCTCTCACTCCCTTCATTAAATGCATAGACCATGGTAAGGAAGAATTGCTGCTGGGTACATCTTGCAGTAACTTTGGCATGTATGAATTGAGCATCATATTGAAGGACCATCACATCAAATAAACTTGGTTGCCATAACAGCCAAACCCTACCACCTTTGTGTAGCCTACAATTGGTAGTCACACACCACCCATCCAACATATTATTTGAAATGTTACTAACATTATCACCATTTATTTTAGTTTCTAGAAGCCCAAATAAGCCCGCTTCCTTATTATGTATAAACCATTTAACAATTTTCTGCTTATTTACACTATTTAACCCTCGCACATTCCAGAATCCAATATTATGCATTTGAAACAGATTGAGAAGGGTTACCAATTTTTCCACTATCAGGAGATTGTGACTGCACTCCTGAACTATTCATTGTTGCTGCAGGTGTACCTTGTGGTGATACCACAATTGTCTGAATTGTTTCCTCATTAGTGACTTGCTGCACAGGAGGCCTCTGAGCTACCTTCACTGGTGTCACTATAGGGCTAGTTACTCCCTCAGTAGCATTCACCTTAGTAGCTATAGTCGTTGTCTCTACAATCTTTGGTTGGACTGGCTGCCACACCTTGATAGGTTTAGAAATTCTCATTTGTTGTGGTGCCCCTTTCCTACAGTTGGTAGCTTCATGCCCTAAGCCCTTGCATTTGGTGCAAACAGAGGGTTTCCATTCATATTCAACTTTTACTATTATGAGCTTACCATTCTCATCCAGGAACTTGACTGCATTTGGGAACTTCATTCCCACTTTCAGTTCAACTAGACTCCTGGCAAATCCAAGTCTGGTTTTATCTATGGTAGCTTGGTCAGATTTGATATGATGTCCAACCAGTCCTGCAATGGTAGGCAGGCATTTACCCCAGAATTTGAGTGATAAATCATGCAATCTAACCCAGGCAGGAACCAGTTTGACATCTTCTTTCATCAGGTCTATATCCACTCCCCACGGTTTGACAATAAGAGGTTTATTATCAAACATATGGTAGCGAGCATTCAGAACTGCCTCTTTGTCCTTAAGATCTTTGAATCTCACCAGGAACACTCCATTAGGGAGAAAAGAGACCTTAACAAATAGAGTTTGTAAACAATTGATTAAGGCACTAGGGTGTCATTGGTTTATAGGGGATTCATGGTGGATATCATACAAACATGTTTACATAGTTGCAAGCGAATTCTTGTTGTAGTAGAATCGAGTTAGTTTATGTCTTACGATTCCTAGGAAGATTTGGGTCGCGGACCCGAGTCGGTCAAGATTGTACAACACCTACAAGTTGACTTAGTTTCTTCCTATTCAACTATATGCATGGTCTAACAAACCTTGAGTTAGTTTATATCTTATAGGTCTTATTGAATGGATAAGAGATTCATGCAAGGTTGTCAATCAAGCAATTCATCAATCATAACATGTGCATAAGTTGAAACTATAACAAGCAAGCAATCTTATGAAAGCATATTAGATTAAGTATGGATCTACCCCCATGTTGTAATTCCCCTAATCCCCCATTAACCCTAACTAGGAGACTACTCACTCATGGTCATCGTAAACATGCTAATAAGGGTGTCAATCATATTAACAAGGTTAAACATGGTGAATGAGTAAAACAATACTTAATTAAGCAAAATTGTAAAAGAGATTATACCAATTTAAGGATGATCCAAATAATAAGCAAAGAATAATAGAAGAACACTTGGTGAATGATGAAGAGTTGTCAAGTCTTCAATAAACCCCAAATATTATTCAAATTACCCAACTAAATCTAAGAACACTTGAATGATTAAAGAGGAATTAAGATTTGATTAATATTGAATTGAGTAAATACAACTTGATTAAAACTTGGTAAAAACTTGATTATACCTTATGCTTAATCCCCTAACACAATGGGGTATTTATATTAAGTACAAGTATTAGGGTAACTAAGGGCTTAAATGACGATTAAGTCCCTAAGAAGGAGATTAGTGCCTTGCAAGTCCTATAAGGAGCCGCCCGACTTGTACTTAATGTATGCTCGAGCTGCCTAGGGACCCGCTCGACTTGACCACGGGACGCCCGGATTGTGGGTTGGGACGCTCATCTTGAGCTCGGGACGCCTGGATTGTGGGTTAGCTTTTCTTCTTCTTCTTTTGACTACCTAAGGATCTGTGGGGATCGTTAAGGGGTCGTGGGGGTCTTCATCATTGCCCATTCTACTTGATTTATTCGCTTAGGCCTTTAGTATTGGTCTCCTCTTTGTTGCTTGGTCATTAGATGCACTCCATGTAGCTCCATTTTGCTCCATAAATACAAGGCTAGCAATCCTCTCCTACCAAGGACACAAAACCTCAAAGAATATGCAAAGTATGGAACTAAAGATAAGAAACGACCCTAATAAGCACTAAATTTGAGTCACATCATTACTCGATCGAGTCTTGGGGTCACTCGATCGAGTACCCTATTTTTTTCCAATGCCGTAGCTGAAACACGAGAAAAATCAACTTCAAGGGTATGTACTCAATCGAGCCCACCTGTACTAGACCGAGTACGCACGGTTTTCCTCAATTTTTCGTCTTTTCTCTTATCCCTTGTTTTGTCCTTGCAATTTTTCTTCTCGTCATCACTTACCTCAAGATTAACCAACCCTTAGGATGCATATACGGGACCTCATCTTCATTAATTGGCACATCCGGACTTTGATAAGTAGTACCTCTCCTCGGTGAAATAGCATTAACTTGTTCATGTGCTTGTTTACTTTGAGGAAGAAGATTGTCGGGCTGTTTTGAGGGATTTTGTACTGCCAATTGAGCAACTTGAGTGTCTAATATCTTGTTATGAGCTATAAGTTCAGAAATTTGAGCCGTTTGCTTTTGTTGGATCATCAAAGTTTGTTGCAACAAAGCCTTCATCTCCGCCATATCGTTACTAGGAGCTTCTGGAGGAGGTTGCATCTGCTGAAAACCTCCTTTATTTTGTGTAACAAAATTCCCTTGCGGTTGATTACCACGTTTTTGGGGAATAATATAGGCATTCTGCTATGGGGCTTGATTGAATACATTCTGACTTCTTTCAGGGAAAAAGTTGGAATAAGGAATACCTTGCTTGAATGTGTGAAAAGATTGAACCTGCTCAATTATACTCATACATCTAGCCGCAGCGTGGCCATCAATCCCACATCTTTCACAGGATACTTCTTGTTGAATCATGGCATGAACCGTTTCCTTCTTATTATCCAAAGACTGAGATGTCTTTAACTCGGCTATTTGAGCAGTTAACGCCTCCAGCTGTGCCGCTACAACATTATCCAATCCACCGCCTCTCTTACTACCTCTTGGGTTACCATACTCAACAGTGTGGGTAGCTATCTGATCAATTTATTTCCATGCATTATCATCATTAGTATTATCTTGGAACCTCCCATTAGCTGAAGAATCAAGTAGAGCTTAATGATCTTCATACAACCCGTTGTAAAACTGGTCGCAAAGAAACCACTTCTGAAAATCATGATGGGGAACTGAACGAATTAGTCTCTTGAAGCGAACCCATGCCTCATTCAAATCTTTAGTGGGAACTTGTTTGAAGCTGGTGATTTGGCTTCTCCAGGTATTGGTTTTCTGCGGCGGAAAGTATCTCTTCTAGAATGCAAGAGCTGAGGAATTCCAGTCAGTAACCCCATGATCCTCCATATCTAAGTCACGGAGCCATTCGGCCGCCCCATCTCGCAAGGAAAAAGGAAAGAGAACCTGCTTCACTTGATCTTGAGTTACTCCAGCAGTCAGTGGAATGGATCAACAATAATCAGTAAACTTCTCCATATGCTTGGCAGGATCCTCATTAGCTCCTCCCCCAAACAAGTTTCGCTCCACCAAATTGATGTAAGAGGGACGAATCTCAAAAGTGCCTTTATCTGTAGTAGGGATCTTGAATCCTTTCGGGATAGAAGCCAAAGTAGGCTCAGAATGACTGGTAAGAGTAGGCATCTTTGTTGATGTAAGAATGGGTATTGGGGTGTCAAAAATAGGCGTGTCCTCTTCGTAGGACGGTTCTTCTGATGCAAATATGTGCTCCATATCACTGTCAAGTATACTCAAGTCTTCTACTTGACTTGTTTCTCTTTGAAATTTTCGTCTGTACCGAAAAGTCTTTTCTGGCTCCGGATCAAAAGGTACAATCTCCAACCTGTTAGACCTGGGCATACACGAAAACAACAAAAAATATCAAACTGTCTCAAGGAACTGATGCTCCCTCAGACAAAAGACAAAAATAAATAGAAACAAACAGAAAAATTGTTGCCTCCCGGCAACGACGCCAAATTTGATAAGGTAATTTTCAGTCGTTGGCCTATCAAAATAAATCTTATTCTCAACTAACTAGTATCTAGCACTAAGAAAGGGTCGAATCCACAGGGAGGCGAGTTAACTATTCTATTTGCTAATATTTAAGTTTGTCTTAAAGGTAACCGATTTCTTGAAGATTTGGTTTGTTTAACTATAACTAATTGCGAAGAAATAAAAGGTAAATTCAAATATATTAAGAGTCTAGGGATTCAGGTTCACTTAGGTAGTCATCCAGGGGTCAGATATAATTCATTAACATGGCTAATTACGTTGTTTAAGGTTATATGATCGGTCGATTCAATATTCCCTTTAGATCTAATTGAACATGCGGTCGCTATCATTAAGTCAGTCTATTCAGTTATCGCAGCCTATATTGATTCTAACCCGGTCGGTGAAAGTCTCAATTTGCTAAACTAATCAATTAACCCTGACCAGTAGTTAACTAACTAGATTCAAACGATAAACTAAGCAACAACGAATAAGAAGATTAACTGTTGATTTATTAATCAAATCCCCCTTCTAACATCCTAGATCCCCATTCATCCTAGATAAATAAATTAGCTACGCATACTAGTGATAAACATAACAGTAACGATAGTAGAAGACATGATTAAAGGCAATAACAAGATGAACAATAACTGAATGATTAATAATTAAGGAAAGATTAACAATAGTACCATAATTAGAGAGTGCTTAGATCCCAAATAAGAGCAATAAAACTAAACTAAAGGTTTTAAGAGAGTTTTTAGGGTAAATAATACGTAAGTTCTAATTATGACGTGAATTGGGTATTTATAATAAAGATAGACCTACTTAAGGAAATTGCACGGAAACTAACAAAATTGGGTATACTCGATCGAGCCTAGCTGCACTCGATCAAGTACACACCCACTCGATCGAGTCTAGGTGCACTCAATCGAGTATCCTCTTATTTCAGCTCTTTTATTCTCGTTGTCTTATTCACCTCTCTTCCTTTATTCTTCTAGATTCCCGTGCCATACTCCGTGTATTCTTCATGCCCACTCTGCGGTGCTACATTTCATTCTTTTATTCCATAAATGCATCATTCCTGTACTAAACACTAAATAGCGGAAGTATCGACATTCTAGCATAAAAGGCATATAATTTATATAATTTAGCACGAAAACGGTCACAAAAGTAACTAAGGGGAGGCATATAAATGTATATAAATCATGTTGGATCAGTGACTTCTTAAAACGATCTCATAGATCTGCAAGATGGAGGAGTTCACTCCTTTTGCCTATTTTAAGACTTTTCTAATCTTTAGAGCCTCTGCTTTTCCGCTGATACTTTGGGACCTTAGTGTAATACCCGGATACTTTGGGATCCGCAAAAGTACCTTGGGATTCGTAAGGAGATCTCAGGACTGGTGGAGAACTACTCGAAAGCAAGGGATGACCGTACACTAGAGTAAAAGTGACCTAGACTAGACCTAGTGGGGCTGCTGTGGACCGAGTAGAGTGTTTACTTGATCGAGTGGCTAATAATCGGCCGAGTGGACTCGGCACCCGACCAAGTGCCAATGAATCAGTACCCGATAACACCGAATTCGGAATCTTATCCTATCTTATCCAAATCATTTCATTCTTCTTCCTTCTTACTCCAACTCCTCCCCCTTCTCTCTAAAACCATCACAAATACCTCCTAATGGGACTTAAGCTTGGATTAGGGATTGCTCATCTTGTTCTTCTTTCCTTCCACCTTGTAAGTTGAGATCTACACTTTCTGATCTTTTATGAAACCCTAACTTTTGGGGGTTTTCTTTGGATTGATTAACTAGTAATTAGTATATGTAATAAGGGTAATTAATGGGTAATAATAAAGGGTTTTGTAGTGTATCATAGTGTAGGATATATTGGGATAGTATTATGTGATTTGTATAGGATGAGACGGAATCGGGTCGGATTCGAGTAGCTTATGAAGATTGCTAAAAGGTAGGTTTATCCTACTCGGTTTCAATAATGTATGTACATATTTGTGTGTCTTTTATTATCATTGCATCATACGAGTTATGTTGCATCATATTGGTGTCGAGGATTGTGGTGAATATCGCATATTGTCGGAAATGCATTATAACATGATATTTGGGGTAGACCTTAAGATGAGTCACATAATCGGTGTCGTAGTCCATGTTACATATATGGTTGTTGTATCATATTAAAAATGTTGATGGTGTCATTATGGTTGTTGTGGAGACGTAAGGCAGTTGGGAGATCATCTTACGCTTGAGTCACCTCTTGGAGCTTCCACTCCAAGAGGGATGTGCACATTAATGGCTTTAGTACGGAGGGACTCGTGTGCTTGAGGCACGACGGCTGGCAGGGGATCTGGTTGGCTTCGAAACCCGGTACTACGGGCGTGTCCTATAACACCTCCTTCTTACCCGGCCAGGTAATGGGAGGATGTTACCACATCTCAGTTTGCCGAGGCAGTGTTTGAAAACTCCAATTAAAGAACAACTTAAATAAATAACAAGTTTAGTGATTTAAAAATGAATGAATAAATGAATAATAAATGTGAACTAGACATTATACAACTTGTCTACCATCTAAGTTATCTATATATGCTACTCAACTCCAAGTCCGATGCTCGTCCCGTCTCCCCCGTGACATCAAACCAACCTGTACTTTACCTACTCCCCATATGATCGGAAATATCATATGGATCGACACAGGCCACCCTGGAAATAGGTGACAATTTACACACAACCCAAACACGCCAGTTTCAATAAATAATCATAAGAAACGATACAATATATACATGTATGCAACATGTCAATGATGTGATTAAGACAATATTATAGAATCACCACGCCGATACCAGGACACGCCCAGACGTACGCGTAACCATCGGTGCCAGGGACATGCCCACGACACCACACCTCACAAATAGGTACTCGGGACACGCCCGTGGTACCGGGTCCGGAAGCCAACCGAATCCCCTGTCAGACGTCGTGCCTCAACCACACGAGTCCTTCCATACTCAAGTCATTAATGTGCACATCCCTCTTGGAGTGGGAAGATCCAAGAGGCGACTCAAGCGTAAGACGGTCTCCCAACCGCCTTACGCCTCCTCAACAACAAGTAACCAAAACCATAATCTATCATGTCCTCTGATATACATGACAAACATAATAAATGCAAGATACCATACAATATGCCAATTACCAACTCATCATGATGCACGGTCCCAAATACGATATGAATATTAATTCTCACTATTCACGACAACATGTTATAATGCAATGACCACTCAGTATGACTCACATGACCATTCAAATATATTGAAACCGAGTAGGATTAACCTACCTTTTAGCAATCCCGTCAAAACAAGTAAGCAAATACACTCAAATGTGATCCTTCACAAAACCGTCACCTAATCATGATAAATAATGAACATAATTACTAACTAATCTAATTAAATTACAATACAATACGTAAACAATTAAACAAACTCGTCTTTAAAAGCTAACCAAAACCCACGAACACACCCAAACACACATGGTTAAACCATGTTTGGACAGCCCCCGAAACACCTCCTTAAGACCGCCCAAAATAGCCCCATAACCACTAACAATCATGGCCAACACCACCACCATACGCCACCACCATACTCACCCACAACCTATACCACACATGGCCCCCAAACAGCAGCCACAACACCAACAAACAGCAGCAACAATAACAAACAAAGCAGCCCAACAACACACCCACACACGGTTTTATGCACCTAAACCTAACCATAACCACCACCAAACCGCACCACTACTGCCCCCACCTGGCCATGGTGGTCACAGCCATTGCCCAGCCACCACAACACCCCCAAACACAAGCCTAAACCCAAAACACGACACCAACAACAATAACAACCAACAATGATAACCAACTCGCCTGCCCTATAAAACAACCCGTTTAATACACCTTACTGCCACCCATTGCACCACCCATGACCACCACTGAACTCTCCTCTCAACCTATGAAATAAGCCAGCCAAAACAACCCCAGGTCGGCCACAAACGGAGGGTCAAAAATCACTCCAAAAACAACAATAATAACAAAGTTATACTTTGTCAAACCCACAATTTGGTCGGTTAACGACAGTCAATGGGTGGTCAGCGATGGTCAGATATGGGTTAAGGTCGAGGCGGATTAACGGTATGAATTAATTGAAAGACGGCTTAGTTATAAGAGGGTCTTATCTTAAGATCTCGAGGCGCAGGGACAAAAACTCCCTTCAAATCTCCTTCCACTCTCTCCCTTTTTTTCTCTCTTTTAATTCGTGGTGTGTTGTGATTATGAGATAAGATAAGTGGTGGGATGGTTGGTGGGTTATATATGCAGATATAATCGTGGGTGGAAGTTTCTATTAACCGTCACCAACTACTACCGTCTTGAGTTAATTATTATCGTAAATTATTATTACCATTATTACTAAATGCTACCGTCATAATTATCTCATTTTATTATTCCGTCTTATAACATAATTTGTAAAAATAATATAAAATATAATTTCATAAAATACATTTTTCTCATTACCATTGACTGACCTTTGACCAAGGTACTAAAATATGGGGTATTACATGTCCCGAGTAAGTATTTGTGAGGTGTGATGTCGTGGGCGAGTCCCTGGCACTGGTATGGTTGTGCGTATGGTTGGGCGTGTCCCGGTACCGGTGTGGCGTTGTATAGTCATGAATTGTGCATCTCATTGGCATATTGCATACTTACGTATTGCATCATGTTCTATGTTTATGTATTGAAACTGACGTGTTTGGGTTGTGTGTAAATTGTCACCTATTTCCGGGGTGACCTGTGTTGATTCAAATGATATTTCCGATCATATGGGGAGCAGGTTGAGTACAGGTTAATTTGGTATCCCGCGGGAGACGAGATGAGCTTCAGACTTGGAGTCGAGTCGGCATGAGATAGTTTACATAGTCTTCTTTAGAGAGTTATAGTAGTATGACTTGTAATCTTTATTTATTCATTTATGGTTATGTAACTCATTAAATATCTTATTTATATAATTGTTTCTTAATTGAAACTTCGATTCACCTCCTCGGGAAACTGAGATGGTAACATCCTCCCATTGCCTTGGCCGGGCAAGAAGGGAGTGTTACAAAGTGGTATCAGAGCGACGATTTTGGAACCGAAACCATTGAACCAAATGAACCTAGGTGTGTCTAATAAAATGAACCCGATTTGAGTACAATAGGAGGCCGATTTTGGATGAGTAGGCGCCCTCATATCAAAACTAGTGCCTACTGTCTTAGTTGGTCACTACGTGGATGATTACAAGTACGGGTGAACGATATAAGAAGTGTTATATGCTCATATGTAAGTAGTGATTGTTGATAGACTCTTTTGCATGTTAGAACCCTTCATGTGATATGTGATGAGATGTAGAAATTGGATGAGTAGATTTTCGTATTAAGGCATGTTTTGAAAGTGATTAACATGTGTTAGTATGAGTGCAATAATCTCGTTCTTTGGATTCATATTACATGCTCTTTGAGTGCTTGTTAGTGTTATCAATAGTGTATGATTAGTAATGGATGTTGGTAGAGTAGCTACGAGTATTACGGTAGTGTATCAAAGGCGATAAGTAGGACAATGTATGAAGTAACTCGGGGTGAGTCACCGATAGCCGGTGGACTCCCGAACCTTCCCTTTATGTTGTAGGGACATCATCTGCAGTGTAATAACCAGGGCCTTGCACTAATGCTATTAGACTTTGCAGAAGAGACTAAAAATACTAAATGACCTTTAAAAATCCTGAATTTTTGTAACAAATAAGTTTAAATAGTAAACTAGAACTGTGCCAAATTTCAAGATTTCTGATGAACTCTAAATATTTTTAATATTACTCTTAAACTGCCTGGACATGATTATTTGTAGACAAGGACTCAAATGCAGTGTTTGATGGATTAAGAGGATATAGTTAAGACCATAAATTCCCACAGAATGCTCACAGAAAATTTAAAACATTAACTTGACAAATCTAAACTCAAACCCACAGTTGAACACATGATTTAAAGTTTATATTTAGAAAACACAATTAAAAGGAACCACAGTCAAGCACATGTTCTATCTAATTTTGTCAAACTGACTTTAATCAATTAGCCAGAGAGATCATAGGCTAATTATCAGGCCAGGGACTCAAGCTACAGATTAACACAAGTTTGAAGGAGTTTGATAGAAGTCTCAAAGGTTAATTTCATTCAAAAGTATTCTGCTGCAAACAGTTGAGACACAGGTCCTTATATAGGCCCTGCCTTGCATTACATCTCGAATAACCTAGCATCCAAGGGCCAAGATCTCTTATAGGATGAGTACAAACAACATTAAATATATTAAAAGCTGGAAATTGAAGTAAATAAGTGAAAATAAAAGTAATGGGGTAAAAACAGACTGAAATAAAGCAAGAATGCAGTCTGGTCATTTGTCTATTATGCACAAGTTGCTGTTGCTTTGTTGGCTAACTGAGTACTTTATAAAGTCAAGGCTTTTTGTAGTTTTTTCTTTAGCATATTTTGTGGAGAAATGGTGTAGGGGTCCTTCATGGACAGCCTCACAATTGCCTCACCAGAAATGGAAAGTTTGTTTATGCTTTATCACTTTTCAGCAACATGTGATTGGCTCTCTTACCTTGCTTGATTTTTTGTGCTGAATTTTTGCATTGCATTTTATTGGCTTGGCTTGGATGCTTGGGACTTCTGCAGGACTTAGATTAGGCTCACCCCAGCTGGCCATAATGGCAGCTGAGAGCTGGACCTGGGGAACCTCTTGGTAGGCTGTTTTGGTGGTGGTGCAGGTGTGGTGTCCTGGCTTGGGTTGGGTGTCAAGGCTGGGTTGGGAGCCCCTGATACAGCTTTTGCTGCAGCCTCCCCATCTTGAAAGGGGCTTGACCTCAATCTTAGTCCCTCCTTGTCATCAGGCAATCTATAATAAGGATTCAGATACCCTACGTTGAATGTCCCATGCACCCCATAGTCACCAGGAAGGTCAATCTTGTAAGTATTTGGACCAACCTTCTCAATGACCTCAAAAGGACCCTCTTCTCTTGGCATCAAATTACCTTTTCTCTTGGTAGAGAATCTTTCTTTCCTGAGATGGATCCATACCAGATCACCTGGCATGAACTCTTTCTTTTGCATAGGAACCTTGGCTTGCTTCTTGTACCTTCCATTGGACTTTTCAATTTGTCTTCTGATAGCATCATGGAGCTTCAACATCTGTTCCACTCTCTTCTTAGCATCATAGCTTATATAATCCTTAGGGACACTTGAAAGATCTAGGTGCACCAGAGGATTGATCCCATAAACCACTTCAAATGGACTGTGACCGGTTGCAGATGAGGGAGCTCTGTTGAATGCAAATTCAGCTTGAGGCAGCTTCAAATCCCAATATTTTAATGACTTACTGCCAGTGCACCTCAATATCCTTCCTAGTGTCTTGTTGGTGACCTCAGTTTGGCCATCCGTTTGTGGATG
Source organism: Silene latifolia (assembly GCF_048544455.1). Lineage (NCBI taxonomy): Eukaryota > Viridiplantae > Streptophyta > Magnoliopsida > Caryophyllales > Caryophyllaceae > Silene > Silene latifolia. The sequence goes on along the minus strand of NC_133538.1, from coordinate 196,437,984 downwards.
GTGGGATATGCCGAACAACAATCTGGTGTTGAGAAGTAGGGGTGAGCAAAACCGGATATTCGATACGGTTTCCAAAACCGTATCGGATATCCGGTTTTTTAAATCTTCTTTTTTATTATCCTTATCCGATATGGTTTTTCCGTATATACGGAAACCGTGTATCCGGTTTTTCCGTATATCCGAAAACCGTATATCCGGTATCCGGTTTTCAGCCTCACTTATGTAATTTAATATATTTTTTTCCTTTTCTATGTGTGATTATTTATTATTTTAGTAACTTAAAAGGGTGTGAAAAATAATAAGAGTAAATAACTTATAAAATTTAATACTAATAAGGTTTAATCACCTACATATTGGATATTTTATGATTTATGTATATATTTTAATATTTTATTCTAGAAAAGAGGCAACCGTATCGTATACCGTATATCTGGTTTCATATTTTGTCGATCCTTATCAGATACGGTTTTTAAAGAACCGTACCGGATATCCGAAAATTCGTACCGGATATCCGGAAATGCGTATAATTAAATTCGTATAGCGTATCAGATACGTATAATAAAACCGTATCGTATAATTTTGCTCAGCCCTATTGAGAAGCTTCCATAATGTCTTCCAGAAATAACTCATGAATTTTACATCTCTGTCTGATACTATGGTCTTTGGGACTCCATGTAGCTTGATAATATTACTGAAATAAAGTTCAGCAATACTCACAACATCCTCAGTTTTCTTACATGCAATGAAGTGAGCCATTTTGCTGAACTTTTCAACAACAACCATCACTCAGTCATTTCCTCTTTGAGTTCTTGGCAATGCCACTACGAAATCCATGCTCACAACTTCCCAAGGTTTGTTTGGAACTGGCAAGGGTGTGTATGGGCCTGCTTGAAATGAACACTTGGCTTGCTGGCAGGTGGAGCATCTCCTGAGCACTATCTGGACATCTCCCATCATTTTAGGCCAGTAGAATTGATCTTGCAAAATGTCTAGGGTTTTCTGGACCCCAAAATGACCTCCTAACCCACTGGAGTGAACTTCTTTGATCAACAAATCCTTGTATGAGCCTTTGGGAACACATAGCTTGTTTCCATGGAACAAGAACCCTTTCTGCATCAAGAATTTGGTTCCCTGAATCTTAGTTCCTCCTGTTTAAACCAACCAGTCCTCATAGAAGTCAGGATCATGTTTATATAGCTCTTTCATGAACTCAAATCCAAGAACTTTCTGCTCTATGACTGATAGTAATGAATATCTCCTGGAGTGTGCATCAGCAACAATGTTCTGCTTCTCCTCTTTGTACTTACTTGAGAAGGTGAAAGATTGCAAGAACTCAATCCATTTAGCATGCCTATGGTTCAATTTATGCTGGTCACTAATATATTTCAAAGCCTCATGATCTGAGTGCAACACAAAAGGCTTTGGTTTCAGGTAGTGACTCCAATGTATAAGAGCCTTGACAATAGCATAGAATTCCTTGTCATAGGTAGAGTAGTTTAGTTTGGCTCCACTCAGTTTCTCACCGAAGTAAGCCGCAAGCTTCTTCTCTTGAATTAGCACAACTTCTATGCCAACACCACTGGCATCACACTCTACTTCAAACAGGCAACTAAAATCAGGCAACCTAAGAATATGTGCCTCATACAGTAGTTTCTTGATTACGTTGAATGCCTGTTGTGCATTCTCAGTTCACATGTATTCTCTCTTCTTCATACACACTGTGATAGGGGCAGCAACAACACTGAAATTCTTGATAAACCTTCTATAAAATGAAGCAAGGCCATGGAAACCCCTTACTTTAGTGATATTCTTGGGAATTGGCCAAGATTTAATAGCCTCAACCTTGTCTTGTTCCACAAAAATTGCTCTCCCAGAGAAAATGTAACCCAAGAACTTGACTTCATATGTCATGAAGGTGCACTTCTCTAGTTTTCCAAACAGCTGGCTGTTCCTCAAAATTTGGAACACTTTCTCAAGATGAATTAGGTGCTCTTCTGTGGTCTTGCTGTAGATTAAAATTTCATCAAAGTATACCACAATAAACCTTCCCAAACAAGTCCTCAACACTTCTGTCATTAATCTCATAAAAGTGCTGGGTGTATTTGATAACCCAAATGGCATAACCAACCATTCATAGAGCCCTTATTTTGTTTTGAAAGCAGTCTTCCACTCATCATCTTCCCTGATTCTCACTTGGTGATAGCCTTGCCTAAGATCAATTTTAGAAAAGATCTTGGTACCACTCAACTTATCCAGCATGTCATCCAGTCTAGGTATGAGAAACCTATACTTGACTGTGATGTTGTTGATGGCCCTACTATCAATACACATCCTCCAAGTGCCATCTTTCTTAGGAACCAACAATGCTGGGACATCACATGGGCTCAAAGATTCTCTCATAAATCCCTTGTTCATCAATTCATCAATTTGCTTTTGTAATTGTCTTGTAGCATCAGGATCACACCTATATGCAGGCCTGTTAGGGAGTACAGATCCAGGCACAAAGTCAATATGGTGCTCAATACCTCTTAGTGGTGGCAAGCCACTAGGCAACTCAGCAGGAAAGACATCTTGGTACTGCTCCAGCAATGGTCTAACCTCTGCTGGTAGTTGGTGCTCCACATCCTCATGAATTTCCTTGGAAAACAAGATGAGAACATGCTGCTCTTGTTGCATTTCCTTGCCCATTTCTGCTTTATATAGGAACAAGACTCCATTAAGCCCAACAGTCACACTTGGACTCCCATAGTTTTTCTGATTAGGTGGTAAAGGAGTCAAGGTGATCTTTTTGCTGCCTTGCTTGAAGGAATAGGTGTTCCTCCTTCCTTGATGGATTGAATTCTTATCAAATTCCCATGGTCTACCCAGCAACAGGTGACATGCATCTATGAGGACTACATCACACAAGATCTCATCTTTATAAACATTGCCAATTGAAAATGGAACCAAGCATTGCTTATCAACTTTGACATCTGCTCCTTTGTTTAACTATCTGAGTTTGTGTGCTCCTGGGTGCTGAGGTTAAGTTTGCTGACCATTGTGACAGATGCTACATTGGTGCAGCTTCCACCATCAGTGATTAGGTTGCATACCCTTCCTTGAATAGTACATCTTCTACTGAAAATGAGGGACCTCTGATCCTTTTCCAAATGTGCCTGTTGAGAGTGCATTACCCTCCATAAAACTGAACTATGACCTATATCAGGGTGAGCCATGACCATGTCATGGTTGAGTTCCTCCTCAATCACAGGATCCTCTTGCTCATACTCAACTGAACCCTCTCTTTCCCACTCCTTTACTTCCATTGTTGTCATTGCTCTCTTGGAAGGGCAATCCTTCCTGAAATGGCCATATCCTTGAATTGGAAACACTTAATCTTCTTCTTGGTCAAAGGTGGGTTAGACTTAGGGAACATGGGTTCCTTCCCCTTGTCTCCTCCTGTTTGGGACACTGCTTTGGGTGTCTCAACTACCTTAATACCAGTGTAAGGTTTATAAACAGGTTTTGGTTTGGGTACAACAGGTTTAGATTTTCCCATTTTTTCCACTATGAGTGCTAGGTTAACCACATCATCATAGGACCACAGTGGTTGCATCCTAACCTTAACAACAATATTTTTGTCAAGACCCTCTAGAAACCTAGCAATCTTTTGCTCCGGTTTTTCATTAATCTCACATTGCAAGGTCAACTGCTCAAATTCCCTCAAGTAGGTCACAATGGGTCTCTCATCTTGTCTAAGCTTGGACAGGTTAATAAAGAGATCCTGAGTATAATCTTTGGTGACAAATTTACCCAACATCTTTTTCTTAAGCTTAGACCAAGACCTAAGTGGTTCCTTCCCATCTCTAAGTCTTTGGTGTTTCAAATTATCAAACCATAGAGAAACATAACCCTTTAATTTCAAGACATCAACTTTAAAGGCCTTAACATTAGTGTATCCTTTATACTCAAAGACTTTCTCTATATCCCTAATCCATTCTAATAAATCATCAGGATTTAGGCTACCAGAAAATTCAGGAATCTCTACCTTTAGATGCTTGTCTGTGTGCTCAAGAACCTCCTCTTGAGTCCTGTTGCTTTCTTCAGATTCTGACTCATATTCATGTAGTAGTTGTCTTCTCCCTTCTCCCACAAAGAAACCTCTGCCTCTACCCCTTCCTCTGGCAGGTGGTTGTCTCCTTGGATCATGATTTGGAAACCTCTCTATTACTGTGTGCATAACATTAAGCAGTGTATCCACATTTCCTCCTAGAGTTTCTATCCTTGCTTCAATACCATTAAGTCTCTCTTCATTCATGGTTGTTTTTTGTGTTATTGTTGTAGGTAGGGATAATGAAATCACACTTCTCTCAACCCAAAGCTAACACAAAGGTGGAATTGTGTTAAAAACCTTGGCTCTGATAACCAAATTGCAGTATAATAACCAGGGCCATGCACTAATGCTATTAGAATTTGCAGAAGAGACTAAAAAGACTAAATGACCTTTAAAAATCTTGAGTTTTTGTGACTAATAAGTTTAAATAGTAAACTAGAATTGTGCCAAATTTCAAGATTTGTGATGAATTCTAAGTATTTTTAATATTACTCGGAAACAGCCTGCACAAGATTATTTGCAGACAAGGACTCAAATGCAGTTTTTGATGGATTTAGAGGATATAGTTAAGACCCTAAATTCCGACAGAATGCTCATAGAAAAATTAAAAGATTAACTTGACAAATCTAACCTAAAACACACAGTTGAAGACATGATTTAAAGTTTATATTTGGACAACACAATTAAAAGGAATCATAGTCAAGCACATGTTCTATCTAATTATGCCAAACTGACTTTGATCAATTAGCCACAGAGATCACATGCTAATTATCAGGCCATGGACTCAAACTACAGATTAACACAAGTTTGAAGGAGTTTGAGAGAAGTCTCAAAGGTTAATTTCATTCAAAAGTATTTTGCTGCAAACAGTTGAGACACAGGTCCTTATATAGGCCTTATCTTGCATTACATCTCGAATAACCTAGCATCCTGTTGGAGCTTGTGTCCTCCACAAATTAGTGTGATAACATTTATAAATCTCTTATAGGTTCACAAGGGTATACTTCGTATTTTATCAGTTGATTAACGATTACTTAATAACGGTTGGTTTGCTAGAAAGTTTGACGTTATTATCATACTGATGACGGTGATCAACTGGTCCCTAAAAGTCACACCTAAAGTATGTGTTTGAGAGATGTGATTGTATGAAAATATAATCACATTGATGCCTGATTAAAAGGTTAGTCCAAGTATTTGACTAAACAGTTAGTCAATGTGATGATGAGACGATTATTTAATCTAATTAAATAATATTAGCTGAGACGAATTAACTGTCAATTCGTAAATTGAATATAATATTTTATATTTAATAAATGTATATAATGTTAGCTTACACGAATTAAGATGTTAATTCGTAATTAAATGTAACCAGTTATAATTAATTAGAAAATTATAAATATGCGATATTTATAGTTAATGTATATATTATACAATATTGTCATATTATATGTTGACAGACTGGTATTGATAAATCGACTGCAAACTGTTATAAGTGGACTTATTAATACATGTCGATATATAGACAATTGGATAAATATACACATTATATATAATTTGAGAATAACCGAAAATAAGAGGATTTTATTCTTATTTTTGGTTGTTACTTAAACCGAAAATTAGGAAAGAAATATCTACCCTAATACTCTTCCTCCTACACGGTTTTAAGAGGGAGTGTGGAGATCATTTATAACCTAATTTTTGACCTAAAAAATTTCTCTCATCAAAAATCACACAAAACCCTAAATTAATTAGTAAATTTGGGGATCGATTCTAGCAAGAACAAAAGGGCATTTCTCATATCATCTTGGGTGCAATGATTAGGCGAATATCAATTTTGATATTGTTCTTAGGCCATATTTGCAAGGACCAAAGGTTTTTTTTTGGTGAAATGTGAGTATGTATATTTATATTTCAAAAAGAACTTCCCCAATTACAGCTGATCTAAAAGCAAATAAGACAACAACAAAACAAGGCTACATCAAAACTGACAATCAAAAGAAACCCAAACGACTTCTGATCTCCTGCTCCTTCATATCCTTCCTCATCACACACTTGCTTCGAATTTGCGTCTGAATCATCGTCTTCAACTTAGCAGCAATTTTTTCCGACCTCGTCATACTCAGCTCAATTTCTTTGTGCCCATATCAGGTATCTGTAAGCTGTGATAATCATTGCCAATATTTTCCATTTCATATTGTTTCGATTAGCACTCAATAGATCAGTAATGGTAGGAATCGGATGACCAATCCAATCTTCCACACATTTCTGAACTTTACAACTGAATTCACATTCATTGAACAAATGTTCAATTGTTTCAGAATGTGATTCACAAAGGATGCAACTGTCATCTTGACAGAGACCATAGGCATGCAATTTCACTTTAGTATTGATACCTTCCTGCATGATTAGCCAAGTAATGAATGAGTGTTTAGGAACATTCCATTCATTCCAAGCTATTGTCGCCCAATTTTGTCTAGGACAAGGTCCCATCAACCATTCATATCCATTACTGATTGTATACCCTTTCGGATGAGGAGTCCAACAATTGTCAGTGAACCCAAGTTTCAGCTTCTCCTTCACCTTGCAAATACTCTTCCAAGTCCAAGTAGAGTCAGTTGAAGGTGTGTAGTCATGCCAGTCACCCCCCTTAAGATATATGTTGTCAACCCATTTGATCCAAAGTCTATCAGACTTCGTATAAATCCAATTAACCAATTTTCCTACAGAAGCAATATTCCAGATTCCTGCTTTCTTAATTCCCAGTCCTCCTGCATCTTTAGCCAAAGTGACTCTGTCCCATCCCACCAATGGGACTCTATGATACTCAGCACTACTATCCCATAGGAAATTCCTACATATGGCCTCAACCCTCTTAATGACAGCCTTTGGAATGACAAACATGGCAGCCCAGTAATTATACAAAGTATTAAGCACAGAGTTGATAAGGATAACCCTACCAGCATAAGAGAGTTTTTTTGCCCCAATACTTCTAATTCTTGTCACCATTTTTTCTACAAGGCTACTACATTCTTTTTTAGAAATTTTGCCAGGCTGAATGGGGACTCCCAGATATCTAAATGGCATTTGTCCTTCCTGGAAACCTGTGACTGAAAGAATATCATGTTTAAGTTCCTCCTTCATGCCATTAAAGAAGATTTCTGACTTGGTATTGTTCATTTGCAGGCCTGAAGCATTAGAGAATGAGATGAAGGCTTTCATTAGGAGCAGAATTGAGGAAGCATCCCCTTTGCAGAACATTAACAAATCATCAGCAAACATGAGGTGAGTAAGCTTAATAGTTTTGCATAATGGATGATAGTGAAAAGTCCATCTAATAGTAGCAAAGGCAATAAGCCTTGTCAGGTAGTCCATACATATAGTAAAAATAAGAGGAGACACTGGATCTCCCTGTCTTAACCCTCTCTTACCCTGGAAGTACCCAAAATTATTGCCATTTAGAACCAAAGTATAGGAAGTGGTGGTTATGCATGCCATCAGGAGCTCAACAAACTTGATAGGAAACCTCAAACCAATCAATAACTGTTCCACAAAATCCCATTCAACAGTATCATAAACCTTTTGCAAGTCAATCTTAAATAAACATCTAGGAGAAACACCCTTTCTGGAATATTGGTGCACAATGTCTTGACAGATCAGCACATTCTCAATTATAGATCTCCCTTGTACAAAAGCACCTTGACTTTCATGAATAATGTCAGGTAAGACTAGTGCTAGCCTATTGCATAGAAGTTTTGAGATAATCTTGTAAAGCACATTACAACAAGCAATAGGTCTGAACTGCTTAACTGATTTTGGTCTCTCACATTTTGGGATCAGACTTATATTAGTGGCATTCAATTGAGTCAGCAACTGACCAGTAACTCCTGCACAGCCTTAACAACATCATTCCCAATCAAATCCCAAGAGTCTCTATAAAAACCACTTGTGTAACCATCTGGACCTGGAGCTTTATCAATAGGAATAGAGAATACAACCTGTTTTACCTCCTCAAAAAGCACAGGCTTATTTAGGATAGCAATGTGCTCATCTGTGCAGTAATTGCCAAACCCCAGAACAGCATGTCTCACATTATCCGTATCTCTTCTACTGCCTAAGAGGCCAGTATAATACTTCAGGAAGGCTGACTGAATGCTAAGAGTTGTGTTGGATTCTTTCCCTTGTGCATCTTCAATTTGAATGATAGTATTTCTCATACATCTTTTTCTGATAATGCCATGAAAATAGGATGTGTTGGCATCTCCCTCCTCTAGCCACTTAGACTTAGCTTTTTGCTGTAGAAAACTATCTCTAGCTTGAGTCAGTTCTCTGAGTTTTCCCATAGCTTCCTTTTCTTGAGTAATAGCAGCTTGGTTCATAGGGTCATCAATAAGTTGAGCTTGTATAGCTGCCAACACCTGCTGTGCTTCTCCAGTTTGGATTTCAATATCAGAATAGCACTCTTTATTAAGCTCCTTTAAGACAGCCTTTAACCCTTTGAGTTTCTTGACAATACAGAACATTTTGGTACCATTAATTGGCCTATCCCATACATCCTTAACCCTAGCCATAAAATCTGCTGCCTGTCTCCACATATTGAAGTACTTGAAGCTTCTATTGCTGATGACAGCTAGATTCTTGTTTGACACAACACACGGATTATGGTCAAATAGCCCTTCAGGGTGAAAATATCCAATCATTTCTGGATAAACATCCACCCATGCATCATTAACTAAAAATCTATCCAACCTATTGTATTTCCTATGCTCAGCATCCTGCTTATTTGTCCAAGTAAAGAAGGCACCAGTGGCCTGAATATCAATCATCCCACAAGTAGTCACACAATCCAGAAAATCTTCCATATCAGCATCCCTAGTCTGCCCTCCTAGCCTCTCATCAGGATGGAGAACAGTATTAAAAGCCCCAGCTAAAGCCCAAGGGCCACTCCATGTCTGGGCAAAATCTTTCAAACATCTCCACAAATCTAGTCTATCTTTGCCATCATTGAATGCATAAACCAGAGTATAGAAGAAACTCTTCCCTGTTACTATAACAGTAATTTTTGCATGAATGAACTGAGGGTTGTAGCTCTGAATTTGCACATCAAACAATTGGGGTTGCCACAACATCCACACCCTACCACCTTTATGAGTATGGCTATTGGTGGTCACACACCAGCCATCAAACAGATTGAGGGTTAAGTTACTCACATTTCCACCACTTATTTTAGTCTCAAGCAAACCAAATAAACCTATTCTTTGATTATTCATAAAGTTTTTAACTACTTTCTGTTTATTTACACTATTGAAACCTCTTACATTCCAAAAACCAATGTTATTCATGGGAAACAGTTTGGATAGGAAGGTCACCAGTTTGCATTGCACTTCTCTGTTGCTTATCAAGTTCATCCAAGTCAATTGTTTCATCAACATCACTCTCATCCTGCTCCTCAATTGGCTTATGTGTAGGACCAGGTGTAATGGGACTTGTCAATATAGGAAACTCAGTCACAGACAATGTGGATTGGACTTTGGGTACTGGTCTCCATTCTTTCCTAACAACAGGTATGGTATTTTTCTTTTGCTGAGACTTCCTACAATCTTTAGTATCATGTCCTAGACCTTTGCATTTCAAACATATACTAGGTTTCCAATCATACTCTACCTTAACCTGCACCAGACTTCCATTCTCATCTTTAAACTGAACACTAGTGGGGAATTTGTGCCCTACTTGGAGTTCTACCATCACACGGGCAAATCCCAACCTGGTCTTTGCCTCTGTTGCTTGATCAGACCTAACATAAGGACCCACCAAGGCAGCTATTTTGGATAGACACTTACCCCAAAACTTTAAAGGTACTCCATAAAGTTTTATCCATGCTGGTACCACCTTTACCTCCTCTTTAAGGAGATCCACATTACTTTGCCAGGCTTTAACCACTAAGGGTTTATTGTCAAACATGTGGTAGCCAGCCTTAAGGACATCTTCTTTACTTTGCAAGGTGTTAAATCTAACAAGAAAGATTCCATTTGGGAGGAAAGAAACCTTGTCAATTCCATACTTATTCCATATTCGATAGATAAATCCCTCCAACACCTCCCATGGAGGGTTTGCCCCCAGTACAAAACACACCACAGCCTGATTCCAATAGTCTACTTCCTCCTGAACATCCTCTACAGAAAAATGCAGGATATCTATATTTGCATTATTATTATTGACAGAGGAAGAGTCCACCAGGACTGATGCTGTCTCAGTTACATTCTGATTACTATTTTGTGTTATTGCATCAGGTTTCTTACCACGCTGTGTGACCCATTGGAGATTCTCAGCCGGCTCCTCTTCATCCTCAAAGGAAAGCCCTGTAATGCCATTGACCTCATGCATAGGCTTTGTACGCACCACATCCTCCTCAGATGGTCCTTTCGATCCTCCACCATTATGACTGATAATAGTCTTCTTTTTAGAACTAGTACGATTAGCAGATTGCTTTTTCTTAGATTTTGTATCAGAATTACGAGCCATAATGAAGAGAATTTTTGCCCTAGTGATGGGAATTGATCGTCTTTTTTGTCTCCTGTAAATCGCCTATCATTAGGGTTTTTTTTATTTTTTTCTGTCACTTATTAGGTGGTCCCCATTCTTGCAAGGACCAAAGGTTGATTATTAATCTCTTCTCTACTTTGTTTATGCTATTTCATTTATGACTAGAAATTTCATTATCATAATTTCGTTATAATCCTTATAATTAAAGGGGAGTATACCGATAATTCCCACAAGTGGTATCAGAGCCAAGGCCACGAAATTATTTTATATGATTTTCATAGATGTTTTAAACAAAAGAATTTCGAAAAGAAAAAAAAAAGGATTCGGCCGTAAAAAAAATTTTGCCGAGAGAATTTTTTTTTTTTGCCGATTGTTTTTTTTGTTTTTCTTTGGTTTTTGATGAATTGTTCCATTTTGATTTATTCATATTATTTTTTTAATAGGTTAAGATGATAATATGATAATTTTGTAGATGTTTTGATTTAATAAGCATTAAATTAAAATGTAAATGGAAATCGTCTTGATTGATGATGTTAAATTTGTTTTTGCTATATAGTTTTTGGCATAGATGGTTTTAAATCGCTGTTTAGAATCATGTTTCATCAATTTATATGTTCATAATTATGCCAATCTTGTTCTAATAACAACTATAAACGAATTTGTTCATCGATATGTTTTTTTTTTGATTTAAGGGCTTAATGCCGCAAGAAAAAAAAAGGAAACTGTTTTGTTTTTTTTTTACTGTTTTGCCGAGTGAAATAAAAAAAAAATTTGTTTTTGTTTCGGTTTTTTAAGAAATGCCGAGATAAAAAGGGTTTCTGTTTTTTTTTGTTTTTGCAATTTGCCGAGAGCTAAAAAAAACAGTTTTTGGTTTTAATTTTGGCATTATGTCGAGAGCTGAAAAAAAATTTTCTTGTTTTTCCTGTTTTTCCCGAGACCAAGAAGAAAAAAAAAGGATTTTTCTTTTGGTTTTGATTGTTTTATTTTGGCCAATATTGATTATACATTAAATTAATAATTTATGATTGATTGTTGTGAAGAAGTTCACAATTTAATAGATACCTAATTATTTTAAAGAAGTTTAAAATAATGTGAGATTAATTCATATTATAGGTCAATGTGAATTAAGATTTAAATTAATGTGAGTAATTGAGGAATTGTCACTTAATTTGATCATTTAAATAGGTGGTTTGGATAAATTAATCTACATAATTAAGGAATTATGTCTTGGATGTTTAATTTATTAGTTGATGCATTTTTATTTAGTTGAATGTTTTGTTGAATGGTTTTAATTTACGTATTTTTGCAAACGGTTGTAATTTGTAATACCTAGTGTGGCCTTAGTTAATTATGTTTTCGTAATGAAGGAAACATTATTTTAATGTAATTTTGAGATCTCGAATCTCCTTTTATTTTCTTTAAGTATTATGTTTTGAAATTAGAATGTAAATAGGTTTATTTTGTAATTTTAATTGTAATTTTAAAGAAGACTAAAGATGGAGATTGGATTGCTCACTCCCGCTACATGGACCAAGATGGAACATCAAGACAAGCTTCTCGGGTCCAAGGATGGATTCCAAAATTGTATTTAATGTTCATTTTGGTAGATAGGCCACACAAGGACTTTATTTTTGTTTTATGTTTTACCATTCTTATTGCTTTTCATTCACATGATAGTTAGTGCATCATATTCCACCTAAACCAAACCACCTAATACTAAAATGCATGAAAATTGACTCATATAGATTGAATGTTAGTTTTCATAGACATACAAATGTCACACACTTTTTAAGCCATCATCTTAATTTATTCATTCACGCATGCTAGATATTAGTTCACTTAAAATGAATTAAAATAAAGTTGATGGGATCTTCCTCTAAAACTGAAATTGAGACTAGTCTTTATAAGGGCAAACAACTATGAATCCCTTCTTCGTCGGTAGGCATATAGGACCTTACTCTCCATATGACCCCTTCTACGTTGGGTAAGTAGTTTGTGTTGACTTAGTTTACCTCAACATTATAGTCCGAAGAGTTTCTCGTAATTATGATGGACTAAAGATAGAATTTACAGAAATTTATCGACCAAGAATTCTAATAGTAGAATTAGCCAAGAGGTTAGCTTATCAATTTACAGATAATTGAGTCTTGGAATCATTTATATAATTCTTGAGGGAGGTCAATTGTATAAATGCTTGAGTCTTCGCGTTATAAAATTATTGCATTAGACTTAAATAATAACCGATGAGTATGCTTATTATATTTATTCTTCTTCTCGCAGTGTAGAATACGTCTTATTTTGATAATATTGTTACAACAAATGGCTGGAAATAACGAAATCCCTATGCCAAGTGCCACACTTGGACGCGAGTCCTGGCTTAAAGCTTTCATGGACCACATGAATCAGTTCACACGTCTGAAAAATGACGGGTCCAACTTTACGGACTGGGAGGCATCATTGCAGAATGCTGCCATTGCTGACGGTAAGCTCAAGTACTTAACTGAGCCAATACTGCCAAACCCAGGCCCCAATGTAGGAGTCAATGAGTCACTTGCTAATAGTGACTTCATTATGGAAGCGGGTGCGATAAATAACATACTCATCTTTGCAATGGAAACCAATTTGCAGAGACGCTTCATTGCCCAAGGTGCAAACAAGATTTTCACCACGCTCACTAACGAGTTCTCAAAAGCACCGAGAATCGTTACTTATGAGCATACCTGTCGCTTCTTTGATGCGAAACTCCAGAAGGGCCAACCGGTTAGCCCACACATTCTTCACATGATGAGAATGTCGAGAAGCTGGAGGCACTTGATTGCAAAATCAGTTAGAGCATAGTCATTGACCGTATGCTTCACTCACTTCATGATGGCTTTGCCCTCTTTAGGGCAACTTACTATATGAATGACATGAAGAAAAGTCCTCATGAGCTACACTCACTTCTCGTACAGACCGAGAAGGATATGAAATTGAGTGGGAGCATGAAGCAAGATGTTCTCATGATTTCCAACAAGTATAAAGGTAAGGGCAAGGCTCACGGAGACCTAACTGTAGGAAAGCCGAAGTTTAAAAAGTCAGGAAACGGTAAGAGTGGGCCTGGTGAGACTAGTGGCTCACTGGGCAAGGCAAAGAGCAAGAACGGTAACGTTGAATGCCACCATTATCACAAGTCTGGACATTGGAGGAGGAACTGTCCCGTTTACCGTGAGGACATAAAAGCAGGCCGCGTCACTCCTGTTGGTATGTCATCTTATATTCATATGATTGAGATTAACCATGCAAGTTTCGGAACTTGGGTACTTGATACTGGTTGTGGTTCTTATCTGTGTAATCATTTGCAGGGCCTAAAGAACATCACACCTCTCGCAAAGGGTGATGTGGACCTGCGAGTCGGGAATGGAGCACGAGTTGCTGCAGTCTCAAAAGGAACATACATAATCCAGCTCCCTAGTGGGTTTGAGTTATCTTTATATAACTGTTACTATGTACCTAGTTTATCTAAGAACTTTATTTCTGTTTCGGTACTCGATAAAGACGGATTTGCATTTTCAATAAAGGATAATAGCTGTATTTTCTCTTTCAATGAAATGATTTATGGCAAAGCAATTTCCATGAATGGAATTTACATCTTAGATCAAACCACAGATATATTACACGTGAATAATAAGAAATTAAAGGTTGGTGACAAAGATCAAACTTATCTATGGCATTGTCGAATGGGACACATAAACGAAAAACGTGTAAAGAAACTCGTCGAGAATGGGACTATTCCTGCATTCGATTTTTCTACATTTGGCACGTGTGAATCATGTCTTATCGGCAAGATGACTCGAATTTCCTTCAAAGGTGTTGGAATGCGCGCTAGTGACCTATTAGGACTCATACATACTGATGTTTGTGGACCTATGTCAATTACCGCTAGATGGCTATAGATATTTTATCACTTTCACGGACGATTTGAGTAGATACAGATATGTCTACTTGATGAAGCATAAAAGTGAGTCCTTTGAGAAATTCAAGGAATACCAGAATAAGGTTGAAAACCAAGTGGCTAGAAAGGTTAAAGCACTCCGTTCAGATCGGGGTGGCGAATATCTTTCAAATGTGTTTGATCAACACCTTAAAGGCCGTGGAATCGTTTTACAGTTAACTCCACCTGGAACACCTCAATTAAATGGTGTGTCCGAAAGGAGAAATCGAACACTACTTGATATGGTTTGATCCATGATGAGTCACACGATAGTACCTGATTCATTATGGGGCTTTTCTCTTTTGTCAGCTGCTCTTATACTTATCCAAAGTCCGTCTAAAGCTGTCGACAAGACTCCATATGAAATGAGGAGGGGAACGGTCCCCAACTTGTCCTTTATTCGGGTTTGGGGCTGCGAGGCTTATGTCAAGTGGAGACACAAGGATAAGCTTGGCCCGTGATCGGTCAATAGATACTTTATTGGTTATCCAAAAGGAATGTTTGGTCATTACTTCTATTCGCCTACCTAACATCGAGTTTTTGTTGCGGCTTGTGCAAAGTTCTTAGAGAAAGAATTTCTCGAGAAGAAGTCAAGTAATAGAACCTTCGAGCTGTCGGAGATTCCAGAACCAACAACCGAGGAACGGATGGAGGAAGTTGTTCCTTCAACTGATGATACGGTTAATATTCCTCAGGAACCTAGGAGGTCGTGTAGAGTATCTAATTCTCCGGACAGATACATTGGTATGGTCGAGGAGAATGACGTTTTGCTCCTAGAGAGTAATGAACCCGCTACCTATAAAGGTGCTGAAGCAAAACGAATCACCGTAGGCATGCTTGTGCCCGGTTTTGGTCCCTTATCCGAAATGCGGTCCAAATCGGAATCCGTCTAAGCACATGGGTCCTTTTTCGGCCTAGAAATCTTCCATGAGGAGTTTAGAGTATTTTTGTACAAGAGCTTATGTCTTGGGAAGGTGATAATCATAGAGAAAGGCAAAGAACAAAACCGGTGGACCTATGGCTACACGGTTTGCAATGGCAAGTACAAGGGTCGCTTTCAAGTCCCTTTCACCCTTCCTAATTTAAACAAGACATCCACAAGGCTCCTTTTGTTGCTCTACTACTCTTGCATAGACTTGGCCGGACCCCATTGAAGCTTCCAAAAGAGTTTACTCCATGTTTAATTAATCATTGTCCTTATTAGTTTACTTTCTGGCTTTTCTTTTAAGATTTTTAACTTGTGTAAGAACTTTGTGTAAGGCTTAGGGCCACCTTTTAAAACCGGTTTTCTAGGGTCTTTTGGACCGTTAGATGCTAGGTTGGATGGATGGATAGAAATGCTTAGCTTGGCCTATAAAAGCAAGGCATTCCTTAGTGTAAAAATCAGATTTGATGAATGAAAAACACAAGTTAGAAACATTGATTTCTACTAATCTCCTTTGCTTAGTGCTGGGAAATCCTCTATTGCTTAGTGCTTAGAGTCGGATATTTTCTTTGCTTAGTGCTTGAAATTATCCTTAGGCTTAGTCTAGTGGCTTAGTGCTTGGATTAAGTCATATCCCAATCACGTCTTTTACTCTATTCGATTGTAGAGTTCAGGAAACCGTGGTTATAAACAGTTCTGTCGACTATTCGATTGCAGTCCTCGGAGTTTCTGTTTGGTTTTTAGTCGTTTTTATCACAATTAAACAGTTCCTTTCACTGTCCAAATCGAGTCAGTTTCAGTCAAAATCCGAGTCTTGAGAGTTTTACTTCAAATTGGTTATCAGAGCAAAGGTTTAACACAATTCCATTGTTGTGTTAGTCTTGGGAAGATGCTTTTCTTGTGAGTTCACCATAAACCTTAACCACATCCAAAAATACAAAAACAACCATGAGTGAAGAAAGACTACTTGGAATTGAGACTCATGTAACACAACTCTCCGAGAAATGTGACCTAATGATAGACTCCTTCAATGCTATCATGGCTAACATTCCAACACCACCAAGGGACCGAGGAAGACATCCACCTCGCCGTGTTAGAGGACGTGGCCGAGGGTTTGGAGCAAGAAACCAAGAAGCCGCCCATGAAGAGGAGGACTTGCACTCGGATGAAGAGGGTTCTTTTAGTGAGGCCGAGCATGAAGAGCATCCTAAAGACCTAAAGGTAGAAATTCCGGACTTTCATGGTAGTTTAAATCCCGATGACTTACTAGATTGGTTTAGGTCAATTGAAAGAGTCTTTGAATTTAAATCATACTCGGATGCTAAGTCTTTCAAGGTTTCTATTTTAAAGTTTAAAGGTTATGCATCTCTTTGGTATGAAAACATGAAAAATCAAAGGAAGAGGGATGGTAAAGAACCCATAAAATCTTGGTCAAAGTTGAAAAAGAAGCTTAGTGACAAGTTTATTCCCAAAGAATATACTCAAGACATGTTCATTAAACTTACTCAACTAAAACAAGATCAACCACCACTTGAGTCTTACATTAGGGATTTTGAACAACTCACTTTGCAATATGAAATCAATGAGAAACCGGAACAAAAAATTGCTAGATTTGATAAAGGGTTGGATGATAAAATTGCTAATAGAGTCCGAATGCAACCATTGTGGTCTTTTAATGAAGCCGTGAACTTGGCTTTAAGGGTAGAAAAATTGGGCAAGGGTAAACCCTCCAACTCAAAATTGCCGACCAAAACAACCACCAAGACTACCTATGCCGAGACCAAACCCAAAGAAACCCACACCTCAACCGTGAACCCCACACTTGACAAAGGAAAAGGCAATGAAACCTCACAAAGAAAGACCTTACCCCTTAAAAAATATTTCAAATGTCAAGGCTATGGTCACTTTGCCAAAGAGTGTCCAACTCAAAGAGCCCTTAGTAGCTTTGAAGTGGTTCATTGGGGAGAGGATGAAATTCTTGTGTGTGATGAGGATGAGGAAACTGAAGAGACTAAGGATGAGGAGTTAGTATTGCCGGATTCCGGGATGAGTCTAGTCACTTGGAGAGTGTTGAGTGCTCAACCATTGAAAGTGGATCAAAGACAACAACTTTTTAGGTCTAGGTGTACCATTGGAGGGAAAGTTTGCAACCTAATCATTGATGGAGGTAGTTGTACTAATGTGGCCTCTAGTGTCCTTGTTGAGAAGCTTTCCTTAACCACCCAAAACCATCCATGTCCTTACAAATTGAGGTGGCTTGACAAGGGGGCCGAATTGAAGGTTGACAAACAATGCCTAGTGTCCTTCTCCATTGGCAAAAATTATGTTGATAAGGTTCTTTGTGATGTTCTACCTATGGATGCTTGCCATCTCATACTTGGTAGACCTTGGGAATTTGATAAGAGTGCGGTGCATCATGGAAAGGATAACACTTACTCCTTTGAGTTTGACAAGAGGAAGATCACTCTAGCACCTCTTCCACCACCCTCCATGCTTGAGCCTTACAAAGAAGTGATGCTAATCAAGGAGGCCGAAATGGTCCCCGAAAAGAACAATGAGAAAAGTGTTCATGTTCACCTTGCCGAGGGTGTATCCAAGGAACAAGACGAAACATTCCCTAGCATGGTTCAAAATTTGAACAAGTTCTTTCAAGATGATCCACCTAATGTCGAGCATATGTCCATGGAACAAGATAAGCCGTTCACTAATGTTCCTCCAATTGCTAATCTAAGAACGAAGGCCGAGGTCCCTAAAACTCCTAGTCCAATTGGGAATGAAAGCAAGGACAAGTCAAGTGCCTACTTGAGCGATCAAGGAAATAGGGTCAAGAAACGGGTTCAAGAGGAGATCCTTAACAATGTCCAAACCATAATTGTCCATGATGGTGTGCATTGTGACTATTCCGTACACTCTACTCCAAGTTTAATTGAAGTTGAGCACAAGGCCAATGGCACATGCGGTATGATCAGAACAGTCAAGGAGAGTGTTCACCCAAGTAAGCAAGGAAATGAAGTCAAGGAACGGGTTGAACACAGGCTCGTTCATCATGTTCAATTCAAGGCCAACAAGGAAGGGTCCGTGAACTCCAAGCAAGTCATAAAATTCAGAGTTGGGGATCGTGTTTGGATTCTTCCATGTAAGGGGAGGGCCTCAAGCATGGGAAGAACAAGTCCATGGTCCATGAAGAAGGTCCATTCAAAATCGTCAATCAAATTGGACCCAACAAATACAAGGTTAATCTCTTTGGAACTCATGTCACAATTGATGTTGGGATTTTAAGTCCTTATTGTGAAGAGCTTAGTGATGAAGATGCCGAGGATTTGAGGACAAATCCTTTTCAAGACGGGGAGATTGAAGCAAAACGAATCACCTTAGGCATGCTTGTGCCCGGTTTTGGTCCCTTATCCGAAATGGGGTCCAAATCGGAATCTGTCTAAGCACATGGGTCCTTTTCCGGCCTAGAAATCTTCCATGAGGAGTTTAGAGTATTTTTGTCCAAGAGCTTATGTCTTGGGAAGGTGATAATCATAGAGAAAGGCAAAGAACAAAACCGGTGGACCTATGGCTATACGGTTTGCAATGGCAAGTACAAGGGTCGCTTTCAAGTCCCTTTCACCCTTCCTAATTTAACCAAGACACCCACAAGGCTCCTTTTGTTGCTCTACTACTCTTGCATAGATTTGGCCGGACCCCATTGAAGCTTCTAAAAGAGTTTACTTCATGTTTAATTAA
Source organism: Silene latifolia (assembly GCF_048544455.1). Taxonomy (NCBI): domain Eukaryota; kingdom Viridiplantae; phylum Streptophyta; class Magnoliopsida; order Caryophyllales; family Caryophyllaceae; genus Silene; species Silene latifolia. The sequence continues at coordinate 196,418,724 of NC_133538.1, read as the reverse complement.
TCATTGTCCTTATTAGTTTACTTCCTTGCTTTTCTTTTAAGATTTTTAACTTGTGTAAGAACTTTGTGTAAGGCTTAGGGCCCCCTTTTGAAACCGGTTTTCTAGGGTCTTTTGGACCGTTAGATGCTAGGTTGGATGGATGGATGGATAGGATTACTCAGCTTGGCCTATAAAAGCAAGGCATTCCTTAGTATAAAAATCAGATTTGATGAATGAAAAACACAAGTTAGAAACATTGATTTCTACTAATCTTCTTTGCTTAGTGTTAGGAAATCCTCTGTTGGTTAGTGCTTAGAGTCGGGTATTTTCTTTGCTTAGTGCTTGAAATTATCCTTAGGCTTAGTCTAGTGGCTTAGTGCTTGGATTAAGTCATATCCCAATCACGTCTTTTACTCTATTCGATTGTAGAGTTCAGGAAACCGTGGTTGTAAACAGTTCTGTCGACTGTTCGATTGCAGTCCTCGGAGTTTCTGTTTGGTTTTTAGTCATTTTTATCACAATTATACAGTTCCTTTAACTGTCCAAATCGAGTCAGTTTCAGTCAAAATCCGTGTCTTTAGAGTTTTACTTCAGGTGCTATGGCCTGTTCCGACTCAAAGCTATGGCTTGAAGCCATGCAATCCGAGATGGACTCCATGTATTAGAATAACGTATGGGATGTTGTTGATTTACCTAATAAGGTAAAACCTCTACAGTGCAAATGGCTTTACAAAATAAAGCATTCTGTAGACGCGCAACCAGATACCTATAAGGCACTACTAGTGGCAAAAGGTTTCACTCAAGTGCACGAATTGCATTATGATGAAATTTTTGCACCTGTAGTCATGCTATGTTCCATTCGGATAATCTTAGCGATTTCCGCTTTTCATGACTATGAAATTTGGCAAATGGATGTGAAAACCGCCTTCTTAAACGGTTATTTGGAGGAAGAGTTGTACATGGTACAATCCGAAGGTTTCATTGATCCTGAAAATCCTAAGAAAGTGTGCAAGCTTAAGCGTTCCATTTATGGACTTAAGCAAGCTTCTCGGAGTTGGAATCATCGTTTCGACCAGGTGATAAAAGAGTATGGTTTCACTCGATCGGTCGAGGAACCATGCTTATATATCAAGTCGAGTGGGAGCAATATTGTTTTTCCTAATATTTTATGTCGATGACATACTCTTGATTGGGAATGACATTCCTCTCTTATCTTCGGTTATAGGATGGTTAAAGAACCATTTCCATATGAAAGATCTGGGTGAGGCACAACGTATATTGGGAATCCGTATCTACCGAGATAGATCACGACGGACGTTATCACTGAGTCAGGAGTCTTATTTGGATAAGATTCTTGAGAGGTTCAGCATGACCAACTCCAAGAAGGGGAACCTTCCAATGACGTCTGGGATGCATTTGAGCAAGTCTCAGTCACCCACGACACCTGAAGGGGTTGAACGCATGAGTCGTGTTCCTTATGCATCTGCAATAGGATTAATCATGTATGCCATGATATGCACACGTCCAGACGTGGCATATGCATTGAGTATGACGAGTCGGTACCAAGGCAATCCAGGTGAAATACACTGGATAGCTGTTAAAAACATCCTCAAGTACCTACGAAGGACTAAGGATTGGGTATTGACTTATGGAGGAGATACTAAGCTATGCGCAATCGGTTACGCAGATGCTAGCTTCCAAACGGATCGAGATGACTCAAAATCTCAGTCCGGGTTTGTCTTTACTCTTAATGGTGTTGCGGTCAGCTGGAAGAGTTCCAAACAGAGTGTTGTAGCAGATTCTACTACTGAATCCGAGTACTATGCAGCTTCGAAAGCAGCAAATGAAGCTATATGGATGCGTCAATTCTTACAAGGACTTACGATAGTTCCTAGTTCGAATGACCCGATCAACATCTATTGTGACAATAGAGGTGCCATCTTCCAGGCTAAGGAGCCTAAGTCTAGCAACAAGTCTAGACATGTACATCGGAATGCTCACCTGATCCGTGATTACGTGGAGCAAGAGGAGATAGTGATTGACAAGATAGCTTCGGATGATAACATCGTGGACCCTCTCACTAAACCGTTGAATTATGATAAGCGTGAAAGGCACGTTATTTCCATGGGAATTAAACGTGTTCCTGAGTTGTAGTAGTTGATTATGGATTTGATACATTATCTTTTTCATATATTATTTATAACTTCATCGTTTTAATATAATATTTTGTTTTTCATGTGGATTGTATTGACAACATTGAATGCCACAAAGTGAACTGAATTACATTATATTTGTTTTGGTCCGTAATCGCCTATACGAGCTAATAACTCTGGCTATTATATTGTGCAGTCGATTGATGGTGGGTTAAACGAGCCATAAGTCAATCGGTTGGCTGATCGATCACAAATACGGGTTATAACGATACCTCGTAGGACAATTTTTATGACAACGTAATAGAGTTCTAAATGTTAAAAAACATTCGGTTCCAGGTCGTGGATTGGACGTCCATTGTGTTCCTAGAGTCGATTCTTTTGACTATCGACTATCTCTTGAGATTAAGGTAGTTTTTGGGTGACTTTGGTTTCTTTCTCACGGTCGACCGTAACAGGAGGCTAAGTAGATTTTTTCTGGGTCATTTCATACTGTGCTTATATTTGCAGGATTCGAGTTGAAGAAAATATCCAACCTTTATCAGGTTTAGTTATTTCTCAGGGCCACTCGAGGAGTTGTAACTGAAATGCATGGGCATGCACGAATGATGATTCGTTTATCAGTTAAGTTACTCTCTAGTTGGGGAAACCACGATTGATATAGATCACTTGTAAAATACGACCTTTGTGAATACAAATTTTGCAAATTGTTTGACATTGAGTGGAATAAATTTTAGGATATGAGAATCGGTTATCGCACATACACTTGTGAGGACAAGTGGGAGTTTGTTGGAGCTTGTGTCCTCCAAGTGTGATAACATTTATAAATCTCTTATAGGTTCATAAGGGTATATTTCGTATTTTATTAGTTGATTAACGATTACTTTATAACGGTTGGCTTGCTAGAAAGTTTGACGTTATTATCATACTGATGGTGTGATCAACTGGTCCCTAAAAGTCACACCTAAAGGATGTGTTTGAGAGATGTGATTGTATGTAAATATAATCACATTGATGCCTGACTAAAAGGTTAGTCCAAGTATTTGACTAAACAGTTAGTCAATGTGATGATGAGACGATTATTTAATCTAATTAAATAATATTAGCTGAGACGAATTAACTGTCAATTCGTAAATTGAATATAATATTTTATATTTAATAAATGTATATAATGTTAGCTTAAACGAATTAAGATGTTAATTCGTAATTAAATGTAACCAGTTATATTTAATTATCAAATTATAAATATGCGATATTTATAGTTAATGTGTATATTATACACTATTGTCATAATATATGTTGACAGACTGGTATTGATAAATCGACTACAAACTGTTATAAGTGGACTTATTAATACATGTCGATATATAGACAATTGGATAAATATAGACATTATATATAATTTGAGAATAACCGAAAATAAGAGGATTTTATTCTTATTTTTGGTTGTTACTTAAACCGAAAATTAGGAAAGAAATATCTACCCTAATACTCTTCCTCCTACACGGTTTTAAGAGGGAGTGTGGAGATCATTTTTAACCTAATTTTTGACCTAAAAAATTTCTCTCATAAAAAATCACACAAAACCCTAAATTAATTAGTAAATTTGGGGATCGATTCTAGCAAGAACAAAAGGGCATTTCTCATATCATCTTGGGTGCAACGATTAGGCGAATATCAATTTTGATATTGTTCTTAGGCCATATTTGCAAGGACCAAAGGTTGATTATTAATATCTTCTCTATTTTGTTTATGATATTTCATTTATGACTAGAAATTTCATTATCATAATTTCGTTATAATCCTTATAATTAAAGGGAAGTATACCGATAATTCCCACACATCCAAGGGCCAAGATCTCTTCTAGGATGAGTACAAACAACATTAAATATATTACAAGCTGGAAATAAAGTAAATAAGTGAAAATAAAAGTAATGGGGTAAAAACATTCTGAAATAAAGCAAGAACGCAGTCTGGTCATTTGTCTATTGTGCACAGGTTGCTGTTGCTTTGTTGGCTAGCTGAGTACTTTCCAAAGTCAAGGCTTTTTGTAGTTTTTTCTGTAGCAGATTTTGTGGAGAAATGGTGCAGTTGTTCTTTCTGGACAACCTCACAATTTCCTCACCAGAAATGGAAAGTTTGCTTTATGCTTTATCACTTTTCAGGAATATGTGACTAGCTCTCTTGCTTGATTTTTTGTGCTGAATTTTTGCATTGCATTTGCTTGGCTTGGCTTGGATGCTTGGGACTTCTGTTGGACTTAGTTTAGGCTCACCCCAGCTAGCCATAATGGCAGCTGAAAGCTGGACCTAGTAAACCTCTTGACAGGCTGTTTTGGTGGTGGTGCAGGTGTGGTGTCCTGGCTTGGGTTGGGAGCCCCTGATTCAGCTCCTGCTGCATCATCGTTCCAATTTGATCGAAAATTACAAGCCGCAAGTAGCCACTCTAACGAGTGCGAGTCAACACTAGGCCGAGTATAGTTCACTTGACCGAGTAAACCAATTTCCAGAATCTGGAAAATTTCTGGAAATTTGGGCACTCGACCGAGTGAACTCGGCCGCTCGACCGACTGCCTACACGAGATTAAAATTACACAGGTTGAATCCCTTTTACTCATTTCTTATCTCCTTCTTATCTTCTTCAACCCTCATATCTCCAACATCACAAACTCTCTAAAAATAATCCCCCCACTCTATTTTCACTATTTTGTTGTTAGATTCTAGATTCTTACTGTAACACCCCGACCCAAACCTAGGGTCAGGAGCGGTTACTTATGATAGCTCACCAGGCTGTGTACATGGCCCACAGATCAACACGGGTCCTTTATAGCGCATTTTGTTCTCACTCATACGCATCCCGGGAACCTTCCCAGGAGGTCACCCATCCTAAGACTACTCCCAGCCAAGCACGCTTAACTTTGGAGTTCTTTCGCATGGATAACCATAAAAGAAAGTGCACTTTGTTGATATGAGTAGTACTTCCAATCCCTTTAAGCACTAGTCATTTAAGCCTATCACTGGACCTCTTCAATTACTGTGGGGTGTTACAATCACCCCCACTTGAAGAACACAACGTCCTCGTTGCGCCTGGGAGCATAACCGCTAACCCAGAATCCTCCCCCGCCAGGTGAGTGATCACAATGGAGCATATAACAACTGCCTCCAGGAGTGTATAACAACTGCCTCCCATTACCATATGGTTGCAGGGTTGCTCTGATACCACTTGTAACACCCCGGCCCGAACCTAGGGTCGGGAGCGGTTACTTATGATAGCTCACCAGACTGTGTACATGGCCTACGGATCAACACGGGTCCTTTATAGCGCATTTTATCCTCACTCATATGCATCCCGGGAACCTTCCCAGGAGGCCACCCATCCTAAGACTACTCCCAGCCAAGCACGCTTAACTTTGGAGTTCTTTCGCATGGATGACCATAAAAGAAAGTGCACTTTGTTGATATGAGTAGTACTTCCAATCCCTTTAAGCACTAGTTATTTAAGCCTATCACTGGACCTCTTTAATTACCGTGTACTCCATTACTCTCCACTAATCCTTCTTATTTAGCAATGTGAGCAACTTATCCTTTCTCTCATTTTTTTCTCAAATTCGATTTTTCTAGATCTACATTAGTTTGCTGAAGTTTTGTCAATTATTTGCATGATTTTGTTTAATTCATGGTAGTAATTAGCCTTCTATATCATTATTGACGTTAAATAGCAAGTTTTTATGTTGAAATTTTACCCATATATGATGAACTCGAAAATGCATGTTCTTGAGTCATAATTTTACTTTGTATTTGTTGTTGGGTTTAATTGAACAGCAAGGGCCTAACCTTTGTTATTAATGTTGGATCTTGTTTTATATGTGAAAATGTCGTCAAATTTTCGAAATACAGGGAAGTCATGCCCAAATTTTGATTTTTCATGTGTAAAACTTAGCTTATTATTTGTCTTATAAGACTACTACCTTTGTTAATAATATGGTACATTGTCTTAAAAACAAGAATTTCATCTTCAAATTTGACCCCAAAATTTCGAAACATGTAGTACACTTAACCAAGATTTGATTTGTATCTTAAACATGGTTTAATTATGTCCTTAAGCTATAATCTTGTGAGTGTGGTTATGAAATGGTTTAAAACAAAAAATTTCCATCTAAAAAGGGGTATATATTCCCGAAAATGGTAATACAAACATTAAAATTTCGGTTTTTATGCTCAACATGGTTTAATCATTTTCAAGTGTTAAATTCTTCACTATGACGCCTTGTGTAGCCTTATGATGAGAAAATCTCCGTCTTAAGACCCTTAAAATCTCGAAAATGGGTAGTAAGTGTACCCGAATTTTGATTTTCATGCTTAAATTCACACTTGAAATTGTCTATTGGTTTTTTCCATTCTTGCTAATAATGTGTTGCATTGATTTGAACAAGAAAATTTATCTTAAGAATTTCCAATTTCCGAAAATATGGGAGTATGCTACATAATTTGATTATTATATTCATTATTGAAGTAATGATGTCAAGGCCGATAAAAGTTCCCATCATTTTAATGGTTTTGGCTTATGACATAATTTCATCAAGACTTCATTTTGTTTAGGTGAACTTGGTTTGAGTGGGAGTTAAAAAAAATGCCATGTCAATCTATTTTCAAAGTGTTGGTTATCAATTTAAGTCATTGGGGGAAAATTTCTATTCATTTCCATGTTGTTTTGATTCTTACCTTTCCTATTCGATATCTTGTTGCGTGATTCCATTTTGTAGCATGTCAAGGAACGCAAAAAACACCCATAGAAGAAACAACCGTCAACCCTAACCGGAGGCACCACCCGTTATTATACTTTCGGGATACCCTGGAATAGAATTTCAGAGTGACCCTCACAAAAATGCCTTCTTAGCCTATGCTCAAAGAGGTATGAATTCTAGTAGATGTGTGTTGGAGGATGCCTTAGAAGCCTTGGGGATAGAGGAGAAAGCACATGACTTAGGGTACTTGGTATGGAGGGGTTATACAACTTGGCGGAGATAAGCTACTGCAACCTTACCCTTGAATTCTTGAGCACTTTTGTCTACGATAAGAGGGACAATTCCGTGAGTTTTCGACTCAAAAACACCTCGTTCCACTTATCTGGTGATGTGTTTGTGGAGCATTTGGGTGTAGGAAAAAGGACCGACTTTACCCACGATAAGGTGGGAAAGGACATGAAGGCCACTAAGTATGTTGATCTCTATACGGGTAACCAATATACCGAGGTGAGTGCCATGAAGATAAATGATGTGGAGCACCCCGTCTTGAAAATTTTCCTTCACCTCATGACCAACATCCTTTATAGAAGGAGAGAACCTAGCAAGCTCAACTCCACAAAAGTGTTACTTTTGAGCTCCTACCTCAACCCATGCTATGAAAAGGGCTTCTACTTTAGCCTCCTGACCATGGTGAGTCTATCCTTTCATAGGATGACCAAATTCAACAAGTGCTCATTTGATTGCCGTGCTCTAGTGACTAGGTTGGCAAAGAACCTATTGGGTTATGAACCAGGGGAAGTTGATAGGCTCATTAGTGTTGGTGTGTCGTAATTTGACATCTCTTATATGAAAAGCATGTTTTGGCCTGCGGATAGGAAAGACAAGAATGGTTACTCGTGGAAAGTGAATACAGATTTGTACCTAAAGCTTCCCGCATCGGGGAGTTTGTCCAAGACCCCACCTCGCCTTCCGGCCCAAACTGATCTCATTCCGGTTGAACTTACCTATACTGTTGGCGATGAGGAGGTAGATCGAGATCGTACACCGATACTACCCCATGACCCGCCTAGACATTCTATGCATGCTCCGCCATCCTCCTACATGCCCATGTCTTCACAGTCTCATGAACCTCCTAAGAATTCTATGCATACACCATCACAAACTGGAGGATATACTCAACCCCCGCCTACCTATGACCACCACTATCATATGCCAGACCTTATCCATCGGGTGAACACCGACGTAGTGCTAAGGGACATGTATGAGTTGGCTTACAATCAAGGTGTGCGACCCGCACATCGTCCTAGATATTTGTTAGCGGATGGGAATACATCGGGTGTCTTCAAGGCCTATGGCATCCAACTATCGGATTGGAGCACTAGGATTCCTTTTAATGAGGGGCACTTGCTTGGTCCTTGGCCGGGACCTCATTATACCACCGGGAGCTTCTTTGGGAATACGCCTTATGGTGGAGGAAGCGGGGAAGGTACATCTATACCGACGGCAGAGACAATGGAGCATGATGGTGGTCGTGACCGGGGGTGCGTGAAGAAGAAGAAGAAGAAGAAGAAGAAGAAGAAGAAGAAGTAGAAGAAGAAGAAGAAGAAGAAGAGGAAGAAGAAGAAGAGGAGGAAGAGGAGAGGGAGCAAGCCGGAAGAGGAAGAAGAGTGGTGAAAGACCAATCGGATTGGATGCGATAGGTGAAAGGCCTCCGCAAGAAGAGGAAGTCATCTCACTAGCTTGTTATTCTTGAGTCGGATTTATAGAACATTTGTGCCGGTTTGACACTCGAACAATTTTTCTTTGTGTGTTGTAACAATGGCCCTAAGGCCTAGAATTTCTTAATTTTAGATGCTTGGATGGTGTAGTAATCACCATTGGCATTTAATTGCATGAATGAAGTATGCTCGACAAGTTTGGAGGTGAATTAGAACCAAAAAGTTTCTGCCCGGAGGTCACTCGACCGAGTGGGCAGTTTTACCCCGTTTTGCATAATCTCGATCAAATAGCAAGTGTATACCCTTACTTAGTGACCATAATGGTCTCTTGGTAGTTGAGTGGGCCTAGTAGGACTTGCAAGATCAATTTTCGTGAATTGCTTACGTTTGATAATAATACTTGGTGTGCCATTATTTCTTGGTGTATTAACATTAAAAATGTATTTAAATAATCAATAGCGACATAACATGACTAAATAGACGGCAAAAACATGTGATAATCTTATGTGACATGTGATGATTTCCATGAACTTATAATGAGTGCCATTTATGAATTTCATGATAGTTTTTCGATGCATAAATGAGTCTTATAATGGTTATAGATGGGAATACTTGCATGAAGTGGAAATACGCATAAATACATGTGTGATCATATGGTATATTTAACGCGGTATATGCATGGCATGAGGATTACATGAATAAGAAGGATTGATGGTAATTGAGTTATATTAGAATACATAATTTATTATGTGGTGTTCATCATTTTATTAAGTCATATGTTTCGGTTATGATAATATAGACATATATATATATATATATATATATATATATATATATATATATATATATATATATATATATATATATATATATATATATATATATATATATACCACAGTGAGGTACGAAAATAGTGACACGAGTCGGGATTGTTATGGAATTAGAATACAACGTTGAGTTTGACCTTGCACTTTGACCTTTGAGAAACCATAGTAGGAGAGTTATATAGACGGTACTATCACCATATGAGCTTGAGCATGAGACATTCTTAATAGAAAAGAGAGTACGTTTAACCCAGAAACTTGCTAATTATGGATTTCGTTAGGTAGTTATGAGAGTATCCATGATTTGAGCGTTAAACTTCGGGACAAAGTTCTCTCTTAAGGGGAGTGAATGTAACAATCGGGAAGTTAAGGAAAGAAACCGAGCATAACATGAGATGAGGAGGACCTTGGTGTTATGAGAGCGACAATGTCGAGGGAACCTTGAGTTAAGATGCGTTTGTGTATAAGAGAGTGGATACAGTAAAGTGCCGAGAAAGAGAAGGACTTGAGAGTTGTTGATGAGACGGGCGAGAAAGCGGTGGGAAAGAGAGAGTGAGGCGAACTTTGAGGACGAAGTTCATTTTAATGGGGAAGATTGTAATACCCAGATGCTTTGGGACCTGCAAATGTACCTTGGGATACGTGAGGACACCTCAGGACTGGTGGAGAACTACTCAAAAGCAAGGGATGGCCTTACACTAGACCAAAAGTGACCTAGACTAGACCTAGTGGGGCTGCAGTGGACCGAGTAGAGTGTTTACTTGATCGAGTGGCTGACACTCGACCAAGTGGATAAGCGCTCGACCGAGTGAGTGGCACTAGACCGAGTGCCATTGAATCAGTACCCGATGTAACATCCGCGGTTTTCGTTACAGTTTTAAAATAATTTTTAGTCGCTTTATTTAAATAATTATATTTTAAAACTTATTTTCATAAAATATCGCCGAGTAGTATAATATTAGTAATAATAATAATTATAGTGATAATAATTTTCTTCTCAAGTTATAGTAGGCCTTGAGGCGAGTTTTTAGTAGATATCGACTTAAATTTAGTTTTTGGGCTTAAAGTAACTTACGGACCTAACTCACATACACTCCCCTCCACTCATCTAATATTCTAAATCCCTATTCATCTCCTTACACCTCCATTTTTCAGCGAACATACCTGAACAATATACCATTATTAACATACTTGCCCCTCTACACAAAAAACCCCATATCTTGCTTAATTCATGACGGAATCGACTCATTATCGCGCCATTGTCTTCCTCTATCTTTCTATGCAATAAAGTTTTTGCCTTTCTTCGCACGTCATCCCTGCCGCCCCATTTCAGTTTCGTGTTCCCTCTCTAACCCGTTTTTGTTGTTGTTTAGGTGTTAGTTTAGACAACCCGGAGGAAGACTCTTACATTGTTGACGACACTCTTGTGGATTAGAGGCAAATAACGTAACGGTGATGAGATTTCTCGACATTATGTCAAAATCTATATGTGCTTAAGTGTGTTTTTACTCTTTTATAACATAGAGTATGTGTCTTGACTGAGTTCATGTGGTGTCCTTTGAGACGGTTTTATTCGAGTTTTACTTATCCATTTTGAGAAAGGTTGGTACCTTTTGATTCTTGGTTAAGTGGGTAATCATGTTGGGTAATTTATTTGGATAAATACTATCATTTCTATGCTTAAAATTTCGTCTTAAGACGGACGCAAAACTGGACATAAAACCGTGAAAACAGGGGCTGTGTTGGGGTGTTTTTGGATGCGATTTGTGGATTGAAATGGTTGTTGGTTCGAGTCAATTTGATTGATCATGTCTTGTATGCATATACATGTATAAATATAGTCTTTTGTTTGGTTGAATTCCACCTTGTAACATGCTTAAAAACTTGTCTTAAGACGGCCTCATGAATTGTTTGAAAAACCAAGTATAAATAAGTTGATGATGGATGATTTTTGGGGATTGTTTTAGGGTCCATTCCACGGATGATTTGAACCAAATAGTTGATTTCCGTATCATGTGAATATCCATGTATGTAATGGGTTGGTTGTATGTGAGAAATTCTTTTCTTTTCATGCTTAAAATTTCGTCTTAAGACGGTCACAAATGAGCTTCTTTAACCGTGAAAATGGGTTTTGTCGGGCAGTTTTCGCGGGCTGTTTTGACGGGTTTCTTTATGCTAAATTGAACCAATTTTCTTGCTTATGTCACAAGTATATATACATGTTTGGATTGAGTCTTTTGTACCGGTGAAATCCATCCTAGTTTGGCCTAGGAAACCGTCCTAAGACGGTCGGGCAGAGAAGGGGATGATGCATTTTTTTGATGATCTGTTCCTGCTGTTCTACGTGCTGCTTGTTGCTTGCTGCATTATTTTGGTGCAGGGACCTGCCATGTTTGGGCAGTGGGCACGTGGAGCAGGTTGGCTGGGCAGCACGACTTTAAATCAATGTGTGTCCAGCTCGTCTTTTGTGTAGTCCACGACCGTCTTTCCTCCTTTGTTATATGCCTTCTCATATCCTATGTTAAGTTTTGAACATGCTTTGTGCTTGTTGGGTCACTCGTATATTACGGCATATGCTTATGAATAGCTCACATGTGATTATTTACGTTTCATCTCATGTTTTACATAATGTAATTGTTCATTCGCGTTTGTTTTCATTTTGCTCAAATGGCTTAGTTATATGAAATAAAATTATGGTCCTCGTTATAAAAGTATGAAATGACGTGGAATACTCCATTTACGAGTTTTTACTTGCTCTTTTTCATTTATTTATCACGCCTCAAGTACGTATGATTTATTCTACATGTTAATTAAATTGGGTTAATTTTTATCCGTAAAATATTTTTGTTTGGGTTTAATTAAATTGCATTCCGTCACATGTTTTATGTATCTTAAATTCATTATTTGCCGTTTATTTATATATTTCTCACATGAATCATAAATGTGGAACTTATTGTTTATTCATGTCATAACTATATGAAATATCTTCATTTATCTATTATACGAGATTTAATTCATTTATTCTCATTTATTTATCGTATTTCAAATACGAGCGATTTATTCCGCTTGATTAATTGATGAGTCTTATTCTTGTGAAAATGTCATAATGCTATGCCTTCTTGCTTGACTAATTTACGCCTCTCTCGTTGGCCGTTCTGCCGAGAGTTGATTACCATACTCTTTCGACACCTCTCTCGTTGGCCGTTCTGCCGAGAGTTGGTTACCATACTCTTTTGACACCTCTCTCGTTGACTGTTCTGCCAAGCGTTGGATATCTTATTTTATTTCCACCGCTCTCGTTGGCCGTTCTGCCGAGAGTTAGGTACTCGACTTCCGTTCTGTCAATCGAGTTTTGGGTGCGGACCGTTCTACCGCATGTCGAGTCTGGCCAGGTTAGACTAGGACTTACCAGGGAAAAGTGAGTTTAAGGGTAGCTAGTAAAGGTCTTGCATAGTCGGATAGTTGCATATGACATACTTCTGTAATTAATTACATTTCATTTCTTCACCTTCTTATTTAATTGAGTATGTGCATAAATTGCCTAGTTATTATCCTATTGTGTCTTCTCTTATTAATCCATTATATATATAATCCCGTGTTCTCTCATGTTTCAATTTATTTACATTTTAATTAACATGCTTGCCTATCTGAGTTCTTTGTTATGTTCGTATCGATTTAATGTGGCTGGGAGGATCATTGAGTTACTCCCCACTGACTGTGGCGTTCATGTTTACATGAATGACAGGTACTAGTCGGCGTTTATATGGGGTGAAAATATGTGTGAGCTAGCGAGTACCTCGACCCTTGGATCATGTTATTTTTACCCTTTTATGTCGTGTAGACTTATGTCCTAAATATGTTATTCGTGGGATATCTTTTTCCCGTTTACTAAACTTGGATTGTAAACATCTAAATTTACCTATTTGTACTTATTTACCTATGTTATGGATACCTCGTGTTAAACTTCGATAAAAGTTTTAAAAAGTTTCAAAATTTTCATGTTTTTCCGCTGCCGATTATTAAGTTGTATCTTCTGCTTTAATGCGGGGTGTCCCAGTTGAAATCAGAGCCTATGTTGCTCCCGACACACACACGTGTACCTCAAACTTAAATTTTTAACTTGACCTTTAATAATGAATGAGAGATGGGTAGAACTAAGGACCTAAGTTGGTAGTCTATTTGTATATGCTATTTGCTAGGTGCTAACTTGATTGATTTATTTGGTGTCTTGAGAAGATGGTGTAACACCCCCATTTATTCAGGAGCCTTTAGCTAGACATTCCCAAATAAATAGGACTGTTACCATCTCGGTTTCCCGAGGTAGTGAATACAAGGTACAACAATACCAAAGTACTTTAAATAAAACTTTAATGATTACATATGCTTTACAATTTTAATCAACTAAAACTTATTATAAAAGTAAATACATCTCGCAGCGGAAATAAATAAAGTGATATAACTATATATGTGATCTAGACTTCTTCTAAGGTTCCAAGTCGAGCTCTCTTCCCAATGCTCCCAAGTCAGCTAACTCAAAACCTGCTATTTAAATCTGCTCCCCATTTAACCGGAAATATTAAATGGTTCACCACAGGATGCCATCAATTAAAGCAGGCATCAATTTTATTTTGACACAGAAGCAAACACGTCAACCAATGGTTGAGTAGGAATAACCAACAACAAGTCAAAGTAAAATGATATGATAAATAATACAAATACAACTGAGCTCATCACCCGAAACACCCATTCATCCCGCCAATCCCTGGCCCCGGGGTATTCATCATTCCAACCGAAGTTGAAGTATTCACCATCCCAACCGAAGTTGAGGTATTCACCATCCCAACCGAAGTTGAGGTATTCATTTATACAGCATGCCAGTTATAGAAACCATCTCAGACACGAGCCGAGGTATCCAATGCAAACGAAATTCCAATATAAATGATCAATAATAAACAATCCAACGATATATAATCCACATCCATTAATCCATCCAATTTTCACAATACTTTTATAAATTCCACAAACCAACAAAGACAAGACGAGTTGAGTAGTTATCCTACCTCGAAAGCAAGCACTCCAATTACGCAATCCAATTAGTAGAAATCCAATATAAGCTTCTCAACAATACCGTCACCTAATCATAGATAATTATTTACAACAATTATAATTACTAACTTTACTTATTTATTCATTTATTTATTCCTTTTATTTAATTATTCAAATTAATTATTTATTATAATTATTAAAGGTTTATGATAACAAAAACCCGATTTAACTACGAACCCGACTCACCCGAGCTAATTAAATAATTAAAACCCGTCACACTACAAACACACACCACCTTAACATGGTTTATAAACCATGGCCAACACCCCTCTTAAAACCCACCAAACCCGACACCAAAAGCCACCACAGCCACCAACCTATGTCACCACCCCTAGCCTGCAGCCCCACGCATCCAACTCGCCCCTAACCACCGGCTAAACCACCCCCAACCGACCACAAACACACGCCCTAACTCCCTTCACTACTCGCCATTACCAACCAACACCACCCTCCACCGTGTATAAAACCCACCACCACGACCACTACAGCCACTCTCACACCAAACTACCACCACCATTGTCTCCCTAGGTCTACGACGGTTCTAATGGTACCTCCCATCCTCACTCACGGTCAGAAACACAACCACGACGCTCGTCTTAAAACAGCCGCGACAAATCCCCTGCTCTCCCCTGTTTTCGCGGAATTCCGGCCACCACCAACACCAGCCGCCACTTTCCGCCACACCAACACCTACAATGTGGTCGACTACCTCCCCCCATCACAACCCTACCATGCCCAGGTCAAGACTCGGCCAATTAGGGGTTCAATTACCCACTACAAACACCCACGACCTAACCCGCAACACCCCCTGACCAGCCACCTTTAGCCGCCTGCCACCGCCACCCTAGGCCACCCCTGACACCACCACTACACCCATTCCAACCCTTGCAATCCCACGAACCACCTACCAAAGTTTGGTCTCATTCCGTCAAGGTTTGGGTCGGTTCTAAGTGTCTTAAGATCGTCTGACAATCAGCTGTATAAGAAAATAAAACAAGATTAGAAATTGTTACCTATTAATTATCGCTTGCTAATTCCGTCTCCAAAAGCTCCTCTTAATTTGTGATTTATTTATCAGATTTATGGTGGTATTTATAGTGTAAGATTTAGAGAATACGAGGCCAATTAGGAAACCATGTAACTTTCCTTATTCTAATTAGTAGTAGGAATTGTCATTATAATTATATCATTATTATTTATCATATACTATTAATCCTAACATAACTATGATTTCTTCATATAATATTTATTATTATTGCCATAACTTTATTATTATTATTATAATTATAATTACCTTTATATAATATTATTTCCTTGTTATATTATTATTAATTCCCGATTACACTCGTACCAACTAAATAGATTTCGGTCCAACAACAATGGCACACGGCCCGATGCTAAATATTAGCTAAACTCAATTCCCGACTTGCATTATTAATTTATTATGTAATTAACATCTTATTATAATTACTATTAGAAATGTCTTTTAATTAATTATTAAATTACATAAATTATCTTCACAATTTATTATTAAAATACGGAGTATTACAGTCTTCCCCCCTTAAAATGAACTTCGTCCCGAAGTTCGCCCATCACTATTAAAACAACATTTATAAACATTTGCACAACTGAGCCTCATTCCAACTTATGATCATTGCAACATAATTAACTTACTTAATCATTATCAAACCATATCATACTTATCAAAATGTATCACAAACTAATTCAAAACATGAAAATGTATCACAAAATAAACTTAAAACATGAGGTGTCACATTCTACCCCCCTAAAAATAAACTTCGTCCCGAAGTTTCGGAACTACTATTACTTTATTAAAACTACTAACAACTTAATACTTATATAAATAACAGGAGTCTAATCCCCTCACATAAATACTAGTTACCCTTCTCCCCATTCCCTTGCACCGTACTAGCTGTTCCAAATGTTTTTCCACCATTACTCTGATCACCTCCATTGCCTTGTCTATTGTTAAAACTTCTCTGGTTACTCCACTGTCCCGAATTCCTATTACTTCCAATACTTGGCATTGGGCTTTGATACCACTTTGTAACACCCCCATTTATTCAGGAGCCTTTAGCTAGACATTCCCAAATAAATAGGACTGTTACCATCTCGGTTTCCCGAGGTAGTGAATACAAGGTACAACAATACCAAAGTACTTTAAATAAAACTTTAATGATTACATATGCTTTACAATTTTAATCAACTAAAACTTATTATAAAAGTAAATACA
The DNA here is from genome assembly GCF_048544455.1 of Silene latifolia. NCBI lineage: Eukaryota > Viridiplantae > Streptophyta > Magnoliopsida > Caryophyllales > Caryophyllaceae > Silene > Silene latifolia. Next base: position 196,401,949 of record NC_133538.1, on the reverse strand, counting down.
TCTCGCAGCGGAAATAAATAAAGTGATATAACTATATATGTGATCTAGACTTCTTCTAAGGTTCCAAGTCGAGCTCTCTTCCCAATGCTCCCAAGTCAGCTAACTCAAAACCTGCTATTTAAATCTGCTCCCCATTTAACCGGAAATATTAAATGGTTCACCACAGGATGCCATCAATTAAAGCAGGCATCAATTTTATTTTGACACAGAAGCAAACACGTCAACCAATGGTTGAGTAGGAATAACCAACAACAAGTCAAAGTAAAATGATATGATAAATAATACAAATACAACTGAGCTCATCACCCGAAACACCCATTCATCCCGCCAATCCCTGGCCCGGGGTATTCATCATTCCAACCGAAGTTGAAGTATTCACCATCCCAACCGAAGTTGAGGTATTCACCATCCCAACCGAAGTTGAGGTATTCATTTATACAGCATGCCAGTTATAGAAACCATCTCAGACACGAGCCGAGGTATCCAATGCAAACGAAATTCCAATATAAATGATCAATAATAAACAATCCAACGATATATAATCCACATCCATTAATCCATCCAATTTTCACAATACTTTTATAAATTCCACAAACCAACAAAGACAAGACGAGTTGAGTAGTTATCCTACCTCGAAAGCAAGCACTCCAATTACGCAATCCAATTAGTAGAAATCCAATATAAGCTTCTCAACAATACCGTCACCTAATCATAGATAATTATTTACAACAATTATAATTACTAACTTTACTTATTTATTCATTTATTTATTCCTTTTATTTAATTATTCAAATTAATTATTTATTATAATTATTAAAGGTTTATGATAACAAAAACCCGATTTAACTACGAACCCGACTCACCCGAGCTAATTAAATAATTAAAACCCGTCACACTACAAACACACACCACCTTAACATGGTTTATAAACCATGGCCAACACCCCTCTTAAAACCCACCAAACCCGACACCAAAAGCCACCACAGCCACCAACCTATGTCACCACCCCTAGCCTGCAGCCCCACGCATCCAACTCGCCCCTAACCACCGGCTAAACCACCCCCAACCGACCACAAACACACGCCCTAACTCCCTTCACTACTCGCCATTACCAACCAACACCACCCTCCACCGTGTATAAAACCCACCACCACGACCACTACAGCCACTCTCACACCAAACTACCACCACCATTGTCTCCCTAGGTCTACGACGGTTCTAATGGTACCTCCCATCCTCACTCACGGTCGAAACACAACCACGACGCTCGTCTTAAAACAACATGCGACAAATCCCCCGCTCTCCCCTGTTTTTCGCGGAATTCCGGCCACCACCAACACCAGCCGCCACTTTCCGCCACACCAACACCTACAATGTGGTCGACTACCTCCCCCCATCACAACCCTACCATGCCCAGGTCAAGACTCGGCCAATTAGGGGTTCAATTACCCACTATAAACACCCACGACCTAACCCGCAACACCCCCTGACCAGCCACCTTTAGCCGCCTGCCACCGCCACCCTAGGCCACCCCTGACACCACCACTACACCCATTCCAACCCTTGCAATCCCACGAACCGCCTACCAAAGTTTGGTCTCATTCCGTCAAGGTTTGGGTCGGTTCTAAGTGTCTTAAGATCGTCGACAATCACCGTATAAGAAAATAAAACAAGATTAGAAATTGTTACCTATTAATTATCGCTTGCTAATTCCGTCTCCAAAAGCTCCTCTTAATTTGTGATTTATTTATCAGATTTATGGTGGTATTTATAGTGTAAGATTTAGAGAATACGAGGCCAATTAGGAAACCATGTAACTTTCCTTATTCTAATTAGTAGTAGGAATTGTCATTATAATTATATCATTATTATTTATCATATACTATTAATCCTAACATAACTATGATTTCTTCATATAATATTTATTATTATTGCCATAACTTTATTATTATTATTATAATTATAATTACCTTTATATAATATTATTTCCTTGTTATATTATTATTAATTCCCGATTACACTCGTACCAACTAAATAGATTTCGGTCCAACAACAATGGCACGCGGCCCGATGCTAAATATTAGCTAAACTCAATTCCCCGACTTGCATTATTAATTTATTATGTAATTAACATCTTATTATAATTACTATTAGAAATGTCTTTTAATTAATTATTAAATTACATAAATTATCTTCACAATTTATTATTAAAATACGGAGTATTACAGATGGTGCGACCAACCAATGTCGAGAATACTATCATGCAAGCCCTTACTCAAATTCTTCTAAATCAACAAAATGCCCAAAATGCTCAAGCTAACCTTGGTCGACAAGGAAGTTTTGCTTGGATTGCAAGCCAACTAGCAAGAAACAAGGCTAGAACCTATGGTGGTGAAGTGGATGCTATTGAGCTTTCGGAGTGCTTTCGTGACATGGAGAAGAATTTCTCTCTTTATGATGTCCAAGATCGAGACAAGGTGAAAATTGCCTCTCATTTCCTTGTAAAGGAGGCCGATAGGTGGTGGACTATAACCGGACCTTCCGTCAATCAAGACCCCACCTTTGATTGGACCCGCTTCAAGTCTCTTGTGTAAACTCGTTTCTAACCTAAGGAACTCAAGCAACAAAATTTAAAGGAGTTCATTGATTTCAAACAAGGAGGACTATCCGTTCAAGCTTTCACCGACAAGTTCAATGATCTTGCTCATTATGCTTCAAGATTCGTGAAAGATGAAGATGAGCGTGTCTACTTCTACCGGAGCAAGTTGAATCCCAAGTTAGAAAGTATGGTGAGAAGAGACTCCACGACCTTTGTGGCGGTCTATGATGATGCTCTTTGGGCTGAGAATTCCTTGAAGTCTATTGAAGATGATGCTAAGCCTCGTTCCTCCTCTAATTCTTTTCACCGTAACTTCCATGTCAAGAGACCCTTTGTGCCTTTATCTTCGTCGGACTTTGCTAATAAGAAGAGATCCCTACCAAGAGTACAAGAGCCAAGTGGACAAGTCTCCCAACAAGGCTATGACACCAATCTTGAGAAGTCCCGCAAGTGCTTCGGTTGTAAGGAAGCCCTACAACCCGGAGTTGGATATTATGGTAGATCCTTAACTTACTACCGTTACAAGAAGCCTGGACATTGCTTCCATGATTGCCCGAAAGGAAAGCTTCTACTACTTTTACTCCCACTCAAGCTCCAAAAGCTAAGCCAAGAGAAACCATCTATGTTATGAGTCGAGCCAAAGCTGCCTCTTATCCCGATATCATTACGGGTGTGTTTCTCCATTCTTGATCAACTTTGCCTTATTCTTCACCTCTTGGTGCTTATCCTTCTTCTAAACTCTCTTTCGTTATACTTTTGAAGCCACTCTTATACCTTCCCAACGTGCCCTTTATTTTTTGCTTACCCTCCTTGACCATAAGCTCTTTCGTTCATGCCTCTCTTACTCTTTTCGTTGTGCTTCCCCATTGAGTTCGAGTCTAGTGACCTATAAAAACTCTATGTCCTTTGGCCTTTTGTTGACCTTACCGTGACTTTTTACCCTTAAAAGTTCGTCATAGTTCTTTTGTTGGTTAAGTTCGGGTTCCTTAGCGTGCTTTGTAATTATGATGTCTAAGTTGTTTTTCATTTTGTGCAATTTCTAACAAATTTTAGTTACCAGTTTGGGTTCATGGTTAAATTTTTATGTTACTTAGGCAAAACTTCACTTATTTTAAAGGTTTGAAGATGAAAGTTTGCTTTCAATTCGGTAGGTTCTTAGAAAAATTTGATTCTTTGTCGAAGTTTAATGTTACATTTTCAAAAACTTGACTTCTTTTAGAGTTTGAAAATTGATCTTTTACTTTCAATCTGGCTTTTGCAAAAGAAAATTTGAGTGGATTATCATTTTCACTTGGTTTTAACGTTGATGGGACGTTAGGACTCGTTATTGGAGACGTTTAATAACTTGTTCTACGCTTATCGGCAAATGATTTTGTTTTTGGCCTTGTCTTTGATTTGAAATGTTGATGTTCTTGAATGCGCAATGAGAACACTACCGTTCCTTTGACGAGAAACTAGTGCTTTTGAAAAATTATTCTTGAAACTTTTTGTAGGATTCTAATTCTTATGATATAAAACCTTGTAAATGTTTTGGTTGACGATTTCGAAAAAGTCCGACTTTATCTTTATAACTTTTCATTTTTGCTTTCAAGTTTCGAGGACGAAACTTTTTAAATGGTGGGATGATTGTAACACCCGCGCTTTTCGTTACGGTTTAAAATAATTTTTAGTCGCTTTATTTAAATAATTATATTTTAAAACTTATTTTCATAAAATATCGTCGTAGTCGTATAATATTAGTAGTCGTAATAATAATAATAATAATAATAATAATAATAATAATAATAATAATAATAATAATAATAATAATAATAATAATAATAATAATAATAATAATAATAGTGATAATAATTTTCGTCTCAAGTTATAGTAGGCCTTGAGGCGAGTTTTTAGTAGATATCGACTTAATTTTAGTTTTTGGGCCTAAATTAACTTACGGACCTAACTCCCATACACTCCCCTCCACTCATCTAATATTCTAAATCCCTATTCATCTCCTTACACCTTCATTTTTCAGCAAACATACCTCAACAATATACCACCATTAACATACATGCCCCTCTACACAAAAAACCTCATATCTTGCTCAATTCTTGACGGAATCGACTCATTCTCGCGCCATTGTCTTCCTCTCTTCGTCCTCTATCTTTCTACATAAGAAAGTTGTCGCCTTTCTTCGCACAACATCCCTGCCGCTCCATTTCATTTTCGTGTTCCCTCTCTAACCCGTTTTTGTTGTTGTTTAGGTGCTAGTTTGGACAACCCGGAGGAAGACTCTTACATTGTTGACGACACTCTTGAGGATTAGAGGCAAATAAGGTAACAGTGATGGGATTACCTGACATTATTTCGAAATCTATATGTGCCTAAGTGTGTTTACTCTTTTATAACATAAAGTTTGTGTCTTTACTGAGTTCATGTGGGGTCCTTTGAGACGGTTTTATTCGAGTTTTACTTATCCATTTTGAGAAAAGTTGGTACCTTTGGATTCTTCGTGGAGTGGGTAATCATGTTGGGTAATTTGTTTGGATGAATACTGTCATTTCCATGCTTAAAATTTCGTCTTAATACGGACGCAAAACTGGACATAAAACCGTGAAAAAAGGGGCTGTGTTGGGGCGTTTTTTGACGCAATTGGTGGATTAAAATGGTTGTTGGTTCGAGTCAATTTGATTGCTCATGTCTTTTATACATATACATGAATGAATGAATATAGTCGTTTGTTTGGTTGAATTCCGCCTTGTAACATGCTTAAAAACTTGTCTTAAGACGGCCTCATGAATTGTTAGAAAAACCAAGTATAAATATGTTGATGATGGACGATTTTTGGGGACTGTTTTGGGGTCGATTCCACGGATGATTTGAACAAAATAGTTGATTTCCTTCTCATGTGAATATCCATGTAGGTAATGGGTTGGTTGTATGTGAGAAATTATTTTCTTTTCATGCTTAAAATTTCGTCTTAAGACGGTCACAATGAGCTTCTTTAACCGTGAAAATGGGTTTTGTCGGGCAGTTTTCGCGGGCTGTTTTGACGAGTTTCTTTATGCTAAATTGAACCAATTTTCTTGCTTATGTCACAAGTATATGTACATGCTTGGATTGAGTCTTTTGTACGGGTGAAATCCGTCCTAGTTTGGCCTAGGAAACCAACCTAAGACGGTTGGGAAGAGAAGGGGATGATGCGTTTTTTTGGTGCTCTGTTCCTGCTGTTCTGCGTGCTGCTTGTTGCTTGCTGCATTATTTTGGTGCAGGGACCTGCCATGTTTTGGCAGTGGGCACGTGGAGCAGGTTGGCTGGGCAGCACGGCTTTAAATTCGTGTGTGTCCAGCTCGTCTTTTGTGTAGTCTGCGACCCTCTTTCCTCCTTTGTTTTATGCCTTCTCACATCCTATGTTAAGTTTTGAACATGCCTTGTGGTTGTTGGGTCAATCGTATATTACAGCATATGCTTATGAATGGCTCACATGTGATTATTTATGTTTCATCTCATGTTTTACATAATGCAATTGTTCATTCCCGCTTGTTTTTATTTTGCTCAAATGGCTTAGTTATATGAAATAAAATGGTGGTCCTCGTTATAAAAGTATGAAATGACGTGGAATACTCCATTTACGAGTTTTTACTTGCTCTTTTTCATTTATTTATCACGCCTCAAGTACGTTTGATTTATTCTACATGTTAATTAAATTGGGTTAATTTTTATCCTTGAAATATTTTTGTTCGGGTTTAATTAAATTGAACTCCGTCACATGTTTTATGTATCTTAAATTCATTATTTGCCATTTATTTATATATTTCTCACATGAATCATAAATGTGGAACTTATTGTTAATTCATGCCATAACTATATGAAATATCTTCATTTATCTATTATATGAGCTTTAATTCATTTATTCTCATTTATTTATCGTATTTCAAATACGAGTGATTTATTCCACTTGATTAATTGATGAGTCGTATTCTTGTGAAAATGTCATAATGCTATGCCTTCTTGCTTGACTAATTTACGCCTCTCTCGTTGGTCGTTCTGCCGAGAGTTGGTTACCATACTCTTTCGACACCTCTCTCGTTGGCCGTTCTGCCGAGAGTTGGATATCTTATTTTATTTACGCCTCTCTCGTTGGCCGTTCTGCAGAGAGTTGGTTACCATACTTTTTCGACACCTCTCTCGTTGGTCGTTCTGCAGAGAGTTGAATATCTTATTTTATTTCCGCCGCTCTCGTTGGCCGTTCTGCCGAGAGTTAAGTACTCGGCTTCCTTCTGTTGATCGAGTCTTGGGTGCGGGCCGTTCTAACGCATGTCGAGTCTAGCCATGTTAGACTAGGACCTACCAGGGGAAAGTGAGTCTAAGGGTAGCTAGGAAAGGTCTTGCATAGTCGAATAGTTGCATATGACACACTTCCATAATTAATTACATTTCATTTCTTTACCTTCTTATTTAATTGAGTATGTCCATAAATTGCCTAGTTATTATCCTATTGTGTCTTCTATTATTAATCCATTATATATATAATCTCGTGTTTTCTCATGTTTCAAGTTATTTACATTTTAATTAGCATGCTTCTCTATCTGAGTTCTTTGTTATGTTCGTATCGATTTAATATGGCTGGGAGGATCCTTGAGTTACTCCCCACTGACTGTGGTGTTCATGTTTACATGAATGACAGGTACTGGTCGGAATTTATATGGGGTGAAGACATGTGTGAGCTAGCGAGTACCTCGACCCTTGGATCATGTTATATTTACCCTTTTATGCCGCGTAGACTTATGTCCTAAATATGTTATTCGTGGGATATCTTTTCCCCGTTTACTAAACTTGGATTGTAAACATCTAAATTTACCTATTTGTACTTGTTTACCTAAGTTATGGATACCTCATGCTAAACTTCGATAAATGTTTTTAAAAGTTTCAAAATTTTCATGTTTTCCGCTGCTGTAGATACCCAGTATCTGCACCTTCCAAAAACCACCTGATGCTGATCGGACTATAAAGTGTTTTTGATATGCGTACGTGGATTGGCTATACATGAGACGATTTAATGCACTACTCGGATATGAAAAATGATTTCAATAGTTTTCTAACTTCATTTGCAATAAAATAACACTATTTAGAGTTAAAACCGTCTTCGGACCCAAAACCGACTCAGAAACCCGCAACTCGGGTCAACCTGAGTCAACCCGAGTCAACCCAAATCTCGAATGTCAAAAATAATGCCATGAATTTCTTTATCATGTCATTTACATTAAAATGACCCTTATTAGAGTCAAAACCGTCTTCAGACCCAAAACCGACTCAGAAACCCGCAACTCGAGTGAACCTGAGTCAACCCGAGTCAACCCAAATATCGAATGACAAAAATATTGCCATGAATGTATTAATCATGTCATTTCCATTAAAATGACCCTAATTAGAGTCAAAACTGACACCGGGCCAAAACCCGAGTCCAAATTCAAATCCCGAATCACACGGGTCAAACCCGAGTCAAGCACACAAAACACCCACCTCAAGTAACACCCAAAATAACCTTATTAGACGCCCATATTGTTACACGACATCTTATATGAAGACCACAAATCACAACCAACAAAACATTGGTTAGAACAAATGGAAAATCCAAATTTGCGAAAAGGACAATACACCCATTTGTATTACAAGGTAGCTCGCGCCTCAATGAGGTGTCTGCTTAGCCTCTAAGCAAACTAAACCGACCTACCATCCCACATTTCTCTATAAATACCCATCATCACACACCATAATCTTCACGCGAGAGTCCGCCCCCTCCTTCTCCCTTAAACTTCTAGACCCGACTTAATAAGTCACAAAATCAACACGTGTTCACGACCTACCGATCGTAAACACAAGCCTTACACATTTTGTTTGGTACCGTCACCGTGCATTCGACCGACCCATTCGACCAACTCAACATTAATCAACATGTTCTTCAACAACATATTTTCAACACATTTTCAAAACAAAATCCTATTTTAAGGCACCTTTTTAAACTTCTTTGATCGCGATTAGTCACAACGAGAAAACCGTCTCTAAAGTCGTCTACTTCGCAAACATCAATACACGTAAGTTTGAGGGTATAAACAACTCACTTATTTCATGTGTTTGCTGTTTTTATGAGTTATATGCATGAACAATGCATAACACGATTCAAATATAGGTTAGACGAGTCAAAACCGAGTTTTGCCCGAGACAGAAGCCCTTTGCTATGCAAAGAGGCTCGCGCCTCTTATGGGTTATCAGGTCAGACTCATCCGTGTTTGTTCTCGTCTTTCCTCTTTATTTCTTTCTTATTTGCAATCGGTTTTTACCATTTCAAATGTTTCAAGTCGTTTTTATGACAAACTTTTTAACCATATTCCATATACCGTGAAGGTTTAATCCGTGACTCGGTGATATTAATTGGTTAATTATATTTTAAAGGAAATCCTTTTCCTTTATTTACCATTTTAATTCATTTTTATGATAAACATATTTTAACCATTACAAAAATCATCCTTGGTTCTTTATACCACGACGGTTTATTCCGTGACTCGATAATATTATTGGTTAATTACAAATTAAAGGGTATTTTAACCCCCTTTTATTTTATTTACCAATTTTCTCATTTATTTACATTTGGAAACATATTAGTCATAATTCATAATCATCCTTGGTTCTTTATACCATGTCGGTTGAATCTGAGTACGATGACAAACATGACTAATTACAAATAATTGAACTTAATATAATTAGTTCAAATCAAACATTTTCCTTTTACCATTTTATTATGCTTTTCAAACTTGCAAATCCGACAATGAATATTACTAACATAATAGTAATTATTTCGAGTCATGCAAATCATACTTGCAAGTCATTAATCACTAAAAACGGTTTTAAACAACCTTTTTATAACCAGGAGACGCCTCTTGGTTCGGCTCATGGCTCGCTGCCCAAGGCCTCCTGTTTTCATCTTTTATAAACCTGGGCAGAGCCCCTTCCCTCGCCAATAGGCTCGCGCCCCAATGGGGCTGCCTGGCACTGTTCTGTCCCATTTTGGTACTTGTCTAGGACGATCCCGATTACGGTTTATCCGAATACGTGACGGATCAGATTGACGATTTTGCATTTTATACTTTGTCTTTTAAACACACTTTTTCAAATAAATGGATCGTGTTACGCATCATAACCCAAATTTGGTAAATGGATGTTTAATTTCCGTTTTCACGTGCAAATCAATCTAAATCCAACTTTGACACCAATTTCTTGGTACATGGATAAACAAACCGACTTAGGAAATTCTCACGTGTTAGGTTAAACTTTTGGATGCGCATTCATGCATTTACCGTTTTATCAACTTTTGCACTTAAACAACCACACGATCGATCAGTAGAGGCCGCTAACGCGGGCGGGATTGGGTGTCCGATTAAAGGGCTTCCCAATACGTACCCTCACCCCTTACTCAGAACCTTTGGATAGTGGATGGCCTTATCCAGGGCGTACGAGAGTCATTTTAGGCAGAGAATGCTAAAAGGGGGACGAGTCCTTATCTTTAGTACCTATGTCAAACAATGCTTTGTGCTTCGTTGACCGAGGTATAAAGTGGATTTCGAATGGGTTCCAGGCATCCCATAATTGCTTGGTGGCGATTTCGAACATCTCTGCATCGTTTCGAGACCTTTACCGAGACGAAACCGACCGATCTAAAGCAATCCGGTCGAAAGTATTTTTACGTCACCGAGCATGGCTTTCAGACCGCTGCATGTCCACAGATTGGCCTGGCATGCAGGTGGCCCGTGACTACGGACCGGTAGGTGGCTCTCGCCCGCAGACCGGCTTGTGGCCCACGTCCACAGATTAGCGACTCCGCTAGGGAAAACTAGGACACTTGTGTCTTTGTGATCCTTAGAGGTGAAACTCGAACGAGGTCGTGGTTAAAGTGCATTAATAGATATTACGGTCGTAAGTCGGGTTCCTTGTCCGTCCCACAACCTAACCCTTTTCGACCAATTGGCTCGTCTCGTCGGCGTGAGTTTTCTTATCCCTGCGTTTCGAATCCCGATTGAGTCAAGCATTCCATTGACGTTACACATTTCTGTTTCGTCAAAGAGCTTTCATCACCTTCGAGCACGAGCCTAGGGCACCCTCCTTACACATTTTGTTTGGATTGGTATCTCTCTCGAAAATCGGGGTTTGATTGCTTGGTGTGTAACCTACCATTTTAAGCCAAAACCCGTGTCAGCATTATGCATAATATAATGAACTACGAGTGCTTATGTGTTATGTGATCATAAGTCCTTCCGTGCCATTTCAATCTTTCAAAACACATTTTGTGCCGTTATAATGGCCGTTTTAAACCTCGGTCTTTCGCCGACCGTTGCACGCCTTTTTTACGTCGTCGTAATGACGATTTTGAAACTCGGTTTACTATAACCATTTCAACACGCCTTTTTAGGCCGTCGTAATGACGATTTTAAGACCTGGTTTGCATAACCATTTCAAATCACCTTTTCATGCTGTCGTAATGACGATTTTCAAACTCGGTTTTCTACAACCATTTCAACACGCCTTTCTAGGCCGTCGTAATGACGATTTTCAAACCCGGTTTTTCACAGCCGTTTCAAAGCACCTTATTATGCCGTCGTAATGACGATTTTCAATCCCAGTTTTCACAAACCATTGCAAAACACTTTTTTGCACCGTTATAATGGCCATTTCAAAACCCGGTTTTTATAACCATTTCAATTGCACCTTTTCATGCCGTCATAATGACGATTTCAAACCTTGGTTTTCACAAGCCAATTCGAACTACCCTTTTAAGTCGTCATAATGGCCGTTTTAAACCTCGGTCCCCCGCCTACCGTTACATTCTCAAAGCCCCCTCTTTACGTCGTCGTAATGACGAATTCTACCCTCGAATTTTCAAAAACTCGAAATCAATTTTCAAATTAAAACGTTTTTCAAAAACGTCGTAATGACGATTTCAACCCGTGCAACTTTCCAAATTTCAAATCTCGTTTTCGAAATCAAATTTGGCGTTTCTAAGCCGTCGTAATTCAATTCTCACAATTTTTTATTTGCATACTGTCTTTCAAAGGTTAAAAATGGTTATCTACCCGTCGTAATGACGAATTCAATCATCATAATTTCCAATTTCAAATCATTTGAAAACAAATTTAACCGTTTTCAAATTTCAATTCAAACTCAATCTTTGAAAACAAATTTAACCGTTTTCAAATTTCAAATTCAAAATCAAATCTCTCAAAACATATTTAACCGTTTTCAGATTTCAAATCCAATTTCAAACTCAAACCATTTGAAAACAAATTTAACCGTCTTCAAATTTCAAATTGAAAATCAAATCTTTGAAAGCAAATTTAACCGTTTTCAAATTTCAAATTCAAAATCAAATCTTTGAAAGCAAATTTAACCGTTTTCAAATTTCAATTCAAACTCAATCTTTGAAAACAAATTTAACCGTTTTCAAATTTCAAATTCAAAATCAAATCTCTGAAAACATATTTAACCGTTTTCAGATTTCAAATCCAATTTCAAAATCAAATCTTTGAAAACAAATTTAACCGTTTTCAAATTTCTATTAAAAATCAAACCATTTGAAAACAAATTTAACCGTTTTCAAATTTCAAATTCAAAATCAAATCTTTGAAAACAAATTTGACCGTTTTCAAATTTCAAATTCAAAATCAAATCTTTCAAAACAAATTTAACCGTTTTCAAATTTCAAATTCAAAATCAAACCATTTGAAACCAAATTTAACCATTTTCAAATTTCAAATCCAATTTCAAATCATTTGAAAACAAATTTAACCGTTTTCAAATTTCAATTCAAAATCAAATCTTTGAAAACCAATTTAACCGTTTTCAGATTTCAAATCAAAACTCAATCTTTGAAAACAAATTTAACCGTTTTCAAATTTTCGACCCAATTTTTAGTCCTTTGAAACAAAATTTAACCGTTTTCATGGCCATTGTGATGACGAGTCCAAATTCTTCAATTCTCGATTTTCAAATCCGTGATTCGGAGTTTCAACAACCATCTTCGGAAACAACACAATGTTTTTAGAGCCGCCGCAATCTTAACTTAAAACGTCTTTTGAAAACAAACCTAAGACAACCCTGTCAACTGAACGACTTTTGAAGATCCTTACTCTTCGAAAACCGTCCATAAAATGAAAAACGGATCTTTTTGAAAATCTCTATTTTCGAAAATTTTAATCCACCTTTCTGATTCAGCCTCGAGTCGATTAGAGTCCAGTTGATTTCAAGTCAAGTCGTCTAGATAACATCGAGCCTCCACCGAAGTTAGTACCTACCTTCCGGTTTAGGTCGTGTCGCCCAATTGTCAAGGCATATTCAATGTCGTTAGCAGAGTCAAAACCTCTCGGGTATTAAACTCATCTTTTCCCTACATTACGGGTCAAAGGTCAAGTTTGTGTACATGTCTTGTCCAACGGCGTTACGCCAGCAACAAACTTCAAAATCCCGTCAGAGGTCGTCTGTCTAGGAATCACTATGCCAAAGTCGACACTCAAGTCTAAGTTCAAAGTCATGCACTAAGAGTTCAAACACAAGAGGTCATTCACGATCTTTAATGAATTTATAACCTATTCACACCGTCGCGTCTTCACGACAAAAATGCCTTTTGTATATATGGGTCGCACTTGCCTTTGTTTGTGCAATACCTTGCCAAGACAAGTTATAACGCCCGTCGTTATGTCAAATAGGAATCCCTTAGGTGCCATCAATCGCCAACCAGGAACTCAAGAAGCCGATCAATCTGCATCCGCCATGACTTCTGTCGAAATCAGCAACGTGGTCCTTCGACTCCTAGATACCGTGGAAGACTTGAGCACTCGTCTCTCCCAAGTTGAGGACAAAATGATAACCGAGAATTTTCCCTCTTCTGATATTGAGCAAATGGTTAAGCTCCTTGAAAGCCGGCTACTTGCCAACGACAAAACCAACCCTAATTGGAAGGCTACCAAAACCAGACAACCTCATAGGTCCTTCCTTGATTTGGGTATGCCTTATGCCATAGCCTTGGAAAGGCTAATCTCCAAAGGAAAGCTCAAACGTATTGGTCCGACTCCACACCCTTTACCGAACAAGCGAGGACGTAGATGGAATGGAAAACTGTTTTATCAATATCACCAAGGTCGCAGCCATGACACTGAAACATGTCTCCCCCTAAAAGGCGTCATCCTTGATATGATCGAAAAGGGCGAGTTACCATTACCTCCCTCAGCAAACAACAAGAACAACCATCCTGAAAACCCTATTGAACACAGTCAGGGATCTTTTCTAGACTGCTCTCACCTCATCTCTCCTGACGATGAGAAAATTCATGCGATTCATGAGGATGGCATACAAAGTGCTATAATGATACTCTCCGTCTCCATCAACAACATATTCTTAAAGTTCCAAGTTGCTATCGATGACTTGAACACCCTGATGGCTAATTTGGAGAAAAGGGTCGGTAGTACCGAAAATGAACCTGGCCATCAAGGAGAAAACCAACCCTTCATTCACCAACCAACAGCTGTTGAAAATGAGGAGTCATCTGATGGTTCCCACATCCACAAACCTGCCAAGTAAGAACATGAAATTGCCTCACCAAAATCCCTTTCAAAATACAAAGCAACATCCCAAAAACTTCCCATTGACAACAACCAAATCCTTTTACCGACTAGGATTGACAAAAACAAAACTTACAAAAACATCCCAAAAAACACCATTGTTGGAACCTTGGGAAAACATCAAAGGGGTTTCACATATCTGGGAATAGCATATGACACTGCTCTGGGGATACTTGCTTCAGAAGGAATGCTCCAACCCATTGGTCCGACTTCGGACAAACCTGAACCGAAAAGAACCCGATTATGCGATGGTAATGCCTATTACCAATATCATCAAGGTAAGAGCCATGACACCGAAGCCTGCTTCAAACTCAAGCATGCCATTCAAGATATGATCAAGGCTGACAAAATTATAATTGCACCTCTCAGTCAAGATAATCCTCTCGAATGTCTCAAGTCAAACAACAAGGTTGAACGTTCTCAAAGGACATTCACTAGACTCAACACAACCTATGCCGCAGCTCTTGAAGTGCTTGTGACTGAATGGAAGCTACAACTAATCTGGCCTACTCCGGACCCGTCTGAACATAGGAAAACCCGTTTTTAGGACGGCAGTGCCTATTGCCAATATCATCAAGGAAAAGATCATGATACTGAAACATGCTTCAAACTGAAACATGTTATTCAAAATATGATCGATAACCATGAACTGATAGCTTCATCCCTAGGCCAACCAAGCGATTGAAACAACACTCATGAACATCTCATTCTGCAAGGAGATGAGAGCCTCATTGACTTTTGTCCTCATATCATTCCCAACAGCGAGAGTGAAGTGCTCAAGTGGGTCAATGCTCAAGACCAGACATTCAAGCCACTGGATGCTGCGAAGGAGACCTTCAAAGAGAAAGATGATGATTATGAGTTCGTATCTACGATTGTGTCCGAGTCCGAGTCTTATGCTTTCTCATATCTATCCTAGTGTCTGTCCTTTTATTCCTAAGTGACAAACTGGGGGCTCTCCCAATGAGTCACATGTATCCATCGAGTCTGTGCTAACGTCTTATTTATCTAAATAAAAGCACGATTTCCAACTATCATATATTCTCCCCTTTACCATTTCCCGTTGACAACGAGAATTGATTTGAGAATTGATTTAAAGCAAACAATATGTTCCAATTCAATGTGAGTACACTCGAGTGATGTTCCGTACCAAGTAAGAAAAGGACCCAAAACTTCGTATCCATCTCTTTACCTATTCCATGTCTGGCAATAGAAAACTTTCATTAACACCCGATCTAGAACGAGCTCTCAATTAAAGGGATCCTACGATGACCCTAGATAACAAACCAGAACCTCTCCTTGTTCATGGTCAATGACGGAAGGCAAGCCCATTCCCCACAAAAACATCCCATCACTAAGAATCGACCTCTCACCACCGGGTACATCCCCGTCTGCACCTTTACCTTCCTTGAACGAAGGACGACAAAGGACCAATACATCCAAGCCAAAATCAAAACAAAACCAGATTGAACCCTTTCTCGAAAGGCCGAAATCCCCAAAAACACAAACAAACGTCTAACAAAATGTTAGGCTAAAGGCAAAACAAAAAATGAAATAGCGAAATTCAAATTCGCTATTTCCACAAATTCCAAACGAAGAAATGCAAAACCGTCACTTTTCAAAAAATGAAATAACGGAATTCAAAATTCGTTATTTTCCCACAATTTCAAATGTCGAGATTCAAAACCGTCACCTTTAAAAAAATGAAATAACAGAATTCAAAATTCGTTATTTTCCCATAATTTCAAATGACATATTTAAAAACCGTCCTTTTCAAACAAAAACGAAATAGCGAAATTCAAATTCGTTATTTTCTCACAATTCCACACGACGGAATTAGAACCGTCCTTTTCAAACAAAAATGAAATAGCGAAATTCAAATTCGTTATTTTCCCACAATTCCAAACGACGGAATTTAAAACCGTCCTTTTTCAAACAAAAACGAAATAGCGAAACTCAAATTCGTTATTTTCCCAGAATTTCAAATAGCGGAATTAAACCGTCACTTTTCAAACTTCGGACCAACAAGTCCAACACCAAAATACAAAGTCTAGGACCAACAAGTCCAAAGCCTAGGACCCATGAGTCCAAAACACCAAGTCCAGGACCAACAAATCCAAAGCCCAATGCCAATAAGTCCAAAATACAAAGTCCAGGACCAACAAGTCCAAAGCTTAAGACCAACAAGTCTAACACACCAAATCCCGGACCGACAAGTCCAAAACACCAAACACTAAAACCTCATCCAAAACTGCTTCACCCCTAAGTCCTTCTAGAGACTATTATAGGGAGAACTATCTAGGCTTCTGAGGATTCCCCTCAAGCTCGTAATACCACACTTTAACCTTTAAGGTCCAGACATGGGAATCTGATCCCACATTATTTACCAACCATTTCGTGCTCAGGCCACATCAAGCCGGATACCCCATTCCGCACCACATTACAAGCCGTAACCCACCAACCTAAATGCCACAAAATACAAATTCCAGATTTTTATCTGTCAAACAAACCCATTATTACCAAGCTCAACATTCCATAATGTCGAATCCATTTTTTACCCAAACCCAGATACGGAGTCCTCGAATGCTTTGCTACCGAGAATGGGACATACCCAATCTACCCTTAGGGTCCACTTTTTAGTGTGGTCACATGATAAGGAACATTTTCTTAAATTACACCTCTTCGATTCATGGTCAAGAAGGAATTCTCTTAAAACAATTTTCGAGTCACTAGACGGAATTTACCGTCGTGATCCTCACACTATAAGGTCCTAACAACTAGCTTAGGCACACAAACGCATTCAGAACTATGATCTGGTTTAATTTCACTTCACGTGAATATGTAGGCAGTCCTTCAAGGACACAACCATACACCTCAAAATCACTTTAAGGTCCTAACAACTCGCTTAGGCACACACATTCAGAACTACGATCTGGTTTGATTTCACGTCACGTGAATACGTAGGCAGTCCTTCAAAGACACAACCATACAACTCAAAATCAATTATCAACATACACTCAGAACTACGATCTGGTTTGATTTCGCAAACACACGAATACATAGGCAATCCTATTACGAGGGCACAACCACATCCCCATGCACATTCAATTTTCACACCTTCAATTTGTAACCCATTGTACACACACGCAGACTACGATCTGGTTTGATTTCGCAAACACGCAACACAACCGCACATCCCTTTCAAAATAATTCCAATTTTCAATCCTCAATAACCAGCTCAGAACTACGATCTGGTTTAATTTCGCAAACACGAGAATACTTAGACAGTCCTCCAACAAGGACACAACCGCGCACCCATCTCAATCTCAACCATCAACATCAATCCTCAAAACCTGCCCACCCAGCTGCAGAAAATTAATCTCATACCTCTTTACTGGGGGCTTATTCCTTAAGACGTCGCCCATTCCTTGTTTTGTCAAATTACCACCTTCTCACTCTGGGGCTACTCTTTCAAGATGCCACCCATCCTTTACCCTCAAACATCTTTCGAGTCTCAACTACAGTCCATAAAAAAAACTCCCATAGCCTAGTGCTCGGTTTGGACGATGACAAGGTCTTGGTTCTGCTCTCCGAATCATCATACCTTGAGAAGGGATCTCAAATAAGTAAACAGAGGCAAAGATGTCTGGAGAATTTAATCAATTCATGTTCCCCAGCCGAGCGAACCTTCTACTCCAGGGATTTGATACGCATTGTCACCCTTTCTTGGCTAGGAGTAGCACTTACATGTGCAAAGTCTGTCAGAGTCACCCCCGTGTTGTGTCGACACTGACTTTGTGTCACGTTCACGACTGCCCATTTTTCAGTCTGTCAGTGTGCGTCTGTATGAGTCAATGTCGCAACGGTCACGTGTCTTCAATCTATCTGATCACAGATCTACGAGTAACAAGACTCAATTTTAAGCTTCACAACTTTCAAAATTTATACCCCCTCTCGCGTGAGATATTACATGCTAGTTGCTTATGTGCTAATTGCTCACATGCTTATGTGCTTACGTGCTTATATGCTTGCATTCAACGTGCTTGTCTATGCAACTGCGGATTTGTGTGGTCACTAACCATGCAGGTAATCTTGAGAAGGTTAACTCACTCTAACTGAGTACTGGGTTCTTCCCAACAAACGGCGACCCGTCAAGTCTAAGGGGTTCAGCCACATCAATTATATGGCATACGCTACCTCCTATTGGGCGACAACTCATATCCCCGCCGAGTCCTGAGAAGTCTATAACTCCCTAGCGAGTGCTGATTTTCAAATGGATGTAATAGAGGTTTTTCAAAGATCCTCACAACATCATTTATGATCCCGACGCAGCGCTCTCCCTAAATGGTTTTCCAGAGAGCCTTGCTTACATGATTCATCCCCACGGAGTTCATTCAGGATCTCCAGCTAGCTGGAGTTTGTTGTTCCCAAGCCGAACCTATTGACGTCAACCTGGTTGGAAGTCGTTACTAGACAATACCTTGAAATAAGCCAGATGTTTCAGGCTATTTCCCACAGTCGATCTTTCAACCATCCATGGCTGGCGAGCCTCACAAAGCACATTCAACATGGCTGGCTAGCCTCAAAATGTACTGCTGACGAGCCTTAGCACGCGCACAAGAAACAACTCAAGGACATATCCCAAAGATGCCTCAGGTATGACTCCTTTCTATGGCTGGCGAGCCTCAAAACGCACCACCTTCAACACCGGGTGGCGAGCCTTTGCGCGCAAAAGATTCATAGACGTATTCCGAAGATGCCTCATGTATGACTCCTTCTTATGGCTGGCGAGCCTTTATACGTAGTCTAATGGACTTTAAACGACCCGCATTTGAAGTCGACAGACTCTAAAATGTTCCCGACGGCAGGTCCTTGACTCGAATCCCTGAGTCACCTCGATGTCGCCCTTTTCGATGGCAAGTCCTTGGCTCAACCCTTTTGAGTCGCCTCGACGTCGCAATGGTCTTCAGGTTGTAATCTTCAATTGACCTGGAGATCATACTTTGACTTTTGCCCTGTCCAAGCCTCAGTCAAAGTGGGGGCTCTGTAGATACCCAGTATCTACACCTTCCAAAAACCACCCGATGATGATCGGACTATAACGTGTTTTTGATATGCGTACGTGGATTGGCTATATATGAGACGGTTTAATGCATTACTCGGATATGAAAACTTATTTCAAAAGTTTTCTAACTTCATTTGCATTAAAATAACACTATTTAGAGTTAAAACCGTCTTCGGACCCAAAACTGACTCAGAAACCCCCAACTCGGGTCAACCTGAGTCAACCCAAATCTAGAATGTAAAAAATAATGCCATGAATGTCTTTATCATGTCATTTCCATTAAAATGACCCTAATTAGAGTCAAAACCGTCTTCGGACCCAAAACCGACTCAGAAACCCGCAACTCGAGTCAACCTGAGTCAACCCGAGTCAACCCAAATCTCGAATGTCAAACATAATGCCATGAATGTTTTCATCATGTCATTTCCATTAAAATGACCCTAATTAGAGTCAGAACTGACACCGGGCCAAAAACCGACTCCAAATTCAAATCCCGACTCACACGGGTCAAACCTGAGTCAAGCACACAAAACACCCACCTCAAGTAACACCCAAAATCTTATATGAAGACCACAAATCACAACCAACAAAACATTGGTTAGAAAAAATGGAAAATCGAAAATTACGAAAAGGACAATACACCCATTTGTATCACAAGGTAGCTCGCGCCTCAATGGGGTGTCTGCTTAGCCTCTATAAACTAAACCGACCTACCATCCCACATTTCTCTATAAATACCCACCATCACACACCATAATCTTCACGCGAGAGTCCGCCCCCTCCTTCTCCCTTAAACTTCTAGACCCGACTTCCTAAGTCAAAAAATCGACACGTGTTTACGACCTATCGATCGTAAACACAAGCCTTACACATTTTGTTTGGTACCGTCGCCGTGCATTCGACCGACCCATTCGACCAACTCAACATTAATCAACATGTTTTTCAACAACATATTTTCAACTCATTTTCAAAACAAAATCCTTGTTTAAGGCACCTTTTTAAACTTCTTTGATCGCGATTAGTCACAACGAGAAAACCGTCTCTAAAGTCGTCTACTTCGCAAACATCAATACACGTAAGTTTAAGGGTGTAAACAACTCACTTATTTCATGTGTTTGCTATTTTTATGAGTTTATATGCATGAACAATGCATAACACGATTCAAATATAGGTTAGACGAGCCAAAACCGAGTTTTGCCCGAGACAGAAGCCCTTTGCTATGCAAAGAGGCTCGCGCCTCTTGTGGGTTATCGGGTCAGACTCATCCGTGTTTGTTCTCGTCTTTCCTCTTTATTTCTTTCTTATTTGCAATCGGTTTTTACCATTTCAAATGTTTCAAATCGTTTTTATGACAAACTTTTTAACTATGAATCATAATCACCCTTGGTTCCATATACCATGACGGATTAATCCGTGACTCGGTGATATTAATTGGTTAATTAGTTCAAATCAAACATTTTCCTTTTACAATTTTATTATGCTTTTCAAATTTGCAAATCTGACAATCAATATTACTAACATAATAGTAATTATTCCGAGTCATGCAAATCATACATGCAAATCATTAAACACAAAAAACGGTTTTAAACAACCTTTTTACAACCAGGAGATGCATCTTGGTTCGGCTCATGGCTCGCGGCCCAAGGCCTCCTGTTTTCATCTTTTATAAACCTGGGCAGAGCCCCTTCCCTTGCCAATAGGCTCGCACCCCAATGGGGCTGCCTAGCACTGTTCTGTCCCATTTTGTTACTTGTCTAGGATGATCTCGATTACGGTTTATCCGAATACGTGACGGATCAGATTGACGAGTTTGCATTTTATACTTTGTCTTTTAAACACACTTTTTCAAATAAATAGATCGTGTTACGCATCATAACCCAAATTTGGTAAATGGATGTTTAATTTCCGTTTTCACGTGCAAATCAATCTAAATCCAACTTTGACATCAATTTCTTGGTACATGGATAAACAAACCGACTTAGGAAATTCTCACATGTTAGGTTAAACTTTTGGATGCGCATTCATGCATTTATCGTTTTATCAACTTTTGCACTTAAACAACCACGATCGATCAGTAGAGGCCGCTAACGCGGGCGGGATTGGGTGTCCGATTAAAGGGCTTCCCAATGCGTACCCTCACCCCTTACTCAGAACCTTTGGATAGTGGATGGCCTTATCCAGGGCGTACGAGAGTCATTTTAGGCATATAATGCTAAAAAGGAGACAAGTCCTTATCTTTAGTACCTATGTCAAACACTGCTTTGTGCTTCGTTTGACCGAGGTATAAAGTGGATTTCGAATGGGTTCCAGGCATCCCATAATTGCTTGGTGGCGACTCCGAACATCTCTGCATCATTTTGAGACCTTTACCGAGACAAAACTGACCGATCTAAAGCGATCCGATCGAAAGCATTTTTACGTCACCGAGCGTGGCTTTCAGACCGCTGCATGTCCACAGATTGGTCTGGCATGTAGGTGGCTCGTGACTACAGATCGGTAGGCGGCTCTCGCCCGCAGACCGGCTTATGGGCCACGTCCACAGCTGCAGATTGTTAAGTTATATCTTCCGCTTTAACGCGGGGTGTCACACCCGATAACACCTAATTCGGGATCTTATCCTAACTTACCCAAATCATTTCATTCTTCTTCCTTCTTACTCCAAATCCTCTCCCTTCTCTCTAAACCCATCAAAAATAACTCCTAATGGGACTCAAGCTTGGATTAGGTATTGCTCATCTTGTTCTTGTTTCCTTCTACCTTGTAAGTTGAGATCTACACTTTCTATCTTTTATGAAACCCTAACTTTTGGGGGTTTTTTTGGTTGATTAATTAGTACTCCCTCCGTACCAGACCAATGGTAACACTTACCTAATACGGCCGTACCACACCAATAGTAACATTCCTTATTTGGCCCACAATATTACCAAGTTATCCTTATACCCATTTTATATTTACATAAAATGCCTCTACATATCCCACCTACCAACTCACAATTAAACCCACAATTACATACCCCACCTATTTTCTTCCCTCTTTACCCCTTCTTTTACACTATTTTCTTAAAAACCCCATTGTTTAGCACGTTACCATTTGTATGGTACGGAGGGAGTAATTAGTATATGTAATAAGGGTAAATAATGGGTAATAACAAGGGGTTTTGTAGTGTATAATAGTGTAGGATTTATTGTGATAGTATTATGTGATTTGCATAGGATGAGACGGTTTCATGAGACGGAATCAGGTCGGATTCAAGTTGCTTATGAATATTGCTAAAAGGTAGGTTTATCCTACTCGGTTTCAATAATGTGTGTACATATTTGTGTGTCACTTATTATCATTGCATCATACGAGTCATGTTGCATCATATTGGTGTCGAGGATTGTGGTGAATATCGCATATTATCGGAAATGCATTATAACATGATATTTGGGATTAACCTTAAGATGAGTCATAATCGGTGTCGTAGTCCATATTACATATATGGTTGTTGTATCGTATTAGAGATGTTGGTGGTGTCATTATGGTTGTTGTTGAGATGTAAGGCGGTTAGGAGACCGTCTTACGCTTGAGTCGCCTCTTGGAGGTTCCCACTCCAAGAGGGATGTGCTCATTAATGGTTTGAGTAAGGAAGGACTCATGTCTTTGAGGCATAACGTCTGGCAGAGGATCCGGTTGGCTTCTGGACCCGGTACCACGGCATGTCCGAGTTCCTATTTGTGAGGTGTGGTGTCATGGGCGTGTCCCTGGCATGGTCTGGTTGTGGGTACAGCTGGGCGTGTCCCAGTACCGGTGTGGTGTTGTATATTTATGAGTTGTGCATTTCATTAGCATATTTCATACTTACATATTGCATCGTGTTCTATGTTTATTTATTGAAACTGACGTGTTTCGGTTGTGTCTAAATTGTCACCTCCTTCCGGGGTAGCTTTTGTTGATCCATATGATATTTTTGATCATATGGGTTGCAGGTTGAGTACAGGTCAATTCGGATCTGAATTTGTAATCTTGTTCCCTTTTCATTGTGGCAATTCAATTAACCTTTGTTATTCATTTTTATTTATTTCTCTTGTTTTGTTTACTATCCTTTGTTCTACTTTTATTTTATGTTTAATTGCTTCCCTCATATTTTTCATCATGCTTAATTCAATTATCATCATTATTATTGATTTAGTAAATTTGAATATGCGTAGCTAAATTTCTTGTGCTGGGATTTAGGGAATCTATGGTTGAATAACGGTTTTTTAATTAGGTTTTAGATTTGGAATAATTATTCGTCTGAATTGTTAATCGTAGCATTTAATCCCTATTTAATTAGTTGAATGCATGCAGCTAGCTATTTTAATATGATAAACTCCGACCTAGATCGAGAGATTGGAAAGAGTGAGATCTGCTACGAACAATATAATACTTTAAATAGGGCGAGAGCATATTAGAAAGTTTCTAAGGTGATTAGCGGACCGAGAGGACCTTATCACTGCCCTTCAGACCGTAATTAGACCAAGTCTTTGACCCTACCTCAGACCATTATTAGACATAGTAAACCGACAATCCTAGCTATTTTCTCCATATATTTTTATATCAATACTTTTACTATTTATTTCATCTTTGTTGCATTAGTTTTATAAACCAATCAAAACAAACCCCCATTTCGGTTACATAGACAGATTAGGTTTAGCAAATAGAATAAATTGTCTCCCTGTGGATACGATCCCGACTTCCTCTACTGCATAGTTTAGGCCAGTTGGTTTATCTTTGATAGGTGCGCGATTTAGTCTGTCAAATTTTGGCGCCGTTGCCGGGGAGGCAACATTTCTCTGTTTGCTTATTTAGTTTGTCTTGTCTCAGGGGACATTAGTTCCTTGAGACTGTTCTCATTCCTTTCTTTACTGTTTCGTTTATGCCCATGTCTCATAGGTTCGAACTCGTACCATACGATTCTGAACCAGAAAAGACATTTCGAGCTAGACAAAATTTTTGGAAGGAATTTCGCCAAGCAGAAGACTTGAGTACGCTTGAAGCCGCTTACGTCAGTTTTATTGCAGAAAATCAGTCTTTTCAAGAAGACACTTCTACTTCTGCAGCTGCTACAATCATGCCTACATTAGCAAGTCACTCGGATCCTACCCTTGCATCCATTCCTAAGGGATTCAAACTCCCTACAACAGATAACGGGACTTTCGAGATAAAGCCATCCTACATTAACTTGGTAGAGAGAAATCTGTTTGGAGGGGGAGCCACGGAAGACCCTGCTACACATATGGAGAGATTCGTTACTTATTGTTTCTCCATACCCTTGACTGCGGGGGTAACCCATGACCAAGTAAAACAGGTGCTCTTCCCATTCTCTCTGCGAGACGGTGTTGCAGAGTGGCTACGTGATTTAGACATGGAAGATCAGGGGGTAACCGACTGGAACAGTTTAGCTCTTGCCTTCTACAAGAGATATTTTCCGCCTCAGAAGACGAATGCCTTGAGAAATCAAATTACTAGCTTCAAACAAGGCCCAACTGAAGACTTAAACGAGGCATGGATTCGTTTTAAGAGATTGGTTCGTTCAGTTCCTCACCATGGGTTTGAGAAGTGGTTTCTCTGCAACCAGTTCTACAATGGATTATATGATGACCATCGAGCATTACTTGATTCCTCAGCTAACGGGAGATTCCAGGACAACACAAATGATAATAATGCTTGGAAACTAATTGACCAAATAGTTTTTTTTTTTTTTTTTTTTTGCTAAAATGTCAGCTTTTCATTGATAATCAGCAACACTTACAAATTACAAGCATATTTGTGCTAATGTTTACATCAAGTGCACCTTACTTAACCAAAGTCTATCCTTAGGAAGAATAGGCTTGTTACAACAATTATGAAATCTATTACGAATAGAAGTAGCAATCTGCTTGACCACCAGGGACGGGCAAGCCAATCGATGATGGACCCAAGCTTCATTCCTCTGCATCCACACATAGTACCATACTGCAAGTATAGCAGCAGTGGTGACTTGCTTTCTCAGGCTACTCCATCTCCTGCTCTTAATTTGTTGAAGCACATTTCCAGAGTTAACAGAAGCTCCTAACGAAGTAGTAACCAAATTCATCACCTGCAAAGTATAAGGACAATCCTGGAACACATGAGTATGGCTCTCAATAGCCATAGCACACAAGCAGCAAAGATTATCATCAACAACCTTGTAATCATACAGCTTGTCCTTCATCCTCAAAGCCTGTTGTGAAACTAACCATGCAATGAAAACATGTTTAGGAACAGCTAGAGTGCACCTGACAGACTTATACCAAGTGACTTCTTCATGCCTTTCCCTTAACCAATTATAGCAACCCTTAACAGTATAACTTCCAACATTCTCATTCAGGAACCCTTGCTGAATTATGTCCCTCACCTGACACACCTTCTTCCAGTGCCAGCTGACATCTGCAGAGGGAGTATATTCAGACCAAAGACTATCTTTCATATACACATGGTGAACCCACTGGACCCACAGCTTATCAGGTCTAGTTGCTACCCACCATGCAAGCTTGCCAACAGTAGAAATATTCCATGTTTCACTCCATTTCAGTCCTAATCCTCCCTCTTTCTTAGGAACACAAACCTTCTGCCAAGCAAGCAATGGTGCTTTATTATATTCAACACCACCTTCCCATAGAAAATTTCTACAAATAGCATCCACTCTTTTAATGACACCTTGAGGCAGCACAAACATAGAAGCCCAATAAGAGTGCATTGTAGATAATACAGAGCTTACAAGAGTTAGTCTACCAGCAAAGGATAACTTTTTAGCACCAAGACTCCTTACCCTACTCACAATTTTGTCAATCAGACTAGCACAATCCTTGATTTTCAGTCTTCCAGCTGTAATAGGAACACCAAGATACTTAAAAGGCAAAGCACCCTCTAAGAAGCCTGATATAGATAAGATCTCCTGCTTTAGGCCACTCTGCACCCCATTAAAATAAGCACAAGATTTCTGAGGATTCATCTTCAACCCAGAAGCATTAGAGAAAGCAGAAAAAGCCCTTAGCAACAGCACCATGGAGTGAGCATTACCTTTACAAAACATCAATAGATCATCTGCAAACATCAGATGAGTAAGCTTCATTTGTTTGCAAAGAGGATGATAATTGAATTGCATCTTTTCAGTAGCATAAGCCAAAATTCTGCTTAAGTATTCCATGCATAAGGTAAATAATAGAGGGGAGATGGGATCTCCCTGTCTTAATCCCCTTTTGCCATGGAAAAAACCAAAAGTTTCTCCATTAATAGCTAGACTGAAAGCAGCACTTGTAACACACTCCATCACTAGGTTTTTGAACTTTCCAGGAAAATTGAAGGCAATAAGGATATCTCCCAGAAACCTCCAGCTGACAGAGTCATATGCCTTCATAAGATCCATTTTAAACATACATCTTGAAGAGCAGGCTTATCTATTATACAGTTTGACCAAATCCTGACAAATCATGATGTTTTCTATAATGCTCCTGCCTTTGATAAATCCTCCTTGATTCAGACTAATCAACTCAGGAAGAACCATAGCTAATCTATTGCACATAAGTTTGGAAATGCACTTGTATAAGACATTTCAACAGGCTATAGGCCTGAATTGAGTGACAGAATTAGGCATTTTGCATTTGGGAATCAAGGTTAAGGTAGTAGCATTGATTTGTTTAAGGAGCTTCCCAAAGGTAAAGACATCCATTATAGCTGCAATAACCTCATCTCCAATAATTGACCAAGAGTCTTTGAAGAAGGAGCTAGAATAACCATCAGGGCCTGGAGCCTTATGATCAGGTATAGAAAAAATTGCAGACTTAATCTCCTGAGGAGTGACAGGGGATAAGAGTTGCTCCCAATGATACTCACTGCAGACACTCCCTCTTTTAATAATCTGATGGTTTACAGGATCAGTACTCACCTCAGTACCCAGAAGATACTTATAGTAGCCTAAGAAGGACTCCTGCACCCCTTTGGGATCAGAATGAGACCTACCATGCATATCCTTAATAGTAATAATCTGATTCCTCATAAACCTGGTTTTAATGATGCCATGGAAGTATTTAGTATTACAATCTCCATCCTTAGTCCATGCAATCTTAGCTTTTTGACTAAGAAAAAGAGCACATGCTTGTTGCAACTCTTTAACCTCCTCATGTGCTTGCTTTTCCTTAACTAGCCAGTAAACATCTCTAGGATCATCCACAATCTTGGCTTGGATATACTCAAGATTCTTAAGAGCTCTAATAGAGCAATTCTCAATATCATCAAAATGATCCTTGTTAAATTTCCTTAAATGTAGCTTCAGATGTTTTAATTTGGAAACCAATTTAAACATTTTGGTCCCATCAGTAGAACCTTTCCACCAATTCACCAGATTAGGTAAGAAAAGTGGAGACTTGCCCCACATTGTATAATACTTAAAAGGTTTCCTGTGAGTCCTTTGCTGTCTGACACTCTGGATTAGACAAGGAGTATGATCAAATGTACCCTCAGGAAGGAAATTAGCATACATATCATTCATCTCCACACTCCAATCAGTATTAATAAGCACCCTGTCCAATCTACTATAGACTCTAGTAGCATGGTCCTGCTTATTATTCCAAGTGAAGTAAGATCCAATAGCAGGTCCATCCACTAAGACACATCTATCCAAACACTGCTGGAAATCATCAATCTCAGCATCCAAACTATCTCCCCCTAGCCTTTCAGAAAGAGATAAGACACTATTAAAATCCCCACAAACAACCCAAGGCCCATTGATATTACCAGCAAACTTCACCAATTGATCCCACAGAGGTCTTCTCTCAACCAAATCATTAAAAGCATACACCATTGATAGAAAAAAACCCCTTGTTAGTGCTAATTTCAGTAACTCTCATGTTGATACACTGAGCTGAATAATCAAAGAAGTCTACTTGAAAGACAGCAGGATTCCAAATAACCCATATCCTACCACCCTTATGCCATCTATTATTAGTAGTAATGCTCCACCCATCAACAAGAATACCATTTAAACTATTTAGAGACAAAGCTTTGATCTTTGTCTCAAGGAGCCCAAACAATCCCACATTATTCGTATGCATAAACCATTTAACATGTCTTTGTTTAGTAGGATTGTTAAGACCCCTGATGTTCCAAAACCCAAAGTTATACATTCCCCACCACCTGGTGAGGAACACTACCACTTACCCCAATTCCTACCTTGGGTGTTGTAGAACCATTTAGAGACTCCAAAAAAGTATGTTGACCAAATCTATGCACTGTATAGCCTCCATCAGCCAAATCTTGTCTGCTCAATCTAATAATAGGCCTGATTGGTGCAGGACCAGAACTATAAGTACCAGCCTTGCTCCAAACAACAGGTGTTTTCAGTTGAATCTCAACACGTTGCTTAGTAGCAAGTTCAGCAGAGCCTGAGGAGCTACTAGCTTCCCCTCTAACAGCAGGCTTAGCAACCTGTTTAGGCCTCCAGATTTTAACCCCTGTCTTGCCCTTAGCAGGAACCACTGGTGCCTGCTTCTTAGCCTTCCTGCAGTCTGCAGTACCATGGCCTAAGCCCTTACAGACAGCACACACCAATGGCTTCCATTCAAATTCAACATCAATAATAATCAGGTTTCCTTGCTCATCAAGGAACTTGACCTTATCAGGAAGGGGAGATCCTATCTGTATTTCAATCATAACTCTTGCAAACCCTAGACAAGTTTTGTCCTCTGTGGCTAAATCACACTTAATAAACTTCCCAATCAATCCTGAAATTTTTCCAATCCCTTTTCCCATTGACCAAATAGTTACCCATACTGCTAAGTATGGGAACCCTAGAGGTAGCACGAGAGGAGGAATTTCATCTGATGGAGCTGTTGCAGCTCAGCTAGAGACATTAATTGCTCAGATTGCCGAACTTAAGACAGCTCACTCTTTGGGAAACCAGCAGACAGTTCATGCTATGACCCAACAGGAAACATCTTGTGAGCGATGTGGTATTGCAGGACATGGTGCAGTTGAGTGCCTTAGTCCCTTAGCGCAGGTTCACGCCTTCCAGTCCTTCAAACAAGGTACACCATACTCCAATTTCTACAATAAAAGGACTAGAGAGCATCCTAATTTCTCTTATCGAAGTCAGAATGTTCTCAACCCAACTCCACCGCCGCCACAAGGTCCTAATCAGACATACACTATTCCTCAGAATCGGGGAAATCAACCACAAGGTGGTTATCAGAGGAACAATCAAGGAGGTCAACAACATCCAAACAATGATCTATCTGACATTAAGGCCATGCATCAACAACAGATGGCAGCCTCACAAAAATAAGAGGCACTTATCACTCAGTTGATGGCGCATAACAAGATGTTGGACAATCAAATTGCCCAACTATCCACTTCAAGTAGACAACCAGGTACACTGTCGTCTAGGCCTGAGAAGTCGCATGACACGGCTATTGTGATTCATCTTCGAAGCGGTCTTACCTATGATAAACCCGTGATGCCTGAGAGTGTTGAGGAGGTCATAATTGAGGAGTTAGATATGGATGCGGAAGGAAAACCAGCGGACGAAGATGCTGTGATACCTGAAAAAAGTCAATCGACTGAAATTAGTGGTCAATCGACTAAAACTGATGAACAGAAAATTGGCGAGACTGAAAATAGGCGATCGACTGAAAATAGTGGTCGATCGACTGATTTAGTTGGTCAATCGACTTTTTCGCCAGACGGAGTTGCTGATCCGTCATCTATTGCTATTGGAACGCCTTCTACTGCTGATAAGTCATCTATTTCTGACAAAGGGAAAAGTAACGTTGCTGACCCGTCAATTGTTATCAAGGCTCCTTTTCCAGGGCGCCTAAAGAACACAAAAGTCGAGCAACAATTCGGTAAATTCTTGGAGGTCGTCAAAAATCTTCAGGTAACTGTACCTTTTACCGAACTAATTACCCAGGTACCCTCTTATGCTAAGTTTATGAAGGACATCTTGACCCGTAAGAGGAGCTTTAACGAGGTAGAGACCATTGCTTTTACAGAAGAGTGTAGTGCACTCCTACAAAGCAAGTCTCCACCAAAATTGAAGGATCTTGGTAGTTTTTCAATTCCCTGTACTATAGGCACTCATGTAATAGATAAAGCTTTATGTGATTTGGGTGCCAGTGTCAGTGTCATTCCCTATTCGGTTTGCGAGAAACTGAATATGAGGCATCTTAAAGTTACCAATGTTACCCTACAAATGGCTGACCGAACAGTTAAGCGACCCCTAGGTGTATTAGAGGATGTCTCTGTTAAGATAGGCAAATTCTTTATACCTGTTGATTTCATTGTATTAGAGATGGCCGAGGACACTCAGATCCTCATAATCTTGGGTAGGCCATTTTTGCATACTGCAGGAGCCATTATCGATGTCAAACAAGGACGTTTGACTCTCGAGGTAGGGGATGATAGGGTTACTTTTAACTTGGCTAGCACGCTGGCTAAGCCTATGATAGAGGATACATGTTATGCTATAGACCTTGTAGATGAATCTATGTTTGATTATTGGACGAGATCCCTCCTTGGGGACCCGTTAGAAGCTTTGATAGCTCTTGATGATTTTGCAGAAGATGAGCAGGTTGATTATGAGACAATGAAAGTTGCTCTAAAAGGTAGGGAGTTCACTATTGAGAAAGGTGAGACGGTAAATGCGATCATGGAAACCTCTTATGCTGTTGAGGTAAAAAAGCCGGAGCTCAAACCTCTCCCCTCCCACCTTAAGTATGTTTTTCTCGATGACCATGAACAGTATCTAGTTATTGTTAGTTCCAAGCTTGATGATAGCCAACTCGCCGATTTCTTGGGTGTTCTGAGAAAGAATAAGAAGGCTATGGTATACAGTTTAGATGACTTGACAGGTATTAGTCCAGATTTCGGTATGCATCGGATCAACCTGGAGGAAGGTCATAAGCCTCGTGCTCAGGGTTTATGCAGGTTGAATCAAAACATGCAGGATGTGGTAAGGAAAGAGGTAATGAAACTTCTTGATGCAGGTATAATTTATTCTATCTCTGACTCTAATTGGGTGAGCCCAGTTCATGTAGTTCCGAAGAAAGGAGGGACTACAGTGATTAAAAATGATAAGAATGAATAAATACCGACTAGAACTGTGACTGGTTGGCGAATGTGCATAGATTATAGACAATTAAATGCCGCAACTAAGAAGGATCATTTCTGCCTTCCCTTTATTGACCAGATGTTAGAGAGATTAGCTTCCCATAAGTTTTTCTGTTATCTAGATGGATACTCAGGGTTCTTTCAGATCCATATTCATCCGGATGATCAGGAGAAAATGACTTTTACTTGTCCCTATGGTGTTTATGCATATCGCAGGATGCCATTTGGTTTGTGTAATGCCCCAGCTACCTTTCAAAGGTGTATGATGGGGATATTTTCCGAGTATATAGAGTCTATCATGGAGGTTTTTATGGACGATTTTAGCGTCTATGGGTCTGATTTCTCTTCTTGTTTGTCTAACCTTGATAAGATTTTGCAGAGATATATTGAGGTTAATCTGGTGTTGAACTGGGAAAAGTGCCATTTTATGGTCAACGAAGGAGTTGTCCTTGGTCACTTAGTTTCTGATAGGGGTATACAGGTTGACAGAGCAAAAGTGCAACTGATTGAGCAATTACCACCTCCTGTAAACGTCAAAGGAGTTAAGAGTTTCCTTGGTCACGCTGGCTTTTATCGCCGGTTCGTCAAGGACTTTTCTAAAATTGCTAAACGACTTACACGATTGCTAATTAAAGATGTTCCTTTTGAATTTTCTGATGAATGTCTTTCTGCTTTTAACAGGTTAAAGCAGGCCTTGATCACAGCACCGATTATTCAAGCCCCAGATTGGGAGCTGCCTTTCGAGATAATGTGTGATGCAAGCGATTATGCAGTTGGCACGGTGTTAGGCTAAAGGAAAGGCAAGGCTTTGAGTACTATCTACTATGCTAGCCGAACATTGGATGAGACTCGGGTTAATTATGGTATTACTGAGAAGGAGATGCTGGCTGTAGTATATGCACTAGAGAAGCTTAGGTCATATCTGCTCGGATCCAAGGTGATTGTTTTTACCGATCACACTGCTTTGAGACAGCTTCTTGTTAAGAAGGACGCCAAGCCGCGACTATTGAGATGGATACTCCTAATTCAGTAGTTTGATTTGGAGATCCGAGACAAGAAAGGCTCGGAAAACCTTATTACTGACCATTTATCTCGACTGGAACTGCAAAATGAGGGATATATTCTCCCTATTAATAAATCCTTTCCCGATGATATTTTATTAGCTATTTCTAATGCTGAAACTCCTTGGTATGCTGATTATGCTAATTTTATTGTAGGTAATTTATTACCTCCCGATAGGTCTTATCAGCAGAGGAAGAGGTTCCTTTACGATGTGAAGGAGTATTTCTGGGATGACCCGTATTTGTTCAAGGAATGTGCTGATGGACTTTATAGGCGGTGTATACCGCAGTGGGATACCGAAGCTATCCTAGAAGCATGTCATTCTTTCTCCTATGGCGGTCACCACGGTCCCTCTAGGACCGAGGCTAAGGTACTTCAATCTGGTTTTTATTGGCCATCCATGTTTAAAGATGCTAAAGATTTTGTTGTAGCTTGTGATGCGTGTCAGCGGACAGGAAACATTTCAAGAAGACATGAGATGCCTCAAGTTGGCATTTTATAGGTCGGGATTTTCGATGTCTGGGGCATTGATTATCAAAGTCCATTTCCGTCCAGCAAGGGTAACAGGTATATTCTTGTGGCTGTTGATTACGTGTCTAAGTGGGTAGAGGCCGTTGCTTCGGTCCATTGCGATGCAAAGACTGTCATCCAACTTTTCAAAAAGGTGATTTTTCCTTGTTTTGGTGTCCCTCGAGTTATCATTAGCGATGGAGGTATGCATTTTAAAGAGAACAACTTACTACTTTATTGTCTAAATATGGTGTTGAACATCATAGGGGTTTGGGGTATCATCCTCAAACTAGTGGTCAAGTAGAGGTCTCTAATCGGGAGCTAAAAGAAATTTTAGCAAAAGTTATTTCTAAATCACGAAAAGATTGGAGTATGAAATTAGATGACACTTTATGGGCATATAGAACTGCTTTTAAGACACCAATTGGTTCATCACCATATCGATTAGTCTATGGTAAGTCTTGTCATTTGCCTGTAGAGTTGGACCATAAGGCATGGTGGGCAATTTGTGAATTAAATTGTGATG
Organism: Silene latifolia; assembly: GCF_048544455.1. Taxonomy (NCBI): domain Eukaryota; kingdom Viridiplantae; phylum Streptophyta; class Magnoliopsida; order Caryophyllales; family Caryophyllaceae; genus Silene; species Silene latifolia. The sequence continues at coordinate 196,368,395 of NC_133538.1, read as the reverse complement.
CTAATTTGTGTGGTGAGAAACGCTTATTGCAGCTAGATGAGCTAGAAGAGTTTAGGCTGAATGCCTATGACAGCGCCCGCATCTACAAGGAGAAAACCAAGAGGTGGCACCATAAGAAGATCCTAGCGCGTGAATTTCAGGTTGGGGAGCAAGTGCTGCTTTTCAACTCACGACTTCGATTATTTCCTGGTAAGCTAAAGTCCAGGTGGAGCGGCCCCTTCACGGTAACAAATGTTTCCAAATTTGGGTCAGTTGAGCTAAAGAACTCCGCGGGAGAGAAGTTTAAGGTAAATAGTCACCAAGTGAAGCATTATTACAGTGCTAAAGATTTTGTTGGAGTGGTCGAATTGCTGTATTTCGACCAAATTTCTAAACCTGAAGACTGAGGTAACAAAGGTCGAGCGGGACCTTAAAAACCAGCGTTGACCGGGAGGCAACCCGGATTGTATATGTCCTTGTAATTTTTGTTTTTGAACTTTTTAATTTGCGTATGTGTGTGCTTTTATTGTTTTTTAGTTCGAGTTCTATCAACAAGTGCTCTTACATTTTGTGCGTGCGAGTTTGCCTATAGTGGATGGTCAAAAAGAAGAAAACTGTAATACTCCGTATTTATAAGTCTTGGGGTACTCTATCGAGTAGGCCTTACTCTGTCGAGTAAGGGTAAGTTGCGTTTGAGAAAAGTTTCTGACCTGTTGGGTACTCGATCGAGTAGCTGGGGCACTCGATCGAGTAAGGGGGTACTCGATCGAGTACCTCGGGTACTCGATCGAGTAGCCGGTTTTACGGGGAGTTTTCTCGGGTTTTGTTAATTATGCGATTAAGGTATTTAAGCTTTGTCGTCATTATTCTAAATCACTTTTACAAAACCTAAATTACTGTTTAAGAGAGAAAGCAAGCAAGTCCATCTTCTTAATCGCATTATTAGCAATACCCGGAGTTTGGAGGGTCAGTTCTTATCGTTGTTCATACCGTTGAGTTCCTTGCGTCGAGGGTAAGATCTATGTACCCTTTTTATTGTCTTTCCTTTGATTTGGTTAAACCCTAATTTAGAGATTTGGGGGTTTTATGTGTAGTATGTGATTTGGTAGGCTTTATGTGTTGTATGATAGGAGGAGGGTTCATAGAAGAAGCTTTTTGACTCAGTGAGAGACCGTCGATTGTGTGCATACCAGGTAGGATTTCCTACTCAGTATTAGTCCCATAATGGGATATTGGTTGATGTATTGCGTTTGGTTGTTTGATATAGTAATTGTATTGTGATTGTGGTTGTGATCGTTGTTGATGGTTCGCGAGGCGTGGCTTCGGCTGAGTGGGGTCACTTGCGGGAGTGGCTTCACGCCCTAGTTTCGCCTTCTGTGGAACCCGCCACAGAAGGGATGTGCACATTAATGGACAAGGTTATCGCTCACTATGTGGAGCGGGGATTTGGTGGGTACGGCTGCTGTCCCCCACTGGCAGGGCTGGTCCAGTGGACAGCCAGTGATTGAGATTATTGGATTTGGCGTGGGTGTGTGTGTGTGACAGTTAAGCTGTCTTGTTTATCTTATTGTTAGTATATATTGAATTGTGTGATTAGTACTGACCCCGGTGTTGTTTTGTAAACCTGCGGTGATCCATTCGGGGATGGTGAGCAGATATTGAGCAGGTATTGAGATGAGTACTGGGATAGCTTGGATGCCACGACATGATGATAGGAGTCTTCCGCTGTAGCTTATTAGTATTTACATTTCAGTTAGAACAGTCAGTTTGAGAACATGTATCGTACTTTTGGTTTGGTTTTGAGATTTGTAACTCTTCGCTAAGTATTTATAATAAACGTTGTTTCTTCATTGTTATTTGATTATCATTGCCTCGGGTAACCGAGATGGTAATGTCTTCATACCTGAGTGGTCCTGGTAAGGCACTTGGAGTATGGGGGTGTTACAAAAACACTCTGCTGTTCAGGTAAGAAAAAAAAAGTCGATCGACTAAAATAAAAGCCGATCGACCAAAATTTGAAGCAAAACCAGCGGAAAAGTCGATCGACTAGAAAGTCAAGATGTCTAAACTCGAAAAAGTCGATCGACTGGGGAATATTGTCGATCGACTAAATTGCAAATTTCATCGTGTTTCTCTAAGTTCAATAGGAGGATTTTCTTATATTTTCATTCATTCCAATAACACAACAACAAAAAAAAAGAAGAAGAAAGGCAAAGAGGAAACCAAACGCAACAGCCGTCATCCCTTCCATTCTTCTCTTCTCCATTTTTCTTCCTTGTTTTTGGTGTTAATTCCTCCTATTTTCCGTCCCATCTACGCACAAGTTAGTTTCCTTTCATTTTACCCTTGTTTTTCACCGTTTTTACCCAATTTCGATTGCTAATTTTCGAAATTAGGGTTCCTATAAATTGGGGGTTTTTGATTCTTTTGCTCTATTCATGTGCTTCTTGCTTAATAACCCTATTTACCACTGTTAATTTTCAAATTAGGGTTTATATTATGGGTTTTTGTTTCTGATTTTGTGCTTTACCTTTGTCTAATATGCTTAATATAGCCTTTGTTTTGTTCAATTTTAAAAAAAAAACGGTCAAGGCTGGTCTCCAGGAACGATTTCAGAACGATTTTTTTGGTGCAAATTCAAATTCTTATGTTGCGGTCTGAGAAGAAAAAAAAAATGGCTGCGTTTTCAGACGATCTCTTTTGTGCATTTGTTTTATTCATGGTTTTTATTTACATAACTTTCAGAATTAATGGAAGGCAAAAGGAGACGGAATGCGGGGCAGTCATCGCAACGTGAGCCGACTTCACAATTTTCCAGCAGTCACACACCGTCTCAAATGGGTACCGCACTTATTCCTTTTACTCCTATTCCTTCTGTTGAAGGTTTGCCCGATTACCCTGAGGTAATTTTTTCTTCTCTTGAGCAAAAGAATCGCTTTAGTGCTTTGTTAGAACACCCCATGGTTCCAACCCGTTTTCAAGACCGTGACAGTCTAGTGACATTGGGTATTTACGAACCAGTTGTGGAAATTCTTAATGGAACCGGAATTTCAAGCTTTGTGAGTATGAGAGAGTATACCTACCAGCTGCCCACCCTAGAATTCTTTAGTAGTTTCAAAATTAATGCAGGGGACTATGAAAACGACGCGAACTCTAATTGCATCAGTTTTCGTTTGTTCAACTCTGATTTTCACATGACCTTAGCCGAGTTTGGAGGTCTTTTAGGCCTACATAGTGAGGGGCGACACACTGCCCCTCGGAAGTTAGTTGAACCTATGTGGGGTGCCATAGCTGACCATTTTGAGGGCAGGAAAAGGGGAAAATTTGTTCATCACCCGTCCATCCGTGTCTGGCTCCTCCTTATAGGCGGTACTATTTTTGCTAGGAAAGAGTCTAACAACGTGAATTATAAAGAGTTGTCCATTCTGACTAGCTATCTAAACATTGATAGTGGCAGTCACTTTGTTCTTAACATCACCTATCTCGTTGCTCAGCGATTTACTAATGTTGCAATAGGAGCCTTAGCCTCTATTCACTGCGAGGGGTTAGTCACACATATTGCCCGCCTTCTCTTTCCTGACTTTCCGGAGGGCATGATGCCCATTGGACATGCGGACCCAGCCCTTGATGAGATGTGTCTTTTTACTGTGTCATACATGAAACAAATTAAGTGGCTGACCGATGACAACACGTGGAAGATCTCTTCTTATTTGCCAGTCAATCTACCTTGTGACACTCTCCCGCCTCTTATTCCTATAGCCCATGTTAAAAACAAAGCAGCTAGATCTCCCTATCCCGTCTACCATGTTCCTTACTCTTTTCCTGAGAAGACCACTGGCCGCTCTAGGCAGTCTTCTCGGCCGATTAGGGAGACAGCTCAATCTTCTAGAGCCCCGCGTGACTCACCTCGTGCATCTCCACGCATTATACCCTCCACTAGTGAGACTCAGCCTGGACCACAGCCTGTCTACCCGGCCCACTTTATTTGTCCACCTCCTTTTATCACCCCTCCGGTCATGGATCGGAAGGGGCGGGATTACCTTTTGTTGGACTTGTGCAGGCGTACAGCTAGGATGGAGCTGAACCAGGCCTTAGCCGACTTTCCTGTCTATGACCGTTACGCTCATGACGGATGGTTACCTCCAGCTGGGTGGCCACATCCGTCCTACTACCGCTACCCTGTGGACGGTTACCCTCGCCCTACTCCAACAGAGGCCACAGCTGCTGAGGAGGAGGACTCCGACTACAAGGAGGGCGACGATTAGTAGCAGCTGGCTACGACCTCCCTTGTTGTTGGCTGGTTTGGAGAGGTCCCTTTACGTGCCCGATCTTGTGAGTTCCTTTTCCTCTTCTTCTTTATTTGTTTTTCATCTCGTTTTGCGTACCCCTTCTCCCATATATTTTTGATGCTGCTGGTGTTTGCTGATCACAATGGGGGCATTGTGTGATTTGGTTTGGAGAGGGTATACATCTGTCTGTTTGCATCCATCTGCATTTTTGCTGCATTTTGTTTACATGTTTATTGTATTTCCGTTTGCATTGTTTTTCCTTTTCAATATATTTAAAAAAAAAAACAAAATTGAAAAATTTGAAGAAAATACAAAAACATGCTTTTCTTTTGTATATTAGGTCGAGTCGGAGCGGTAGTATTTCAATGATGATTTTGCGCTACATTTTGTTTTGCCTAAGCCCTGCATAATTGACATGTTACTAGCAGAGTTTTATATGCATGGTCCACGAGTTTTTTGTTAAAATTTTTGCTGAACATTAGACTTGACTTTGAATTTTGGCAAGCTACCTATAATTTCTAAGGTTTAGAGCTTATAAACTGGTGACATTCATGACCAGTTCATGTAGGAATGTGAGTAGTTACTCCTTATAAGGCATGTCACATCAAAATTGCATAAGCATGAATTCAGTCTACTTAGTACCTGTATGCATTCGGTCTGTGGTTGGTGACACATGTTAGGAGAGGCAATTCCCTTTATTTCTTTCTACCCATGAGCTCCACATAGCCAAATTGCCTGTTTTGTCCCAAATAGCTACAATATATAATTCTGCCTACCCTAGCTGAGCTAGTAATGGTAGCCTTTTGGGAATGTTTCTTTGAAGTGTGGTTATATCTGATTTGAGAAGAAGGTGGAAAAGTTGAAGGGAATGAAATGTTAGAAAAAAAAAATTGAAAACTGAAAAAACGAAAAAAGAAAAAAAGAAAAAAAAAAGAAAAGAAAGATAGAAAAATCATATGTGAAAAAATGGAAGTTACTGAGTTGATGATTTATACTCCCGCATTTTATCTATATCTTATGGGGAGTTAACAATGTTTTGGTGGATGGTGAGTTGTGTGCATCAAATTTGCACTATTTTGTATTGTTAAATTGAGTATGAAGTTGGAATGTTGTTAAATTTGGTATTCAGTTGTTACTAGCCTGGCTTTTAACTCCACATTCCCAAATTCATTTTAGCCCCTTCTTACCCATTACCTCACTTACCCCAAATGTAAGTCCTCGGCATGTGTCTTGATCATTTGAATGGTTGGAATGCATATGTACGGTTGTAGAGACTTTATTCATGTTAGATTGCATGCATGTTCTTATAGGTCGCAGTTAGGTGAGTGTTCTTTATTCTTTCTATCTCACATTATATCTTACCAAGTGTTTAAATGAGTGATTGATCGACCCGTGAGAGTCTATTATGATAAGTCTTACAAGGTCGACGGTTCAGCAGTTTTTAACATCTTCATAATTCGTTTGCATGACTCATCTTGCTAATTGATTGTTGGTTGTTGCATTAAAATTGGCTTAGGCATTTCGCTTTATAGTTAGCTCTGAGATTGAACCCGTTCTGTTAGTTAGTTTAGTTAGAGTCTAGAGCTTGTTTGGGGACAAACAAGGGTTTGGTTTGGGGAGATTTGATGCGTGCCTTTTTTCATACGTTTACTCTACTCTTTTGCACGCATTTCTATGCTATTTTGGGTAGCGTAAGCTACTTTTCTCCCTTGTTTTCGGCTACTTCGGTCGTACTATGCATTTTGCAGGTTGTTGGCCCAAGAGGAGTGAAATCAAGCCAAATTCTGCCCCCGAAGTGGAAGTTAAAGTGCTAGTGAAGCTAGAGCTCGGAAACGGTCATCATGGAAGTGCGTGAAGAGGAGATTGATGCTGTTGTCTGCTGAAAAATGTCGATCGACTGCCCAAACTGGTCGATCGACCAGTTTTGCTGAAGAATTTAGTCGATCGACTATTTTGGTGGTCGATCGACTACTTTTAGTTGCCAGGCTGTGTTTATTCAATAAGTTAATCGGCCCATTAGTTGTTTAGTAATAATTTTTTGCTATTGTTATATAAAGGATAGCTGAGAATAATATTAGGTTATCTCTTTACACTGTTAAACACTTTCCTACGTTACTTTTGCTTGAATTTTTCGGATCTGAATTTGTAATCTTGTTCCCTTTTCATTCTGGTAATTCAATTAACCTTTGTTATTCATTTTTATTTCTTTCTCTTGTTTTGTTTACTATCCTTTGTTCTACTTTTATTTTATGTTTAATTGCTTCCCTCATATTTTTCATCATGCTTAATTCAATTATCATCATTATTATTGATTTAGTAAATTTGAATATGCGTAGGTAAATTTCTTGTGCTGGGATTTAGGGAATCTATGGTTGAATAACGGTTTTTTAATTAGGTTTTAGATTTGGAATAATTATTCGTCTGAATTGTTAATCGTAGCATTTAATCCCTATTTAATTAGTTGAACGCATGCAGCTAGTTATTTTAATATGATAAACTCCGACCTAGATCGAGAGATTGGAAAGAGTGAGATCTGCTACGAACAATAGAATACTTTAAATAGGGCGAGAGCATATTAGAAAGTTTCTAGGGTGATTAGCGGACCGAGAGGACCTTATCACTGCCCTTCAGGCCGTAATTAGACCAAGTCTTTGACCCTACCTCAGACCATTATTAGACCATAGTGAACCGACAAATCTAGCTATTTTCTCCATATATTTTTATATCAATACTTTTACTATTTATTTCATCTTTGTTGCATTAGTTTTAGAAACCAATCAAAACAAACCCCCATTTCGGTTACATAGACAGATTAGGTTTAGCAAATAGAATAAATTGTCTCCCTGTGGATACGATCCCGACTTCCTCTACTGCATATTTTAGGCCAGTTGGTTTATCTTTGATAGGTGGGCGATTTAGCCTGTCACATGTACCGAAAATTAAGAAAGTTCTGTATAAAATAGAAAACCTTTATCGCTATTTGTTGCTATGTTAGACAAGAGAGAGACATGTTACAAAATTAGTTGATTGGCGTCCGAATAAAAATAATCAGTTAAAAATATCTTAAGAAACAAAATGTACGAATTTAATAATAGCTCAAAAAATGAGCGTATGACTTAAAACATTAAAGAATACGAAGAAGAGTATGTAGGTAATATGATCCTTCGTTGACACTCAAAGTCTCAAACTATGTCCGATCCAACCGGTCACAAGAAGTGATTGTCGAGGTCTTTTCCCATATGTGTGTGAGGGGCATTGTCCCACATCGGTAGAATAATAATGAAGAGGTTAACTTATAAGTTAGTGGGCTACTCCTATCACCAATTGGTTTAGGATGGAACCTCACTTGCTTATGGGCCGTCTCATGCACCTAATTCTACAAGCCCGCTGCGGAGGACTCAACAAGTGGTATCAAAGCTGACGGTTCAGCTTGGGACCGCAAGGTGCGATGTAGTGACAGTGCTATCGAGATGGCACGAAGTAGCCCCGTGGTTGCGGAGTAGCACCACCGTTGGACTCTCTCCCTTGGTTGACCTGAGATGCGAAGTAGCATCGTGCAGAGTAGCCTGGTCGGCCCAACATAGGGTTGTGTCGAGTGCGGAGTAGCGCCAAGTGAGGGGGAGTAGCACGCACACATGTGAAAGGAGGAGATTGTTGATGTCTTTTCCCATATGTGTGTGAGGGGCATTGTTTGGTTTTAGGATGGAACCTCACTTACTTATGGGCCGGTCTCATTCCCCTAATTCTACAAACCCGTTGCGAAGGACTCAACAGTGACACAAGACGATAACCAGGGCCGGCCCTAAGATAGGATTATCGTATTTTCCTAAGTCGAGTGGTGTAGTACTTTCCTAATTTATTTAGGAAAGTTTAGTTTCCTAATTCTAGATAGAGTTATTATTATTTCCTAATTAGTTTAGGAATGTTTATTATTTTCTATTGTGTTTAGGAGGTTGTGTTAGTATTATAAATAGGGAGTCTTGTAATCCTTATTACTCAGATTAATCGAGTTTGAGAATCAATAGAAGTTTTCTTGTTGCTTATTGCTTGCGAGTTTTAAGTGTCTTATTTCTTTCTTGCGAGCGAGAGATTTGAGTGTGAGTCAATCCTTGCGAGTTGAGAGTCACAAAACCAGTCGTGTGTGAGTTCGAGTTCCTTGCGAGGGAGGAGAGTTTATTCACGTCATATCCTAGTTTTAGTTGAGGAGTCTTGCGAGATTTTCACAACTAATTCATATCTTTTATATTTTCGTTCAAATTCATACAAAAACCATAAACTGTTGCATACTTGATAATCTAAAACGAACAGTTCACAAGACCGTTCTATTCCATAGTTTCGAGTATATTTTACATCAGTTTGGAGGGTCAAATGACAAAGGCCTAAGTCTACAAGGAGCCTATCACGGTGGAATTAGAAGTCCGCTATATAGGCTATAGCTCGTGGTCTTTGTCAAATAAAGTTTATTACATGTAAATGTTAGAATAAGGGAAGTAGGCCAGTGGTTATACATCTAACCGATTAATTATGCATCTAACCAATTATAATAGGAGGTCTTGTGTTCTATTCTTCATGGTTGCTTCCACCACTTTTTTTTTTTTTTTTTTTGGAATTCACTACAGTGATAGGCCCATTCATTTAGTCCTTTACTTATATTTTAGCGGGCTAATTGGATTTAAATAAAATATTATCCATGCTACTGTGATTTTGGGTTCATCGTAGCATAATTTGTACAGATTATACATTCAATGGACTCATCTAATAGATCTATATCTAAAATTTGAAAGAATATCGACGTTTTGTGATTTTTTGACAATAAAAGGGTTGAATTATGAGATACCCTCTCTTCAATTCTCCAAATCCAAAATCGTTTTTTCTTCTAAATTTTTTAGGGTTCTTTAAGAATCAACCTCATTTTTAAAATTGGAAAAAAAAAATTTAGTGTTCTTACAAAGTTTTTGTTTTGTTTATTGAATTGTAGTATTAGACAACCAAACGTGAATTACATGAGCAAAGATGTTTAAAAATGTTTAGGATCGGCCCTGACGATAACGACCTAACTCTGTAATGCCTAAGTCAAACCCAGCTAAAACATAAAGATTGTCTTGCGAAATCCAACTTTAAATAACCCATCCCATTTTGACGCGATCCAAAAGTCTCTGATTACAAAGCTTTACCTTCCAAGTTCCAGCTATGGATTACCTTAAAAAAGATTACAAGTTGATATGTAATTCCGGCAAAAACGGGGAAATAAAGCAAGAGTGGTGAGCACGAAGTGGTAGGAAAACATGGTCAACTCCAAAATTGCCATCTCCCTCCCTCTCCTCAAATCAAGCTTACCCTTCACATCCTGACCACTTCCCTCCTTCCTACACTAATCTTACACCCTACAATTTTTTTTTTTTTTGAAATCAACAGCCCGAGGGCCTTACTCAATTAATAATTTGTCAAAACGAACCGCAGAGTTTGCAGACGATGGTAAACCATCATCCCATACAACTTTACCCATAACACGAGGGAAACAATGAGCTAAAGCATGAGCTACACAATTATTAGTACGAGATACATGTAGCCAAATGACCGACTGAAACTTGGAACTACACTCGAGGATGTCTTCGATGATCAAAGCGAATCCACTACGTCCCGTCTTTCGTTCATTAAGAGCTTCAATGACTTGCAAGCAATCACTCTCTACTTCAACGTGTTGTATCCCTCGCCTCACAGCCTCCTCCATCCCATCCAACACGGCACACGCTTCCGCCATGGAAACCTCCCAATGTTGTTCTCTACCAACAGCCACACCCTACAATTTTATTTCAATTTTAATATTATTATTATTACCAACAAACTAATTATCCTCAAATTAAAATCAATATCAATCATCAATATCTATCTATCTATCTATATTATTAAATTAAACTTTTTTCGAGCCTCTATAGAGTCTCCAATATTGCCAAAACACCTCAGCTTAATAAATAATGCTAAATAAATAAATTTATAAGAAAAAAAAAAAGTCGTACAGTGCTACACTCCTATAACCTACCCAATTCTATCAGAAATAGAACCCATCAATTATGATAAAAAAAGAGTGGTAAAAAACCATCCGTACACCTATCAATTATGATAAAAAAAAGTGGTAGAAAACCATTACAACCATTACAATTCTATTCACATCATAAGATTGTATATTTAAATAAATATAGTCTCAATCAAACATTACCCTCCAGCTAATTTCCGAAAAAGTGGTAAAAAAATCAACAGTACAACCATTGCAATTCTATTCACATCATAAGACTGTATATTTAAATAAATATACTCCCAATCAAACTTCATCATCCAGCTAATTCCCAGGTCCAAGCAGCAGTTTCCTCTATAACATAAAATTTGATTCAAATTAGGAGGATTATACAGACTATAAATACAGGTATTTTTGCATCCCAATTTCCACACACCAATTATTTTGTATCTCATAGATATTCTTGAGAATTACCTGCAGCAATGGCACCACCCAAACATGGCAAAGCTGGTGCCGGATGAGTAGGTACTATACCGGAGTTCTGATGAGGCTAGGTCTGCACGACATCAACTGAATCTGAAGACCAGTTTACATCTTATCCAACAGAATACTTTAATAGCCTCAACTTACAAGGGTTGTCACGCCATGAGTTAAGGCTTAAGGTAGGGAGCCAGTAATGCTGCTGAGAAACATAAACCCGTCACATGGGTTATGTAATGGTACACGTCTGATTATAACTCACCTAGGAAAATTTATAGTCGAAGGGAAAGTTATAACGGGTTCAAAGCTGGGTGAAAAGGTTCTTATACCAAGGATAATAATGACTACAGCGGACTAAGGATCTATTTGCCAAACCCCTTATTTAGTCATAGACAATTATATGTAGGAGCTTCAAGGACGACATCCCCATAAGGAATAAAGTTCTTCATCGACGATTCAGCCCATCAGTCTAGAAGTTCAAAGGTCACACGAGGAACATCGTCTATAAAGAACAATTTTCAAATCTACACTCTCATCCTGAACAATCCATGCTATGCCGGTTTCTTATTTGGATAATAGTATAGGGTGCCGAAAATCAAAGTATTAAATAAAGCTTTCTTTACCTTTTATAATTATTCTAAGTAATAAATTAATCAGAGCTAAACGGATTATTGACACGGAGGGGGCATATAACATTACAAAACTCAAAGATGGAAGAATACCTTAAATCGCATAACCAATCGAGCAAGAGTGATTTCTAGAGTTAGGTGAAACAATCAGACTACCTTATTCGGCAGGAGAATTAATGGCAGCATTCTGGAAAGATTGAATCATGATTTCAGAATCAAATAGATGTGTAATTCATCGAATATAAGTATGCAGTGGAGAAACAAGATTTGGGAAATCAAAAGTAGAATGATGCAGGTTTTGAAAGTGATGTAATTACAACAGACAAATATGGGGGTTAGGTAGGAAGTAGGCGAATGTCCTGCAAACATGTTTGGAAAGTAGTTACTTTAGTTTTTTGTTTTGTTTTTAACCTACCTTTGATCTATCTTTAGCCTCTGTTTGGCATGACACTTCAGGTAGCTTATTTGACCAAAGTATTTTATTTGACCAAAATTTCAGCTACCTGATTTGTTTGCAAGTGTTTGGCAAGTAGCTTATTTGGTCAAATAAGGTACCTGAAATGAAATGCTACTTCAAAAGATTTGGGAAATCAGTGCAATTCAAATGACTTATTTTCCATTTTGTACCCTTTTATTTTATAATATTAAATAATTTTCATATCCTTTTACGTCATTTTACCAAAATCACTACCTTTTCAATAGTTTGCCAAACACATTTTTATATAATCGATTACCTTATCGACCTTCTAATTTTCAAATACCTTATCGATTACCTTTTCGGTTTCGATTAGCTTTTCGGTTTTAATTACCTTTTTTCAGGTTTCAATTTTTTTCGTAGTTTTGCCAAACAGAGCCTTAATTGAAAGTTGTATTATTTGTCACGTACATGAGGCAAAGACGACCGCCTGACCGTCTTACACAGAAATTACTAATAAACAAATGCATGTCAAAACGGGTTTATTTTAACGCTTATTAAAAATGGTCTTTTTATATAATGAGATGCGATTGTGTCACAACGTAACGTAACTGGTCACCTGAAGTCGCGCATGCAGGGACGAAATGTGACACCCCCATACTCGAAGTGCCTTACTAGGACCACTGAGGTATAGGAACGTCACCATCTCGGTTACCCGAAGTAATGATAATCATCAGACAATAAAAAAACATACTTAAATAGTAAATAACGTTTAACGTGATTACATGCCAAAAACCGAAACTGATAAAGAGATACAAGTTCTCCAAAACTGTCTACTATCAAAAGACTATAAAACTATCAGACACAGCGGAAGACTTCTAAACTGCATCGTGGTGACTCCTCCCAGTTATCTCATACGCATCAGCTCAAACCTGCTCACCATCCCCGAATGGATCACCACAGTTTTTAAAACATTTAAACGGGGTCAGTACTGATTACATAAAAATAAATGCCACAAAGAAACAACGTCACAAACAGCTCAAGCAGTTCACACAAATCCCAAGTCTCCATCTCTAAACTCCACACAACTGACTACACACTAAAGTGTGTAGTCCTGCCAGAGTAACCATCGCAACAAGTACTCCACGCCGCCAGTGGGGGACCGCAGCCGTACCCACCAAATCCCTGCTCATCTCCATCGAGCGATAAACCCAAGTTCATTCATGTGCACATTCCCTCTGTGGCGGGATCCACAGAGGGCAAATCAAGGACGTGAAGCTACTCCCGCAAGTGACTCCACTCAGCCACGGACGCGCCCCGAAGATCACAGATAGTTACACAATCAATCAACAGTATACTATCAACAACACCAAAACCAATCCAACAGTACAATTACTCAACAGTTACAACAACAATTACCAACAACTTATGTAGCCAATACTGAGTAGGAAAACCCTACCTGGAAAGCAAACACCACAGACGATCATGCGGCTAAGTTAGAAACTCTCCTCAATGAATGCTCCTCCTATCATACATACATACAATCACAACCATATTCACATAAATCACCCGAAACCCCCAAATCACCCAATTAGGGTTTAACCAACTTTAACAAAACATTATAAAATTTATATGAAAAGCTTACCCTCGACACAAGGATCACAACGGCGTAAAGAACAAGATGATCCAACGAACGTAGCCATGGGGATTTGCTACTGATGCGATGAGATGAACTTACGTAACTCCTTTCTTCTCAATTAGGTTTTTAGAATAGTTAAAAAGGTTTAAGAAAAGTGACGGTATCATTATATATTAATCTCGCATCAATAACAAAACCCGTCAAAACTCTGCCCGTAAACTCACTTACTCGATCGAGTAAGGCACTTACTCGATCGAGTGCCCCCTACTCGATCGAGTACCCAACTTACTCGATTGAGTACCCTACAGGCAGACTACTATTTTGCGTCAAAAACTACTTACTTAACAGAGTAAGCCCCACTCGATAAAGTAACCAAAGACTCATAAAACCGTAGTATTACACGAAATGAAGTGTTTTTGCTTATAGGCCGAATCCCTGAGAGTATATGTTGGATTCTAGTCTTTTCATTGTAACAAAAGCTTCAAACTCTAGGCCCAGGCATTAAATCTAGTAAATATATATTTGAGACTTTTTTCGAGCGACGTGGTAATCTCCAAGTTTTTTTAAAACACTACTCTAATTAATAAATAATATTTTAACATTTCTATTAGACTTAGAAAACTTTATTTTAAGATAATTAATTTTCAGTTGTCTACTAAAATTTGAAGACTTTGGCTAATTAATTATTTTCTACCATTTCTACTAGAATTAGTAAACTTCTGTGATATTTCATTTGGGTTAGTTTCTTCAAATTACAGCCGTATTCTTTACTCTATTTGCTCATATTTTATTAATTTTCTTTGATTACTAACTTTATTTCCTCCGTATATTATATTCAAAGCAAGTTAAGTGAGTTCACATGAAAGCTTGCAGAAATCAAATATACAGGTACAATTTTCATGGTATTTTGTTATATAGTATACAACAATGACGGTAACTTTTTTTAAAGAAAAATATAAAATAATTTCTCAACTCAACATATCTTAATATTGTCAATATACATATCTCTACGTAGCCGCTATTTTGGCTTAGAATTGAAATTAATATCAATCTACTACACTACCTCAAGAGAAAGATAATTAGAATTATTATTTGAATAACTTGAATTAGACTCAAACTTTTATAATCTAGAGAGTACAACATAATGAATGTTTTAACTGATTTAAATTATAAGATCATATTCATTTTCAAGTATATTATCCTCCTAATTTGGTTAGAACTGCAATTAAAATATAACATTAGTATATATTCAAATTTTGGCGATTTCTTTCTCCCAAATACACCAGGCTACAAGGTCCTGACTTCTAATCTAAATAATCATCTAAGTATTGTGTTCAACTGGCTCTTTTTCAATAAAGAAAATATAAACCCTTCTGTTTTTTTTTTTTTCGTTTCTTGGCTAGCAAATTATATACCAGGTAAATCAATATGTGTCAATTTTTGAAATAGCAAATAATACAAAGAAAAAGTCTTTTCTTATCGGGTCAGGTACAATACTATTTGTGTATATAAGACAAATATATTATTTTCCCTATGCATTCTTATATACACAATGGGTATGTACTTGACCCGTCTTAAACTTAAGACCAAAACTGCCGTCTTAAGGGAGACTTAATGTTAGGCCGAAAAATTGGTTATAGGCAAGTCTGTGTCGGTGTTTTCTACTTCTTTTAGCTGGGACTCTGGGAGTATAATTATTAGAATGATAGAAAGGGTTATGAAAATATGGATGGTGCTCTTAGAAAGATGGTTACACATGGCACAAGAAGGCGAAATAGACAAAACCCCGAGAAGAGAGGGTAAGATTATGTGGAGTATACCCCCACCAATTCAAGTAAGCCACAATAAAAGATAAATACGGTGTTGGGTACTATTAGACCCTATAAATATTTAAGGTTGGGCTAAGACAAGAAGGTTAAGGTGATTTTTTTAGGTTTTGAAGGAGCACCGAGAGCTGATATAGAACAAAGTTTAAAGGAAAATGTGTAACAAGAATATTTTGATAATGAAAAAAAAGAGCACAAATAATAAAATCATTGTTTGAAATGTTCCAAGTGCCATTGCCAATAACAAAAAACATCAAACGCATGATTCAGGTGGGGAGGGGAGGTTCAAAAAGAAGGGATCCAAGAGGCCTAAAGGTATACCGCGTCTATGTTCATCGTTTATCATACTTTAGATACATAGATAAAAAGAGATGCACCAGAAAGAAGGACAACCGCCAATTCAACCTGGATGACAAGTAGTTCGCTTCATAGGGGTAAAAACGGTGCACTTGAAAGTTCATCCTTCTAACTGCTGCCCTAAATGATCACGGTCAACCCAAATAATACTCATTAAAAGAGAAGTATCACAAAAGGCAGCGAAAACATACATTGATTTTGTGTCATGGGGATCACGAGGGGCCCAATAGATTCAGTTGACATGTGTTTGAGGGCGTTCTTCCAAGAATATTGGCAAGAGACCAAGAAAAGTAATGACAACGAGTAGAAGAAAGCTATTACGGACCCAAACGTCTAACACTGAGTTGACCAAAGGCACCTGATTAAGGAGAAAAGATCATAGTAAATGAAGAGAGTTGGAGTGATTGAAGTTTTGTAATCTAGGAGCTCATCAAATTAAAGGAGTACGTAAAAGGTAAGCGAAAGCTGACAAGAACCCTATACATTGAAAAGCGAGGGACAATCCCACAATATGTAAATGGTGCTCTTTAAATGATGTTGACACATGCCACAAGAAAGCGAAATAGACAAACCGAGAGGAGAGGGTAACATTATGTGGGAGTATACCCAACCATGCAAGTCACAAGAAAAGAGAAATACGGTTCTAGGTACGAGCAGACCATAACCATTTAAAGTTGAGCCCAAAAAGAAGGGTGATGTGAAAGTAAGAGCATTGTTTAAAATAAGAGAGGCCTAACTTTAAAATGAGCAACAAGAGGTGATATAGCAGTAAGAACAACGTTAAAAGGAAAATGAGAAATAAGAATATTTTGATGATGAAAAAAAGAGCACAAAATTAATTCATTGTTAGAAACGTTCCAAGAGTCATTCACAATAATTGAGTACATCTTATAAATGCGTGGTTGAAGTGAGGCGGAGGACATGTCGAAAAGAAGGGATCTAAGGCCTAAGGTTATATCGCATCTACATTGGTCATTTATCATACTTTTGATACATAGATCAAGAGAGATAAGATATATACATATTGTATGTAATGCAATGTTATGTAAATTAAAATACAAATGAATTATCATTTTTATAAAAAAAAAAAAAAAAAAAAAAACCTCTCAAAACTACCATAAGGAAAAAAATATGTCATCGAAGTGTCAATTAGTTTAGCTAATAAAATCACAAGTTGAAGCAATAATGATCCTTAATAAAATTATGTTAGCATAAATTTTTTTTACAATCCTCCTTACACAATAAAAATTAAAACGTCCTTCCACACTATACATTCAGTCTATTATTTTAGAATTTGTGCAAGGCAACCCCCTATTAATTAATGATAACGAGAATTTGATTCCTTATCCTTAATTCCCGCAGCGATACTTCCTCCTCTGTTTCCATTATGCATTTTCCCATCATTCCATTTTCTTGAATTCTTTATTCATCAAAACAAAAATTAATTTCCATTAAAACAAACCCGTTTCCAAAACACACCCAAAAATAATGGCTAATAATGCACCTTTGAAATCTCTTAGTTTTGATTCTAGAATTTATGATGAAAATAAGGGTAAAAATGAGGATAAAAATGTTGGTAAATCGTTTAGTTTCGCTTCAAGAGCAACTTCGTTTAAATCAGACCATGATGATTCTGTTCTTCCCACCTTTGATGAAGGAGGAGAGGAAGAACAGAGTGAGTGTCGTGAATTTACCATGGAAGAACTTTCGGAGGAGATCGATGCATTCCTTCAATCTGCTGATTCCATGTCGGCCAATGCCGGTGAAACAGGAGATCTCATGGAGATCACGGCTTCTGTTGTCATGTTTTTGAAGAAGCTTGAATTGATGATCGAAGAGTACGAGTCCACATGGGAGACTACGGCCGTTATTGGCCGTAATGTTGATGAGGACTCGTTATTTCTAGCGGCTGTCAATAGACTGTCCAGTCTTATAACAGTTCTTAACGGATATAAATCGGATCATACAATGCTTTTGCTGAATCAGACGAGCTTGATCCTCCACCGTGTCATGGTGTTTCTCGAGGATGAACTTCGCCTTTTGTTGGCAGAGTCCGCGGGGTTGACTCAGAATTCTGCGGATAATAACTCAAAATCCAAGAATGGCAAGGGAGCGCAAAATACGCCTGTCATTGCGTCCCCTCAGGATCAGCAGCAGCTCTCTGAAGGAGACCAAGGTCTATTGTCTGATCACAATCTCGATTCAGGGGAGTCTGTAAAGGAATCTCCTCCTACATTTCCTTACTACTCACCTGAATCGGTGTCTAGCATTCGCCTCATCTCCAGTGCGATGCACAATGCTGGGTATGAAGCGGAATGCATTAGCATTTTCATTATTGTGAGGCGACATGCCATTGAGGAAGAGGTGAAGAAGCATGGTTTTGAGAAGATTAGTGTGGATGACGTGCAGAAGATGAATTGGGAGTCTCTAGAGAGGGAAATCACCACCTGGATCGGCATGTTTAAGCATTGTTCTAACGAACTTTTCCCTGGTGAGGAAAAGTTCTATGAGACCATCTTTTCTGATCACCTTTCCACAAAACGGTTCCTCTTTTGCGATATCTCCTTGGCTGTGTCATCCATCCTAATCAGCTTTGCTGAGGCGGTTTCAATGACAAAGCGATCCACCGAGAAATTGTTCAAATGCCTTGACATGTACGAGGCTCTACGAGATTGGATACCTTCCACCATGTTGTCTGAGGAGGTTAACGAGGAATTGAGGTCAGAAGTCTCATTTGCCAAGAGTAGACTAGGAGAGGCTGCAGTTACCATATTTTGCCTGCTTGAGAATTCAATCAAGGGCGACAATACAAAAACCCCGGTCCCTAACGGGGCGGTCCATCCCTTAACAAGATACTGCATGAATTACTTAGAGTACGCCTGTGAATACAAGGACACTCTTGAGCAAGTTTTCCAACAACATTTGAAAACAGATGAATCAGAGGAGTTTCCCTCAGATACGGAACAAAGAAGCGGTGGAGGTGGTGGAGGTGGTGGAGGAAGAAATGCGGAACCGGAGAAACATTCACCATTTTCTTCACAATTGATCACGATAATGGACCTATTAGACACATACCTCGATTCTAAGTCAAAGTTATACAAGGATTTATCCTTAAGGTACGTTTTCTTAATGAACAATGGGAGATACATGCTCCAAAAGGTGAAGGGTTCGACCGAGATTCACCAAGGGGTGGGTGATAATTGGTGTAGGAAGAGATCTTCTGACGTAAGGCACTACCATAAGAGTTATCAAAGAGAATCATGGAGCAGAGTTCTACAATGCCTGAATCATGAAGGGTTACAAGTCAATGGGAAGATACACAAGCCTATACTGAAAGAAAGGTTCAAAAATTTCAACCAATTATTCGAGGAGATACATAAAACACAATGCTCATGGGTGGTGAGCGACGAGCAACTTCAGTCAGAGCTTCGAGTGTCAATATCTGCTGTTATGATTCCGGCTTATCGGTCATTTGTGGCTCGTTTCGGACAGATATTCACCCCTGGAAGGCAGGTAGAGAAGTATATTAAGTTCCAACCCGACGACATTGAGAATGCAATTGAAGAGTTGTTTGATGGAAATACCAACTCTATGGCTAAGAGAAAAGGGTAGGAGGACAATTGCATGAAATCGGAACTCGGAAAGGCTTGTAAGTTGTAACACACAGGATTGATCAGATTGGTAATTGCTTAGGACTGATAAATTCTTGGATTATTTATGTTTGAGATCATGTATTCATCAGAAATTAAACTTTCATGTTTACATTGTTGTTGTACTCTTTGTTTTTCCTCTTAATTTTCAATACTGTTTTAGCAGTAAGAATGCACTAACAGGCTTGTGATCCGTGGTATGACCATCAAGTAACATATCAAGACTAGTTCACATTTAAGATGAAAATATTTCACCAATACCGCAACCCAAAATGTTCAATTAGAACTCCCTCTGTCCCCCCACATTTATTTTCTAGGGTATCTCGGTTAATTGTTTACATTTCTATTAATGACCGGGACAGAAAGAGTAATAATTTTATATTCTTACTATGATATGGTTAATTTGACGTAAATATTAAGGGGAGCGATAGGACGCCACTAAGACGGAGCCTGTTTAAAATATGGGGTAGTGAAATATTTTTATATTTTTTCCCTACTTTAATAAGGGATAATATAAGAGCGGAAAATTTTTGGAAAGGAGTTTTTTTTCCTAGAACGCATGGCAAGTTTAGGTATTAGATCTATAATTGTTCAATTAACGTAGACTAACTTAGCAAGCTTTTACCTAATAATTTGTTTGTCTTTCATCGTCATTAGGGTTGAGTAGAGACTAAACATATTATTTGAATAATTCATGATCATCACGTGTGTTAAAAATCGTTATATATGTTGCTTCCTTTGATTACTAGTGCTGTTATTGAGTCAAATCTATACGCTTGGATTTGATTGTGCAATAATTATGGTCTTCTAATATTATGTTTCGAGTTAGTTTACTATGTTAGTTATTTAGACCAAATTAATACTCATCTTATGATATCAAAATTACAAATTAATTTTAGGTGGTCTAAATCTACATGCATGCAAAGTAAAATATAAAAGAGATGGTATAAAACCATCTTAAGACAAAAATTCCTTACAATGGTTTAAGGCAAATAAGGGCACTACAAAGGTCTCCTACCTTTGTAGTTCTTGAGCTATATGAATGTGGATGATCCTCCAAATACACCAAAATTACCAAGATAGGTAATCTCCTAAGGCGGCACCCAAGATTCAACCCAAAATACTACTAAAATTACTAACTAGATAATATTAGTAGTAACCTTGTATTATGTAATATTATTACACTAATAATATTATATGATGTATATTATTATTTGTGAATTATATTTAGATTTTATGATCAACAAATTGATCAATCTTTGTTGAGGAAAAATGAAGAAAAATGGACTCTTTTCCTTCCTTACATGAACCGGCCAAAACAAGAGTTTTAGAGAATTTTTTGGTCTAAAAATTCAACCATGCAAATGAGTAAAGAGGGGTATATATAGTGCTCTCAAATGTAAACAATTGAGAGGAACATCCCATGTGGTATATCCACCAAATTGTTGACTAAAATGGTCTCTAATGACCTTATTTATTTCGGTCCAAATGGACCCTATTAAGTCCATTTCGATTTCCGGCATTTGTCCCACAAATGCTTATAAGTCTTATATTTAATTATCTTACATAATTAAATATTAATTTAATTATTTAAAAGTTAAATAATACAAATTAACCACTAATGACTACTTAACTATTAAGTAATCATGAGACCATTTTATCAACATACAATGTATCAATACTACCCCATTTAGCTAATTTTACAACCTCTTGTAAATTTAAATAACTAATAACCTTTACCTCAAAACTTATATGCACAACATATAAATTTAATTAATTAACTATTAATTATTAAATTTCAATTAAAATTTATTAATTAATTATCGAATAATTAAATAATAAATCCTCTTGGCCCGAGTTCGTAACTCGTCATCAAATAATACATTCACTTGACTTATTAAAAGTCAATTAATACAAGGATTTAATTAATTTGTATCTTATACAAATAATTAGTTTTTTCATTTGGGCATCATCCTATAGGTGTGACCTAAAGGGATCGGCTGATCATTGCCGTCACACGACAGTAATGTCAAACTCTAGTCAGCCAATCATTACCGAACGATGACCAGCTGACAAATAAAAAGATAAATCTCTGACATTCCTTTTACAAGATTTAATATGTAAACGCACTTATTGTGGAAGACACTACTCCAACAATCTCCCACTTGTCCGACACAAGTGTGCGTTACCAATTCTCTTGTCCAATAATATCTCCCACTCAATGCAAGATGTCTTTCAGGTCGTTCTTGCAAGTGATCATATCATTAAGTGGGTTCCTCGATCAGGAGAATGACTTTCTGACCGGATAATCTACTATAGATCTCATCCGAGCGTGGCCACGCATTCACAGTTATCTCTCCTCGAGTGGCCTTGAGATAAAATATGACATAAATGGACAATCCCGTTAACCTATATTCTTCGTTCAATACAGATCACAATGACCCAGTAAATGCCCATCGACCTCCTTTTACGGCGCGACCTAGAACAAAAACCAAAGCCACCGGAAAACCGCACCAACTCAGACAAATAGTCACCAGTCTAAAGAATTAACTCGAAGGAATGAATAGAAATCCTCGCCACGACCTAGCAACAAAAGGACTCTATAAACGGTCAATGTCCGACAAATTGTCTCACAATCTGCCTATGTAATCGACCAACCATCACTATGACCATATGATAGTCGAACTTGTCATCTATCTCCTTACAATCTAGTCAATCCGACACGTCACCTCATTAAGTAATTAGGGACAAAATACAATGTTAATCCAGTTCACTTTAATAGGGTTCGACATTGTTACTATAACCTATTTGGAAAAAAAAAACAAAGTATATAAATTCAGATATAAAACTGAATATAACAATAAATGTAATTATCATATATGAAATAATAAATACAATATTTTGATTATTACATATCATATATAATTTACAACAGTTCTGGCATTCGTCTCAATCCCATCGAAATTACATGACTATCATGTTTAGCTTGAGACAAAGGCTTGGTTAAAGGATCAGCGATGTTGTCAGCTGTCCCAACCTTACAAACTGTAATTTCCTTCCTTTCAATTAAATCTCTAATTACATGAAATTTCCTAAGTACGTGTCTAGACTTGTTACTAGACTTGGGCTCTTTTGCTTGAAAAATTGCCCCACTGTTATCACAATACAAAGTGATAGGATCCTCAGCGGTTGGAACTACCTTCCGTCCCTCTAAAAATTGCCTAATCCAAATACCTTCCTTTCCAGCTTCAGAGGCTGCAATGTACTTAGCTTCCGTTGTAGAATCAGCATTCACAGACTCTTTAAAACTTCTCTAACAAACCACCCCTCCGTTCAACAAAAAGACAAAACCAGCCTGGGATTTCAAATCATCCCTATTGGTTTGGAAATTGGTATCCATATAACCTCTTATACGTAATTCAGATTCTCCTCCAAACACTAAGAATGAATGTTTAGTCCTTCTCAAGTACTTTAGAATATTCTTGACCGCTATCTAGTGACTCTCACCTGGAGTTTTCTGAAAACGACTCGTCATACTCAAAGCATACAAGACGTCAGGACGAGAACACATCATAGCATACATGATCGATCAAACAGCGAAAGCATAGGGAATCGATTTCATGCGTTCAATATCCTTAGGCTCAGTAGGAGACTGTGACTTACTCAAAGTGATCCCACTGCCCATAGGTAGAAAACCTCTCTTGGAGTTTTTCATATTCAATCGGTCAATAATCTTATCGATATAGGCTTCTTGACTCAATGCTAATATCCTTTTGGATCTATCCCTATAGATCCGGATACCCAAGATGCGCTGAGCTTCTCCCAAATCTTTCATTTGGAAATGATTTCCTAACCACTTCTTAACAGAAGCAAGCATATCTACGTCATTCCCAATGAGTAATATGTCGTCCACATACATAAATAAGAAAACAACTTTACTCCCACTAAACTTCATGTATAAACATGGTTCCTCAACACTTCGAGAAAAACCATTCTGTTTAATAACATGATCAAAACGATGATTCCAACTCCTTGACGCTTGCTTAAGACCATAAATGGATCTCTTAAGTTTGCATACTATGTTAGGATTTTTAGGATCCACAAAACCTTCAGGTTGTGTCATGAACACGTCCTCTTCCAGAAACCCGTTCAGGAAAGCGGTTTTGACATCCATTTGCCATATCTCATAATCATGAAATGCAGCAATCGCTAACATTATCCGAACAGATCTAAGCATAGCAAATGGTGCAAAAGTTTCATCATAGTGCAAACCATGAACCTGAGTGAAACCTTTTGCCACCAATCTAGCTTTGTAGACATCTTTATGTCCATCCATGCCGATTTTAATCTTGAATATCCACTTACACTGAAGAGCTCGAACATCTTTAGGTAAGTCAACCAGGTCCCATACCTGATTATCATATATGGAATCCATTTTGGATTGCATGGCCTCGAGCCATAGCTTAGAGTCAAAACTCGTAATAGCTGCTTTGTAGGTCATGAGTTCATCACTTTCCAAAAGTAAAACCTCATAGTCACCATCTTCCTCGATAACACCAAGGTATCTATCAGGCTGGCGACTAACCCTGTCTGACCTCCTAGGTTCAGAAGGAACAATAACTGATTCAGACGTAGAAGGAACATCATCCTGTACTGTCACATCAATTTGTGGCTCTTGAAATTCATCAAGTTCAAATTTTCTCCCACTCTGTCTTCTAGAAATGAACTCCTTTTCTAGAAAGACAGCTTCACGAGCCACAAACACTTTATTCTCGTTACTATTGTAGAAGTAATATCCACAAGTTTCCTTAGGGTAGCCTACAAAAATACATTTTTCAGAACGAGGTGCAAGCTTATCGTCAGACTTGCTCTTGACATAAGCATCACAAACCCATACTTTCATGTATCACAGATTCGGGACTTTCCCTTTCCATATCTCATATAGAGTTTTGTCAGTTGCTTTAGTGGGACTTTGATTAAGTGAGCGTATAGCAGATGAAATGGCAAAACCTCAAAATGACTTAGGTAACTCAGTTTGACTCATCATTGATCAGACCATATCTAATAAAGTTCGATTCCTCCTTTCATCCACACCATTTAATTGTGGTGTGCCTGGAGGAGTTAACTGGGGTACAATAACACAGTCTTTAAGGTGATCTCTAAAGTCATTGCTTAAATACTCCCCACCACGATCTGATCGTAATGCTTTTATCTTCTTATTTAATTGATTTTCTACTTCATTCTGAAACTCTTTGAACTTATCAAAAGCTTCACTTTTATACCTCAATAAGTAGATATACCCATATCTACTCATGCCATCAGTAAAAATAATGAAATAGTCATAATTACCTCTAGCAGTGACTGTCATTGGACCACATACATCGGTGTGTATTAAACCCAACAACTCACTAGCTCGAGATCCTTTTCCTAGAAAAGGTGAACGAGTCATCTTACCAAGAAGACAAGATTCGCATGTACCAAATGATTCGAAATCAAAAGGTTTAATAATACCAGTCAACACTAGTCTTTTAATGCGTTTCTCGTTAATGTGTCCTAATCGACAATGCCATAAATAAGATTGATCGGGATCACCTGTTTTGAGTCTTTTATTTTCTAAATGATAAACATCTTTGCAAGTGTCTAGAATATAAATACCATTGATTGAAATAGCTTTGCTATATACAATCCCATTAAGGGAAAAAGTACAACGTTTGTCTTTAATTACAAAAGAAAAACCTTCCGTGTCTAACACATATACTGATATTATATTCCTAGACAACGTCGGTACAAAATAACAATTATTAAGAAACAACTGCAACCCCGAAGCTAAGTTAAGTACATAAGTTCCTACTGAGACGGCGACTACTTTAGACCCGTTACCCATTCGGAGATCAACATCACCCTTGTTTAGCTTTCTTATGCTTTTTAGGCCCTGCAAATGATTGCACAAGTGAGAACCACAACTAGTATCTAATACCCAAGTTGTATTTGAAGCATAATTTATGTCTATCATAAAAGATTTGGTTGAGAATTTACATGTTGCTTTACAATGCCAGCTTTGATGTCATCTAAGTATTTCGTGCAATTACGCTTCCAATGTCCCTTGTTATTACAGTAATTACAAGTATCTTTAAGAGGATTACCCTTTATAGGTTTAGGCTTGGTAGAGCAATTCTCAATTGCTTTACCTTTGCACTCCACCTGAACGGGCTTCTTATCTGCGCTCCTCTTAAACTGCTTCTTCCCCTTCACTTTAATCGCAAGTACATCCTTCCTCGTACTCCCACTTAATCCCATATCCTTATCTGCTTGCACAATTAGAGAATGAAGCTCATGTAAACTTTTTTTCATGTTCGTCATATTATAATTTACCCTAAATTGGGTAAATCCTTTGACGTGAAAGAGAGTGGAGCACTCGATCGGTCCACCACAAGTTCGTCGGGGATCTTGCATCCCAACCCCTCTAAAGTTTCCACGTACTCAATCATTTTAAGTACGTTTGAACTTACAGGTTGACCATCTTTGAGGTTAGCCTCAAAGAAACGAACTACGGTGTCATACTGAATTATCCTCGGGGCTTGAGAAAACATAGTAGAAAGCCTCGAGAATACTTCATGTGCATTGCGAAACTTGACACATTGCCTCTGTAAAGCAGGATCCATTGAAAAAATCAAAACATTTTTAATTGCAGCGGATTCCTTTTGATAATTTGAAAAAAGCCTCCCTTACATTGGCAGTGGCCCTAGTACTAGGCGAAGGGGGAGAGGGATCGACAAGGTAGCATAATTTGCCATCACCTGTGACAGCTATTGAAGTTATTCCTCCCAATCTTTAAAATTACTACCGTCGGCTTTTAAAACATATTTGTCCATAAAAGAACTAGTCATGAATCTCTAGCTATAGTGACGGTTTCACTAGTAGAAGTCATCGTGATTACTACAAAGGAAATGAAAGGAAAGATTAACATTTATCGTCTAAAAAATTTTTAACTTGTGAAACTATTTAACAAGTTCTCATTTATATAATGATCTCCCAATGAATTATATAAATGATTCCAAGATCCAATTTTATATAAACACGGGCACGGTGGACCGATTCAACCTATATTTATATAAATTTGGTGAGTCTACAACTTTGACTTATTCTACTACTAGAACTCTTGGTTGACGGATTTTCTTAAAATCTATCTTTTAGCCCCAGAAATAATTATGGGCACGGTGGGCCGATTCAACCCATAATTATTCTGTTGAGTCCAACCAATTTTCACGCGTAATAACTTTTATTACCCTACTTATCCAACGTAAAAAGAGTGTACCTCGGTGATCCGAACCTACCTCAAATGAAGAAGGGATGCATAGGCGCTATTATTTGGTAAGGCTAATCTCAATTTTCAAACAAATGTGAGAGATCTTATCAATTTAATTGTCTATCACTTTTAAGTGAACAAAATTGGTGAATGCTAGACAATTAAATCGATAACAACAAAAAAATAAAACATGTAGTGACGATTTGACATGAATGCATATAAGAATCAAAACAAACAAGTCCTAATATGACCACCTAGTTAATCTAATTAACTAAAATTATTACACTTCGGAAACAAACTCCTTGGTCCCTTGAATCTTCATAAAAATGGCCTCCTTCTTTAGGATTTCGGAACGCCTTCGATAGTGTTGACAGTTGGATGATGAGGTTATGAGTGTGAGTAAACTTCAAGGACGAAGTTCCTTTTAAGGGTGGTAGAATATAACATTCCGTCTGATGTTTATGTAGTTGGTTATGTATGGAGTTAGTGTCGGGAGAGTTTATGATGTAGTTGATACGACATCGTGAGCGAGGTGTGGAGGTAGGAATAGTTGGTAGAGTTGGTGTTAAGAGATCATGGTTTCATATTTTGTAAGTTGGGGTTTTGTTTTGAAGTTCTTAGTAGCTTTGTTGCGTCTTGACCGAGTTAGTATGTTTGTTTTTATGTATGGGTTGAACTTCGGGGACGAAGTTCTTTTTAAGGAGGGAAGACTGTAATACTACGATTTTAGGAGTCTCTGGGTACTCTATCGAGTAGGCCTTACTCTGTCGAGTAAGGGTGTGTTGCGTTTTAAATTAGTTTCTGACCTGTTGGGTACTCGATCGAGTAACCTTGATACTCGATCGAGTAAGGGGGCACTCGATCGAGTACCTCAGCTACTCGATCGAGTAGCTCGGTTAGCGGGTGATAATTCGACGGATTTTGTTAATAACACAGATTAATATATAAATCTTTCCGTCACTTTCATAATACACCTTTACAAACCCAATAACATTAAAAGGGAGATTCAAGTTACGTTCTTCGCATTCATCCGTGTTGTTGACAAATCCCGGAGCGCGAGAGGTCGGATTCCATCGTTCTTTATACCTTTGTAATCCTTGCGTCGAGGGTAAGATCTACATACCAATTTTATAGTATTTCGTTAAGTTTCGTTAAACCCTAATTTTGGGATTGGGGGTTTTTGTTATGTTTCTTGATTGGTAGCAATTGCATGATTACATGTTAGGAGGAGGATTCGTACGAGAGGAATTTTGATACAATTTGTTGAGACCGCAGTCGATTGTGTTCTTTGTTCCCGTAGGGTTTCCTACTCGATTACTTACATAATGTGTGGTGATTGTGTTGTGATTAGTGTAATTGGTTGATTCAGACGGTTGTTGATGTTGTGATTGTGATTGTTTGTCTGTGGTTCTCGAGATGCGTTCTCGGCTGAGTGGAGTCACTTGCGGGAGTGGCTTCACGCCCTAGTTTCGCCCTTCGTGGAACCCGCCACGGAAGGGGATGTGCACATTAATGGGACAGGGTTATCGCTCGGTATGATGAGCGGGGCTTAGGTGGGAACGGCTGCGGTCCCCCATTTGGCGCGGGTTGGTCCAAGGTGGACGATCGGTGACGGAGATGGAGTGGAGTGCCCGATTGTGTATGATTGCTTGAGCTGTGTTGGTTCTTTGATCTTGTTGATATATAACTTGTGTAAATAGTCTTGACCCGTTTAAATGTTTTAAAACTGTGGTGATCCATTCGGGGTGGTGAGCGATTATTGAGCGGTATGATATGATGCGTACGAGATAGGCTGGGATGAGTAATCACGTTGTAGTTAGAAGTCTTCACGTGTCGACGATGTCTAGTAGCTTGATAGTTTTATCGAGAGACGGATTGAGTACTTTGTAATTCCCTTGACGCTTTTGGTTTGAGATATGTAATCACTTAAATTATAGTTACTATTTAAATATGTTTCTTTATTGTCTTATGATTATCATTGCCTCGGGTAACCGAGATGGTAACATCCTTATACCTGGGTGGTTCTGGTAAGGCACTTGGAGTATGGGGGTGTTACAACACGTCTTCATGAAAACTCCGTCTTTAGATGCTTAATCTAACTACTAATAATTAAATTACATAACAATATCCTATTATACAATTTGTAAAATAAAACTATTAATTAATTACAAATTAGGCGATACGAAATCGCAATTAATTACAAAACAGGTCGATATTCCCTTACATTACGGGAAATACCAACTTCTACCTATTGCCATATTAGGAAAAATAACATAATTAAAATACTAATAAACATTCATCCAAATGAATAATAAAATTGCATTATGTAAATATGTCATGCCAAATCGTCTAACTTACCAACAACGATCATTTGAGCTTGTTTCGACGGAATTTTTACCAATAAAAATTCATAATCAATTCTTAAAACAATTTTAAGATTTAATAATCATACTAATTTGGTCTAATATCAAAATAATTATTCTCACTAATTATCTTGAATTTATATGGGACTAAAATCTAAATTATAACAAAAAGACATAATAATTCACAATTATTATGGTAAAAATTCCATTTAATTATAAAATTTATGGAAAATTTAATTTCAAGGACATGAACAATCCGATCTTACACCATAAATGACATGCAAGTGAAAATGTTTGGTTTTAAAATTTATTTAAAACGATTTTACAATTTAAGCGGTAAAACGACAATTTTTACGATTTAATTCTAATCCAAACCATAAAAATTGAAATAACTTAAAATAATATTTTTGTACATTTTGGAACAATTTACAGGATCTAAAAATTCAAAAATTTCGAGCCCAAAAATTAAATCAATATTTATTTATAACCATTATTTACCAATTTTTTTATCAAATAAAAATCAATAAACTACCTAAATTAATCACATTAATTTAAAGTATATACTTGTCTCATAAATAGAACATGAATGTGGTTATTTCTAAATAAATATGCATAAAATTAATATACAACCAAATTTAATTAACTCTTAATTAATTTTAATGCATTTTTACTCAATTTTATGCCATTTTAAGCTATAAAAAGTGGAAAAATATAACAAAAATCAAATTTTCGTCCCATATCAATCTAAGACTAAATTATTTACATGCAAGACTATATTATGTGATAAAACTAATTTTAGTAACATAATATCAATTTTATTAATTTATCGCATAAATTACTAAAATCGTCTTAAGACAACATGCATGTATGTAACAATGCTCTGATACCACTTGTTAGTTATTTAGACCAAATTAATAATCATCTTATGATATAAAAATTAAAAATTAATTTTAGGTGGTCTAAATCTACATGCATGCAAAGTAAAATATAAAAGAGATGGTATAAAACCATCTTAAGACGAAAATTCCTTAAAAATAGTTCAAGACAAATAAGGGCACTACAAAGGTCTCCTACCTTTGTAGTTCTTGAGCTATATGAATGTGGATGATCCTCCAAATACACCAAAATTACCAAGATAGGTAATCTCCTAAGGTGGCACACAAGATTCAACCCAAAATACTACTAAAATTACTAACTAGATAATATTAGTAGTAACCTTGTATTATGTAATATTATTACACTAATAATATTATATGATGTATATTATTATTTGTGAATTATATTTAGATTTTATGATGAAAAAATTGATCAAACTTTGATGAGGAAAAATGAAGAAAAATGGACTATTTTCCTTCCTTACATGAACCAGCCAAGACAAGAGTTTTAAAGAATTATTTGGTCTAAAAATTCAACCATGCAAATGAGTAAAGAGGGGTATATATAGTGCTCTTAAATGTAAACAATTGAGAGGAACATCCCATGTGGTATATCCACCAAAATATTGACTAAAATGGTCTCTAATGACCTTATTTATTTCGATCCAAATGGACCCTATTAAGTCCATTTCGATTTTCGACATTTGTCCCACAAATGCTTATATGTCTTATATTTAATTATCTTACATAATTAAATATTAATTTAATTATTTAACAGTTAAATAATACAAATTAACCACTAATGACTACTTAACTATTAAGTAATCATGAGACCATTTTATCAACATACAATGTGTCAATACTACCCCATTTAGCTAATTTTACAACCGCTTGTAAATTTAAATAACTAATAACCTTTACCTCAAAACTTATATACACAACATATAAATTTAATGAATTATTAAATTTCAATTAATATTTATTAATTAATTATCGAATAATTAAATAATAAATCCTCTTGGCCCGAGTTCGTAACTCGTCATCAAATAATACATTCACTTGACTTATTAAAAGTCAATTAATACAAGGATTTAATTAATTTGTATCTCATACAAATAATTAGTTTTTCCATTTGGGCATCATCATATAGGTGTGACCTAAATTGATCAGCTGATCATCGCCGTCACACGACAGTAATGTCAAACTCTAGTCAGCCAATCATTACCGATTAACGATGACCAGCTGACAAATAAAAAGATAAATCCCCGACATTCCTTTTACGAGATTTAATACTTAAACGCACTTATTGTGGAGGACACTACTCCAACATACTATGCCTAAGAGGAAGTAAGAATTCCAATTTTTCACAATAAAGTATTTGAGAATTGGGATTAAAAGACAAATCGATGATCAATTAGTATGTTCAACCCTCCGTCCTCCCTCCCATTTACTTTCACTCTACACTTACACTGTTATACACATTGTTGAGCATAACCTTCTTGTAGATTCAACACCCAATTTACCTCTACTATATTGTTAAAGGTATTAAGACTTAATACTTGAGAGCATGCAACTTTTAGTCACCACAAATTTGTAGTGTTTTTCTTATCATACCTATAAAAGATAACAAAATTCATTTAAATGGGGAAAGAAAAGGGTTTGAAAGATGAACAAACATGATATGGACAATAATGATGATTAGGGCCTGTTACACTACAACTATATTGTTAAAGGTATTACGACTTAATACTTGAGCATGCAACTTTTAGTCATATTTAATTACTGTTGGGTAACTAAATTTGCGCCAAAATTTCGAGGGCGTTGCCCCCGAACCCCTATGTCATAGTCGTTCAAATGAAAACTATACCGTAAATTTGTAAATAATTATGCAAGTGTACACTCCGTATTACTAGAACTTACATTGTATTATAACAGACTTACCTATCTACGAACCAAACCCGAATACGCTAAAATGAACCGATAATTACACTTAAATTACCAACAAGCCTTGCCTGTATCTTTATTGGTAAACAACCCAGATTATATAATATAGAAAATATCATAATATAAATTAATCACCAGAGTTTAACAATATAAATAAGATCTAGGTGGCGGAAACACCTGACCAATCCGGATCGATACTAAATCCAAAATCAAAAAGTACTACATTATTCAAGGGTTCTCAAAACAAGTCTTCCATCCCGATCATCAGACAAGCAGCAATCAGATCAACATGATAATTGGGGTCGACAATCAGTCGAGAGTAACTAGATGCTTTCCCAGTCATGTTTATGACAATTGAATTATAAAATCAGTAAACATGTGAGATCATCCATGCTTAAGAAAACCCGACACCAACTTACCATCAAACAATGACATATTAACGCATTCATTAAATATGATAACTTTAAGTGAAATAACATGTGATGACACATAACAACAAAACCATGTTATGACATCATGTGAATCTTAGGATCATTAACCCAATATAAATGTTGTTGGACCATATAGTAATATGATAAAGTTTTAATAATGACAAATGTATGCTTCCTATTATATTTAATCTTGCTCGTAATCGTTTGTTTAGACTTTGTTAGATTGGCTTAGGTTACAAGTTTTAGAAGGTATTGCTACAACATGTTTAGCTATAACATTGAAGATTTGTGAAGCATCGTTCAATTAATGTTATAACAGCTTGAGCTATATCATTAAAGATTCTTAAAGCATCATAGCAACTGTAACTAGTTTCAAGTATGATGATCACTCAAGCAAAAGGCTCGATCAAGTCTTTAACAAGCTCAAGATGAAGAGCTTATGATCAAGATAACGAGAAGATCCTATTATGAAGATCTCCAGGAAGATTAGCTAGTTTAGGTCTTCATCTAATGACGATATCTTAAAAAGAAATATTGGGAAAGTAAAGTTATAGATATTTCACCTATAACTTTACTTACCAAACTTAAGGTTATAGCTGTTTCTACTATAACTTTGAGTAGCAATTTTATGGCACGATTTTAATAGTTTTAAAATCATTTTCAAAAGATAAAATTCTTCAAATGTATTTAAAAATCATGTGTGTATATAATAGAGATGAAATATGGGTTGTTATAATGAATAATTCACATTTATCTATTGGTTAGTAAAACGGCTTTTGGGTCGTCATGCTACCTAGGGTTTGCTTGATTATTTGAACTAACCCTAATCCAAGGAATGGATTTTCGACCTAGCTGGACACGGCCAAGTGTTCGGCCGCACTGCTTGAGCTGCTTTGGTTTCGTGAGTCCTCTAGTATAAGTAATCTATCAAATTAAATCTAATAATATTTTGATAAGATATTCTTATATCTTAAATATATATTTGATTTGATTTGTTTACTTAACCGAAAATCATAGAGATTAATTTTAGGTAAGATAAGATTTACTTTTATCCTATTTTGCTTAAATTAAATTATCTCATGGATTAAATTAAGTAACAGATAAGATTTATTTCTTGTGAAATAATCTTCCATCTCACGGCATCCATTAGGGTTTTGCCTAAACCCTAATCGTCCTCTGTACTATAAAAAGACACGATAGTCTTTCAATTTAAATAAGCTTTTCGAAATACAAAAATCCCTTGCAAACAATTTTGAGTTTAAATTTAATCACTTATTTTTATTGTTTTGCATTTGAAAAACCTTTGCGAAAAGTCGTGCTCTTAAAGTTGCATATTATCCTTAAGGTTACGTTATGAGATAATAGTATTTCATATTGTTTCTTACTCGTTCAATTGTGTGAACACTTAGAAGAACAATCAAGTGCTTTCTTAGTAACTTAAGATAGTCAAATCGAATATCTAGTGGTATTCAAATTGAGTTATAGCTAGAGTTAGGTATACGAGTTGGGTTGATAATTTTGTAATCCGGGGAAAGGTACTAAAATTATTAATCGAGAATAGTGGACGTAGGCTTCGGCGTGTGAAGCTGAACCACTTCAAATATCGTGTGTCCTTGCAGTTTTCCTTTTCGTTCATTTCATTACGTTCATAATCATTTAATTAATTAGTTAAATTTTAATCAATAAACTTTAAGTAATTACTCGTTGATATAAAATAAAAAGTGGGCTTAAGTTTTTAATACTCGATTCACCCCCCCCCCCCTCTCGAGTATTTCGGCTGTGATAGACTCTTCAATTGGTATTAGAGCCTCGTGCTCTTGATTGCCTAACCACAAAGAGGTTAGATCCGTCTATCTTTTTATCTTTTTATTTTATTTTATTTCCGCTGCCTTACACGAGTGAAATCGATTCCAAGTATCTTAAGTGTTCCGTCTTTGATGGGAAGAATTATGGACTTTGGAAAAATATGATGACACACTACGTAAAAGGACATGATTGGGAGTGCTGAACGATTATTAAGAATGGACCACACAAAATTTTGGTGGCATCTTCGGAAGGCACTACCTATGAGAAAAAGGAAGAAGACTACATTGAGGTTGATTACAAGAAGGCTGAAAAAAACTCGAAAGCGATAAGCCTGTTACAAAACGGCATGACATCGACTGAATTCGATCGTTTTTCTTCTTGCACTTCGGCCAAGGAAATATGGGATGGTCTTGAGTTGGCGTATGAAGGAACGTCGGCTATTAGGAAATAACGCATTGACTTGCTTATTCAAAAACATGAACTTTTTAGAATGGAAAAGAATGAATCACTTGATAGCATGTCAGCAGGATTTTCTACTATAGTCAACGAGCGTAAAAATTTTGGAAAAACTTTTAACTCCGAGGATATTGCTAGAAAAGTAATTAGGAGTTTAACCAAAAAATGGCGTCCCAAGGTCACTGTTATGGAAGAAGTCAGAGATCTCACTTCTCTTCCCTATGCAGAACTTATTGGTGCTGTCATGGTTCATGAACTCGACTTGGAAGACGATGAGGCCGAGGCCAGTAACAGTAAGACCATGGCTCTATAAGCTTCCACTAAGGAAGAAGAAGACGTTGAAATAGAGGACGAAACCGTCTTGTTTGCCAAATGATTTAATAAACGAATTTTCAGAAACAAGCAAGCAAAGTCATTCAACAACAACAAGTCCAATAATAAGAAAACTTCTGAGTCAAAGAATACGTTTGCTAATAGAGGATGCTTCAAGTGTGGAGAATCCAGTCATATGATTAAGGATTGTCCCACATGGGAGAAAATTAAAGACAAGGCAAAACGTGAGAAGACTAAGAAGGAATTCAAGCAAGAGATGATAGCATCATGCTGCGGAGATCTCGAGACTGAGGATGATGAAGCATCATAAGAAGAAGAAGTTGATAACCTATGTCTAAGCAACGTAAGTCTTGACTTAGACAATGATAAAGATAGCGTGGACTCCTATTGCTGCTTTCTAGGAGATTCAGACTCAGAAGAAGAAGAAGAGGTTGTAGTAAAAGAAAATAACTTATGGTACCTTGATAGTGGATGTTAAAGGCACATGACTGGAGATGTAAACTTATTTCTTTCACTTGAGCCCTTCGATGGAGGTAAGGTCACATTTGGCGATAACAAGAAGGGTAAGATCATCGGTGTTGGTAAAGTTGGAATATCTTCTTCTCATGCTATTAGTGATATTTATCTGGTTAGTGGTCTCAAGCACAATTTACTAAGTATCTCTCAATTATCCGATAAAGGAAATAAAGTTCTCTTTCATTCAGATTCTTGTCGAATAATAATTGAAGGAACAAGTAGTGTTGTGCTTGAAGGAAATCGTAGAAGGAATGTTTATATGATTGATCTAAATAATATTCCTACTAATTCATTCACATGCATGAAAGTAACGACAGATGATCAGTGCCTTGGCACAAAAGATTTGCTCACATAAATTCAACAACGTTGAATAAGCTAAAGAAATGAGATTTGGTTGAAGGACTTCCCTCTATTAACTTCGATCAAGAAACATTATGTGACTCATGTGCTCGATGCAAACATATGAGATCATCGTTCAAATCTAAGAGAATGGTAAGTACCAAGGAACCACTAGAACTCGTGCATATGGATCTATGTGGCCCCATGAAGGTAAGAAGTAGAGGCGGATCCAGGTATGTCTTCGTTCTAGTTGATGATTACTCGAGATATGTTTGGCCAATCTTTCTCAATTCTGAAGATGAAACTTTCGAAGAGTTTGCAGTTCTAATGAAGCTTGCCCAAAATAAGTACAAATTAAAATTAGTCTCCATTCGTACGAATCATGGTACCGAATTTGACAACCATGCGTTTATAAAATATTATAGGGAGAGTGGTGTTGGGCATAACTTCTCAGCACCCGAACCCCACAACAAAACGGTGTTGTGGAACGTATGAATAGGACATTGGAGGATATGGCACACACTATGTTATTGTGTAGTGGACTACCTCGTAATTTTTGGGCTGAAGCTATTAATACTGCATGTTATGTTCATAATCGAGCTTTGATTAGACCCATTCTCTGAAAGACTCCTTATGAGCTTCTTAGGGGACGTAAACCCAACATATCACATCTACGTTGTTTCGGTAGTAAATGTTTTGTCCATAATAATGGCGAAAATAGATTAAGTAAATTCGATCCCAAAAGTGATGAAGCTGTGTTTGTTGGTTATTCTAATCATAGTAAAGCATATAAGGTTTTCAACAAAAGAACCTTATGCATCGAAGAAAGTGTTCATGTTGTTTTTGATGAGAATAATATGTTTGACAAAGCCGAACAAGATGAGGAAGAAGATTTGAACAAACCAGATTTCAGACTATCTAGGGATGAACTTCCAGAATTGGATGAGGAAGATAAAGAAATTGAGGGCACAAATGATGAACAAGGAAGCCCTTCGAACGATAAAGGAAAGAGAACTGAGAGTTTAGTTGATGATACTAAAACCTCTTCTCAATCTAAGCAATTGGAGGATAAAGTTATAACTGTTGATGTTATAACATCAATCCAAATCAACGAACTAGGTCCAATATTATAACTGATTCTGTTATAACCCCAGGTTTGGATTCAGGGGGAACAAGGCTTGAACCCCAATCATTCGAAGAAGGCAAGACTAGTTCAGATGAAGATGTGCCTCCTGTTTCTAAAAAATTGAGATATAAGGACTCTCATCCAATGGAAACCATCCTAGGTAGTTTGAATGAAGGTGTTCGAACTCGTAGAAGACTTAACAACTTTTGCTCGTTCTACTCTTTTCTCTCAACCATTGAGCCAACAAACATCAAAGAAGCACTTGCAGAACCAAATTGGATCGTTGCAATGTAAGAAGAACTTCAACAGTTTGAACGGAACAAAGTTTGGCATTTGGTTCCAAGACCTAAAGATCGAACGGTTATTGGTACAAGATAGGTTTTTAGAAACAAGCTGGACAATACAGGAGTTATTGTACGAAATAAAGCTAGATTGGTTGTATAAGGGTACAATCAATAAGAAGGAATTGACTATGATGAGACCTTCGCTTCTGTAGCGAGACTTGAGGCTATTAGATTATTAATTGCATTTACTGCTCATAAAGGAATTAAACTTTATCAAATGGACGTTAAGACAACATTTCTTAATGGTTATTTGAATGAGGAGGTTTTCGTCGAACAACCTTAAGGATTTCTCGATAGCAAGTTTTGAAACCATGTTTTCAAATTAGATAAAGCCCTGTATGGTTTGAAACAAGCTCCGAGGTCGTGGTATGACATACTGTCAAAATATCTTCTTGAAAGTGGTTTTAAAAGAGGATCTGTCGACAAAACCTTATTTCTGAAAACTGCGGATTCCGATTTATTAGTCGTACAAATTTACGTTGATGATATTTTTTTTGGTTCAACTAATGGTCGTTTATGTATGTATTTTTCAGAATTAATGACCTCGGAATTCGAGATGAGCATGATGGGAGAACTCAAGTTCTTCTTTGGACTCCAAATTCAACAAACTGCTGAAGGGATTATGATACACCAACAAAAATACATCAAGGAGCTAATCAAGAAATTCGGTATGGAAAATTCTAATTCTAAGTCAACTCCTATGGGTACAGATAAGAAGTTGACTTTGGATGAAAACGGTAAGTCTGTCGATGAGACGACTTATCGAGGTATGATTGGCTCACTTCTTTATTTAACTGCAAGTCGTCCTGATATTATGTTTAGTGTATGCGTATGTGCTCGATTTCAATCGTGCCCTAAAGAATCGCATATGATTGCAGTTAAGAGAATCTTGAAGTATTTAATTGGTATATCTAAATTATATCTATGGTATCCTATTGAGTGTAATTTCGATCTCATAGGGTATTCAGATGCAGAATATGCAGGTTGTTCACTTGACATAAAAAGTACTTCCGGCAAGCTACGTTTGTTGGACCGTGTATTATTACATGGGGTTTAAAGAAGCAAAATTCCGTTGCATTATCTACAGCTGAAGCCGAATACATTGCCGCTGGGCTGGTATGTTCTCAACTTTTATGGCTTAAGAAACAATTTTGTGATTACGGTGTTAATGTTGGGTGTATACCTATTTTATGCGATAATACGAGTGCTATAATTATATCTAAAAACCCTGTGCAGCACTCACGAACTAAGCATATAGACATCAGACACCATTTTCTACGTGATCATGTAGATAAGAGCAACATGAGACTGGAATTTTGTAGTACAGAAAAACAATGGGCTGGCATTTTTACCAAAGCATTGGCTAGAGAATGTTTTGAGATTTTACGGTTGGAAATTGGTTTAATCTGTGGCAACTAAACTTGTCACAAATATTTTATTCTCTGTATGACTGACTAGATTTGACGAGATTGTATGACTGTGTCCGTATCTTTCGTTGCATGTTTTTTTGTATTAAATGTTATATTATATTTTGAGAATATTCCGTCTGCTAGTCATGTATATCTTATGTTTTATTACAAACCATAAAAGTCGGTAACAAATTATTTATTTATATTCTTTTTACCGAATTTCCTTGCCATAATTCTATCTATTGCCAAATTATATCCTACCATATCTCACAAAAAGATTTACCTTAACAACTTATATTATCCTTGTATTATATGGTAAGTACATAAAAAAAAAAAAATTCTCACAAAATCCACTTGCCTAATCCTACATGCCACCCTCCCTCTTTTCCTAATCACACATAAACTCTACTTATCATAATTCACTTTTATCAAACCCATAAAAGCCCCACCTTCATCCGTCACAATCACCTCACAACTCTAAAAAATTTACTTCTCTCAAAACCTTTCCACACTCAACCTCCAAAAATCAAATCACCAGCATGACACCTCCTTCAACCCGTCTTCACTCACCCTCAACTCGGTCCACAACTTGGACCGGGTCCTCCAAACCACCATGCAACAAATCTTTTACCCATATCAAAACTCCCTCACCTCAACCAAACCAAAAGCCTACCAATCTCGATCATAACCGGGTTGATCCTAACTTAAAAGGGAAACGACGAAAGCTAAATAAAGGTAAAAAGAAGGTTGTTGGTTTTGAAGGTTCAGTGGAGGAAACCGAGGTAGTAGTCAATCAAGAAGGTCCTGAAAGAGCCATGTTCCGTGAGTACATGCCGAATACAACATCGTCGAATCTTG
Source organism: Silene latifolia (assembly GCF_048544455.1). Lineage (NCBI taxonomy): Eukaryota > Viridiplantae > Streptophyta > Magnoliopsida > Caryophyllales > Caryophyllaceae > Silene > Silene latifolia. Next base: position 196,329,012 of record NC_133538.1, on the reverse strand, counting down.
ATAAGGTTAGACTTACCGCGGATGAAAGGACCCGGGTAAACAATGTTATGCGATATTGTATTCATGGCGGTCGGTCCTATTCCGAGAAGTGGAATGGAAAAATTGAAGCTTTACAATTTTTCAAAGATTTTTTAACCTTTCAAGAATGGAAAAAGGTTAGCTCTTTCGTTGGTCCGGTATATCCGATTGAGGTAATCCGATTTTATTCTTCGGTTTCCATGAGAAATAATATGTTGCATGCAATGGTCAATGAGTCCGAAGTCACCATTTCCCTTACTGGTTTTTGTACTCTATTTTCGGTTCCTGATGATGGGATCGAAATAAACACGAGTGCGGAATGGGGGGATGTGACGGAGGAAGAGAAGCTCAAAATTAAAAGGACTTTTGATTTGGATGCTACGGGGTCGAGTAATATGCTAGCGGGACCGTTTACTCCTAAGTTAAAATTCTTTTTAAACTTTCTTTGGAACAAGGTTGTCGCAATGAGAGGTGGTTGTGATAAGTTGTCAAGCTATGAAATGGTGTTGGTCTCAAAGTGGCTTGAAGGTACTAAGGTTAGTCTTCCTCGTCTTGTTTTTAATCGAATAATTCAAACAAGTATTTCCGTCACCGAGGAGAAATTGTATACTACCTTAGACTTGCCGTTTGGGATGTGGATTTCTCGGCTTTTGGAACAAAAAGGGGTAGTTGGGTCTTCTAGCTATGGTGTGATGGTAAAAGATGAGATGTGTAACACTCATCTAAAGTTTATGAAAATTTGAGCAATTGGACCCGATTTGGTGTTTTTGGCAAAGGGTAATGTGGTGGAAAAATCTTCAGATGTGGTGTCGGTTGTGGAGCAAAAATTGGACTCGTTTATGGCGAGTATTTGTGAAAAATTGGATGCTCAAAACAAGTTATTTGTGGAGTTGGTTTCGGGTTTGGGTAAAGAAAAGAATGGGGCTTCGGGTTCGAATGGTTTGGGTCATGCCGAGGTCTTAGCTTACTTGTATGGGTTGGAAGATCGTGTTGATGCTATGGCTCGTGATGCCGCTAGGGCAGCTAAGGAGTGTGTTCGTCATTCCGGGTCATTGGCTAACTTGGCTAGTCAAGGAGGGGTAATTTGGCGTGAGGGGAAGGCTATGCATGAGGACATGCGGGTTATTTACGAGGCTACTAAAGCCTTGTCCTTGAAGGTGCTTAATTTCGAAACGTGCCTCACGGCACAAGCTAACCATGTCCGCTCGTGCTTTGATTGTCTTGACTCTCTTGAGTTTAGGACTCGTCCCGGTTATGTGAACCCAAATATCGTGAAACACGACTATCCTTAAACCTGCCACCATCCTTTCCTTGCTTTCCTTTTATTAGACTTTCTATTTTGGATAATTGTCTAATTCGGCCCATTTTAGCTTCTATTCGGCCAATTAGGCTGTATGACTTGTTATTCTATTCTGCCCATTGGCATTATACTACTTGGTTTGTAGTAGACATATCTTATATATTTGCATGCTTATCGTAGATTACTTTCTCGTTTTATAATCTCTCTATGCATGATTAATACGTGTCTCGATCTATATTATTCTAGTTGTTTTATGTCTATTCTCGTCTTTTCGATGATGTCAAGAGGGAGAAGAAATGATCGTGACTTAAGTATTTGCCTAAGCTTGCTCCTTGTCAGAACCTTTAATCTCTTAAGGTCCTTAGATGCCATACTTTGTATATAAGTGGATTGTTCTTGCGTTCAACTCACTATGACTTTTATAGTATTATGTTGAGCGGGAACTTACACTTAGTCACAAATCGTAAAAGACTTGTCATCATCAAAAAGGGGGAATTTGTTGGACCATATAGTAATATGATAAAGTTTTGATAATGACAAGTGTGTGATTCGTATTATATTTACTCTTGCTCGTAATCGTTTGTTTAGTCTTTGTTAGATTGGCTTAGGTTACAAGTTTTAGCAAGTATTGTTATAGCATCTTTAGTTATAACATTGAAGATTTGTGAAGCATTGTTCAACTAATGTTATAGCAGCTTGAGCTATAACATTGAAGATTCTTAAAGCATCATAGCAAATGTAACTAGTTTCAAGTATGATGATCACTCAAGCAAAAGGCTCGATCAAGTCTTTAACAAGCTCAAGATGAAGAGCTTATGATGAAGATAAAGAGAAGATTCTATTCTGAAGATCTTCAGGAAGATTAGGTAGTTTAGGTCTTCATCTAATAACGATATCTTAAGAAGAAATATTGGGAAAGTAAAGTTATAGCTATTTCACCTATAACTTTACTTACCAAACTTAAGGTTATAGCTGTTTTAACTATAACTTTGAGTAGCAATTTTATGGCACGATTTTAATAGTTTTAAAATCATTTTCAAAAGATAAAATTCTTCAAATGTATTTCAAAATCATATGTGTATATAATAGAGATGAAATATGAGTTGTTATAATGAATAATTCGTATTTCTCTATTTGGTTAGTAAAACAGCTTTTGGGTCGTCATGCTACCTAGGGTTTGCTTGATTATTTGACCTAACCCAAATCCAAGGAATGGATTTTCGACCTAACTGGACACGGCCAAGGGTTCGGCTGCACGGCTTGAGCTGCTTTGGTTTTCTGAGTCCTCTAGTACAAGTAATCTATCAAACTAAATCTAATAATATTTTGATAAGATATTCTTATATCTTAAATATATATTTGATTTGATTTGTTTACTAAACATAAAATTAAAGAGATTAATTTTAGGTAAGCTAAGATTTACTTTTATCCTATTTTGCTTAAATTAAATTATCTCATGGATTAAATTAAGTAAGAGATAAGATTTATTTTTTGTGAAATAATCTTCCATCTCACGACATCCATTAGGGTTTTGCCAAAACCCTAGTAGTCCTCTCTACTATAAAAACACACCATAGTCTTTCAATTGAAATAAGCTTTTCGAAATACAAAAATCCCTTGCAAACAATTTTGATTTTAAATTTAATAAGTTATTTTTATTGTTTTGCATTTGAAAAACCTTTGCGAAAAGTCGTGCTCTTAAAGTTGCATATTATTCTTAAGGTTACGTTATAAGATAATAGTACTTCATATTGTTTCTTACTCGTTTAATTGTGTGAACACTTAGAAGAACAATCAAGTGCTTTCTTAGTAACTTAAGATAGTCAAATCGAATATCTAGTGGTATTCAAATTGAGTTATAGCTAGAGTTAGCTATAGGAGTTGGGTTGATAATTTTGTAATCCGGGGAAAGGTAGTAAAATTATTAATCGAGAATAGTGGACGTAGGCTTCGACGTGTGAAGCTGAACCACTTCAAATATCGTGTGTCCTTGCAGTTTTCCTTTTCGTTCATTTCATTACGTTCATAATCACTTAATTAATTAGTTAAAGTTTAATCAATAAACTTTAAGTAATTAATCGTTGATATAAATAAAAAGTGGGCATAAGTTTTTAATACTCGATTCACCCTCCCCCCCCCCCCACCCCCCGAGTATTTCGGTTGTGATAGACTCTTCAAATGTGACCAAACCAAACAACCTTCAGAGCGTATAACTGTAGACACCTCCTTTATGCACCTCCTGCCAACCACCCAGTGATGATTAGGCCGCATATTTAATCACGCGGAGCGATTTATGACATTTCGTAAGTTCATCGACACGTGATAGTTCAAACACTCGACTCAACCTCATGGTCGTCATCTACGCGCCGATACGGTCGTTTTGACAGTAATTAGAGTACATTTGGATTCTGGGTCAAAAATCGTTTTCATTTTCTACAACCGTCTTAAAACCGAGTCGGAATATTCAGGAATTTTCTGGAGTATTATTCCTAAATTTTATCTTTTATCACGGAAATATCTTACTTGTGGAATAAGGAAGCATAGATCTTCCCTAATTCCTAATTAAAAACCGCGGAAATATTTCTTGCTGAGGAGGAAACCACCCAAGAGAAAACGCAGTAGGAGTTGTGCCTCTTGGAAATGTCGCAGTTCGTGCTGCGCCTCTTCCTGGGCTGGATTTTTTCCAATTTCTTTCCTAATCCTACTTTTACCTAAATTCCTTCACGTGATTAGTATAAATAGAGGCCTCCGCCCCACATATTTTCACGCGAGTGTCCGCCCTTCTCTTCCCCCTTTGCATTCTAAGACCGCGCTCTTACTTTTCGACACCTACGTGCTTGCTCTACGCGACCACGCCAAGGATCTATAAGAGTTTTAGACCCATCCCGTCAACCAAATTAATAACCCAGTCCCTAATTGACCCTTTATGCAAAGTGATCAACTAAAACTGAGATCTCACAAAACAACCAATATCATCCCATTTTGATAATTTATATACCACGTTTTAATAACATCTTGGTGCGGCCGTCACCTTAATTCACTTTACTAGCTATACACTTAGTCAATGTAATATCCCTATCAAAATATGGGTAAAACTTGGTCTCATTTATAAATGACAATACTCGTAGATCAATTTCTTTAGCTAACACTACGAATTTCTACTCCATTGTCGAATGCAAAATTTGCTTCTTGAAAAGCCTTATATTAATAAAATATTTTCCAAGCAATAATAATAAACTACTGATACCGTCGTTACAGTACCAAAAATAAATACCTAAGTACAACTAACAGAAGTCAGCGGTAAGTAGGGTCTATCTCCACTGGGAGGCGGTTACTGTCTACTTGTCAACTCGGTCTGCCTAAGGTCACCAGATGGGGGTTTGAATTATATAAACTAAACTAAGGGAGATTAAGGTAAGAGAAAAGGATAAGATGAATTAATAAGAGAGAGAGAAAACTAGGATCATCGGGTCATCAATGAATATCGGTTAATTGCAGCTAAGGCCGCAGATCGGTCGCATGTGTCAGTCTAAGGGGCAACGAATATCTCCTTCCGGTCTTAATTCAACCTAAAATACTATTAGCTTAGCTTCCGCCCTCACTAAAGCATCATATTGTTCATTGCGGGTCTCACCCCTTCCAACCTTCCGGTCTAGGTCAAGGCTTACCAAGGTTAAATAGCCTAAGTGCATCGATTCAAATAGCTGATTACAGTTAAAAGCAATGATTAACAACACAGACATTATGACAACGAAAGATCTGTAACCTAATTAGCAATTAACAACAATCCATTGACTCCCCTAAACCATAGCAGGACATTTAGCTAGACATAAATAAGAAAAGAGCAAGAACAAGGGATAGAAGAATAATAAGCATTAAATAAAGAGAATAAGGGAAAGAGAAAGTTACAGAATAAGATCCGGAAAATAGAGAGAAAAACAATGTTCCATTAAGAAAGGGAGAAAAGTAACGTATGTTGTGATGTAAAGTGATCCCCTAAGTCGTCTGTCGCCTTTCCTATTTATAGGAAAGACAATTATTTGACCTAAAAATGAAATAAAACTGAAAAAGCCCGAGCCCAATAGATAACTACTCGATCCAGCCGTTTTAAACTGCTCGATTGAACAGAATCATAGCAACACCTCTCGATCGAGTAGAAAACCTACTCGATCGAGGAACTCCAATTATGTGCAATTCGATCGAACATGGATGTTACTCGATCGAACTCTTCTGCTATCAAAAACTACTCGATCGACCATAAAAACCTTCGATCGAGTGACTTTGACTCAGCTGGCTACTTGTTTCGTTAATTTCAGCATTGACTTGATGATTTAGCTTCCGAAATCACTTCACGCATCCCGTAATAGCAGTATTTCCCGCTCCAAATCCAATCATCCTCCATATGCATGCAAAGCAGACGATAAAAGGCTTGACTACACCACTTTCCGGTCCATGCCTGCAAATAAAGCAAAACAAACCAAAGTAGAACATTCGGGGCATTTCGTAGCATAAAACTACGAGAATAGCATAGAAATACGTGCATAAAGAGGCTTAAAAAGACTATATAAAATGCACGTATCAACTCCCATTTGTAGAAAATAACTATCTATAAGGTAATATAATTTGCATACAACCATTCTTCTAAAACCGAAGAAAACCAACAATAGGATACACCATAAAACATGGCTTAGTTTATACCTTCACATGCTTATTAATTCTTGCCAAATAAGAATACTAGTATTCTTACTTTACTTCTCAACTGCATAAGCAATAAAATGCCCTGTGAATACTACTCGAGATATGACTCCGCATTTATCATTTTGAACATGTGTCATACTCGACTCATGGGAGTACTTAACGGAGAATAATTATCATATTCTCACACCCGATCCTGATAGCAAGGATCATAGAATAACAAATATCATATTTACTCCTCTGTCTTTTGTAGAAAAACATGATGACTAACCGTCAATTAAAATTAACTTATCTTTGGTCCAAGACAAAGATAAACTAGTCATAAACATGGAACAATCCACTTTATTACTAAAGTTGTTAACCGTTGTACATCCACTACTACGTACCAATGTTACCTCCCCCATGGCCGAATCCACCATTACTCCATAATCTCACAATGACTCACACAAGTCTTCTTCACCGAGATTACTAGGTAACATCTATTACCAGCATTGAGCTTGAAACTTCACATGTGACATAAACAAGATAAGGAATAATTGCATAACAGTTATGATAACGACACTACAATTAAATAACCAGCTAAAAAATCATTTATTGATCTAAACATTAATATCCATAAATAATCCTCAAGATATGTTCATCTCACATAATATCTAATGCATGACTTAACACAGTTCGATTATTTATAATTCTACATGGGTGAGTTTTAAATTCCACTTTGAATTTAATCAAGCCGCCGAAGGTCAAATATTCAACCTTAGTATCTCCCAAAATCCACACACAATGCTATCAGGTATCAAACCACATATATATACCCATATGTTACCGCTCAATGCACACATTTCGTGTATTACATTCAAGACAACCATATATATTTTCTTCATTTTGACTCAATATGACTCATCTTATCATTTTAAGACAACATTTAATAATGTATTGCACATCAAATTAACAATAGTGTACACAAGCATAGATTAAACACACTACAAACATTCATGTTATAAACTAACTACACAATTATCCCGAATTTACCAATACAATACCGAGTTACCGACCATCAAAGATACAATGATGACACTCATAAAAAACACAACTATATCATGAGAGAAAGCACATTAACCGCATCACATAAACATGGTCATTATCCATAATCAATTGATCAATTAATATATTTAGCATGACATACCTCATACAAGATCAATGAACAACTTTTATTAAAGTTTCAAATTTTTAAACATTTCATTAATTGCCCACATAAAAATTGGGTCAAATAACAATGAGGAAATTTGACATATAAATATGTCCATTTTCATGGGTGAGACACCAAATAGTTTTTAAATCAACTAGGGTGTTTCTAGTCACCATAAAGTCTGTTACTGCTTGAGAGAAGGAACAAGTAGTATTGGTGTTACTGACTGTTCCCCCTGAATTGTTGTTGTCATTGGCAGGTAACAGTCCGTCTGTCTGTTGCATGGCAACGTCATTTGGACACTCTTCTTCCATGAATACAAAGTCTTTCCTCACGAGACCAATCTCAAACTCATCTTCATCATCCTCATCATCTTCATTTTGTACCTGCCCAATAATGGTAGATTCATCAAATATGACATGTACACTTTCCTCAATTAACATGGTTCGTTTATTGTAAACTTTATAAGCCTGGCTATGATCAGAATAACCAATAAAAACCGCTTCATCGCTACGTGGCTCGAATTTACCTAAGTTATTTTTACCATTGTTGTGGACAAAATATTTGCTACCAAAACATCTAAAATATGAAATATTGGGCTTTCTTCCACGTAGTAATTCATAAGGTGTTTTATTAACTATGCTCCTTATCATAATACGGTTATAAATGTAGCAAGCGGTTTTTACCGCTTCGGCCCAAAAGTTTTTTGGCAACTTACTACACAATAACATGGTTCTAGCCATACTTTCAAGGGTTCTATTCATGCGTTCAACAACTCCATTTTGTTGAGGAGTTCTAGGAGCCAAAAAATTGTGGTCAATGCCGTTATCGTCACAATAGGCACCAAATGATGAGTTTTCAAATTCGGTTCCATGATCCGTTCTTATGGAAACAAGTTTTAGGCCAAGTTTGTTTTGGATTCTTTTTAACCAAATTTGAAACTCATCAAATGCCTCATCTTTAGAGCTTAAAAAGAGAGCCCAAGCAAATCTAGAAAAATCATCAACAATAACACACACATATCGGCTACCACCTCTACTCCTAATTCTCATAGGTCCAGAAAGGTCAATGTGCAATAATTGAAGAGGACGAATGGTACTAACACAATTTTTGGATTTAAAGGAGCTTCTAACATGTTTGCATCTAGCACATTCATCACATAACTTATCAAATTCAAACTTCATGTTAGGAAAACCTTCAACTAGGTCAAGTCTTCTAAGGGTATTAAGAGTTTTAGCACTAACATGTCCGAATCTTTTGTGCCACAACCAAGGGTCATTTTTCATTACACTCATGCAAGATATAGTATGACCGAATAGCATGTTCAAATTGGTTAAGTAAACATCTTTGACATATCTACCTTCAAGAATCAACTCATGGGTTGTAGCATCAATAATACGACACAATTGGCAGTAAATTCAACAATATTACCCTTATCACAAAGTTGAGAAATACTAAGGAGATTATGATTCAAACCTTTGACAAGCCGCACGTTGTCGACACAAAGTAATGATGACTTACCAACTTTTCCAATGCCTATTACTTCACCCTTTTTGTTGTCACCAAACCTCCTATTCAACTACTTCAACCATTTTCGAGCACCTTATAGCATTAGCATTTTCTGGAGTTCGAGAATTATTTTATTTCTTTTTTGTACTTTTTGATTTCTTGTCCACGGACCTTAGTTTAGCGATAGGGTTTCGAAAAATAATCCTTTAGCGGTTCATAAATGAACTTAGGTTAAATTAAATTAAATTATTTATATTTATTAATTTTAACTTATTAGACTCAACGATTAACTATTACTTTTGTGAAAAAAGAACTGTTCAAGGAACAGCCAGATCTACTCCCTCACTGCCGTCGGAAATTTACGAGTATATCTTTTCATTTTCGCGGATTAAGGTAAGAAAGGTACTTCGACTATTTTTTTATTTACATTTTATTCAGTCAGAAAAAGAGAGAATTCCTATTTTTACTTAATTAAAATTAAATTTAATATGATATTCAATATTCATTCAATAAAAAAAGGAAACTTGAAATAAAAGTTTCCTTCCCGGATGCATTCTCCATTAAATTGTTGGAACAAAAATATGGGGGTGCATGGATATAGAAATTTTTTTTGTTTTTGGTGAAATGTGGGTATATTATATATCAAAAAAATCAAATTTACATAGGGTGTTTGTAAACTAAAACAACCAACAAACTATCACTCAAACAGATTCATTTTTTTAAGCCACTCCAAATCAGCTAAGTTCATCCACAGCCTGTCCCTGCCACGAACCCAAGCTCTCATCTCCTCTATTATATGCTTGGCTACACGTTCTGGACACAGCAGAATTTGCTCATTCCTACACTTGTTTCTTTGATGCCATATCTGATATATCAAGCTTAACATCATAGCATTCTGGATTCCCTTTTGCAGCATAATACCATTCCTCTGCATACACCAGTTCAACACCCCACACTCAGGGTAGTTCCAGTTAGTCATCTTATTCACCTCCCTCACTACCCTCTTGCTGTAAGCACACTCAAAGAAGAAATTTTCAGTGGTTTCTTCAGCTAGGGCACATATACATCAGGTATTCTCAATGTCCACATCAAACCCAACCAGCTTAGATGTTGTGTTCAGTGCAGCATGTGCTATTAACCAACCCATAAACTGATGCTTTGGGATTACCCACCCATTCCAGACTACCTTGTACCAGCTCACCTTAGGCCTACTCCCCCTGAACCACTCATAGCTTCCAGCAGGGGTATACCCATCAGGTTGAACATTCCATTTTGCATAACCTGCTACCATCTTATCTTTGATCTTGCAAATTCTTCTCCACACCCAGCTTGAATTCATGCTTGGTTTATAATCCATCCAGTCCATCCCTTTGAGGTAGTTGTTATGAACCCAGTGCACCCAAATGGAATCTCTGTTGACAGCAATCCAATCAACTAGTCTCCCAACCATTGCCTTGTTCCAGCTCTCCTGATCCTTAATGCCCAATCCTCCCTCTTCCTTTGACCTGCATATGGTATCCCAACCTACCAGGGGAATCCTCCTGTAATCAGCACTATTGTCCCATAAGAAGTTCCTACACACTGCCTCAATCATCTTAATCACTCCCTTGGGCAGTACAAACATTGATGCCCAGTAAGAGTGTAATGAATTGAGGACACTGCTCACTATAACCAACCTGCCAGCATAGGAAAACTTTCTTGCTCCATACCCATGAATCCGAGAGTATATTTTGTCCACTAAACATTCACAATCCTGTTTCTTAAGTCTCGTGGTTTGAATAGGCATGCCAAGATATTTAAAAGGGATTTGCCCTTCAACAAACCCTGAGACTTACAGAATCTCATGCTTAAGCTGCTCTGGTACATTTCTGAAGTAAGCACTTGACTTTGATGCACTCACCTTCAATCCTGTTGCCTTAGAGAAAGTTGAAAAAGCTTGCAATAACAACATCATTGACTTGGCATCCCCTTTGCTGAATAAGAGGACATCATCAGCAAACATCAAACAATTCAATTTTTGTTTCTTGCAAAGAGGGTGGTACTTAAACTCATATTTGGAAGCTGCATACTGCAAGGTACGGATCAAATACTCCATGCATAGAGTGAATATCAGGGGGGATAAAGGATCCCCTTGCCTAAGCCCCCTCTTGCCCTGAAAATAGCCAAACATCTCTCCATTGACAGACAGTGAATAGGTTGCTGAAGTAATGCACTGAATAATCATGGTCTTGAACTCAGAAGGGAAGTTAAGAGCATCAAGAAGCTGTATCACAAAATTCCACTCCACCGTGTCATAGGCCTTCTGTAGGTCTATCTTGAACATACACCTTGGTGAAGCATGTGGTCTTTCATACAATCTTATCAAGTCCTGGCATGTGAGAATGTTCTCCTGAATGCTTCTATTTTGTATGAAGGCACCTTGGTTCGACCAACAATTTGAGGCGGGACGACTGACTAATCTAGCACACAAGAGGTTTGAGATGACCTTGTATACAACATTACAACAAGCTATAGGCCTGAACTGCAACACACTCTTTGGTCTTTCACATTTAGGTATGAGGGTCAAATTAGTAGCATTAATCTGCTTAAGGAGTTGCCTATTCTGAAAAAAATCTTGGACTGCATTAATAACATCCCCTCCTATCTCACCCCAAGCATCTTTGAAGAATTTACATGTATATCCATCAGGTCCAGGTGACTTGATATCAGGGATACTAAACAATGCCTGATATTGAAAGTGGATATAGAAATTGTTTGTACATGAAGTCGCGCTATATCGAATAAGATTTCAATAGATAAGGTCGAACTTACTTCCATTTGGGAATCAAAGAAAAAATAGATATTGAAAATGGCTTTTTATGCTGTGATTTGTAATTTAATAAAAGTTTTATCCTCTTTATGACGAAGATAATAGCGAATTTTTTAATGCGGAATCGGAATAACTAGGAACACAAAGAATTAGTAGGAAATATCGACAAATTCATGCAGAGTTTAAAGAAAAAAAAGTCAATTGTTTCATTTTAATCTCAATCATCTTTTAATATCAGAATAGTGGGTAGAGTCATGATTCAATAGGTCAGGTCTACTTATTTTTTCATTTGTTGATTTATAATTTTGTTATTCTAAACAATTTTATTGAAAAAAAAAATAATATAAAATCTAAATATTTAATGATTCAACAGACCGCTTATACGATTATTTTTATTTAGTCATTATAATGAAGATTATTTCAACTTTATAATATAATTATATATTAGATATCAACAAAAACTCTATTCCGCGTGCAAATATGATGGTGTTTTTTTATGAAACACCTCAAAAAAGCCCCTTATCGGATTTGAACTGATGACTTACGCCTTACCATGGCGTTACTCTACCACTGAGTTAAAAGGGCCCTTTTATATATTTAAAATATATATATTAAATATTATATATAGTTAATTCTTGGCTGAGTCACCATTTATATCTATTCTATAATAGAAATAAGAAATATAATATACATATAAAATATATTTAATGAAGTTATTATATTCTATATTATACAACTTACATATACATAAGTAGCGACTAGTCATTGTTTTCTAAATGCGATATATGGGGTTTGTTTACCTTAAACCTCCTTTATTTGAGTAGCTAAAGCACGTCCTGAACGAATCCTTTGAATTATCTATTATTTAGATTTCCTCCGCTAATTTAATAAATTTTATCTTTTATATTAAGAAAAAAAATTAGAACGAATTTTTTTATAGTTTATAGATTTAATATCGAATGGTTTGAATGAATTATTAAAAAAATGAAATGAAAAAAAATTGGATGTAATCATGTAAGATGGAAAGACCCCTTGAATCTAATTATTGTTATTTAAAATTTAATAATAATATATATTAGATTCGATTATATTGACAATTTCAAAAAACTGTTCATACTATGAACATAGTATGATGGCGATTGGGTACGTATGCCCTCATCGTCTAGCGGTTCAGGACATCTCTCTTTCAAGGAGGAGGCGGGGATTCGACTTTCCCCGGGGTAGGGTACTACGAAAGGAAGTTACTCGTGCATTATCAATAAGCCTAATCAATAAACCTATAATTGAATAGATTCTTCCCCGGTCGATGCCCGAGCGGTTAATGGGGACGGACTATAAATTCGTTGGCAATATGTCTACGCTGGTTCAAATCCAAATTTCGCCCAAAAGCTCTCTCATCCATTATTTAGATGAAGATATTTGTCCTCCCGAAACGGCCGACATGCGGAATAAAAGAGTCGATTTTTCTGTTTTTTATTTGTTAAGGGAAATTTAAAATGATCTAGATCATTATCTAGATTCATCGTATGGTTTAATTTAAACTAAAGAAAATTAACTAGTAATTCGTGTTGTTCTCACTCAAGTACATATTCATACAAAGATCCTTATATCACTAATAACTCCCTTCTATATTATAAGACAAAAATTAGAACTCTAAATGATTTCAATCAAATAAAAAAAAAAGGATATTGTATACCTTAGTTCCTTGGGATTGTAGTTCAATTGGTTAGAGCACCGCCCTGTCAAGGCGGAAGCTGCGGGTTCGAGCCTTGTCAGTCCCGACGGATCCAATAACCAAAGATCAAACAAGTATCTCATGTTTCTTTTTAAACCCTGTGTAATGTAATAAAAAAAATTCAATTTAGACCGTGCCACCATTATAAGCTTTAAGTGAGAGGAATTGGCTTCTATCACCCGTCATGTGATGAGAGCATCCACTATCCAAGTACCAATTGCGGCCGCCTCTCACCAAACCCTAAAAAAGATTAGACTTTGAGTTTAGGAACCCAAACAAACTTGGGTCCCCTTTTATGATCAACATATCTTACGGTGTCTTTCCTAATCCATATTTGCTTTAATGTTCTTGTTAATGTCATTATGTCTTTTTTTGCAAGCATTAAAGACATGACCATTCTTAACATAATAGTTACAAATAATGTATTCTGGAAAACCAACATATTTCCTTCTCCTAAAATCGGTTTTAGGCGTCTGGATGTGACAGTCTGTCCGACTGTTCCATTTAAAACCCAAGCCGGCAACTTTATCACATCTTTCGGATTGACTAGTGAGAAAATTTAAGACAGTTTGACTTCCTTCCCATTTCTCAGTGATATTTTTAGCATTCACAAGTTCTTTAGTCAAATCATCGACTTTGGTGAGGAGATGCAAGTTCTTTTCCTTTTCCCTTTTGAGTTCACCATCCTTTTCAATTTCTATTGACAACCTTTTCTCCACTATGAAGTCATGAGTGTGAGCATTGAGTTTAGACACAAGGTATCCAATTTTTTCTTTAGAATCCTCATATTTAGATGTCATTTCGTCAAGACGTTTGTTTAGATCAACGAATTCTTCGGCTCTTTTGTGAGTATTAGACTTAGAAGTGCTACATTCGGGCATACCCTTTTTGAAAAAGGCAAGCTTTTCATGAGGAACTCCTATTTCTTTCTTGTGATCACATAATTTAATTTTAAGACGCTCATTTTCATTGACCAAATGTTCATTTGACTTAGCTACATCTTTGTTGGAAGCAACAGTTTCAGACACTGTCTCTCTTAAGTAAACTATCTCTACCACAAGGTCATACACTTCATGCTCGAGAGCATCTTTGTCTTTCAAAAGGTCATCACGTTCCTTGGTTAGCAAGGAAACTTGCATCACTAAGGTGGTGCTGACATTTTCAAGGTCAGAGACATCCGTGGGAGTCATCTTAAGACACTCTAGTTCTTTAGTCAATTTTTTATTCAACTTATTGACTCTTTATACTTCATCATATGCCTCTGAGGTGACAGTGACACTGTCTGTTGCTTTCAGTTAATTTTTAAGGTTAAAGTTTTCTTGTGTAATTTCTTCAATTTTATTTTGCATGACATCAAGCTTATCAGTTTGAGAACGACACTTATTAAAAAGTTGGTCAAGAAGCTTACATACTTTTTCTTTGGAGTAAGTTCTAGCCTTGGCCTTTAGATGATTTATTGTCGGAATCGGATTCGGAGTCATCGGGATTACCATGAGGCATCTAAGATGTTCAATTTTTGGGGGTTTAGAGACTTTGTTCTTGAGATTTTGTGAAATACACATTTTAGCCTCTAGTTGCTCCTCGATGAGTTCCCCATCTTCCTCAGAGTCGGACATTCCCCAAATTGTGGACATGACTCTATGTTTGTAGTCCTTTTTAACTTTATCTCGTTTTTCCTTTGATTTGATTTCATTCCACTTGGGACATTCTTTAATTTGGTGAGTTTTATCACCACACTTAAAGCATCCCACAGTGGAACTAGGTCGTTTCTTAGGAAAACGTTTTTTCGAGTAATTATTATTGAACTTTCTATTTCCTTGACCATTGACCACCCCAGCTAGATTTCTTGAGAACATAGCAAACTCGTCTTCCTCTTCGTCTTCTCCATTTCATGGAGAGGACGTGAGAGCGAGACTCTTTCCCTTTGAGGACTCACTTGAATGCTTGTCGAGATTGAACTCATGAGCCATTAGTGATCCCATTAGTTCATGAAGAGATAGGGTTGACAAATCCTTGGCTTCCTCTATAGCGGTAACTTTGGGTTGCCACTTAGAGGTGAGACTACGAAGGATTTTCCGAATGCTGTCCTCGGACTCGAAATTCGTTCCTAGACTTTTTAGCTCATTAATAATACAAGAAAAACGTGAAGAAAAGCTATTTATGGACTCGTCCTTTGACATTCTAAACATCTCATATTGTTGCATGAGAAGGTCAATACGGTGTTTTCTAACTTGGGAAGTCCGCTCATAAGCAAGTACAAGAGAATCCCAAATAGTTTTTGCCGTAGGACATCCAGAGATTCAACTAACTTCCCCCTCACAACACAACGTTGAAGAATCGACATTGCCTTGGAGTTCTTTTCCGCAAGTTTGAAATCATTTTCATTGTAATTTCTTTCCTCCTTGGTTTTGGTGAAACCGGTTAGCATGTCGGTTTCCTCAATAACAAGAGGTCCATTTTGGATGATGGTCCAACATTGATAGTCGATACTTTTGATGTAATGTTCCATTTTGAGTTTCCACCATCCAAAATTCACACCGGTAAAGACCGGGATCTTGGAGTGTTTTTCGGAATCCATTATGCAAGAATCAAACTCTAAGGGCGATTAGCCGTGATCAAGAGCATGAGGCTCTGATACCAATTGAAGAGTTTATGGATTCAAGTACCTAAGAGGGAGATGGGGTGAATTATTTACTATTTAATAATTTTCAACTTAAACTTTATTGAATTAAAGTATGTTGTTTGATAATGTAGAAGATAAGTGAATACATCTATTAAATTGAAGAATTAAACGAGTATTGAAATGTGAATACTTGCTGAATCCTGAAGATAACAATAGCTCTGACTGTTGCTATTCGTCTTAGCATATGAAGTACAAGCTACGGAACGAATGTGACAGTATATAGAACTGTTACTCAAGAGTAAAGAAAATAATAAAAAACAAAACAAGTACAGCGGAATAAAAGTAAACGGAGATAAAACACGAGGTTTTTGAAATGGTTCGGCCAAAACTCAAGGGCCTACGTCCAATCTACTTTTTATTGATTAATTTAGTGATCTACTCCGACTACTAAAAACCCGTACAATAAAAAGAACTCACAACCTACTCCGGTTGCCACAAGAGTCTAAGGACTACTCCGTCCTAGAACTCTAAACTCTAACTTAGAACGTTTATAAGGATCAAGTTTCCACGGACTGGTTCTTAACAAGAATTGATATGGATAACTTACAAGATCAAATGGTTCATAAGTGAGAGAGTTTAATACTTAAAGCAACAGTTGTTATGACTGTAACACTTGAAGACTTTGAAAGCTTTGCAAAATATTGAAACGGTTTTTAAACTTGAAAGCAATTTTGCAAACTCAAATAAATTCACAGAAAAAGTCTTGCTTTCAAAGTGTGGGGTGCTGCTCCTTTTATAGAGAGAGGATGATGGGGTGAATGCTAGGGTTTGTGGTCAAGACTTTTGGTCATGAGACAAAAAGGTTGACCTTCCCAAATTAGCACCAAAAAGACTTCTTTCTAAGAAGCAAAAAGAAGAAAAGAGAGTTTGTATTTACCCTTAAATGATCCATATGTTTTCAGAAACAAGGAGGAGATGCCATTAACAAGAGGACAATCTTTTGATAAACAAGGAAAGAGCCAAACCAAGTTCCATGGAAAGACAAGCAAAAGTTGTATCATGAAAAGGGAAATCTTTTGAAATACTCTTTACACACTCTTTTTAAAACACCACCCTTTCAAATATTTTAAGATGTTAAACTGGTTTAAGAAAGCCCATTTGTGAAATTTTTGAAATGGAAGTTTTGCTTAAAGTGTGACGGGTCAAACGAGATAGTCAAGCATACTACTACTCGTTACAGGTAACGGTATGTCAGACTGTCACTATTACAAGTATTCTACTCTTTCATCTTTTACATAGCATGACCAAACGACTCTATGTCTTGGGTAGAAAACACTTGACAATCGTTGAGTGATTAAGACTTGCAAATTGATCGATTAAGCCTGAAACAGTAAACTAAGAGAACACAAGTTGTGACGGGGCAAAGGGTGGCGAAGAGGAGTCGTATGGAGCAAGGCTGCGATGACATTTTTATGAGAGTAGCGGTGACAGACAAGGACCAGCACTGCAAACAGCAATAAAAATATTCAGCTGGAACTGTCAAGGGTTGGGCAATCCCTTGACGGTTGGCACCCTCCGGGATTGGTGTTGGAGGGAATGCCCAAACATTGTCTTCGTTACAGAGACAATGATGAGTGTAAAGGAGTTAGAAAAAATACGTAATAGCTGTGGTTTTTCGTCGGGTATGTGTGTTAGTAGTAGGGGGAGGTCTGGTGGTTTAGGGTTATGGTGGAGGGATGTAATGCACAACTGATTTCGTATAGTAGTAATCACATTATGGTCGAGATTCTTTATGTGAATAATTCCCCGGTGTGGAGAGCAGAGGGGTTTTATAGGTGGACGGAGGGTAGTAATAAGCACAAAACGTGGGTGATGATGAGGAATTTATGCGATGGGAGCCGTGTTCCGATGATCTTATTTGGCGATTTTAATGAAATCCTTAGTGGTAATGAAAAAGAGGGGAGTGCAACTCCCAGGGAGAGCCAAATGGATGCGTTCAGAGGAGCCATGGACGATTGTGCTCTTCACGATTTGGGGTTTAGGGTAAATATATTTACCTGGGAGAGAGGGCTCACTTATGAAACGATGGTCCGGGAAAGACTTGATAGAGTAGAGGCAACAACGGAATGGTGTCATATTTTTCGTAGTGCGTTTATCCAACATTTTCCTATTTATTCGTCGGACCATTCCGGGATTCTTATTAAGGAAGAGGAAGGGCAACGTCATGGTAATGGAAGGAGGAGTTTCAAGTTCGAGCCTTATGGGGTAGCTGATGAGCAGTGTAGGGGTGTGGTAAAAGAGGCATGGGAAAGCGAGGTAGGTGAGGATGTCCCGGGAAAGGTGAAGATGTGCCCGGTGAAGCTGGAGGATTGGGCAAAACAGAGGTTTGGGGATATTAAAAAACGCTTGAGGGAGAGAGAAGAGGACTTGGTTTTTTGGCAGCGACAACCTCCGTCGGCGGATATTTTATCTCGATGTAAGGCCATTGTTAAAGAACTTGATGAGTTAAGGAGACAGGTCGAAACATATTGGTATACGCGAGCTCGTAAATGCAAATTACGCGATAGCGACAAGAATACTAGCTATTTCCATCACAAGGCCAAGCAAAGGAAAAAGCGAAATTCTATTGCAGGTATTGAAGACAATGGTGGTCACTGGCGCACGGGGGAGGCTGAGATAACGAAGATTATTGAGGAGTACTTTAGTCAGCTCTTTTGTTCTAGTAACTCGTCTTGCTTCGAGGACGTGTTGGGTAGTATACCTGTGGCGATTTCGAATGAGATGAATGGTGTGTTGGACAGTCAATTGAGGGATGACGAAGTCAAGGAGGCGCTGTTTAACATGCACCCGAATAAAGCTCCTGGCCCGGATGGGATGCACACCTTATTCTATCAGCGCTATTGGGATATTGTTAGCGCGGATTTATGCGGTTTTGTGCGAAACTGGTGGGAAGGGCGAGGAGATATTGATCGTGTGAATAAAACAAATGTGGTTTTAATTCCCAAAAATGATTCACCTAGGACAATCATGGAATACCGCCCAATTAGCCTTTGTAACGTGGTTCACAAGCTCATCTCGAAAATTCTAGCCAACCGGTTGAAGCCTCTGTTGAATGGGTTTATCTCGGAGAATCAAAGTGCTTTCACGCCCAGACGACTTATCACGGATAATGCACTTATAGCTTTTGAGACGTTTCATGCTATGAAACGAGGTGAAGAAGGAAGACATGGGACAGTTGCGATGAAGCTTGATATGAGTAAGGCGTACGATAGAGTGGAGTGGGTTTTTCTTGATGAAGTGATGAAAAGGATGGGTTTTTCGTCGACATGGAGGAATTGGGTTATGAATTTGGTGACTACTGTGGCTCATTCTTTTATAATTAATAGGAAGGTGTCGGGGTTGGTGAGACCGAGTAGGGGACTTCGTCAAGGGGATCCCATATCGCCCTATGTCTTCCTCCTTTGTGCTGATGCATTTTCCTACTTAATTAAAAAAGCGAGTGAGGAAGGACGAATACATGGAGCACAGGTATGTCGAGGAGCTCCGAGAGTAACGCACCTTTTCTTCGCGGACGATAGCATCTTGTTTGCATGGGCAACATTGAGAGAATGCTCGACAATAGCTGAGATTATCAGTAAATACGAAAGAGTATCCGGGCAGAAAATTAATTATTCAAAGTCGGAATTTGTCTTGAGCAAAAAGGTACTACCAGCCGTGAGGTCGAGTCTATGTGCTACGTTAGGGGTTCGGGAAGTGGCGAGGCATGAGAAGTATTTGGGGCTTCCTACCATAATTGGGAGATCGAAAAAAGCTTTCTTTGCTTGTCTGAAAGAAAGGGTATGGAAAAAGACGCAAGGATGGAAAGAGAAGATGTTGTCTAAGCCAGGCAAAGAAGTTCTTATCAAAGCGGTGGCTCAAGCTATCCCGATGTACATGATGAGCCTGTTTGCGATTCTGGAAGGATTGATCGATGAGATGCATATGAATATGGCCAGATTTTGGTGGGGCACGACGTAAACTTAGCGAAAAATCCATTGGTGGCGTTGGGAAAAACTTTGTAGGCCAAAGACGATGGGAGGGATGGGGTTCAGAGACTTGCGGGTGTTTAATCAAGCTTTACTTTCAAAACAAATACGGAGGCTTATGACAAACTCGAAGACACTGGTTGGTCGAGTTGTGAAGGCACGATATTTTAAGCACAGCTCCGTTCTTGTTGCACGACGAGGGTACGACCCTAGTTTCGCGTGCAGAAGTCTATGTGGGTCGAAAGCTTTGCTGTTGGAGGGCCTAAAGTGGAGGGTAGGAAACGGGGAATATATTAGAGTATGGGAAGAGTCGTGGCTTCTAGGAGAGCGAGGGGGGAGAGTTCTAAACCCGAACATTGAAGCGGACCCATCTCTCTGTGTATCTGCGTTCATTGATAGAGAGACGGGTACTCGGAAGGAAACCGAGCTACGAGCTATGCTTCTAGAGGAAGAGATTAGTTTGGTCCATGAGATTCCGTTAAGCAAGAATGGTCCGTATGATCAGCTATACTAGTGGCCTAGTCAGAGTGAGGACTATACGGTAAAGACGGGCTACTGTCTTGGTATGGGTCCGAATTTGGAGGGGGTTATACAATAGAGTACAGGTCATGGAACTGGACCGTGGAAGCTGATTTAGGGTTTTCAAGTTCCACCAAAGCTTATTCATTTTCTCTGGAGGGGACGTGCGGGTATGTTGGTAGTTAACTCTAATCTATATCGCTGTCATTGTTGTCCAAGTGAGGTGTGTGTGTTTTGTGAGGGCGAGACGGAGACTGAAGTTCACGCCCTGTTTTCATGCCCGTGGACAAAACCTTACTGGGATGCCAGCGGTTTTGGAGAAGTTATGGTCGACGCACCTTACCTGTTATTTGGCGAATGGCTAGAATGAGGATTGCAGTAGATTAATGGCAAACAAAGAGGCAAATTTCTGGCTTTAGTTTGGGCATTGTGGACCAGTTGAAATTCGCGGATTTTTGAGGAAGAACCGTGCAATCCAGCCGTGGTGATAATGGGTTTTGAACGCATGGTGTCGGATTACCAGGGGTACGCTAGGCTAGTGAACGCGCGACAGGAGGTATGAGATGGAGTTGGCAGTGATGGGTGGGTGCCTCCAGATGAAGGGGTCATAAAAATCAATACGGATGCTGCGTTGTTAGAGGACTAGACAGTGGGACTGGGGGTGGTAGGAAGAGACTCGACCGGTACTATGAAGGTGGTGGCGTGCCAGAGAACAAAGGCGAGATGGTCCGCGGAAATGGCTGAGGCAAAAGCGATGTTATACGGGTTAGAGGTGGCTAGGAGGCTGGGCATTACCAATTTTAGCTTAGATACAGATGCTCTTAATGTGGTGCGAGCCGTTAAAAAGAACGTGGTAATGCGGAGTCCGTTTGGTTTATGTATTAGAGATGTGTGTGATCTAGCGTTTTCTCTTGCTTGTTGGGGTTTTTATCATGTTAAGCGGGGAGGTAATACGGTTGCTCATTTGTGTGCTACATTATGCACGGGTGAGGGTGAGGAACGTTTTCTTGTAAACGATTTTCCGGCTTCCGTCCTTAGCTTGGCGGATCTTGATATAACTCAATAAAAGTATACGGTCTTTCCCTTCAAAAAAAAAAACAATGGTAATAAATGGTAGAGGGTTAACTTAAATAAACATTAATTGATTTGTATAAACCAGTTTTTTTTTACTATGGAGTAATATATTTAGTAAATGCAACAATTAGTTTTGAATAAATTAAAAAAAAATCACTAAGACAAGTACTTACACAGAAGTAATATAATATCTTTACTCTTTACTTAATATGGAGTATATATATTTAGGAAATTCAACAATTAGTTTAGGATTTAATTAAAAAATTGAGAGAATTTATTTTTAAAAATAAAAATACAAACTGGGATAATGTAATTGAGGTGAAGGGAGTAAATAAGAGTGGGGTTATACGGGTTACGGGTCGAGTTAGAAGGTCTTAACAACGACATATTTCGCATATAATTTTTGCAATATGTTAGTAGGAGATCATGAAATAAAATTAGTAATATTTCAATATATTATTGTAATTTTGACTAAGTATTTAGTTGCATATTCTAAAAAAAAAGCAAATGAATATAAAACGTCATATTAAAATTATTAATTCAAGTGAACTACGTATATATAACCTTAAAAAGTAAGTCGTGCTATAAAATTAAAATTGCTCTGAACATACTTCATCAAACATGAAAAGATTAAAATGAACTTAATGTCATTTTCATCTCAAGTATTGAGTACTGATAGATCGAACAATCTCCTTTGATAGTATCGAAGGCAGTTCACGAAATGTTCATCCCAAGTTTGTTTATTTTATTTATAAGAGTTAGAAAACGAAATCTTCAATACTTCACAATAAACAATTTTGGTGTTTTTACCACTTGACGCACAAAATAAAACCAATTTAAATATTAAAATATATATTTTGATATTGAAATTGAGAATAGTTATAAGGTATATAAAACATTTAATGTAAAAAAATAAAAATCAATATCTGTAAACTTAAGTAAATCAGAATATGAATTTTAGTTATAATAGAATTGAAGTGCTATATGTCGTCATGCATAAAATAGTATATAAATGATATTATTAAGTATTGTATTATATTTGACTTCGTAAATGACAAAATAAAACTTAGTTCGGTTACTTATTTTGAGCGATGTGATAGTTTTCTAACTTTTGTAAAACACTTCCATTTTAAATGAAAAAATTTGAGATTAATAACAATACTAGTATTAATAATAAAATAATATGCTATGCAAGTGGAAAACAATCTCAACATGAAATTTGTTTAACGAAGAATTATAATCAAATTATGATTATTGTGAACCCCCGCAATAAACATAGCATAAAACTAGTAATGCAGCGGAACTTATGAAATTTTTAAAACTTTTTAAGTTCAATGCGCGGGTTCAATAAAACATAAAGAAATGGAAAGTTAAGAAAAGGCTTTTATACAAATATTAACTTAAATAAATGAATGCAAGGGATTCCGATCCCTTGATAACACATAATATGGTACTATACATTACTAGAAACTACTACGTGTAGGGAAATCGTTGTAAGTACAACGATCGCTAGCTCACTCGTCGTAAACCCTAAATAAGCACCAACCTGCAACCTGTTCATTCATTAAAAGGAATGTTACAGTCAGTGGGGAGTAACTCAGGGTTCTCCCAGCCATATTATATCAAAACACAGATGAACAAGAACATATTATAGCATATGAGGCATAGGCAATATTCAATACATGTGAACAATATCCAATACATGTGAGGTTAAACAAGAACAATGGCATATGAGACATACGTGTGAGACAAACCGACCAATGCATCATACATGGTAACACAACTCTAAGCAATTCATAGATATCATGCGCAATGGGTAACAGAAGGCCAACAATAGAATACATGTGAATAATGAAAACCAGTAGCCATTTACTTTAAAATCATTTTAACATATAAGACGGGACGTGGCTACTAATGTCGCAGGCATACTTATGGCTTGCATCTCACCATAAATACGAATGGGAACATCAATTCCGCCGATCATATCGATACTAGGTGGCTTGCATCTCACCCCTAGTGCTCAATAGGACCAAAAGACTCTTACCATCCAAACAATCAAAAGGTATCACTCTCACGGTAAATGGCAAATGTAAGACTCATAACTATGCAATACTTTTACTCTCTAAAATCCAGATTCCCCTGGTAGGACTACGATAATAATACGGTCCTAGTCTAAATCTGGCCAGAGTCTCGGACTGTACACTTCCGATTCGACATGCGGCAGAACAGCCCGCATCCAAGACTCGATGACCGAATGGAAATCGAGTACCCCAATCGCCATAACAGCACGAAAGTGGCGGAAATAAAATGAGATAACCCACACTTCCCAGAACAGCATAAGTGGGGTGAAAAAGGAAAGAGATAAACCATACTTGCCAGAACAGTACAAGTAGGTTAGACCCGCACTTGCCAGAACAGCACAACTGGGGCGTAAGGATAGTCAAGCTAGTATGCTACACAATATGACACCATCATAAGTAGACACCTAAGAACCACACTAAATCATTAACTTCTCAGTATGCAATAAATATCTCACATCTAAGGCCCAGGCAACAGAACGGAAGCTAAGTAAACCAAATTCGTCAGGCACGAAAGAAGTGGGCAAAGAGTGAGATAAACCCGCACTTGACAGAACAACACAAGTGTGGTATAATTATAAGTCAAGCAAAAGTATAATATAATGGCAATTTCACATGGATATGGCTCATCCAATTATTCAAGTAGATTAAATCACCCATAATTGAAATACGCTAAATAAATGAGAATGAATGAATTAAAGTCATTATTATAAATAAAATATGTCATTTCATATAGTTATGACGTAAATAAATAATAAGTTACACATTTATAATTCATGTGAGAAATATATAAATGAACGATAAATAATGAATGAGACATAGGCAAGGGGCTCCAACGATAAACAAGTGTCAACACACCATATAGAAGAATTAGAACCAAGGTTAATGAGCATAGCCAACAAGAAACCTAAACCCCAATACAAAACAACAAATTTAGGACTCGACTTCAATAAGGGTCAACTTCAAATGGTCATAACTTGTGTTCTAGACATGAGCATGAGGTGAAACAAATTGGAGGTGATATCTTATCTTCTTACGGTTCTAACGGTAGGTCATAAGCCCAAAATGATTAAGAAACGAGGAAGTTATGGTCCTTTTACGAAAACTGGTCAGGCTGAAACTGCACTGCAAGCTGCTTCCCCTGACACAAACAAGGCATGAACTTCATTCCCAATTCAATTTTATGGTAGATTCACAACTCCAAATTAATCATTTAACCAAAGATCATTGCAATTACGACATACCCAAAATGTCTCGACAATAAACACCCACAACATAATTTGGCCGTCTTTTAGTGCGACATTTTAGGCGTGTCAAATTTTGGCGCCGTTGCCGGGGAAGGTAACGGTTTTGCTAGTGTTTGTTATTTGTGTTTTTAGGATAGTTGTGTTAGTTAGTCTTTGTTTCTTGTTGTTAGTGTCTTTTTCATCACTTGTGTGAACTTTTTGATTGTGTGCTCTTGTGTAGTATTGTTTATGGTCAATACTAGGAATTCAAGTGAACCACTTTTTCCTTTCGATCCGGAGATTCAAAGATCACTTGCTTGGATAGGAGGAGGTATTAGAAGAAACAACCCGGTTATTGAAGAAATTGATCCCGGTTTTCAACAAGACCAAAGAGAAGATAACAACATCCCTTTTGAACAACCCATACCCATTCAAATCATCATGGGTGATCGTGAGGACGAACAACCACTTGGGCATGGTGAAAGAGAGAACCCACGACGTGGTAGAACTATTAAGGAACTTACCGCCCCGGATCTCACACAAGTACCCTTGTGTATCTCCTTTCCGGCCTTGACGGAAAATGCCACATTTGAGTTGAAGTCCGGGCTCATTCACCAATTGCCCCAATTTCATGGACTTAGCACGGAAGATCCTAACAAGCATCTCAACAAATTTCATGTTGTTTGCTCAAGCATGAAGCCAAATGGGGTTACCGATGAGCAACTTCAACTAAGGGCCTTTCATTTCTCACTCAAGGACGCGGCCAATGATTGGCTTTATTATCTCCCTACCGGGAGCATCACCACTTGGAATCAAATGAAGAGGGCTTTCTTAGAAAAGTATTTTCCCGCTAGTCTCTCATCTCAATTGAAGAAAGAAATAAGTAATGTTGAACAATTGTATGGGGAGAACTTATATGAGTATTGAGAGAGGTTTAAACAACTTCTTGCTAGTTGCCCATACCATGGGTATACCGACCACGACATTCTCTTGAACTTTTGTGGTGGTTTACTTGAGGATGATGCTAGGATGATTAAAGACGCCACCCAAGGTGGAATTGAATACATGTCGGTCCAAGAAGCAAATGAGTTGATTGAAAGGTTGGTAGGAAGCTCTAGGAATTTTGGGAGGAGAATTAAGAAATCAAGTGGAACATTCTCTTCAAGGCAAGGTTTCAACCATATGGAGGAGAAAGTTGACTTTCTCACTAATTTGGTGAAAGAACTCACAAAAGGTGGTGGGAGTACTTCTCATGTGAAATTTTGTGGTCTTTGTAATGACCCAACTCATCCCACCGATGGGTGTCCATCTTTGCAAACGGAGGAAGCAATTGAAGCGGTGAAGGCTATTGGTTTTAGGAAGTTTGACCCCTATTTTAACACTTACAATGAAGGTTGGAAATCTCATCCAAATATGGGGTGGGGTGGAAACCAAAATCAAAACCAAAAAGGGGCTTCAAACTCTTCATTTCAAAAGCCAAATGAAAGCCAAAACCAATCTCAAAATTCCTTGGAAGAAATGATGAAAACACTTGCTATAAGTCAAATGACAATGCAAAAAGAAAGCCAAGCCTTGTTACAAAACACCAAGGAATTTCAAAATGCCGTGCTTCAACAAAACCGACTCACCGACTCTAGGTTTATTATCCTTGAGACCCAAGTTGGTCAAATCCTCACTACACTCAATTCTCAACCCAATCAAGGAGGGAGTCTCCCTTCTCACACCATGCCTCCACCCAACAAGGAACAAGCAAAAGCGGTCTCTTTGAGGAATGGTAGAGAGTTGGAAGAGGCACCCAAAGCTCCTAAGAAGACAAGACCACTTCCTATTGTTTATGAAGTGGAGGATGTGATTGAAGATGAAATTGAGGTAGTAGTGGAACAAGGGGAAGCATCTACACCTCAACACGTGAGGGTGAATGAACCGCTTCCGGAATATGAGCCACAAGCTCCATTTCCAAGTGCTTTGAATGATACAAGGATAGTTGACAAGAAGACTTCAAGCCTTTATGATATCTTTCATAAAGTGGAGGTAAACATTCCTCTCCTTGATCTTCTTAGTAGTGTACCCAAGCATGCAAAATTTTTGAAAGAGTTGTGCACTACTAAGAGGACCAACAAGGCTAAGAGCATGAAAAAGGTAAGGGCTAGTGAACATGTGTCGGCAATGTTTCAAAAACGGTTGCCACAAAAATGTAGTGACCCGGGCATGTTCACCATCCCTTGTAAAATTGGTGATTTGGATTGTCAACATGCTATGCTTGATTTAGGTGCATCCATTAATGTCTTGCCCAATTACCTTTATGAGTCACTTAAGTTAGGACCTTTGAAACCGACTCGTACGGTCATTTCTTTGGCCGATAGGTCCAATATCTATCCTAAAGGGGTTGTGGAGGATGTCTTGGTGAAGGTGGGGGGAATGCTTTTCCCCGCCGACTTCTATGTGATTGAAATGGAACCCGAGAAAGGCTCCACTCCCATTTTGTTGAGAAGGCCTTTCATGAGAACTTCTAATACCAAGATTGATGTATCTAGTGGACGCCTCACAATGGAATTTGAGGGGGAAAATATTGAGTATAGCATACATGAGGCTATGAAATACCCATCCGAGACTTCATATTTGTGTTTTCTTGAAATTTTTGAGCCAATTGTGCAAACCGTGTATGAATTGTGCAAAGTTGATCCATTAAATGTTGTTTTGACTAATGGATTGGTTGGAGAGGATACGGGGTATGCTTTGTCTTGTGATTTGCAGGAAACAATCAAGGACCTAGAGGAAAATCCCCCAATGGAAGAATGGGAAGAAAAGGAAGAAATCCGGAAGGCAGCAGAGAACTCGCACCGTGCGAGTTTCTCAGTCCCAAAACTCGCACCGTGCGAGTTTCCCTCTGTCCAGGAACTTTTCTTCCTTTCTTCCAAATTGTTAGAAGAGCTACCAAAGGAGAAACCTGTTCCCTCTATTGTCAAGAGTCCTACTGTTGAATTGAAGCCCTTACCAAGCCACTTAAAGTATGCATTTCTAGGAAGTGAAGAAACTCTACCGGTAATTATTTCAAGCAAGCTTACTAGGGAGCAAGAAGAAGCTCTCATCCGGGTTCTTAAGCAACACAAGGAAGCAATTGGGTGGACAATGGCCGACATCAAAGGCATTAGTCCCACCTTATGCATGCACCGAATTCTTCTTGAAGATGAAGCAAAGCCCGTCCGACAACCAGAAAGGCGTTTGAATCCTCCAATGATGGATGTTGTGAAGAAAGAGGTACTCAAACTCCTTCATGTAGGTATGATCTATCCTATCTCCGATAGTCAATGGGTTAGTCCAACCCAAGTTGTCCCAAAGAAATCCGGGCTAACGGTAGTCGAGAATCATGAAGGTGTTTTGACCCCCACTCGAGTTCAAAATGGGTGGAGGGTATATATCGACTACCGTAGGCTCAATGCCGTGACCCGAAAAGATCATTTCCCGCTTCCCTTCATGGATCAAATGTTGGACAGGTTAGCGGGAAAGGCTTTTTATTGCTTTTTGGATGGCTACTCGGGGTATTTTCAAATCCCAATCGCACCCAAGGACCAAACAAAAACAACCTTCACATGTCCCTTTGGAACGTTTGCCTATAGAAAGATGCCTTTTGGTCTTTGTAATGCTCCGGGAACGTTACAAAGGTGCATGATGAGTATCTTTTCGGATCATGTTGAGGACTTTATTGAGGTATTCATGGACAATTTTACCGTTCATGGCCAATCTTTTGAGGATTGTTTGAGTCATCTCACTTGGGTCTTGCAAAGATGTATTGAAACCAACCTTGTACTCAACCATGAAAAGTGTCATTTTATGGTTGAGGAAGGAATAGTGTTGGGACATGTTGTTTCCTCTAGGGGAATTGAGGTTGATAAGGCAAAGGTCGATACCATTCGCACCTTGCCTTATCCTACTAATGTGCGTTAAGTGAGGTCTTTCCTAGGTCATGCCGGGTTCTACCGGCGTTTCATTAAGGATTTCTCCAAGATCGCCGCTCCTCTATGCAAGCTACTTCAAAAGGATTGTGAATTTGTCATGAGTGAAGATTGCAAGGGAGCTTTTGATATGCTCAAGGAGAAGCTCATTTCGGCACCTATAATTCAACCTCCCAATTGGAATGAGCCGTTTGAGATCATGTCGGATGCAAGCAATTATGCCCTTGGCGCGGTACTTGGCCAAAGGGTAGGAAGAGCACCTCATGTTATTCAATATGCATCGACAATGATGAATGAAGCTCAAAGGAACTATACAACTACCGAGAAAGAATTTCTTGCGGTGGTGTTTGCCTTAGAGAAATTCCGATCTTATATTCTTGGAGCCAAGGTCATCATCTTCACGGATCATGCCGCTTTGAGGCACCTTGTCTCTAAGAAAGAATCCAAGCCCCGTTTGATGAGATGGGTATTACTTTTGAGTGAGTTTGACGTGGAACTCAAAGACAAGAATGGCTCTACCAACACGGTGGCGGACCATCTTAGTAGAATCATCCAAGAAGACTCCTTAGTACCACAAAGTTCAATAAAGGAGACCTTCCCGGATGAAGGCCTTCTTGCCTTGAAGACTACCGAACCTTGGTATGCACATATCGTGAATTACTCGGTCTTGGAAAATTTCCACCCGGTTTGACTCGACATCAAAGAGACAAAATCAAGAGTGATTCCAAGTACTATGTGTGGGATGATCCTTATTTGTGGAAATTTTGTGCCGATCAAGTGATAAGGAGGTGTGTGCCGGACAACGAAATCATGCCAATTCTTCGGTTTAGTCACGAGTATGCTTGTGGCGGGCATTTTGGAGCCAAGAAAACGGCTAGAAAGGTGTTGGAAAGCGGTTTCTTTTGGCCCACATTATTCCGAGATGCTCATGCCATGGTGAAGACATGCGATAGATGCCAAAGAGTTGGTAATATTTCAAAAAGAGGAGAAATGCCCCAAACACCCATGATCTATTGTGAAATATTTGATGTGTGGGGTATTGACTTCATGGGACCATTTCCCGCCTCTTGTGGCAATGTTTATATACTTTTGGCGGTGGACTATGTCTCCAAGTGGGTGGAGGCTAAGGCCACCAATACCGATGATGCAAAGGTGGTTGGAGAATTCATCAAAACCAACATCTTTTCTCGATTTGGTTTCCCAAAAGCTTTGATAAGCGACCGGGGCACTCACTTTTGCAACAAAGCCATTGGAGCTCTTCTCAAAAAGTATGGGGTACTTCATAAAGTCTCAACCGCCTATCACCCTCAAACCAACGGTCAAGCCGAGGTTTCTAATAGGGAGATTAAGGCTATCCTTGAGAAGACGGTGAATCCCGACCGCAAGGATTGGAGCTTGAGGTTAGATGATGCCTTGTGGGCCTATCGCACAGCTTACAAAACGCCAATCGGGATGTCACCTTACCGCTTACTTTTTGGGAAATCATGTCATCTACCCGTGGAGGTTGAGCATCGAGCTTATTGGGCGGTCAAGTCATTTAATTTGCAATTGGATGAAGCGGGTCTTCATAGGAAACTTCAACTACAAGAGTTGGAAGAAATCCGGAATGATGCTTATGAGAATGCTTCCATTTACAAGGCAAGAACAAGAGCATGACATGACAATATGATTTCAAGAAGAGTGTTCCAAGTGGGAGAGAAAGTCTTACTTTTTCAAAATCGACTTAGACTTTTCTCCGGGAAATTGAGGTCTAGGTGGATGGGATCATATGAAGTGGTTCGTGTCTTCCCATATGGAGCGATTGAAATCAAATGCTTGAAATCCGGGAAAGTTTTGAAAGTGAATGGGCAAAGGCTAAAGCATTATCATGAAGGAATTGAAGTGGGTGAAGTGGAAACACTCCATCTTGTTGATCCAATCTACTCAAATTGATGAAAGTGCAACTTTGTCGAGCCATCGACGTTAAATAAACGGCAAAAGTTTGTAAATATTTCTTTCCCTTGCATATTTAAATTCCGCATTTCATTGTTTATATTGCATTTTGCATGTTTAAATTCCTTACATCCTTTACTTCTTGCATAATAAATTAAATCATTTGCATTTTCACTAATGTTTTTGGCATATTAGAATGGTTTAATGTGTGTTTTAGTGTTAGGATATCAACTCAAGGGCATATGTGAAGAAAGTAAGGAAGAATAATGGGTAAAAGAATTAGCTAAAGTGAAGAATTAAGCAACAAAAAATCAACATCCAGCAGCAAAGTCGCACGGTGCGACTTTTCTGAGGCCATAACTCGCACCGTGCGAGTTTCTGAGAATATGCGAATTTCAGCTCAAATTTCGCACGATACTCTTCACTTATTCTTCCCCAATTCTCCTAATTCTACCTCTATCTTCCTCACTAACCCTAAACCCCTAAATTCCACCATCAAAATCCTTCTCAGATCACCCAAATCAAGCATTCATCTTCAAGTTTAATCAACTCTTATCTCCCAACATCAATTTGGGTAAGGTGAATTGCAGAAAACCCAAACAAACCATCACCAACTCGACCTAGGGTTTGAACGAATTGAAGAAATTGAAGATTTTGGATTGCAAGTTGGATTAAAGGGACGAATTTGAGCAGTTTTGGGTAGCATTCTTCACCAAACGACACAAACAAGGATCAAAGGGAGGTAAAACACCTTATTCTTCTCCTTGTCATTCATTTCTTGCTAGATTTCGAATTTGAGTGCCTCAAATTCGACATTTAGTTGTTTTATTGTGTTGAAATCGCTCTTAAACAACCCTTTAACTAGTGAGGTGTTTCTACTCTAGCAAATAGCTAATTAGCACAACAAATTTTGTAGTGCATATTAGGTGTTTGATCATTTGCCTCACCCAAAACTTTCTTCAAAATTTGTGTTTTTCTGAAATTCTAAGTGTTCTACAATGGGAAAGGGCAAAGAAACTGCGGCTTCCTCCTCAAAAGGATCCAAGGGAGCCGCGGAGCATGTTGAAAAGGAGTATTCGGGTAAGGAGGGCCTCCGAGACACGACCCTCTCAAATTGGAGAAAATTTGCTTCCGTGTCAACCATTGTGCAAACCAAATTCTTGGACCAAAACATTCTCTCTAAATTGGGAATGCTTGACTTGACCCAAATGTTATTAGAAAAGGTTGACCTTGAGGCCTACACTCACATGGCCGCATACACCTGGAGGGGTGTTACTCTTGAATTTCTTTCGTCGTTGGAAAAAGTGAAAGTGGGTAGGGACAAGGTCCCGGGGATCAAATTCCGGGCTTGTCGCCTTGTCCATACCATGACTTATGATGAGGTTCGAGAAGCTCTCCATATCACCAAAGCCCCCGTCAAAGAAAAACTTGATAAACCTTTGATGAGTGCTTTTTGGAACGATATTACGGGTGATGTACGTCACGGGAACTCAAAGAATACCACCATCACCAACCCGGTCTTACGCCTCCTAAGCCGTCACATAAATACAAATTTCTTGGTCATGACCGAACCCACCAAAATGCAATACCAACAAATTCAATGTCTTTGGTCAATGACCCCGGAAGGGAGGGGAGCGCCGGATTGGGTGGACTTATTTGTGAGTGGGTGCCTTGAATTAGAAAAGAACCCCAAAGGAACCATTTTTATTGGGGGCATGATCGAATTAATTGTGCAAAAGACGGGTGTACCATTTCCACCCAATGCTTTCGAACTTGAAGGTAACGGTCGCATAGACCTCCATTACTTGAAGCACTAAAAAATGCTTGAGGTGGTTGACAAGACCGCCCCCTTGGTCATTTGGTGCATGGGTGGGCTAAACTCCAAGCATTATATGTATTTACCCCGTCCCTCCGACTCACCCTTGGGTTGGGGGAGTGCAAAGGATTTCTACATGCCCCCCGATGATGATTTTGTGTACCTTTGGGTTGATAGAGCCCAAGTAGTTGAGCCGGAAGAGGATGAGGGAGGAGAGCAACCGCAAGTGGGGGGGGCTTTGACTTTTGGTGACATGCCTCATGATGCAGCATTTGATGAACCCATGCCTAATGCCGCCTTTGATGAGCCACATTTCACTCCTCCCCAAATGCCACAACAACAACCACAATATCCTTTTTTGGACCCTCAATTCAACTACCCGGCCTTCCAATCATGGCAAACCAACATTACCAACCGTGTCTCAAACATTGAATCTACCCTCTCCCAAATGCAACTAATGGAGAATGCTCGGTGGGGAATCACCGAAAACCGCTACCACCATTATCAAGAAGACTTGGAAGAGAAGCGTTATACTTCAAACGCAACTTTTGATATGGTGGCCGTGATGAATGCTCAATCCATGCAACAATTCCCCACCCAATACGAAGGGGACAATGAGGCTAAGGTTGAGGAAACAAGAGCCGAAAGGGCTAGGATGAGAAGAAGAAGAGAAGCAAGAAGAAGAGGAGGACCTCCGGACTTTGGAGGTGCCTCAAGCTCACACTCTTAAGTGAGTTTAGGGTGTTCACCTCACACTTTGGGGACAAATTGAAGATTTAAGTGTGGGGTGGGCATGAGTTGTTATCATGTATATATTGTTATATATTCATTTCCATGCTTTGTACTTCATTTCAAAAAAAAAAGAAAAAAAAAACGAAAAAAACGAAAAGAAGAAAAAGAAAAGAAAAAGAAAAACCCGGCTATGATGAAAACCCGAAAGGGCATCCTAGGCAAAAATGGGAAAGTGGCCGAGGACGGAGTGAAAACCCGAAAGGGCGCTCTGGGCAAAATGAAAAAATGAGTGCGAGCCACGAGAGTAGAAGTGAGGAAAATGCTAAACCGAAAATCCGCAAGGGCGGGCGGTTTAGGCAAAATGAGAGATTTAGGCAAAATGAAAAATGATTGAAACTCTCAAGTTTTGTCACATATTTTTACTACTTCCTACATGGTGTTGGTGACATAAGGGAGGTGTCAAAGAAGGCCGGAAGGGTAGGATAGTGACATGCCAAGACTAGGAGGGGGATTTGGAAGCTTACTTTGTTACTAGTGCTTGGCATACTTGAAGCATGGGATTGTGTTGACTTGTATTATCTTTGTTGGAAAGTTGTTTTTTGATTGATGAGTTGTTGAGTTGTTGTGAATTGTTGAAGAATGGAGGTGTTTGAGGTTGCCAAATTGGTTGAAAGGAGAGGCTTTAGTGACCATGGTAGCCTTGTATTACCAAGTGGAGTGATAAGGGGGAGTAATAAGGAGGAAGTGTTGAGTTTTGGGAAGGATGTATGGATGAATTGGTGGACTTAGGACCATCTTAGTTGAGGGATGACATAAGGAAGGGGCGTGAGAGAAGAGAGGTTCATATTGGTGGTTTTTGGGTCACTTACTCACTTGTTGAAGCTATGAAAGAAGAGTGACCATGTGCTTAGAAGAGGGATGATATAAGAAGGAAGAAGTGAGATGAAGAGTGGTAAATTAGGAGTGCCCATACTTCTTGGCCTAGGTGGTGATTAGTTTTATTCTAGTTTGCTCAGGACGAGCAAAGGGCTAAGTGTGGGGTGTTTGATGAGCTCCTATTTCTACTACATTTTGGCATCATTTTGAGCTCATTTGGTAGCATTTGGTAGCGGTTTGTGACGTTTTTGGCGTTATTTAGCCAATTCCATATGTTTCACCATTTAGCCTAAGTTCAAGTGAAGATTAGGAAGCCGAAAGATCAAGAGAAATGTCCAAGGAAGAGCCAAGAACAAGCTTGAAGAAATGCACCAAGAAAGCCATCCAAAGGATCAAAGGAAGAACGAAAGGAAGACGCATTCCAGCAGAGAAACCGCACGGTGCGAGTTTCCAGACACCAGAACTCGCACCGTGCGAGTTTTCTGGGTTTGATGGCGTTTGTTAGCGTTTTTGTTACGGGCCTTCCCTTTTATTAAGCCCACTAATTACTAGGTTACGGGGGATTATAAATACAATGTTTGCAGTTAGGTTAAGCATCTTTTGTTCACTTTAATTAATCAAGGTTGTAATTTGGGAATATTTTCATCTTTTGAATTGGGTTTTAGATCTAATTATGCAGAACTAATCTCCTATCTTAATCCGACTCAAGGCTTAAACTTTGGTTGTAAGATCCTTTAATCCTTCTTTAGATTTAATTATCATTGTTAATCCTTTAGTGTTTATTGTTTGAATTTTGGAATCCTTGTTTATATTGAGTAATTAAGTGTGATTTCCTTGTTGCTTAATTAATCAAGTTCCTTAATTTATTGTTGTTGAGATTATTAAGTGTGATTTCCTTGTAATCTCATCTTTGCAACACCTTGTTATTATGCTAATGAATGTGATTTCTTCTTGGCTTAATTAGCAAGTAAAGGATTAACTTGTAATTGGGCATTAATTGTGATTTCATTGTGTCTAATTACCCCAATTGAATCTCTTGTGCTCATATCTTATTATTAATTTGTCCAATGTATGTGATTTCTACTTGGTAGAATTGATAAGTTGGGTTATTTGATTAAGTGTGATTTCCTTGTCATTTGGCCATTATTAAGGAGATTTAGAAGATTTATCTTCACAATAGGGTGATAATATATAATTGAAGGATTGATTGAAGGGTTTTGTCAACTAAAGTGCCAAACTTTGAGTCGGGTTAAGTCTCTCTTAATATTGATTAATTTCCATCTTAAACTCTTGATTGTTTACTTGCTTTACACTCTTGTTTGAATTTGTCTTGCTTTTGTTACAACTAAAACCAAACCAAACCCCCCCCCCCCCCCCTTTTACTTAATTGTTGTTACTTCTTTGCAATTGTTCTAATTACCCTTTTAATTTCACTTTCGCAAAACCCATCTTCTCTTGGGTTCGATCCCTTGCTTGCTATTGTACTAGTTTATAATTAGTGCTAATTAGTGTGTTTAGTGGTATATAAATTGTTAATTTGGCCGTCTTTCAGTGCGACATTTTAGGCGTGTCAAATTGAAGATTAGTACAATAGGGTGAGTTTAGGGTGTTCACCTCACACGCCTAAAATGTCGCACTAAAAGACGGCTAAATTAACAAGATTAGGACGGTTGGAGCTATGACTTCTTAGACGGTTTTGGTGTTAGACCTCAAATTGTGACGAGGTCCAAAACCGGGTGAAATGAGGCCTTTCTCGGTTTGATTCGTTTCAGATGGTAACAATCCCTTTTATCTAGGAATGCCTAATTAAGACTCATGGATAAATGGGGGTGTTACAAACTTACAAGCAGCATGAAAGACGAAAGATAATTGAGAAATGTGTTATTTTGAGTTGAAAAAATTAGGTTGCTTATCAAAGAGGTTATTTTGCTTCTAAGAAATTAGGTTAATTGATGATATGATCAACTTATTTGCACATGGGGAGCTGGCTAGTCCAACAACTCCATGATCAACTTTTGTAATCTCCCTTTTTTCCTATATATGGAGTAGGGATGACAGTGGATTCAAGACTCTACCCATATTCGCTGGATCGGATCCTGATGGAGCGGATATGGATGTAATTTTTATGGATCCAATGGATATGGGTCGGATATGAATTTAGAAAAATTTACGTGGATATGGATATGGATCTGGTCGTTAAGATCCAGACCCTACCCAGATCCATATTTTTTATTTTATTTTTAGATTTTTAGATATATAAGAATAATTAATGTTTATAGAAGTCATGTTTTCTTATCTTTTATTCAATTCACTTATGTCAGTTTTCTATTTCATAGTCATTAACGAATTTAGAACCTAATTTAAATATTTGAGAAACAAGAAATAACTTTTTCATCGTAAAAATAAAAATTTACACGGTAATTTGTTACTTTATCATGATAAATATCGACAAATTTTATATCCATAATTGTATTAAACATTCTAATACATTTTATGTAATTTTAATAGTGAAAATACATTTAGAAGATGAGGAAATTAACGAAAAAATTTGAAAATGAACGGACCCATTTAAGACCTATATCCTACCCAGATCCTCTGGATCTTATGGATCTGGATATGGGTCTGAAAATTTTGAACCCTGTGGATATAGGTCTGATATAGATCCAACATATATAATATGGATATGGATATGGATCCTATAGGACCCTACGCAGACCATACCCATTGCCATCTATGGAGTATTGCGTATTAAACATGTCACTACTTAGACATACTGTAACACCCGCAAATTTTCTAATCTCATTTATTCACTTTTAAATTATGAGATGTAATTTTAATCCTTCAAGTACGGATTTGATTTAATTATTTAATTAAATTCGTTTTATAATCGGTGTTCGCTCTTGATGCGTAATTTGTCCTTTTTGACTCGGAATTTAATTCCGTCAAACCCGTAATATTTTGTAATTGTCTTATACATATATTATAAGATCAAAGTGACCCCTACATAATACACCCACCAGATTTTAGAGGCCATCTAGCTTGCCTCCTACATTTTATTTTATTGCAAAAACAACCCTAATCTATACCATAGTTCGGCCCCTTTTCTTCATAGCTTCCTTATTTTATTTTTGGGTGGAATTTACCAATAATTGTGCCTTGCTTTGGCTGGTCACTTGCTCTTTTTAAGGACTCCATTTTCCTCTTCATTTCTTACTACAAACTACTACAATTCATACTTCAAAGCTCTTGCAATTTGAATCAATTCTCCTACTCTTTTTACTAGTTTACAAGCTTGTTTTCCACCATAATTTAGGAGAAACATATCAAGAGAATTCATCCTATTCCTTTCCTTCAAAACTCTAATTGTTATTGGTAATCTCTTCTTCTTTGGTAAGAATAGTAATAATAATAGTCAAGGTAGTTTTATAGTCATCATAGTTTTATTTCATATACTTAATCGTGACATATGGTGCAATATACCATATGTGTTTTTATTTTATAGGTTATCAAGAAGACTCAAGAAGAAGGCGAGTATTTAATCGACTCGGACCTTGACAACTAAGGTAACAAAGGACGTTACTCGGTGTTACCATATATTTGTTGTAGTTGCTTGTATTAAGAACTTTGACATTTAGAGGACTTACTAATAATTTGGACTATAAATTGATAATAACTAATTTCGAAATTATGAGTAAAATGGCTATAAATTACTTTTCTGGAACATTTGACATATTATAAGTCACCATGAATTTTTATAGTAATTGTTTTGCATTTAAAGTATTTATTTCGTATTTTACATTATTGTTGCAATTCTTGCAAATATAGTATACTTGGACTGTTTTAATTAGTTTTAAAATACTTATACTAAATTAACAATTTATGAAATTTTAATATAAGGCTGAGACATTATATATTACGGTTGTGTTAAATTTTTAGCCCTCGAAACCTTCATTTCGTAATTTAAAGTAAATTGGAAGTTTTAGTCAAAACCGAAATTTGTTGATAAACGATTCTGACAGTCTGTTTGTAAAATTTATATCCCCTGTTTATATTTCGAATAATTAAAAATGTTGTGAATAAAGTCCTGTTATTTTCAAGACTAGGATCTACACAAAAAATTTCATAACATTTGGACGTGTGGTTTGATCAGAAGAAAATATTTGTGAACATCTATCCAGAATACAACAATTCTGTCTTTAGCTCAAAGTTTAATTTGAAAAACATATTTATCCTTCGAAACATAAGCTTATATATTTCATGAATAAACTTTAGGATGTCTAGTATCCTGTAAAATTTTAATTTACCTCAAAATATATTCTAAAAGTCGATTTATAAATTAAGACATTCTGGTTATCATTTTATGACTGATTCTGCAAATCAATTTATATACCCCTACTACTTTCGTCATTACAAGTTTATCAAAGAATAAAAGTTGTAGCTAAAACCTTCTGGAAACCATGAAAATTGACCTTGCATCATTTCTATTTTTATATATTTAATTATGAATTTTACCGTAAGGCTGTTCTGTTTTGTAAAACTGTTTTTATGACTAAGTCTCAATAAAGGCCTAAATAATACATATCTTCATAAAGTACTTTCATTTAGACTTGATTTAAAGTATAAAGCAGTAGCTTTATCATATGTAAACTTCGAAATCATTTTATACCTTATAATTATACAGTTAAGTTTTCACTCAAGATAATAAAAGAGTAGTTCACTTACAAACCTTGAAATAAGATACTACCTTTTGGGTATTTTTGAGTTTGGAATATTTGGAGGGAAGGCAAGGAATAATAAACTGAGGTATACTATTTTCTTACCACCATTTGATTTGTTACCCCGGGCCGAGCAGGTTCCGTTGGTACAGTTGTCGTAGAGTCATGTACATGTACTTAGGCACCGGCCGAGGGTTCCGTTATGGTTTGTGACTAGTGGGTTGGTGAGCGGGTCCCCAACAATTAGCACATGGTAGGTGAGCGGGGTCTACGATTTTTAGCGATGTGCCCATGTTAAAATCTAAGCTGAACTATATTATTTCCATTCATTTGTTTGAGGAATTTTCTTTGTTAAGCATGCGATGCGATTTGTTTGTTCGATCGTAATTTTGATATCATATTTTAATTACTTTTGTTATAATACTTCAATCTATTTTGATATATTATTTCTTCTATACCATTTATATTGTGTAACATGGCTGGGAGAACGTCTAGTTACTCCCCATCGATCGTATGTTATGTTTATAACATGACGGTATTCTTATGGATGGGATATCGGTGTGAGAGCTAGCGAGTAGTCCGAAGATCCTACTCTGTTCCTTTATGTTTTCGATTGAACACTTTGAGGATTTTTGTTTTAGCCCTTTTTCTAGGAAAGTGGCATTTGTATTTGACCGAGCTTTGCAAATCTTCATAATTGAGAATTTTATATTCTCAATTTTTATCAGTTAGACTTTTATCACTGTGTTATTAATCCCGTTCGACAGTGATTCCGCCACTTTGTTTTGTACTAGATTTATAGGGGATTACGGTTGGTATCGAGCATCACTTTGCTCCCGACGCTCACACATTGATCTGTAGGATTATGCCTAATAAATAATTTAGTGAGAGATGGGTAGAAACCAATAAGGACTTGGATGCTAGTTTATCTGTTTTTGCAAATCAGTGCTTAGCATTGACTAAGTGTTAACGTTCTTTTAAGATGGCCGGACGCGGACGTGGACGTGGGCGTGGATGTCAACAGGAAGAGATTCCGGATCGGGCGGCAATCAACCAAGCGATCATCAACTCGCTTAATCACCTAACCAACAGGATCGAAGACTTGGCCCCACGCGGTAGAGGAAACGGTGGACGCGAGTTCGATTTTCCCGAGTGCCCAGGACGATGGCGAAGAGCAGATTGACCTTCTTCAAGGGTGTCATTGACCACGAGGCTCTAAGGTCATGGATCGACGGATGGAGCGACAGTTTGAAATCTGCGAGGTCCCAAACCAGCACATGGTGAACCTTGCCGTCCATTATCTGCAAGGTGAAGCCGACCATTGGTGGAGGATTGTTGGTTCAGCAGCCGCACTAGCACCTGGGTTCGGATGGACCGAATTCGTCACCATTCTTGAGAGAAGATTTTACCAAGAACTAAAACACCTAAGATCGAAGAGTTCATGGAATGCAAGCGGGGAAACCTATCGGTCAAGACTTCACCGACCTTTTCAACGATCTTGCGCACTTTGCTGAGGAGCTGCTCCCCGATGAGGCCCGAAGGGTTTTCTATTATCGCAGAAGGCTGAAAGTCGAGGTCACTCATTTGATGCCTAAAGACATGGATACCGTAGAGAAGATCTACAATGTCGCCTTGCTAAATGAGAGATCCTTAGCTCGAATCAAGGAGGAGGCTGCCCCTGTTAATGTACCATCTCAGAAGAGGCCTTTTTCTTCTCCTACTTATTCTGCTCCCAAGAAGAATAAATCTCCGGAGGTTACGGACCTAAGAAACCTCACTTTACCTCCCGACCTGCTGGAAGAAGACGTGAGAAGAAAGACTTCGTGA
The DNA here is from genome assembly GCF_048544455.1 of Silene latifolia. Lineage (NCBI taxonomy): Eukaryota > Viridiplantae > Streptophyta > Magnoliopsida > Caryophyllales > Caryophyllaceae > Silene > Silene latifolia. Next base: position 196,288,361 of record NC_133538.1, on the reverse strand, counting down.
AGAAGGATGCCGTTTGCTATTCTTGCGGTGACCCTTATCATCCTGGGCTTACTTGTGGTGGTGACCCTATTGTCTGCTTCAAGTGCAATGAACCGGGTCATAAAGCTAACAGAGATGCCCGAAGAATGATCTTTGGTACATCAATGGTTAAGACTAACTGCTTTGCTTTACATACGATCGCAAAGATCGGAGGTGCTTTGCTCGCCGTAAAGGTCGTATATTTGTCTTGAGCCGAGCCGATGCCGAGGCTAACCCGGATGTGATTACCGACGTACCTTGTTTACGGACGTCATGCTTTTATTCTGTTTGACACCTTTGGTGCATCTATATCCGTCATATCTTCTAAATTCGGCCAAAAAGCATCCCCGGTATCCATTCTGCCGAGCCCGTTCCCATATCTTTACCTTCTGGTGAAGCTATATCTTGTGTTAAGGCTTATGTTGACGTGCCTATTCTCATCGCTTTGGTGAGGTCTTTCCCACCACTCTTTTGGACTTCCCTCCGGTGAGTTCGATGTGATCCTTGGTATAGATTGGTGGCCCTTTATGACGCTCGTTTCCGGTCCGAGATCGGAAGATTTCCTTGAAGAGTCCTAACGTAGCCGAGGTTACCCACCATGGTGGTAGACGTCGGGAGGGTATAAAGATCGTTTACGCCTTGGGCGGTGAGTCTACAAAGGAAGGGTTGTCAAGTGTTTCTATGCTCTGTTTCCTCATCTGCCGAGTTACCCGAGCTTAAGGAGGTTCGTATCATGAACGCAGTACCCGATGTTTTTCCCGAAGACTTACAGTATTCCTCCCGAGCGAGATGTTGAGTTCTCTATCGATCGGTGCCTGCATGCGGTCCGATTGCTAAAGCCCGTGTCGTATGGCCCCTGTTTTGAGAGTTACGGGAACTACGAAGCGTTGGATGAGATGATCGAGAAGGACTTTATCCGCCCTAGCTCCTCGGCTTGGGGTGCCCCTGTCCTCTTTGTGAAGAAGAAGGATGGTTCTATGCGGTTGTGCATCGACTACCGAGAGCTTAACCGTGTTACAGTAAAGAACAAGTACCCTCTACCCCGTATCGATGACCTTTTGATCGGTTGAAGGGCGCTTCCGTCTTCTCTAAGATCGATCTGAGATCGCTACCATCGATCCCACTGTACGAGTCCGATATTCATAAGACCGCCTTTTGCTCAAGGTATGGTCACTATGAGTTCAAGGTTATGCCTTTCGGTTTAACCAACGCCCCTGCGGTGTTTATGGATCAGATGAATCGTACCTTCCAAGAATTCCTTGACAAGTGTGTGGTGGTCTTCATCGATGATATTCTGGTCTACTCTAAGTCCGGCCGAACATGTTGAACATCGAGGATTGTTCTGGGCATCTGACGAAGCGAAGTGGTATGCAAAGTATTCGAAATGTGAGTTTTGGCTCTCCGAGGTAGCTTTTCTTGGCCATGTTATCTCGAAGGAAGGAATTAAGGTGGATCCTGCAAAGATTTCTGCTATCTCTGATTGGTCTAGTCCATCTAATGTTGGTGAGATTCGTAGTTTCTTGGGTCTTGCAGGCTATTATAGAAGGTTTGTTAAGGATTTTTCCAAGTTAGCCCGTCCGATGACTCAACTTCTAAAAAAAGAATCCAAGTTTCTATGGTCCGAGGCTTGCGAAAAGGCGTTCCAAGAGCTCAAGAAGCGTCTTACTTCTGCACCTGTGCTAACTTTGCCTGAAGACGGTGTTGGCTTCAATGTGTTCTGTGATGCTTCTAAGCATGGGTTAGGCTGTGTGCTAATGCAAGAAGGTAAGGTGATCGCCTATGCATCTAGGCAGTTGAAGGTTCACGAAGTAAACTACCCTACCCACGACTTGGAGTTAGCTGCTGTGGTTCATGCTCTTAAGATTTGGCGTCATTACTTGTATGGTGTGAAGTGTAAGGTTCACACTGATCACAAGAGCCTGCGTCATATTTTCACGCAAAAGGATTTGAACGCAAGGCAGAGACGCTGGATTGAGTTGGTGAATGACTACGATCTGGAGCTGTTGTACTATGAAGGAAGAGCTAATGTTGTTGCTGATGCTTTGAGCCGGAAGAATGTTCATTCCCTTATCCCTTGCTCTGCTTTACCCGAAGCTCTGGTTCGCGAGTTCGAGAAAATGTCCATTGGCGTGGTCCTCAATGATCCTGCCGTTTGTGTTAACTCCTTGGTGGCTGAACCTGACCTCTTTCAGGAAATCCGTGAGAAGCAGTTGGTTGACTCTTTTGTTGCTGAGATCCGTGTGAAGATGGGTCTTGGGAAAGCTGTCGACTTTGCTAATGACTCTAGTGGAGCTTTGAAGTTTAAGGGTCGTTGGGTTGTACCTAAGGATGATGATTTGAGAAAGAAGATTTTCGATGAGGCTCATAAAACTCCTTTCTCAGTGCATCCTGGTGGCGACAAGATGTACAAGGACCTAAGGCTTCACTTCTGGTGGCCGCATATGAGAGATGAGACTGCTGCTTATGTGGGTAGATGCATGACTTGTCAACGTGTCAAGTTTGAGCATAAGAGACACGGAGGTTTGTTGCAACCACTACCAATTCCCGAATGGAAATGGCGGTGGTGTGGCTATGGATTTCGTAATGGCTCTACCGAGGACTGTATCTGGTAGGAATGGTATTTGGGTTGTGGTGGATCGTTTAACCAAGAGTGCTCGCTTCATCCCGATTCGCGATACTTGGAGTTTGGAGCGACTTCTTTGAGAGACCTACGTTGCCGAGGTGGTACGACATCATGGTGTTCCCTTGGAGATAGTATCCGATCGTGATCCGAGGTTCGTTCTAAGTTCGGAAGGCTCTGCAGAAGGCTTTAGGTACCGGTTCTTTGATGAGCACTGCTTTTCATGCTTGCTGCGATGGTCAATCCGAGAGAACAATCCAAACCTTGGAGGATATGCTCCGTGCACTGCGCTTTGGATTTTCGGGGAAACCGGGAGAGACATCTACCTTTGGTTGAGTTTTCATATAACAACGATTATCACGCTTCAATCAAGATGGCTCCTTTTGAGGCTCTTTACGGACGTCGTTGCCGTAGCCCTGTGTGTTGGGATGAACCTGGAGATGTGTTGGCCCTTGGACCAGATGTGATTGCCGCCACTATCGATCGAGTTCAGTTGATCCAGTCCCGTATGAAAGCTGCCCAGGATCGTCAGAAGTCTTATGCCGATGTTCGCCGTCGACCTTTGGAGTTCGAGGTTAGTGATTTGGTTTTCCTGAAGGTGTCTCCAATGAAAGGAGTGAAACGGTTTGGAATTAAAGGCAAGCTTAGTCCTAAGTTCATAGGACCATATCCGATCGTTGAGAGAGTTGGCGAAGTGGCTTACAAGCTCAAGCTACCCGCTTCGATGGGTAAGACTCACGACGTGTTCCATGTATCCCAGCTGAGGAAGTACGTTAGTGACCCCGCGCATGTGATCGAACCAGAAGTTTTAGAGATCGAACCAGACCTGACCTATGAGGAGAGACCGATCCGGATAACTGATAGGAAGGAAAAACGCCTTAGGAATAAAGTGGTGCCTTTAGTGAAGGTTCTGCGGCGTTGCAACCGCTTCGAGGAGGAGACTTGGGAGACCGAATCTTCTATGCGCATTAAGCACCCTCACCTCTTCGATTAAGGAAATCTCGTTTCCCTATCAACACTCTTTAACTCCTTTCAAGTTTCGGGGACGAAACTTTTTCTTAGTGGGGGAGGTTGTAACACCCGCAAATTTTCTAATCTCATTTATTCACTTTTAAATTATGAGATGTAATTTTAATCCTTCAAGTACGGATTTGATTTAATTATTTAATTAAATTCGTTTTATAATCGGTGTTCGCTCTTGATGCGTAATTTGTCCTTTTTGACTCGGAATTTAATTCCGTCAAACCCGTAATATTTTGTAATTGTCTTATACATATATTATAAGATCAAAGTGACCCCTACATAATACACCCACCAGATTTTAGAGGCCATCTAGCTTGCCTCCTACATTTTATTTTATTGCAAAAACAACCCTAATCTATACCATAGTTCGGCCCCTTTTCTTCATAGCTTCCTTATTTTATTTTTGGGTGGAATTTACCAATAATTGTGCCTTGCTTTGGCTGGTCACTTGCTCTTTTTAAGGACTCCATTTTCCTCTTCATTTCTTACTACAAACTACTACAATTCATACTTCAAAGCTCTTGCAATTTGAATCAATTCTCCTACTCTTTTTACTAGTTTACAAGCTTGTTTTCCACCATAATTTAGGAGAAACATATCAAGAGAATTCATCCTATTCCTTTCCTTCAAAACTCTAATTGTTATTGGTAATCTCTTCTTCTTTGGTAAGAATAGTAATAATAATAGTCAAGGTAGTTTTATAGTCATCATAGTTTTATTTCATATACTTAATCGTGACATATGGTGCAATATACCATATGTGTTTTTATTTTATAGGTTATCAAGAAGACTCAAAGAAGACGAGTATTTAATCGACTCGGACCTTGACAACTAAGGTAACAAAGGACGTTACTCGGTGTTACCATATATTTGTTGTAGTTGCTTGTATTAAGAACTTTGACATTTAGAGGACTTACTAATAATTTGGACTATAAATTGATAATAACTAATTTCGAAATTATGAGTAAAATGGCTATAAATTACTTTTCTGGAACATTTGACATATTATAAGTCACCATGAATTTTTATAGTAATTGTTTTGCATTTAAAGTATTTATTTCGTATTTTACATTATTGTTGCAATTCTTGCAAATATAGTATACTTGGACTGTTTTAATTAGTTTTAAAATACTTATACTAAATTAACAATTTATGAAATTTTAATATAAGGCTGAGACATTATATATTACGGTTGTGTTAAATTTTTAGCCCTCGAAACCTTCATTTCGTAATTTAAAGTAAATTGGAAGTTTTAGTCAAAACCGAAATGTTGATAAACGATTCTGACAGTCTGTTTGTAAAATTTATATCCCCTGTTTATATTTCGAATAATTAAAAATGTTGTGAATAAAGTCCTGTTATTTTCAAGACTAGGATCTACACAAAAAATTTCATAACATTTGGACGTGTGGTTTGATCAGAAGAAAATATTTGTGAACATCTATCCAGAATACAACAATTCTGTCTTTAGCTCAAAGTTTAATTTGAAAAACATATTTATCCTTCGAAACATAAGCTTATATATTTCATGAATAAACTTTAGGATGTCTAGTATCCTGTAAAATTTTAATTTACCTCAAAATATATTCTAAAAGTCGATTTATAAATTAAGACATTCTGGTTATCATTTTATGACTGATTCTGCAAATCAATTTATATACCCCTACTACTTTCGTCATTACAAGTTTATCAAAGAATAAAAGTTGTAGCTAAAACCTTCTGGAAACCATGAAAATTGACCTTGCATCATTTCTATTTTTATATATTTAATTATGAATTTTACCGTAAAAATTTCATTTCTGTTTTGTAAAACTGTTTTTATGACTAAGTCTCAATAAAGGCCTAAATAATACATATCTTCATAAAGTACTTTCATTTAGACTTGATTTAAAGTATAAAGCAGTAGCTTTATCATATGTAAACTTCGAAATCATTTTATACCTTATAATTATACAGTTAAGTTTTCACTCAAGATAATAAAAGAGTAGTTCACTTACAAACCTTGAAATAAGATACTACCTTTTGGGTATTTTTGAGTTTGGAATATTTGGAGGGAAGGCAAGGAATAATAAACTGAGGTATACTATTTTCTTACCACCATTTGATTTGTTACCCTGGCCGAGACGGGGTTCCGTTGGTACTGATTGTCGTAGAGTCATGTACATGTACTTAGACCGGGTGAGCAGGGTTCCGTTATGGTTTGTGACTAGTGGGTTGGTGAGCGGGGTCCCCAACAATTAGCACATGGTAGGCTGAGCAGGGTCTACGATTTTTAGCAGTATTGCCAGCATGTTAAAATCTAAGCCTGAACTATATTATTTCCATTCTGTTGTTTGAGGAATTTTGCTGTTAAGCATGCAGTACGATTTGTTCTGATCGTAATTTTGATATCATATTTTAATTACTTTTGTTATAATACTTCAATCTATTTTGATATATTATTTCTTCTATACCATTTATATTGTGTAACATGGCTGGGAGAACGTCTAGTTACTCCCCACTGACTGTGGCTGTTATGTTTATAACATGACAGGTATTCTTATGGATGGGATATCAGTGTGAGAGCTAGCGAGTAGTCTGAAGATCCTACTCTGTTCCTTTATGTTTTCAGTTGAACACTTTGAGGATTTTTGTTTTAGCCCTTTTTCTAGGAAAGTGGCATTTGTATTTGACCGAGCTTTGCAAATCTTCATAATTGAGAATTTTATATTCTCAATTTTTATCAGTTAGACTTTTATCACTGTGTTATTAATCCCGTTCGACAGTGATTCCGCCACTGTTTTGTACTAGATTTATAGGGGGATTACACATACTGTTGAGTTTATCGATCCGGTAATTAAGAGGGGGAGGGGGTGAATTAAGTACCCTTTTTAAAATTAAAGCGAAATTAAAGCGAATAACTTGTTCACGTTCGGTAATAGAACAGTATACAGGCGAAATGAACAGTCACGGAAACTGTTCAAACAATCAGAGTTGTGGTATACTGTTATGGCTGAGTGCGTGAATCAAAAGGGAATAAAATAAAACGAGAAATGAAAATAACCAAAAACAAAAGAAGGCACGGAACACGAGATTTTTAACGTTGTTCGACCTACTCTCTAAAGGTCTACGTCCACCCTCTCTCTTATTAATATTCACTTTATAACCAAACCTGATTACAAAGTAAATCCCCACGATCAACGCCGATTATGTGACTCGAGTACAACCCTGTACCCTAAAAGCACTCTCTCGCAAAAAAAAGATTACAACTCAATTTGTCTCCTTATATGGTTCAATGATTAAGAACGATGGAGAACAAAAATAGCCTTATGAATATAAGAACTTAAGCACACGAGAATTGTTCACAAGACACGAAAAATATTTTGCAAATGAGTTTTAACACACAACACACGTGAAGAATAATTTGCAAAACAAAAGCTGTTGATGTAATATGTGATGCTCTAAATTTCGATGAACCAAAAGAATGGTTAACTTAAAATATATATAGGAAAATGGTTTGGTAACAAACCCTATATTTTTGGCAAAAGGATAATACAAATAATATATTTTAGAATAAAATATATTCCATAAAATAGTTTAACTTATTTTGTAAGATAAATTTTCCAAATAATCTCGAAGATATTTATTCTCAAAACAACCAGAAAGTTTTATAAAAATATCTTAGCCAAACTTTTATATTCAGAAAATATTTTATTAGAAATCATTTCTTTGCCAAATAAAATCAATCACGTCTTCTTCATTCTGTTTTGTGAACCATTCGGGACTGAATAGTCTTTGGGACTGTTCAGAACATAACGAGTGAGCTTAAGAACCATATTCTTACAATGTTGCTAGATAAAGATGGACATATGTATAGTAGCTTCCATCCACTTTGATTGATGTAGTATTGACCTGCAACATTCAAATTCTTGCCAAAACATGAATTGAGAAGAAACAAAGGATTGGGAACTTGTCATCATCAAGAACTTTAGCTCAACAAATTTCCCCTTTGATGATGGCAAGTTCCTTTAAAAATATTTCCCCCTCAACAAAGCAATGAAAGCATATGGTATCCAAGACAAATAACACAAGACAAATTATAGAAATAGGAAACATTTTCATGAGATCCGTTAAAAAGTGCATAAACCACAAGTATAGAGAAAACATGATAAGATCCTCACCATAGGTCAAGGTCTAATACTAAGTAGCTACTTAGTGCAATACGTCCCTACAACTTTTCCCCTCTTGACATCATCAAAAGGAGAAAGAGGCGCAAAAAGAAGTGACACAATGACCACAGTTAGAAATACAAAGAGCATCTACCGGACACAGTCCAAAGATATCATCATAACAAGTAAAAGACTATCTAAGAGAGTATCAATATAAACATATCCAGGAAGAGAAGACGATAAAATAAACAAGGCAGAGAATGAGTAAGGCAAGGCTAGATGTGTAACAAGGCTAGGAGCTGGTCAAGTTTGGCATGAAGGGAGGCATGGCCAGCTTCCACTTTGGCTACAACCCGGGTTTTAAGAGCCGCAAGACCACGGTCAACCTTCTCTGAGTGAATAACCACAGCATCCGTCAGAGTGTTCACACGAGAATTCAGAACCTCAATACCTCCTTTACCAACACTGTTAACATCGAGATCGGCCGGATGTCCTCCAATGGCGACCAAATGATCACCCACCTCCTCTAGCTGCATCTGGCGCAACAGACCATCCTTCATCTCATCCCTCAGCTTAACCCCGAAATTGTACTTAGTAAGAAGACCCATTTCTTGAAAAATATAAGAAAGCCGCATCCCATATGGTAGCGGATGAGATTCCTTTGAAATTTGAACAGATTTAGCAATAGAGCGAATATGATGGAAGATTATAGACGGAAGATTCAGAGGCAGTTGCTTAAACAAGTGATACAAGATCAACAAATTCGAGAGCAAGCAACTGCCCCGGGTCTCCTTACGGGGGGTATAGTGCGACACACACAATTGAACATGAATTTCTGTTCAGTAGTCATATTACGGGGATAAATTTTTACATTGGCATCAGATGTGAGACTCTTATTAAAAACTTGTAAAACTTCCAGTTTAGTGACATAGTCGAGTCTGGGCCAAGTATTTTTGTCAACCTTACCAAATCCTTTATTGCTAATTTGGAACATACTGGCAAGATCTTTTGTGTGAAGAATTAAAGTCCGACAATTAATATTTGCCGAGAGCATATTACAAGACGCATTAACAACCACTGATTGATAAAATTGAAGAAGCTCAGGGATATAGACAGGACAGGTCATACCAAAAAGAGGAACCCAATTCTGAATTTCAAGCGCAACAAGAAAGAACCCGACTGACACCTTTTCTATCAACCACGCAGTAGGGTAATACCTGCCAGACATAATTGGATGGGCAGACGGCGACATGTACCAGCTTTTTCCTCCTGTAGCCCGAGAGAGTCGATAACCTGCAAAATCCGGTCACGATTGATGGTGGAGAAAACAGGAACATTAAGGCTCGAACTCGGCTCATCGTGTAACACTCCCTCATACCAAGGTATCTTACCAAGGACTACCCCAGCATGAAAGACTGTTACCATATCAATTTCCCGAGGTTAGCATATCAAAGTTACCAATTCCGAATAACCTTTATTAAAGTATAAAGAGTTAGTGATTACATGTTTCCAAAACCAAACCAAAGTATAACTGTGAAAGGTCTAACAACTACAAAGGATGGAAGCTAAGTTTCTTGACGGCGGAAGCTAGACTCGAGTGATGACTCCCTATGACTGCCCCATAGCTAAACATCTGCATTACCTGTCATAATCTGCTCACCATCCCGGAATGGATCACCGCAGGTTTTACAAAATAACAACACAGGGTCAGTACCGTTCAATCAAGATAAGACAAACAAATAATGCAAGCGGCTGATCATCCTCCGTAGTAACCGACTACACACCAAAGTGTGTAGCCCTGCCAGATTACCCATCGCAATAGGTAAGCCACTTCACCAGTGGGTGACCGCAGCCCATCCCTGCCAAGTCCAGCTCATCAACGAGCAACTAACAATCCCTGTCCTTTAATATGCACATCCCTCCCGTGACGGGTTCCACGGAGGGCGAACTAGGGTGTGAAGCCACTCCCGCAAGTGACTCCACCACAACCACACACAACACAGCATCATAGTTGTCACAACACCACAACCGTCACAACACAACCACATCACCACCGTCACCACAACACCCATACTCCGATGATCAGCAGATAACAACAATTACAAAACAAAAACAATCTTAAATCAATTAACAGTAACTGAGTAGGGAAACCCTACCTTTTCGCAATCCGTTATTGCTGCAATCAATCATACAAATGCATAACAAATACCACATCGTCACCTATAACAATAGTAATGAACAATCAACACATATTTGATGAGCAAACCCTAAACCCCCAAATTAATCCAAACTAGGGTTTGCCAACTTATAAGAACAACAATAGATCAATAAAGATAAGACACTTACAATGACGAATGACACGGAGTATGGTGCTAGAACCCACAATCGATGACCTTTGCCTTGGAATTGATGAAGATGATTAGAGGGGAAAGAAACGTAGTTTATATTTTGGAAGAAAATGCCTTTAGAAACTGACAAACGATTATATAATTAATCTCTAATCATTTTAATCAAAACCGCGGAAATAATACCCGACATACCGGATACTCGGTCGAGTATAGAGTATACTCGGCCGAGTACCCTCTACTCGGTCGAGTATTCAGCATACTCGGCCGAGCGTTCCTGAGCAATAGCCAAACAGGCTACACAACACACTCTACTCGACCAAGTAGGCCATACTCGATCGAGTACCAGCCTAAAAAATCTGTAGTATTACAGTCTTCCCTCCTTAAAAATAACTTCGCCCCCGAAGTTCCAACCCAACCTATGAAACCTGGACGCCTAACACTAGGTCTACCAACCACACTTACTTCCACAACATGACTCATGATATCGTCCCAACTACAGCATATACTCTCAATACTAACTCCATAATATTACCAAATAACCAAAAGATAATGTTGCCAACCTTGACTCACTTCCACAACACTCACTAGTAACTCAATACCAAGACAATCCACCGGACAAGATCAACCGTCAAGACGGAATGTTACATTCTACCACCCTTAAAACAAACTTCGTCCTCAAAGTTTACTCACACACATAAATATCCTCACACAATCCGTTAATACTATCGAATTTTACTCACACTCCTAAACATCATACCACTACGAGCACTGCCATTACCTGTACTAGAATCAACCATAACACGAATCCATCCTTTACTCTACACCAACCCTCAAACTTTCAAATGTGCTATAACATGTACAACCATCAAACTCTCTTTTCCCTTTCTACTCACACTCTCTTTCTTTAACAACTCTCGAGCCTCCAATTGTTCTATACTCCCATAACATTTATCATTAAATCTTCAGTATAACCACTACTCCATATCTTCTACATTACCACAAAACGACATACTTCTATATACATATACGCTCATCTCCACAATCTTATCTCACAATCCACAATTGTTACACCTACTCACATTAGCTTCTCAAGTTCATCTCCTTTATTACCACAAAACTCACCCTTAACTTGACATGATGCTAACTCCCAAAACTCCGTACTCGCAGTCCCAATAAAAGGTGTGAAACCACTCGTAGTTCCACTTCAATACACACATGCTCTACAATTCTCTTGCCACAACTATGTCCACCAATGCCTCACGAATATTATCCATACCATGACTCTTGAGGCTAGAACCTCACACCATTACTTACAGATATCATACATACACATATAAGTATAACATATTACGCGGAACACACACATAACGACTCGTAACTATCACGCTCCACCATTACTCGTGAGGCCAGGACCTCACACACAGTTTTACACACCTCATGGACCCATAATCGAATCTAACTAGCCAATCCTGACCATGTAAGTTACCACTTGACAATGAATACCTCTCATCCGGACTTAACTCAGGTGCCTTTTATAACATATCCTCTCATACACACAATTATCACCCCTCCGGCAATTGTAGCCATAACATCAGTACCCAACTTCGAGCGAACACCTCACATATCCACATCTTATACTCCCTCACAACCAAACACACTAATCACTTCCACAAAATCAACCTCATTAGAAAAACTAACTTCCCTAAAGTAATATCATCCTCAACCACTAGTGACAATACTATGACACCAACATCCTCCCTGTGACTACTCTCTCACTATCACTTCTCAATATAACAACCTGTTTCCTCTCTTTGGTTATCATCCCAAATAACGAACATCCAATCCATCAACAAAATCTACCTCAACATTATTCTCAATTCTATCCTTTATCATATCGTTACCTAACTCTCCATCAAGATCTCAGATCGTGCAAACACTCCACAAGCTTCTTATTCCATTAATACCTCAAAACTCACGGCTAACATGTCATCCTACTCTCCTATATAACCACTAACTCACACCCTCTAGTGAGGCTATCGTACATTTCCATAATTTCCTGCCTTCATGCTTCCTAACTCCGGTCAACATTCTCTCAACTTACTTCCATCCTTATTTCCCTCTTTTTACTTAATAATACCAATTAATAATTCATCTCCTTTCTCTTTTTATCTAACTCTTTAGTAATTTGTTTATTTTTCCATAGTTCCACAACTCTAATTCCCTTAGTTCATAACAATATCTTATCATTCTTCTTATCATTTATCCTCTCTTATCTTGCTTCTCACTCCCCTTGTCGCCATCAAGTCCACACACTAACAGTTACTCTTCAATTAGTCGTATCTCCCTTTCGTATCTCTAGAAAACCAAAAATTTACCTCATACCGTTAATTTCCCGAAGAATTACACACTAGGCTCACCCCTTGATATTCCAAATTCCCAAACTCCGTCACCATCTACAAATCCACGTCGCGACATAATTCCATCTACGTTCACTATATACCCCTCTACTTCATCCCTCTAAAGCAACATATATCCTTAAGCAACACAATCCTAACCGTCTCCCTTCCATAAATCCTTACGTATCCCAATTCGCCACTATTCGCATTCCTCATCTCGATTTTTCATCCTCACATTTCCTTACCCTTATATCAGTCTTGCCCATAAACACTGACTTTTATATTACTCCCCCATATCTCACCAACATGTTCCTTACCTTGATTAGCTCATCATTCCTCCCTTTACTTTTTCCACTATCCCTCACAACCATTTTAACACATGTCTTCCTTACCCAACACATGTCCTTCACAAGCCCAAATTCTCCTTGTCATAGCATTTGGTAACTTACGTATCCAGACCGTCACATATATAAAAGAACGCTTTAAGACCCAAAACATACATGTGTACATACGCTACGACTCGAAACAATGTAAGGACATAGCCACCGACTCAAAACAAAAGTAAGAACATAGCCACCGATTAAAAATTAAGATAAGAACATAGCCACCGACTCAAAATGGTCGCCCACTGAGGTACTCGGTCGAGTACGTGGCATACTAGGCCGAGTACAGGGTACTCGGTCGAGTAATGAGACTACTCGACCGAGTTAATGACTCCAGAAGCTAAACAGTATTATCACAGAGAGATTACTCGGCCGAATATGGAATACTCGGTTGAGTATAAAAGATACTCGGCCGAGTAGGGACTACTCGGTCTAGTATCGGCGCAGTTCTCAACACCGTCCAATTTTCGTAAAATAGTCATATCTCACTCGTTACTTGGTCATTTTGGGCGTGTGACCTATCGTTAGAATCAAAAGAAGACAAGCTATCACCTCCAATTGGAATTACAGCAATATCATTTTAAGAACTCAACTTTTGACAGTTTTAAGATAACCCTTCCGTAATCGGTTTTCATACAAATCAAATTTTTCTCAACCAAAACAATTTGAACATGCATAAGGCAACAACAACAACTCAATACTTCAAGAAACCAGCACATAGATGCATTTTTATCATACTGACATGAAAATTAAACACAACATAAACTTAAGATAACATACTTAAGCATGCAGTTCTATATACTATGCATCGCTACCCAAAGTTAAGCATATTACATCATAAATCTGAAAGCCACATAGTAAACACGTAACATGTCAATTATTTTCATGCCAAAACGTTTCAACTGATTTCACACACCAATTCCATCTTGCCTTTCTAATACTTTCACAATGTCCTTCACAAATTTCCACACATTACACCTTCTACCACATGTTCCGAGCATTCAGTTTCGACACACCACAGGCATGAATCAAATAAACATACAACACAGTTCCCCCCGTGACCGGCTTGAGTTTGTGAGGGCCATAGTGCGACTCCGGAACGTCTCCCAAGTTTTTGCGGTAGCTCCAAACAACTCTCCCCAGGTTCATTTTATTTAGACACCCTAAGTTCATTATATTCATTTGTTTTAGGTGTCGGAATCTTCGGCTCTGATACCACTTTGTAACACCCCCTCATACCAAGGACTACCCCAGCATGAAATACTGTTAACATCTCGCTTTCCCAAGGTTAGCATATCAAAGTTACCAATTCCAAACAACCTTTATTAAAGTATAAGGAGTTAGTGATTACATGTTTCCAAAACCAAACCAAAGTATAACTGTGAAAGGTCTAACAACAACAAAGGATGCAAGCTAAGTCTCTTGACGACGAAAGCTAGACTCGAGTGATGACTCCCCATGACTGTCCCATAGGTAAACATCTACATTACCTGTCATAATCTGCTCACCATCCCCGAATGGATCACCGCAGGTTTTACAAAACAACACGGGGTCAGTACCGTTCAATCAAGATAAGACAAACAAATAATGCAACCGGCTGATCATCCTCCGTAGTAACCGACTACACACCGAAGTGTGTAGCCCTGCCACATTACCAATCGCAACAGGTAATCCACTCCGCCAGTGGGTGACCGCAGCCCATCCCCACCAAGTCCAGCTCATCAACGAGCGGCTAACAATCCTTGTCCCTAAATGTGCACATCCCCTCTCGTGACGGGTTCCACGAAGGGCGAACTAGGGTGTGAAGCCACTCCCGCAAGTGACTCCACCACAATCACACACACCACAACATCACAGCTGTCACAACACCACAACCGTCACAACACAACCACATCACCACCATCACCACAACACCCATACTCCGATGATCAGCAGATAACAACAATTAGAAAACAAACACAATCTTAAATCAATTAACATTAACTGAGTAGGGAAACCCTACCTTTTCGCAATCCGCTATGCTGCAATCAATCATACAAATGCATAACAAATACCACATTGTCACCTACAACAATAGTAATCAACAATCAACACATATTTGATGAGCAAACCCTAAACCCCCAAATTAATCCAAACTAGGGTTTGCTAACTTATAAAAACAACAATAGATCAATAAAGATAAGACACTTACTATGACGACTGACACGGAGTATCGTGCTAGAACCCACAATCGATGACCTTTGCCTTGGAACTGATGAAGATGATTAGAGGGGAAAGAAACGTAGTTTATGTTTTGGAAGAAAATGCCTTTAGGAACTGACAAACGATTATATAAATAATCTCTAATCATTTTAATCAAAACCGCGGAAATAATACCCGACAGACCGGATACTCGGTCGAGTATAGAGTATACTCGGCCGAGTACCCTCTACTAGGTCGAGTATTCAGCATACTCGGCCGAGTGTTCCTGGGCAGTAGCCAAACAGGCTACACGACACACTCTACTCGACCAAGTAGGTCATACTCGGTCGAGTACCAGCCTATAAAATCTGTAGTATTACACATCGTTCCCTACATCACTATCGAAATCCGCACAAGCACGTTTCCATTTTAAATTGTGCTTAACCCCAGCAACTTTACCCTGAGAATAGAACCGTACCTTTTCCATCCCCTTATCATAAGCTTCCTCCCAAGTATCTTCTGATTTCTCTTCATCCTATTCAACAATCAGAATCGTCAGTTGAACAACACCTTTTTTGTCTCTTTTAATCAAAACTCCTTTCCCTTTTCGATTAACAGGTGAAGAGACATCAACTGGTTCCTCTAGTGTGGTGATCGTCTCGACGGCGGCATTAGTCAGCTCCTCAGAGACGGTTGCATGTGGTTTTTTAGACCAGGTTGGAATGGATTTGGTTGGAATTAAGGGCTTGGATTTGTGATTGGGTTATTTTGATGAGGTTTTGGGAAAAACAGGAGTGGTATCGGGTGTTATGGTGGTTTCCGGTGTTGATTCGGGTGCGGTTTCTTTGATTCGGGTTTTGGATCTGGTGGTGGTGGTGGCTGGGACATTGGGTTTGGGGTCGGCCGTTGCAGTGACGGCCGTGGGCTTGGTTTTTGAAGGCTTTTTCGGCAAGGTGAATAGTTGAAGAAGGTGAGCAGGTGTTTGGTAAAAGTTAGGTTAAAAGTTGTGAGATATTAATTGGAATGGGTTGGAATTTATGCGGATGGGGTTTAATAGAGGGAACGGTGCGTGGTTGATGTGGGGTAAGGAAAATATTTTGCCATATTGCATAAGGATACGAATGTTACTTCTCAAAAATAAGTCAACTTATTACTAGTCTAGATAAAACACCAACTTCAATAAGGGTCAACTTCAAATGGTCATAACTTGTGTTCTAGACATGAGCATGAGGTGAAACAAATTGGAGGTGCTATCTTATCTTCTTACGGTTCTAACAGTAGGTCATAAGCCCAAAATGATCAAGAAACGAGGAAGTTATGGTCCTTTTACGAAAACTGGTCAGGCTGAAACCGCACTGCAGGCTGCTTCCCACGACACAAACAAGGCATGAACTTCATTCCCAATTCAATTTTATGGTAGATTCACAACCCCAAATTAATCATTTAACCAAAGATCATTACAATTACGACATACCCACAATGTCTCGACAATAAACACCCACAACATGTAACGAATATTGTCCCAAATTACAATATACATACAATAGTAAAACAACAGCTCATTCCTCACAAACCAACTTTACCCACTTGATATTATTTGCAATAAACCATCTCAATAACATAAAAAACACAATTAAAACATCATCTAACATTAATAATCCAACAAAATTCTTCAATAACATGTAAAGGTAGTAACTTTACTAGCTAAAGACTAAAACCCAACATATAATTTCACATACAAGATATAATACCGAGTAACCCATCACCGTTACCTTTTAGCTCTTCAATAAACAAGATTCCGACCCAAAACTACTCCGGAATACTAAATCTTTCACCTGAAACAAGATTAAGACAAAAAGGGTTAGAAAACTCATCTCAGAAAAAGATGGATTTTCTAAAAGATTCAAAAGGTAAGATTTTTCTTACATAGAAAGGAGGAGAAGGAGAGGATAAGGTTGATACAAAAATCACCGGATTTCGTTGAGAAACGAAGAAATGGCATCCGTCTTAACGTTTGATTTTGTGAAGGCTTTAATGGAGGAAAACACATATTTTCTAAGGGAAGAAGATGAAGGGGAGTTGCTGAAATTTTGAGAATCAAACCCTAAAAGATGGAGGTTTTGTTGTTTTAAAGATGGTCTATAGGTTTGTTTTGGCCCAATAACAAGGGCACTTGGTTTGTGACTCGGTTTTGCACTAAAAAGACTCACACTATGACTTTCTAGGCATTCCGGGTCCAAATAAAACCAAATTAATTTTTATGAAACGAAAACACGATTTTGAAATTATATAACCAAATAAATAATATACCAATTAAAATCGACTATTATTAAATTAGCGATTTTAATAAATTACCCATTAAGTTAAATTCATGGGTGTTACAATTATGCAAATATAAAAGTGTTTCACATGCCCTTCCCTTTTATGTAAACTTTCCATTATAATTGGAGTATATTTTTATTGCCCGATATCCTTTTGGATTGTACTTACATTGATCGATCTTATGCAGAAGGATACTTTTGTGATTATAATAACGTTCTGATATGATTTTGTTATTTTTTTTCATTTGATGATCAGTTCTTATATAAGAAGACTAATTACGAAGCTATAATTAAAAAATAAAATTGTTAATTATTATAAACTTTTATGAGTTTAGTGAAATAAAAATTTAAATAATATAAAATATACTAATAATATCAACTCAAACATTATAACAACAATATCTTTAAGATAATTCCTATTTAATTATACCCACCCACCATTTATAAAACATACTTCACCGTTTTTAAAATTGTAATTTAATTTAATAATACTTCCCTCATTCTACTATTGTTTTCCTACTTTCTACTTTAAAAAGATTAAACAAATAGATGTAAAAATACTACTCTACCCCTTTAGTTGAGAAGAATGGATGAAAGTATGAGACAATGCCATTATGATAGAGAGAGTGATAGTTAAAAGATTATAGGTGATAGTGGTTCTCCACTCCTTTTAGCATAACAAATTTAGAAAGAGGAGACTTAATTTGGAATAAATTTAGGAAAAAAATAGGATAATAAAAGTGTAATGGAGGAAGTAGCAAGAAAGATATAGATTCGGTTGACAAGTGTTGGAAGGCGAGCTTCAAGAGTGTTGACAAGAAACCTAGTAGAGCAATGAAAATGAGTGGAAAAAAAGGAAGTGTTGGAATATGTGTCCTCCGACAATAATGCGATCACAACTGTTGATCATGATGATCACATGTTTAAGTCTTATTTTAAAGAATACAATTGGGAAGTAATATTTTACTGTCAACTGGTCCACACATATCAGTAATGATTGGCTGACTAGAATTTGACATTACTGTCGTGCGAATGTGGTGACTAGTTGATCCCCTTAGGTCATACCTAAAGGGTAACACTCTTAATTGATCATTTAATTGATCGTATGACGATACGAGTTAATTAAATTACTTAAAATTGACGGACGATTTTGGAAGTAAAATTTACGTGTCTCATTGTAATTTGATTAAATTAGATACGGTCTAAGTAATCGAATTGTTTTATTACTTAGATGAAATTATTGTTGAAGGAAACAATTGCATTTGAATGAATAAATTATTATAAATACAAGATGTGATTTATAATTGGTAAAATATTTTGGTACAAGTAATTATGAATTACTAAGTCAATTTTTGTATATGACGTATTTTTATTAATGCGTTGATTTTTAATATGTTAAAAATACATAACAATTTTATGTGACATGTGACATGTGACATATGACAAATTGACAAAGATAAAATGGAGTCCATTTTATCTCTAATGACCGAAATTAAGGGGAGTATTTGGAATATATTGTGTTGATTATGTTAGTGGTAAACATAATCATTTCCTTCTAAACCTAGCCATGCAACCCTACTTGCTCTTGTGAAGACCACCTTGTGCATGCATTGGTCCCTTTCCTTCCCCCTTACCCGGTTTTTTCAAAGAGCAAGGCCAAGGGTCTTTTGCTCTATAATTTATCTTATACATTACATCAAAACACTTGTGTATTCATTATTCATTCATCATCTAAAATAAGAGTTTTAGTGAGATAATATCTTCATCCTCCTCCCTCTCTCTTAACCGAATTATTGAGAGACCAAATAATATTTTGGGTCAATTTTTATACAAAATTAATATTGTTTTAGTAATAATAATATTAATTTTATTAAGTTGTTACTTTGGGTATAAAACCTTGGGAGGGATTCTCTACTTGAATCCTTGTTCATCCACTTAAGGAAGCTCAAGAACAAGTGAGTAGGTGAACTCACTTGTGCCCATATAAACCGAAATATCAATGTGAGATGATGATTTCTTCTTTAATTATATTATTGTTTGCATGCATAAGATCATCTTTTAATTTTATGACTAAATTAAAATTATAACATTATGAATATGTTGAGTAAATAGATATATATTTCTAACAAACGGTATCAAGAGCCTTGGTTGTTTGCATGCAAATCGGTTATAGTTTTTCCGAGTTATACGATTAACATATAAAACTTGTAAATTTGTGTTATTATGATATATCACGAAATAAATTATGCATGTTAAAGTTTCTGATCCTAAAATGTATTTAGGATATTTTGGTTAATTTATGGATTTTTATTGTTCATCTTATATAATAATGGCATTAAAAATGTGATTTTATGATTAAAATGTCATTTTCGGACTAAAATTAGCTAAACTTTGAATTTTCTAGTGGTTTTCTGATATGTTTTCACATATATTATTGTTAGATTACCTGTAAATTTTCATAATATTTGGAGTTCTTATGCTCGAAATATGGATTTTTCATGATAAAAATCGAATTTAAATGAAAAATAGGTTAATATGAGATAAATTTCGAATCTGGTCATAGAAATTTAGTATGTTGTCACATGAAATTTTACAAGATGTGTGTAAAATAATAGGCTATAATGAAGTCTTCATGCATGATTTATGAATTTTTGATGAAAAATAGCATAAATAGTGACTTAATTAGTGAATAATTGCTAAAACATACTTCATGACTAAGGAAAAACGTCACATGTCGCATTTTATTATCTTTTTCATATCTAAAATTGAAAAGTTGATGAATATAATTTTTCTCATGTTTTTATGATTATAATTGATAAATCCCATAAACCGCAACATAGTTTTTCCGATAATTTTTCAAAATTTTAACCTAAGTTTTTGAACATTATGATTGTCATGGTATTTTTCGAGAATGTTCATGAGTTTAAATTTCAAATTTCAAATTTATTTGAATTTTTTGTGATTTATTTGAAGTTTATAGCATTTTATTGTAATTTTGCGTCCATTAATGAACAATTTTAAGAAATATAAGTTAATTATAGTCAAATAGTTAGTGGAGACTAATTTTGAGTCCTAAGTTGGTTAGGGTAATTAACTTGTGCATAAATATGATTTTATGTAATTTACTCTGATTTTAAAAGGTTGAATCACGCAAATCCGTAAAAACCGTTTAATATACGATATTGGCTCCTTAAAGGCGATTTAGCATAAAATTGGGCATGTTCATACATATTATAATGCTGCATTTTATTTATGATTGTCATAATTTTATTTTATGTAATTTTTGAATTATGTAATTTACTTAGTATGGCCTTAGTTTTTAATTGGTATTACCCGAAATGTATGGGAATATCGATTCGGTTGTAATTTATTGTGATCTCGTATCATCGTTTTGTAATTTAATAGATTTATTTTTATTTTAATTAAAAATGTATATTAGGAAATTATGTAATTTGTTATGTAATTTATTTGTTCCGGAGTTCCTTGAAGACGGTGTCACACAAGAAGACGATACATAAAGACGGTGTTACCTCGAGATGCGTGCCAAAACCGAAGTTCAAGGGACCAATGGAGTTGGTTTCCGAATATGTAATAGTTAATTAGATTTTCTATTTTTAGGAAGGCCATACTAGGATTTATTTTATTCTTTGCATTTTTATTTATATGTTGCATGCTTCGCTAATTCGCCATAACTAAAACATGCATCATCTCTTAATCGAGTTTATCGACCGTGTCAATTAGAATTATCGTAGTTCACCGCTTTAGTTCACTTAAAACGTGGTAGATAATAAATTGACATGACCTCTCGCTAAAAATAAACAATTGAGACATAGCCTTACCAAAAAGTAGAAACCATGAAAACCTATTTCGCGAGGGAGTGCACTCGGCCGGTACAAACCTTGTTACGTAGGGGAAGTGGGTGATAAATGTCTATCCACCGAATTCATGTTGATGAGGGTTTCATTGGCCATCCCGTGCCCAAGTTAATGTGAATTTGGATCATGGACACATTTATTCAAAATTTGAATTGACCTCAACGGAAGTATTCGTGACCGTAGTCGCATGTGTTCCGGGCTATAGATAAACATTAGAGTAATTTTATCGACCAAGAGTTCTAAAAGTAGAATCGATTAAAAGTTAATCCACCGAGTTATATTAATAAGGGTTTCATCGGCTATGCCGTGCCTAAGTTGATATGAATTTGGGTCTTGGAATCATTTATCTAAGTTGGGTAGAGGTCACTAGATAAATGCAATAAAACTTGTTTAAATTTTTTTTTACGAGTATTATTTTGAAAACGACATATGTTTTATTCCTTCTATTTTGTTTTGTAGACCGCTTTTATTTCTCATAACAAATGGCCAATCCAAACACCAACGCCACGCCTCTCACTAATACTTCATGGATCCGATCCTTCATGGATCGTTGTAAACTAGAAAAGAATGGGTCAAATTTCTCCGATTGGGATGCCCAACTCAAATTAGCCGCCCAAGGTGACGGCAAGCTTCGTTACCTTACCGAGGCCTCTCCACCCAAACCTAACACTAGGTCGACCGCCGCCACTAGGGAAGCATATGAGGCTTACCATAAGGAGTCCGCCGCAATGAAAAATGTGTTGATCTTTGCGATGGAGGCGGATCTCCAAAGGAGAGCCTTTAAGATGGGCACCGCTAATGAAATCTAATCCAAGCTTGTGACAATGTTTTCACAAACTCCGCGGATCGTCCAATATGAGGCGGCCGCGGCATTCTTTGATCTCGACTTCAAAGAGGGCCAAAAGGTTAGCCCTCATGTGCTCAAATTAATGGAGCTAGTCGAGACTTTGAAGATTCAAAAAGTTGAAATCCCCAAAGAACTCATTGTACATAGGATTCTACACTCCTTATCCAAAGTCGAGGCATATGTTCAATTCCGGGTGAATTTTAACATGCAAGACAATGACGTGTCTCTTGAAGAATTGCAGAAGTTACTTGTGCAAGCCGAAAGAGACATGGGGTTAAATGTCAACCCACCCAAGGATGTGCTTAACATAAGCACCAAGAGTAAGGGGAAGTTCAAAAAGAATGGGAAGAAAGGTAAGAAGCAAGCTCCCACTTTCACCAAAGCTAAGACTTATGAAGCTAGCACTTCCAAAATCAAGAAGGGTCCTCTTGATAAATGCCATTATTGTAATGGTGTTGGACATTGGAAAAGAAATTGTTCCAAATATCTTGGTGACATCAAAGATGGAAGATCACTCCAGTAGGGCCTCCACCAAGCAAGGACAAGGGAAAAGAAAATCAAGCTTGAGAAACCATCGAGAAGCTAGGAGTAGCTTCCATGAAGCTTGTTTTTTTATTGTCTTATTTTAATCTATGTTTCGGATTTTAGAACCTTTTGATTTCCGTGTTTGACATGGAAATGTATTTTGGATATTGGTTGTATTTTGGATAATGGTGGCTTGGTTTGCAACCCAAGTCACCCGTTTTATCGTATTTTATCCTTGTTCTAAAATTCGTCTTTATCCGCTTGCTCATAGAAACATATGATCATTCACTTAAAGTGATCTAATTGACAACTATAATGATGGGATTCATTATATGTCCACAAGCTTAAGGCTTGTATATGATCAATTATAAATTCAAATTGAGTTGATGAACTCTCTTAAAGGAATGTCAATCACCAAGTACACTCATCAAATTTAAAACAATTAGTCAACCTATGAGATAGTCCTCCTTATACTTCAAAATCATTATTTGTGTCTCATAAGCTATCTTTGAATCTCTAGTGTATTCATTCTAAAGATAGAGTGGGAGAAAAATGAGGACACAACACCAATTTGTGTACTTGTGTAAATGAGATCTACGCAAGGGAGAATGATTTGAATAAAGGTATATCTATTTATATAGTATACCCAATAGATGAGATCTATGGTCTCGAATAGATCTAAATGACAAAAGAGACAAAGTGAAGTAATGAAAAGAATATGTTCTCAAGATAACTACACGAGGAGACCAAAAGAAAGTTTTGGAAGAAAAATGACTAATTTAAAGTCTTAACCAAAAGTTATGAAAAATGAGGACACAACACCAATTTGTGTACTTGTGTAAATGAGATCTACGCAAGGGAGAATGATTTGAATAAAGGTATATCTATTTATATAGTATACCCAATAGATGAGTTCTATGGTCTCGAATTGATCTACATGACAAAAGAGACCAAGTGAAGTAATCAAAAGAATATGTTCTCAAGATAACTACACGAGGAGACCAAAAGAAAGTTTTGGAAGAAAAATGACTAATTTAAAGTCTTAACCAAAAGTTATGACTAAGTTTATGAAAAACTTTTGACCAATAGTTTCAATATTGATATTTACTTAAGAGCCTAAATGAAACAAAGTTGCATCCTCGAAAATTAGTGAGATTTATGACCAAAAGGTTGCAAATGTTGATATGCCGATATCCACAAAATCTGAGTTAAGTATTGACCTCGCTAATGTCATTACTTAACCTCATTATGAAAATGAAATGGTTAAACCTCCTTCCGAAAGGGTATCTTGAAGGACATGTATTAGATATAATTCACATTTGAATAATGACATTGCTACGCATCATCACAATATGAATGAGTTAAGAGATTAGAATCTCTTTTCATAAGGTTAAGATGAAACCTCTTCAAAATAGGTATTTTGAAAGGATATGATGGGAACATATATGGTTTTTATCTTAATAACTTGGCAAAGCAAAATATATTTCAATTCTTGAAAATTTTTCGATTGAGTAGTCAATTATGAAACATGTGGAATTAAGTGGGAGTTTAGAAATTATCATGTGAAGACATGGAAGTTAGTGGGAGCAATCATCTTGTAAAATTTATAACTCACTAACTCATTCAGAATGACGAGCTAATACCTTCTTTCCCAAAGAAGTATTTGAGTTTTCAATTCTGGATGAAAATAGACTATGATGAATCCAATTACATCACGAGATGTTGGATAAGTATTGAGATATACACATCGAATCGACGAGAAACATAGGTTATTCATGTCAATGAAAATGGAATTGCCATTAGCAGTCATGGTCGTTCATTGAACCTAAGAATGGTTGATCTCATGATTATTAGTTACTAATGTTTCCGCCATTAGAATAATCATGCACATGTCCAATAATGAATCATATGCATAAGTGGCAAGCCATAGAAGAAACGTCATGAATTCTCGAGGAGAATTCGATGAGCGATTTCAGTGTTGGACAGAACACTCTGTTATGTGTCAAGAAGTTGCACATATTAAAGTTCGAACAACACGTAAGGATTTATAAAAATCCTAAGCCTTTCAAGCTAAAAAGAGAAATAAAAGGTTTGGAAATGTACTTAGTTGAAGTAAGAAGTTACTCAAAAGCTAATATTTCCTAATATGCTAGGACTTGTGAGAAGTGCTAGGCTAATCATCTTGACAATTGTTGCAAGACTCTGCAAAACATTTACCTAGTGCATTATGAGTGGGTGGAGTACTTGATCAGTGCAAGTTATATCATTTACCGCAAATTCATTGGTTATGTGATAATCGACAGAGAAGTTCTTTCAAGATAAAGAACCCAAACCATGGTTGGAAACCTATATGTGTACTTGGTAAGGTTCATGCTATGATAGATAACATGAACGTAAAGGAAAATGCGATTATAAGAAGTTTGAACACATGGACACATGGTATGTTAAACTTCTATTGCAATCAACAAGTGTTTACACACTTACGATATGCATCACAAGGTTGTAATATGGTATTGACTACCCGAATGTGATGTCGACATTTGTCGTTTGAGTTATTATTAACTCACCTTATACTTTGTTACATCCAACGGGTTGTAGAGACAATTGAACCCCGTTTAAGTGAACACGGATTAGCATTGTATTCGCCCATAGTTACTTACATGAGGTGACGTCTCGAAGTGACTAGAATGTGATGCGATTGATGGCAAGTTCAAGTGCCATGGAGTCATATGAGAATGACTAGTCGATCACATAGGCAGACTGTTAGGAACATTTTGTCGGGCCTTATGAACTCTTATAGAGTTCTGGCAAATTTATATAGCCTGGTCGTGGCGAGAGCTACTATAGTATTCTAATGAGTCGATTATTTTTGACTAAAGACTATTCGCCTAAGGTGGCACAGTTTCACATTAACTTTGATTTGTGTTACTACGACCTTCGTAAATGGGGTCAAATGGGCATATTTTCGGTTATGATGGTTGTGGCTGGTCGAAGGGAATGAGTGCGATAGGAATTGTCCACCCTAAGTCAGGGTTATAACAATATCTCAGGGCCACTCGAGGAGTAATGAACTGGAAATGCGTAGCCACGCTCGGTAGATATCTATGGTAGATAAATTCGGTCAATCAGTTATTCTCCAAGATCGAGGAAACCACTCTCGATATGATCACTTGCAAGTATGACCTGAAAGACACCTTGCATTGAGTGGAAGATAGTAATAGGACAAGAGAATTGGTGACGTACACTTGTCGAGGACAAATGGGAGATTGTTTGAATATGTGTCCTCCGACAATAATGCGATCACAACTGTTGATCATGATGATCACATGTTTAAGTCTCATTTTAAAGAATACAATTGGGAAGTAATATTTTACTGTCAACTGGTCCACACATATCGGTAATGATTGGCTGACTAGAGTTTGACATTACTGTCGTGCGACGGTGGTGACCAGTTGATCCCCTTAGGTCATACTTAAAGGGTAACACTCTTAATTGATCATTTAATTGATCGTCTGACGATACAGGTTAATTAAATTACTTAAAATTGACGAACGATTTTGGAAGTAAAATTTACGTGTCTCACTGTAATTTGATTAAATTAGATACGGTCTAAGTAATCGAATTGTTTTATTACTTAGATGAAATTATTGTTGAAGGAAACAATTGCATTTGAATGAATAAATTATTATAAATACAAGATGTTGTGATTTATAATTGGTAAAATATTTTGGTACAAGTAATTATGAATTACTAAGTCGATTTTTGTATATGACGTATTTTTATTAATGCGTTGATTTTTAATATGTTAAAAATACATAACAATTTTATGTGACATGTGACATGTGACATATGACAAATTGACAAAGATAAAATGGAGTCCATTTTATCTCTAATGACCGAAATTAAGGGGAGTATTAGGAATATATTGTGTTGATTATGTCAGTGGTAAACATAATCATTTCCTTCTAAACCTAGCCATGCAACCCTACTTGCTCTTGTGAAGACCACCTTGTGCATGCATTGGTCCCTTTCCTTCCCCCTTACCCGGTTTTTTCAAAGAGCAAGGCCAAGGGTCTTTTGCGCTATAATTTATCTTATACACTACATCAAAACACTTGTGTATTCATTATTCATTCATCATCTAAAATAAGAGTTTTAGTGAGATAATATCTTGCTCCTCTTCCCTCTCTCTTAACCGAATTATTGAGAGACCAAATAATATTTTGGGTCAATTTTTATACAAAATTAATATTGTTCTAGTAATAATAATATTAATTTTATTAAGTTGTTACTTTGGGTATAAAACCTTGGGAGGGATTCTCTACTTGAATCCTTGTTCATCCACTTAAGGAAGCTCAAGAACAAGTGAGTAGGTGAACTCACTTGTGCCCATATAAACTGAAATATCAATGTGAGATGATGATTTCTTCTTTAATTATATTATTGTTTGCATGCATAAGATCATCTTTTAATTTTATGACTAAATTAAAATTATAACATTATGAATATGTTGAGTAAAGAGATATAGATTTCTAACAGGAAGTGCATGTCAAAAGGATCTAACACTGAGTTGAATAAAGCCACCAAATGATTAGAGAGAAAATATCAGAGTAAATCAAGATGACTTGGGGTGATTAAGGTTTCGAAAAACCCTAAATATTATGAAGTGAGAGACAACCCCATATAATGTGGATGGTGATCTTAGAATGATCATGACACATGCCACAAGAAGGCGATGTAGGCAAACCCCTAGAGTAGAGGGTAGTATTATATGGGAGTATACCCCACCAAGCAAGCCAACAGAAAAGTGAAATACGGTACAAAGTACGAGTATATCGTAACCATTTAAAGTTGGCCAAGAAAAGAAAGGTAAGGTGACCTAAACTTGGAAAACGCGTCAATCGGGTGAAATTTGGGTTAGGTTAATTCGGGTTCGGGCTTGCAATAAGTTGAGCCGGGTCAGGTCGTGTCTGGCCTTTTTGGATTTAGGTCATCTCCGAGTAAGTTGTTTTCAAGTTATTTGAGGATATCGCTCTGTTTGCGATAATAAATATTAAGGTTCGTTATATAATGTTATGGTCAACTTGGGTTTCGGTTATCAGGTTTGTGTCCTCAATTCGGGTGGGGGTAGGGTTCAGGTCTAGTTATTTGGTCCGAGTTATTCAGATCGGGTCAGTTTTGCCATGTCAAAAGGTTAGGTTACGTAAGAACACTCTTTAGAATAAGAGAGGCTTAAAGAGAAACTTTTAAAGGAGCACCAAGACTTAATATAACAGAGTCATAACGGGGTTAGGAAAATGAGTAACAAGAATATTTGATGATGAAAGAAATAGCCCAAATTAAACACATTGTCAAAAACGTTCCAAGAGTCATTGACAATAACAAAGGACATCAAACACAAGACTGAGGTGGGGAGAAGAGGTCAAAAAAGATATCAAAGAGGCATAAGAGTGTCGTGCATTTATATTAGTCAGTTATCATACTTTATATACAAAGATCAAAAGAGAGAAGACGTGTACATATTGTATGTAATGCATGAAATATTAAGTGAATTAAAATATAAATGGATTGTCCTTTTTGTTTTATTTTCCCAAAATCTCTCAAACTACTATATAAAGGGAAACAAAAGTGTTATCCAAGTGTCAATTAATTTAATTAATAAAGTCACACGATGAAATAATTATGATCGTTAATCAAATTATGAAGCACTAAAATTGTTCTAAGAGTCCCATGTATACAATAAAGGCATCGACGAAATATATATAAGAATATGCCAATTCTGCCAATCTTAGGGATCCATAGGATTAATTGGGTATCCAACACAATAATAAAAAATTTGGGTTGTTTATAATTCCATCTTTTTTAGATCTTGCTTATATATCTAAATGCACCTCTATAAATAGATAGCGATACAGTAAACATATAAATGGAATAGTTTTATTTGGCTCAATCCTTTTAATAAAAGATTGGGCCGAGTTTTTTTTATTTACAATTAAATTAAGGAGACGAACAGTGATTACTTAGTTTAGAATAATTCAAATTTAATTTCCTTCCATACTTCACAAGCAGCAGCTAGGTCAGGACTGCATTTGTGAGCCTCGCGAATAATAGTATTACCCTCGCGAGCAAGATCACGTCCTTCATTACGAGAATGTACACATGCTTCTAGGGCTACTCGATTTGCTACAGCACCTGGCGCATTACACCAAGGGTGTTCTAGGGTTCCTCCACCAAACTGTAGTACGGAATCATCTCCAAAAATCTCGGTTAGAGCGAGCATATGCCAAACGTGAATACCTCCTAAAGCAACGGGCAGAACACCTGGTGTAGAAACCCACGATTCAGTGAAATAAATACCGTGACTTCTGTCTTTTTCAGTAAAATCATCACGTAGTAAATCCACAAAGCCTAAGGTGGTTCTCTTTCCCCTTCAAGCTTATCTACTACGGTACCGGAATGAATATGATATCAACCAGACAGATGTAACGCTTTAGCTAGTACACGGAAGTGCATACCATGATTTTTCTGTCTATCAATAACGGCGTGCATTGCACGGTGGATGTGAAGAAGTAGACCATTATCTCGGCAATAATGGGCCAAACTAGTATTTGTAGTGAATCCACCTGTAAAGTAGTCATGCATTATGATAGGAATTCCCAATTATCTAGCAAATAAAGCCCTTTTGATCATTTCTTCACATGTACCCGCAGTGGCATTCAAATAATGCCCTTTGATTTCTCTTGTTTCAGTCTGTGCTTTATAAAATTGCTTCGGCACAAAATAAGAAGCGGTCTCTCCAACGCATAAATGGTTGGGAGTTCACATTTTCATCATCTTTGGTAAAATCAAGTCCACCGCGAAGACATTCATAAATTGCTCGACCCTAGTTTTTAGCAGATAACCCCAATTTAGGTTTAATAGTGCATCCCAATAGGGGACAGCCATACTTGTTCAATTTATCTCTTCAACTTGGATACCGTGAGGCGGGCCTAGGAAAGTTTTTACATAAGCAATAGGGATTTGCAAATCCTACAAACGTAGAGCACGCAAGGATTTGAACCCAAATACATTACCCACAATGGAAATAAACATGTTAGTAACAGAGCCTTCCCCAAACGGGTCTAAGGGGTAAGCTACTTAACATATATATTGAGTTTATTCTCTAGCAATAGGCTCAATGTGGTAGCATCGCCCTTTGTAACGATCAAGACTGGTAAGTCCGTCGGTCCATATAGTTGTCCATGTACCCGTAGGAGATTCGGCGGCTAATACGACCCTTGCTTCTTCAGGTGTAACTCCAGGTTGAGGAGTTACTCGGAATGCTGCTAAGATATCAGTATCTAGGGTTTCATACTCAGAAGTATAATAAGTCAATTTGTAATCTTTAACACGAGCTTTAAATCCAACACTAGCTTTAGTCTCTGTTTGTGGTGACATAAGTCCCTCCTTACAACTTTAATTAAAAATTTGTACAACAAAGCAACAAGGTCTACTCGACATAAATTAGGCCTTAACCCTAAAAAAAATATAAATAAAGGAATCTGTCGTCCAACTCTCAACAAATATTATCAACTAATCAAAATGGTTCATTATTAGACCACGTAATGTATTTGATTCGACAAATACATCATTATTGTATACTCTTTCATATATATGTCGCAACCCTACCGTTGTTTTCAAGTTTATAATTTCTTACCCTACCCCCGTTTGGATTGAAAGAACTAATTAATTATAAATGAAACCTTGACAATGAAATATAGGGTATATGTATATCCTAGATGTGAAAATAGGCCGAATTCCATCATGAAAAGAAAGAAGAGGCCGAGCAGAAGTTAATATACTAAAAAAGAACTACGGGGGTGGGGTAAGCTTCTTAATCGTACAGTACTTGCACAAATAGCTATATTAAATAGAAATTGTCTTTATATGATTTCAAATGAAATCATAAAAAAAAGAAGATTGGAAAGAATACCCCGAAAATGTTTAAATGAATTCCCCGGAGTTTATTCTCCAGGAGTATAGAGTATAAATTAGTCTGATAAAATACGATAAATAAATGAAAATAATCAAATCCATTTAAAATTAAAATATTTTTCCGATTTTTTTGTTTACGTTACGATACGATAAAAAATCAGGAATATCGGGTTTTTTTATAATTTATAACAAACCCACAATCCATATTTGAGTTCATATTCCTTTTTTGATTCAAATCCATTTTTATCAATTAAATAAAGAAAAAGCATATTATTTTATTATTTTCATTTTTTTTTTCTTTTTGGTTCTAAAACTATTTTTAGTAGTCAACTCATTTCTTTCAAATTGTTTCTCATTATTAAGAAAAGGTAACAACGATAAAATATGAGCTTGTTTTATAGCAATAGTAATTAATCATTGTTGATTCAAGGTTAATCTATTTACTCGCCTAGATAATATTTTTCCTTGTTCACTAATAAATCGACTAATTAAACTCATGTTTCTATAATCAATTTGATCCCCCGGTTGGATCGGGGGCAAACGCCTACGAAAAGATCGCTTAGATTTAATAATGGGTCGCTTGGATTTATCCATAGTTTGTTTAATTTCTGCCTTATACCAAAAATCCTACTTCGTATTAAATTTTTTTTAGGTCCAGCCGAAATAGGATTAGGTTTGTTTGTTTATTTATCTTTATATTTATTTTTTAAATATTAATTATTTATATATAATAATTAAAAAATAAAAAAATAGTAAAAAATATATAATTATAATGAAAAAAGTTTTGTCCCCATTGAATTAAAAAGAGGATAGCCAGACATTTGATTCGATCTTTTTTATTTCTTTATCTCTCCATGAATTGTATGTTTGTAACAATAGCGACATAATTTTCTAAATTCTAACCGAGTAGGTGTATTGTGTCGATTCTTTTGAGTAATATATCTGGAAACGCCCCTGGATTCCTCATTAACACTTACCCTTGACGCAAGGATCTCAGCGGTATAAAGAACAAAGGAAACCGACACTTCTAGCTCCGGGATTTGCTAATAATGCGGAAGAACAATGCAACGTAACTTGAAATCTCTCTTAACAGTGAATTAGATTTTGTAAAAGTGTGTAAAGAATATGACGAAACTTGTTATGTATTAATCCGCATTATTAACAAAACCCTTCAAATAACACCCGTAACCCGACTTACTCGATCGAGTAAGTCTCGTACTCGATCGAGTGCCAAGGCTACACGATCGAGTACCCTACAGGCAGACTACGGTTTCGTATACCAAATATACTTACTCGACAGAGTAAGCCCCACTCGATAGAGTAACCCGAGACTCATAAAACCGTAGTATTACATCTTTCCTCTTGGGTCGAAGTTGTTTCCTAATTTTAATAGGTAATACTATCGAAGGATATTGTTCTCCATCTATCAGTACTCGACACTTAAGATGAAAATGACTTTAAATTCATTTTAATCTTTTCATGTTTGAAATATGTACAGAGCAATTTTAATATGACGTTTTCATATTCATAAGTTTTTTTTCTAGAATATGCAACTAAATACTTAGTCAAAATTACAATAATATATTGAGATATTACTAATTTTATTACATGATCTCGTACTAAGTTATTGCAAAAATTATATGTCAAATATGTTATTATTAAGACCATTTAACTTGACCTGTAACCCGGATAACCCCACTTTTATTTAATCCCTTCACCTTAATTAGATTATCCCATTTTTTTTAAATACGTTATCTCAATTTTTTAATTAATCCTAAACTAACTGTTGACTTTCCTAAATATATATACTCCATAGTAAATAAAAAGTCAAGATATTATATTACGTCCGTGTAAGTACTTGTCTTAGTGATTTTTTTTAATTTATTCAAAACTAATTGTTGCATTAACTAAATATATTACTCCACAGTAAAAAAAAAAAAAAAAAGTTTATACATATCAAACAACGTTTATTTAAGTTAACCCCTACCATTTATTACTATCGTTAAACGATAGTTTTTGACATTTATCATCACGTTTCTACACCAAGTAACCTTATCATTTGTCTTTCCCTTATCTTTTCTCTTGTGTCATTCTAATAGGAAAATTGTAAATAATTCATTTTAATTTTCTAATTCTAATAAAAAATTTGTAAATAATAAATTACGGATTATCTCCTAATTTTAGTAGGAAAATAGGAAAATTTGAAATTAATTAATTATTTTCTAATTCTAATAGAAAAATTGTAAGTAACTAAATAATTTGTTATTAAGTGTTTTAAAAAAGTTGGAGACTACCACGTTGCTTGAAAAAAGCCTCAAATATATATTTATATATATTGATTGATTCATTGATTGTAATTGCTAGGTGACGGTTTTGTTGAGAAGTATTATTAGTATAATTTTCTTGGACTGCATTATTGGAGTATTTGCTTGCCAGGTAGGATATCTACTCAACTGCTTGCCTTTCTGGGTTTATGTCATTCATTTAGCATGTATGATTGGTTGGATAATAGCCGTAGGCTGAGATAGTTATTGTGGATTATTTTCCATGGAGTATTTTATTGTTATTGCATACATTGGCATATCATATGCATTCGGTTATCAGTTATTGTGATTTAAGGCCCAGGTTGGTGCTGCAGACTTGTCTCTGGGTGATAATGTGTGAATAAGGCCCCATGCTGGTGTTGCAGGCTTGTCTCTGGTGTACTCAGGTTTATCATGGTTGCTTAACTTCGGGTTGAGGGTTGCCCCGGGCCAGGGATTGGCGGGATGAAGGGGTGTTTTGGGTGATGAGCGCAGCTACATTGATATTTGCATTTCATATCATGCATATTTATTGTGTCCGACTTATATCTGTTGTTTATTTATCCTACTCAACCTTTTGGTTGACGTGTGTTTGTTGTGTCAAAATAAAATGATGTATGCTTTAATTAATGGCATCATGTGGTGAACCAATTAATATTTCTGTTTAATTGGGGAGTAGATTAAATAGTAGGTACTTGAGTTAGCCGACTTGGGACCTCAGGGTGCGTGAAGATTCGGCCATGGCTACTTAGAAGTCTAGATCACTTAGTTTCAGACAATTATTATTTCTGTTATCTACTTAATCTAATTCCACTGACAGATGTATTGAATTACTATTTCAGTTATTCAGTTTTGTTAAGTTGTAATAAGACCATTATTCATTTAATTTATTTAAATTACTTTGATTTAGTCTATCTTTGTAATCAATGCCTCAGAAAACTGAGATTGTGAAATAAAACTACTAAGACTCGGATTTTGACAGAAATTGCGTGTTAAAACGATTGCAAAATGCTAAGGATTGAGTGTTGGGATATGACTTAAACCAAGCACAAAGCCAAGGTTTAAGACTAAGAGTTTGTTCAAGCACAAAGCAATGAACTTACTCAGCCCCTAGCACTAAGCAAAGGAGGGTCTTCTAGCACTAAGCAAAGAATTATAAGAGAAAAAACTAGGTTTTTACTTGTATTAATGTTCATTCAAATTTGGAGTTTCTCAAGTGCCTAGCTTGATTTATATAGACCAAGGCTTACAATATTGACCCTTGATTACTAGTTGCATCTAAGGGCCACAAAATGAGCAGCTAAAGACCCAAAAAACGGCAGCCAAGGACTATGACAATGCTAAAATGAAAATGACATAAAGCAAAAGAAAGTAAACTAATAGTCCAATCTTCCTTGTTTGTAGCTCAACTTATTATTTATGATTATATGGACTAATTGGGGGCTTGAGAAACCGTGTAAGACTCCCATGATGCAGAAAAAAGTCCCTTGAGCTTTGTTGGAACAAAAGAAGAAAGATTAATAGCGACATTTAGCTCATTGTTCAAAACCGGGTCCCCTTGTACCTTTGCAATGTTTCTCCAATTAAAATATGAATGGTAGCTCTAGGAGATAAAAGATCCTACACAAAAACGTACCAAACTCACCCAAGATAAGAATTAGGATGGTTGGAGCCATGACTTCTTAAACGGTTTTGGTGTTAGACCTCCAATTGTGACGAGGTCCAAAACCGGGTGAAATAAGGCCTTTCTCGGTTTGATTCGTTTCAATCTCTCCTTCTTGAAAAGGATTTGCCCTTAAATCCTCGAGCTTATCCTCCTCAATCTCTTCATAATAAGGACTTAAATCCCCAACATTGAAAGTTCCATGGACTCCATATTCTCCGGGAAGGTTTATCTTGTATGCATTGGACCCGAACTTCTCAAGTACTTCGAATGGACCATCAGCTCTAGGCATGAGCTTATTCTTCCTTTTTTCTGGAAATCTTTCCTTTCTCAAGTGTATCCAAACAAGATCTCCGTGTTCAAAGCTTTTGGTTCCCTTAACACCCTTGGATTTGGCCTTGTGAGCCTCATTAGCCTTCTCAATTTGCTTCTTGACTTGTTCATGGACATGGAGCATTTGTTCAACCCTTTTCTTAGCATCATAATAAATGGTATTCCTCTTGATGGGTGCCAAATCAGTAGGCATCATAGGATTCACGCCATATACCACCTCAAATGGAGACTTGCCCGTGGTTGTAGAGGGTGCTCGGTTGAAGGCAAACTCGGCTTGAGCTAACTTGAGGTCCCAATCTTTCAATGACCTAGAAACCGTGCATCTAAGGATCCTCCCCAAGGTCTTGTTGGTGACTTCCATTTGCCCATCAGTTTGAGGGTGATGGGAGGTGCTAAACAAGAGCCTTTTTTTGAGTAGCTTCCATAAGGTCCTCCAAAAATGACTCATGAACTTGGAATCCCTATCCGAGACAATGGACTTAGGAATACCATGTAGCTTGACCACTTCCTTGAAATAGAGCTCGGCCACACTAGTTGCATCTTCGGTTTTCTTGCAAGCAATGAAATGAGCCATTTTGCTAAATCTATCCACAACCACCATGATTGAATCCTTCCCTCTTTGAGTTCTTGGTAGAGCAACAATGAAATCTATGCTTATGTCTTCCCATGGCTGACTTGGAACCGGCAAAGGAGTGTAGGGGCCTGTTTGGAAGTAGGATTTTGATTGTTGATAAGGAGCACACCTCTTGATCACATCTTGGACATCCCCTAGCATCTTAGGCCAATAGAATTGCTCTTGGAGTATGTCATAGGTCTTTTGAATGCCAAAGTGTTCGGCAAGACCATTGGAGTGAACTTCCCTTATCAATAAGTTTCTATAAGATCCCCTAGGCACACACAACTTGTTTCCAAAGAATAAGAACCCATTTTGAACCAAGTATTTGCTCTTGAGCTTGATTTGGCCAGATTGAAGGAGCTCCCATTCTTCTTTAAACTCCGGATCTTCCACATATAATTCCTTCATGTACTCAAACCCAAGGACCCTTTGCTCCATGAAAGTCAACATAATGAACCTCCTTGATAATGCATCAGCCACTATATTATCTTTCCCCTCTATGTACTTGCTTGAGAAGTTGAAGGATTGTAAGAACTCCACCCATTTAGCATGCCTATGATTGAGCTTGTGTTGACCATTAATGTATTTGAGAGCCTCATGATCAGAATGTAGGATAAATGGTCGTGGTTTCAAGTAGTGACTCCAATGGGTTAAGGCTCGAACAATAGCATAGAACTCCTTATCATAAGTTGAGTAATTGAGCTTGGCGCCACTCAATTTCTCACTAAAGTAAGCAATTGGCTTGTGCTCTTGAACAAGGACAGCCCCAATGCCAATGCCACTAGAATCACACTCAACTTCGAACAACTTATTGAAATTTGGCAAAGTAAGAATAGGAGACTCAAAAAGCTTCTCTTTGATGATATTGAAGGATGATTCAGCCTTGTCTCCCCATTTGAACTCCCTTTTCTTCATACATTCGGTTATAGGAGGTATAAGTGTGCTAAAATCTTTGATGAACCTCCTATAGAATGATGCCAACCTATGGAAACTCCTTACATCCGTGATGTTCTTAGGTATAGGCCATGATTTGATTGCCTTAACCTTCTCTTGATCAACTAATATGCCTCGGTCAGAAATGATAAAGCCCAAGAGTTGGACTTTATTTTCCATAAAAGAACACTTCTCTAGCTTGCCATACAACTTGTGCTCCCTAAGGGTTTCAAACAACACTCGCAAATGCTTGAGGTGCTCTTCTTTGGAAGGACTATAGACCAAGATATCATCAAAGTAAACAACCACAAATCTGCCCAAGTAAGGTCTAAGTACCTCGGTCATGAGTCTCATGAAGGTACTTGGTGCATTAGAAAGACCAAAGGTCATCACAAGCCATTCATATAACCCATGCTTGGTTTTGAATGCCGTTTTCCATTCATCTCCTTCTTTGATCCTTGGTGATAGCCTTGCCTTAAATCAATCTTTGAAAACAATTGAGCTCCACTAAGCTCATTCAAGATGTCATCAAGCCTAGGTATGGGAAATCTATACTTGATAGTAATGTTGTTGATAGCTCTACTATCCGTACACATCCTCCAAGACCCGTCTTTCTTTGGCACTAAGAGGGCCGGGACATCACAGGGACTAAGGGACTCTCTCACAAAGCCTTTGCTCACAAGCTCTCCAATTTGTTGTTTCAATTCTTGGGTAGCTTTAGGATCACTTCTATAGGCAGCCTTGTTTGGTAATGTAGCACCCGGAATGAAATCAATTTGATGCTCAATGCCCCTAAGAGGAGGCAAGCCACTTGGAAGCTCATTTGGGAACACATCTTCATAGGATTGGAAGAGCTCTTGGACCTCCTTAGGAAGTGAAACATTCTGCCCAAAAACCACATCTTTTGCAATAAGAGCATAGACATCTTCATCACCCTTTAATTCTTGGAGCATCTCGGCCTCATTGATCAATAATACCTCTTTTGAAGGCTCAAGCATGGATGGTGGTGTAGTATGCTTAAGGACGGGTGGAAGTGGTGTTAGAATGACCTTTCTTGAGCCAAACTTGAAGGTGTAAGTGTTGTCTCTCCTATGGTGTACCGAATCCCTATCAAACTCCCAAGGTCTCCCAAGAAGAAGATGAGAAGCATCCATAGGTAGAACATCACAAAGAGCCTCATCCGAATAGTTCTTACCAATGGAGAAAGATACTAAGCATTGTTTATCGACTCTAACTTCAGCCCCTTTGTTAAGCCACCTTAATTTATAAGGACTAGGATGGTCTTGTGTAGGCAATGATAATTTTTCAATGAGAGTACTAGAGGCTACATTGGTATAACTCCCTCCATCAATGATAAGATTGCAAACTCTTCACTTAATGGTGCACCTAGACCTAAATATTTGTTGTCTTTGGTCCATTTCCAAGGGTTGGGGTTGGGTATGCATCACTCTCCAAGTAACCAAGCTAAGACCCGCATCTGGCATAACCACATCAGCCTCCTCATGATCCGTCCCTCCCTCATCCTCATCACACACAAGGACATAACCTTGGCATTGGTAACATTTTTTGAGAGGCATGGTCTTTTTTTGTGAGGTTTCGGCTGCCTTTCCTTTGTCAAGTATGGGGGCTTTGTTTTGAGATGGTGGTTCATTAATTTTGAAACCGGTTGGGGGTTTAAAGGTGGCTGTTTTGGCGGTTGGTTTGGTGGTTGTAGCCTTCCCCTTACCCAATTTCTCAACCCTTAAAGCCAAATTAACGGCTTTATCAAAGGACCATACTTGTTGCATTCTAACCCTATGAGCAATCTTAGTATCTAAACCTTCAACAAATCTAGCAATCTTTTGTTCGGGCTTTTCATTGAGTTCACATTGCAAGGTAAGTTGTTCAAAGTCTCTAAGATATGACTCAAGTGGTTGTTGGTCTTGTTTAAGTTGTGTGAGCTTAATGAAAATGTCTTGAGTGTATTCTTTGTTAGAAATCTATATCTCATTGCTTAACATATTCATATATGTAATGATTTTAATTTAGTCATAAAATTAAAAGATGATCTTATGGATGCAAACTTAAATTAAAAGAGAAGAAATCATTATCCTTACTACATGATTTCGGTCATATGGGCACCAACAAGATCTCCTTCTTGTTAATTCTTGAGCTATCCATATATAAGGATGATCCTTCAAAAATCCCAAAGTAGAGATTCTCCTCTTAATTGCACCCAAGACTATCCCTTATCCCCACTAAATAATATTAGCTAGATATTAGTTTAGTAGTTTATCTTAAAATTGATTACTAACACTCATATATTACATTAATAATTTTAGTAATTTCTTTGAACAATTTGGATCAAAGTTTCTCAAGTTTTTAGAGAAAAATGAAGGCGAAGAGAGAAAAAGGCATGTGAATGAATTATCATCATATGAATGTGTAAGAGAGGAAAATAATAACCAACAACCCATCATGACAAGGGGAGTGTCACGGTATTGGTAGAGCCAAAATGGCATCATTTCTTTTCCTTTTGCTCTTCTCAATATTATAGGTGTGTAAGAATAGGTAGAGTAGGTTTTATTAATTTATTCTTATCACCATAAAATAATCACCCACTAAAGCCTACCACCCACAATATTTAGGTCCACTGCTATAAAATGGACTACCATTTTATTTTTGTCAATTTGTCATTTGTCACACAATATGTCACATGTAGTATGCTACATGGTATTAATTAATTTTAATGCATATTTATCACACAAATATCATTTTATGAATTAATTAAATTACATCCAATAATTTGACTAGTGATACTTGATCACATAAATAAAATGGGTCATGTAATTATAATTCACAATAACTTGTAATTATAATTAACCATTCATTCCTATCTCTATTGTTTCTCAAACAATAAATAATTTTAGTAACAAAGCATTTTATTACTAAAATAAATCTTATTTAATCCCATTACAATAAGATATTTATTCTCTCTCACAAATCGAATTGTTCAATTTTAAGGAATTGATCAACTTGCATCGTCATACAATTAATCAACTTTATAGATAAGGGCATCATCCTTTAGGTGTGACCTTAAGGGATCAACTGACCACCACCGTCCCACGACAGTAACGTCAAACTCTAGCAAGCCAATCGTTACCGATTAATATTGATCAGTCGACTATATAATTGAATCATCCCTTACGTATTCTTTATATGAGATTTAATAATGATATTTAAATCATGTGATCGCACTATTGTTGAGAACACATTTCCCAACAATCTCCCACATGTCCTCGACAAGTGTGCGTCACCAATTCTCTGGTCCTTTTACTATCTCCCACTCAATGCAAGGTGTCTTTCGGGTCGTACTTGCAAGTGATCATATCGAGAGTGGTTTCCTCGATCTAGAGAATAACTGATTGACCGGATTTATCTATCATAGATAACATCCGAGCGTGGCCACGCATTTCCAGTTCCTTACTCCTCGACTGGCCCTAAGATATTGTTTTAACCCTGACAAGGGGGTGGACAATTCCTATCGCACTTATTCCCTTCGACTAGCCACAGCCATCATAACCCAAAATATGCCCATTTGACCCCATTTACGAAGGTCGTAGTAACACAAATCAAAGTTAATCTGAAACTGTGCCACCTAAGGCGAACAGTCTTTAGTCAAAAGAATCGACTCATTAGAATACTATAGTAGCTCTCGCCACGACCAGGCTATATAAATTTGCCAGAACTCTATAAGCGGTCACTGCCCAACAAAGTGTTCCTAACAGTCTGCCTATGTGATCGACTAGTCATCTCACATGACTCTATGGCACTTGAACTTGCCATCAATTGCATCACACTCTAGTCACTTCGAGACGTCACATCATACAAGTGACTATGGGCGAATACCATGTTAATCCGGGTTCACTTTAACGGGGTTCAATGTTGTCTTTACAACCTGTTTGGATGTAACAAAGTATAATAAAAGAGTTTTAAAGTAAAACTCGAACGACAAATGCGATTATCACATAGAATAGTCAATGCCTGATTACTACTTCATATTCTATAATCCAGTTTGATCTTGAATGTAGTTGTTCATCTCAATTTAATTGAAATGACATGACTTATCATGTTAAGCCTATGAGAAGGCTTTGGTTAGTAGGTTTTATCAACTTCTTGTACCTTACTCAACCTTACTACATACTCATTTTCCTTTGTAATGCATACATTTGCATTACAAAAGTTTCTGAGTACGTGTCGAGATCCAATCAAGACATAGGCCTTCTAGCCTTAGAATAGCTCCCACTGTTTTCACAGTGTGCGGGACTCATCCTTCTTGCACATCCCATGATTTCAAGTGTACTCAATTTCCGTTGTAAATATTTCTCATTGTTCTTTATTGCCTAGAACGATTCTAGAAAATCTACTTCTTAATTAACATGGCCACAATGGTATCTTAACCATCCTAATGTGTTTTCATTATGGTTTTGTCAGAAACCATGCGCAATCTCAATTGTCAATTGTCACCTGTGTAATACCCTTACACAAAATTGCATCAAAAACACTTTTGCATTTTATCCTTAATGCTTCTGCAAGCACTTAAGGGTAATCAATATGGCTACTTGGTAATTATTTCTTGAATTCGATTTTGAAACAATTCATCATATTCAAAGCATATGAAGTGTTATACATCCTTACTTATTTAATTGATCCGGCAGCGGAAGCAGATGGAATCAATCAAATATGTTCAACTGATTGAACTAGTCATGAATCTTATCAACATAAGACTTCTTATTTGATGCTAATATCATGTAGATTTATCTCCATAAATCCGGATATTAAAGATGTACTATATTTCTCCAAAGTCTTAAATCATTCTCAATGATCAATATGTCATCCACATATAAGACTAATTAAAACTTCCGTAACTCCCACTAAACTCCATGTATAAACACAACTTCTCGACTTATCGAGAAAAGTTTTATAATATGATCAAAACATTGATTCCAACTCACTGATGTCCTACTTAAGACCCTCTCTTAAGTTACACATTATCTTAGGATTGTAAGAATCTATAAAACTCATGACATGTATTGAATACATTCCTTCTTTTGAAGAAGTAGGTTTTAGATTCACTCGCTACGTATTTCATAATGAAACACAATCCCTAAGAAGATCCAAATGGACTTAAGCATTTCAACTAGTGCAAAACCCTTTGCTACCAATCAAGCTTTGAAATCTCTCTTTATTAGTGCAAAACTCTTTGCAACTAATCAAGCCTTTAATTTCGGATTTTCATGGCTCTAAGCCTTGTATTGAGTTGTGACTTAAATAGTCTCATGTAAGTCATATGTCCATTACTTTCTAGAAGTACTCAACTTGAATCAAATGATTTCTTTGTAAGTTACAATCTATTTACTTTCTAAAAGTAACACTAATTTATCATCTTCAACGAGTGATGATTTTAACCTCCTAGGTTTTGAAGAAACAACGTCTTTCACAAAACGTCTCATGTAGCCAAGAAAGACCAGTTGATAGCGACATAACATTCTTTGTGGCTCTTTAATCTGTCTTCTAGAAATAAACTTGTATTTTAGAAAGACAGCTTCACGAGCCACAAATGTGACACCCTCAAACTCGGCCTAACCACCAACTACACATGGCCTCAAACTCGTGACTTAGCTAGGCCACTGCCTAGGCCACGGCCAGGCCACTGCTAAGCTACAGCCAGGCCACTGCCAGGCCATCAGACTCGCCTAAAAGCAAGCCACAAGGGGTCCGACACTACCACCACCCGACTACCCATAGCCATCCTTCACCCTACTTCATAACCTGACCCAAAAATCAGTCCAAAACAGAACCCAAAAGATGCCTAAATTTGACCCCAACTCCAGTCCTCAAATGCAAAGTGAAAACCCACGATGACAGCTCTCGTCCCTGCCCAAAACAGAGTACCAATCGTCCCCTTAAGACTCCATTCTCGCGCTAAAAATGTCTAGGAGCCAACTAAGTCAGCATTTAAAACAGTTTTAGAGCGGAAATCCACAAGTATAAAGCAACTCAAAAACAGACCCTAAAGACTACAAAAATCGCCCCAACACAGAGTCCAAATTAGTCCAAAACAATCCCTACATGTCAGTATACACCGTCTCAACTATAAAACACACCAATTATCACCCAAAACAATCCATGCATGTCAGCATACACCGTCTTAAATATACCACTTACTAGCTAGCATCCCAAATGATCCCTAGAGGTCAGTATACACCGTCTTAATTATAAAACAGACTAACCAGCATTCGAAAAAAACATATTTTATAAGTATTATCGAGTAAACTATAATTGTTACCTTTTTCCGATTGAACTAATCATTTATGACTAACAAATCTTCTACAAGACCGTCTATCTTAGCATCTACAACCGTCTTATAATAAATAAAGCTGAAAATATAAATTGGGTTTGTAAAAATACATGACGAAAATGAAAGTTACTTACATCGGAATGACGAGAACGACGAGAGGAACGCTATGGAACAAAAATAGTTGAAAACGGATAAGGAACGAAGCACCGACGTCGATTAACAGATCAAATTTTGAAAAGGAAAGAAAAAAATCGCCGGAAGAAGAAAAAAAAACAGAGAAGAAGAAAAGAGGCGTGGAAGTGGGGAGCAAATGCTGCTCGCTATATATTATACGTACGTTTCTTCGTCGTTAAGAAACTTCGATCGTTATTAAAACCGTTTCGAGTTAAATTTAACCTAGGTTTAAGTAAAAGTTTCAAAGAACAAAACGGAATCAATAATAAATAAATTTAATGAGTGAAAATAAAATAAACTCAAATTAGTTAACGTAAATAATACAATATCAGCTTGAATCGGAATTATTAGCGATTTTTACAAAACTAACGGATATTAATAAAAATTGCTAATTTAGTGAAATAAGCTCAAAATAGCTAATTGGACGGTTTTGTTCCCAAAATCCATCCCGGGTTCACTTAAAACAACTTTCATACTGACTCGTAAAGAAACGGAAATTATTAAATAAATAAACTCGAACTAATTTCAATAAACTCGAACTAACTTTAAATAAACTTATTAATGATTATTAAAATTAACGTATCGAATTATGATGAAATTAATTAATTAGCTAAGCATATATATATAAATCGTTAAATGATGTAATTAAATTCAAAATAGCAATTAAAAGAATTTTATCCAACTTAATAAAATACGGGGTGTTACAACAAACTTGTTGTACTCGTGATAATTGAAAGGGAAAAGTGAGTATTTGTTTCTTGTGTAAGCTTACAAACATGGTACATTACCATTTCATATCTCATATGATTCGTTTAGATTTAGTGGAAAATAATTTAGACAAAAATGATAAATTCCCCAAAAGGATCAAGTAACTCAAGGTAACTTGATTGCAGTCCAAACCATATCGAATAGCGTTTGAATTCTTTATCCAACCACATATTATCCCATAATGCGTGTTAAGAGAGATTAACCTGTGATACTATATCACATTTCATTTGGCTTATATCAAAGTCTTCACTTTGATAACCCCTATCACGACTATATCGTGATTCCTTGAACTCTTTGAACTTCTTCAAAGATTTCTCTATTTACCTTATTAAGTGAACACATTAGTATCAACTTAAATCGTTGGTAA
Organism: Silene latifolia; assembly: GCF_048544455.1. Taxonomy (NCBI): domain Eukaryota; kingdom Viridiplantae; phylum Streptophyta; class Magnoliopsida; order Caryophyllales; family Caryophyllaceae; genus Silene; species Silene latifolia. The sequence continues at coordinate 196,244,205 of NC_133538.1, read as the reverse complement.
AAGAAAATGATCAACCTATTATGGATCAATGATTTACAACCTCGATCTCCTTTTCAACCAAAAGGCACGAGACATCTTGCTTTGAATACAAGATACGCATATACCATTAACAATCTAATGGTTTCAAGAGTACTCGATAACTCTTTGCGTTAATCATTCCAAAATTTAAGGTTTAATCTTGGGTTACCGATTTGAGTCTTACATCATCTACATGATGTGTTATTCTAGTTTGGTTTAGAATATAATCACCTTGATAATGGGCTAGCCATATATCAAATTATGGTGTATAGAGTCACAAAAGTGAAACCTCTTTTGTATCTTTAACAAGTTTATATTCTTATTTAGAGTTTATGCACTTAATAGTCACAATTAAGTACAACTTTAAATCCAAAAACTAGATTGAGTACACAATTACTCTATCTCTCGACATTATTGTTGCTAGTCGTCATATTCTAATCATCTTATGTGTCGAATACAATGATGAAAACCTCCACTGGTTTCTAATATTGACGAAGTAGTACTAGCAAAATTTATGTCAATCAAATAAACATTTAAAGAAGAAGATCCCATTAGATGTCCCACCACTAACTTGTTGATTCTTCAATAATTTGGGGTATTTCCTTTCTAGTGTCCAACATTTAAGACAGTGGAAACTTTATCGGTCGGGATTGATAGGTTTAGTATCGCTATTCTCAACAACTTTACTTTTAACATTACCTTGTATCAATTCCATTATAATCTTTACTTCTTGAACCTCATCCTTTTCTTAACGGTTTAAGAGAATGCTCCCACTCATTTCAAAGAGTCTTTACTTAGAGAAGCAAAGTTGAATCTTATGAGGACTACTCTTCAATTCAATCGTTTTAGTCTTAAAACTTTCATTGAAGTGGTTGCGTTATATTGGTCAATTACGAATTCTAACAAATCTAATCACCAAAACAATTTATCGTTTCAAGGTACTTAATTTAATTAAGCATATGAGAAACAATTCATTGTAAGTAGATATGTTAGTCAAGAATCAAAAACTTGTTTGATAATGAATAACTTTAATCTATACTCTTTACAAGAGATCCTTCCAATGGATAATATGAGGTTTTAGAAGAAAATTCATATTTGTCTTTAGTTACGATGTTTTAATGGAGATTTGAATCAAAAAACGAAATGATATCGTATATGAATTGTGGTAAAGAAATAGAACAATATGATAACGAAATAGTGGAAAAACTTAACATTTATCGTTTTATTAATACTATTAAATTACAAGTAAAGCATTTACATAGTGACCTCTACCCAACTATGATAAATGATTCCAAGATCCAAATTCATATTAACTTGGGCACGGTAGGGCCGATTCATCCCTTATAAATATAACTCGGTTGATTAACACTTTAATCGATTCTACTTTTAGAACTCTTGGTCGATAGAATTACATTAACATTTATCTTTAGCCCGGAACACATGCGACTACGGTCACGAATACTTCCGTTGAGCTCAATCCAAATTTCGAATAAATGTGTCCATGATCCAAATCCACATCAATTTAGGCACGGTAGGGACGATTCATCCCTCATCAACATGAATTCGGTTGATAGACATTTATCACCCACTTCACCAACGTAACAAGGTTTGTCTTACGGTAAAGCCGGCTCAACTCCCTTGCGAAACTGGTACTTCATGGTTTCTAATTTTTGGTAAGACTAAGTCTTAATTGATTATTTTTAGCGAGAGGTCATGTCAATTTATTATCTATCACGTTTTAAGTGAACTAAAGCGGTGAACTACGATAATTATAATTGACACGGTCGATAAACTCGATTAAAATGACAATGCATGTTTTAGTTATGGCGATTTAGCGATGCATGCGACATATAAATAAAATGCAAAGCATAAATTAAATCCTAGTATGGCCTTCCTAAAATAGAAAATCTAATTAATTATTACATATTCGGAAACCAACTCCATTGGTCCCTTGAACTTCAGTTTTGGCACGCATCTCGAGGTAACACCGTCTTTATGTATCGCCTTCTTGAGTGACATCGTCTTCAAGGAACTCCGAAATAATTAAATTACATAACAAATTACATAAATTCCTATTATACATTTGTAATTAAAATAAAATAAATCTATTAAATTATAAAACGGTGATACGAGATCACAATAAATTACAACCGAATCGATACTCCCATACATTTCGGGTAATACCAATTAAAAACTAAGGCAATACTAAGTAAAAATTACATAATTCAAAAATTACATAAAATAAAATTATGACAATCATAAATAAAATGAAGCAGTATAATATGTATGAACATGCCCAATTTTATGCTAAATCGCCTTTAAGGAGCCAATATCGTATATTAAACGGTTTTTACGGATTTGCGTGATTCAACCTTTTAAAATCACAATAAATTACATAAAATCATATTTATGCACAAGTTAATTACCCTAACCAACTTAGGACTCAAAATTAGTCTCCACTAACTTATGACAATAATTAACTTATATATTTTTTTAATATTGTTCATAAAAGGACTTAAAATTACAAAATAAAGCCATAAACTTCAAATAAATCACAAAAATTTCAAATAAAGTTGAAATTTGAAATTTAAACTCATGAACATTCTGGAAAAATACCATGACACTCATAATGTTAAAAAAACTTAGGTTAAAATTTCGAAATTTATCGGGAAAAACATTGTTGCGGTTTATCGGATTTATCAATTATAATCATAAAAACTTGAGAAAAATTATATTCATCAACTTTTAAATTTTAGATCTGAAACATATAATAAAATGCAACATGTGACGTTTTTCCTTAGTCATGAAGTATTTTTTAGCAATTATTCACTAATTAAGTCACTATTTATGCTATTTTTCATCAAAAATCCATAAATCATGCATGCAGACTTCATTATAGCCTATTATTTTACATAAATCTTGTAAAATTGCATGTGACAGCATACTAAATTTCTATGACCAGACTCGAAATATTTCTCATATTAACCTATTTTTTTCATTTAAATTCGATTTTTATCATGAAAAGTACATATTTAATGTCCAAAAATGACATTTTTATCATAAAAATCACATTTTAATGCCAATATTATATAAAATAAACAATAAAATCCATAAATTAAACCAAAATATCCTAAAACATTTTAGGACCAGAAAATTTAACATGCATAATTTATTTCGTGATATATCATAATAACACAAATTTACAAGTTTTATATGTTAATCGTATAACTCGGAAAAACTATAACCGATTTGCATGCAAACAACCAAAGGCTCTTGATACCGCTTGTTAGAAATATATATCTCATTGCTTAACATATTCATATATGTGATGATTTTAATTTAGTCATAAAATTAAAAGATGATCTTATGCATGCAAACTTAAATTAAAAGAGAAGAAATCATTGTCCTTACTACATGATTTCGGTCATATGGGCACCAACAAGATCTCCTTCTTGTTAGTTCTTGAGCTATCCATATATAAGGATGATCCCCAAAAAATCCCAAAGTAGAGATTCTCCTCTTGATTGCACCCAAGACTATCCCTTATCCCCACTAAATAATATTAGCTAGATATTAGTTTAGTAGTTTACCTTAAAATTGATTACTAACACTCATATATTACATTAATAATTTTAGTAATTTCTTTGAACAATTTGGATCAAAGTTTCTCAAGTTTTTAGAGAAAAATGAAGGAGAAGAGAGAAAAAGGCATATGAATGAATTATCATCATATGAATGTGTAAGAGAGGAAAATAATAACCAACAACCCATCATGATAAGGGGAGTGTCACGGTTTTGGTAGAGCCAAAATGGCATCATTTCTTTTCCTTTTGCTCTTCTCAATATTATAGGTGTGTAAGAATAGGTAGAGTAGGTTTTATTAATTTATTCTTATCACATAAAATAATCACCCACTAAAGCCTACCACCCACAATATTTAGGTCCACTTCTATAAAATGGACTACCATTTTATTTTTGTCAATTTGTCATTTGTCACACAATATGTCACATGTAGTATGCTACATGTTATTAATTAATTTTAATGTATATTTATCACATAAATATCATTTTATGAATTAATTAAATTACATCCAATAATTTAACTAGTGATACTTGATCACATAAATAAAATGGGTCATGTAATTATAATTCACAATATCTTGTAATTATAATTAACCATTCATTCCTATCTCTATTGTTTCTCAAACAATAAATAATTTTAGTAACAAAACATTTTATTACTAAAATAAATCTTATTTAATCCCATTAAAATAAGATATTTATTCTCTCTCACAAATCGAATTGTTCAATTTTAAGGAATTGATCAACTTGCATCGTCATACAATTAATCAACTTTATAGATAAGGGCATCATCCTTTAGGTGTGACCTTAAGGGATCAACTGACCACCACCATCCCACGGCGATGGCAACGTCAAACTCTAGCAAGCCAATCGTTACCGATTAATGTTGATCAGTCGACTATATAATTGAATCATCCCTTACGTATTCTTTATATGAGATTTAATAATGATATTTAAATCATGTGATCGCACTATTGTTGAGGACACATTTCCCAACACTCTTTAGGTATAAACATCTAATTAAGCTTCTTTTTCAGTTTTAACCAATACTTAATAGGTTCCTTACCATCCCTTCTCTGATTTTTTAAGTTCTCATACCAAAGGGAGGCATAGCCTTTGAGTTTCAAGATTGTAACTTTAAAAGCTTTGCTATCGGAATAACCTTTAAACTCAAAGACTCTTTCAATGGTCCTAAACCAATCTAACAAATCCTCGGGGTTTAAACTACCATGAAAATCAGGAATTTCTACCTTTAAGTCTTTGTTGGGCTCTCCATGAAAGGCCTCGGCCATGGATTCCTCCGAATCTGAAAGCTCCTCTTCCTCACGGCCACCATGAGCTCGTCCTCCTCCCATGAGGCCACGGCCTCTACCCCTGCCTCTAGGTGGTTGTCCTCTTCTTGGTGGTGGTGTTGGAATATTAGCCATGATAACATTGAAAGAATCTAGCAACAAATCACATTTTTCAGAAAGTTGAGTAACTTGTGTTTCAATTCCAGCAAGCCTTTCCTCACTCATGGTTGTTTTTTGTGTTTTTAATGTGGTTAGGGTATAATGAACTCACAAAGAAAGGCTTTTGTGTTGTTAACCAAAGCTCTAATAACCAATTTGAAATAAAACTACTAAGACTCGAATTTGGACAGAAATTGCGTGCTAAAACGATTGCAAAATGCTAAGGATTGAGTGTTGGGATATGACTTAAACCAAACACAAAGCCAAGTTTTAAGACTAAGAGTTTGTTCAAGCACAAAGCAATGAACTTACTCAGCTCCTAGCACTAAGCAAAGGAGGGTCTTCTAGCACTAAGCAAAGAATTATAAGAGAAAAAACTAGGTTTTCACTTGTGTTAATGTTCATTCAAATCTGGAGTTTCTCAAGTGCCTAGCTTGGTTTATATAGACCAAGGCTTACAATCTTGACCCTTAATTACTAGTTGCATCTAAGGGCCACAAAATGAGCAGCTAAAGACCAAATAAACGGCAGCCAAGGACTATGACAATGGTGAAATGAAAATGACATAAAGCAAAAGAAAGTAAACTAATAGTCCAATCTTCCTTGTTTGTAGCTCAACTTCTTATTTATGATTATATGGAATGATTGGAGGCTTGAGAAACCGTGTAAGACTCCCATGCTGCAGCCAAAAAGTCCCTTGAGCTTTGTTGGAACAAAAGAAGAAAGATTGATAGCGACATTTAGCTCATTGTTCAAAACCGGGTGCCCTTGTACCTTTGCAATGTTTCTTCAATTAAAATCTGAATGGTAGCTCTAGGAGATAAAATATCCTATACAAAAACATCCCAAACTCACCCAAGATAAGAATTAGGATGGTTGGAGCCATGACTTCTTAGACGGTTTTGGTGTTAGACCTCAAATTGTGACGAGGTCCAAAACCGGGTGAAATGAGGCCTTTCTCGGTTTGATTCGTTTCAGATGGTAACAATCCCTTTTATCTAGGAATGCCTAATTAAGACTCATGGATAAATGGGGGTGTTACAAACTTAGAAGCAGCATGAAAGACGAAAGATAATTGAGAAATGTGTTATTTTGAGTTGAAAAAATTAGGTTGCTTATCAAAGAGGTTGTTTTGCTTCTAAGAAATAAGGTTAATTGATGATTTGATCAACTTATTTGCACATGGGGAGCTGGCTAGTCCAACAACCCCATGATCAACTTTTGTAATCTCCCTTTTTTCCTATATATGGAGTAGGGATGACAGTGGATTCAAGACCCTACCCATATTTGCTGGATCGGACCCTGATGGAGCAGATATGGATGTAATTTTTATGGATCCAATGCATATGGGTCGGATATGAATCTAGAAAAATTTACGTGGATATGGATATGGATTTGGTCGCTAAGATCCTGACCCTACCCAGATCCATATTTTTTATTTTTTTTTTAGATTTTTAGGTATATAAGAATAATTAATGTTTATAGAAGTCATGTTTTCTTATCTTTTATTCAATTCACTTATGTCAGTTTTCTATTTCATAGTCATTAACGAATTTAGAACCTAATTTAAATATTTGAGAAACAAGAAATAACTTTTTCATCGTAAAAATAAAAATTTACACGGTAATTTGTTACTTTATCATGATAAATATCGACATATTTTATATCCATAATTGTATTAAATATTCTAATACATTTTATGTAATTTTAATAGTGAATATACATTTAGAAGATGAGGAAATTAACGAAAAAATTTGAAAACGAACGGACCCATTTAAGACCTATATCCTACCCAAATCCTGTAGATCTTATGGATCTGGATATTGGTCTGAAAATTTTGGACCCAGTGGATATAGGTCTGATATAGATCCAACATATATAATATGGATATGGATATGGATCCTATAGGACCCTACCCAGACCATACACATTGCCAGCTATGAAGTATTGCGTAATAAACATGTCACTACTTATAGACATACTGTTGAGTTTATCGATCCGGTAATTAAGAGGGGGAGGGGGTGAATTAAGTACCCTTTTTAAAATTAAAACGAAATTAAAGCGAATAACTTGTTCACGTTCGGTAATAGAACAGTATACGGGCGAACTGAACAGTCACGGAAACTGTTCAAACAATCAGAGTTGTGCTATACTGTTATGGCTGAGCGCATGAATCAAAAGGGAATAAAATAAAACGAGAAATGAAAATAACCAAAAATAAAGAAGGCACGAGACACGTGATTTTTAACGTGGTTCGACCTACTCTCTAAAGGTCTACGTCCACCCTCTCTCTTATTAATATTCACTTTATAACCAAACCTGATTACAAAGTAAATCCCCACGATCAACCCCGATCGTGCGACTCGAGTACAACCCCGTACCCTAAAAGCACTCTCTCGCAAAAAGAAGATTACAACTCAATTTGTCTCCTTATATGGTTCAATGATTAAGAACGATGGAGAACAAAAATAACCTTATAAATATAAGAACTTAAGCACACGAGAATTGTACACAAGACACGAAAAATATTTTGCAAATGAGTTTTAACACACAACACACGTGAAGAATAATTTGCAAAACAAAAGCTGTTGATGCAATATGTGATGCTCTAAATTTCGGTGAACCAAATGAATGGTCAACTGAAAATATATATAGGAAAATGGTTTGGTAACAAACCCTATATTTTTGGCAAAGAGATAATACAAATAATATATTTTAGATTAAAATATATTCCATAAAATAGTTTAACTTATTTTGTAAGATAAATTTTCCAAATAATCTCGAAGATATTTTTTCTCAAAACAACCAGAAAGTTCTTATAAAACTATCTTAGCCAAACTTTTATATTCAGAAAATATTTTATTAGAAATCATTTCTTTGCCAAATAAAATCAATCACGTGTTATTCATTCTGTTTTCTGAGCCATTCGGGACTGAATAGTCTTTGGAACTGCTCAGAACATAACGAGTGAGCTTAAGAACCATATTATTACAATGTTGCTAGACAAAGACAGACATAAGTATAGCAGGTTCCATCCACTTTTATTGATGTAGTCCTGACCTACAACATTCAAATTCTTGCCAAAACATGAATTGAGAAGAAACAAAGGATTGGGAACTTGTCATCATCAAGAACTTTAGCTCAACAAATTCCCCCTTTGATGATGGCAAGTTCCTTTAAAAATATTTCCCCCTCAACAAAGCAATGAAAGCATATGGTATCCAAGACAAATAACACAAGACAAATTATAGAAATAGGAAACATTTTCACGAGATCCGTTAAAAAGTGCATAAACCACAAGTATAGAGAAAACATGATAAGATCCTCACAATAGGCCAAGGTCTAATACTAAGTAGCTACTTAGTGCAATACGTCCCTACAACTTTCTCCCTCTTGACATCATCAAAAGGAGAAAGAGGCGCAAAAAGAAGTGACGCAATGACCACAGTTAGAAATACAAAGAGCAGCTACCGGACACAGTCCAAAGATATCATCATAACAAGGAAAAGAATATATAAGAGAGTATCAATATAAACATATCCAGGAAGAGAAGACGACAAAATAGTCAAGGCAGAGAATGAGTAAGGCAAGGCTAGTTGTGTAACAAGGCTAGGAGCTGGTCAAGTTTGGCATGAAGGGAGGCATGGCCAGCTTCCACTTTGGCTACAAACCGGGTTTCAAAAGCCACAAGACCACGGTCAACCTTCTCTAAGTGAATAACCACAGCATCCGTCAGAGTGTTCACACGACAATTCAGAACCTCAATACCCCCTGTACCAACACTGTTAACATTGAGATCGGCCGGATGTCCTCCAATGGCGACCAAATGATCACCCACCTCCTCTAGCTGCATCTTGCGCAACAGACCATCCTTCATCTCATCCCTCAGCTCAACCCCGAAATTGTACTCAGTAAGAAGACCCATTTCTTGAAAAATATAAGAAAGCCGTATCCCATATGATAGCGGATGAGATTCCTTTGAAATTTGAACAGATTCAGCAACCGAGCGAATATGATAGAAGATTATAGACGGAAGATTCAGAGGCAGTTTCTTAAACAAGTGATACAAGATCAATAAATTCGAGAGCAAGCAACTGCCCCGGGTCTCCTTACGGGGGGTAATAGTGCGACACACACAATTGAACATGAATTTCTGTTCAGTAGTCATATTACGGGGATGAATTTTGACATTGTCATCAGATGTGAGACTCTTATCAAAAAATTGTAAAACTTTCAGTTTAGTGACATAGTCGAATCCAGGCCAAGAATTTTTGTCAACCTTACCAAATCCTTTATTGCTAATTTGGAACATACTGGCAAGATCTTTTGTGTGAAGAATTAAAGTCCGACCATTAATAGTTGCCGTGAGCATATAACAAGATGCATTAACAACCACTGATTGATAAAATTTAAGAAGCTCAGGGATATAGATAGGACAGGTCATACCAAAAAGAGGAACCCAATTCTGAATTTCAAGCGCAACAAGAAAGAACCCGACTGACACCTTTTCTGTCAACCACGCAGTAGGGTAATACTTGCCAGACATAATTGGATAAGTGAGCAGACGGCGACATGTAGCAGTTTCTTCCTCCTCTAGCCCGAGAGAGTCGATAACGTGCAAAATCCGGTCACGAATGATGGTGGAGAAAACAGGAACATTAAGGCTCGAACTCGGCTGATTGTGTAACACCCCCTCATACAAAGGTACCTTACCAAGGACTACACCAGCATTAAAGACTGTTACCATCTCGGTTTCCCGAGGTTGGCATATCAAAGTTACCAATTCCAAACAACCTTTATTAAAGTATAAAGAGTTAGTGATTATATGTTTCCAAAACCAAACCAAAGTATAACTGTGAAAGGTCTAACAACTACAAAGGATGCAATCTAAGTCTCTTGACGGCGGAAGCTAGACTCGAGTGATGACTCCCCATGACTGTCCCATAGCTAAACATCTGCATTACCTGTCATAATCTGCTCACCATCCCCCAATGGATCACCGCAGGTTTACAAAACAACAACACGGGGTCAGTACCGTTCAATCAAGATAAGACAAACAAACAATGCAACCGGCTAATCATCCTCCGCATTAACCGACTACACACCAAAGTGTGTAGTCCTGCCAGATTACCCATCGCAATAGGTAATCCACTCCGCCAGTGGGTGACCGCAGCCCATCCCCACCAAGTCCAGCTCATCAACGAGCAACTAACAATCCATGTCCTTTAATGTGCACATCCCCTCCCGTGACGGGTTCCACGGAGGGCGAACCAGGGTGTGAAGCCACTCCCGCAAGTAACTCCACCACAATCACACACACCACAGCATCACAGCAGTCACAACACCACAACCGTCACAACACAACCACATCACCACCGTCACCACAACACCCATACTCCGATGATCAGCAGATAACAACAATTACAAAAAAAACATAATCTTAAATCAATTAACAGTAAGTGAGTAGGGAAATCCTACCTTTTCGCAATCCGCTATTGCTGCAATCAATCATACAAATGTATAACAAATACCACATCGCCACCTACAACAATAGTAATCAACAATCAACACATATTTGATGAGCAAACCCTAAACCCCCAAATTAATCCAAACTAGGGTTTGCTAACTTATAAGAACAACAATAGATCAATAAAGATAAGACACTTACTATGACGAATGACATGGAGTATGGTGCTAGAACCCACAATCGATGACCTTTGCCTTGGAATTGATGAACATGATTAGAGGGGAAAGAAACGTAGTTTATGTTTGGAAGAAAATGCCTTTAGAAACTGACAAACGATTATATAATTAATCTCTAATCATTTTAATCAAAACCGCGAAAATAATACCCGACATACCGGATACTCGGTCGAGTATAGAGTATACTCGGCCGAGTAACCTCTACTCACGAGTATTCAGCATACTCGGCCGAGCGTTCCTGGGCAGTAGCTAAACATGCTACACGAAACACTCTACTCGACCAAGTAGGCCATACTCGGTCGAGTACCAGCCTATAAAATCCGTAGTATTACAGTCTTCCCTACTTAAAAAGAACTTCGTCCCCGAAGTTCCAACCCAACCTATGAAACCTGGACGCCTAACACTAGGTCTACCAACCATACTTACTTCCACAACATGACTCACGATATCGTCCCAACTACAGCATATACTCTCAATACTAACTCCATAATATTACCAAACGACCACAAAATAATGTTGCCAACCTTGTCTCACTTCCATAACACTCACTAGTAACTCAATACCAAGACAATCCACCGGACAAGATCAACCGTCAAGATGGAATGTTACATTCTACCACCCTTAAAACAAACTTCGTCCTCAAAGTTTACTCACACACATAAACATCCTCACACAATCCGTTAATACTATCGAATTTTACTCACACTCCTAAACATCATACCACTACGAGCACTGCCATTACCTGTAATAAAATCAACCATAACACAAATCCATCCTTTACTCTACACCAACACTCAAACATCCAAATGTGCTATAACATGTACAACCATCAAACTCTCTTTTCCCTTTCTACTCCTCTTAAGATAAATGTTACGTCCTCGTAACTCACTAATACTAGGTCCATTGCCATACCTCCCATAAACCTCATTAATATCGCATGACAACGGTAACCCACTATAACCTCAACACCTACAACCATTCCTATATCCAGGACTCTATTTCTTTAACAACTCTCGAGCCTCCAATTGTTCTGTAGTCCCATAACATATATCATTAAATCCTCAGTATAACCACTACTCCACATCTTCTATATTACCACAAAACGACATACTTCTATATACATATACACTCATCTCCACAATCTTATCTCATAATCCACAATTGTTACACCTACTCACATTAGCTTCTCAAGTTCATCTCCTTTATTACCACAAAACTCACCCTTAACTTGACATGATGCTAAGTCCCAAAACTCCGTACTCGCAGTCCCAATAAAAGGTGTTAAACCACACGTTGTTCCAGTTCAATATCACACATGCTCCACAATTCTCTTGCCACAACTATGTCCACCAATGCCTCATGAATATTATCCATACCATGACTCTTGAGGCTAGAACCTCACACCATTACTTACAGATATCATACATACACATATAAGTATAACATATGACGCGGAACACACACATAACGACTCGTAACTATCACGCTCCACCATTACTCTTGTGGCCAGGACCTCACACAAAGTTTTACACACCTCATGGACCCATAATCGAATCTAACTAGCCAATCCTGACCACGTAAGTTACCACTTGACAATGAATACCTCTCATCCGGACTTAACTCAGGTGCCTTTCATAAAATATCCTCTCATACACACAATTATCACCCCTCCGGCAATTATAGCCATAACATCAGTACCCAACTTCGAGCGAACACCTCATATATCCACATCTAATACTCCCTCAACACCAAACATACTAATCACCTCCACAAAATCAACCTCATTAGAAAAACTAACTTCCCTAAAGAAATATCATCCTCAACCACTAGTGACAGTACTATGACACCAACATCCTCCATGTGACTACTCTCTCACTATCACTTCTCAATATAACAACCTGTTTTCTCTCTTTGGTTATCATCCCAAATAACGAACATCCAATCCATCAACAAAATCTACCTCAACATTATTCCCAATTCTATCCTTTATCATATCGTTACCTAACTCTCCATCAAGATCTCAGATCGTGCAACCACTCCACAAGCTTCTCATTCCATTAATACCTCGAAACTCATGTCTAACATGTCGTCCTACTCCCCTATATAACCACTAACTCACACCCTCTAGTGAGGCTATCGTACATTTCCATAATTTCCTACCTTCATGCTCCCTAACTCCGGTCAACATTCTCTCAACTTACTTCCATCCTTATTTCCCCCTTTTTACTCAATAATACCAATTAATAATTCATCTCCTTTCTCTTTCTACCTAACTCTTTAGTAATTTATTTATTTTTCCATAGCTACACAACTCTAATTCCCTTAATTCATAACAATATCTTATCATTCTTCTTACCATTTATCCTCTCTCATCTTGCTTCTCACTCCCCTTGTCGCCATCAAGTCCACACACTAACAGTCACTCTTCAATTAGTCGTATCTCCCTTTCGTATCTCTAGAAAACCAAAAATTTACCTCATACCGTTAATTTCCCAAAGAATTACACACTAGGCTCACCCCTTGATATTCCAAATTCCCAAACTCCGTCACCATCTACAAATCCACGTCGCGACATAACTCTATCTACGTTCACTATATACCCCTCTACTTCATCCCTCTAAAGCAACCTTTCATTACATATATCCTTAAGCAACACAATCCTAACCGTCTCCCTTCCATAAATCCTTACGCATCCCAATTCACCACTATTCGCATTCCTCATCTCGATTTTTCATCCTCACATTTCCTTACCCTTATATCACTCTTGCCCATAAACACTGACTTTTATATTACTCAACACACTACTATATCACTCACCATATCTCACCAACATGTTCCTTACCTTGATTAGCTCATCATTCCTCCCTTTCCTTTTTCCACTATCCCTCACAACCATTTTAACACATGTCTTCCTTACCCAACACATGTCCTTCACAAGCCAAAATTCTCCTTGTCATAGCATTTGGTAACTTACGTATCTAGACCGTCACATATATAAAAGAACACTTTAAGACCCAAAACATACATGTGTACATACGCTACGACACGAAACAATGTAAGGACATAGCCATCTACTCAAAACAAAAGTAAGAACATAGCCACCGATTAAAAATTAAGATAAGAACATAGCCACCGACTCAAAATAGTCGCCCACTGAGGTACTCGGTCGAGTACGTGGCATACTAGGCCGAGTACAGGGTACTCGGTCGAGTAATGAGACTACTCGGCCGAGTTAATGACTCCAGAAGCTAAACAGTATTATCACAGAGAGATTACTCGGCCGAATATGGAATACTCGGTCGAGTATAAAAGATACTCGGCCGAGTAGGGACTACTCGGTCGAGTATCGACGCAGTTCTCAGCACCGTCCATGTTTCGTAAAACAGTTATATCTCACTCGTTCTTGGTCATTTTGGGCGTGTGACCTATCGTTAAAATCGTAAGAAAATAAGCTATCACCTCCAATTGGAATTACGGCAATATCATTTTAAGAACTCAACTTTTGACAGTTTTAAGATAACCCTTCCATAATCGGTTTTCATACAAATTAATTTTTTCTCAACCAAAACAATTTGAACATGCATAAGGCAACAACAACAACTCAATACTTTAAGAAACCAGCACATAGATGCACTTTTATCAAACTCACATGAAAATAAAACACGACATAAACTTACGATAACATACTTAAGCATGGAATTCTATATACTATGCATCGCTACCCAAAGTTAAGCATATTACATCATAAATCTGAAAGCCACATAGTAAACACGTAACATATTAATTCTTTTCATGCCAAAACGTTTCAACTGATTTCACACACCAATTCCATCATGCCTTTCTACCACTTTCACAATGTCCTTCACAAATTTTCACACATTACACCTTCTACCACATGTTCCGAGCATTCAATTTCGACACACCACACGCATGAATCAAATAAACATACAACACCGTTCCCCTCGTGACCGACTTGAGTTTGTGAGGGCCATAGTGCGACTCCGGGACGTCTCCCAAGTCTTTGCGGTAGCTCCAAACAACTCTCCCCGGGTTCATTTTATTTAGACTCCCTAAGTTCATTATATTCATTTGTTTAAGGTCCCGGAATCTTTGGCTCTGATACCACTTTGTAACACCCCCTCATACCAAGGACTACCCCAGCATGAAAGACTGTTACCATCTCGGTTTCCCGAGGTTAGCATATCAAAGTTACCAATTCCAAACAACCTTTATTAAAGTATAAAGAGTTAGTGATTACATGTTTCCAAAACCAAACCAAAGTATAACTGTGAAAGGTCTAACAACTACAAAGGATGCAAGCTAAGTCTCTTGACGGCGGAAGCTAGACTCGAGTGATGACTCCCCATGACTATCCCATAGCTAAACATCTGCATTACCTGTCATAATCAGATCACCATCCCCCAATGGATCACCGCAGATTTTACAAAACAACAACACGGGGTCAGTACCGTTCAATCAAGATAAGACAAACAAACAATGCAACCGGCTGATCATCCTACGTAGTAACCGACTACACACCGAAGTGTGTAGCCCTGCCAGATTACCCATCGCAAGAGGTAATCCACTCCGCCAGTGGGTGACCGCAGCCCATCCCCACCAAGTCCAGCTCATCAACGAGCGGCTAACAATCCCTATCCCTTAATGTGCACATCCCCTCCCGTGACGGGTTCCACGGAGGGCAAACTAGGGTGTGAAGCCACTCCCGCAAGTGACTCAACCACAATCACACACACCACAGCATCACAGTTGTCACAACACCACAACCATCACAACACAACCACATCACCACCATCACCACAACACTCATACTCCGATGATCAGCAGATAACAACAATTACAAAACAAACACAATCTTAAATCAATTAACAGTAACTGAGTAGGGAAACCCTACCTTTTCGCAATCCGCTATGCTGCAATCAATCATACAAATGCAAAACAAATACCACATCGTCACCTACAATAATAGTAATCAACAATCAACACATATTTGAGGAGCAAACCCTAAACCCCTAAATTAATCCAAACTAGGGTTTTCTAACTTATAAGAACAACAATATATCAATAAAGATAAGACGCTTACTATGACGATTGACATGGAGTATGGTGCTAGAACCCATAATCGATGGCCTTTGCCTTGAATTTAATGAAGATGATTAGAGGGGAAAGAAACGTAGTTTATGTTTTGGAAGAAAATGCCTTTAGAAACTGACAAACGATTATATAAATAATCTCTAATCATTTTAATCAAAACCGCGGAAATAATACCCGACATACCGGATACTCGGTCGAGTATAGAGTATACTCGGCCGAGTACCCTCTACTCGGTCGAGTATTCATCATACTCGGCCGAGTGTTCCTGGGCAGTAGCCAAACAGGCTACACGACACACTCTACTCGACCAAATAGGCCATACTCGGTCAAGTACCAGCCTAAAAAATCCGTAGTATTACACATCGTTCCCTACATCACTATCGACATCCGCACAAGCATGTTTCCATTTTAAATTGTGCTTAACCCTAGCAACTTTACCCTGAGAATAGAACCGTACCTTTTCCATCCCCTTATCATAAGCTTCCTCCCAATTATCCTCTGATTTCTCTTCATCCTGTTCAACAATCAGAATCGTCAGTTGAACAACGCCTTTTTGTCTCTTTTAATCAAAACTCCTTTCCCTTTTCGATTAACAGGTGAAGAGACATTAACTGATTCTCTAGTGTGGTGATCATCTCGACGGTGGCATTAGTCAGCTCCTCAAAAATGGTTGCATGTGGTTTTTTGGACCGGGTTGGAATGGATTTGGTTGGAATTAAGGGCTTGGATTTGTGATTGGGTGATTTTGACGAGGTTTTGGGAAAAACAGGAGTGGTATCGGGTGTTATGGCGGTTTTTGGTGTTGATTCGGGTGCGGTTTCTTTGATTCGGGTTTTGGATCCGGTGGTGGTGGTGGCTGGGACATTCGGTTTGGGGTCGGCCATTGCAGTTGCGGCCGTGAGCTTGGTTTTTGAAGGCTTTTTCGGCATGGTGAATAGTTGAAGAAGGTGAGCAGGTGTTTGGTAAAAGTTAGGTTAAAAGTTGTGAGATATTAATTGGAATGGGTTGGAATTTATATGGATGGGGTTTAATAGAGGGAACTGTGGGTGGTTGATGTGGGGTAGGGAAAATATTTTGCCATATTGCATAAGGATACGAATGCTACTTCTCAAAAATAAGTCAACTTATTACTAGTCTAGATAAAAACACCAACTAGAGTAAGCAGACTGCACTGAGTACAATAACGTTAGGACACATTGTCAAAACAAAACGCCTAAGTCTAAATTCTAGTCAATCATTTAGAGGATCAATTCAAGGACAATAGAGATTATGAGCTACTATTAAAGAGACCCAATTCTAATCGGATTTTCTCAAATTGTTCTCTAGCCAAAGATTTAATAAAAATATCAGACAACTGATCTTCAGTTTTACAAAATTTTAAGCATATGTTCCCTTTTTCTACATGACCGCGAAGAAAATGATGACGAATGTCAATGTGTTTTGTCCTGGAGTGCTGAACGAGATTTTTTGAAATATTAATCACGCTAGTGTTATCACAAAGAATAGGAACACAATTAATGATCATACTGTAATCCCGCAGCTATTGTCTTACCCATAGGATTTGAGCACAACATTGAGCAGCAACGATATATTCACTCTCGGCAGTAGATAGAGCAACCGTATTTTGTTTCTTGGAAGACCAAGAGATAAGACACGGTCCTACAAAAGTAGCAATACCAGAGGTACTATTTCTCTCAACTGAGCAACCTGCATAATCTGCATCTGAATACCCCGTGAGATTGAAATTGCAATCCATAGGATACCATAGATATAAATCCTGAGTTCCAATCAAATATCGCAGAATACGCTTTACAGCTGTTAAATGTGATTCTTTAGGATTTGACTGAAATCGAGCATACAAACACACACTATAAAGAATATCTGGACGACTAGCGGTAAGATATAAGAGTGAACCTATCATACCTCAATACACCTTTTCATCCACACTTTTACCTTTCTCATCTTTATCAAGCTTTAGTGTAGAACACATAGGTATAGGAAATGGATTTGCTGTAGTCATACAAAATTTCTTTAGCATCTCCTTGATATACTTTCTTCGATGGATCATTATGCCATGTGTGGTTTGCTTTATTTGAAGACCCAAAAAGAATCCTAGCTCGCCCATCATGCTCATCTCGAACTACGATTGCATAAGATTTGAAAAATATGCACATAAAACATCATTAGTTGCTCCAAAAATGATATCATCTACATAAATTTGAACAACTAATAAGTCCTCTTTCACCGGTTTTAGAAATAGTGTTTTATCAACGGAACCACTTTGAAATCCATTTTCAAGAAGGAACTTTGATAGTCTATCATACCAAAACCTAGGTGCTTGTTTAAGACCATAAAGTTCCTTATCTAATTTATCAACATGATTAGGAAAATTGCTATCTAAAAAACCGGTAGGTTGTTCAACATATACTTCCTCTTGCAAATAGGCATTAAGAAACGCGGTCTTAACATCCATTTGAAAGAGTTTGATACCCATATGAGCGGCAGAGGCAATGAGAAGGCGAATGGCTTCAAGTCTAGCCACGGGTGCAAAGGTTTTATCATAATCGATCCCTTTCTGTTGGTTGTATCCTTGCACGACAAGTCTAGCCTTGTTTCTCACAATCACACCTGCATCATCCAATTTGTTTCGAAATACCCATTTCGTTCCTATGACGGAACGATCTTTTGGATGTGGTTCCAAATGCCACACCTTGCTTCGCTCAAATTGATTAAGCTTTTCCTGTATAGCAATAACCCAATCAGGATCAGTTAAAGCATCATTGATGTTGGATGGTTCTAATTCAGACAAAAATGAATAATGAGCACAATTTTTTTTTAATGAGGATCTAGTTTTGACTCCCTCATAGATATCGGTCAGAATGTTATCCAATTGGATGTGAACTTTGATGCTTCCAACGTCGAGGAACAAATGTTTCTGTTTCTGGTGTAGATTAAACAGATCTGGATTCTGTTCGATTCAGCTCCATATTCGTATCTGTAAACTGAAGAGTACTGGGTTCAAATTCGATTCTGCTCGACATTTATAGTAGACTTTCTCGAAGCATCTGAGCTACTGGAAGCCTGATTTGTCTCTGTATTTAACTGACCATCCGTATAATCACGTTCAACTGTATTTGTTGAACTATCCTGATTGAACAGTTTAGTGTTCTGTTCAGTTCCCCCTGAATTCGTGACCTCTTCAGCACCGGTTCCTTCTAATGACGAAGGCCCCTCTTCTAATTCAGGAGGTTCGTCCCTCACAAATCCAATTTTAAAGTCATCATCATCCTGCAATTCAGCATTAAGCACGTTAGTTTTATCGAAAATTACATGAACACTTTCTTCAAAACACATAGTTCTCTTGTTATAAACTTTATAAGCCTTGCTTTATTTAGAATATCCTATAAAAACCGCCTCATCGCTTCTTGGATCAAATTTACCCAAATTATTTTTGCCATTGTTATGAACGTAGCATTTAGATCCAAAGCAGCGGAAATGTGAAATATATGGCTTTCGCCCATATAGAAGCTCATAAGGCGTTTTCTTATGGATAGATCTAATAGCAACACGGTTACGAATATAACAAGCTGTATTCACAGCTTCGGCCCAAAAGTTTCTAGGTAACTCGCTACAAAGCAATATGGATCTGGTCATGTCTTCCAACGTTCTATTCATTCTTTCCAGTACTCCATTTTGTTGCGATGTTCTACGAGCAGAAAAGTTATGATCAATACCATGTTCCCTACAAAACGATATAAATGAATCATTCTCAAACACTCTTCCATGGTCGGTTCTAATGGAGATCAATTTGTGACCAAGTTTATTTTGGAGTTTCTTAATCAAAGCCTGAAACTCATCAAAAGTTTCACTTTTAGCATGCAAAAATAAAGCCCAAACAAACCGTGAATATTCGTCCACTAGCACACATACATAAAGACTTCCACCTCGGCTTCTAATCCTCTTCGGACCACATAAATCCATGTGAATGAGTTCTAGTGGCTTGGTGGTGCTAACGAACCTTTAAGATTTAAAAGAACTTCGGACATGTTTGCATCGAGCACAAACATCACAAACTCCTTCAATTTCAAACTTCATAGAAGGTAAACCTTCCACTAAATCGAGTTTGTAAAGTTTGTTTAGAGATGAAAAACCAACATGTCCAAACCTCTTATGCCATAGAATAGGATCGTTTTGCATTATGGATAAACACTTAATGGTTTCCCTAGGAATGCTTCCTAAGTCTGACACATAAATGTTGTTTTCTCTCTTACCTTGAAGAACAATTTTATTAGTACTTTACTTGATTACGTGACAAAGGTTTGCATGAAACTCGACTTTATTTCCTTTGCTACATAGTTGAGAAATACTAATCAAATTGTGTTTGAGACCCTTTACCAGTAGCACATCATCAATGGAATGTGAAAGAGACTTACCGACTTTACCAATACCAATTACTTCACCATTTTTGTTGTTTCCAAATGTCACATTTTCACCATCTTAGGCCGATAATGAGAGGAATTGGTTTCTATTACCTGTCATGTGTCGTGAACATCCGCTGTCAAGATACCAACGGCTGCCTTCTCTCATATGGCCCTGCAAAAAAAATTATTTAGATGATTTAGGAACCCAAACAAGTTTGGGTCCCTTCTTATGACGAACAATGTCTAAGATATCTTTCCTAATCCACATTTTCTTAACAACTCTTATATTTTGATCCAAATGACTTAGTCGTTTTTCACAAGCATTAAATACGTGTCCTGTGTGTCCACAAAATTTGCAAATGGTATATTCAGGTAAGCCCACATACTTGTGCTTGCGGAAATTTCTCTCAACGAGTATAGGTTTCTTAGCAATTTCAGCATTGGCGTTATTCTGTTTTGGACATTCAGGAGGAGTGTTTACTTTCTGTTCAGGGACCCAGACAGTACGGTATTGAGAACCATTTTGTCTGAAGTCAAAACGAGAGTCATAGCCTAATCAAATTTTATTTGTGTTCTTAGATTGATTAACCATAAAATCAAGGACCTTTCCACTACCTTCCCATTTAGCAACAACATTTCTTGCATTACTCAAATCGATTTCCAAGTTTTCAACTTTTACTAGCAACTTTTTATTCTTATCAAGAAGAGAATTTTACTCAACATCTAGGTAGCACGGACACTCCTCCTAATCAGCCTTCCCGTGTCGGACACCCGTGTCGGACACAACACTCGTCGGACACACGTCAAAACGTGTCGGACACTTGTAAAGCCGTGTCTATCTTTAATCTTTTATTTGGGCACGTGTCCGTCACGTGTCCATGGTATTTTGAGCCGTGTCCATGGTATTTGGACACACCTTCAAACGGAATCAAGTTGAATTTAAGGTAAACGGCATGAATTGTTATATGGGTGAATTTGGTGGGGAAATAAGTTGAATTGGGGACAAATGATGTTCTTTGGACTAGTAATGAGATGTCGAAATACATTGATTATAAGTTGGTTTTTGGTTTTGGAAATGAGAATGAGTTATAATTAACGCAATTTTTACCTTCACTTATTTAAATTTAATATTCAATACTTTTTCAAAAATAAAATCACACATATATAACTATAAAATACATATTTTATTAAATTTAAATGACGTGTCCCGTGTCCTAAATTTCAAGAGATGCCGTCTCACGTGTCCGTGTCGTGTCAGTGTCCGTGTCCGTGTCCGTTTTGATGCTACCTTGCTCAACATTTAGTCTATCAAACTTGGAGGAAATTTCGGAATAGGAAGTTGAACTAGTAGTGTGCATCCTTTTAATCTCATCTAGTTCTTTAGTTAAAACGTGGATTTTGCTAACAAGAGACTAGTTTTCAGTTGTGAGTTCAGATTGAACAGTCTGATCGACAGTTTGATTTTAAGGTTTTTCAGATTACGTTTTAACTCTATGTTCTCCTCCGCTATACTTTCAATTTCGAATTGCATGGCATCAAGATGCTTAGTTTGTTCATAACTTGTGTCCAAAGTCTCATCAAGTAGTCTCATAATTTTTTCTTTAGATAAGGACCTAATCTTAGTTTTAAGTTTTGAAAGACTTACCTCGTCATCAGATTCACTATCGGAAGCATCTGAATGAGCCATGAGACACCTAAGAGAATCTTCATCCCTCTTCCGTTAAGATTTTGGCTTGTAGGTGGACCCTAAACAGAACTTTTCATCTTTTTCATCATTAGGGGGTTCCTCGTCTTTTGAGTCAGACTCACCCCATATAGCAGCCATCATTACACGTTTGTACTCTTCCTTAGATCTCTCACGTTTTTCTTTCGATTTCTCTTCTTCCCATTTGGGACAATTTCGGATCTGATGGTGTCG
Organism: Silene latifolia; assembly: GCF_048544455.1. Taxonomy (NCBI): domain Eukaryota; kingdom Viridiplantae; phylum Streptophyta; class Magnoliopsida; order Caryophyllales; family Caryophyllaceae; genus Silene; species Silene latifolia. The sequence goes on along the minus strand of NC_133538.1, from coordinate 196,222,000 downwards.
CTCACCACACTTAAAATAACCCATTCTTGACATAGGTCATGATGCGGAAGACGAAGAAATAGACTTTTTTGGTTTATAACTTTCGAACTTTTCTTGATTTTGCTTTCAGATTATTTTGGCAATTATTTTGGATAATAAGGCAACTTCCTCCTCAAGATCACTTTCGTTATCACTTGAGATGGCATTCAAGGCTAGTCCTTTAGCTTCGGGTTTCTCTTCGGCATCATTATCAAGAGTTATTTCGTGTGCCATAAGAGATCCTATTAAAGCTTCATAGGTGAGAGTGGCTAAATCTCTGCACTCTTCAATGGTCGTGACCTTTTGTCGCCATTTCTTGGTAAGACTTCTTAAAATTTTACGGACAATGTCCTCAGTTTCAAATTGTCTACCAAGATTTGAAAGTTTGTTAGTTATATTTGAAAAGCGTGAAGACATACTCTTTATTGGTTCATCCTCGTGCATTTTAAAGGATTCGTATTGTTGCATTAAGAGATCAATACGTTGTGTCTTTACTTGCACGGTCCCCTCATAGGCTAGTGCTAGACTATCCCAGATTTGTTTGGCCGTTTTACATCCTGCAATACAACTAGGTTCTGACAGATTTGAAATTCATGAGAAAATAAAAAAAATAAAAAGATAAACTCAAAAAGGATCAAACTCTTTGCTGTAAGGCAATCAAGAGCACGAGGCTCTAATACCAATTGTTGAGTTTATCGATCCGGTACTTAAGAGGGGGAGGGGGTGAATTAAGTACCCTTTTTAAAATTAAAGCGAAATTAAAGCGAATAACTTGTTCACGTTCGGTAATAGAACAGTATACAGGCGAAATGAACAGTTACGGAAACTGCTCAAACAATCATAGTTGTGCTATACTGTTATGGCTGAGCGCGTGAATCAAAAGGGAATAAAATAAAACGAGAAATGAAAATAACCAAAACAAAAGAAGGCACGAGACACGAGATTTTTAACGTAGTTCGTCCTACTCTCTAAAGGTCTACGCCCACCCTCTCGCTTATTAATATTCACTTTATAACCAAACCCGATTACAAAGTAAATCCCCACGATCAACCCCAATCGTGCGAGTCGAGTACAAGCCCGTACCCCAAAAGCACTCTCTCACAAAAAGAAGATTTCAACTCAATTTGTCTCCTTATATAGTTCAATGATTAAGAACGATGGAGAACAAAAATAGACTTATGAATATAAGAACTTAAGCATATGGGAATGGTTCACAAGACACGAAAAATATTTTGCAAATGAGTTTTAACACACAACACACGTGAAGAATAATTTGCAAAACAAAAGTTGTTGATGCAATATGTGATGCTCTAAATTTCGGTGAACCAAATGAATGGTCAACTAAAAATATATATAGGAAAATGGTTTGGTAACAAACCCTATATTTTTGGCAAAGAGATAATACAAATAATATCTTTTAGAATAAAATATATTCCATAAAATAGTTTGACTTATTTTGTAAGATAAATTTTCCAAATAATCTCAAAGATATTTTTTCTCAAAACAACCAGAAAGTTCTTATAAAAATATCTTAGCCAAACTTTTATATTCAAAAAATATTTTATTAGAAATCCTTTCTTTGCCAAGTAAAATCAATAACGTGTTCTTCATTCTGTTTTGTGAACCATCTGAACAGTCTTCGGAACTGTTCAGAACATAACGAGTGAGCTTAAGAACCATATTCTTACAATGTTGTTAGACAAAGACGGACATAAGTATAGCAGCTTCCATCCACTTTGATTGATGTAGTCCTGACCTGCAACATTCAAATTCTTGCCAAAACATGAATTGAGAAGAAACAAAGGATTGGGAACTTGTCATCATCAAGAACTTTAGCTCAACACATACCATCAAGTACATGACCCGAAATCGAATAAAGCCGTCGAAACTGTCTTGACAATTACCCGACAAAAAAAATAACCCAAAACATCTTAAACGAACCGTAAATGACTCCGTTTACCCAATATCATCAACACACAAGAAATGAGCCGAACCTAGAACAATCAGGCCCGAAATACGCCGTTTGCCATTATGCACACTCAGCAAAAAAAAACAAATAGGTGTTATCCAAAAACAAGAACTTGGTCTCTGCAGCAGAGGAAATACAGCATACACCACACACATGTTAAGGAAACTACCTAGCCCTATTCTCAAGCTTCATATATTTATTGTTTATATTGTGATTCTTTGTATTATCTTCCTTTCCTATTTTTATGTAATTAGTTGCTCTCATATAGATTTGTTAGCTTAATTATAGGTTGAGCATATCTTGTAATCCTAGTATAAATAGGCTTGTATATTTCTAACCTAATTGCAATACAGTAAACACATTCATCACAAAACTCTTCTCTACTGTTATATGGTATCATCGAGCTCTTGATCCTTCATCCTTTTTTTTTTCCTCGACTATGGCCAACCATGCCCTCGTTGTCCCTAACAATGCCGAACCAAACTCTCCCATCATCTTTGTTAACCTATCCCAATGCAAAACCCTCACCACCACCAACTACACTCAATGGGCCTTCCAGATTCAATCGTTTCTCGAAGGTCTTGACCTTTTTCCCTTCCTCGATGGCACACGCCCTTGCCCCGCCAAGACCATTAATGTCGACAATCGCCCTACCACCAACCCAGCCCACACCACCTGGTCCCGTCAGGATCGTCTATTTCTCGCGTCCCTTGTTGGCACCCTTGACTCCACCATCGCCCCTCTCGTCACTCAATCCAAGACCTCTCGTGAGGCTTGGAATACCCTTTCATCTACCTTCGCTAACCCCTCTCGGGGTCACATATTACAAATAAAAAATCGTCTCGATCACATCGTTAAAAAACCAGACCAATCTGTAACCGACTACATGCACGAAATTAAGACATGTACCCTAGAACTAGCCAACCTAGGGAAACCTATGGACCCGGAGGACATTATTGCTAAAGTCCTTCGCGGACTTGACTCAACTCGATATCGCGCTATCAAAGACACTGTTGAGGCTCGCGATACACTTATCTCCTTTGAGGCCCTACACGAAAAGCTCATCAATCACGATCTCCAACACCCTGAAAACACAACCGCCTCACCACTTCCCACCACTGCCTTCGCTGCCCAATATCGACCCAATCAATCCCGTTACACTCCTCGTCCCAATTTTTCCTCTCCCTCCTCCACACCCCTTCCTGTCGATGCACCTGCCAAGGAAGTCATAATTTGTCAGTACTGTGGCTACAAAGGTCACAATTTCCTCAACTGTCGTAACTTCAAAAAGGCACATCCCACCGTCACCATCACACCCTATGCTCGTCCAAATCGTCCACCCTCTACCCGACCCCAAGCACACACAGCTACTGCTTCTCCTTCGACCCCGGATTCGTGGCTCGTTGATAGTGGTGCTACGCACCACATCACCAACGACCTGTCCAACCTCGCTCTTCATGCTCCTTAAGATGGACCTGATGATGTCGTAATTGGTGATGGTTCATCGTTACCAATTGCAAACATAGGTTCATTTAATATTCCCTACTGCTCCTCCACTTTATTATTTCGCAATGTTTTACATGTCCCGTCTATCTCCCGCAATATTTTATCCGTTTCTCAATTTTGTCTAGATAATAATGCTATAATTGTCTTCTCACACTCTCATTTTTTCTTTAAGGATATCTCGACGGGACGTATCCTACTCCACGGCAAGCTTGATCGTGGTGTGTATTCCTGGTGCCCGTCTTGCCCTCAAGCTCTAGTTGCCGCCTCCACCACCTCCTCGGCCGTGTTGTGGCATCACCGCCTTGGACATCCTTCCTATAATGTTTTTTCGTTTCTTAGGAGTAATTTTAATTTGTCCTTCAACACTTCCGATTTCCATTATTGTCATGCTTGCAAAATTAATAAATGTCACAAACTTCCTTTTGATGCTTCCTCTTTATCGTCTACTGCACCTCTCGAACTTATTTTCTCTGATGTTTGGTCCTCCCCTACTCTATCTTATGAAGGCTACAAATATTATGTCTTGTTTGTTGATCACTACACTAAATACTCATGGCTATATCCCCTCAAGAAAAAATTTGACACTTTTTCTACTTTCACTCAATTTAAATTGCTAGTTGAAAAATACTTCAAACGACCCATAATCACCATATTCTCCGACAACGGAGGAGAATACATTAAGCTCTCTCCGTCTCTGCTCCAAAACGGCATCACACATCTCACATCTCCACCTCATACCCCTCAACACAATGGCTACGCAGAGCGTCGTCACCGACACATCGTCGAAACTGGCCTCTCGCTGCTTACTCACGCCAATCTCCCATCTAGTTTTTGGCCCAAAGCTTTTGCCACAGCAGTTTACCTCATCAATCGCTTACCCACATCGACTCTCAACAATGACTCTCCTTACTCTCGCCTTTTTCACTCTCCTCCTAATTATCAAAAACTTCGAGCTTTTGGTTGCTTGTGTTATCCATGGCTAAGGCCTTACAACTCCAATAAGCTCGAACCCAAGTCCATTGCCTGTGTTTTTATTGGTTATTCCCTTTCCCAAAGTGCTTATTTATATCTCGATCCCACAACTCATCGCATTTATACGTCTCGCCATGTCACATTTGTCGAAACCGAATTTCCATACCTCCGCCTTGCTGCTCAACCAGTCCCTGAACCTGCCCCAACCATCGACCTTTGGTGCACCTCACCCATTACCTTCATACCCGTCACTCACCCACCCTCCTCACAACCAGGTACTAATCCTACCCCTGACCCCGCCACCACTCAGCCATCCACTACCCTCGACCCCTCTTCCTCCTCCCCTACCACGACACCGTCCTCCAACCCCTCTCCCTCTGCTTTTGACCCGTCTCCTACCCCTGCCCCTCCACCTCCTCCCAAAAACTCTACCCGGACAATCCCTCCCCGTGAAGTCATCACCCGCCTCTCTAACAACATTAGAAAACCCAACCCCAAGTATGCTAAATTAGCCGTTACCACCTCCCCTCACTCTCTACCTACAACCGTTAAACAAGCCCTTCTTTCTCCCCAATGGCGTGCTGCTATGCTCGAGGAATATAAAGCTCTACAAACAAATAACACTTGGTCCCTTGTTCCTGCCACTGACGCCCACAATATCGTCGGGTGTAAGTGGGTTTTTCGTGTCAAATACAATCCCGATAATACGGTCCAAAAATACAAGGCTCGCTTGGTTGCCAAAGGTTTCCATCAACATCATGGGGTTGATTACTCGGACACATTTAGTCCGTTTGTCAAACCCGTTACTATTCGCCTCCTCCTCTCCCTTGCTCTCAGCTATGGATGGTCCATCCGACAACTTGATATTAATAATGCCTTCCTTCAAGGCTCGCTACATGACACGGTTTTTATGTCCCAACCACCAGTTTTTGTTGACGATAAAAATCCCACTCACGTTTGTCGCCTCAACAAAGCCCTCTATGGTCTCAAACAAGCCCCTCAGGCTTGGTACACTGAGCTCAAGCACTACCTCACTTCCTTCGGTTTTACGGTCTCCCTTGCTGACCCATCCCTTTTTATTTACACTACCCAAAATCACGTTCTTTATGTGCTCGTTTATGTCGATGACATCCTTGTTCTTGGTCCTTGTCACGATTTTCTCACTCGCTTTATTGCCCAACTCTCGGTCAAATTCTCCCTTAAGGACCTCGATAATCTCTCCTACTTTCTAGGTGTCGAGGTCACACCCAACTGTCACGGTCTCCTACTCTCCCAAACAAAGTACATTTATGATTTACTCCAGCGACACAACATGCTTGACTGCATCTCTCCTACTTTCTAGGTGTCGAGGTCACACCCAACTGTCACGGTCTCCTACTCTCCCAAACAAAGTACATTTATGATTTACTCCAGCGACACAACATGCTTGACTGCAAGCCTTCGACCACGCCTATGGTCTCCCATCCTCTTCTTACACTTGAAACGAATACGCCTCCTTGTGATCCCAAGGACTATCGGTCCACTGTTGGTACTCTTCAATACCTTTCCCTCACTAGGCCGGACATCTCTTACTCGGTTAATCGTCTCGCCCAATTTATGCAACACCCACAGCAACAACATTGGCTTGCCCTCAAACGACTACTTCGTTATCTCCATGGTACAATGCATCTTGGTATTCAGCATCACCGTCACAACCCTCTTCAGCTACACGCTTTCAGCGATGCTGACTGGGGTGGCGACACTGACAATTACTTCTCGACTAGTGGTTGTCTTGTTTACTTGGGCAAAAATCCGATAGCTTGGGCTTCCCGCAAACAAAAGGCTGTCGCACTTTCATCTACCGAAGCCGAGTTTCGCGCTGTTGCTAATGTCACCTCTGAACTCATGTGGATTAAGTCTGTTTTATCCGAACTCGGCATCATCTTCAAAGAACCCCCTGCGGTCTACTGTGATAACCTTAGTGCTACTCACTATTCAGCTAACCCTGTCTTTCACTCGCGTATGAAAAATGTTGCTCTTGCTTTTCATTTTGTTCGTACGCAGGTTCAAAATGGCACGCTCCGCATTACGCACATTAATGGTGATGATCAGCTTGCGGACTTACTTACCAAGCCACTTCATCGTCCACATTTTGAAGCTCTTCTTTCCAAGATCAGACTTTTCACTGGACAGCCCGTCTTGCGGGGGAATGTTAAGGAAACTACCTAGCCCTATTCTCAAGCTTCATATCTTTATTGTTTATATTGTGATTCTTTGTATTATCTTCCTTTCCTATTTTTATGTAATTAGTTGCTCTCATATAGATTTGTTAGCTTAATTATAGGTTGAGCATATCTTGTAATCCTAGTATAAATAGGCTTGTATATTTCTAACCTAATTGCAATACAGTAAACACATTCATCACAAAACTCTTCTCTACTGTTATAACACACACCTTAGAAGAACACTCCTACTAAAAGCAAGAAGGTTGCACATGCAAGTATTTATTAGTAGCAAGTGGAGTATACACTCTAATTACCATTTGTTTTAGGTAAAGGAAGAGAGTGGAAGGAAAGGTAAAGGCCAAAATAGCAAGTAGAATGGGAAATTATTTTCCTAGTTGAGTAGTTTTGATTAATGAAGGTTGTATGGATCATTTCGGGTTGTAATTCGTCTTTTTTTTTTTTGGCAGCTGTAAAAAAGGGTAAACCTACCTAACCATAGCCTTACAAGCAAGGCTATGGGCATCAGAATTTAAATTACGAGGAATAAAACTGAAAGATAAGCAATGAAAAACAGCGGAACAAGCATGAATATCTTCCAAAATAGCCTTGAGAAGATGATGTGGTGACTCCAAACCTGCCAATTGACGAACCAAAGAAAGGCAGTCAAAAAAAACCTCCAAATGGCGAAAACCCCTATCCCTTGCCCATAAAATCACCCAAAACACCCCAAGACCCTCAGCTTGCATTGCCGATTCAGCCCTTATCCTTTTACTTGACCCAAACAACCTCTCCCCACTTCCAGACATAGCAATCCAACCAATTCCCGCATCATTTTGCCCCTTCCATACCGCATCAACCATCACCCGTACAACATCACAAAATCTGATCATACCTACAACACATATCGGATTACCTTCACGAATCCAATCACTTCTCTCAGCATCAATAGAGCTTAAATTCCTACCAGTATTGCATGATCCTTCTTTTCGAACATCAATAGCGCTTATCGCAGTACTTACGATATGTGTCCATAAATTGAAGAACATGATAGGATGAAATTCCATTCCCTGAAAAAGTATCCGGTTACGAATACTCCAAATGCACCAAAACATTGCGAGAAACCGAATCTGACGTTCCTTCATGCCTTCTAAACTTTCCAAGTACGAAATCCAATCAAAGATCCATGATCGAATGTCAAGAAAAGAATCATACTCAGTTCGAATTCCCAGGTCAGATGTAGCCCACAACCTTCGGGACACAGGACAGTCCCGAAATAAATGTTCCATTGTTTCCATGGCCCTCGCACCACCCCTACACAATTTACATTCCGTATCAACCCCAATATTACGCCGTGCAAACCCACTACCCACAGAAAGAGAATTCGTAATGATCCGCCAGATGAGAATTTTCCATGATTGTGGACCAGGTAACCTCCACAGAGATCGTTTACAAAACCTTCGACCAACAGCATTAATCCTATCCTTATCCTTACATGTTCCCTGACGTTCCATGAACTCTCCAAAAAGTGTCCCATAGCCACTTTTAACACTATGAATACCATTACTATTATGTAGCCAATAGACATCATCAGATATCAATGATCGACAAATAGGTTGTGCTAAGACAGCATTAGCACTTTCATCCTCTAAAATAAAATTAATTAAGTCTTCATTCCACCTCGTATCAGCATCTTGGTGGCCATTTATCCGTAAATCCTGTACCGTCAAATTTCGAAGAGCTACATGGTCCATTCCCAACACCCTTTCACTAGGCTCCGGGCAACGTCCACTAACCCACTTATGGGTCCATATGTTTAAATTAGACTCCAAACCAGGCTTCCACCCAATATGCCCTCGAACAAATTGAAGGCCATGTAGAACACTCCGCATCCCCCATGAAAGATTACTTCCATGTTGATTCGCCATAGAATCCATCATCACTCCATTCGGCAACAGTTTTTTACGAAAAACACGCGTAAAGTAACCACGGTCTCCAGAGACAAGCCTCCATGCCTGCTTTCCAAGCATAGCCTGATTAAGGCACTCAATATTCCGAATACCAAGCCCACCATCACTTTTTGGTAGGCTAAGGAAATTTTTACTACACCAGTGGATTGGCTTTCTTAATTTACCACCCGCCCACCAAAAATGTGACAATAAGGAATTCACCTTGTTTGTCACACTTACCGGTATTTTGAATACCGACAGAAAGAAAATCGAGATGTTGGATAAGACGGAAGAAATTAGAGTCAGCCTACCCGCTTTTGATAAAAAAATCCCATTCCATGAAGAAATGCGCTTCATTACAATATGAATAATCCCTTTAAAGAGCTCCCTCTTAGAGCCTTGAACATCAGTTGGTAATCCAAGGTATTTACCCAATCCTTTATTACCCTTTATTTTAAGAGTACGCAAACCACGTCGAGCCTTCGCAAGAGTAGTACTTGGACTAAAAAGAATTCCAGACTTGTCTTCATTCATCATTTGGCCCGAAACATTACAATACTTCTTCAAGATGACTCTTAAAGTCCGTATTGAATTATGACGATCATGTAGAAAGAAAACCGCATCGTCCGCAAAAAAACAAATGGGACAAAGCATCCTCCCCACGGCACAAGCTAATTCCTTTCAAAGAGCCATTACTTTGTGCATGCAGTAAATTTCCAGAGAGAGCCTCCATACACAAGACGAAAAGAAAAGGTGAAAGCGGATCACCTTGTCTTAAACCACATTTTGGTTGAAATAACTTTAACGGACCACCATTAAACAACACCTGATAAGAAACCGTCATGACACAATTCATAATAAGAGTAATCAGCCGTTCCGGAAAACCGACCCTATAGAGTACCGCCTTCAAGAAATCCCAACGCACTCGATCATAAGCCTTGCTCATATCAGCCTTAAACGCGAATCGCCCATATTTCCCTTTTTTGTGAGAGTTAATTTTATGAATTGCCTCATGGGCCAACAGAATATTATCAGAGATTTGTCTTCCTGGGATAAAGGCATTTTGGAAGTCCCCCACCAAATAACCCATCACCTTTGCCAACCTATTAGTGATACACTTCGTAATAATACGCATAAAGACATTACACAAACTTATCGGTCGGTAATCCCCAACACGTTCCGGATTATCACATTTAGGAACCAAGGTAATAAAAGTCCTATTAACCAAGGTAATCACGTTCCGGGTTGTATTTCGTCATTTCGTTAGCAAGTAGGAAAATAAAAGAATAAGGGAGATGAGCAAGATTCAGTGTTTGAGGTGTTAATTAGGAGGGCTAACAAGGCGTTTCCTCTTTCATTTTTGCCAAACAAGAAAGTTGCGATCACTTAGACGAAAGATATTAAGTGGCACTAAACGTAATTGTTGCCCTCACACCATTACTTTCCCATTCATTCCTCTGTTTCTAGTTAAACTCATCTACACACTTCATTCCTGTATACAAGTTTATAACATCAGATCACTCAAGTGCTGCAAACAAGTATTATGTAGTAATATAGTATTAGCAAATTAGTACACAGCTACTACGTACGTCTAAAGAATACCCAACACTATGAGTCTTCTCTCCATATCCTACCAAAATCAAACGGTTCTAAATTTACGCATAGAAATAAAGGGATAATGGATGTTAGAATGGAAAATGCATGTGACACAACATATACTAACATAGCTTTCATATTCGAGAGATAAAAAGTCATTGTACTTCGAGTCACAACTATGTTGACACGAGGGACTGGAGTGAAAAGAAAGTGAGGGAAAAAAATGAAAACAAATTCTTTGTAGTTAGATACGACATAAGGTTGAAATCAGTGGTGGAGCCAGAATTTGAACTTAAGGGGCGAAAATTTTGAAGGGGGCGAACGACTAATTTCATAAGGTATACTCGAAAAATTTTCGAAAAATTTAACTAAAAACTTTGAAAATTTCATCCGTCAGGCGACGACCACCCCTGCAAGCCCCCTAGCTCCACTACTGGTTGAAATGCAGTAAGAGGGGGAAAATAGGACCATTTTTCCTCTCTCAATACAAATAAAAATTTTTCTAAAATGGAAAGTTTTAACAGAAAAACAGTAACGCTCTCTTCTCTTTGCTTCCCTTCTCCCTATCCTCGCCTCCAAATCATTCTGTCCAAAGCCAGAATTTGTTTGAATATCAAAGTAGGAAGGGAGGAAGGGGGGGAGGGGACTAAGGCAAATAGAAGGAGAACGGAATAATGTCATTTTGCTTTAAATTTTGTTCGAGGATATTGGTTTGGCTTTCCCTCTATTTATTTTCGCCTTGGTCTTTGAGCGGTATTATTGGCGGTTACATACACTCCCGTGTAAATACTTGAAAGGTACTATCTTTATACGATAATGTAGTTAGCATGTCAATTCTCGGGGAATCTTTATACGACAAGTGTATATACCGACAATCTCCAAGTAATACGTAAGGCAAAATATTTATTTGCGCTACCTAATTGGTTTAGAGTGTAGAAAATGTAAATGAAATGAACAGATCAGAACAGCAAAGAACGGCGGAGGACTGAGGGTTGGAGGACTTTTGCGAGGTTACTTTTAATAGCGGGTATACCGGGCTACCCATGGGCAATTTTGTTAAGTCCCAGCCCGTCCATTTATTCTAGCGAGCCTAATTTTCTTGTCTGCTACCCGTTTATTTTTTATTTTTTTTCATGTCCAAGCCCGCTATTTTAACAGGCCGGGCCAAACAAATAGCCCGCACTTGATCCGCTCTAATCTGTACTAGCTGCTCCCCAACTACCTCTCACACACCTTATTATTCTAATTACGTAAATTATGATGTTGAGAATTCGATTACCAGAAACCCGGATGTTTGACGTCTCCAAAAAAATTCAAAAAATCAAGACCCAGGCTTTGTTTAGCAAAACTACCTGAAAAGGTACCTGAAACTTGAAAAAGTAGCTGAAAACTGAATAGTTAACTGAAACTTGAAAAGCTAACTGATAAGGTAGCTGAAAAATAGGAACTGATAAGATAACTGATTATATAAAAATGTGTTTGACAAACTAGCTAAAAAGGTATCTAATTTTGGTAAAATGACATAAAATGTATTATAGAATAAAGGGGTACAAAATGGAAAATAAGTCATTTTTCGCAGTCTGATTTCTCAAATCTTTATCCGAGGTAGCATTTCATTTTTGAGTCATTATTTGACCAAATAACCAAACATTTGCAAAGAAATCAGGTACCAGAAATTTTGGTCAAATAATCTACTTTGGTCAAATAAGCTGCCTGAAATGTCGTGCCAAACGGAGCCCAATATGAAGAATGAATAGCCTTACTACTTACTAGGAAATGTCATAATCTCTTCGACCTATAATTGGCTCCAAGATTGTGCTTATCTTAAAAAAAAAAAAAAAAAAAAAAAAAAAAAAAAAAAAAAAAAAAAAAACGCTTCAGGGACCAGCAAATGACATCAAATCAAAATTAAGCATTAATTTCCACACAAAAAGCCCAAGGTTCACCATGTCCTTTCAAACAAACAAGGGACATCCTGGCCATCACCAAACATAACCACATAAACATGTCAAATTTTGAGCACAAAACTTAGATAATTGACTTAACTAACTCCTTCATACATATTGCTGATAACAAAAGGCATTTATCAGAATCTCAGCCAAATAAGCAAAGACATAGGAATATGTACATACTAGGTAGTATCTCGCGTTACATATTAGATAGTATCTCGCGTTTTGCGCGGCCTGTTTTAAAATTTTATTATTATAATTGAAGAAAAATAACATAATTTATATATGACCTTTAATATTTTTAACTATAATAAAAATAAATCAATTTTTCTCAAATTTAATTTTTTAGGTTTAAATTTAATGTTTTAAAATAAAGTACATACCATTTTAATTAAAAATAATAAGTGATAATTAATTATGCATGATCAATGTTTATAAATTATTTTATGACTGATCAAATATCATATTAATTAAAATAAAATTTATTCGAATAATGCAACAATCAACATTAAGTTCTCAATTTATATCATTTCACTATACGTTATGTTCTAAATCAATTAATATTTGTTCAAAATAATGTGAATATAATTTTATATAATTATTAGTTTTTTATGTATAACGTGTGATGTTTATGTATCAAACCTATAGAGTTCAAACTCAACTTATTCAAATGTTTTCATTGTGTCTTACACGTGTTATGTGTCAAACATATCTATAAGAATTGCACCTTTTGTATTTTTCAACAACTACATATAAATGATGTTTAAGAGTTTACCTGTAAATAAAATAGGTTAAACTTTCTTAAATAATATATTTTGAAGTTTAACTTCAATGTATTTAGAAGATGACATATAATATATTTAGCTAAAAGTAATATTTAGCTAGTCATGATTAATATTTATACTCGACGTATACATATTATATTTAATTGAATATATTAAAGAAACACATAACGTTTTTACTACTTTTTCATGTCGTTTATAATACTATATTATTTTATCATCATTACTTTTGTTTTGATTATTAAATGCACTAGCGATCACTGTGTACATACATACTTGTTATCACACTATTTAAACCTATCAAAATCTCACATATATTCAATTTTTCGCAATATTTTTTTTTTTCATTCCCACTTAAAACTTATGTTTTAGTAGTTTTTTTAAGTTATGTTTTTAAGAAATAAAATGACTCTTCCAAATATATTTTTCTTAAGATTTAATAGTTTAAATTTTATAACTTTCTCAAAATGTCTTTTTACATAAACATAAAACATTATGAGACACTCATTTTAACCATCTCTACAAATAAAAATATTTCAATAAATATAATGAAAATTATACTCAATTTGAAGCATTTTTCGTAATGAACGTAATTATTCACGTTTTAGAATTTATATCAAAATAATTTTTTAATAAATTTAGGATCAAATCACCATAATTATTTAATTTAATTTTATAATAAAATTTATTAAATTATAATATATTTTGCTGAGATTTATATAGCATTTATTATGTTTATATTTAATGTTCAAATTTAAATTAATACTTGTATTTAATCTTTGGTTGACACGTGGCGCATCCATAACGTTTCAACCCGATTTTTATATATATATATATATATATATATATATATATATATATATATATATATATATATATATATATATATATAGGATCTGTGCGAACCTAAAGTTCGGTGCGAACTTACTGAACCGACCTAAGAACCCAAACTCAAAAACACGCGCTGACATTATAAATGTAAACTATTCTCCCACTAACCCCATATGTGCTCCTCTGACATTCAATTAATTACTCTCATCCCCTCTCTCACCTCGTCACACAACTCCACTACCTCGATCGTCGGCGTCGGACCACCATTCACGATTGGCACGAGATCCATAAACGGGGACGATTTAACCCCAACTTTCTCCCTTCTCCTCTCGCATCGTCACTCATCCCATGCTTTGTCGACGTCCGCAACCTCCGAGCACGCCGCATTTACCACGATGGTGACGACTCGGTTGGCGGTTGTGAATAAAGTGATTTGAGATTCGGTTGATCTGCTCAAAAACACCGTCATTCACCACGACTTACAAACTTAGGCGATATTAGACAACGCCGGCGAAGCTACGATCTTGCAGAATCCGTTGACGGCGTCAATGATGAATTTCCCGGCAAACTATGTACGAAAATGTGCTACGAGTTCACCTATCTAATTTATTTTTCAAATTACTTATTAATATGTGTAGATTTGATTTCAAAGTCAATTTGTATCATACATTTGCTTTCGTACCTATTAACTTGGTATCTCGGTTGTTAATGGGTAAGGGAGCGGTATTATCGGTGCTTAATGGGTTAGATAGTGGTATTGGCGGTGGTTAATGGGTGGTGGGGTGGCGGTGCGATGAGTGGTGCGTGGTGACGGTGGCGGCGCGATGGGGCTTGACGGGTCATGGTGGAGCGGTGGATACACAAAATACCAAGCCGTATACACATGGTATTACTTCTAGATACACAAGGAAAAGAAAACGGCCTACACAAGGAAAAGAAAAGTCGGACGTTTGGGACAAGCCGGTGTTGTATTTGGTAATAATGTCGGGATTTGCAAATGGATTTTGGGGAGTAGTGGGGAGTTTGTTTGCTCAAGACGAGGTTCGAGTTCGCTTTCTTTCAGGTTGTGGGAAATGTTGCGGATTACTTTCATGTTCAAGTAATGATAAGGATCAACAAGCTCAAAAATCAAAATGCGTAAGTTTCTGATTGTCATGTTATGAATGAATGTATCTCATTTGAATAGCATGAAGCTAACTTGATTTGGCATAGATCATCATGAATTTAAATTCGATTGTAACCGTTAATTTGGCTTTGTATTTATTGTATAAATAAGATGCAATTTCGGGCACTAAGTCGTAGTCCATACTATGTAGATACTGACTACTTTTAAGTGTTGAATTCTAAGAACTGTGCTTTTATGATTTCCTTCTAACAGATTGCTATGCAGGTGATTTATCTGTTTGACTGTTTCTTAGGAGGGCCGAATTTGATCCAGATACATGTATACTTCTTGTTGTTTTTGGGCTGTCGTTTAACTGCAATATAAACTCAATCCAATCTTTGGGTACCAAAAAAAACGTCACATATTAAAGGAGGTTATTGAGTTACTCCACCTACTTGGATTGGTTACTAATCAAGCTAAAACAAATCGAATCATGTCAAGTTTGGTTTTTATCAGGTCAGTTTAATTTTCCGAGTTGAGTATCTAGTAATATTACCATGTGTATCTAGTAATATTACCAGTGTATCTGAGGTAGAATTGCCAAAATAATTGTAATAATGTTCTAATCAGAACATTTCGAGTCAGAAAATGTTGACGATCGAATATTGTCCACTAGTGGTGGGGGATGCGGTTTGATTACCAGATATGTGCGGTCAAAGGCAGGATATTGTGGTGGCATGGAGACGGACGAGATGAGGAATTAGTCCGTCGCCATGATTCGGCAATAATGGGTGATTCAGATTTCATATTTGTAGTTTGTCCCCACAGAACTTCAAGAATCTAGCCGAACTTCAAGCATGCTTCACGTACTCGTTACGTATATCTTCCTCTTTCTTTGAAATTAGAAGTGTTTATTGTAAAATGTTGTAATTAATGAGTAACTAGTGAAACAGGCGAGTTTTTGTAATCTAGAAGCAGATATATAATTTCTGTTGTATGAATTACATCAAGCAGAAGACCAATATCACTTTAGTTGCATTGTTTTGTTTTTGATTTGTTTGCTCTATCTCTTTATAACGAGTTTTGGCTTAGCTTAAAAAGACTATTTGAGTTGGGCATGTGTTTCTTGGTGGCTAAATATGCCTCAAACAAAACATTTCCTAAGAATCTCAACCAAAAGTACTTGGACCCAAAATAAAGGTGAGGCGTGAATTTAACGAATCAATATTCAATACACAAGAAGAAATCTAGTTCAAACAAGAAATTAAACAAACTATTACAAAGGAGTTGATGATTATATTCTTCTAATTTAACGTCACTCAATTTAGGATACCCATCGCCCTCGTTTGATCTCATTAAATTGCTAGATACGAACCTTTAGAATGTTAGATACACTCGTTTAAGTTACTAGATACACTTCTTTAAATTTGTAGATATATGTCTTTAGATAGCTAGATACATTCCTTTAAATTTCTAGATACATACATTTAGCTAACTACATACACTATTTTAAATTGCTAGATACATACCTCTAACTAGCAAAATATACTCCTTCAAATTGCAAGATACATACAATTACTAAGGACGCCCATCTCTCTCGTTTGGTCTCATTCCCCCTCAAAAAGGGTTCACTCTATCTTTTTGAGGTTTACTTTTTATTTGAACCCCGTTCCTATAATAAGCGATGGAAAAGTGTGTAATTTAGGATATTTTATTATTTTTAATTAAAAGGTAAAGAAATGATACGACGCCAATGATGGAAAAGTGTGTAATTTATCGTCCTAAATTTAGGATATTTGTCCACCTCATTTGATCACATTAAGTTACTTGATACAAACTTTTATTATGTTAGATACACTCGTTTACGTTGGACGATACATTTTTCTAGCTAGTTAGATACACTTCTTTAAGTTTTTACATACGTACTTTCAATTAGCTAAATACACTCTTCTATGTTGTTACATACATATCTTTAGCTTGGAATGGTTGCTTGTATGACATAATTTTTAATTGTTCCTCGCTCTTCCGTCAAAGATGGTCGATGATGTTTTGTTCCTCGTTAGATACATTACTTTACCTTACTAGATACACATCTCTTGCTTGCTAAATTCACTCATTTAGATTGCTAGATACACTCAATTACCTTAATACTCCCTCCGTCCCGGTCATTTGTTGTCCTTTTCCATTTTGGGGTGTCTCATTCATTTGTTGTCCTTTCTATTTTAAGAATGCATTTGATGAATAATTTGGTCATTCATACTCAATTTGATCCACATGTCATTTAGTAATTGACTCTCTCCTCTTTTCTTGGTCTTTGTGCCAAAACCAAAGGACAACAAATGATCGGGACGGAGGGAGTAGATATATATCTTTTTCAAGCTAGATACACTCATTTGCCTTGCTAGATGCACTTATATGACAAGCTAGATATACTCCCATACATGCTACAGTGAAGTTGTGTAATTACTCGCAATTTTACGGATCTAGTATCTATGACTATAATAATAACTTCTCAGACTACGAGGTTTAATTATATACCTTGGTATGTATACAAATTAATATAGTTATGTATCTAGAATACGACGGAGAGGATACAAATTAATATACTTGCGTAACTTGAATACTCTTTTCATCCTTATCATTTCTTTACCTTTTAATTAAAATAATAAAATAAATCCACGAAAAACATAAAAGATACTCACACAACAAAAACATGGTTCCAAGACAGTAAACCTGATCACCCATTACAATGGTGTAAAGAGTGGTTGCATCCTTTAGAAGTACCACGAATATTGCAAATGCTACGCTTTGCTGTTATTGCCCGACCAGGCCATGATCTCTCGCTACATTTTCGGTCATAAAGCGGTCTATGTCACTAGGATGTTTCCCAAGGCTGAAGATTGTTCACACATCTAAGACGCTCATGGGCCAAATTTACATCCCTGTAATCAATTGGTTCCTGATGGTAATGTGTCTGATAGTGGTTGCATCCTTTAGAAGTACCACGAATATTGCAAATGCATATGGTCGCATTTATTCAAATTTCTTGTAAGTTCTAGATCTACAAAAAAGGAAGTAAAATTTCACAAAACTAACTATGCGATCAATGCAATTGGGAAATTTAGAGTCAAAAATTGATCTTCATCACCATTGTCGGAAATCAATACGAGGTCTCCTGAAACGAAATGACGAAGAGGAGGGTTGTTCATTGAATCGGTCACCGTCGCCGGCATAAGAGATAGCCGACTCCGGCGACCGTCTAGGTTGTTGCGGCCGGTGGTGGTGGTGATGGTGGTAGATTAGGGAGAGGGATGGTTGGTGTGGTGTTTGAATGTGTGACTGATAAAGGATGTGAGAAGTGAAAGTTAGGGGATGACTTTAGGCTTTTGAAATTGTGTATTTTAGGTTAGTTAAATAGATTCATGACCGAACTTTAGTTATGACTGACTGACTAATATATATATATATATATATATATATATATATATATATATATATATATATATATATATATATATATAGATTCTACCTTCCAACACTTCCTAATGGAACTTGCTTATTACTCACGATATGCCATTATCCTCAAGTTTACCCAAAAGTGACATGCCATTCCCAGTATAACATCTTGGTTTTCGTCACCGTTGTGGTATCTAATGTCGCAGTCTAATCTTGCCAAATGCGATCAATATCGCATCAAAACCTTTACATCTTCCCTTAGGTAAATAAAAATGCCTACTATCAAAACTACTCCCTTCATCATCTCATTTACATTGACCCGACTTGACTTGGGTGCTTAAACAAAGCCAACTTTGACTAACATTTTCTTACAATATATAACAGTTACAAATTTTAAAAATTAATCATAGAACTATTTAATTAATAAATCAAACATGACAAGTATAATATATCTCTACTTATAAATGGAGAAATTAACGGTCAAAACTAACACCAGTTGACCATCAAACCAAGTACTACAAAACTGGGATGAAGGTTGTAGTTTCTCGCTTTTACACCTTCTAAGCACTACAAACAACTGAACAAGGCCTAATAAGCACTTTTTTCTATCAAATGCCATAGGTTTTGTGTAAAACAAATAACCAGGGAATGACTATCCTTGATTGAGCAACTATCAAACCATCTACCATAACAAGCTACCTGTTACCACCTGGTTGTCAAACAAGGCGTAAACATGAAAAGATATTGCTCCCTTGCAGTGGCTTATAAGTATCTAAATGAATTGCCAAGGCAATTTATGTTTTCATCTCTTGTGTTGAGCCAAATGTTCGAGCGAAGAAAGAACATGGTTGAATAGTATTTGAATCTGTGTTACTCAGAGTTGTTAATCAGACACGTAATTCCTGAATTTTTAAAACTCCCGGACACGGTGTCTTGACCAACAACCAACATAATGTGTTGGATTTATGTTGGACCTTTAGTCCTAATTAATTGTTTTGATAATGACAGTAATGATTTGTATGTGGACTTAATATATAAACATATGCGTGTAATTGTGTGCTTAAGTCTTTATTTAGAAAGGAACAATTACAATGACGCAAGCTTGAAGTTTGGACCAAGGAGGTACAACTTCAAATATACTTGATCGATGTTTTCAAGCGAGATCAAGATTGGAAATCAACCACGAGACTCAAGATGAGAGACTTGTGAAGAGACGATTCGTTTACTGAAGATTAGATATTATAGGTCATCATCCGGTAATGGTTTTACTTTGTTTGATTTAAAGGTTAGTGAAGTTATGACCTAATAGACATAACTTCATTACTAGACAAAAATGATGCGTTAATTTTTGGAAAATATATTTTTAATGGTTCATAAAAATAAGAGAGTATTTATTTTAATTGGAATTAATTAATTAGAATTTAAGTTAAATAAACTATTGGTTTGTAACACGATATTTATATCGTCATGCAACCTAGGGTTTAACTAAATTCTATCTCGATTTGTTGCGGGCTATAGAAGCAAGAATGGATCGAAGGAGGCCTTAGGCCGGCCGAAACCCTAGGTGGTCGAACCCTAGGAGGCCGAACCCTAGGAGGCCAAACTCCATTCCTTTGCTCCTTACTTGTTCTTCAAGTTTTATATTTCCAGAACATTCCTATGCCCTAATTCCAGAACATTCCAAACCCTAATTCACTCTACTATAAATACTCTCATTCATTCAACATTAATTGTGGACACACACATCTACAAATTTCAAGAGAGAAAAATATTTTAAGCAAAAATCATTTGAGCTTTAATTCTTATTTTCCAAATTTGCTTATACAAAAATTACGCATCAAATTTGTCAATCACTCAAAGAAAAATCGTTATACGATATTAAATACACAAGGATAGTATACTCACTCGCATAACGTGAGATTAGTATTTGTCGTTGTATTTTTCTTATTAACGTAAGAGCAACCTAGAGTATTTAGCGATACTCAATCTGAGTTATAATCATATAGTTGATTATACGAGTGGATTGATAATTTTTGTAATCCGGAGAAAGGTACTAAAAATTATTAATCGAGAATAGTGGACGTAGGTTTCGACTTGTGAAATTGAACCACTTCAAAATCATGTGTGTCTCTCTTTCTCTCGCTCTTTATTATTGTTATTTCGATTTTGCATTTATTGTTAATAATTTAATTAGTTGATTTTAATCAATAAAATCAAGTAATTAATTTATATCATATATTTCGAAAAAGCGGTCATCGTTTTTAATACTCAATTCACCCCCCCCCCCCTCTTTCGTATTCGATCAATAGACTCCACAATTGGTATCAGAGCCTCGTGCTCTTGATAGCCTAACAGCTAGAGTTGATCGTTTTTTGTAGTCTATTTATCGTCTTTTCCGCTGCATTTATTTTTTTATCAAATGGATTCCAAACACCTAAAGTGTCCTATATTCAATGGGAAGAACTATGGTTTATGGAAAAATATGATGACCCACTTCATTAAGGGAAACGACTGGGAGTGTTGGTTGATTATCAAGAATGGTCCGAATAAGATCTTACTTGCAACCAGTAATGGCACTACCGTCGAAAAGAAAGAAGAAGACTATATTGAGGCGGATTATAAAAAGGCTGAGAAGAATTCAAAAGCAATAAGCTTATTGCAAAACGGTATGATTGCCCCTGAGTTCGATCGTTTCTCAACCAGTTCATCTGCCAAGGAAATATGGGATGGTCTAGAATTAGCCTATGAGGGAACCACTGTTGTCAAAAAGCAACGTATGGCATTACTAATGCGAAAATACGAGCTGTTTGCCATGGAGCAAAACGAGTCGTTGATAGCATGTCCTCTCGCTTTTCTAGCATCATCAATGAGCTAAAAATTTAGGAAGAACTTTTGACTCAGGAAATTGCTAGAAAAATACTTTAAGTATGTCTCGCAGATGGAGACATAAAGTATCTATCATAGAAGAATGTAAGGACCTAACTTCATTATCCTATCCGGAGCTACTCGGAACCTTAATGGCTCACGAGATTACTCGAATCAGGATGAGGAGGAAGTTGGCACAAGCAAAAAGATGGCCTTACAAGCTGAGTCTAGCAAAGTTGATGATTCTTCAGATATTGAAGATGAAACTGTATTGTTTATTAAACGTCTTTGGAAAAAGCCCTTCTTTCAAAATCAAAATAAGACAAACAACAAATCAAATCAAACCCCTAAGAAATCGTTTGAGTCAAAAGGGTCTTTCTCTAATCGTGGATGCTTCAAGTGTAGTGATGATAATCACATGATCAAAGATTGCCCTACATGGAAGAAAATTAAAGACAAAAACCAACGTGACAAAACAAAGAGAGAATTCAAGCAAGTTATGATGGCATACTGTTGGGGAGACTTGGACTCAAGATGGCGAATCCGAAGATGAAGAAAAAACTGCCAACGTCTGTCTAAGTAGCGTCAGTCTTGACCTATTCTCCGAAAGCGACAATGAAAGCAATGCTTCAAATGCTGAGAAGTGTCTTGTTGAAAATTCAGATTCAGATTCAGAGGATGAAGAGGTAAATTATCTTGAACTTAAAAAGCGTGTTAAGACACTTTCTAAGGATAATTTAATTAAGTGTTGTGAACATTCCCTTGATCATTGTCATGAACAAAGTCTAGAGTTAAGAGACCTTAAGGAACAGATTTTAGATATTGCTGAGTAAAACCAACTTCTGAAAGCCAACGCCAAAAAGCTCAAATCTAAAGTTATGGCTACTCCAGCTACAACTTCAGATATGACAAATGCTGAGAAGAACGCTCTTGAATTAAAAGATAAGGCTAGTGATGCCACAACTTCAGAGCTTAAACTTAACATTAAGAATCTTCAAGCTAAAGTTACGGCTAGTGATGCCATAACTTCAGAGCTTAAACTCAACATTAAGCATCTTCAAGCTAAAGTTACAGCTAGTGATGCTATAACTTCTGAGTTGAAGAAAGTCAATGAGATTTTAAAAGATGAGCTTAATGGAAAAGATAGTGTGGTTTCCGAACACAAGAGAGAAATTGTATTTCTCTCTAAGCAATTGGATGAAACTAGCAAAAGTATGTCTCAACTCAAGGTACAACATGAAAAAGAGAAACGTATCTTGAATGAACGTTTTGATAAATTTCGTGAAGACTTTGAGAAAGGTAGCTCTTCCAAGGATTCGAATGTAGATCATTCAAAATGTGGAAAAGAAATTGAGTCCTTGAAAGAATTACTTTTATATGCTCGAAAAGTTCATGATAAGTGGGAAGGAAGCACAAAGGTTCTAAACTTCCTTACTGAACAATCTGACAATAACATGAAGATGGGACTTGGTCATGAATGCTATAGTCGTAGAGACCATGATAAATGCAAATCCAATCCTTCTGAAAATGATTTCAGAAAAAGAAAATACGTTAATCTTCCAGAATACTTGATTTGCAACTACTGTGGCTCTACTGGACATATACAAGTCAATTGTGTCAAACTTGCTTGGGATAAGAAAAAGAATGTTGAAACTGTTAAGACTTGTGATTTCATAGTGGAAGATGATGTCTCTACTATAGATGAACCTAACGACAATGAAGAACGCAATAATGAGTTTAGATGGACTTATGATATGGCTTTCGATTACTCATCTGTTCCTTCAAAAGCAAACAAAATAAATGAGAATCGAAAGCATACATTCAAGCCTAAAGTTCATAACCCTAAACCTAAAGCGTCTCATGAAGGTACTAGACCTAAAGCCACTTTCAATAGAAAAAAACCTAGAGTACCTTATGTTCCGATTGTTAGACAAAGACCAAGACAACCCAATGTTAAAGCCAAAAGAATAATAAGACAAGTATGGGTTAGAAAGGATCAATTATATAGAATTACTAACCATAAAGGACCCAACTTAGCTTGGGTACCTAAAAGTTGTATTTGATTCATTTGCAGGGTAGAAGTGAAAGAAAATAATCTATGGTATCTCGACAGTGGATGCTCGAGACACATGACAGGAGACAGAAATCTTTTTCTTTCACTAGAGAGCCCTTCTTTGGTGGCAAGGTTACCTTTGGAGATAACAAGAAGGGTATGATTATTGGAGTAGGAAAAATTGGAATTTCAACCTCTCATTCAATCGATAAAGTATATCTGGTAAGTGGTCTTAAACATAATTTACTTAGTATTTCTCAATTATGTGACAAAGGAAATAGAGTTGTTTTTCATGCCGATGTTTGTCGTATCATAATTGAAGGTACTAGTAATGTTTTATTTGAGGGTCACCGTATGAGGAATGTGTATATGATTGACTTAAATGTTGTCAATACAAATTCCTTTGCGTGTATGAAAGTAACTTCTGATGAGTCTTGCCTGTGGCACAAGAGGTTTGCACACATTAGTCCAACTATTTTAAAGAAACTTAAGTCCATGGATTTAGTTGAAGGCTTGCCCTCAATTAAATTCGAGCAAGAGACAATGTGTGACTCATGTGCCCGCTGCAAACATGTTAGATCCTCTTTTAAACCTAAGAGAATAGTTAGCACTAAACGACCACTTGAGATGGTACACATGGATTTATATGGACCTATGAGAGTTAGAAGCCGTGGTGGATCAAAGTATGTATTTGTTCTAGTCGATGATTACTCAAGGTATGTCTGGCCAATCTTTCTTTCCTCTAAAGATGAAACTTTCGATGAATTTGTGGTATTAATGAAGCTTGCCCAAAATAGATTTGATAATAAGCTTATTTCGATTCGGACGGAACACGGCACGGAATTTGATAATCAATTATTTATAGAATATTGTAGGGAAAATGGTGTGGGGCATAACTTCTCCGCACCATGTACCCCACAACAAAATGGTGTCGTGGAACGTATGAATCGAACCCTAGAGGATATGGCTCGTACTATGCTTTTGTGTAGTGGCCTTCCTAGAAGCTTTTGGGCAGAAGCTGTTAGTACCGCATGCTATGTGCATAATAGAGCTATGATCCGACCCATTTTGAAAAAGACTCTCTATGAACTTTTAAGAGGGAGAAAACCCAATATATCACATCTCCGTTGCTTCGGGAGCAAATGCTTTGTTCACAATAATGGAAAAGAAAATTTAGGAAAATTTGACCCCAAAGTGATGAAGTCTGTTTTTTCCGGGATATTCGGATCATAGTAAAGCTTACAAAGTGTTCAATAAAAGAAACTTGCGCATAGAAGAAAGTGTTCATGTTCGCTTTGACGAAGATAATGTGTTTGATAAAGCTGAACAGGAAGAAGAGGATCCAGATGAGCCCGATTTCTTTCTAGCAAGAAATGAGCCTTTAAATGAAGATGAAGATATTCAAGGTATCAATGATGAACTAGAAAATTGTGCAAACAATCCTAAGAGAAGTGATGAGTCCATAGTTAATGATACTATCGACCCTTCCTTGGATAAAGAAAGAGATCCTGAAGTTATACCTAATGAGGTTGTAACTTCCGATCCAAATCATGATATTTCTAATGAAATGAGTGATGCTTCTGAAGAAAATCTCGAGTCCAACTCAGGGGGAACAAATCATGATTCTTCGTCTGCAGATGATGCTAGTCCATCAAATGATAATGAGCCTAGAGTTCTCAAAAAATGGAAACATCAAATTTCCCACCCTTTGGACAAAATCCTAGGGGATCTAGAGCAAGGCATTAAAACTAGAAGGTCCTTGAATAATTTCTGCTCGTTCTTTTCGTTTCTATCAACTATTGAACCTACCAATATTAAAGAAGCTCTTGCTGAACCTGATTGGATAACCGCTATGCAAGATGGGCTTCAACAATTCGAACGCAATAAGGTATGGCACTTAGTGCCACGACCTAGTGATCGAACTGTTATTGGTACTAGATGGGTGTTTAGAAACAAATTGGACGATACAGGACTTATTACAAGAAACAAGGCACGACTAGTTGTCCAAGGCTACAATCAACAGGAAGGGATCGATTATGACGAGACCTTTGCACCTGTAGCAAGACTTGAGGCTATACGTCTCATTATTGCCTTTGCTGCTCATAAAGGAATGAAACTGTTCCAAATGGACGTTAAGACAGCATTTCTTAATGGTTATTTGGAGGAAGAAGTCTATGTAGAACAACCTCCTGGATTTTTAGATAGCAAGTTTCAAAACCACGTCTATAAATTAGACAAAGCTTTATATGGTTTGAAACAAGCTCCAAGGGCATGGTATGACAGATTATCCAAGTTTTTGTTACAAAATAATTTTACAAGAGGATCTGTCGATAAAACCCTGTTCCTTAAATCCGAGGGTTCTAATTTACTTGTTGTACAAATTTATGTAGACGATATTATATTCGGTTCTACTAATGAAAAATTGTGCAAGTATTTTTTTGATCTAATGACTTCTGAGTTTGAAATGAGCATGATGGGAGAACTGAAGTACTTTCTAGGCTTACAAATTCAACAAACAAAGGATGGTATAAAGTTACACCAACAGAAATATATCAAGGAACTAATCCGAAAGTTCGGTATGGAAAATGCAAAATCATACGATACACCTATGGTACCTGAAAAGAGGATGACTATAGATGAACATGGTAAGTGTGTCGATGAGACTACATATCGAGGTATGATTGGTTCACTTTTATATTTAACTGCAAGTCGTCCTGATAAAATGTTTAGCGTATGTGTCTGTGCTCGATTTCAATCGTGCCCTAAAGAATCACATATGATTGCAGTTAAACGTATTTTGAGATATTTAATTTGTACATCTAATTTATACTTATGGTATCCACTTGAGTGTAATTTCGATCTAGTAGGATATTCAGATGCAGATTATGCAGGATGTTCTTTAGATAGGAAAGCACTTCTGGGTATGCAACGTTTGTTGGACCTTGTATTATCACATGGGGATCAAAGAAGCAAAATTCGGTTCAATGTCTCTTCTTTGAGCCGAGTATGTATCTCATGGATCGGTATGTTCTCAATTACTTTGGTTAAAGCAACAACTATGTGATTATGGTATAAATGTAGGTCGTATGCCTATTATGTGTGACAATACGAGTGCTATAGTAATTTCTAAGAACCCTGCCCAACACTCGAGGACCAAACATATAGATATTCGACACCATTTTCTACGGGATCATGTAGATAAAGGCAACATTTCACTTGAATTTTGTAGTACTGAAAGGCAATGGGCTGATATCTTGACTAAGGCATTAGCTAGAAAACGCTTTGAGTTATTGAGACTTGAGATTGGTTTAATTAGTGATAATTAAATCCGTCATAATTATGTCTGGGAACCTGAATGACTGGCTAGGAAGATAAGATTGTACGATTGTGTCCGTATATTTTTGTTGCAAGTTTAATTATGTTAAATAATATTTATTTTACGTGTTATATATTGCTTATGTGTATGGTAGTATTTTAAATTCTGCATAATCACATTTCCTTACAAAAATCGACAAAATCTACAATAAACTGCCTTAATATAATAAAGATATTTCTATCTTATTATATTCCTACACAAATTCTGCACAAACTCCATCTCAAGATTTTCTTTCCTAATCTTACATTTAATAGGAGATAATACCGAAAAAAAAAAAGAAAAAAAAAGAGGAAGGTGCGAAAAAAAAAAAGGAAAAACGCACGAAAAAGAAAGGAAAGTGCCGTGAAAAAAAAAAAAAAAAGGCACGAAAAAAAAAAAAAAAAAAAAAAGGAAAGATGCCGAAAAAAAAAAGGGAAAGGCATTAAAGAATTTAAGGAAATTGGTATTATTTTCTATCTTTTAGGAATCCTATTCTTACCTAAACTCAAATTCCTTATGCTATATATACCCCTTAAATCTCTCCATAATTCTCATCAATTCTAATCCTCTAAACCCTAATTATCTTTTACTACTATCTTCAATTTTAATAATGACTAATCAACCTACAACCCGTTTTCAATCAAAGAAACATGTTGTTATTAGAAAGAAGGTAAGCCAATCACCGCCTCGAACTCGCTCTACCTCACCGGCCGAAACCCCTCGCTCCCCACGGTCCTTCGTCGACCAACCCGCCAACCTCACCAAGCGACGAAAATTGTTTAAGGGTAAGGGAAAGACGGTTTCGGAAATTGAGGTAAGTTCAAAGACTGAAAACTATAAACTTCAAGATGGTTCTTCACGAGTTCTTTACGCACAGCATATGGATGATTACACCAACAATGGACTGAATAATCTTAGACTAACTCAAGTAGAAAGAAGAGATGTCAATCAAGTTGCTCAATATCGCATTCACGCAGGACGAGTATATTCGATTGATTGGTTAAAGAAATACAAAGCACTTGGGTTTTTCAGAAATTTTCTCAAAGATCAAGGATGGGAAAATATTGTTGCTGTAAGTGGTCCTGTCTTTCCTATTGAGGTATATCAATTTTATGCTTCTGTTCATCTTAAGGAAGGAAATTTGTTTGCTGTGGTTAATGAGACTTCCATAAAAGTCTCACCTGGTGATTTCTGCGACTTGGCTCGAGTTCCTGAAGGAGGAACTGAGATCAATCCAAGCGTAGAATGGGGAGGTGTGTCACCTGAAAAAAGGTTGATAGTGAAACGGTATTTCAAACAAGATGCAACTTCGTCTGAGACTATCTTAACTGCGAAGTTGTCGCCAAAATTGAGGTTCTTTTTGAACTTTCTTTGGAATACCATTGTTCCTCGAAAAAAAGGTAGAGGTAAATTCGGGGCACATGAGATGATTATTATGAAGGCTTGGCTTGAAGGAGAAAAGGTTAGTCTACCCTTGCTTGTGTTTCATAAAATTATACAAGCTAGTGTAACGGCTAAGATGGATGATTTCGCTTCTACTTTAAGTTTGCCTTATGGGAATTTGATATCTCGAATTTTAGAGAAGAAAGGAGTAATTGGGAAGCATAGTTATGGAGTTATCACTAATGACGAGATGAGCGATCTTTACCTATCTTATATGAAGCTCGTTATTAATGGCAACGAATTAGGTTTTGAGACAAAAGGAGATAAAGGAGAAAAAGAAGGAAAAAGCAATGTGAGTTTTGATATGTTGGATTCAAAGATGGATTCAAACTTTACTTCTATTCTTGGACGGATTAATGAACAAGACAAGAAATTGGAAGAATTGTTTGACCTAATTAAAAAGGAAAGGAGAGTTGATACTAGTGGACCAAGTGAAATTAGCCCGGCTCGTCTAAATACCGTGTTGTCACGGTTTGATACACGCCTCGAAAGTGTTTTTAAAGCCGCCGTACGAACTCACTCCGAGTCTACTCAAATAAAGGAAGGTATGGCTAGTTTGGTTAAGTTTGGTGATGATCTTTTGCAATCTGGGAAGGAGATGAGGTCTGAGATGCAAACTATATATGAAGCAGTTAAAGCAATGACTTTGAGGATTGGTAACTTTGATACTCGATTGAATGCCCAAGCTGCACTCCTAGACCATTGTCATGCGCGACTCGAGGACTTGGAATACCGCACCCGACCTAGGTCCAACCCGCCAAGCCCACGCTACCCTTGACCATCTTGCCCTAATCCATTCAACCTAGCCTTATCTTTTTAATTCCTTTGCTCACAATAAAAATCCATTCTTATGGATATTAGCTTTTTTTAATTCTGCATTATTCCTTTTGTGATTGCAAGTTTATATTATTATTATGCTAATTAAGAACTAGATTGCGTTTAATATAATATGTTTTTCATGATTAATTCTTGTCTCATAATATATTATTCTGGTCGTTTTATGTTTGTTCTTATCTTTTCAATGATGCCAAGAGGGGGAATTGTTTTTATGATTTGCGACCGTCTCAAAGTTAATTCTCTCATGGCGTTCTATAGTTATAACTTTGAAGAGATCGTTAGTTTCTGCGCTCAACTATTCTATATTTTGGGAAGTATTATGTTGAGGGGGAACTAGACTTAGACACAAATCATAGGAGACTTTTCATCATCAAAAAGGGGGAATTTGTTGGACCTTTAGTCCTAATTAATTATTTTGATAATGACAGTAATGATTTGTATGTGGACTTAATATATAAACATATGCGTGTAATTGTGTGCTTAAGTCTTTATTTAGAAAAGAACAATTACAATGACGCAAGCTTGAAGTTTGGACCAAGGAGGTACAACTTCAAATATACTTGATCGATGTTTTCAAGCGAGATCAAGAATGGAAATCAACCACGAGACTCAAGATGAGAGACTTGTGAAGAGACGATTCGTTTACTGAAGATCTACTGAAGATTAGATAGTATAGGTCGTCATCCGGTAATGGTTTTAATTTGTTTGATTTAAAGGTTAGTGAAGTTATGACCTAATAGACATAACTTCATTACTAGACAAAAATGATGCGTTAATTTTTGGAAAATATATTTTTAATGGTTTAGAAAAATAAGAGAGTATTTATTTTAATTGGAATTAATTAATTAGAATTTAAGTTAAATAAACTATTGGTTTGTAACACGATATTTATATCGTCATGCAACCTAGGGGTTTAACTAAATTCTATCTCGATTTGTTGCGGGCTATAGAAGCAAGAATGGACCGAAGGAGGCCTTGGGCCGGCCGAACCCTAGGGACGCCGAAAGCCTAGGTGGTCGAACCCTAGGAGGCCGAACCCTAGGAGGCCAAACTCCATTCCTTTGCTCCTTACTTGTTCTTCAAGTTTTATATTTCCAGAACATTCCTATGCCCTAATTCCAGAACATTCCAAACCCTAATTCACTCTACTATAAATACTCTCATTCATTCAACATTAATTGTGGACACACACATCTACAAATTTCAAGAGAGAAAAATATTTTTAAGCAAAAATCATTTGAGCTTTAATTCTTATTTTCCAAATTTGCTTATACAAAAATTACGCATCAAATTTGTCAATCACTCAAAGAAAAATCGTTATAGGATATTAAATACACAAGGATATTATACTCACTCGTAAGAGCAACCTAGAGTATTTAGCGATACTTAATCTGAGTTATAATCATATAGTTGATTATACGAGTGGATTGATAATTTTTGTAATCCGGAGAAAGGTACTAAAAATTATTAATCGAGAATAGTGGACGTAGGTTTCGACTTGTGAAACTGAACCACTTCAAAATCCTGTGTGTCTCTCTTTCTCTCTCTCTTTATTATTGTTATTTCGATTTTGCATTTATTGTTAATAATTTAATTAGTTGATTTTAATCAATAAAATCAATTAATTAATTTATATCATATATTTCGAAAAAGCGGTCATCGTTTTTAATACTCAATTTACCCCCCCCCCCCCTCCCCCTCTTTCGTATTCGATCAATAGACTCCACAATTTATGATCCAAAATATTAGTCTAAGTTAGTTTCCTACTTTCTAGTTAGTTGTTAGTATGGATCCTAATAATATGGATATTAAGTTAGTGGAATGGTAATTTATATATTATGTGGGTAGGCATGTATATCCCACGTCTAACATGTTTACGTAGAGTTTGGTAATTTTGTTTGTAAGCCTATATATATGCCTAAGTTGTTTGATTATTAATTGAGTTTGTTTATCAGTAAAACGTCTCCATATATTTTAACTCTCCTCTTATATTTTAGTCTATCAAGTGGTATCAGAGCTCTTGAGGCGAGAGTGTTGACAACGCAGTCAACACCACTCAAGTAGCCAGGTTCGATTCGCGAAATGGGACGATAAAGAAAAAAATGGTGAGAGCAAAAAAAAATTACATTTTTTGTTTTGAGTTACAAGTGAGCCATGCAGGCCTTGTACCGATTTATTTCCGCATTCAAAAAAAATTGAGAGAGAAGGTGACTGAATTATTCGAAAAAAAATGGTGAGAAGTGCACCATATTGGAAAGGTAGAGAGAAGTGCTCTATCAAGATTTCGTGGAGAGAAGTGCTCCATTAATAGGAGGAAGGGTAGAGAGAAGTACTCCATCAAATGAAGTTGGTGATGATGTGCATCAACAAGAGGGTGACGAGAAGTGCGTCACAAAGTGAAGACAATGGCTTCACAAGTTAGATGACGAAAAGTCTATTTGATCGAGCAATTTACGATTTTGGAGTCCAAGCAAAGAGGCTCCATTTTTAGTCTCGAAAAGAGGCTATGTTTGAAGTTGGGTGTGGAGCCTAACATGTGAGTATGCGAAAAGAATTGCATACTGTTTGATGGTAGATTGCTCATCAATGGAGATAAGAAGAAATTTGCAAAGCAAGGATGCAATGAATTAAGACATGAGAGAAGTCTCGGTGAAAAAGAAAAAGATGCTTGAAGAAAGGAGTTTCATTTTTAAAGCAAGGTCCACGATGAAGTACTACTCTGACTTTATATTTGTCTTGCTAAATGTTAGTCTCATAGGTTAGACAAGGCAAAATTTGATGTTCGAGTAGGTGTGGTGTTATCAAAATGCGGTAATCGCAGAATTGCAAGGAGATATAGTCTTGCGAAGTTTATCCTATTAGCATGGATTGAAATTTGAAGAAAACGTGGATCCGACAAATTTTGGATCAAGGGGATGCGTTGGATTTATGATCCAAAATATTAGTCTAAGTTAGTTTCCTACTTTCTAGTTAGTGGTTAGTATGGATCCTAATAATATGGATATTATGTTAGTGGAATAGCAAGTTATTATGTGGGTAGGCATGTATATTCCACGTCTAATATGTTTACGTAGAGTTTGGTAATTTAGTTTGTAAGCCTATATATAGGCCTAAGTTGTTTGATTATTAATTGAGTTCGTTTATCAGTAAAACGTCTCTATATATTTTTACTCTCCTCTCACATTTTAGTCTACCATAATGGACACGAAAGTCACTAAATGTCTCAAGGCGTGCAACATTTTTTACGAAGAAAAATAAAAAAACATCAAACTTCCATAAAAATTTTAGCTCAGGTGTACATAACTAGACTTTGCAAAGATGACCTGACCCGAAAGTGACCGGAACTTGCTTGACCTGAATATGACCTGAAATCCGAATTGACCTGACTCGACCCAGACCCAACCCGTACCTTGCTTGACACAATATTGACCCGACTCAAAATAACCCGATCCGAAAACAACCGATCCATAATGACTTAACGTCACCCAAAATGACCCGAAACATCAAAAATGGCCAAGTCATATTGATGTTATATCCCCCCGGCCCTTATATAAAACTATGCAAGGGTATAATAACGGAGCTTTTCACACATGAACAGTCCAGCTTCTCCTCCAATGAACAGTTTGTTGGACCCTGTCCTAAATACGTTTTATGTTTTGACGATGACAAGTGTATAATAATTGTTATATAAGTTTGCACGTAATTGTTTGTTAAGTCTTTATATATTAACAAGGTTACAAATAATTGCAAAATGACGATTTGATAATGCGGTTTGAGTTTGTGATAAAGATGATGAAATGAACTTACATCTGAAGAATTTTCAAGGAAGATTAATTCAAGGAAGATTATTCAGTAGTTAGTTCGTCTCTCCTTTATGATATTTAATAATTGTTTTGAGTTAGTCTTAAGTTATAATTGTTACAATAATAACTTAACACACCCATACTCTAAGTTATAGTTGATTGTACTATAACTTAGGGTGGCTACATAAGACGATATTTTCGAAAGAAAATTTATTTTATATTTTACAAATGATATTTCAGTTTTTATAAATTAGAATAAATTTAATGTGTTTTGTAAAAACCTTTTTAAATTCAAATAGAGTTAAATATTTACACAAATTCTCATTTGTGACGGCGATATCCGTCACAAGCTTGTGACGGATACCATTTCCTCTCACAAAATGCCCATTGAGAGGTGAGTGGAAAGCACATGGGGGTGCCCCACCTTGTCCCTTCTTCCTTTTTGTGAGAGGTCACAAGCTTGTGACGGGATTAGCCCGTCACAAGCAAGACTAGCTGAAATATTTAATCATACGTAATACTTCCTCCCATCTACTCCAATGGTAACATGGGGGGTTTCACATATTTTAAGAAAAGGTGAAAAGGGGAGGGCATTTATGTCATGTTAAAGTATTAAGAAAAGGTGGAAATGATAAAGTTGAGATTAGAGGAGAAAATTAGTTGAATTAATTACTCTCCAAAAAGAGAGTACCCATACATTACTTTTCAATAAAAAAATTACAATGTCAACTGGTATCAACTGACTGAAAGTACAACTTTTTTCCTGCCAAAATTACAAATTTGCGCCAAAAACCAAACTCAACTTTCCTGCCAAAATTACAATTTTGCGCCAAAAACCAAAAATTACAAATTTACAACTTTAAAGTGCCAAATTCTCAGCATCTTTATACACTTCTCAGCAAACTTTATCAGTCTTTTATCACTGGCAAATTAATTTCTTCTGCCAAAACACAAAAAAAAGGGCAAACATAAAAATATCTTAAACAAGAACAATAAATAAAGTTAACATTTTAATCAAATTTCTAAAATGGGAAAGACTAACCTGAAGGACGATGAAAAGGACAGCATTGCACATTTCTTGCTCGTGAATTCCGATAATTTGGTCCCCATGAAGGGCAAAATTTCAGAAGCTGCCCGCAAGTGGAACGTTACAAGGAAGACAGTATGGCTTTGGTGGACTCGAGCAAAGAAAAAAATAGCTGATGGTGAGATGATTCACTTGCCATCAGGCAGATTAGGCAACACAAACAATCCAAAAATCATCATTGACAAGGAGAGACTGAAGAGCATACCAAAGAAAAATCGTGCCTCAATCGAAAAGCTTGCAAAAAAACTTGGAGTTGGATATGGAACTCTCCAACGTTGGGTTAAGGCGGGTATGGTAAAAAGGCATACCAATGCAATACACCCAAGCCTAACTGATTCAAACAAACTAGAAAGGCTTATATTTTCTCTTGCATCAACATTTGTTGACATGACTCAAAACAAGATCAAGTTCAAAGGCATGTCACTACAAGTTCACATGGACGAGAAATGGTTCTACATAACTAGAACAACGGAGTGATACTACATTATCCCGGAAGAGGATGTGCCATATCGAGCTTGCCAATCAAAGAGATTCATAACTAAGGTTATGTTCATGTGTGCGGTCACTAGACCCGTGTATGGGGATAATGGTGAAATGGTTTTTGATGGAAAAATTGGAATTTTTCCTTTTCTAGAGGAAATACCAGCAGCCAAAAACAGCAGAAACAGGCCGGCTGGCACATTAGAAACCAAGCCAACCAATTCAATAACAAATGAAGTAATCAAAGGCTGCCTAATTCAGAAGATTATACCAGCAATCAAGGCAAAATGGCCGCAAAATTCAAGTAAAGACATATTCATTCAGCAAGATAACGCAAGACCTCACATTAAAGACAACGATCCCGAGTTTAGAGCTGCTGCCAACTCAGACGGTTTTAACATTCATTTGGTTTTTCAACCACCAAATAGTCCGGATTTAAATATCAATGATTTGGGACAAGGACAAGGGGCAGCCCTTGATTATCTAAGGGTACAATTGGAAGCTTTACCTCAAATGGAGGAGGTTATAGAAGATGGTATACAGTAACTACTGAAGACAAGTGGAGACACGACACTTTTTGAACAACTGCATAAAGGATGGAAGTATGATGTAGGTAAATGCAGTAGGTTATTTATGTATTTTTATTTTGAACATTGAAGTCCAATGTTACAATGTTTATGAAAGAAACATTTTCAGATTAATCTGAATGTTTAATTCCTAAACATTCTTTTGTGATGCAATATATAATGAATGTTCTGAAGTTTTCATATCAAGACTATTTGGTGGTTTTAAAATTTGTCATATCATATACACTAGGTCATCATTGTTGACAGCACCTAGGAGGCTCTTATGGGGGGACTTGTTCCTCTCATCATTGAGCCTCAATTGGTCATTTAATGCCGCCTTAACCAAGATTGGCCAATACGCATTTACTGCTGCCTTAACCAAGATTGGGGTTACATCTAAATTGGCTAATACGCATTTACTGCCGCCAAAACCTGCCAAAGACTAGGGTGGCATAAATATGATCAATGTTTGAAACCTTAGCCAATCAATGATTGGAGTGTCAACAATGATCATGTTTAGCCTCCTTCAATAGTCAGTGAAGGGGTGACATAAAAATAGCATCTTTTTGGGAACAACTACGAACAAAAAAGACCCTCATTTAAAAATCATCGGGTCACATTCAGAACAATTGCTAGACCAGCCGCGTAATAGGAAATCAAGTAACCTAGGTAGCAAACAACATTAGAACGAGGTGAACCGGAATTAACCATCAAACAGCGTAACAGGAAATCAAGTAACCTAGGTAGCAAACAACATTAATCAAGTAACCTTGACAACATGAAACAAATGAAACAGACCAAATTAACCATCAAACAACATATTTTCGACAAAAAAGCAAAGAGAAATTACGAAAATCCACAAATCGATGACAGCAAAACTCAACAGCTATATACACCAAAAACTTGAAGAAAAAAGTGACACAACACTTAGAAAAGAAGCATTTTTGACAAAAGCAGTAGAAATTCGAAGCAGGTGAACCAGAAAATCAACAAATCCACATAAAATCCACAAATGAAAAAAAAACCAGAAATTCGAAGCAGGTAGCAAACAACACGTCATTTACAAAAGAGACCAAAACTAGAAGCATAAGATTAAGGATAAATTTTCCTTTTTGATTTGATAGATCAAAGATGACATATTATCTTGTACTCCATATCCCTATAATATATGGAGAAAATATTAGCTTGAGTTTACATCGGCTGAATACCAAGTTCAAATAGGATAAATTTGTGATATTATTTGACTTTTATGCTGAAATGGGGTCATTAGTAGGTGCATTATTAAAACTTGGAGACTTATAGTTCTAAGATCTACATTGGGATATATGCATCCATGAACAGGGATTCATGCTAAAAAGCCGAGTACTAAATCACAGTTATTTGCATCCATGAACAGAGATTCAGCCATTTGTGACGCTGAACCATTTTGACATGCCTCAAGAAATCGAAGATAGATATGACAGATGGCTGAGTGAAGAAATACAGTAAGTACTCATGAAACAAGAAACCATGTTGTAACTTTCACAAGTGATCCTTAACCTGAAAACTGACATTGAAACCATTGCTTGTAAGAAGGACTTCGAGTATTATTCAGATGTGTGCTTTAAGTATTTCGGAGACAGGGTAAAATACTGGGTTACCTACAATGAGCCAAATTTTGTGGTCCCTTATGGCTACCGAAATGGTCTATACCCACCAGGAAGATGTTCTGGTTCCTTCAGAAAATGTTTAGAAGGCGACTCTGAGAAAGAGCTCATCATTGCAGCTCATAAGATCATCCTGTCTTATGCGGCTTCTATTAATCTTTACAGGACAAAGTACTAGGTATCAATGCATGTCCCAGAGTACATAAATAGTTCACAATTACTTTTAAAACGAAGTTTCAGAAGGTGGCTACATATATAAGTTGATTCGGGTGCAACTGTTAGTCGACACAAATTACGTCACAATGCGAGTACACAAATATGGTTAGATTAACATGAACTTTAATAATATGGACCCTAACATTTGCATAATAACCAGGAAAAACAAGGAGGTCTTATTGGGATTATGCTACATTATCTATGGTTTGAAGGCTATCAGCAATTCGACCGTCGATGCGCTTGCAGCCGAAGACGAAATTTCGACACTTTATCGAGTAACCTATCACCGTTACCTTAGCTTCTTAAATTTTCAAGTGAAAACGTCCAAAAGAGCATGAGCTTCCCTCCGGGTCTTCAAGCTCGTCACTAGGAGTAATAAAACGGGTTATTTAAGACCAAAACCGAGTTGTCTTTAAGACGACATTTTTGAAAACTCAATCAAAAATGAAACTTTCTTACCTAGAAAGAAGGAGGAAGGCAAGAGGAAGAAAATGGTAAAAAAAATTATGACATTTGGTTGAGAAACGAAGTCGGGATCTGAAGACGAAGCTCGCGAAAATGGTGGTGTACGGGCTCTGCTTGTTGCTGCTGTTGTTTGCTTTTTTTCGAAATGCAGAAGAAGGAGGAAAAGTTAGCGTAAGGGGGTGGGACACGGTAGGTTGCATATAATAATAATAGTAATAATAATAGTAGTAGTAGTAGTAATAATAATAATAATAATAATAATAATAATAATAATAATAATAATAATAATAATAATAATAATAATAATAATAATAATAATAATAATAATAATAATAATAATAATAATAATAATAATAATAATAATAATAATAATAATAATAATAACAATAATAATAATAATAATAAAAGAATTATTTAAAAGGTAGAGTGTGAGAGGGTGGGTGAGTGTGTTGTCGATATAGGATAGGTCGAGAAAAGATTAGTCTCACGAGTGGAAATGTGACGGTCTATAGCTAGACGGAATAATGCCTCGAGTTTATATTAACTTAAGACGGAAAACTATTATTATTATTATTATCTCTATCAATATTATCCGACAAAAATATTTATTTTATATAAACAAGATTGTAAAAAAAATGAAATTTTTATAAAATTTATGTTTAAAACGGAATTAATTAAATTACATAATTTGAAAATATAAAATAATGTACTCGAACGGTTAAATAAATTATAAATGTCAAAATGAGAAATTCGCGGGTGTTACAGACAGACTAAGCCCCACTTGATAGAGTACCCATAGACATAGAAAACCGTAATATTACAGTCTTCCCTCCTTAGAAAGAAATTTGTCTCCGAAGTTCAACCCGTACTTAAAAACACACATACCCATTCGACCATGACGCAACAACGCAACAAAGACTTAAAACAAAACCTCAACCACAACTTATACCGATTCAAAACAACCTACCTCCGCAACATAGCTCACGATATCGTATCCACCACATTATAGTCTGTCGACACTAACTCCATACACTACCAAATACCATCCACCAAAGCCGCTAGCTTCGTCTCACTAACATATTATCCACTAAAAAATTCCATTATCACGACACACATAAACATCAAACGGAATGTTAAAACTTGGAGTGCCAAAGACAACAGCAAGGATTTCAGCTCTGCTATTTCTATATTTGTGGAAGAAGATTTGTCTTGTTGCGGCATTGAATCAATAGGAATATAGGTACTTGATATGGCTACATCTTCATAAAACTGAGAGAATGGGATCCCTTGCGTGTATTGTTGATAAACATGGACTCTCTCTACTTCTCCCATAGAAGTGATGGGTTCATGTCCTTCAACACCACAAATCACCTCTTGCTCGATCATAGCATGGACCTGCTCATGTTAATCCATCGTCGGGCTCTCCGATATGTCACACCTGACATCAAGAACATCTGTCACAACTACAGGAGATTCATCATCCTTTGCGCTTACTCGCCTACCTCCTTTAGCATTTCCATACTCAGCTACATGTATGGCCATGTCTTCAATAAGATGCCATCCCTTGTTGTCATCAATATTTTTCTTATATCTTCCTAGGGCTGCAACATCTAATATGGCTCTTTGATCATCATATAACCCATTGTAAAAATAATTACAGAGTGACCATTGTTGGAAATCGTGATGAGGTACTGAGCGAACTAGTTTCTTGAACCTAGTCCAAGCTTCATTTAAATCTTCAGTGGCCAACTGTGTGAAAGTAGTGATTTGGCCTCTTAATGCATTGGTGCGTTGTGGAGGAAAGTACCCTTTGTAGAAGGCCAAGGCTAGGGAATTCATGTCAGTAACACCAGTAGCTTCCCTATCCAAAACTCTCAACCACTCCCGAGCGTCATCAGTTAAGGAAAAAGGAAAAAGAAATTCCTTGACCCATTCTTGTGTCACCCCAGCGACTAAGGGAATGGCTGAGCAGTAATGAGTGAACAACTCCATATGCTTGGCCAGATTTTCACCAGCTACTCCCCTAAAAAGATTCCTCTCCACCAACTGAATGTAAGATGGATGTATTCCAAAGGTGCCTGCATCCGTAGTAGGAGGTAAAAACCCCTTTGGTATGGTATCTACAGTAGGTTCTGAGTGACTAGCTATATTAGGCATCTCAGCAGATGTGGTTGTAAGAACAGTAGATATAGCAGTGCCCTCTTCTAGGATGGATTATCTACAAAATAATTATGGCACTAGAAAGAAATATGAGATCAGTCTCAAGGAATGAATTCCTTGAGACGAGAGACAAACTTAAAATAAAGCAACAAAATAACGCCACCTCCCGGCAACGGCGCCAAAATTTGACACGGCTGTTGCAACCTTATCAAAAATAAAACCAACCGGCTCTAACTAATGCAGCAGAGACAAGTCGGGTATCGTATCCACAGGGAGATTGGAATTTTGTATGCTAACTAAGTCTGTCTGAGTAACTGTCTCTTGGGGGTTTTGATTGTTTTTGGTTCTAAACTACGAAGGTAAAAGGGAAGAGAGCAGAGAGGGAACAAGGATTAAACTTACATGTCTATCAAAGGCATCAAGCTAGAGATGTTCTTAAGGATATTTCCTTCATCTCTCGACACCATTAATAAATAATGGTTCTATTCTCTAGACCACAATAAGATTCTACATGGGATGATGCTGCCATCGAGTTTACCAAACAGTACGCAAATAATGCCCAGATTCAACTCAACATGCACACTCTAGAGGTTCTTACCCAAAATGAAAAAGAAGGGTTCACCGACTTCCTAAGTAGGTGGAGAAAGACTAGTACCCAACTTGTTGAGCATCCAGACGAGGCCACTCTTGTGGAAAATTTCGTGGACAATTTAAGGCATATCTATGCAAATCACTTGAGAAACCAAAACATCAAGTCTTTCAAAGATTTAACGGTGCTAGGTACAAGGATCGAAGACGATATCCACAAAGGACTCTTGTCCAAAGTTGTAAGACGTGGATATGAAGATTCAACGTCAGCTGGAAGTCGTTCCTACGGTTCCGCTAGCAAGAACGACAACGTCAACCTCGTCGAGTCATCCAAGAAGAGCAATACGCCAAGAAAGTTTACCGATATTGGTGACATATATACAAATGCGCTGAAAAGGTTATTGAAATAGGGCAGAATTCAACCAATAGGACCGACACCTGACGCAGAAAAGAAGTCTAAATTCTGGGATGACAATGCATATTGCGAGTATCATAGGGGTAAAGGACACGACACGGAAAAATGTTATAGGTTGAAGCATGCTATCCATGATATAATCAAAGATGGACGATTACCTATCCCTCCCGCAAGTAAGCCTAACAACACAAAAATGCTCTTCGAATTCTGATGATCTCGGATGAAGAATCCACCTTAGATTTTTCACACCTTATCTCTCTAATCGAGGATGAGATCAATATGGTCGATCATAGAGAAACCTACTCTACCATCGCACCCATTATCGCAGATTTTGTCGCATAGACAAAGAGTGTGAATAGACAAGTCGCTGAACGTGAACATGTCGTGTCATTCCTACGAAAACCCATCATCTTGACTCAGGAAGCGACGCAAATGGCCGTTACTCTATCCTGCGAATCTACAATGCAAGAAGTCATCACAGTAGTTGACGATTTAGTCCAGAAGATTATAAGTTTAGAATCCGAAATTCTGCGCTTGAAAAAGCTCAACACTATCAATGGCGTTTGGGCATATAACGTTGAATATGTCTACCTCAGAGATCATCCTCTAATCAAAAGTGCATAAAGTCTAACAGATGAGATTATTACCATGATACTATGAGATGACCATTTCAACGCTGCAGCGCTCATCACGGATGCAAATCCAGCCAATCAGTAGAAATGATGGAGAAAATAATTCAAATGGACCAATAACCAGGAAAGGCTCTTCAAGCTCACAACTAGAGAACGAGAGATGTTCAAAGGAGAACCAAAAGATGACGAATTCGAATCTGAGTAAGAGTCAGAATCAGAACTGAGTCTAAGTCTAGGGAAGTCGCTAGAGAGTCTCCTCCTGTTGTCACTCCCCATCCCATCATCTCTCCTAGTTTAGCATCGTCTAGTAATAATAGCTTGGGGAATGCCCCAGCCACTGTCCCTTTGCCGCCACTAACTACCGCGCAGATGGCTTCTTTTTTTCAGCTATTTTCAAACATTAATATGAATAAATCTGATTCTACTGACTCTTCATGTTATCTTGATTGCAATTCTATTTACGATGATACTGAGGATGATCCTGCCCAGAATCAATCGAACTACCTCCTTAAATAATTAAAGAAATACTGGAGGAGGGGAAAGGGGCACCAGTTAAATAGAACACTGAACCTATCAACGTAGGGACAGATTTAGAACCCCAAGAATTTAGGATAGGGACAACCTTAGACCCAAATGAAAGAGCTCGCTTCATCGACATTCTTCATGAATTCAAAGACATTCCCGCTTGGTCCTACAAGGATATGCCAGGGATAGACAAGGATATTGCAGAACATCGAATCCTAATCAATCCAGGTTTCAAACCTGTAAAGCAGAGCGGGATCTCAAGATTAAGGAGGAAGGGGCCAAGCAATTCAAAGCCGGGTTCATCAAAGTTTCCGAGTACTCAGAATGGGTGGCTAACATAGTCCCCGTACCCAAAAAGGATGGGCGAATTCGGGTTTGTGTTGATTTCAGAGATCTAAACAAGGCCAGTCCAAAAGACGATTTCCCACTCTCACACATCGACATACTAGTAGATAATACAGCAGATCATGCACTCCTTACTTTTATCGATGGGTATGCGGCATATAATCAGATCAAAATGGCGGAAGATGATATGCAGAAAATTGCGTTCGTCACCATGTTGCATGACATGATGCACAAAGAATTAGAGGTATAAGTAGATGACATGATTGTCAAATACAAGGATAGACAAGGTCACATCGCCAACCTTCGCAAGTTCTTTATGAGGTTGCGCAAGTACAACATGAGACTTAATCCTCAGAAATGCGCATTCCGAGTCACATCCGACAAATTATTAGGATATGTAGTCAGTCAAAGGGGAATAAAGATTGATCCATCCAAGATCAAGGCGCTAATCGAGATATCAGAGCCACAGACGGAAAAGGAAGTTCGAGGATTCCTGGGCAAGGTGCAATACATAAGCCATTTCTTTTCAAATTTCACTATGATTTGCGAACCTATATTCAAGAAGCTCAAGAAAACGGACTATACCATGTGGGATGACGATTGTCAAAATGCATTTGACAGAATCAAGGAGATATTGGCCAAGCCACCTGTTTTAATGCCACCGCAGAAAGATCAACCTCTATCTTTGTACCTCACAGTCACAGAAATAACCATGGGGTCCATGCTTGCATAGGTCGTCGGGAAAGAAGAAATAGCTATCTACTAGCTTAGCAAGAAGTTCT
The DNA here is from genome assembly GCF_048544455.1 of Silene latifolia. NCBI lineage: Eukaryota > Viridiplantae > Streptophyta > Magnoliopsida > Caryophyllales > Caryophyllaceae > Silene > Silene latifolia. The sequence goes on along the minus strand of NC_133538.1, from coordinate 196,179,403 downwards.
TGGAATATGAGACTAAGTATACACCACTTGAAAAGACATGGCTCGCTCTTGTGTGGGCAACAAGAAGCTAAATCATTATATGCTTAGTTACTCTATCAAGGTGTACTCGAAGATGGACCCTGTCAAATACATTTTTGAAAAATCAGTCTTAAATGGACGTTTGGAAAGATGGACTTTGATGCTCTCAGAGTTCAATCTCAAATATGTACCTCTGAAGGTCATTAAAGGACGAGCAGCAGCCGAATTCTTTGCAGACAACCCCATTCATGATACCCAAGTAATAGATACATGGTCATTTCCGGATGAAGATATTATACACACCAATACAGAATCATGGGACCTCTACTTTGACGGGGCTTCCAACCTAAGAGGGTATGGTATAGGAGTGTTGGTCATTTCTCCTAAAGGCGAGCATACACCAATTTATGTCAAACTCGACTTCGAGGTGACCAATAACGCAGCGGAATATGAGGCATGCCTCATCGGTTTACAAGCAGCAGTAAGTTTAGGTATCAAGAGACTTCCATTCAATGGTGATTCGTCTTCAATCATCAATCAAATTACTGGATCTTGGAAAATCCGGAGTGAAAGTCTTGTACCATATCAGGCCAGGATAGATCAAGTGGCTCAATTCTTCGACCAAGTGGTTTACTTACATCTACCTCGAGAATAAAATCAGTTTGCAAACGCTCTTGCGAGACTTGCATCCATGATAAACATGCCCGATAGCATGATAGAAATGCCATTATATATTGAACGACGGTCCGAACCAGCTTATGTACATTGTCTTACTGATGAAATCAAAAATCTGGAGGAGCCTTGGTATCAAGCCATTTTGAATTATAAGCTCCACGGCGCGTACCCACCAGATATGGATAAGAGAGGACATCGAGCGATTCGTTTATTAGCATCTCAGTATGCCCTAAATCAAGGGAAGTTATACAAGAGAATGCCTTAAGGCGTCATTTTGCTTTGCCTTGATCATTCAAAAGCAAAGAAAGTTATAGAAGAGGTCCATGATGGAGAATGCGGTCCTCATACGAGTGGTCCCATGATGGCAAATAAAATCATGCGTCTAGGATATTGTTGGACGACAATAGAAACAGATTGCATTAAATACGTAAGGCATTGCCACAATTGCCGGATCTTCGGTAATGTACAACACATCTCACCATATCTACTATACACGATGACATCTCCTTGGCCGTTTTATATTTGGGTAATTGACATCATCGGGAATATCACTCCAGCAGGGACGGGTAGTCATTGCTTCATTTTGGTAGCCATCGATTACTTCACGAAATGGGTAGAAGTAGCATCCTATACTGCTCTGACATCCAAACATATGGCTAAGTTCATACAAACGAATATCGTCTATCGATATGGGTGCCCACATGAGATAATCAGCGATAACAGGTCCCACTTTCAAGCTGAAATTGAACAGTTGTTAGCCAAGTACAAATTCAAGCATCATCATTCTTCGCCATATCGACCTCAGACTAATGGTGCAGTAGAGGCAGCAAACAAGAATGTTGTCATGATCCTCAAGAAAATGATCGACAATTATCGAGACTGGCCTAGCAAGATACCTTTTTCATTATGGGGATTTCGAACCTCAGTCAGGACGCCCACTGGGGCTACTCCTTTCTATCTAACATATGGCGTGGAAGTCGTACAACCAGTAGAGCTAGATAGCCCATCTTTACGCATTCTTCTTGAAAGCCAAATTCCGGAAGAAGAATGGAATAGGGATAGGTATGAAGAACTCGTCCTCTTGAACGAATGAAGATTATGTGCCTTGCATAATGTCCAGACATATCAAGCACCGATTAGGAGAGCCTTCAACAAAAAAGTCAAACCCCGAAACATTAAAGAGGGAGACCTAGTTCTCAAATCTATCCGAACTCTTCTACCAGTCGACCCAAGGGAGAAATTCAAACCTAAAAGGCCGAGCCTTATCTAGTCAAATCTATACTCTCAGGGGTGCGGTTAGAATTACAGATTTAAATGGGAATGAGTTTTCAAAACCGACTTATCTAGACCAACTCAAGCGATATTACCCTTAGAATAGACATAAAAAAGGTGCCAGCGGGATCCACGTGACGCTCCTGCGACACGTAAACACACGGTCCTGGCCGGCCCCGAAATGTGGGCCACCTCGCTCTTGCGTTCTGGCATTTTCCTTGTTTTCAACCTCAGTATCATCAACATAACTTAATTCCATTCTTAAGAGTGTGTAAAGCACCATGCTTATTCCATGTGTTCATTACAAGCTCTTGCTTCGAACATTTATTCTTATACATTTTCTATTATCGAACTACGTTCTGGATTTGATTTCATTTCTAATGAATACCGTAGGCAATCCTTTACAGGATACAACCCAATCAATTTCTAATAAAAAATATAAATAGAAGGACATTTGCTTCGGCACTTGGAGTTCGAAAGAATAAATAAAGGGAAATTGATTTTTACATTCCTAACTAAAAACAATCAGTTTATTCACTTATTAGTAATACGCCAAATAATATAGAATGCTGAAACAATGCTAGGCTAGGATTCTAAAAATCCCGCCGTTTATTACAACAATAATAAATAATAAATGCTAATAAAGACTTAGGTTATTTCTATTCTTCCATCTTCCCCTTGTCTTTGTCATTTTTATCATACTTCTTGTCTCGACCTTGAGGGAGGCGCTCTTGCGTTATCTCCGACCTAATCACCAATGGTCTTTCTCGAGGCCTAGTCTTCCCATTTCGATCCACAATCATCTTCTAAAAGGAAAATTCTTTGGCTTTTTCTTCGGGTGGACGACTCGGAATCCAGGTTCTTCTTCTTCTTCAGTCAAGTATTTTTGGTTCTCTTTCGCAACTTCACGGATTTTGTAGCCAATCGGCTCATGCTTTCTGAGTTTCTCGCGCTCCTCTGAGGTCCTAGCCTTGGTCCACTGCAAATAAGAATCTGACACCCACAACGAACCAACTGGGACAAAAATAAACCACATGTTCCTTTGGGTCCGACGTAATGCCCATTCACGGCATATTCAGAAGTGTGTGCCAAAGCGGTCTGCGGAACGGTGTCAACCTTCGGGATTTTCTGCTTCATGTCGAGTTGTCTCATCAACCTCTCCGGGAATATGCTAATCATGAACCCCAAGCTTAGGATGCGAATAGATCGAGAAGGATCAAGGGATGATACTCTTGTTAATGCTCTAAGAAGCCACCAAGGGACAATCCATCTAATAATAGGGCCTCCTTCATTCTTTATCTTGTTTTCCCAGTAGTTGCAAACCCGAGTAAAATCTACCATGTATAGCCTTGTCCTCGTCACAACCGATCGCGATCGATATCCAGGCACGTCAACTGGGGCTCGATCAATCATAGCCTCTCCATCAGCCAAATCTGCGAAAAGGAGACAAGTATTAATACCCCTCCATCTCACGTCCAAAACGAAAATGAAAAAAAACAACAAAGAAAATAAAGAAAAATGAAAAAGGACGGGAATGTTTTACCTGTAAAATAATAGGACTTCATATATACGGGAGCTCACAATTGGCCTTTTGGTTATCCAACCCTAAGATAGTCTCTCCTAACACCAAGCAAGCTGGGCTCTTGCACAGTTCTGTTTGCTCAATAATGCCCAAGAATCGCAGGTCACCTCTCATTTCCGCATCAACATGGCCCTTCATGACGAAGTAGTGAAGAAGGCAAAATCCAAAGGCTCTACGCCTCGCGAAATAATAAATGGAAGGGTCTTCCCTATCTATGAAACGGTCTACAAAGTCAAACATTCGTACACCCTTTGAGGTTACAAGATGATCCACCTCAGCTTTTGTCAATCCTACTAGGTCCCTAAATTTATTTTTATATCCATGGGAGCTAGATGGTAGGGCCAGAAGATTTTCTATATCCCACCCTCCAATCGCTGCAAATTCTTTGGGAAAAGGGCAAATTTCGCCTCCAAGAAAGGCAAAAACGTGATAATCTAGGTTCCAATATTCAAGACAAGCATGAAGAAACAGTCTTACCACTTTCACTTGTTTAACATTGATGATCAATCCAAAAATGCCCATGGTATGCTTCTTCATGTTCGAAAACTCATTGGTCCATTCCTTGAGTCGGGATTTAAAAGCATCCATTTTGTTGGAAATATTTTTTTGAGAGAATTTATTATATTTGATGAGCTACGGAGTAATATAAGGGAGAATTGTGAGAATAGAAGCTAACCCGAGGCCTCTATTTATACTATTCGGCCTTTCCTAATTTCGCTCAGGAAGAGACTAACTCAGGAAATAACGCAACAACAGCTGCGCCCTTTGGAAGCACCGCAGCTCCAGCTGCGCCCCATCCCCAGCCATGTTTCCTGCTAATTCCGCGAGGATCTTTCGTATTTTGGTTTTATCCGTTGTTTTCTTTTCCTATAAGGGTTGTATTTGGTAAATTCGGAAGTTTTCTTTCCTTACCAAATCTTTTGCTCCTATTTCGCCGCGGAATCCGATTCCAATGCGGGTCCGCTTCTCAAGACGATATTGTCATTTCACATTTCGTCACAAGCACACTTACTATTTTATTCTTTTTTTTTGTAGAATCATTTCGCTACCTCTTTTTTTTTATTATTCTTTTCAACTTTTTTACACTTACTTTCTTCCATTTTATTTTTTACTTCTTTAGGGGGGAAGCACTCCCGTTGTCTATCGCGTGTCGAGTTATTTTTGCTCATTATGGGGCACTTTTTTACTTTCTTTCTAAATTTTCTTCATTTCTACGTTGTTTTCGACTTGGTCAAATTGCATTTTGTGCTATTTGGGCCAGTTTTACTTTGCCACATGTATTTCTATTTGCGATTTTCTATGTTAATTTCGGCAGTATGACGGCGTAAACCGTCAATATGCCAAGCCTGTTACCAAGCTACCATGCAGGTATGATAGATTTTACACCCAGCAACAGCAAATGGCTCGCAGGCCATTATATATACATAGCAAAATGTTCATATGTACAACAAATATCGAGCTCATGCCCGAAAGCGAAGCAAAAATGTACAAAAATATAAGTCTAGCAACGATGATCAGCCAGACGACCCCTCAAGTCTGCCTCCATCGCCTCGAGAATGGCGATATTAGCATCTCGAACCTGCAGTTCCCTCGACAGGTGGGCCATCTCCTCGCGTGACTCCGCCAGCTCACGCAATAGCTCACGCTCCCTCTGAAAGGATGAGAAGGCTGATAAGTAACAATAAACAAGGCATAGAACGACATGTATTCTGAAAATACTTCAAATGTTCATCAGAAAGATAAAGGGAGGTTCATACCTGCCGACTCGGCCCACCTGAAAGATCCTCCACAACCGTCCCTCGCAGCCAGTTGGCCATCCTCCACAGCTCCACATGACTCGATGACGCCACCTGCATTTTCAAACAACAATAACAACAAAAGAACTAATATCGTGTTCTTACGCGATCATTTCAAGAAAGATAAGACAAGTCCAAACTAGGGGCTTACCCTCCTCACAATGTACTGCCACTCGTCGAGTCCAACCTCTATCACCGCCTCGGTGAAGGACGAAATCTCCATGGACACCATCATACCAGCTGGGCCCGGGTGCTCCAGCGTCTCGGGAAAAGCTGGGAGCTCGATGCTCGCCACCTCGATCTCCTATCAAGCCAAGTTCGTCATTTTCGAGCTATGTTCAAAAGAATTCATCATTTCTATTTCAAACAGCCCGGGAAGAAGTATACTCACCACGATCGGCCAGTACGCCAGGCTCCTTCGCATGAACTCCGAGTACTCGAACTCGGGAAGGAAAAGAGCGTCGCCCCTCGATCGTGCCAGGTCAGCTGTCCTCTTAGCCTCCGAAGGTTCCCTAAACATCATCCGTGGAGGATTGGTGGGAACCAGGAAGATGTCACAGAGGCACTGCCGAGCCAACCGCTCACCCAGGTATGACACAGGTCCCATGGGCGTCGTTAAAAGCAACCTGCTTGAACTTCTAGGTTGAAGAACGTCGGCTATGAAAGTTGGAGCGCCAACATAGTCCACCCAGGGTCTCGGCACCCACTAAAATGGATACCAGGGGTCATTCCTATGATCACTACTAATCAAGAATAGCAAATAAAGTCAAAAGTAAAAAGTGCTTACACTATCAAGTTGTACAACATTAACACCCCTCCTACAGGTGTCGTAAGAAGACCGCTAGCTCTTCCGCCGACACATGATCCAGTCTTTGACCGCGGGGTACTCCCTCGCCACGTCCGCAGCTCTCGTAGGAGCAAAGCCGGGGAAGTACGAGTACATCTACGCTTGAAAAGAAGAAATGATCATTCATTTTGTCAAGAATAATTGTCTATGACCGTTCATTCAAAATAATTCTTTATTCGATTTAAAATTTCCCGAAAATTCATTTTCAAAATGAACTATCATACACTACACTTCAATTTTTCAAACCATACGTCTCACATTTCAAATGATCTTTCGTTATTCACTTCCTATTCAAATTCGTTTCAAATGATCTTTCATTTGCTATTCGTTTCCTTTCTACATGATCTTTCATTTATAAAGCGACCTATCATTTCTAAATTCATAAATAAAAGAGAAGTAAAGGAAGGTTCATACCTCCAGAATGAGATCTGGACCAACAGTAGCAGGAGAAGTCTCCTTCTCCATCAGCTCAGATCGAACCATGGCCCTCATGTACCGAGTGAGGACCCGAAGCTAGGAGTAACCCAGTCCAGACGACCTAGGCTACTGAGGTCAGCAACAATAAGAAAAAGCTTCGTCAACACCCTCTCCCCCTTGTCTCCGAAGTAGATCAAAGACCAAAACCACCAGAGCCACAGTCAGGCTCGCTGCTCGGCTGTACACGGTGGAGGAAGCACCATACTGCCACCTATTGTCATCTGCACTCTCGCCAGAGTCTTACCATCAAAATAATCCTTGACGTAAGAACTCGTAACTAGGCCGGGTACCCTAGTCGCGGCCTTGGCCAGGTTACAGCCGATCAAACCCCTAGCCTCAGCTGAATCTGCTCTCATGGTCATTGCAGGCCACGTTATCGGCTCCTCTTCGTAAGACAAGCCAGAGATCATGCCGTGGTCCTCCAAAGTAACCCCGACCTCTCCAAAGGGCATATGAAAAGTCGAGGTCGTATTCCAGAACCGATCCAGGAAGGCTCGAATCAGGCACATGTTGGCCCGAATATTCTTCCCTTTGATCTCACGCCAGCCCCTCACCAAAGCTCCGAAGGCTCCACGGTCGATGATCGCCTTCTCCTCCTCCGATAGCTTCTCAAAGGAATCCATCATGGCCGTGTACCCAGAAAACGACCTCATATTCCCGGCCTCCTGCATTTTTGAAGATTCATTAGCTTCTAAGCTAAGTAAAGCAGATAAAATATAAAGGAAGATGTAATACAATGCAGAACCAGATCGAAAGCTCACCATGCTTCTTGTCGTACGAAACAAAAACTGGCCACATTCCTGCTGCGCCTTTTCTCCAGCCTATTTCGCAGCAGCTCTTGCCTTTAGTTCGTTAAGAACTCGTTATTCGTGGGCCCATGCCCTATATTTTCCCACTCACTAGTACAAAAATCACTTATGGCTACGGTTAAAAAGGACATATGGCTACGGTTGTACAACCGTAGTAAATCAGGGGGTAGCCTTAAGTCAAGGACTTAAGGCTACGGTTAGATACGGTTGTTTTGTTGAACCGTAGCCGTAAGTAGAGAAAAGGATACGGTTACATACAAATAACCGTAGCCTTAACCTAAGAAAAGGCTACGGTTGTGTAGGAAGAACCGTAGCCGTTTCAAAATAAAAAATAGTAAAAAGAAAATTATTATATAGCAGCCTGCTTGAAGTAAAACCTCCCAAGACTCGAGTTTTTGGACAAAAGACTCGAATTTGACAGTGACACGGACTGTTTGATAATGAAAAAAAGGACTAAAATTTTCGACATGAAACGATAACTAAACAGTCAAAATGAATGTTCAATGCTTGCTGAAAGTTTAAAAGAAAACAATTCACTTGAGTCCGGCTTTGCACTCGACAAATACCGTTTGAATGGCGTGAATTGAACAAGATATATTTTAATCCAAACACGAAGCAATAGATTAACTAAGACTAATCCCAACACTAAGTAAAGGACTCGTCCAACCTCAAGCACTAAACAAAGAGGGCTATTCAAGCACTAAGCAATGAATATGATTAGAAGAAACTTGGTTTCAACCTTGGGTTTAATTATCATTCAAATTTTGAATTTTTCATGTTTTAAACCTTGGGTTTTATACTACAAGCCATACAATCTTGACCCTCAAAATATAACTAAGATTTAAGGCTCACAAATGAGCTGAAAAAACAACAAGAAAAACGGCCCTCTAGGCCTTACATGACTTACACACTCTTACACAAGAAAATGACATTAAGTAAAAGCATAAAAGTACAACCTTCTTTTGGCTTGTTCTATTGACTTATTTATGACTATAATGTGTGGCATTTATCTGTATGCATCCCTTTAAATTTAAGGACTATAACGAATTTATCATGATGAAAGCATGTCATAAAATAAATTGCATAAACAAAATTGTAAAGGATTAAGAAATAAACTTCGGTCCTAGCAAAAACGGCCTAAGAACAATATCAAAGTTGATATTCGTCTATCAGTTGCACCCAAGACGATATGAGAAATGCCCTTTGATTATGATAGAATCGATCCAAAAATTAACTAATTAATTTTTAGGTTTTTTTGTGTTTTTCGTAGAGATGAGAGGCAAGAGTGAGATGGAAAAATTAGGTTAGAAAATTAACCTAACTCTCCATCTTAAACCGTGAAAACAAGAGAAGAGGAATAGGTTTTCTTTCTTCTTATTTTCGGCCCACATACCGAAATAATAAGGAGTATAATTTTCTTATTTTCGGTTATTGCAAAAATGTATAAATATGTTAAATATAAATTGTCATCTAGTGAGGATCGAACCCATGACTTCTTGGTTTGAGTACCCTCACTATTACCACTATGACACATTCATCTTGTTGATATTAAATATAATCGATTACATTTAATTACGAATTAACTGATTAATTCGTCCAAGCTAACATTACATACATTTAATTATATATAACTTATTATATTCAATTTACGAATTGACAGTTAATTCGTCTCAACTAACATTATTTAATCTTCATTAAATAATTGTCTCATCAACACATTGACTAACTGTTTAGTCATATAAGGCATCAATGTGATTATATTTCTATAACCACATCTCTCAAACATATCCTATAGGTGTGACCTTTAGGGACCAGTTGATCACCGCCATCTGTATGATAATTACGTCAAACTTTCTAGCAAGTCAACCGTTATTAGGTAATCGTTAATCAACTGATAAAATACGAAGTATACCCTTGTGAACCTTTAAGTGATTTATTAATGTTATCACACAAATTTGTGGAGGACACAAGCTCCAACAAACTCCCCCTTGTCCTCACAAGTGTATGTGCGATAATCGATTCTCATTTCCTAAAATTTCTCCCACTCAATGTAAAACAATTTGCAAAATCTGTATTCACAAAGGTCGTATTTTACAAGCGATCTCTATCAAGAGTGGTTTCCCCGACTAGAGAGTAACTTAACTGATAAACGAATCATCATTCGAGCATGGCCATGCATTTCAGTTACTACTCCTCGAGTGGCCCTGAGAAATAACTATACCGATAAGGGTTGGATATTTTCTCAACTCGAATCCTGCGCAGATGTAAGCACAAAGATGATGAAATGACCTAAAAAATCTACTTAGCCTCCAGTTACGGCAGACCGTGAGAAAGAAACCAAAGTCACCCAAAAACTGCCTTAATCTCAAGAGACAGTCGATAGTCAAAAGAATCGACTCTAGGAACACAATGGATGTCCTATCCACGACCTGGCAACGAATGTTTTTAATCATTTAGGACTCTATTACGTTGTCACAAAAATTTGTCCTACGAGGTATCGTTATAATCTCGCATTTGTGATCGATCAGTCAACAGTTTGACTTATGGCTCGTTGAATCCACCATCAATCGACTGCACAATATAATAGCCAGAGTTATCAGCTCTTGTAGGCGATTACGGACCAAAACAAAATATAATGTAATTCAGTTTACTTTGTGGCGTTCAAAGTTGTCAGTACAATCCACATGAAAAACAAAATATTATAATAAAACGATGAAGTTATAAATAGTATATGAAAAAGATAATGTATCAAATTCATAATCAACTACTACAACTCAGGAACACGTTTAATTCACATGGAAATAACGTGCCCTTCATGCTTATCAAAATTCAACGGTTTAGTGAGAGGGTCCGCGATGTTATCACCCGTCGCAATCTTGTCAATCATTATCTCTTCTTGCTCCACATAATCACGGATCAGGTGAGCTTTCCGATGTACATGTCTAGATTTGTTGCTAGACTTTGGCTCCTTAGCCTGGAAGATGGCACCTCTATTGTCATAATAGATGGTGATCGGGTCATTCGAATTAGGAACTATCGTAAGTCCTTGTAAGAATTGACGCATCCATATCGCTTCCTTAGCTGCTTCCGAAGCGGTATAGTACTCGAATTCAGTGGTAGAATCTGCTACAACACTCTGTTTGAAACTCTTCCAGCTGACCGCAGCATCATTAAGAGTGAAGACGAACCCGGACTGAGATTTTGAATCATCTCGATCCGTTTGGAAGCTAGCATCTGCATAACCGATTGCGCATAGCTTAGAATCGCCTCCATAAGTCAAAACCCTATCCTTAGTCCTCCGTAGGTACTTGAGGATATTTTTAACAGCTATCCAGTGTGTTTCACCTGGATTCTTTTGGTACCGACTCGTCATACTCAATGCATATGCCATGTCTGGACGTGTGCATATCATGGCATACATGATTTATCCTATTGCAGATGCATAAGGAACACGACTCATGTGCTCAATCCCTTCAGGTGTCGTGGGTGACTGAGACTTGCTCAACTGCATCCCAGACGTCATTGGAAGGTTCCCCTTCTTGGAGTTGGTCATGCTGAACTTCTCAAGAATCTTATCCAAATAAGACTCCTGACTAAATGATAACATCCGTCGTGATCTATCTCGATAGATACGGATTCCCAAAATGCGTTGTGCCTCACCCAGATCTTTCATCTGGAAATGGTTCTTCAACCATTCTTTAACCGAAGATAGGAGAGGAATGTCATTCCCAATCAAGAGTATGTCATGGACATACAATATCCAGAATACAATCTTGCTCCCACTCGACTTGATATATAAGCATGGTTCTTCGACCGATCGAGTGAAACCATACTCTTTTATCACCTGGTCGAAACGATGACTCCAACTCCGAGAAGCTTGCTTAAGTCCATAAATGGAACGCTTAAGCTTGCATACTTTCTTAGGATGTTCAGGATCTATGAAACCTTCGGGTTGCACCATGTACAACTCTTCCTCCAAATAACCGTTTAAGAAGGCGGTTTTCACATCCATTTGCCAAATTTCATAATCATGAAAAGCGGCAATCGCTAAGATTATCCGAATGGAACGTAGCATGACTACAGGCGCAAAAATCTCATCATAATGCAATCCGTGCACTTGAGTGAAACCTTTTGCCACTAGTCGTGCCTTATAGGTATCTGGTTGCGCGTCTACAGAACGCTTTATTTTGTAAAGCCATTTGCACTGTAGAGGTTTTACATTATTAGGTAAATTAACTAGATCCCATACGTTATTCTCATACATGGAGTCCATCTCGGATTGCATGGCTTCGAGCTATAGCTTTGAGTCGGATAAGGCCATAGCACCTTTATAGGTAGCGGGTTCATTAATCTCTAGGAGTAAAACGTCATTCTCCTCGACCATACCAATGTATCTGTCCGGAGGATGAGACACTCTACCCGACCTCCTAGGTTCCTCAGGAATATTAACCGTGTCATCAGTTGGAGGAACAACTTCTTCCATCCGTTCCTCGGTTGTTGGTTCTAAAATCTTCGACAGCTCGAAGGTTCTATTACTCGTCTTGTTCTTGAGAAATTATTTCTCTAAGAACGTCGCACTAGCCGCAACAAAAACTCGATGTTCGGTAGGCGAATAGAAGTAATGACCAAATGTTTCTTTTGGATAACCTATAAAGTATGTCTTGACCGATCGTGGGCCGAGCTTATCCTCGTGTCTCCACTTGACATAAGCCTCGCAGCCCCAAACCCGAATAAAGGACAAGTTAGGGACCGTTCCCTTCCACATTTTATATGGACTCTTGTCAACAGCTTTAGTCGGACTTCGGTTAAGTATAAGAGCAAAATGACAAAGAGCAAAACCCCATAATGAATCAGGCACTACCGTGTGACTCATCATGGATCGAACCATATCAAGTAAGGTTCAATTTCTCCGTTCGGACACACCATTTAATTGAGGTGTTACAGGTGGAGTTAATCGTAGAACGATTCCACGCCTCTTTAAGGTGTTGATCAAACTCATTTGAAAGATATTCGCCACCCCGATCCGAACGGAGTGCTTTAACCTTTCTACCCAGTTGGTTCTCACTGCTTCGGTATTCCTTGAATTTCTCAAAGGACTCATTTTTATGCTTCATTAAGTAGACATATCCGTATCTACTCAAATCGTCCGTGAAAGTGATAAAATATCTATAGCCATCTCTAACGGTAATTGACATAGGTCCACAAACATCAGTATGTATGAGTCATAATAGGTCACTAGCGCGCATTCCAACACCTTTGAAGGAAATTCGAGTCATTTTGCCAATGAGACATGAATCACACGTGCCATATGTAGAAAAATCGAATGCGGGAATAGTCCCATTATCGACGAGTTTCTTTACGCGTTTCTCATTTATGTGTCCCATTCGACAATGCCATAGATAGGTTTGATCTTTGTCACCAACCTTTAATTTCTTATTATCCATGTGTAATACTTCCGTGGTTTGATCTAAGATGTAAATTCCATTCATGGAAACTGCTTTGCCATAAATCATTTCATTGAAAGAGAAAATACAGCTATTATCCTTTATTGAAAATGTAAAACCGTCTTTAGCAAGTACGGAAACAGAAATAATGTTCTTAGACAAACTGGGTACATAGTAACAGTTATTTAAAAATAACTCAAAACCACTAGGGAGTTGGATTACATATGTTCCCTTTGAGACAACAGCAACTCGTGCTCCATTCCCGACTCGCAGGTTCACATCACCTTTTTCGAGAGGTATGATGTTCTTTAGGCCCTGCAAATGATTACACAGATGAGAACCACAACCAATATCAAGTAACCAAGTTCTGAAACTTGCATGGTTAATCTCAATCATATGAATATAAGATGACATACCAACAGGAACGACGCGGCCTGCTTTGATGTCCTCACAGTAGACGGGACAGTTCCTCCTCCAATGTCCAGTCTTGTGACAATGGTGGCACTCAATGTCACCGCCCTTGCTCTTTGCCTTGTCATATGAGCCACTAGTCTCACCGGGCCCACTCTTACTGTTTCCTGATTTTTTAAACTTTGGCTTACCTACAGCTAGGTCGCCATGAGCCTTGCCCTTACTTTTACCCTTGTTGGAAATCGTGAGAACATCCTGCTTCATGCTCCCACTCAATTCCATATCCTTCTCGGTCTGTACGAGAAGGGAGTGTAGCTCATGAGGACTCTTTTTCAAGTCATTCATGTAGTAGTTCGCCCTGAAAAGGGCAAAACCATCATAAAGAGAATGAAGCATTCGGTCAATGACAATGCTCTCACTGATTTTGCAATCAAGAGCCTCCAGCTTCTCGACATTCTCAATCATGTGAAGAATGTGTGGGCTAGCCGGTTGGCCCTTCTGGAGTTTCGCATCAAAGAAGCGACAGGTATGCTCAAATGTAACGATTCTCGGTGCTTTTGAGAACTCGTTAGTGAGCGTGGTGAAAATCTTGTTCGCACCTTGGGCAATGAAGCGTCTCTGCAAATTGTTTTCCATTGCAAAGATGAGTACGTTCTTTATCGCACCCGCTTCCATAACGAAGTCACTATAAGCGAGTGACTCGTTGACTCCTGCATTGGGGCCTGGGTTTACCGGTATTGGCTCAGTTAAGTACCTGAGCTTACCGTCAAAGAATGGCAAAGATTCCGTAGTCTTTGCCTCCCGATCCATAAAGTTGGACCCGTCGTTTTTCGACGTGTGTACCGATTCATTTGGTCCATGAATATTTTCAGCCAGGACTCGCGTCCAAGTGTGGCACTAGGCATTTGGATTGCGTTATTTCCAGACATTTTGTTGTAACAGTAAAATAAACGTGTTCTACACTGCGAAAAGAAGAATAAATAATAAGCATGTGCATCGATTTTTAATTTAAGTCTAATGATCTAATGTCATAACGCGAAGACTCAAAACATTTATACAATTCACCTTCCTCAAGAATTATATAAATGATCCCAACGCTCAATTATCTGTAAATTGATAAGCTAACCTTTTAGCTAATTCTACCGTTAGAATTCTTGGTCGATAAATTTCTGTAAATTCTATCTTTAGTCCATCATAATCACGAGAAACTCTTCGGACTATAATGTTGAGATAAACTAAGTCAACACAAACTACTTACCCAACGTAGAAGGGGTTATATTATGCCTACCGACGAAGAAGGAATTCATAGTTGTTTGCCCTCATAAAGACTAATCTCAATTTCCGTTTTAGAGGAAGATCCTATCAACTTTATTTTAATTCATTTTAAGTGAACTAATATCTAGCATGCGTGAATGATTAAACTAAGATGATGGCTTAATAAACATGTGACATCTGTACGTCTATGAAAACTAACATACAACCTATATGTGTCAATTTTCATGCATTTTAGTAGGTGGTTTGGTTTTAGGCGGAATATGATGTATAAACTATCATGTGAATGAAAGCAATAGGAATGAAAAACGTAAAAACAATAAAAAGTCCTAGTGTGGCCTATCCTATCAAAATGAACATTAAATACAAGTTTGGAATCCATCCTTGGACCCGAGAATCTTGTCTCGATGTTCCATCTTGATCCATGTAGCGGGAGTGTGCTCCAATCTCCATCTTTAGTCTTCTTCGAAAATTACAATAAATAAATTTACATAATAAACCTATTTATTACATTCTAATTTCAAAACCCAAAACTAAAGGAAAATAAAAGAGATTCGAGATCTCATAATTACATAAAAAAATCATGTTTCCTTCATTACGAAAACATAATTTGACTAAGGCAACACTAAGTATTACAAATTACAACCGATTGCAAAAAAATACGTAAATAAATTCATTCAACGATTCATTCAACAAATATAAAATGCATCAACTAAAAATAAATTAAACATACATGACACAATTCCTTAATTATGTTGATTAATTTATCCAAACCACCTATTTAAATTAAATTAAGTGACAATTTCTCAATTAATCAAATTAATTTCAATCTTAATTCATATTAAACTTGTAATATGAATTTAATCCATCAATATTTTAATCTGCTTTAAAATAATTAGGTATCTTTTAATTATGAACCACTTCACAATAATTAATTGGCCAAAACAAACAAAAACAAAATCCCCTTTTTTTATATGTCTCGGCTAAAGAGAAATAAAAACAATTTTTTTTTTAATACTCCAGCTCTCGGCATAGCTGCAAAAAAAACGTTTTTTTTTTCTTCTTTTAGCTGCTCACGGCTGAACAGCCTAAAAACAAAAAAAAAACCTTTTTTTTTCTTAGGTCACGGCAAACCTTAAAAAAAACCGGAAAAACCTTTTTTTTTTCTTTTCGGCTGGAACCAAAAAAAAAACAGTAGCAGCCTCCAATTTTTTTTCTTTTGCGGCAAAAATGCCCTAAAACAAAAATTCGATGAAGAAAAATCGTTTATCGTTGCTACTTAGAACATGATTAGCATATGAATTAATTAAACATGATTAACCGTATATGCCAAAAACTATATAGCACAAACAATTTTTATATCATCATCAACTTGATACGATTTCCATCTACATTATGATTTAATCCTCATTAAACCTAACATCTACAAATTCTTCATATGATAATGTTAACTGATTAAAACAATGATATGAAAAATAAAAATGGAAAAAGATCATCAACAAAAGAAAAAAAAACGGCTAAAAAATAACAATTAAAAATTGTTTGTGGCCTTGGCTCTGATACCACTTGTGGGATTTATCTGTATGCATCCCTTTAAATTTTTGGACTATAACGAATTTATCATGATGAAAGCATGTCATAAAATAAATTGCATAAACAAAATTGTAAAGGATTAAGAAATAACCTTCGGTCCTAGCAAAAACGGCCTAAGAACAATATCAAAGTTGATATTCGTCTATCAGTTGCACCCAAGACGATATGAGAAATGCCCTTTGATTATGCTAGAATCGATCCAAAAATTAACTAATTAATTTTTAGGTTTTTTTGTGTGTTTTTCGTAGAGATGAGAGGCAAGAGTGAGATGGAAAAATTAGGTTAGAAAATTAACCTAACTCTCCCTCTTAAACCGTGAAAACAAGAGAAGAGGAATAGGTTTTATTTCTTCTTATTTTCGGCCCATATACCGAAATAATAAGGAGTATAATTTCCTTATTTTCGGTTATGGCAAAAATGTATAAATGTGTTAATATAAATTGTCATCTAGTGAGGATCGAACCCATGACCTCTTGGTTTGAGTACCCTCACTATTACCACTATGACACATTCATCTTGTTGATATTAAATATAACCGATTACATTTAATTACGAATTAACAGATTAATTCGTCCAAGCTAACATTACATACATTTAATTAAATATAACTTATTGTGACACCCCGCGATAGAGCGGAAAATATAACTAATAAATTAAAGATGAAATTTATGATATTTTAAAAACTTTTTGTTATAAGTTAAGGATTAAAACGCGGGTGCCAAAAACTAAATGAAACAAATGCTAAAATAGACCAATATAGGTTATTACAACCCAAGTCTAGAAAGCGGGGAAAAGATATCCCACGAATAAACATATAATGGGTTTCTAAACTAGCAACTAAGGTCCAAGGGTTTAGTTCTCGCTAGCCCACACGTCTTCCCCACGTAAGCATCTTCACAACTTGTCATTCATATAAACATGAACGCCACAGTCAGTGGGGAGTAACTCAAGGTTCTCCCAGCCACAATATGTCGAAATGCAAGTAACAAACACTTAATTGAACATATTAGTCATGCATCACATATGAACAATAAAGAACGAGGAGATATAATGAATAATCAAGATGGGATAGACATAGTACTTTCTTAATGGAATAGGCATGGTAGGTTAGAATGAATATGCAATCAAGGGTGTAGAGCAACCAAGTTAACCAACTCATACTGACACGACTCAACAAGTGTAAGACCGACACAAAGTGTAGATGGAGTATCCGACTCAGAGGCTACCTTTAAAGCATGTCCGAGATACCACACACAAGACTACATCCTAGACTCCAACCTCCTGGTAGGACGACGATCATAATACGGTCCTAGTCTAAACCTAGATCCAGACTCTCGGGATGGACGTCACCCGATTCGACATACGATATACCAATCGTATCCAAGACTCGAAACATGGCACACACTCGTAACCAAAGGTCGAGTAACCTCTAATCGGAAACATGGCACACACTCGTAACCAAAGGTCCGAAGAAGGGCGGAAGGATATCCTAATCCGGAAACATGGCACACACTCGTAACCAAAGGTCCGAAAGAGGAAAGATAACCCAATCCGGAAACATGGCACACACTCATAACCAAAGGTCCGAAAGGGGTAAACAAGGAATGTCAAGTCGTCACACAATGTAAAACGTCACACTTGAGTCACAATAAGAGTAAGAATGACCATGCAAACATCATATGACACAGGACCATTAATGTCACATTCATACTCATGGCTTGCATCTCACCATGAGTACGGATGGGAACATCAGTCCCGAAGATCATATCGCAACTAGAGGGCCTATGGCTCACCCCTAGTGTCCGATAGGACCACGACTCACACCACCGAACAATACAAGACATTATCAAGGATATGACCCTTCACAAATAATTATTTAACAATAAATATCTCATACTTGTCTTATGCAGATAAATATTTCATTTTATAATTTAACATGCTGATTAAATAAGACATAATGAATGATAATGAATAATTTACGTTATATGAAAATTACGGAATAAAATGTGACCAAACCCACATGACTCATTCACGAGCCCAATAAGTAAATCATGTGAAGACCAAAGAATGGACTAGGATAAGCCCAATTATTAACATATGACAAGCCCAATTGAATAAATAAATAAATGCATGATATTAACTAATTGCGTTATATAAAATATGAGACGGAAGTTAAACTATTCGAATAAACCGATAAATGGATCAAATAAGGTCCAACCATTAAATCGAGGAGATTCCAGCCAACGAGTCATAGGAGATCCAAGAAGTTAAGCATATTAAGCCCAATGATTAGAACAAGCAAAGCCCAATAATTACTGAGTGTCCAACCCAACAATTAAGACAACTAGGTAACCATCAACAAGAAAAAAAGAAGAGAGACAAGGAAGTAAAGGGGGTATTGTAATGCACCCATACACGACAAGCGTGTAAACTACACACCAACAAGCAGCCAGCCGTGACCCAAGCACCCACCCACGGCCAGCCATCAGCTCGCCAGCAAAACCCGACCTGACCACTACTCCGCGGCTGCCCAAACCACCTGTGAATAGCCACCAAAACGGTACCCGACACAGTCTATAGGAAGCCACCTAACACGAGATTACCGAATATGAACAAGACCGTCACCAACACGACTCAAAACAGTCCCGTTGTGGGTTCTCATAAACCCGTCACGGCCAATCATTTTGGAACAGAAGTTTAGACGAAAGGTTATCGCCACCACGACCCTATTCAACTAAGTTACGCATACTACCAAGACCCCCATTCACACCCGTCCCTAAACAGAGGTAACGTGCCAATTTTCACAGCATAAAACCCGGTCCTAGGAGTCCGTTCCAGACCGACTCAAGACTGCCCGCAACCACCATACCGGCTGCTCATAACCACCATATTGACCATCCCCAAAACAGACCCCAAACAGTCCCTTTTTCGGCTGCAAAACAGAGGCTCACAACTATCTATTCGACCCGAAATTACGACGGGAAAGAAAGCAAGGTTGAGACGGAACTAAACACGGCTAGAAACGTGAATGACCACCGAGACCCATCACCATCATACTCGACCAAAAACCAGAATGAGAAGCTACACACACCCGTCCTTTGAGACGGAAATTGTACTCAAAACAACCACGTAAAATAGAGACATAAAGAACCGGACTTTTCAACAAATAAGAATGAAAACTGAGAAAAAGGGGCGAAATATCGACTAATTGTCGAGTAACCTATCACCGTTACCTGTTTATGAGCTCTTAAACGTCCAAGGAACCATCCAAGGGTGATTCTAAACCCAAAAATGGAAGATATTAGCCCAGAAACCGCATCCTTGAAAGATGGTCGAAATGAAACCGGACGAAAGCTGGGTTCTTTCTTGTATAAAAAGGAGGAGGACGAGATGGGGAAGCTATTGGTGAAAAAATAATGAAATTTGGTTGAGGAATGAAGGAGGGATCTATGGTTGAAGGTGGTAAAAATGGCGGTATGGAGCTTGAGTTTTGTTGCTGCTGCTGTTTTTGTTTTTCTCGCAAGGAAGGAGAAGAGGAAAAAGGGGAGTGCAGGGTGTGGGGCTTTGAGGACACGCACAAGTAACAACAACAATAAGATAATAATAAAAATAATATATAATAATAATAATATATAATAATAATAATATACAATAATAATAATATCCAATGGCATAAATAATACTAATAATGTAAAAGTAGAGTGAAAAAAAAGAGTAGGTGGGTGTGATGTGTTGTCGGTAAATGGTTGGTCCGGATTAAGGTGGGTACAAGGTAAAATGTGACGGTCTATAGCTAGACGGAAATTGAGACGGAAATTATCATTATTATTGTCATTATTATTATCCGACCAAAAATACGTATACATATATTATTATATAAATTATGTCCCAAAAATATAATTTATATAATACGTACTCTAAAATATTCTTTTCATTAAAATCGTGCTTGAAATGAATTACTTAAATTAAATAATTTAAAAATATAAAATAAGGTAATTGAACGGCTATATAAATTTTTAATGTCAAAAATGGGAAATTCGCGGGTGTTACAATCACCCCATCTTTTAAAAAGTTTCGTCCTCGAAACTTGAAAATAGAAATGAAATGTCATATAAAAATAAAACTGGAATCTTGAAATCGGTAACCAAAACATTAAAAGATTACTTATCGTAAGAGTCAAAATCTCTTCAAAAGTTTCAAATAAAATTTTTCGACAGGACCAGATTCTCATCAAAGGAACGAAAGTGCTCTCGTTGCGCATTCAAGAACATCACATTCCAAATCAAAGATATGGCCAAAAACAAATCATTTGTATAAGTAGAAAATCAAAGTACTTTCAAAAACATTAATGAAGAGTTTTCAAAAGTATAAGTCTCATTCATGGAACGAAATTGCTCTTGTCGTGCACACAAGAACGCTAACCTTCCAAGTCAAAGACAAATTTAAAACAAAAATCATTCGCCGACAAGCGTAGAACAAGTTATCAAACGTCTCCAATAACGAGTTCTATCATCCGATCAACGTTAAAATCAAAAGAAAAGGTAATTTATTCAAATTTTCCTTTTGCAAAAGCCAAAATAGAAATGAAGATTTCACTTTTAAACTCAAAAGAGAATTAAATTCATGAAAATATAACATTATACTTTGACAAAGAAATCATAGATAGATCAAAGTTAACAGAAATTGGATAAAATTTAAAGAAATCTCGGGTTTAGTAATCAAAATCATGATAGATAAGTTTATATTTAAAGAACGAGTAGGGAATTAAACCAAGTTTTCATTTTCAAACCTTTAAAATAGGTAAGGTTTTGTAAAAGTAACATAAACTTTTAACAATGAAACAAAAATGGTAGCTTGAAAATTTAGAAGTTGTAGGAAATGAAAAGCAATTTAGACAACATATATACAAAGTAAGTTAATAGAGTCCAAACTTCACTAATCAAAAGAGCTATGATGAATTTCATAGGGCAAGAATTGAAGTCAAATCTAAAAGGGTGTCAAAGATGGAGTTTCATAGGTTACCAACATCAAACTTATGAGAGAAGTATGATGAAGCGAAGAAGAGAGGTATGAACGGCAACACTTATGGTCAAAGAAGAAGATGAATTAGACAACAAGGAAACGCCAGGTACTCAAACCTCGAACAACAACATCAACCTAAGCGGTTCCGAAACTTCCTAACAACAAAACCTTTAGTCACAACACTTCCAAGGATTTCCTCAAAACACTCATATTACTCTACTCTAAGTTATCCCATGAAACAAGGCACTCCACTATAAGTGTGATTTTACCACTGCAAAACCTCAAACATCTACAAACAACTTCCACAAGATCAAGGTCAAGGTTTCCAACAAAGCTATACTCATATCCAACTAGTGTCAACCATACCATTATCCTTTCTAGCTACCAAAGACAAGCGCTAAGACTTTCCAATGATGTACCTTAGTCTCACTCTCATATCATGCTTCAAATAGTAATCAAGATCGCTCACTTTAGACCAACAAATAATCCCACAACTAGCATTTATCACACGGTAACATATACATTAAACTCTCATATCCAAAGCAACTACGAAAGCTAATCACAAACTCGACTTACTTAGTCAATTCCACATCCTCAAATTCACCATTCAATCTCATCCATTTTAAGTCAAGATCTAAGCACTAGTATCCCAAGGCTTTCAAATCCCAAACACAAACAACAAAGTCAAGTTCTATAACCTTAGTAACAAATACAACTCACACCTAACACACATAACACACAGAATCCACCAACCAAGAATACTCACTTTATCGAGGATCTAGGTATAAGAATCACCAAGTATGTCTCACCACACTACCTAAGTCCTTCCAACATCAAATCCTCTCAAAACCAGGTTTAAGGGTCAACCACAAACAATCTCCTCAAAAGTCAAATTTTCCAACCAATGTCAACATTCCTCAAAACAAAGAGTACTATAAAAAAAAGCGTTAAGGGAGGATAAGCAAGAAACAAAGGACAAGTTAGGAGTACAAGAGTAGCTTTCAAAGCAAAACGGAAGAGAGTTTAGAAGAAGGATAAGCACCAAGAGATAAAGAGTAAGGCAAGGTACACACAAAGGATGAAAAACATCTTCGAAGAAGTAGAAGCATTCTTCAAAGGTTGAACAAATCTTCAATCATCGGCAATAGGCACCAAATCTGGATCTTCACGTTGGTAGGTTTACGGTCATTGATCCAAGGGCACAAAAATTATTAAATGACAATCAACAAACATGTTAGAACCTAACAAAGAGCAAACACACTACAGACTACCACCTTAGGTCCTTTTGTCTACCCATCTCTCATTCATTATTTAAGTTCAAGTTCACCATTAAATTCGGGGTACACGTGTGTGCGTCGGGAGCAACATAGGCTCTGATACCAACTGTGACACCCCGCGATAGAGCGGAAAATATAACTAATAAATTAAAGCTGAAATTTATGATATTTTAAAAACTTTTTGTTATAAGTTAAGGATTAAAACGCGGGTGCCAAAAACTAAATGAAACAAATGCTAAAATAGACCAATATAGGTTATTACAACCCAAGTCTAGAAAGCGGGAAAAAGATATCCCACGAATAAACATATAATTGGTTTCTAAACTAGCAACTAAGGTCCAAGGGTTTAGTTCTCGCTAGCCCACACGTCTTCCCCACGTAAGCATCTTCACAACCTGTCATTCATATAAACATGAACGCCACAGTCAGTGGGGAGTAACTCAAGGTTCTCCCAGCCACAATATGTCGAAATGCAAGTAACAAACACTTAATTGAACATATTAGTCATGCATCACATATGAACAATAAAGAACGAGGAGATATAATGAATAATCAAGATGGGATAGACATAGTACTTTCTTAATGGAATAGGCATGGTAGGTTAGAATGAATATGCAATCAAGGGTGTAGAGCAACCAAGTTAACCAACTCATACTGACACGACTCAACAAGTGTAAGACCGACACAAAGTGTAGATGGAGTATCCGACTCAGAGGCTACCTTTAAAGCATGTCCGAGATACCACACACAAGACTACATCCTAGACTCCAACCTCCCGGTAGGACGACGATCATAATACGGTCCTAGTCTAAACCTGGATCCGACTCTCGGATGGACGTCACCCGATTCGACATACGATATACCAATCGTATCCAAGACTCGAAACATGGCACACACTCGTAACCAAAGGTCGAGTAACCTCTAATCGGAAACATGGCACACACTCGTAACCAAAGGTCCGAAGAAAGGCGGAAGGATATCCTAATCCGGAAACATGGCACACACTCGTAACCAAAGGTCCGAAAGAGGAAAGATAACCCAATCCGGAAACATGGCACACACTCGTAACCAAAGGTCCGAAAGGGGTAAACAAGGAATGTCAAGTCGTCACACAATGTAAAACGTCACACTTGAGTCACAATAAGAGTAAAAATGATCATGCAAACATCATATGACACAAGACCATTAATGTCACATTCATACTCATGGCTTGCATCTCACCATGAGTACGGATGGGAACATCAGTCCCGAAGATCATATCGCAACTATAGGGCCTATGGCTCACCCTTAGTGTCCGATAGGACCACGACTCACACCACCGAACAATACAAGACATTATCAAGGATATGACCCTTCACAAATAATTATTTAACAATAAATATCTCATACTTGTCTTATGCAGATAAATATTTCATTTTATAATTTAACATGCTGATTAAATAAGACATAATGAATGATAATGAATAATTTACGTTATATGAAAATTACGGAATAAAATGTGACCAAACCCACATGACTCATTCACGAGCCCAATAAGTAAATCATGTGAAGACCAAAGAATGGACTAGGATAAGCCCAATTATTAACATATGACAAGCCCAATTGAATAAATAAATAAATGCATGATATTAACTAATTGCGTTATATAAAATATGAGACGGAAGTTAAACTATTCGAATAAACCGATAAATGGATCAAATAAGGTCCAACCATTAAATCGAGGAGATTCCAGCCAACGAGTCATAGGAGATCCAAGAAGTTAAGCATATTAAGCCCAATGATTAGAACAAGCAAAGCCCAATAATTAGTGAGTGTCCAACCCAACAATTAAGACAACTAGGTAACCATCAACAAGAAAAAAAGAAGAGAGACAAGGAAGTAAAGGGGGTATTGTAATGCACCCATACACGACAAGCGTGTAAACTACACACCAACAAGCAGCCAGCCGTGACCGAAGCACCCACCCACGGCCAGCCATCAGCTCGCCAGCAAAACCCGACCTGACCACTACTCCGCGGCTGCCCAAACCACCTGTGAATAGCCACCAAAACGGTACCCGACACAGTCTATATGAAGCCACCTAACACGAGATTACCGAATATGAACAAGACCGTCACCAACACGACTCAAAACAGTCCCGTTGTGGGTTCTCAAAAACCCGTCACGGCCAATCATTTTGGAACGGAAGTTTAGACGAAAGGTTATCGCCACCACGACCCTATTCAACTAAGTTACGCATACTACCAAGACCCCCATTCACACCCGTCCCTAAACAGAGGTAACGTGCCAATTTTCACAGCATAAAACCCGGTCCTAGGAGTCCGTTCCAGACCGACTCAAGACTGCCCGCAACCACCATACCGGCTGCTTATAACCACCATATTGACCATCCCCAAAACAGACCCCAAACAGTTCCTTTTTCGGCTGCAAAACAGAGGCTCACAACTATCTATTCGACCCGAAATTACGACGGGAAAGAAAGCAAGGTTGAGACGGAACTAAACACGGCTAGAAACGTGAATGACCACCGAGACCCATCACCATCATACTCGACCAAAAACCAGAATGAGAAGCTACACACACCCGTCCTTTGAGACGGAAATTGTACTCAAAACAACCACGTAAAATAGAGACATAAAGAACCGGACTTTTCAACAAATAAGAATGAAAACTGAGAAAAAGGGGCGAAATATCGACTAATTGTCGAGTAACCTATCACCGTTACCTGTTTATGAGCTCTTAAACGTCCAAGGAACCATCCAAGGGTGATTCTAAACCCAAAAATGGAAGATATTAGCCCAGAAACCGTATCCTTGAAAGATGGTCGAAATGAAACCGGACGAAAGCTGGGTTCTTTCTTGTATAAAAAGGAGGAGGACGATATGGGGAAGCTATTGGTGCAAAAATAATGAAATTTGGTTGAGGAATGAAGGAGGGATCTATGGTTGAAGGTGGTAAAAATGGCGGTACGGAGCTTGAGTTTTGTTGCTGCTGCTGTTTTTGTTTTTCTCGCAAGGAAGGAGAAGAGGAAAAAGGGGAGTGCAGGGTGTGGGGCTTTGAGGACACGCACAAGTAACAACAACAATAAGATAATAATAAAAATAATATATAATAATAATAATATACAATAATAATAATATCCAATGGCATAAATAATACTAATAATGTAAAAGTAGAGTGAAAAAAAAGAGTAGGTGGGTGTGATGTGTTGTCGGTAAATGGTTGGTCCGGATTAAGGTGGGTACAAGGTAAAATGTGACGGTCTATAGCTAGACGAAAATTGAGACGAAAATTATCATTATTATTGTCATTATTATTATCCGACCAAAAATACGTATACATATATTATTATATAAATTATGTCCCAAAAATATAATTTATATAATACGTACTCTAAAATATTCTTTTCATTAAAATCGTGCTTGAAATGAATTAATTAAATTAAATAATTTAAAAATATAAAATAAGGTAATTGAACGGCTATATAAATTTTTAATGTCAAAAATGGGAAATTCGCGGGTGTTACACTTATTATATTTAATTTACGAATTGACAGTTAATTCGTTGTCAACTAATATTATTTAATCTTCATTAAATAATTGTCTCATCAACACATTGACTAACTGTTTAGTCATATAAGGCATCAATGTGATTATATTTCTATAACCACATCTCTCAAACACATCCTATAGGTGTGATATTTAGGGACCAGTTGATCACCGCCATCTGTATGATAATAACGCCAAACTTTCTAGCAAGCCAACCGTTATTAGGTAATCGTTAATCAACTGATAAAATACGAAGTATACCCTTGTGAACCTTTAAGAGATTTATTAATGTTATCACACTAATTTGTGGAGGACACAAGCTCCAACATAATGGCCCTCTTAGAAGCTCACAAAACCGGCACATGCTCTTGGTAGCCTTCCAAAGGGGTCTTTAGAACTTTTTTGAGCAAAAGAGAAAAGGTTGAAAGAGACCCTTGCTAAGCCTCACAACCCGTGTAGATGTCACCACTATCACTCGGTTTTGTTGCATTTTGTTTCATTATTGGTGGCTCTACTTGGCAAGTGTCCCCAGACAAAAATACTCCAAATTCTCCCTAGAATTGAGTAGTAATGTTTTTTTACATGAGTTCTTAGACGGATTTTATGTTTGACCTCGTTTTGCGTGATGGGGTCAAAATAGTGGCTTCTCGGGTAATCTTGCCTTGCTTCTTTTCAATCTCCCTTCTTGAAAAGGATTTGCCCTCAAATCCTTGCCATTGTCATCATCAAGCTCTTCATCACAAGGACATCAATTCCCAACATTAAAGGTGGCATGAGTTCCCAATAGATCGACCTTGTATTTATTGTACCCAACTTGATCAATGACCTTGAATGGACCCTCTTCTCTTGTCATGAGCTTATCCCCTTTTCTGAGGACTCCTAGCTTGCATAAACGGACCCAAACTTGGTCCCCCAATCTGAATTTCGTCCCTTGCTTGGGGTTTAAGGGCCCTCCCTTGCACTTCTTGAGTTGAGCACGAAATAGGAGCTCTTGTTCATTCTGTTTCTTGACACCATTTCCTTGATTGCTCGAGTAGGCACTTGAATTAACTTGATTACCCATGTGGGCCATGTTATTAGCCTTGCAATTATTCTGAAATGAGCTAGTAGTAGAGAATATGGGACAATTACTTTGCATCTTATCAATGGTAGCCTTGGTTCCATTCTTGACAAAGAGCCTCTCTTGAACTCGTTCCTTGGTACCATCCCACTTGAACATCTCTTGTGCAATTGAGCACTATTCTAGTTTGCCCTTGGACTTGTGGACACCATGATTGAACAAAGGAGGTTTAGGGACCTCAGCCTTCAATCTTAGGTTAGTATTTGGAAGAACACCCTCATAGAGTTTGATCATTGCTTGAACCATATTAGTGAACGGTTCATCTTGTCCCTTGGACACACACTTGGCATGGAGAACGTGCGCATCTCCTATTTCACCATTCTCTTGGATTTCCCCGGTTTCTTGGATCAACATTGCCCCCTTAGAAGGCTCAAGCATGGTTGATGGTGGAAGTGGTGCTAGGATAACTTTCCCTTTGCCAAAGTTGAAGGCATATGTGTTATCATTGCCATGATGCACCGAGTTTTTATCAAACTCCCATGGTCTCCCAAGTAACAAATGACAAGCATCCATGGGTAAGACATCACAAAGGGCCCCATCAACATAGTTCTTTCCAATTGAGAAGGAGAAAAAACATTGTTTATCCACTCTAACCTCGGCCCCTTTGTTGAGCCACCTTTGTTTATATGGACAAGGATGGTTTATGGTACGCAATGAGAGTTTCTCAACCAATGTACTTGATGCTACATTAGTACAACTTCCTCCATCAATGATTAGATTGCACACCCTTCCCCCAATTGTACACCTAGACCTAAAGAGTTTTTGTCTTTGATCCATTTCCAAAGGTTGGGGTTATGTATGCAATACCCTCCAAATGACCAAGCTAAGACCCGAATCCGGCAATATCAATTCGGTTTTCTCACATTCTTCTTCGGCCTCACCTTCATCACACACAATAATCTCATCCTCTCCCCAATGAACCACGTCAAAGCTACTAAGGGCTCTTTGAGTTGGACAATCTTTGGAAAAGTGACCATAACCTTGGCATTGGAAACA
Source organism: Silene latifolia (assembly GCF_048544455.1). Taxonomy (NCBI): domain Eukaryota; kingdom Viridiplantae; phylum Streptophyta; class Magnoliopsida; order Caryophyllales; family Caryophyllaceae; genus Silene; species Silene latifolia. The sequence goes on along the minus strand of NC_133538.1, from coordinate 196,151,244 downwards.
TTTTTTTAAGGCCAATAGTTTTCTTTGTGAGGTTTCGGGTGCTTTTCCTTTGTCAAAGTAGGGTGGTTTGGTAGTGTGGTTGGGTTGTCATTAGTTTTGGTCACTGGTATGGGTGGTTTGGGGTAGTGGCTTGTCTTGGCCGTAGGTTTGGCCGTGTGGGTCTTACTCTTTCCCGCTTTTTCCACCCTCATGGCCAAGTTGACGGCCTCATCAAATGACCACACATGTTGTAAACGGACCCTTTGAGCAATTTGATCATCTAGACCTTCAACAAATCTAGCAATTTTTTGTTCCGGTTTCTCATTGATATCACGTTGCAAAGTGAGTTGCTCAAAATCCCTAATGTAAGACTCAAGTGGTTGTTGACCTTGTTTTAGTTGAGTAAATTTAATGAACATATCTTGAGTATACTCTTTGGCAACAAACTTGTCATTAAGCTTCTTTTTCAACTTTAAACAAGACTTTATGGGTTCTTTAGCATCCCTCTTCCTTTGGTTTTTCATGTTTTCATACCAAAGAGTCGCATAACCTTTGAGTTTTAAAATGGCAACTTTGAAAGACTTAGCATCCGAATATGATTTAAATTCAAAGACTCTTTCAATTGACCTAAACCAATCTAGTAAGTCATCGGGATTTAAACTACCATGGAAGTCCGGGATGTCTACCTTTAGATCTTTAGGATGTTCTTCATGCTCGGCTTCCACAAAGGAACCCTCTTTATGGTCGGGCTCTCGGTCCCTTGCTCCAAGCCCTCTACCACGCCCTCTACCACGGTGAGGTGGTGGTCTTCCCCGGTTCCTTGGGGGTGTTGGAACATAGGTCATCAAGGTGGTTATGGACTCCAAGATTAAATCCACAGTTGTTGTTAATCGGTATACTTTGGTCTCAAGACCAAGTATTCTCTCCTCACTAGTTTCACTCATGGTTATTTTTTGTGGTTTTGTATGTGGTTAAGGATATATAATGAACTCACAAGGCTTGACATTAACACAACAATAGAATTGTGTTATACTAACCAAAGCTCTAATAACCAATTGAAGTAAAACCTCGCAAGACTTGAGTTTTTGGACAAAAGACTCGAATTTGACAGTGGTTACGGACTGTTTGATTATGAAAAAAAGAACTGAAATTTTAGACAGGAAACGAGAACTAAACAGTCGAAATGGATGTTCAATTCTTGCTGAAAGTTTAAAAGAAAACAATTCACTTGACCCCGGCTTTGCACTCAACAAATACCGTTTGAATGGCATGAATTGAACAAGATATGTTTTAATCCGAACACAAAGCAATAGATTAAAACTAAAACTAATCCCAACACTAAGTAAAGGACTCGTCCAACCTCAAGCACTAAGTAAAGAGGGCTATTTAAGCACTAAGTAATGAATATGATTAGAAGAAACTTGGTTTCAACCTTGGGTTTAATTATTATTCAAAATCTGAATTTTCCATGTCCAAATCTGGTCTTTTATACTACAAGCCATACAATCTTGACCCTCAAAAGTTAACTAAGATCTAAGGCTCACAAATGAGCGGAAAAAACAACAAGAAAAACGACACTCTAGGCCTTACATGACTTACACACTCTTACACAAGAAAATAACATAAAGTAAAAGCATAAAAGTACAACCTTCCTTTGGCTTGTTCTATTGACTTATTTATGACTACAATGGACCTTTTAGAAGCTCACAAAAACGGTACATGCTCTTGGTAGCCTTCCAAAGGTATCTTTAGAACTTGTTTGAGCAAAAGGGGAAAGATTGAAAGTGACCCTTGCTAAACCTCACAAACCGTGTAGATGTCACTATCACTCAGTTTTGTTGCATTTTGTTTCATTATTGGTGGCTCTACTAGGCAAGTGTCCTAGACAAAAATTGTAACACCCACATACTCCAAGTACCTTACCAGGACCACTCAGGTATAAGTATGCCACCATCTCGGTTACCCGAGGCATGATATTCATAAGACAATAACGAAACAACTTTAAAAGTAAATAAAGTTTAAAGTGATTACATAGCAATTCCAAACTGATAAAAAGAAATACAAGATTCCCGCACGGTCTCTTTGCTAAAACTATCAAAGCCATAAAACATCGTCTCGACACAGGCGAAGACTTCTAACCGCCCGTGATGACTCATCCTGGCTATCCCATACGCGTTATATCATACCGCTCAATAATCGCTCACCACCCCGAATGGATCACCACAGTTTTTAAAACATTTAAACGGGGTCAGTACTAATCACACAACTCAATATATCAACAATAAGATAAACAGACAGCTTAACCATCACACACACAACCACACCAATCCCAACAATCTCAATCACCGACTGTCCACTGGACCAGCCCTGTCAGTGGAGGACCGCAGCCGTACCCACCAAATCCCCGCTCCTCATAATGAGCGATAACCCTGTCCATTAATGTGAACATCCCTTCTGTGGCGGGTTCCACAGAAGGCGAAACTAGGGCGTGAAGCCACTCCCGCAAGTGACCCCACTCAGCTGAGGACACGCCTCGAGAAACATAGACAACCAATCACAATCACAATCACAGCCGTCACAATACAATTACTATAGCAAAGAATCAATCTCAACACATCAACAATCATCCCATTATGGGACTAATACTGAGTAGGAAATCCTACCTGGAAAGCACACTATCAGACGGTCTCTACAGTTGTATCAAAAAGCTTCCTCTACGAAACCTCCTCCTATCATACAACATACAAATGCTACCAAATCATATACTACTCTAAAACCCCCAAATCCCTATATTGGGGTTTAACCAAAACAAAGGAAAGACAACAAAAAGGGTACATAGATCTTACCCTCGACGCAAGGATCTCAACGGTATAACAAACGATGAAAACCGACCTTCCAAACTCCGGGATTTGCTAACGATGCGATTAGGATTAAGAACGTACTTGCTTTCTCTCTTTAACAGTAAATTAGGTTTTGCAAAAGTGTTTAGTATAATGACGACGAAGGTTATATATCTTAATCGCATAATTAACAAAACCCGAGAAAAACTCCCCGTAAACCGGCTACTCGATCGAGTACCCAAGGTACTCGATCGAGTACCCCCTTACTCGATCGAGTATCCTAGTTACTCGATCGAGTACCCAACAGGTCAGAAACTATTCTAAAACGCAACTCACCCTTACTCGACAGAGTAAGGCCTACTCGATAGAGTACCCGAAGACTCATAAATACGGAATATTACAGTCTTCCCTCCTTAAAAAGAACTTCGTCCCCGAAGTTCAACCCATACTCAAAAACAAACATACTAACTCGATCAAGACACAACAACGTGACTAAGAACTCAAAACAAAACTCCAACTCAAACATGAACTCGTAACACCAACTCCACTAACTATTCCTACCTCCACAACATGGCTCACGATATCGTATCAACTCCATTATATCTCTCTCAACACTAACTCCATACACTAACAACTAGCTCCGTAATACATCATCCAAAGCCAATCCAATATCATAATATCCCTAACATCAAACGGAATGTTACATTCTACCACCCTTAAAAGGAACTTCGTCCTCGAACTTTACTCGGACTCATAACATCATCCTCCAACTGTCAACACTATATAAAATATTCTAACACTCCGAAGCATCACACTACTACAAGCACGACCATTGCCTTTTAACAGTATCATCCACAAATCAAATCCCTCCTTTACGCTACGCTAAAACTCTACTTCCAATTATATTACAACATGCATAACCATGAAACTCTCTTTTATCGCATCCTACTCCTTTTAAGATAAATGTTACGTCCTCGTAACTCACTAATACTAAATCCTAGCTATATCGTCTCATTATCCTCATCACCACCGCAAGTCAAAGATAGCCGCCTATAATCTGAACACTCACCATTCCTATATCTATGGCTTTCTTACTTAACAGTTCTCATTCCTCAACTCATTCTGCACTCCATCTAACCAATACCACAAAATCCTGATCATAACAGACGCTCTAACTCTTCCACATTACCACAACACGACACACCTCTCTATATAAACTATATGAAACTCTTATCGCCAAAAGCGTAGATCCCGATCCACACTTGTTACGTACACTCACACTAGATCCTCAAGTTCTTTTCTTTCATTACCTCACAACTCATTCATAACTCAACATGACACCATTTCCCAACACCCTACACTCACTGTCTCAACAAATGATTATGAACCACTTACAGCTTTCAGATCATTACCACACATGTTCTGAGAATCACTTACCATGACTATGACTACCGATGCCTCATCTTAAACAAGATCAAAATTGCTGTAACAACGTCTTACAACTGTGCCCTATCAACAGAAAATCACTATACCATTACAACAACAAAACATACACAACTTTCTCCCATATCATACTCTACCCTCACACCCAAGCTGAAACTGGTAAGAAACATCAACAAACAAAACAACAGTCTACATGTTCAACCAAAACTCACAAGGAACAACAGCAAACAAAACAACAATCTATGTATAATCGGTATGCACTTTCAAAACTCGTATCATAATCATCCCGCCTACTCCACCACAACCGGTGACGGCATCACAACACCGTCACCAACAAATGACCGCAGCGGCGAAAATACCCGCATCATAACACGAAGTACCGTGCTCGGATCACCACCCGAGGCACCACAACCGCACCGATAGACATCACAACTTACTCAAACCCATAAACACTGACTCAGCATAACTTCTCAGACAAGAAAAACTTATTCAAATCCACTGTATTAAATCACAACGCAACATATTATATGGATAAACAGATAAGCACCTCATGAACATCATCTCTACCATTTCACGAAATACGCATGTGTTATCAATGCACATAAAATTATAACTAGCCATGCCAAATCAATCAAGTTATTACCTTTTTAGCCTCATTCCATTAGATTGTCGTACCCTACATATATCACAAACATTCATATAACATCTTTATAACTATCACACCATACCGCTTCTCGTGAGGTCAGAACCTCACACAAATATTTATACACATCATAGACCCATAATCATATCCAACTAGTCAATCCTAATCACGTAAGTTACCACTCGATAAAGGTTACCTGTCGCCCGAGCTTAACTCATATGCCCCTCATAACGTATTTTCCCATTCGCATAACCATCACCTCATGCCATACCATTAATATTCAACCACTAGCGCTCGCCTCATATAACCACATCTTATACTCCCTTACAACCATACATATCAATCCGGCCTTTGTAAAATCAACCTCTCTAGGACTGCTGTCTTTCTTATCTATCATCACCCTTAACCACTAGTGACAACACCACAGTACCACCACTGCTCGTATACCAAACCTCTTACACTCATATCAAAACAACACGGTTTTTCTCCTATCTTTGGTTAACATCCCCAAATAAAGAACATCAAATCCATCAACAAAATTACCTCAACTTTATTCCCAATACTATCTTAATTGTATCGTCATCTAACTTTCCACCAAAAATCTCATATCGTGTAAATACTCCACCAACTCTTACTCCCTTAATTCCTCGAAACTCATTATTAATCATGTTGTCCTGAAGCTCCCATATAACCATTAACTAACATCCTCATGATAATATCACACCTTTCGATGATTCCTTACCTTTATATCACATAACTCCGGTGAAAATTTTCCTTAGCTTACTTTTTACTCTTCTTTTCTCTTCACATTCAACAATACCATTTAATAGCTCAACTCCTTATTACTTCTATCTAATTCTTTAGTGCTCCGGTTACCTTCTCATTCCACCAAAGCTCAAATCCCATTATTTCATGTCGATATCATCTCACTCTTTCTTACCATGGATCTTCTCTTATTATGCTATCGCTCACACTTGCCACTAACCTATCCATAAAATCAACGTTCACTGTTTAAACAAATTCATTTCATGCCGTTAAATGCCCAAAGAAATCACACGTAGTTTCACCTCTTAATAAACCAAATCTCCCAAACTCACTCACTGTCTACAAATCCACCTCGCAACATGTCTCCATAAAGTTCACTATATACCACTCTTCTCAACCCCTTTAAAACGAACTTTCACTACATATATTCTTGACCCACACGACTCCTAACCATCTCACTCCATAATTCTTTACACATCTCATGTTGCCACTATCCAAACCTTCCTTTTAATCTTTTCATTCTCACGTTCCTTAGACCCACATCATCCCTTACCCACTTTCACTTACTTTTACATCACTCAATTTCGCGACTAAATCACTCACCACGTCTCACCAAAACTTGCACCATGCCTCAATCAGCTCATCAATATTCTTTTTCTATTTCCACTTCTCAGCACAACCACATATAGCTCATCTCCTCCCACCAAACTCATACTCACCATAAGGTGCCACTCTTTACATCATAAGATTGGGTAACTTACGCTTCAGGACCAACACATACGTAAAACAATGCATAAAGAAGTAATATAACAGCTTTGAATTAAACATAATATGCAACGAATGTCAAAAGATAAGCATATGACTCGAAACAGGGGTCACTAGATCGAGTACCGGCCACTCGATCGAGTAAGTGACTTACTCAATTGAGTAGGTGAAGATCAGAAGCACGTAAAACAAATCACCAGGGCTACTCGATCGAGTAACTAACGTACTCGATCGAGTTCCCCCTTACTCGATCGAGTACCAAGGCTACTCGATCGAGTACCCCAATTCTCAACAGTGTCCAGTTTTCGTAAAACAGTCATAACTCACTCATTACTTGGTCGTTTTGGGCGTGTGACCTATCGTTAGAATCGTAAAAGGACAAGCTATCACCTCCAATTGGAATCACATCAAAATCATTTATGCATCTCAAGTTATAACAGTTTAAAGACAACCTCTTTATAATCGAAAAACACAACTACTTGATTTTACTTCCAAACAACTTAAACAACAACCAAGCAAACAAAACCAGTCCAAAACTCATAAAACCAGTATTCATAATCATATGTTACTATTTTCAAAAGCCAAGCAACAACATTAATCATGCACATAGATTATTTAACTTATCAATCACGATTTACCACATGCTTTTATTTTATAACTTTACGTACACAATAACATAATATACAACATAAAATCCCATATTCACATGTTACAAACATTGCCATATTATTAAAATCCATTACCCACATAAACATGTTCCACACATGAATTTCATACTTTTATGCAATTACTTACTTAATCTCTTCCAACCAATTCATTCATTACAGCTACACACTTCTTACCACATATACACATGAACAATAGTGGACAAGTACATAAACTTATCATGCAACCTTATGCAAACCAAATATACGTATACGACACAACATTCCTATGCACATGTTATTATTATGCCACATTATGAATCATCCATCCTGCAACATCATCATTCATCACATATTATCACATATGAACTACTTCCTTTTTCTACCACATCATTCATCATTCTCATATACTTTTCCTACAATTCAAAACAACATTGTAAACCAACTATCATGCTTTCTATCAATAGCTTACGAAATCACATCATCACCATCTTTTCTAAACATTCCCCATTCTCCACATACATACATCCACCGATTCATGCCACACATCACCATATAGGTACACAATTCACAAGATAAACACATAGCGATCCCGACTCATATCCCATGGTGACCGGTTCAAAATTGTAGGGCGAGTTCGCGACTTTAGGACGTCTCCCAAGCCTTTGCATTAGCTCCTACAACCTTTACCCCGGGTTCATTTTAATTGACTCCCTATATTCATTAAATTAATTGGTTACAGGTTTCAGGATCGTCGCTCCGATGCCATTTGTAACACCCCCATACTCCAAGTGCCTTACTAGGACCACTCAGGTATAAGGATGCCACCATCTCGGTTACCTGAGGCATGATATTCATAAGACAATAACGAAACAACTTTAAAAGTAAATAAAGTTTAAAGTGATTACATAGCAATTCCAAACTGATAAAAAGACATACAAGATTCCCAGACGGTCTACTACTAAAACTATCAAAGCCATAAAACATCGTCTGACATAGCGGAAGACTTCTAACTGCCCCGTGATGACTCATCCCAGCTATCCCATACGCGTCATATCATACCGCTCAATAACTCGCCACCACCGCCGAATGGATCACCACGCTTTTAAAACATTTAAACGGGTCGTCATTAATCACACAACTCAATATATCAACAATAAGATAAACAGACAGCTTAACCATCACACACACACAACCACACCAATCCCAACAATCTCAATCACCGATCGTCCACTGGACCACCGCCAGGGGGACCGCAAATGCACCCACCAAATCCCCGCTCCTCATAATTAGCGATAACCCCGTCCATTAATGTGCACATCCCTTCGTGGCGGGTTCCACGAAGGCAAAACTAGGGCGTGAAGCCACTCCCGCAAGTGACCCCACTCACCGAGGGGACACGCCTCGAGAAACATAGACAACCAATCACAATCACAATCACAACACACAATACAATTACTATAGCAAAGAATCAATCTCAACACATCAACATTCATCCCATTATGGGACTAATACTAAGTAGGAAATCCTACCCGAAAGCACACTATCGACGGTCTCTCTACAAACTGTATCAAAAGCTTCCTCTACGAAACCTCCTCCTATCATACAACATACAAATGCTACCAAATCACATACTACTCAAAAACCCCCAAATCCCTATATTAGGGTTTAACCAAAACAAAGGAAAGACAACAAAAAGGGTACATAGATCTTACCCTCGACGCAAGGATCTCAACGGTATAACAAACGATGAAAACCGACCTTCCAAACTCCGGGATTTGCTAACGATGCGATTAGGATTAAGAACGTACTTGCTTTCTCTCTTTAACAGTAAATTAGGTTTTGCAAAAGTGTTTAGTGTAATGACGACGAAGGTTATATATCTTAATCGCATAATTAACAAAACCCGAGAAAAACTCCTCAGAAATCGGAAGCTACTCGATCGAGTACCCAAGGTACTCGATCGAGTACCCCCTTACTCGATCGAGTATCCTAGTTACTCGATCAAATACCCAACAGGTCAGAAACTATTCTAAAACGCAACTCACCCTTACTCGACAGAATAAGGCCTACTCGATAGAGTACCCGAAGACTCATAAATACGGAGTATTACAAAAATACTCCAAATTCTCCCTAGAATTGAGTAGTAACATTTTTTTACATGAGTTCTTAGACGGATTTTATGTTTGACATCGTTTTGCGTGACAGGGTCAAAACCGTGGCTTCTCGGATAATCTTGGCTTGCTTCTCTTCACTGCTACTACTACAGGATGTACATCTGCAACCAAAAGTATCTAACAAAATACGATTGTATATCTTCGGAGCCTGATAATGACACTCAATTTTTATGATTCCATGACGAGCACGTTAATACATCAATCTACAAAATTACACATGCTTCAAATACAGCCAAGATTTTTATCTAATATATTTTTTTCCATAAAACATAAATCTTCATGCTGGACAGCTCCACTAATCTCGAATACCTGACTGCGAGAAAAGAAATAAAATATATCACGAGATTGCTTAGGCACAAGTTTGAGATATTACAACACTTGAACCACAAAACAGCATCAATTTACAGAAAACCACACCATATTACAACATTTTATACCAAGACAATAGTATCTAACGGTATTTCACACTATATAAGAAGCAATTTATAGTAAAACATGGACACTTACAGCATATTTCAGCAATACAAAAATCATTACAACAAGTTGAACCATATTTCAGCAAAACAATAAAAAGATACAGCATATTATAACAAAACAGCAACATTTTGCAGCATTTTACACTATTTTACGGCAAGACAGCAAAAATTTTCAGCAATTTAGACCTTATTACTGCAAAATGACGACAATTTACAGCATTTTACACGATATTACAGCAAAACGATGACATTTTGCAGCATTTTACACGATATTACAGCAAAACAGCACAAATTTTCAGCAATTTAGACCTTATCCAGCAAAACAGCTACAATTTATACCATATTACAACAAAGCAGCAACATTTTTCTGCAATTCAGACCTTACTACACCAAAACAACAATATTTTACAGCATTTTAAACTATTTTACAGCAAAACAGCAATATTTTTCAGCAATTAAAACCTTGTTACAGTAATATGACTATCTGCCCCTGTTTATAACATATTGGAACTCAAAAGAATAAAAAAGTGAACCTAAATGTTCTATTTGAAAACGTCTTTACAACGACTAAGAATATTAGCAGTCAATAAACTAAAATCCGAGTACCTATTGTTTACCTAACGAGGCTAACAAAAATGTATAACAACTACAGCTATGATACCATCCAACTGCATCAAATAAAATAAAGAAAGGGCTTACATGGTTCGTTTTCTTGCATTTCTGTCCAACTCAAAGTCTTGAATAAATGACTGAGAGATGCTCCAAAAAATTCTTCATCATCAGCACAAGCATCATGCAACAATTCCTTCACAAAATAGAGCTAGGTTTTAACTTTAATGATGACAATGACGATGATTTGACATGTAAAATAGGATACACACTTGTAAGAGAATCACAATTGTTGGAGTATGTGTCCTCCACAATAGTGCGATCACATATTAAATCTCGTAATAAGAATACAAAAGGGATGATTCAATTATATAGTCAACTGATCAACATTAATCGGGAATGATTGGCTAACTAGAGTTTGACATTACTGTCGTTTGACGGTGGTGATCAGTTGATCCCTTAAGGTCACACCTATAGGACAATTCTCTTAATAGATAAGTTGATTAATTGTATATCGATACAAGTTAATCAATTCCTTAATTTTGAACAATTCATTGGTGAGTGAGAATATTTGTATCTTATTGTAATTTGATTAAGTAAGATTTATTTTAGTAATTGAAAGATTTCATTACTAAAATTCATTATTGTTTGTGAAACAATTAAATTAAGAATGATTGAATAATTATAATTGCAAAATGTTATGAATTATATTTATATGACTCATTTTAATAATTGTAATCATGTATTACTAGCTAATTTGTCATAAGTAATTTATTTGTTATAAAATGATATTTAAGGGGTTAAATATGCATTAAAATACATATGGGCATGGTGTGTGACACATGACCTACCTTATTACAAATGACAAATTGACAAACATAAAATGGATGTCCATATTATGGGTAAACCGAAAATTGGAGGGACAAATGAGCTAGTGGATGGTTTATTTTACTGTAAAATAAACATCATGATTCTAATAATTCCTCTTTATTACTAGTGTAGTAACAATTGAAAAAGGGAGAGCATGCATAGGGTCTTCTTTTACCCTCCCAACCGGTTTTCACCATCAAAAGAAAGAGCTTGTCTCTAAAATTTTCATTCTTATCTTATGCATTATTGTGGCATACTCTTTTCTCCTTACATCTCTCTAAAATAAGTTTTAGATCTAAAAACTTGTTCAATCTAAATTCTAATAATTCCTCTTTATTACTAGTGTAGTAACTACTATATTATTAGAATTTTATTTTAAGGATAACTAGTATATTAATCTAGTTAATTAATATATTAGTTTTAAGGGATTGTTTTGGGTGCAATCAAGAGGAGACTTTCTATTTTGAAAGTTTGAGTTTATGGAGGATCATTCCAATGTATTAAGCTCAAGAACAAGTAAAGGTAGGAGACCTTACTTGTGCCCAAAATTCGGTAAATTTACAATGTAAGGAAACTCGATTTTCTTCCTTATTTCACTATTTCGTTATGCATGCACTATATCCACATAAATATAAATTATGGGTAATTTATAAAATAAATTAGATGAGTCTAATAGGGGTATATGAACCCAACAATTGGTATTAGAGCTTTGGTGTTGCATGCATAATCGGTTTTTTTTCCGAGTTAAATGTAACTTAATTAAAACTAGATATTTTAGATTTATAATGATAAGTCACGAAAAAATTTTGCATGTAAAAAATTCTGGTTCTAAAATGTTTTTAGGTCATATTGATGATTTATGGATGATTATTGCTTATTTTAATAACTTTTAGTGAAATAATTACATTTTTTTAAGTAAAATGAACTTTTATTTACTAAAAATAGTTAAACTTCACTACTGGCTGTGATTTTTTAGTATGACCTCACATGCATATTTTGCATATTGTATGTAAAATTTCGGATCATTGTGATTAGTGTTTCATGTTTTATGATTTTTATGTGATAAAAATGCTATAAATGGAGGTTAAATGACTAAAAATAATTAAACTTCGAAACAGGCCATGAAATTTTTATATGATGTCACATGCATATTTTACAGGTTGTATGTAAAATTTGAGATAAATGTGATTTATTATGCATGATTTATAATTTTAATGGTTAAAATGATATAAATAGTAACTATTTTTAGCAAAAATAGCTAAAATGAATTTTATGGCATGAAATTTTTCTCTAATGTTGTATATATGATATGAACATCAGATCTTTATTAGTCATATAAATTAATTCGAAATTTTTGGTTTTAGTTTTGCCATTTCCAGGTTCTGTAAATTATTTAAGAATGTTCAAAATTTTGATTTTGCTTTTTCCATAATTTTTATGTTTAATTTGGATTAAATGGTAAAAGTTATGATTTATACGATTTATTAATGAAGTAAATTATAAATATTTTGTGGGCAAATTTTATTGAGTTTTTGCAATCTTGATAATATTCCAGTATTTACAAAAAATGTGATTTCAAATTTTTACAAATTTTTATGATTTATTGGGAATTATTTCATAACTGTTATGATTAAGAGAAGTTTAATAAGAAATAATAGAAAACCAAGTTGAATTATTGTCAAAAATTGAGTGAAGACTAATTTTTGAGTCCTAAGAAGGTTAGGATAATTAACTTGGGCTTAAATTTGATTTAAGTATTGATTTGTGATTTTAATAAGTTATTATCATGCATTTCCATAGAACCGGATTATATACGATATAAGGTTTAAATAGGGCGATTTGACAAATAATTTGGCATGTTAGATCATATAATAATGCTGCATTTTTTATTGATGAATGTCATATTTTATTTATGTAATTTTGAATTATGTAATTTTATCTTGGTATGGCCTTAGTTTTAATCGATATTACCCGTAATGTAAGGGGATATTGATTCGGTTGTAATTTATTGTGATCTCGTATCACTTTTATTTTTACTAGTTTTTCGCATTACAAATGTATAATAGGAATAACTTTGTATTTTTGTTATTATTTGTAATTCCGGAGTTCCTTCAAGACGGTACCATTCGGAAAGGCGTTCCGACGAAGACGGTGTTCTTGGAAGATGTGCCACTTGAAGATTCAAGGGACCAAAGGAGTTGGTTTCCGAATATGTAATAGATTATTTGATTTTCTATTTTAGGAAGGCCATACAAGGAAATTTATTTATTTCTTATGCTTTTTTCGTTTATATGTTTGCATGCATTGCCAAATCGCCATAAACAACACATGCATATCATATCGAGTAATCGATCGTGTCAATTATATTTATCGTTAGCTCGAAAATTTAGTTCACTTAAATTTGATAGATAATAAATTGATTTGACCTCACATATTTTAAAAATTGAGACTTAGCCTTACCAAATAGTAGGAACTCATGAATCCCAATTTCATTCGGGGTACAATACGGTATTGAAATATTATACCGGGGTGCTTTCTTTGATGTTGGTTAAGTGGGATAATAAATAGTTATTACACATAGAAATTTGGTTGATCTCAACAAAAGTATTAGAGGGACCGTTGTCCCAATAGGTTCGGCCTAAAGATGAACTTAACATAAATTCATCGACCGAGAGTTCTAATTGTAGAATCGGTTAAAAGGGTTAACCCACCAAGATTATATTAGCAAGAGGTGTAGAGGGCCCGTAGGCTCACATCCAAAATTTAATATGAATTTTGGGTCTCGAAATCGTTTATATAATTGGGTGGAGGTCATTATATAAATGCTAAAACATACTTAAATGTTTTATATATTACGATGAATGTTAATTTTTCCCACTATTTCGTTGTTTAATTTGTTCTATATCTTTGCTCCTTGACATATACAATGTCATTTCAATTTTAACTTATGTCTCCATTAAACCACTATAGCTAAAGACAAATGGAATCTCCTTTCTAAAAGCCTCAATTGAACCGTTTAAATAAGGCATGGACTAGCTCTATAGGAATTGTTCTATTCCATAGAAATCCATAGGAATTGTCCTATGTCATATAAGATTAGCATCTTAATTTCCTAAACATACCATGTATGATTTCTTGTGATGAAATACGACTAGAAGTAATGATTAAGTCAAAATATGTTTTGATAATATCTTCTATGCATCAACGGTTCAAAAGTCGTATTGCTCAACCTAAACACTTGTCATGAAGCACTTAAGTTGTTAAGAACATGACAATGTCAAATTCGTAAATTAATTTGTTAGAAATTTTGATTGGCCAAATAGCACAATAGAGTTCATCCTTGTGAAGGATTAACTAGGATTTTATATGAAGATAATTCTTCATCAAGTAGAAATTCTTGAAGAGAGTAGGAGCAATAAGAAGTAAGTACCTATCTTAATTGTTAAGGATAGAACTAGACTCAAAAAGAGAAAGTGTTAGACACTAAAATAGATACAAACCCTAAATATGTAAAGATCAATAAAGTTGGTTGTGTGACCCCAACATATTCCTTCTTGAAAATCTGTGACATTGACATTGTATTCTTGCCAATTACCACATCATGAGTATTTGATATAGATTTGTGAATTTCATCATAATATTTGGCATTATCGTGTGACGACTAGCAAGAATAAGTTCAAAAATTTGCATAAATGGAACTAGGGTAGTTGTCATTTCATCCATGAACATATAAATGATGTAGTGTACTCATTTTAGTTTCGTATTTAGAAATGTACCTCGATAATTGTTATGATGTACACTAAGTCTAAATAAGAATATAATTCAAGCTTTTTTATAAAACGCAAAGGGTTTCTCTATTATGTAATTAAAACAAGTGTTGTGCTCTTACATACCACGATTCAGTTTATGGTGTGACCATACAAATCAAGGTAATTATATTCAAACTAAAAATAAATGTCATATATACAAGACTCAAGTTGGTGATCCCAATCATTTCTCAATTCTCGATTGAAAATCGCATTTAGAAACTAGTTTTGACTAGTGTCCCAAACCAATTGATTGGGAATCTCTTGGTGTGTGCGAATCTTGTATTCAAAGCAAGATAATTCATGATTTTTCCTTGAAAAGGATTATGAATAGAGCAAGATCTTCGCCCTATTTACACTTTGAAGTGTATGGTCGAATACAATTTCAATCAGAAAAGATTATTACTTCTTCATCTCTTTTACCAACGGATTAGGTAGATACTTTATATCCACTTAATGAGTTAAGAAGAGAAATTCTTTGAATAAGTTCAATGAATGTTTAAAAAGTATCAAAACCTAGAGATTATAAAACCAAAGTATTAGTACTTTGTTTATATAGGGAACAATAAAATGAAGACTTTTATTTGCACCAAAACGAGTGTGATATGGTATCACAAGTTCACCTTCATAAGTACATAATATTAAATAAGGTGTGTTAGAAAGTGACAAATAATCCTATACGACATGATTGAATCTTTACTATAAAGTTAGAAGTAGTTTCTATTACAATTTGTCTAGTATTTATTTATTTCACTAAAACAAAACATAGTTAAAGCAATCAATTACAATTCATATATGATATGATTAGACATGGTACCTAAGTTATAGCTTGTTTCGGAAGAAAGCATGTGGCTTTCTAACCCAACTATCACGAGAACAACAAGTTTGTGGCTCGTGATGCTGTCTATTAAAGAAAAAAGGCATTATTTCTTAAAGACAGAGTGGGAGAATATGTTCAAGAGTCACAAACTGAAAATAAGACATAGGAAGATGTTCCTTCTTGGTCAGAATCAGTAAATATTTCTTCGAAATCTAAGTGGACAGGAGTCATGTTATTTTTGAAAGTAACAAACCTGCAACTTATTAAGATGCTTTATCTGGTCTCGACTCTACATGAGTCCGAAGTGAGCATAAACAACCCACATGTAAATAAAGATGTTTATTTAGCTTGGTTGATTGGTGGCAAAGGGTTTTGCATGCAACAACAACGCCTCATTAAATTCGGATTTTATAGTTGAATTTTAAAATCATCTTGCATGAGTTTTGAAAATCGCAACTATCCTAAGGTAGGATGAAAACTTAAGAAGAGGTCTTAAGTAGAAGTTAAAGAGTTGAATTGTATGTTTTGATCATGTGATAAACTTTTCTCGATTTGTCAAGTAGTTTATACATGGAGTTTAGTGGGAGTAATGTGGTGTTACTAGTCTTATATGTAAGGGACATATTGATCATTGTGAATGATGGAAGAGTTAGGAGAAGAATAATACATCTCTAAGGTATCAAGACCGATAAAGATAGTTTTAAAAGGATATTAGCGTTAAATGAATATTCTTATGTTAATAAGAATATTGAAAAGTTCAAAAGCCTTGAACATGTAGAAATTGAATCCACATGCTTCCGCTGCGGGATTAATTCATTACGCTAAAATGTATCACCATTCTTAAACCTCGTATACTTGGAGTATGACAAGATGTTACAAATCGAATCTTTGAGAGAAGTCTCTATATAACTACATAGTTCATTAGTTAGTACTCAGGAAGTACTAAAGAGATGAAGCTAAGCATTTAGAAATGAGATGGATTTATGTGCAAGGAGTTATACAAAAACCATATTCTACACATAAGGATGGTTAGAGAACCATCTTGGCTATATTATTTAAGGAGGGTATCTGCTAGGAACATCCTAGGCAGTTGAACAATGAGATATACACAACGGAAATTGAGTACACTTGCAATAATGACATATGCAATAAGAAAGGAATCATATAAGGATTCGGTTTTATGAATTGGAAGAACTATGGTAGTTCGTTCCAATAACCGAAAGTCCTATCCCTACACACTGTAAGGACAATGGGAGTTATTTAAGGCAACAGAGCCTATATCTTGATTGGATCTAGACACGTAATCAAAAGGTTTTATAATAAAGATTATACATAATAATGGGAAATAGTATATTGTAAGGTTAGGAAGACTGCAAGGTGTTGCGGAGACTTACTAACCAAAGGCCTTTTCACAGGCTTAACATGATAAGTCATGTCATTTCAATTGAGTTGAAATGTACAATTATATACAAAATGGAATATGGATTATAGATTATGTAGTAATTGATATTGTATCAATTTTACATATGTGATAATGCATTCATCGTTTGAGTTTTATTAAAAACTCTTTTATTGTTTTGTTTTATCCAAATAGGTTGTATGGACAACGTTGAACCCTATTAAAGTGAACTGGATTAACATAGTATTGGCCCCTAATTTCTTATATGAGGTAACGTCTCGAAGTGACTAGAGTGTGATGCGATTGATGGCAAGTTCAAGTGTCATAGAGTCATAAGAGATGACTAGTCGATCACATAGGCAGATTGTATGGGACACTTTATCAGGCAGTGAACGATTATAGAGTTCTAGTAATTTTTATAAAGCCTGGTCGTGGCGAGAGTTACTATAGTATTCTTTTGAGTCGATTCTTTACTAAAGACTATTCGCCCAAGGTGGCACAATTTCTGAGTGACTTTGATTTATGCTCTACGATTTTCGTAACTGAGGTCAAATGGGCATCTTTTGGGTCATGATGAGCTGTGGCAATTCACATGGCATAGTGCGATAGGAATTGTCCACCCCCTTGTCAGGGTTATCTAAAATCTCAGGGCCACTCGAGGAGTAGTGAACTGAAAATACGTAGCCACGCTCGGAAGGTATCTACGGTAGATAATTCCGGTCAAACAGTTACTCTCCAGATCAAAGAAACCACTCGAGATATGATCAAATGCAAGTACGACCAGCAAGACACCTTGCATTGAGTGGGAGATAGTAATAGGACAAGAGAATTGGTGACGCACACTTGTCTCGGACAAGTGGGAGATTGTTGGAGTATGTGTCCTCAACAATAGTGCGATCACATATTAAATCTCTTAATAAGAATACAAAAGGGATGATTCAATTATATAGTCAACTGATCAACATTAATCGGGAATGATTGGCTAACTAGAGTTTGACATTACTGTCGTTTGACGGTGATGATCAGTTGATCCCTTAAGGTCACACCTATAGGACAATTCCCTTAATAGATAAGTTGATTAATTGTATGTCGATACAAGTTAATCAATTCCTTAATTTTGAACAATTCATTGGTGAGTGAGAATATTTGTATCTTATTGTAATTTGATTAAATAAGATTTACTTTAGTAATTGAAAGATTTCTTACTAAAATTCATTATTGTTTGTGAAACAATTAAATTAAGAATGATTGAATAATAATAATTGCAAAATATTGTGAATTATATTTATATGACCCATTTTAATAATTGTAATAATGTATTACTAGCTAATTTGTCATAAGTAATTTATTTGTTATAAAATGATATTTAAGGGGTTAAATATGCATTAAAATACATATGGGCATGGTGTGTGACAGATGACCTACCTTATTACAAATGACAAATTGATAAACATAAAATGGATGTCCATATTATGGGTAAACCAAAAATCGAAGGACAAATGAGTTAGTGGATGGTTTATTTTATTGTAAAATAAACATTATGATTACCCTAAAATAACTAGTCATGCAAACCTAGTCTTATGGGTAATAACAATTGAAAAAGGGAGAGCATGCATATGGTCTTCTCTTACCCTCCCAATCGGTTTTCACCATCAAAAGAAAGAGCTTGTCTCTAAAATTTTCATTCTTATCTTATGCATTATTGTGGCATGCTCTTTTCTCCTTACATCACTCTAAAATAAGTTTTAGATCTAAAAACTTGATCAATCTAAATTCTAATAATTCCTCCTTATTACTAGTTTAGTAAATACTATATTATTAGAATTTTATTTTAAGGATAACTAGTATATTAATCTAGTTAATTAATATATTAGTTTTAATAGATTTTTTGGGTGCAATCAAGAGGAGACTTTCTATTTTGAAAGTTTGAGTTTATGGAGGATTATTCCAATGTATTAAGCTCAAGAACAAGTGAAGGTGATGCAGGAGCAATGTGTAAAACGAAGTATTGGAAAGGATTCTGTCGAAATGAAGATTATTGAACACTCGACATGACTGTTCAGAATGCTCAAGTATTATTCAGGCAAGTTCACGTGTTTACTTGGCATCCAAGGTAGTGATGTCGAGACTTCTTACTAAAAGGAGTCATATCCTAGTTTAATTATATTTAGGTAATAAGTATTTTGTGTTCAAATAGGATTATCTTATTTTCCTAAGTCAAGTTGGTGTAATACTTTCCTAATTTATTTAGGAAAGTTTAGTTTCCTAATTCTAGATAGGGTAGTTGTTATTTCCTAATTAGTTTAGGAAAGTTTATTATTTCTAAGGAGTTTGAGGTCAGTTTCTATCTAATATAAATAAGAGTCTTTTGTATTCAGTTTTTAAGATACACAAAACACATTGAGTTGAGAATTAATACAAGTTTTCTTGTTGCTGATTGCTTGAGAGCTTTGAGTGTCTTATTTTTTTCTTGCGAGGGAGAGATTAGAGTGTGGTTTATCCTTGCGAGGTGAGAGTCACAAAAACCAGTCGTGAGTTACAATCAAATTCCTTGCGAGAGAGGAGGGAGTGATCACGTCATATCTTTTAAATTTTCATTCAAATACATATAAAAATCAAATAAACAGTTTAATATTCCGCTGCGTAGTTTACCATAAAATCCGAACAGTCCATCGTACTGTTCATTTCTATAAAATCGACCGGATTTTACATCAAATTGGTATCAGAGCTTCGGCTCTTGATTTCCTTAAATCCAGACGATCCTATGATGGGACAAAAGATGGAACCCTACGACGATGCAACTTTATTCAGCTTGAGACGGACACGAGAAATTGAGTGTCTAAGGATTGAAAGAAAAGATTTGGCACGTTGTACTATGTGTCATGGGTTTGGACATTCATATATTTCTTGCCCTAATAATATCGATGCTTTGAACGATTACGAATTCAAGGTAAGCTGATGGTACCAAAGGATATTGGCACACAAAAATTTAAAAGATATGACGTGATCACTCCCTCCTCCCTCGCAAGGAATTTGATTGTAACTCACGACTGGTTTTTGTGACTCTCACCTCGCAAGGATAAACCACACTCTAATCTCTCCCTCGCAAAAAAGAAATAAGACACTCAAAGCTCGCAAGCAATAAGCAACAAGAAAACTTGTATTAATTCTCAACTCAATGTGTTTTGTGTATCTTAAAAACTGAATACAAAAGACCCTTATTTATACTAGATAGAAACCGACCTCAAACTCCTTAGAAATAATAAACTTTCCTAAACTAATTAGGAAATAACAACTACCCTATCTAAAATTAGGAAACTAAACTTTCCTAAATAAATTAGGAAAGTATTACACGAACTTGACTTAGGAAAATAAGATAATCCTATTTGAACACAAAATACTTATTACCTAAATATAATTAAACTAGGATATGACTCCTTTTGGTAAGAAGTCTCGACATCACTACCTTGGATGCCAAGTAAACACGTGAACTTGCCTGAATAATACTTGAGCATTCTGAACAGTCCTGTCGAGTGTTCAATAATCTTCATTTCGACAGAATCCTTTCCAATACTTCGTTTTACACATTGCTCCTGCATCAGAAGGTAGGAGACCTTACTTGTGCCCAAAATTCGGTTCATTTACAATGTAAGGAAACTCGATTTTCTTCCTTATTTCATTATTTCGTTATACATGCACTAGATCCACATAAATATAAATTATGGATAATTTTTAAAATAAATTAGATAAGTCTAATAGGGGTATATGAACCCAACTACAATATGACCAGTTGAAAAGGTACGTAAAACACGAGAAACAACAACTAAGATTTATGAAACCGCAAGGAAATATATAATGCATTTTACATAAGTCAAGTTTTTGTTATTACTCAAATCCATTGTTGATAGAACTGCAAGTCAAGATTCGTCACCTAGACAAAAAAATAAATAAAAACGAGCACTTTGTGCAGTTTAAAAAAAACGCAATGTGGCAGAAAAAGCTTCTCACATCGTCCTCATCAAGGTTTGAAAGCAGATATCCCATGAACCCATTAAGCCCTAACCCAGAAATCTCTATGTCAAAGCGAAAAAACGGAAACAAACTAATCAAAGCAAGGTATTTAAAAACTAGTATTTTAACCTGTACACTGTACGGGTGGTAGCAAAAAGTTTTATTGAAAGTAAAACTTGCCGTAATTTTTGGATTTAGAAAATAACTAAATTTTAGGAATATATTGTCTACACTCTACCCACACATTTTTGATGAGTTTGTGTTGCTTAGTTTTATTCGAAGTATTCTACTTTTTTTCCCTCAACTTTTCAACTTATGAGAGGTGAAATTGAAAAAAATGGATATAAAATTATTATAGATTTTATAAGTTGTTTACTTACGCAATAAGCAATTAATTTTACTCATTCTTGTACACTTTTTTTTTATCATATTACCCCACTTATTTGTTCTCCTCTCAATTTTCTACCTTCTCTCCCATTTCCTCTATCACATCCACCATCGATCGTCGGGACATCTGAGCAGCGTTCGCCATCATTAGCCACCATCGTCGGGACATCTGAGGAGCGTTCGTCATCATTATCACTAACCGACAGCCTGGAAACCCACCAATAAACCACCACACCCAACACCTCGGACGTCAGCCCCCACATACCTAACCCGTCCTCCAACTACATACATATCCCCACTACCATATCCTCTATTGCCCCCTCCCCCCCCCCCCCCCCGCCATATTCCTTACGTCTCGTACCTCCAGCATAACCATCATCTCGGCCCTACCCTATGCGTGACCCCCAGCTCTTCTCGCAACGTTATGCGACTCCCCACCCATCGCGACCCCTCATCTATCACAACCTCCCACCATCAACATACACGACCCATTCATTGGCTTTTCAAGTCTCGAAACACTAAATTTTTTATTTCTTTTATTTTGTTTAGTGAGTCATGTTAAAAACCCGCCTCTCGATATTGTAAAACTTTTTGTCATGCAACACAACTAATTTGAGATATTTAAAATGGGAGTAGGGATGACAATTATGGCTCAAACCGAACCGAAGGAAAAAATTCGATCCAAACCCACCCTTTAAAAACTCATCCTGATCCGCTATTTAAAAACCCATATCCATATTCACCATTGGAAAACCCGAACCAAATCCAAACTCTATCCATTCGGATATTTTTGAAAATTTAGGCTTTATTAAACTTAAATTTTCAAATATTTAATTTTTTATGTGGTCAAATCAAGTTTTGGATTGGGTTTTGGATTATATGGTGGATCGGGTATAGATTTGGAGTGGGTATGGGTTTGAAAAAGGTATAATGGACCGGGTATGGATTTTAAAATTTTGGATATGGATCGGGTATGGACATGGATCTGTGATCCAATAAGTAAATGGTTCGGGTTTGAATCTTGCAAAACCCGATCCAATCCGACCCACTGTCATCCTTAAATGGGAGGACAAAAACTTCAGAGATACGGTCTCTCAATAGCGTTATTGAGAGACCTCTCACATGATGGGGTGAGAGATCCGCTGAATTTCTTTTTTCCCTATTATGTCTCCACTAAATTAGTGGGAGACGGGCTCTCATGAGACCTACTGGAATAGGAGATTGAACAATAAAATTAAAATTGATAAAATAAATGTAAGTTAAATATATTTTCAAGATAGAAAATATATAAAAGACATGATCTATTTTCAAAAGTCGTACTTTGAAATTGATCGGTCAAAACTTTACTGCACCCGATCGGCCCGTTTTATTAAGGTCTATTCCCTTAAAACTTGACCCCAAACCCATAGTTGAAAACTACCCAAACTCAAAATGATTCAGTAATTTAAAGCCAGCCAAGAAAACCTATTATCGAGCCGAAGATAAATTTATGGTCAATATAGTTTCAAACAAAGAAAATGAAGAATTGAAATGACTACCCCGCCCATACTCGAAGAATGCTCAAGCAGTATTTGAGATGAAGTCTAAAATACATCAATGAGGTGTAAATATTAGTAAATTACATCCAACATTCAATTATTGAATTAACTTTAGACAGTCTGATCCATAGTGTATTAGTTTCCTTTCTACCTTAATGTATGTACTCCGTCAAATTGTATTGTGGGTTTATAAAAACTACGGAGTATGTGAAATATACTACATTCATTAAAGTAGAAAGAAAACTGATAAAATAGTACACGTTTGCCTAAAAAAACAAAAAAAAGAAAGAAAACTGATACACTATGAATTGTTTATAGTGCATTCAACTCGAAATATTGTCCGTGATTTGTGATTTTTAGTTTATTGTCCATTCTATATGGAATGTTGGACGTAAATACGTAATTAGTGATGGAAGTCAACCAATTTATACAATCATCTGCTAAATTTGAATTTGAATACATAGTAATACTTATTTAGAAGGAAAAGAAGATTATATTTTAAAGGCTAGAAATGATTTGTCGTCATTTATAAGAGATTAGAGTGACATCTTACATAAATTGTCATAGTATATGCAAAAAGAATACTCCATATTTTTATCGTATATTCATAACTACTTACTTTAGATAAGTACATAAGTGACTTACAAAATAGAAAATCACGCTTGCATAGTATTTTTTTCTGTGAACGATGGGTAATACTTGGAATATGGAATCTAAAATTAAGGATCGATTTACAGCAAGTCAAGCAAAACGTAATATTCCCATGAAAATACACAACATAATGTATTTAAAATTTAGTATTTACACAACTTTTCCTTTTATTTAACGATCCCATAATCATACTAAATAAGTAACTAACGCATATTGTTTCCAAATCATATATGGATGACTTACTTTGTACGTATGTTTTTTATTCTAGATGTGACAGTGCTAATTTTTAAAATGCATCATATATGGAAAATTTTGATCTATAAAATCCACATATAAAATCTAACTGTATTAGATTTGCTAAAATTGTGATTTGTGATTTTAATAAATATCAAATTCAATTATATTGTTTCCAAACATAATATCACTATAAAATTCTGACCATAATTGTACCACTATTACAGGATATATGCATTTGAATTCAAATTGCAAATCATTATAATATTTAGCCCATAAATATGGCCATCTAATATTAATTAAAATTTTAGTCATATTTTTGGTTGTGACACGTGACATTCACCTAAGCAACCGGTTTCAGCTTTAATATAATACTAGTTTTAAACCCGTGCAAATTGCACGGGTATGCTATTTCAAATTTTGTTATTATAAATAAACATAAATATTTAAGGTTAATTTTTAAATTGATTAAATATCTCCTTTAAAAGTTAATTATCTTCATAAATAAAGTTTTAAACAAAAATATAAAAATCTCCCTACTTTTTGTAAAACAATTTTAAATTATAAATATTATTGTTGAGTTATAAGGTCATTTGGGTGAGTAGCTGTTACAGTATCATATGTCTTCTTGTTAGATAAATATGAGTTTTTACCTTATATTGTTACTCAGACGACTTAGAATTAAAAGACCGACTTATATATGATGCAAACTATTAGGATGAAAAATAGCACTAAATTAGTAAAATTGCTAAATAATTATAGACCCGTGCAAATCATTAAACCTGTTTTCCAATAAGTCAATCTCGTGCACGTTTGAAAAACCTGTGCACGGGACAAATGAAATTTTTGCCCCATACACGTTTGAAATGAAAAAATTGACCCCTTTTTCATTTAGTACAGATTAGACCTGTCAAAACATGACCTGGCCCGTAAACCAGACTCGATCCGGCCCGATTTTCTAGGACCAAACACCTGTAAATTTTGACCCGTGACCCGAAATGACTTGTTATATTAGGGTTGGAACCTGACCCGACCCGGCCCGATTGGTCAATGATAAAATAATAATATATATTAAATATTAATAGTTTTATATTATACTCTCCCCTATTCACAATAATCTTCCCTATTTCCTAAAACGGATTATTCGGGTTTTCTTTCCTTTTCTTATTTTGGAAATTTTTACTCTTATTTTATCCCTCTCTCCTTTCATCAAACCCCTCTTAACTCTTTTACTCCTATTTTATTACTTTCGTTAATGTTTTGACCCCACAATTCATTATTTAACTCCTAATTATTCATCCCTCTCTCCTATCACCAAAATCCACTCAACCCTTTTACTCCTATTTTATTCCTTTCCTTAAATCTTGTGTCCATAAATTAACAAAGGGAAAATTATAGTGAATAAGAGGGAGTATTTGAAATAATAAATATAATAAATATTATTTTAATATTTTAAATTTTAAAATTAATTTGTAAGGCAATTTTATATAACTTTTATATCATTAAATAATAAAATAATTATTAGAATAATGAGTATAATAATATTATTAATAATAAATACTCCCTCCATTTTTCTATTTTCTTCCTAATTCCTTAAAATACTCTTCACATATATTAGAGAAATAGGAAGAAAACAGAAAAATGGAGGGAGTATGATTTAATTTTAAAAAAGTATGTTTTTTTTGACTGAAAAATGATAAAATAAAAGACGTCATAGACCTTTCCCTGACCCGTATTATAATCCTAACCCGACCAAAGACATGTAAGACCTGACCCGTACACCTGGCAAACAGGTCAATCGGGTCGAGTCAGTTTCGGATCGGGTCATTTCGGGCCTGTAAACATCAGGTCATTTTGGGTTCGGGTAATTTTTGAGTCAACTATTATTAAGTTTTTTGTGGATAATAATCATTTTGTAACAATAAACATTCGGGTCGAATTATACGGGGTTGGGTCAATTCGGGTTCGGGTCAAGTTCGGGTCTTGAGTTCGGGTGTCGGGCCAGGTTATTCGGGTCGAGTCAATTTTACCAGGTCTACCGACCCGTCCCCGACCCGTTTGGCAGGTCTAGTACAAATTGTTAATTAGTGAAATATGATAAAATGAAAATTTTCGTTATTTCAGACAAAAATGGTCTGTTTTAAAGGAGACTTGCTGATAAATAACGGCACATTGTATATGGGATACTGGATACTTGAAACAAAGGTGTTATATGAGCGTTTTAAGTTTAGTCATTACTTTTCGTATTATTACTTTCACTTTGTTCATTTCAATAATATAAATTCACATTTAAGATGAAGCAAGTATTACACATAAGACAAACTTTACAACTTGCCTAACTCGTACTAACTATTACAGTAACAAATAGCCCATTTCACAATAAAAGAGAACTAAGTTAAACCCACTCCTACTAATCCACTTAAACACTACATAAACCGGCTTGGCTTTCTGTTGACAATTGAACCCGACACGAAGTTAGCGGGTTAGGGTCAAAACGTTATGACCCACTTAAGTAATTGGGTTGACACGGACACGACACGAAACTTAAATGGGTAGGGTTAGGGTTGAGCTCTTTTGACACGAACCCGACACGAATAACTCGCTTATTTAAAGTGTCGTAATATATTTGGGTTGAATCAATAACCCACCGAAACAACTTAAAAATAAGTATTTTCATTCCTCATTTTTGGGATAATAGGCTTATAAAGTTTAGTTTATTCTATTAGTTTATTGGGTTAAACGGGTTAAGTAGGTAAAAATGACCCGCTAAAAGATAAATGGGTTAAACATGATGATGCGTGTCATTTATATGATGTTTTACACCTCATTTTACACGCATTTCAGAGCTCATTTATGTAGTTTATGCTACTATTTTCCCTATTTCCGTCTACTTTCGTGTTTTTGTACTTTATTGCAGAAATGTGAAGAATCCAGTGGAAATGAAGCTAAATCCGTCCCCGAGTACATTGCATTGCAATTGACATGAAGTATTTACTCAAGGAACAAGCTTGGTGCGCATTTCGAGGCCCGAAAGACAAGTCCACAAGAAGTTAGAAGTCAAGTATCAGCTACTTCAGTCGATCGACCGCTGCCCTTAGTCGATCGACCAGACCACGAGTTCCAGTAGCTACTGTTTAGCGAAGAGCAGTCGATCGACTGCCTTGTGTGGTCGATCGACCAAGCCGCTAATTCTGACGTGAATTTAAAGATCGAGAATTTAGAAGCCCATTGTGTTTTAGGTTTTGGAATAAAGTTACGTGATATTTCTATATAACGTAACCTGCTCACATTGATACAATCATCGAGTTTTCTATCAAGTTTTAATTCAGTTTTATTATCAAATTCTACATATACATTAGTTTAGATTATTTCCGTAAAAAAGTTTGGTTTTCGCATTCGGTTTTTGATCTTTCTTATGCAATTCCTCTACACGGTATTCTTCTGTTTTATTATTCAGTTTGTTGCTTTCATTCTTAGTATAGGATTGCTAGGTTAGATCTACCGAAGCCAATTTATTATTTCATGTTAATCGCTCGTTTAATCAATTTAAGTATGAATTCGAATGTTTTAATTGTTAAGTTTATTGCTCTTTTTTATCATGAGTATGAGTAGCTAAATGCCTTGTGCTAGGATGTAGGGAATCTGTAGTGTAGGCGGCATTAGAATAGCACGACCTAAATCGCGCCGTGGTCGATCGACTGGGTTCCCTGGTCGATCGACTGGCCACGTGAGCTTTACTTCGTTTTAATTAATTTAATTGCTATGTTTGACGAATCGAGTGCACACGACTAGTTGAATGTTTAGGAATTGACCGACCCAATAAAGATAGAAAGATAGGGAAGGAAAATAGCCTATCTAATTAAGACGACTAGATTAATGGGATCGAAAGATGAGTTAATTTAGCCTTTTTAGTCACTATTCAGAACGAAAGTTAGTATTAGTGATTTTAGGGACCTGTAGCGAGATCGAAAGATGCTACCTGTAAGAATGGACCGAGAGGACTTCTTATTTTCCCGTCTCACGTGTTTGTTTTAGACCTACCTAGTACACTGCCGCCGAAACTACATTGAACCGACCATCTTAGCACCCTTTTAATATTTGTTTTATCCGTTTATTTAGTTCATTGTCTTTTATTGCTTTAGCTATAGACCAAATCAAATCAAACCCCCACATTTGTTACCTTGGACTTAAAATTAGACAACTAATAATTGCATCGCCTCCCTGTGGTTCGACTCTGTTACCACTAGCTTCTGTTAGTTTTAATAGGTATTATAAATTTTATCTTTGGTGCACACAACGACGGGCATCAAATTTTGGCGCCGTTGCCAGGGAGGCAATTGTTTAAAATATTTAGTTGTTTTATTTTTAGTCTTTTTCTTAGTTTAAGGGACATCTGTTCCTTAAACTTTTCTCATATTCTATTTGTAGTTTCTTCTTATGCGCAGGTCACAGGGTGGTGAATTACTACCGTTCAATCCTGAGATTGAGAAGACTTTGCGTGAGTTGAGACGATCATCTAGAGTATTGCCGACAGAGGAAGAGCTGAGTACTCTGTCTAGTTACTACGAGAACGAGCTGTTTGAGGAGGATCCACATTCATCTCCTGTCTCCACTTCTTCAGCTGAGACCGTCACATCTCCAGATTTTCCAATCATGGCCGAAGAAGCAAGTATAGCCAGTCACTCGGAGCCGACAACTGCGAATCTTTATAAAGGATTCGCATTACCAGGGGAAGACAGAAAATTCGAGCCGAAGCCTTCTTATATTAACTTGGTTGAGAGAAACCAATTCAGGGGAGCGGCAAATGAAGATGCAGCTAAGCATATGGAGACATTCATTGATTATTGTTGTTCCATACCCCCACCAACCGGCGTGACCCAGGACCAGGTGAAGGAAACTATGTTTATATTCTCTCTTCGTGATGCTGCAAGGGAGTGGTACAGAGACCTTGATCGAGCTGCTAATGGGATCACTGACTGGAATTCTTTGGCCCTAGCATTCTACAAGAAGTATTTCTCTACCTCGAAGACTAATGCTATTAGAGGTCAGATCACGAGCTTTAAACAGGGTCCTGATGAGAACTTTCATGAGACGTGGGTCCGTTTCAAGAAGTTGGTGCGAACCATTCCGCACCATGGGTTTGAGAAATGGAGCCTATGCAATCAGTTTTATAATGGGCTTTATGACGATCAAAGGGCTATCCTGGATGCGGCAGCTAGTGGTAGATTCCAGGAGAATGTTGGAGAAACTAAGGGGTGGAAAATTATTGATGATTTGGCCACCCATAAAGCTGAGTATGGGAATTCCAGGGGAAATCAAAGGAGGAGTGCTGAATCCCCTTCTGTAGCTGCACTAGAGGCTCTCACGGCGAGGTTTGATAAGTACAAGTTGGGAGGAGTTTCAAAAGGAGGGATCTATCATGTGAATGTTGTTTCAGACGGTCCTTTCGTCTGCAAAAGATGTGGAGCTGAGGGACATGTTTCAGACAATTGTCCTAATCCCTTTGAGTCTTGTGCTGCCTTTCAACATAATAGGCAGACAAACACTTATTTTGAGCCGAATACCCATCCCAACTTGAGGTGGAGTAGCCAAAATGTCCTAAATCCAACTCCACCTCCACAACAGCAGCAGCAGTAGAATTATGTGCCCCCTCATAAGCAGCAACAGCCATATCAAAAGCACCCGTATGTTCCTCAACAGCAGCAGCAGTCCCACGGCTCCGAATTTGCGGAATTGAAAAATTTGTTGCTGAAAGAGTCTCAAGCTAGAGAGGCCGGAATGAAGATGTTAGAGAGCCAAATTGCTCAATTGGCAAGCAAGAATACAACTCGAGCTCCGGGACATTTACCGACGCAGACGGATCAAAAGGAGACCCTTAATGCCATTACTTTGAGGAGTGGGTCTACCCTTGATGGACCCGCTATGGTTGAGGAAGTCGCTGAAAAAGATGAGGCGGAACCGAGTAAGAAAAAGGCTGGAACGAACAGTGGAAAGAAAAAGACGATTACCAGGTATATCGATCGATCGACTGATCTACCCAGTCGATCGACCAGTCTGCGAGATACAGTAGCTTCTGGTCTTGTAGATGCTAGTCGATCGACAGACCTAAATGGTCGATCGACTGACAACGCTGCTGATGGTGAGTCTTTTCGTCCTCCAATGCCAGACAACTTGAGGGACCACTTGTTTCGGGGTACTACGACTCCGAAAATATTGAGGCAAGACCCAAATGCTGATGGGTCAGTCCCGGTTCCGAAATATGACCCGATGACGACTAATGGATCATTTTTGAGACGGTCTGAAGAGGGGTCAAGCTACAACAAAGAGAAGGTAGTGGATTTTCAGCCTAAGTCCACCGATGTTGGCATGAGAGACCTAGAGGAGAGGGCTAAGTTACTTCTTTCAGCCCCTATCTGGAGAGTTTGGTGCCGACGAAGGAACAAGTATCTGTTAAAAAATTTGAAAATGTTATTCGTAGCTTAAACGTACAAGTTCCTTTTCTTGAGTTAGTTAATCAAGTGCCTGCTTACATGAAATTTATGAAGCAACTTTTGTCTAAGAAGAAGTCACTTGAAACTGTGCATACTGTCGCACTAACTGAGGAATCATGCTCTTATTTGACCCACACTGCACCCCATAAGCTAGAAGACCCAGGTAGCTTTTCCGTCCCATGTAGTATTGGCACCTTTTCTATTGAGAAGGCCTTATGTGACCTAAGAGCCAGTATTAGTGTAATGCCATTGAGTCTTGTTAGAAAGCTGAAATTGACTAGGTTTGCAGTTACCAACATGACAGTACAGATGGTTGACCGATCTGCGGTCCAGCCTATAGGAGTCTTAGAAGACATTCCTGTGCAAATAGGAAAGTTCTTTTTCCCTGTTGACTTCGTTGTACTAGATATGCCCGAGGATTCCCACATTCCTATCATATTGGGTAGACCATTTCTGCACACTGCTGGTGCAGTTATAGATGTCGGCTCAGGTACTCTGACTTTTAAAGTAGGGAAGCATTCCATTGTCTTTGCCCAGACGGCTAAGAGGAAAGACCCCATGTGGCCAGTCACTTGTAATACGGTTTCTGAGAAGAAATCTTATTTTGTACTTCCTAACATGCCTGTTTACATGCCTGTTTCTGCTATAACACCTCCGCTCCAGATTGGGAGCAAATTGGAGGAGGATTCTTTTGTTTTGGATTTTGCAGGAGCTGGTTTGGGGAAGGAAGAGCCGCATGTTGCTCCAACTGTGAGGGAGCCAATCGTTCAAAGAGGTGGTTTAGGATGTCTTAGCTATGGCACTGATGAGGAGCCTGAGGATGAGCCAGTCAAAGTGACGGAGTCCGATTTGGACTCTGATGAGTCGGACGAGGTCATTGATTGGGGAGATGTTGAAGCCGTTGATCCGTTGAGTTTAGCGGATGTTGGAGTTGAGAAGAGTGCAGCTGAGGAGATGAGCAATGTAGAGTCTACCTCTTGTAGCCAGAAGCCGAGCAAGTGGGCCATTCCGTGGCCGTTCTTGACCAACTATTAGTTGATCAAAGACTTTACAAACATTTTATTGCTTTCGTTGAACTCTTTTTATTGCTTTTGTGTGCGCGAGACTTCGCATTTTAATAAGTTTGCTTAGGGTTTTATACACTTTAGACTATTGCTTTGGGTTGTGCGCAATTTTAGGTGCGTTATTGTGTGTAATTGCAGGTTTATAGACCTTGATAGCTCAATTTATTGAGTTAATTAGAAGAATTCAGAACTTACAAAGCAGTATTGCGATCGATCGATCGCCAAGATGGTCGATCGACTGAGCTGCGATTTCCAGGAGCTTCTGTTCCTGTTCACTCTGGTCGATCGAATGGGTGATGTAGTCGATCGATCGCTTTTGCTGCTGTACTTGTTTTCGATCATTCCTCTGCTCAGTTTGGTCGATTTGCGGAATCGAGGGAGTCTTTTCTCCGCTTTATTCTTCGCTTAATTTCTGTTTTCTTCCATTTTCTCATTTTCGCACATATTTTTACCGTCCCAATTTTTGCTTTCTCGGAATTACGCGTGGTATTGTTTGTCTTTTCAGGTACTTATTGGCAAAAGATCATTCTACTGAAACCTCCTAGCTCACGCTGGTTTGGGGAGGTTTCCTTTTGCTGCGCTTAAAGTCTTGTGAGTTTCCGAGTTCTTACTTCATGTCTTATGTAGTTAATTTCACGCAAATTCCCGTTTTCCTTTTATTTCATTACATGATTTTGAACAATGGGGACATTGTACGATTTGGTTTGGGGAAGGGTTTTGCGTTGCATTTCATTTGCTTGCATTCACGTTTACATTTTTGTCTTGCTTTGTTGTTTATTTTCCCTTATATATACAAAAAAATTCAAAAAAATTGAAAAATTTCAAAATTTCAAAAATTCAACAAACTGCATGTTTATTTTAGCATGTAGGTTGAGTCGGAACGGTAATATTTCAATGATGACATTGCATTTGCATCTGTTTTTGCCTAAGCCTTGCTTAAATTGACATGTTATTAGTAGAATCGTATATGCATAGTCTACGAGTTTTCGTTAAATTTCTTGCTGAACTTGAGACTTGACTTAGATTTTTGGCAACCTACTTATATATTCTGAGATTTAGAGCCTATAATTGGTGTCATCTATGACCAGTTTATCTAGGATTGTGAGTGGTTACTCCTTATAAGACATGTTACATCAATTTGCATAAATATAAACTTAATCTGCTTAATACCTATATGCATTCGGTTTGTGGTTCGTTGACACATGTGGAAGAGGTTTCCTTTGTTCAAATTTTGCCCATAAGCTCCATACTGCCAAAAATAGCCTTTTTGTCCCGTTAACTACATCCTACATTTAGCCTGCCCTTGTCAAGCTAGTAGTTTAGTTTCTGGGATTGTTACTATATTTTTGGTGGCATATGCTCATTTTGAGATGTTGTTGGGAAGATGAAAAAGGGAAGAAAGGAAACAAAGAAAGAAAAAAAAAAGGAAGAAAAATGTTTCGAAAAAGAGAAAAAAAGAGTGATGTACTGTAGATGTGGTCGTTCGACTGGCCATCTAGGTCGATCGACTGAAGCTCAAAAAAAAAAAATCAATTCGCATAATTCAAAGTCTTTATTAAATGGCGATTTTTGCTCCCATGTTTCGTTCATATCTTATGGGGAGTTGATTAATTACGGAGATTGTGAGTTTTGTGCTTACTTTTAGCACCGTGTCGGTTGAAGATCTTGAGCAAGAAGTTGGATATTGTCATATGGTTTTATTTAGGTACTAGCTTAATCATCTATACCTCCACACTTCCATAAATGTTTTCCCTCTTCTTACCCATTACCTCACATATCCAAATTTACCTCGGCATGTGTCATGGTCATTTGCTTGGTTAGAATGCATATGTACGGTTGTAGAGATTACTTTCATATTAAATTGCAGGCATGTTCCTATAGGTCGTAGTTAGGTGAGAGTTACTACAAAGTGAATTCTTTCTATCTTCACATATACTCACCTGTATTTATTGAGTGATCTGAGCGACCCGTGAGAGTCCAATTTGATAAGTCTCTACAGTTGACGGTTCAGCAGTTTTTAATGACTTTGTAACTCGTTTGAATGATTCATATTGCTAATTGATTGTCAGTTGTTGCATTAAACTGGTTTAGGCCTTACAGTTTGCATTTCGCTATGAGATTCAACTCGTTCCATTAGGTTTTAGGATCGAGTCTAGTCCTTGCTTGGGGACAAGCAAGGGTTTTGTTTGGGGAAGTTTGATGCGTGTCATTTATATGATGTTTTACACCTCATTTTACACGCATTTTAGAGCACATTTATGTAGTTTATGCTACTATTTTCCCTATTTCCGTCTACTTTCGTGTTTTTGTACTTTATTGCAGAAATGTGAAGAATCCAGCGGAAATCAAGCTAAATCCGTCCCTGAGTACATTGCATTGCATTTGACATGAAGTATTTACTCAAGGAACGAGCTTGGTGCACATTTCGAGGCTCGAAAGACAAGTCCACGAGAAGTTAGAAGTCAAGTATCAGCTACTTCAGTCGATCGACCGCTGCCCTTAGTTGATCGACCAGACCACGAGTTCCAGTAGCTATTGTTTAGCGAAGATCAGTCGATCGACTGCCTTGTGTGGTCGATCGACCAAGCCGCTAATTCTGACGTGAATTAGAAGATCGAGAATTTAGAAGCCCATTGTGTTTTAGGTTTTGGAATAAAGTTACGTGATATTTCTATATAACGTAACCTGCTCACATTGATACAATCATCGAGTTTTCTATCAAGTTTAAATTCAATTTTATTATCAAATTCTACATATACATTAGTTTAGAGTATTTCCGTAAAAAAGTTTGGTTTTCGCATTCGGTTTTTGATCTTTCTTCTGCAATTCCTCTACACGGCATTCTTCTGTTTTATTATTCAGTTTGTTGCTTTCATTCGTAGTATAGGATTGCTAGGTTAGATCTCCCGAAGCCAATTTATTATTTCATGTTAATCGTTTGCTTAATCAATTTAAGTATGAATTCGAATGTTTTAATTGTTAAGTTTATTGTTGTTTTTATCATGAGTATGAGTAGCTAAATGCCTTGGGCTAGGATGTAGGGAATCTGTAGTGTAGGCGGCATTAGAATAGCACGACCTAAATCGCGCCGTGGTCGATCGACTGGGTTCCCTGGTCGATCGACTGGCCACGTGAGCTTTACTTCTTTTTAATTAATTTAATTGCTATGTTTGACGAATCGAGTGCACGCGACTAGTTGAATGTTTAGGAATTGACCGACCCAATAAAGATCGAAAGATAGGGAAGGGAAATAGCCTACCTAATTAAGACGACTAGATTAATGGGATCGAAAGATGAGTTAATTTAGCCTTTTTAGTCACTATTCAGAACGAAAGTTAGTATTAGTGATTTTAGGGACCTGTAGCGAGATCGAAAGATGCTACCTGTAAGAATGGACCGAGAGGACTTCTTATTTTCCCGTCTCACGTGTTTGTTTTAGACCTACCTAGTACACTGCCGCCGAAACTACAGTGAACCGACCATCTTAGCACCCTTTTAATATTTGTTTCATCCGTTTATTTAGTTCATTGTCTTTTATTGCTTTAGCTATAGACCAAATCAAATCAAACTCCCACATTTGTTACCTTGGAATTAAAATTAGACAACTAATAATTGCATCGCCTCCCTGTGGTTCGACTCTGTTACCACTAGCTTCTGTTAGTTTTAATAGGTATTATAAATTTTATCTTTGGTGCACGCAACGACGGGCATCACATGACCTGCTAAAAGGTAAATGGGTTAAACAGGTCGGGTTGGGTTATAGAAATATTAAATGGGTTGGGTTAGGGTTGAGACATATGACCCGTTTATGTAATTGGGTAGGGTTAGGATTGGGGTAGTGGTGACCCGTTTAAAATTGACACGAACACGACACGACCTGATCTGTTTGCCAAGTCTAATTGTTACGATAGTAAAGAGGATTTTGGATACACAAATTGTTGTATGAGACCGTCTCTTACCATAAGACCAGTTTATTAACTAAAATTAGGCCCAATTAAAACCAAACTGCATCCACCCACTTCTCTCACCCTTCCCACGGTTTTCCTTTGGCTTTTGCTACTTCCATATAATCACCCAAGCCTTGGAACACCCCCACCCCAAAGTCAGAACAGCACCCCAAAATCATTCATTGCCGACCGCCTGACTTGCCGCTTTGCCATGAATGTTGATCGCATTCCTCACAGTTCTTTCCCCTAGATATTCTTCTGAAAGTAATGTGTTTTTAACTTAAAATTCCACTAATCAAACTAAATATGCGAACTCTGAAAACACTAAATTATCAAACTAAATTTATTGGTAAATAAAACATGAATGTTTAAAGCTAAAAGAAAATATAGGACAACTCAAAGATTGTAGCGAAACAATTAAGGCTTAGTTTTTATCACAAAATATGAAATTTTCAAATTAAAATTGCAAAGCTTTAAAGTTATAACTAGCAAATAAAACATGAATATTTAAAGCTAATAATTTCTAAAACTAAAAGTTTTCAATACAAAAACCAAAATACTCAAGTTAAAACAAGTAGTTATCAAAAATTAAAAAATTAAATTTTCATCTTGAAATCTAGTATTTGTAAAAAAGAAATCCCAACTTTTTTGTTGATTTCGGCCATAGTTTTCGACGTTCTTCTTTTTGGGTTGATTAACTTTAGTAGTTAATGGTAGGCTTGGTGGTGAGGCGAGGACAACGGAGGTGGTGGCGACTAGGGATGAGGATAGTCGGTTTTGTGGCAAGGACCAGAGTAGAAGACAGGGATGACACTTTTATTCATTGGACTAAGGAGATAGTCCTCAAACATTCTACGGAGTATTTTATTCTAGTTGTTTATTGAGTTAATTTCTTCTATTGGGCCCGTTCTATGCTATAG
Organism: Silene latifolia; assembly: GCF_048544455.1. NCBI lineage: Eukaryota > Viridiplantae > Streptophyta > Magnoliopsida > Caryophyllales > Caryophyllaceae > Silene > Silene latifolia. Next base: position 196,114,765 of record NC_133538.1, on the reverse strand, counting down.
GACAGTCCTATAGAAGAGTTGTTGGGATACACAAAGGTTTTCCTTGTATATCATACGGACTACGAAGTATATGATACTCTATGCTAGTGGGCCTTATGTTATTAGAAATGGCTACGGTTCGCACGTGCCGTCGCCTTTGGTGTGTGTAAAATACTTTTGGCTACGATTATAGAGTGGAACCGTAGCCTTTTATTTTTATCTATATTTTTGGCTACGACTATTTACCAACAACCGTAGTCTTTTGTAATAAGCTACAGTTATTTTCAACAACTGTAGTCTTTTCTACTTGCCTAATGTCATTTTTCTACTAGTGACTTTTGGATATTTCCTCTAGTGCTAGGAGTATTTTTACTCCATATATTTTCTACGAGTGTATTTCTTCACCCAGTCAATCTACATTTCCCCAACGGTTGTAATACTTTATTCCCAAATGAGAGTTCTTTGCCGCTATACAGCCTATATATTTCTCAAAGCAAGATTATTATTTTTTCGACGGTTCTCAGAAAGACCGATCTTCGACCCAAGTTGATTATTTTTCATTAGTTCTCAGAAAGTCCTTCCTTCTATTCAGCAGTTCTCTGAAAGTCATGCCTTCTATTCAGCAGTCCTCGGAAAGTCCTACCTTCTATTCAGCATTTCTCGGAAAGTCTTGCCTTTTCTCAGCGGTTCCCAGAAAGTCTCGCTTTCTCTAAAGTCAAGTTCTATCAGCGTTTCTGAGAAAGTCTCGTCTTCTCTAAGTCAAGTTCTATCAGTGTTTCTCAGAAAGTCTCGCCTTCTCTAAAGTCAAGTTCTATCAGCGTTTCTCATAAAGTCTCGCCTTCTTTGCCAAGTCAAGTTTCTTCAGCAGCCCTCGAAAAGTCTTGCCTTATTCTTCAGCAGCCCTAGGAAAGTCCTGCCTTCTATGACGATTAATTATTCTTTCTCGGCGTTTCTCAGAAAGTCTTGCCCTTCTACCTGGCGGTTCTCAGAAAGGCCAACCTTTGCCTCCGACGGTTCTCAGAAAGTCTTGCCCTTCTATTCAGTGGCCCTCAGAAAGTCTTGCCTTTGCCCATCGGTTTGTTCTAAACATTCTGCTGCCGACATTAGATGTTTCGTCCCTGTGAAGGCCCAGGTATGGTTTCTCCTTATAGCTAGCGAGCTTCCTTACGTAGTCTAATGGACTTTAAATGATCCTCTTCGATAGTCGATAGACTCTAAAATGTTCCTGACGACAGGTCCTTGGCTCAGACCTCTTGAGCCGCCTTGCGTCGCCATAGTCTTCATGCTGTAATCTTCGATTGACCTGAGAGCTATACTTTGACTTTTGCCTTGTCCAAGCCTAAGTCAAAGTGGGGGTTCTGTAGAAACCTCATTTCTGCACCTCCCGCCAACCATCCAGTGATGATTGGACCGCATGTTTAATCACGCGGAGCGATTTATCACATTTCGTAAGTTCGTCGACACGTGATAGCACAAACAGTCGAGTCAACCTAATGGTCATCATCTATGCGTGAATACGGTCGCTTTGGCAGTAATTAGAGCACATTTGGAGTCCGGGTCAAAAACCGCTTCTGTTTTCTAAAACCGTCTTAAAACTGAGTTGGAATATTCTAGATTTTTCTAGAGTATTATTCCTAAATTTTATCTTTATCAAGAAAATATCTTCCTTGTGGAATAAGGAAGCTTACATCTTCCCTAATTCCAAATAAAAACCGCGGAAATCTTTCTTGTTGAGGAGGAAACCACCCAAGAGAAAACGCAGCAGGAGTTGCGCCTCTTGTAAAGGTCGCAGTTCCTGCTGCGCCTCTTTCTGGGCTGGATTTTTGCCAGTTTCCATATTTCTTCCGGATTTCTTTCCTAATCATACTTTTTCCTAAATTAATCCACGTGATTAGTATAAATAGAGGCCTCCGCCTTACATATTTCTCACGCAAGTGTCCGCTCTTCTCTTCTCACTCTGCATTTCTAAGACCGCGCTCTTGCTTTTCGACGTCTACGTACTTCCTCTACGTGACCACGTAAGCTCAGATCATTCTGAGTACCAGTCGCAGTTGCATAGACCGACGAATTTGACCAACTCCACTCAATCAATCTAATCAATTTGTTTTAAATCGTTTTTTAAGGGCACTTTCTTTCATACATCGAGTCGAGCAATCACTAACGACAACTTAGTCAATCTCGTTTCGTCAAACATGTAAGTCTGAGGGTGTAAATCCCAATTTTATTTCCGTATTATAGTTTTTGTAAGAATTTATGTCATAAATAGGCTCATAAACGTTTTCAAAATCACGTTTTAAAACCCTTTTGACAAAACAGCAGCGAAAGACCGTCGAGAAGAAACGCACTAGCAGGTGCGCCTTCTGGAACAGTCGCAGCATCTATTGCGCCTCTTCCAGAGGCTGCTTGTCTGTTGCTGCTCTTCTTCTTCTTCTTCTTCCTCTAGTATCTGCTTTCTCCCTTTCTTTCATTTTCTTTTCTATTTTCTTCAAATTCTCATATTTTCAATTCTTTTACTTATTTTTACTAACCCTTTTCGACCTAAATCCCTTATAGTTCAATATTTGCGGGTTTTCATCACTAGTTCAAACCCGGATTTCAAAAGATTTGATTTCTCCATATCGAGTCGTTTGAATTCGTCTTTGTACATGTTTTTAGTTTATTTTCCAGTTTTGTCAACCTTAACTTCGTTTTAGTTTGTTTTGTAGTCCAAGTTCTCATCTATTGCAATTCCGACATCTTAAATAACCATAACTCGTAAACCTTCATTTTTAATTCGTTTTCTTTCACTTTATGATGATCTTAGATGCATGTAATCTGATTAAATCACTTCTACTCAAGTCGTATGCTAATAATCAAAGTAAGACAACCAACGAGTATAAAATAACCTTGGCTCTCACTTTCAAAGTCAGAGCTCAGCTCTAGAACAGCCGCAACAGATGATGCGCCTCTTCTAGAGGACGCACCAGTTGTAGCGCCTGTTCTGGGCTGGCTTCTGCCTCTAAGCTCTTCTCGTTTTAATGTAGGGTTTTTATTTAAGTTTTTAATCAACTATTATTGGTATTATTACTTATAATCCGGCATATTCTCGTATTTTAATTTCTTCTTTTTTTTTATTTTTTTTTTATGTTTTTTATTTTCGTATCCTTTTGGAGCATATTTATGACGTAAATTCAAATTATCCATTGTAATTCAATTGTAATTTATTTTATTTTCATTCTTTATTTCTTGTATGATTTATTTAATTGACATTCACAAGTAATTAATCTAATTCCAATTTCGACCCAATTAATTGCTAAATTATTTGTTCACCGACTTAGTCTAATTCTTACATGCTAGGTTTAATCCATGTTTGTTGCATTATATGCATACAATTGACAACACATCAAATATAAACAACTTCCATGATCATTAGTAGGGGCCGCTCTCGAGGCGGGCGGGATTAGGTGTTCAAATAAACGAGCTTCGTAATACGTACCCTCACCCCATACTCAAGATCTCCATGATCATCCGTGTTCATTGGCATCGCGAGAGTCATGTTAGACATAGAATGTTAAGGGTAACGAATTTCTTAGTGTTCATGTCACTACTTTGTGTCTTGACATGACACGAAATATTCGAACGGTTCCAATTTTTCATAAAAATTGGTGGCTACTTCACAAATGCAGGCTTGTCAAACCTTTCACCGATTTCAATGCCTTTCAAATCGGTAACGGCCCATGACGTGTTTTGGCCTTCGCGCCGAAGTTCCGTGGGAGAAGTTCCGCCGCCTCGAAACCAACGCGCGGATGCGCGCGGCGCGTGTGGCTGGATCCACAATGGGAATTTCAGGGATTTGTTTTGGGGGGCAGGGGTGTTCTTCGGTTATCAGACTGATCACTGTGCAGTTAGGTGTAAATGTTAAACATAGTGACATAGAATCAATTCCATGGCTATCTAAATATACATCTGTAGACCAATCTTTATATGCCTGTATGTATTCCCTGTAACCAATCAGCTACGTTCTCTTAATTATGTGCATGTAGGGCTTTCCCGAGCACAAAGGCTTGCACAAGGGCAGACAATTAATATACAGTTACTTGCTCCGCTGCCTGTTTAGATAGATGTAGAGCCATGGCTTCAGCAACCCTGTACATTGCAAATATCTCATCATAGCCAGGTGCTCCACCCTTCTTTGATAGAACTTTATACGTGCATCGGATGCTTGCTTAGTACTTTATCTTTGCAAAAAAAAATCTACTTAATTTGCACACAATATTAAGGAACGTAATAAGATGTGAATGCATTTTGATGGAAGATGTGGGTCAGTAGGTCACAAACCTTAATGAATATAACTTATGCAAAGAAGGAAATATTTCAATTCGGAAGTTTATTCATGGACATCTCAAAACGGAAACTTTGTGCACAGAGGGAGTACTTTTTACTTGTGAACTCTCTCCTGAGCTTAAAGGGCAAACCACTGCAATTCTATGTTTATTTTAGAAAGACACATTTGTTTTGTGTAAACTGAACCCTTTTGTAATACCCGGCCTTTGTGGGACACGTACTTAGACCTAAGGATGCGTGAGAGGACCTTTAGACCGATAAGAGATCACTTGGGAGGGAAGGATAGCCTCACTACTACAAAAATCATGAAGGACATCGGACTTCTAGACACATGGACATCGGATTATAGGCCGATGTAGAGTTCAGTCCCGTCCATATGGGGTGTAATGGACATGGGACTTTAAACCGATGTCCATTAATATATGCACATCGGATTTTTAAATATATCCGATGTCCATATGAGTAATGAACATCAGATTTTAACATTAATCCGATGTCCATATGTGTAATGTACATCAGATTTTTATAGAAAGCCCATGTCCTTTGAAGCTAGAATTACATCGAACTTTTATAAATCCGCTGTCCTTTATATTGTTTTTTTTTTTTAAAATTTGAAAAGAGCAGGCCAATTCATATTGCATTACACCAATTTGAATGCCAAAACATTAATACAAAACATGCCAACTGCCATTCAACCAAAATGATCGATTTCAATTAATAAAAACCGATCCCAATCAACATACAACGCAACCGTCTCCGTCATCCGAATTCAACAACTAACGAACAACAACAAAGGGCATAACAAATCCCAGCCAACATAACATATGGTCTTGCAGATCATGTAATCAGTTTTTCAAAATGCAACTACCTAATACATTACTACGCTAGCTAGCTATCTACAGCTAGATATTGAGAAAATAGTTCGCCCACAAGTCCCGAACCTCATCTAATTCTTCTTGTGAATATGGCGTGGTGTCTTGAAAAACCTGTAATGCATATTAATGACAATGGGGCAGTCAGACATGGCCTCACAAGGGAAGCTTCATATAAGCTAATAATTAAGGGCATTCCTGAAAAACCTGGAAACATAAATATTTTAAATCTATGAACTCCTACATTGACAATATAAGATGAGGGCATTCCTGAAAAATGATCTTTCTTCCTTTCTTAAAAAAAAAAATACAGAAACACATACGTTCAATAAGATACAGCAGACAACAACAATGGAATCAAATCCCTACACTCTTTTGTGATGGTGAGGAGGAAGTTACTACATACCTCTCAGACATTAGAACTTAGAAGAATGTAGAAGATCAATTAAGCTGAGTGTTCCATCAAGGTTCATCATTGTGTCTAATATCAACACTCTGTGAAATGGATTTCTGCAACAAGTTCGATAAAAATAACTTAATTATCTCTGAGTGCTGCAAAAATACGGAACAAAAGATAGATTCCCAAGCTTTGCCAGGCTCAAGATGTACCAAACCAAAAATCACGTATAGATATATCCAGCGAAGGAACTGTTGAGTGTAGCCTATAAAAAAATTTAAGTAGACCAGGCCTGGAGTGTTAGTGTTTGCTTCATTAAGCTTTAGTTAAAGTAAGACTTCTCGTAACATATTGGAAAACTTGAGACGAGGTGGACTGGTATGAAAAATAGAACCTAGAATGAAGAATAACATAGTATAAAGAATAAAACCACCAGCAATGAACGCATCATCAGTTCAGTACTTTTCTTAGGTAATCCGTGCAATAGAGTAACATTCATGACTTCAAGTGGTAGCAAAGGCAGGGTATGAGATCCCGAGGGTAAGTTATAATATGAGGGAGGATCAAAGACCAACAATTGTATAGGTCACTCACTAATTTTAAAAAAGCTCGTGCAAAGTCTGCTTCAGAACATCTCCAGCAGCTCACATTGCACCTGAAAAACAACATTTAGAGGAAAAGCATTAATCAAAATACAATTTGTCACTCAAGAAGAAAATCAAAACCCTCGAAATTGTATGATAAACAAAACTGAAATAAAAAAGTATTGAACCTAAACTTAATGCTCTTAAGACCATATGAGAAATAGAGACAAAAGGTAACTAAAAATATTCAAATGCCCTTCCATTTGCACCTCCTTTTGCCAATGTCAGACTTTTAGTCAACAACAAAACCCCATGTGATCCCAATTCAACATTTCTCCCATCCGGCCATTCAAGAATATACTCAAAACCCTATCTTTTCCAAATGAAGTAAACAAGCAAACAATAGAGTTGCAAGACCTTTATCATCGTGCTGATGTTTAAGGCTTTAGGCAAAGATGCGAAATTTAACTGCTTAGAGTTAGAAGATGCTATAGAAGTAAACATTTTCCCCACATTACACACTATACAACCCTTAAAACACTAAAGTACTCAACAGCAAGTGTGTTAGTGTTAAAGATGCAAACTTTTTTTTAGTGATTTTTCAAGAATAAGTAACTTATGGGGTTAATAGGATTTGAGTGGATAGAGTAGAAAGAATAAAGCTTTGACACCAAAACCAATAAACATTCGTTTTAGCACACACCCAGTAATCCACCATTTGAATGTGCTATACCTTCAATTCTTCAAATTGGTGTAATAAAAAAATAGTAACCAGGTCATGTTAGCAAAGGGTTAGTGGAGTAGCCTAATTAAATTTCATTTTATACCACACATATAAAATATAAAGGAGGTAGCTCATTCAAAATTATAGCAAAATAAGTAACAAACAAAGATCCTGAATGTTGAAAAGGTTCACACATATGAACTAACACAAAAGAAAAAACAAATTTCAATTTGAAAAACCATTGGATAACTCACCTTTCTTTCAATTTTTGGTCATGAGTTCTTCGGCATGGACCTGATACACGGTTCATGTGAAAATATTTTAGGATTAGTGCTTAAAATGACAAGATTGATAAGCATATTCAAATTATATGATAAACAGAATCAATTATACAACAAAAAACAAAAGGGTAAAAGGGGACAAACTGACAATCAAAATGCTAATTAATTAAATGGTAGATGAAGAGTTGGAGAACAAAGATGTTCTCAGCTAAGTTCGAACATGATTTTATACTTAAAGTTGGAGAACAAAGATGTTGGCAATGGAAATTTGACAAGAAAAAAGAAAACCCTAATTTAATTAGCATGTACCAATATCAACCAATACACCAGCAATTCAAACTCAAAGATCAAAATTTTCAATTAAAATAATGAACAATAAATAATAATCGAATTTAGGAACAAAATTAGGGTACAAACCTGAGGAGAAAAGACGCGAAAACGCAGTAGTTGGCAGTACAGTGGCTCGTCGTGGTGCGCGATGGATGGTTGTGCGAGGTGGACAGTGGCGGCTGGCCGCCTTGGCGACGTGATGGATTTAGAGGGTGTGGGACTGTGAGGGATGGCGGAGAGAGTGAGAAATAATGAAACGAATTAGGGATTTGGAGTTTGTATATTTGACACGGATGATTGAATGAGCGAGTTTTTCTTTTAAATGGTGATAGTCTTATTTGCTGCGTTTTTGGGTTTTTAATCGGGTTTTGAAGTGAAGAAGCTAAGGGATGAACGATGAGATAGAGAAGAAAGAGATGAGTAAGCTAAGAGTTTGGGTTTGGGTTTGGGTTTGTCTAAAAAAAAGAATGATATGGAGTAAGTATAATAGATTGACTCAGTATGCTAGTGAAAATAATTTGGGGCGGGGGAATTGTTTTCATTTTGCGCCCAAATTGAGGATTATATGGACATGGGTTGTAATTTAATCCGATGTCCATTATAATGGACATGGGTTGAAAATAACAACCGATGTCCATATAATATAATTACATCAGACTTTTATAAAAATCCGATGTGCAAACTTATTACATCTGTTTTTTCAAAAATCCGATGTCCATCCACTGATGTCCTTGATGAATTCTGTAGTAGTGCCTTACACCAGACCTAGACTAGACCAAGTAGAGTCGCAGCGGATCGAGTGGGTCCACTCGATCGAGTGAAGAGTATGCTCGACCGAGTAGAGTACTACTCGGTCGAGTGAGTACACTCGACCGAGTGGACTCGGCACTCGGTCGAGTGACGCTGTTTCGGAACACGAGATTTAAACCCTTTCTTCCTTAACCCTAAAATCATTTCTATCTTTTCCCCCTTATCTCTCCAAACTCTCTCTAAACTCTCTCCCTTTCCACTAAACCCTCACAAACACCTATCACTTGGGTTTCAAGCTTGGATTAGAGGATTTTCCACCTTCCCCTTCATGTCTTTCACCTAGTAAGTAAAGATCTACTCTTTTCTAGTCTTTTAAACCCTAACTTTTGGGGGAATTCATTATGGGTAATTAATTAGTAATTAGTATGTGTAATAGGGGTAATTAAGGGGTAATAATAAGGGGTTTTGTAGTATAAATTAATGTAGGATGTATTGTGATAATTATTATGTATTTGTATAGGATGAGACGGTTCCTTGAGACGGTTTCGGTCCGGATTCGAGTACCTTGAGGAGATTGCTAAAAGGTAGGTTAATCCTACTTGATTTCAATAATGTGTCTATGTTGTGTTGTGATTAATCCAACATAATTAGGGCATTTTCATTATAATATATTTAATAGTTAATTGCATCATTAAGAGGATGATCATGATATGTTGGGTTGTACTTCATGTTTTGGTTATTATTGTGTATATGGAGGATGTGTTGTTGTTGTTGATGAGACGTAAGACGGTTGGGAGACCGTCTTACGCTTGAGTCGCCTCTTGGAGCATCCTACTCCAAGAGGGATGTGCATATTAATGGCTTGAGTCACGGAGGGACTCATGTGGTTGAGACACGACGTCTGGCAGGGGATCCGATTGGCTTCCGGACTCGGTACGTCTGGGTGTGTCCCGGTACCTGTTTGTGGTTATCGGTATGTTTGGGCGTGTCCCCGGTACCAGTGTGGCTTTGGGTATGTATGGGCGTGTCCCAGTACTTTGGTGGTGGTTAGTTGATAGTGAGTCATACATATTAGTAGTCATGTTGCATATTCACACACTTGAGTCGTGTCACACTTTATTTGTTTATTGAAACTGGCGTTTGTGTGTCTGTGTAATTATCACCTATTTTCGGGGTGGCCTGTGTCGATCCATATGATATTTCCGATCATATGGGGAGCAGGTTAAGTACAGGTTGTTTAGATAGCATGCGGGAGACGGGACGAGCTTGATGAGTCACGAGACAAGTATAGTTGGTTAGATGAGTATAGTGGTCATGAGTTGTATTCTATTCATTAGTTCATGTTGTAATCACTAAACGTATTATTTATTTAAGTTGTTTCTTAATTGAAACTCCTATTTCACCGCCTCGGGAAATCGAGATGGTAACATCTCCCAATTACCTTGGCCGGGTGAGAAGGGGGTGTTACAAAGTGGTATCAGAGCGACGATTTTGGAACCTAAACCAATGAACCAAAATAAACCTATGTGTATCTAATAAAATGAATCCGACATGAGTACAAAAGGAGATCAGTTTTGGATGAGTAGGTGCCCTCATATAAAAAAAAAGTACCTATTATCTCGGTTGGTCAATACGTGGGTGATTAGGTGTATGGGTGAACGTTATGTGGAAAACTGTATAGTTGCATGATTGTATGAATATATGAATTGCATTAAGTTCTTGCATGATATAGTTCTTTTCCAAGATGTATGAAGATGTGTGGAAGTGGAAAGCTAGGTTGTTAGGAGTAGTATGCTTGGAAATGGTTAGTATGTGTTGGTATGTGAATGATGACATGGCTCTTTGAATGTTGAACTGTGTGTTACTTGAATGCATGTTAGTGTATTTGTCATATATGGTTGGTAAATTATGTTGGTAGAGTAGTTATTAGCACTATGATAGTGTACCAAAGACGGTAAAATAGGATGACGTATGAACTAACTTGGGTGAGTCACCGATAGTTGGTGGACTCCCAAACCTTCTCTTTATGTTACAGAAATTTCATCGTTCTAATTCTACTCGAAATTTCAAACCATGAGCAACCACTCTAACGAGTACGAGTCCACACCCGACCGAGTAACTGTGCACTCGACCGAGTGGATCATTTTCCAGAAGCTGGAAACATCCTGGAAAATAGGGCACTCAACTGAGTGGACTCGGCACTCGACCGAGTGGAGTTGGGATGAGATTTACACGGGTTTAATCCCCTTTCCTTCATTCCTTATCTTCTTCATATCTCATTTTCACCTCATTCAAACAACATCAAAATTTCTTTAAAAATAATTCCAAAACTCCATTTTTGTGATTTGTTGCTTGGACTAAGCTTTCCACTCAAAATTTCCGTCTCAAATATCTCCTAATTAGCAATGTAAGTAGACCATTGTCCTTCTTGTTTCCTCCATCTTAAATTAGCTAGATTTACACTAATGTGCTCAAGGTTTTTCAATTAATTTCATGTTTTTACTTAATTTATAATAATAAATAGCTTGCTACATCACTATTGTTGCTAAATCAAATTTTTCATGTCAAAATTTTGGTCATCATCAAGGAAAACGAAATTACTTGATAATGAACTTATGTGGATTTTGGTGTTTGTTGTTGTGTCTAATTGAACAACAAAGGCTTAATCTTTGTTGTTATGGATGGATCTTATCTAGTATGTGAAAATTCTGTCTTAAAATTTCGAATTTTAGACGAGTCATGCCTAAATTTTAATTTTTATGAGTAAAACTTAGTTTAATTGCTCTATAGGACTACCATCCTAATTGGTAATACAATATGTGGTCTCAAAACGAAATTTTTCCGCCTTGACATTTGGGTAAAACTCTTGAAAACTTCCTAAGTAGCAAGGAACAACATTGATCTTGTCTTAAAAATGGTTTAAGAAGTGTTGATAAGCTAGGAATTTGATGGTTATTATTACACTAGAAGTTAAACCAAGAAATTTTCATCTTGTAACTAATTTCTAAAAATTTGATACTAACCATGTCAAAGGCTTCATTTATTGCTCACTACATAGTTAACTTATCCATGTGTGTCTTAAATCTTAAGTTTAATGTTGAGGGAGCTCTACATTGAAAATTTCCGTCTTGACGACCTTAAAAGTGTTGGAAATAAGCACAATGTTTACCCGGATTTTGATTTTATCAATACGACTCTTGTCCTAATTTTCTCCTTGATAATTTACATTGATGTGTAATAACATAAAACCTTTCCTACTAGACTCTGAAGTCTCAAAATTTTAAGATTTTCAAAATGAACGACCGTCACATTATAATTTGGTTATGAATAAGAATGATGTTCATGTTTAAAGGTTGTGTTTGGAGTCTCATGATGTCGGTAATATGTAAGATTTTAGTATGGGTTAAAACATATCAACACTATATGAGAACTTCCTAAGAGGTTAACTATTAAATTGAGGAATTGGAAGAAAATTTCATCCATCTTCAAAGTTAGTTCCAAGTCTCATCTTTCCCTTCTATGTCTTATTGTGTGATTTCCCTTGTAGCATGTCAAGGAACCCGAGGAGCAACCATGGGAGAAACAACCGCTAACCTCAACCTGAACCGGCGACACCACCCGCCATTATCCACCCGGGATACCTGGGGTTAGAGTTTGAGAGCGAACCTCACAAGAATACCTTCTTAGCCCTCATCGAGAGGCGTATGAACGCCACTAGGTGTGTATCGGAGAATGCCTTAGAAGCCTTAGGGATAGAGGTGCAAGTGCATGATATTTTTAGTGTACTTGGCATGGAGGGATTGTATAACTTGGCAAAAATAAGCTACCGCAAACTTACCATAGAATTCTTGAGCTCTTTCCTCTACAATCCGAAAGACCATACCATGAGCTTCCAACTCAAGAACACCTCCTTTCACCTATCTAGTGATGTCTTTGCAGAACGGTTAAGTGTAGGAAAAAGGACCACCCTTACTCTTGACAAGGTGGGGAAGGAAATGAAAGCCACAAAATACATCGACCTTTATACGGGTAACCAACACACCGATGTTAGTGCCATGAAAATAAACGATGTGGAACACCCCATTTCGAAAATTTTCCTTCGCCTGATGACTAACCTCCTTTACGGAAGAAGGGACCCTAGCAAACTCAACTCCTCGGAAATACTTCTTCTAAGCTCCTACCTCAATCCATACTTTGAGAGGCGTTTTTACTTTAGCCCCGTATCTATGGTATGCTTATCATTTGAAAGAATGACCAAGTCTGACAAGTGCTCCTTTGATTGTGGCGCCCTAGTGACTAGACTAGCCAAGAACCTCTTGGGTTACGAGCCGGGGGCTATTGATAGACCCATGAGTACGGAAGTGTCATACTTCGACATTGCCTACATGAAGGGCATGTTTTAGGTTGTGGATAGAAAAGACAAAAAGGGATACTCGTGGAGGGTGAACACGGACTTATACGAAAATTGATGTTGAGAGAATGAACCCTAGAGAAAGCCTAGCAAACCCTACGCAGGAGATCTCTAGCTTCAAATTTCTACATTGATTCTACATTGATTCTTCATCATGGCACGTAATTCTTCAAGCAAGACTAAAAGCAAACGATCTAGTAGAGTTACCATGGCGAAATTAGGGCAGAAGAACAAAGGAGTACGTTCATTACCAAAGAAAACAGGGCCATCAGAAGAAGAGATAATTCGTACTAAACCCATGCAGGAAATAACAGGGATTCCAGGGCTACCTTTTGACGAGGTTGCTGATGATAATCTGGCTGACAATTCGCACTGGATTACAAAGCGTGTTAAGAAAACTATAATAATTGATGAAGAGGATGATAAACCAGAGAATCTCATACAGTTCACAAAGGATGACATTAAGGAGGAGATTGAATATACTGGAATAATGCAGTTTATTGCTTTGTTTTAGGAGCAAACCCTCCATGGGAGGTGTTAAATGGGTTTATCCTTCGAATATGGCAGAAGCATAATGTTGATAAAATTTCTTTTATGCCAAATGGAATATTTCTTGTTCGCTTTAAAGAGAGCAAAGATAGAGATGCTATTCTCCAAGCAGGGCACTTTATGTTTGACAATAAGCCGCTTATTGTCAGGCCATGGACTGAGGAGACTGAACTGACTAAGGAGGATGTTAAAAACGTTCCTACATGGGTGAGAATTAAAGCTTTGCCTCTCAAATTTTAGGGCAAATGCTTGCCTGCAATAGCTAGCATCTTAGGCAAGTATAAAAGAGTTGATCAAGCCACAGTAGATAAGACCAGACTGGGATTTGCAAGGGTGATGATTGAGGTTGCAGTTGGTCAGAAATTCCCAAATAGAGTGAAATTTTTAGATGAGAATGGGAAGATAGTGGCTTTGGATGTTGAATATGAGTGGAAGCCCACAGTATGCTCAAAATGCAAAAGGGATAGGGCATGAGCATACTAACTGCAGGACTGGTGTACAGACACGCAACAAAAAACAAGTTACAGTTCAAAAAGTTTGGAAGCCTGTCGTGACAAAACCAGTTGTCCAGATGGTAACTACTCAGGTGTCTGTTCCTAATGAGGAGAGGACTCCCATTTCTTCTCCTGTGAAGAAAGTGACTTGTACTGAAAGTTCCCCTGACAGATCATATAAGGAAGTTGCATCAGGTTGTGGGACTCCAAAAGTAGGAATTGGTCAAAATGGTAATCCAATATCTCCTGATTTAAATGAATAATATTGGTTTTTGGAATGTTAGAGGGTTAAATAGTGTAAATAAGCATAATAATGTTAAAATGATTTATTCATAATAAGGATATAGGTCTGTTTGGACTTATAGAAACTAAAGTAAATGGTGCAAATGTGACTAATATTTCTAGTAGTATGTTGGATTGATGGTGTGTAACAACCAATTCTAATTGTCATAAAGGGGGCAGGATGTGGATATTATGGAGGCCTAGTCTTTTTTATGTTCATATGTTGTAATATGATGCCCAACTCATACACACCAGAGTTACTGCAAGAGTATCCAAGCAGCAATTCTATCTAACCATGGTATATACCTTCAATGAGGGGCTAGATAGAAGGGATCTTTGGAGAAACTTAGAGAGGATTTCTGGCCAATGTCATGGACCCTGGGCACTTGCAGGGGATTTCAATACTGTAATTAACCCTGATGAGAGACTGGGTGGAAATACAAAACAAAATGATATGGATGAGTTCATTGACTGTCTGGCCACCTGTGGTATGACTGACATTCCTGCCACAGGAGCTTTCTATACTTGGAATAATAAGCAAGACCCTCAGTGAAGGATCTATATTAGGTTGGATAGGTTCCTTGTCAACCAGGAATGGCAAACAACTTTTCCTGATATGATGGCTCATTTCCATCCTGCTGGCTTATTTGATCATAGCCCATGCACTGTCAGTGATACTAAGATAGTGATGACTAGAAGAGCCAGCTTCAAGTATTTTAATATGTGGGGAAAGGCTCCTGATTTTCTAACCAGAGTGAAAGAGGAATGGGATAAGAATTACCCTGGTCACAAGATGTTTAATGTGGTCAAGAAGCTTAAGGCCCTAAAACCTAGGCTCAAAGATCTGAACAAAGAATGCTATGCTGATATTGAAAATGCCACTAATATTGCTGAAAGTGATCTAGCTGTTGTACAAGTACAGATTGATTCTGATCCACAGAATGCTGAACTCATCCAGAAAAAATTGGACATTACTGCTAAATTAAAACAAGTACAACCAGCAAGGATCAGTTTCCTTAAACAGAAGGCAAAGACTCAATGGCTTGAGGATGGGGACAGTAACACTGTATACTTTCATGTTGCAATCAGGAAGAGACTTAACTTGAACAAAGTTATCCAAATTGAGAATCAGAGAGAGGGGGGGGGGCTATCTGTTCTGACAGCAAGAGCATTCAGGAGGCTTTCCTGGACTACTATGAATCCCTCTTGGGTAGCAGGAATCCCACTGAAAAAGTGAGAACTGAGGTCCTTAATCAAGGAAGGTGCTGTACTGCAGAGCATACCCAGAAGCTAAGCACCCCTATCACCAATGAGGAGATTAAAACTATATTTTTTAATACTCCTAATGATAAATCTCCAGGTCCTGATGGCTATACTAGTGCATTCTTTAAGGACAGTTGGGACATAATTGGTGAAGATATTTGTGATGCAATTAAAGATTATTTTAATTCAGGTAAGCTGCTGTCTCAGTTGAATGCTACAAACATTACTCTTATCCCCAAATGTGAGAGGCCTACTTCAGTTAAACATTTTCGACCTATAGCATGTTGCAATATGATCTATAAGGTTATTTCAAAGCTCATGTGCAGTAGATTGTCCTTGGTCCTTCCTGATATTGTAAGTGAGGACCAGGGAGCATTCATTAAAGGGAGATCCATTATTGAAAATGTGTTGATTTGTCAAGATATTGTGCAGATGTATAAGAAGAAGGATGTATCACCTAGGTGTATTTTTAAAATTGACTTACAAAAAGCCTATGATACAGTTGAGTGGGAGTTTCTTGAGCAACTACTCCATGGCCTTGGATTTCCTGAAATTTTCTCCCAGAAAGTTATGACTTGTGTGACTTCCACAAAATTCTCCTTATGCCTGAATGGTAGTCAATTTGGGTACTTTAAAGGGCAGAGAGGGCTTAGACAAGGGGACCCCATCTCCCTCCCTTCTATTCACTCTAATCATGGACTACCTTACTAGGATGATAGGCTATGCCACTGACCACTGGCCTTTTCAGTACCACCCTTTGTGTAAGGGGATTAAGCTCAATCATTTAATGTTTGTAGATGACTTGCTAATGTTCTGTAAAGGCAATGCACAGTCTATTATGCTCTTGATAAGGGCCTTTTCTTCCTTCTCTAAAGCATCAAGACTTACTATGAAATACAAAGTTTGAAGTGTACTATAATGGGGTCTCCTCAGAGCTGAAGAATGACATTCACCAGGCAACAGGGTTTGTGGAAGGATCTCTACCTTTCAGATACCTTGGTGTGCCTATAAAAGCTGGTAGGTTATCTCAGAAAGAATACAATGCACTGGTGGAGAGAATGATTAATAGAATTAGGAGTATTGGGGCAAAAAAGCTTTCATATGCAGGCAGACTTGTTCTAATAAAATCTATTCTAAATACTCTTTACTCCTACTGGGCAGGGATGTTCATTATCCCCAAGGGGGTAATCAGAAGAATTGAAGGCATCTGTAGGAATTATTTGTGGGATGGTAGTTCAGATTACCATAGAGTTCCCTTGGTTGCTTGGGACAAGGTTACTTTACCTAAGGATGAAGGTGGCTTGGCCATAAAGAAAGCAGAACTTTGCAACATGCAGCTGTGGCTAAACTGATAGACTGGGTGTATAACAAAGTTGATAAGTTATGGATCAAATGGATAAGTCACGTTTATCTTAAGCAGCAGGACTGGCACACTTACACTCCTGCAGCTGGTGTAGCCTAGTCCTGGAGAAGTATTTGTAAAGTCAAGGAAATAATGAAGGCTGGTTATCAGAATGATCAATGGACTGCTAGCTCGAAAGGATACTCCATCAGAGATGGGTATGAATGGCTTAGAACCAAATAGCCTACGAAATATTGGGTTCAACTGGTCTGGAATAGCTGGAATTATCCAAAGCATGCTTTGATTTCGTGGCTTGTTATGAACCAAGGTCTTAATGTTAAAGCCAAACTGTTTCTGTTTGGCTGCTGTCCTTAATGAATATAACTTATGCAAAGAAGGAAATATTTCAATTCGGAAGTTTATTCATGGACATCTCAAAACGGAAACTTTGTGCACAGAGGGAGTACTTTTTACTTGTGAACTCTCTCCTGAGCTTAAAGGGCAAACCACTGCAATTCTATGTTTATTTTAGAAAGACACATTTGTTTTTTGTAAACTGAACCCTTTTGTAATACCCGGCCTTTGTGGGACACGTACTTAGACCTAAGGATGCGTGAGAGGACCTTTAGACCGATAAGAGATCACTCGGGAGGGAAGGATAGCCTTACACCAGACCTAGACTAGACCAAGTAGAGTCGCAGCGGATCGAGTGGGTCCACTCGATCGAGTGAAGAGTATGCTCGACCGAGTAGAGTACTACTCGGCCGAGTGAGTACACTCGACCGAGTGGACTCGGCACTCGGTCGAGTGACGCTGTTTCGGAACACGAGATTTAAACCCTTTCTTCCTTAACCCTAAAATCATTTCTATCTTTCCCCCTTATCTCTCCAAACTCTCTCCCTTCTCACTAAACCCTCACAAACACCTATCACTTGAGTTACAAGCTTGGATTAGAGGATTTTCCACCTTCCTCTTCATGTCCTTCACCTAGTAAGTAAAGATCTACTCTTTTCTAGTCTTTGAAACCCTAACTTTTGGGGGAATTCATTATGGGTAATTAATTAGTAATTAGTATGTGTAATAGGGGTAATTAAAGGGTAATAATAAGGGATTTCGTAGTATAAATTAATGTAGGATGTATTGTGATAATTATTATGTGATTTGTATTGGATGAGACGGTTTCGGTCCGGATTTGAGTACCTTGAGGAGATTGCTAAAAGGTAGGTTAATCCTACTCGATTTCAATAATGTGTCTATGTTGATGTTGTGATTAATCCAACATAATTAGGGCATTTTCATTATAATATATTTAATAGTTAATTGCATCATTAAGAGGATGATCATGATATGTTGGGTTGTACTTCATGTTTTGGTTATTATTGTGTATATGGATGATGTGTTGTTGTTGTTGATGAGACGTAAGACGTTTGGGAGACCGTCTTACGCTTGAGTCGCCTCTTGGAGCTTCCTACTCCAAGAGGGATGTGCACATTAATGGCTTGAGTCACGGAGGGACTCATGTGGTTGAGACACGACGTTTGGCAGGGGATCCGATTGGCTTCCGGACCCGGTACGTCTCAGCGTGTTCCGGTACCTGTTTGTGGTTATCGGTATGTTTGGGCGTGTCCCCGGTACCAGTGTGGCTGTCGGTATGTCTGGGCGTGTCCCGGTACTGTGGTGGTGGTTAGTTGATAGTGCGTCATACATATTAGTAGTCATGTTGTGGGAAATAATCTGTATACTTCCCTTATAATTAAGGATTATAACAAATTTATTATGATGAATACGAGTCATAAAATAAATTACATAAACAAAATTAGAGAATTAAGAAATAACCTTCGATCCTAGCAAATATGGCTTAAGAACATTATCGCAATGATATTCTCCTATCAGTTGCACCCAAGATGATATAAGATATGCCCTTTTGATTTTGCTAGAATCGATCCCCTTTTTGATTGAAGAGGAACCCTAATTTTCAAAGTAGAAATTTTGGGTTTAGTTTTGATGAGAGTTTTGTGAAAAGAAAAAAAAGTAAGTAAAATGATCCTCCTTTCACTCCTATTATAACCGAAATATGGAGTGAAAAATAGGGAAGATATTTTCTTTTTTTCTTCCTATATTTCGGCCAAAATGGGAGTGAAATGGGAAGATTTATTTCTTCCTTTTTTATCTCCCTTTGACCGAAAATACCCCAACAATAAGAAGAAAAATATCTTCTTATTTTAGGTTGGTCTTATAAATGTATAAATGTGTATTAATTATCGATTGTCATTAATATCGACCTGTATTAATGACAACATCGTATAATATATACATTAACTATAAATATCGCATATTTATAATTTGCTAATTAAATATAACTGATTACATTTAATTACGAATTAACATCTTAATTCGTTTAAGCTAACATTATATACATTTATTAAATATAACATATTATATTCAATTTACGAATTGACAGTTAATTCGTCTTAGCTAATATTATTTAATCGACATTAAATAATCGTCTCATCATCACATTGACTAACTGTTTAGTCAAATATATGAACTAACCTTTTAGTCACATAAGGCTTCAATGTGATTACATTTCCATAATCACATCTCTCAAACACATCCTTTAGGTGTGACTTTTAGGGACCAGTTGATCACCGCCATCAGTATGATAATAACGTCAAACTTTCTAGCAAGCCAACCGTTATTAGGTAATCGTTAATCAACTGATAAAATACGAAGTATACCCTTGTGAACCTATAAGAGATTTATAAATGTTATCACACTAATTTGTGGAGGACACAAGCTCCAACAAACTCCCACTTGTCCTCACAAGTGTATGTGCGATAACCGATTCTCATATCCTAAAATTTCTCCCTCTCAATGTAAAACAATTTGCAAAATCCGTATTTATAAAGGTCATGTTTTACAAGTGATCTGTATCAAGAGTGGTTTCCCCGACTAGAGAGTAACTTAACTGATAAACGAATCATCATTCGAGCATGGCCATGCATTTCAGTTACAACTCCTCGATTGGCCCTGAGAAATAACTAAACCTGATAAGGGTTGGATATTTTCCTCAACTCGAATCCTACAGATGTAAGCACCGTATGAAATGACCCAGAAAAAATCTACTTAGTCTCCAGTTACGGCAGACCATGAGAAAGAAACCAAAGTCACCCAAAAACTGCCTTAATCTCAAGAGACAGTCGATAGTCAAAAGAATCGACTCTAGGAACACAATGGATGTCCTATCCATGACCTGGCACTGAATGTTTTTAAACATTTAGGACTCCATTACGTTGTCACAAAAATAATTGTCCTACGAGGTATTGTTATAACCCGTATTTGTGATCGATCAGCCAACTGATTGACTTATGGCTCGTTGAACCCACCATCAATCGACTGCACAATATAATAGCCAGAGTTATCAGCTCATATGGGTGATTACGGACCAAAACAAAATATAATGTAATTCAATTCACTTTGTGGCGTTCAATGTTGTCAGTACAATCCACATGAAAAACAAAATATTATATTAAAACGATGAAGTTATAAATAGTATATGAAAAAGATAATGTATCAAATTCATAATTAACTACTACAACTCAGGAACACGTTTAATTCCCATGGAAATAACGTGCCCTTCATGCTTATCAAAATTCAACGGTTTAGTGAGAGGGTCCGCGATGTTATCATCCGAAGCTATCTTGTCAATCACTATCTCTTCTTGCTCCACGTAATCACGGATCAGGTGAGCTTTCCGATGTACATGTCTAGATTTGTTGCTAGACTTTGGCTCCATAGCCTGGAAGATGGCACCTCTATTGTCACAATAGATGGTGATCGGGTCATTCGAACTAGGAACTGTCGTAAGTCCTTGTAAGAATTGACGCATCCATATAGCTTCCTTAGCTGCTTCCGAAGCGGCATAGTACTCGGATTCGGTGGTAGAATCGCTACAACACTGTTTGGAACTCTTTCAGCTGACCGCAGCACCATTAAGAGTGAAGACGAACCCGGACTGAGATTTTGAATCATCTCGATCCGTTTGGAAGCTAGCATCTGCATAACCGATTGCGCATAGCCTAGTATCTCCTCCATAAGTCAATACCCTATCCTTAGTCCTCCGTAGGTACTTGAGGATGTTTTTAACAGCTATCCAGTGTGTTTCACCTGGATTCTTTTGGTACCGACTCGTCATACTCAATGCATATGTCACGTCTGGATGTGTGCATATCATGGCATACATGATTGATCCTATTGCAGATGCATAAGGAACACGACTCATGCGCTCAATTCCTCCAGGCGTCGTGGGTGACAGAGACTTGCTCAACTGCATCCCAGACGTCATTGGAAGGTTCCCCTTCTTGGAGTTGGTCATGCTGAACCTATCAAGAATCTTATCCAAATAAGACTCCTCACTAAGTGATAACGTCCGTCGTGATCTATCTCGGTAGATACGGATTCCCAATATGCGTTGTGCCTCACCCAGATCTTTCATCTGGAAATGGTTCTTCAACCATCATTTAACCGAAGATAAGAGAGGAATGTCATTCCCAATCAAGAGTATGTCATCGACATACAATATCAAGAATACAATCTTGCTCCCACTCGACTTGATATATAAGCATGGTTCCTCGACCGATCGAGTAAAACCATACTCTTTTATCACCTGGTCGAAACAATGATTCCAACTCCGAGAAACTTGCTTAAGTCCATAAATGGAACGCTTAAGCTTGCATACTTTCTTAGGATGCTCAGGATCTATGAAACCTTCGGGTTGCACCATGTACAACTCTTCCTCCAAATAACCGTTTAAGAAGGCGGTTTTTACATCCATTTGCCAAATTTCATAATCATGAAAAGCGGCAATCGCTAAGATTATCCGAATGGAACGTAGCATGACTACAGGTGCAAAAATCTCATCATAATGCAATCCGTGTACTTGAGTGAAACCTTTTGCCACTAGTCGTGCCTTATAGGTATCTGGTTACGCGTCTACAGAATGCTTTATTTTGTAAAGTCATTTGCACTGTAGAGGTTTTACCTTATTAGGTAAATCAACAAGATCTCATACGTTATTCTCATACATGGAGTCCATCTCGGATTACATGGCTTCGAGCCATAGCTTTGAGTCGGAACAGGCCATAGCACCTTTATAGGTAGCGGGTTCATTACTCTCTAGGAGCAAAATGTCATTCTCCTCGACCATACCAATGTATCTGTCCGAAGGATTAGAGACTCTACCCGATCTCCTACGTTCCTCAGGAATATTAACCGTATCATCATTTGGAGGAACTACTTCCTCCATTTGTTCCTCGGTTATTGGTTCTTGAATCTCCGACAGCTCGAAGGTTCTATTACTTGTCTTGTTCTCGAGAAATTCTTCTCTAAGAACGTCGCACTAGCCGCAACAAAAACTCGATGTTCGGTAGGCGAATAGAAGTAATGACCAAACGTTCCTTTTGGATAACCAATAAAGTATGTCTTGACCGATCTTGGGCCGAGCTTATCCTCGTGTCTCCACTTGACATAAGCCTCGCAGCCCCAAACCCGAATAAAGGACAAGTTGGGGACCGTTCCCCTCCACATTTCATATGGAGTCTTGTCGACGGCTTTAGTCGGACTTCGGTTAAGTATAAGAGCAGCTGACAAAAGAGCAAAACCCCATAATGAATCAGGTACTACCATGTGACTCATCATGGATCGAACCATATCAAGTAATGTTCGATTTCTCCGTTCGGACACACCATTTAATTGAGGTGTCCCAGGTGGAGTTAATTGTAAAACGATTCCACGGTCTTTAAGGTGTTGATCAAACTCATTTGAAAGATATTCGCCACCCCGATCTGAACGGAGTGCTTTGACCTTTCTACCCAGTTGGTTCTCAACCTTATTCTGGTATTCCTTGAATTTCTCAAAGGACTCACTTTTATGCTTCATTAAGTAGACATATCCGTATCTACTCAAATCGTCCGTGAAGTAATAAAATATCTATAGCCATCTCTAGCAGTAATTGACATAGGTCCACAAACATCAGTATGTATGAGTCCTAATAGGTCACTAGCGCGCATTCCAACACCTTTGAAGGAAATTCGAGTCATTTTTCCAATGAGACATGATTCACACGTGCCATATGTAGAAAAATCGAATGCGGGAATATTCCCATTATCGACGAGTTTCTTCACGCGTTTTTCATTTATGTGTCCCATTCGACAATGCCATAGATAGGTTTGATCTTTGTCACCATCCTTTAATTTCTTATTATTCACGTGTAATACTTCCGTGGTTTGATCTAAGATGTAAATTCCATTCATGGAAACTGCTTTGCTATAAATCATTTCATTGAAAGAGAAAATACAGCTATTATCCTTTATTAAAAATGAAAAACCGTCTTTATCAAGTACGGAAACAGAAATAATGTTCTTAGACAAAATGGGTACATAGTAACAGTTATTTAAAAATAACTCAAAACCACTAGGGAGTTGGATTACATATGTTCCCTTCGAGACTGCAGCAACTCTAGCTCCATTCCCGACTCGCAGGTCCACATCACTCTTTCTGAGAGGTGTGATGTTTCTTAGGCCCTGCAAATGATTACACAGATGAGAACCACAACCAGTATCAAGTACCCAAGTTCCGAAACTTGCATGGTTAATCTCAATCATATGAATATAAGATGATATACCAACAAGAACGACGCGGCCTGCTTTTATGTCCTCACGGTACACGGGACAGTTCCTCCTCTAATGTCCAGTCTTGTGACAATGGTGGCACTCAATGTCACCGCCCTTGCTCTTTGCCTTGCCCTGTAAGCCACTAGTCTCACTAGGCCCACTCTTACCGTTTCCTGGCTTTTAAACTTTGGCTTACCTACAGTTAGGTTGCCTGGAGCTTTGCCCTTACCTTTATTCTTGTTGGAAATCGTGAGAACATCCTGCTTCATGCTCCCACTCAATTTCATATCCTTATCGGTCTATACGAGAAGTGAGTGTAGCTCATGAGGACTTTTCTTTAAGTCATTCATGTAGTAGTTCGCCCTGAAAAGGGCAAAACCATCATGAAGAGTATGAAGCATTCGGTCAATGACTATGTTCTCACTGATTTTGCAATCAAGTGCCTCAAATTTCTCGACATTCTCAATCATGTTAAGAATGTGTGGGCTAACCGGTTGGCCCTTTTAGAGTTTCGCATCAAATAAGCGACAGGTATGCTCATAAGTAACGATTCTCGATGCTTTTGAGAACTCGTTAGTGAGCGTGGTGAAAATCTTGTTTGCACCTTGGGCAATGAAGCGTCTCTGCAAATTGGTTTCCATTGCAAAGATGAGTACGTTCTTTATCGCACCCACTTCCATGACGAAATCACTATAAGCAAGTGACTCGTTAACTCCTGCATTGGAGCCTGGGTTTATCGGTATTGGCTCAGTTAAGTACTTGAGCTTACCGTCAAAGAATGGCGATTACGTAGTGCTTTGCCTCCCGGTCGCAAAGTTGGACCCATCATTCTTCAAATGTGAACGATTCATGTTGTCCATAAAAACTTTAAGCCAGGACTCGCGTCCAAGTGTGGCACTCGGCATTGGGATTTTGTTATTTTCAGCCATTTGTTGTAACAGTATTATCAAAATAAACGTATTTTACACTGCGAAAAGAAGAATAAAAATAATAAGCATATGCATCGTTTTGATTTTAAGTCTTAATGCAGAACTGTTATAAGCGAAGACTCAAGCATTTATATAATTGACCTCTCTCAAGAATTATATAAATGATCCCAGACTCAATTCTCTGCAAATTGATAAACCAACCTTTTGGCTAATTCTACTGTTAGAATTCTTGGTCGATAAATTTCTGTAAATTCTATCTTTAGTCCATCATAATCACGAGAAACTCTTTGGACTATAATGTTGAGATAAACTAAGTCAACACAAACTACTTAACCAACGTAGAAGGGGTCATATTATGCCTACCGACGAAGAAGGGATTCATAGTTGTTTGCCCTTATAAAGACTAGTCTCAATTTCCGTTTTAGAGGAAGATCCCATCATCTTCATTTTAATTCATTTTAAGTGAACTAATATCTAGCATGCGTGAATGATTAAACTAAGTTGATGGCTTAAACTGAGTGACATCTGTATGTCTATGAAAATTAACATACAATCCATATGAGTCAATTTTCATGCATTTTAGTAGGTGGTTTGGTTTAGGCGGAATATGATGCATAAACTATCATGTGAATGAAAAGCAATAGGAACGAAAACGTAAAATAATAAAAAGTCCTAGTGTGGCCTATCTATCAAAATGAACATAAATACAAATTTGGAATCCATCCTTGGACCCGAGAAGCTTGTCTTGATGTTCCATCTTGATCCATGTAGCGGGAGTGAGCTCCAAACTCCATTTTTAGTCTTCTCAAAAATTACAATTTAAAATTACATAATAAACCTATTTACATTCTAATTTCAAAACCGTAATAAATAAAGAAAACCAAAGGGAGATATAAGAGATCTCAAATTACATTAAAAATTATGTTTCCATCATTACGAAAACATAATTTGACTAAGGCCACACTAGGTATTACAAATTACAACCGATTGCAAAAATACGTAAATAAATCCATTCAACGATTCATTCAACTAAAAAAATTAAACATGCAAGACATAATTCCTTAATTATGTAGATTAATTTCTCAAACCACCTATTTAATTGATCAAATTAAGTGACAATTCCTCAATTACTCACTATAAATTTAATCTTAATTCACATTAAACTTGTAATATGAATTTAATCCAACATTATTTTAAACTTATTTAAAATAATTAGGTATCCAAAAATTGTGAACTTCTTCACAACAATTAATCATACATTATAAATTTAATGTATAATCAATATTGGCCAAAACAAAAACAAAAACAAACCCCTTTTTTTTATTGTCTCGGCTAAGCAAAAAAAAAAAAAAACAAAACCAGAATTTTTTTTTTTTCGGTAATTCCTCAAAATCCGAAAAAAAAAAACAAAATCCTTTTTTTTTTCAGCTCGGCATTTAGCCTAATCAAAACCTAAAACTGTTTTTTTTTTTTTTTTAATAATGCTCACGGCTAAAAAAAATTAAAAATAGTCGTCCCATTTTTTAAAATTCGGCATTATGCTGTAAAACAAAAACAATTAGATGAACAAATTCGTTTATAGTTGCTATTAGAACAAGATTGGCAAAATCATCCTTTTAATTTAAACATATATTCAAACTTGATGATTCAATTTAACTTATAAAAGAGAACATCTAAATAATGATTAACCGATCATCACAATTGATTTCAATGTTAAATTAATTTGTTTGCTAAAAAACCATATAGCAAAAACAATTTATCATCATAAAAATTATTCCCATTTACATTTCAATTTAATCCTAATTAAACCAAAACATCTACAAATTTATCATATTATCGTCTTAACTGATTAAAACAACAATATGAACAAATCCAAATGGAAATCAAAACAACAAAAACCAAAAGAAAAAACAGAAAATGAATCGGCAAAAAAAAAAAAATTTCACTCAGCAAAATTTTTTTCAGCCGAACCCTTTTTTTTCTTTTTCCGAAATTCTTTTCAAATTTTGCTTAAATTCAATTATGAAAATCATCAAAATAAAATCGTAGCCCTTGCTCTGATACCACTTGTGGGAAATAATCTGTATACTTCCCTTATAATTAAGGATTATAACGAATTTATTATGATGAATACGAGTCATAAAATAAATTACATAAACAAAATAAATAATTAAGAAATAACCTTCGGTCCTAGCAAATATGGCCTAAGAACATTATCGCAATGATATTCTCCTATCAGTTGCACCCAAGATGATATAAGATATGCCCTTTTGATTTTGCTAGAATCGATCCCCTTTTTTATTGAAGAGGAACCCTAATTTTCAAAGTAGAAATTTTGGGTTTAGTTTTGATGAGAGTTTTGTGAAAAGAAAAACAAGTAAGTAAAATGATCCTCCTTTCACTCCTATTATAACCGAAATATGGAGTGAAAAATAGGGAAGATATTTTCTTTTTTTCTTCCTATATTTCGGCCAAAATGGGAGTCAAATGGGAAGATTTATTTCTTCCTTTTTTATCTCCCTTTGACCGAAAATACCCCAACAATAAGAAGAAAAATATCTTCTTATTTTAGGTTGGTCTTCTGAATGTATAAATGTGTATTAATTATCAATTGTCATTAATGTCGACCTGTATTAATGACAACATCGTATAATATATACATTAACTATAAATATCGCATATTTATAATTTGCTAATTAAATATAACTGATTACATTTAATTACGAATTAACATCTTAATTCGTTTAAGCTAACATTATATACATTTATTAAATATAACATATTATATTCAATTTACGAATTGACAGTTAATTCGTCTTAGCTAATATTATTTAATCGGCATTAAATAATCGTCTCATCATCACATTGACTAACTGTTTAGTCAAATATATGAACTAACCTTTTAGTCACATAAGGCTTCAATGTGATTACATTTCCATAATCACATCTCTCAAACACATCCTTTAGGTGTGACTTTTAGGGACCAGTTGATCACCGCCATCAGTATGATAATAACGTCAAACTTTCTAGCAAGCCAACCGTTATTAGGTAATCGTTAATCAACTGATAAAATACGAAGTATACCCTTGTGAACCTATAAGAGATTTATAAATGTTATCACACTAATTTGTGGAGGACACAAGCTCCAACACATGTTGCATATTCACACACTTGAGTCGTGTCACACTTTATTTGTTTATTGAAACTGACGTTTGTGTGTCTGTGTAATTATCACCTATTTTCGGGGTGGCCTGTGTCGATCCTTATGATATTTCCGATCATATGGGGAGCAGGTTAAGTACAGGTTGTTTAGATAGCATGCGGGAAATAGGACGAGCTTGATGAGTCACGAGACGAGTATAGTTGGTTAGATGAGTATAGTGGTCAAGAGTTATATTTGATTCATTAGTTCATGTTGCAATCACTAAACTTATTATTTATTTAAGTTGTTTCTTAATTGCAACTCCTATTTCACCGCCTCAGGAAATCGAGATGGTAACATCTCCCAATTATCTTGGCCGGGTAAGAAGGGGAGTTACAAAGTGGTATCGGAGCGACGATTTTGGAACCTAAACCAATGAACCAAAATAAACCTATGTGTATCTAATAAAATGAATCCGACATGAGTACAAAAGGAGATTAGTTTTGGATGAGTAGGTGCCCTCATATCAAAAAAAAAGTACCTGTTATCTCGGTTGGTCAATACGTGGGTGATTAAGTGTATGGGTGAACGTTATGTGGAAAACTGTATAGTTGCATGATTGCATGAATATGTGAATTGCATTAAGTTCTTGCATGATATAGTTCTTTTCTAAGATGTATGAAGGTGTGTGGAAGTAGAAAGCTAGGTTGTTAGGAGTAGTATGCTTGGAAATGGTTAGCATGTGTTGGTATGTGAATGATGACATGGCTCTTTGAATGTTGAACTGTGTGTTACTTGAATGCATGTTAGTGTATTTGTCATATATGGTTGGTAAATTATGTTGGTAGAGTAGTTATTAGCACTATGATAGTGTACCAAAGACGGTAAAATAGGATGACGTATGAACTAACTTGGGTGAGTCACCGATAGTTGGTGGACTCCCGAACCTTCTCTTTGTGTTGCAGAAATTTCATCGTTCTAATTCTACTCGAAATTTCAAACCATGAGAAACCACTCTAACGAGTACGAGTCCACACCCGACCGAGTAACTGTGAACTCGACCGAGTGGATCATTTTCCAGAAGCTGGAAACATCCTGGAAAATAGGGCACTCGACTGAGTGGACTCGGCACTCGACCGAATGGAGTTGGGATGAGATTTACACTGGTTTAAACCCATTTCCTTCATTCCTTATATTCTTCATATCTCATTTTCACCTCATTCAAACAACATCAAAATTTCTTTAAAAATCATTCCAAAACTCCATTTTTGTGATTTGTTGCTTGGACTAAGCTTTCCACTCAAAATTTCCGTCTCAAATATCTCCTAATTAGCAATGTAAGTAGACCATTGTCCTTCTTGTTTCCTCCATCTTAAATTAGCTAGATTTATACTAATGTGCTCAAGGTTTTTCAATTAATTTCATGTTTTCACTTAATTTATAATAATAAATAGCTTGCTATATCACTATTGTTGCTAAAAATCAAATTTTTCATGTCAAAATTTTGGTCATCATCAAGGAAAACGAAATTACTTGATAATGAACTTATGTGGATTTTGGTGTTTGTTGTTGTGTCTAATTGAACAACAAAGGCTTAATCTTTGTTGTTATGGATGGATCTTATCTAGTATGTGAAAATTTTGTCTAAAATTTCGAATTTTAGACGAGTCATGCCTAAATTTTGATTTTTATGAGTAAAACTTAGTTTAATTACTCTATAGGACTACCATCCTAATTGGTAATACAATATGTGGTCTCAAAACGAAATTTTTCCGCCTTGAAATTCGGGTGAAATTCTTGAAAACTTCCTAAGTGGCAATGAACAACATTGATCTTGTCTTAAAAATGGTTTAAGAAGTGTTGATAAGCTAGGAATTTGATGGTTATTATTACACTAGGAGGTAAACCAAGAAATTTTCATCTTGTAACAAATTTCTAAAAATTTGACACTAACCATGTCAAAGGCTTCATTTATTGCTCACTACATAGTTAACTTATCCATGTGTGTCTTAAATCTTAAGTTTAATGTTGAGGGAGCTCTACTTTGAAAATTTCCGTCTTGACGACCTTAAAAGTGTTGGAAATTAGCACTATGTTTACCCGGATTTTGATTTTATCAATACGACTCTTGTCCTAATTTTCTCCTTGATAATTTACATTGATGTGTAATAACATAAAACCTTTCCTACTAGACTTTGAAGTCTCAAAATTTTAAGATTTTCAAAATGAATGACCGTCACATGGGAATTTGGTTATGAATAAGAATGATGCTCATGTTTAAAGGTTGTGTTTGGAGTCTCATGATGTCGGTAATATGTAAGATTTTAGTATGGGTTAAAACATAACAACACTATATGAGAACTTCCTAAGAGGGTAACTATTAAATTGAGGAATTGGAAGAAAATTTCATCCATCTTCAAAGTTAGTTCCAAGTCTCATCTTTCCCTTCTATGTCTTATTGTGTGATTTCCCTTGTAGCATGTCAAGGAACCCGAGGAGCAACCGTGGGAGAAATAACCGCTAACCTCAACCTGAACCGGCGGCACCACCCGCCATTATCCACCCGGGATACCCGGGGTTAGAGTTTGAGAGCGAACCTCACAAGAATACCTTCTTAGCCCTCATCGAGAGGCGTATGAACGCCACTAGGTGTGTATCGGAGAATGCCTTAGAAGCCTTGGGGATAGAGGTGCAAATGCATGATATTTTAGCGTACTTGGCATGGAGGGATTGTATAACTTGGCAGAAATAAGCTACCACAAACTTACCTTAGAATTCTTGAGCTCTTTCCTCTACAATCCGAAAGACCATACCATGAGCTTCCGACTCAAGAACACCTCCTTTCACCTATCTTGTGATGTCTTTGCAGAACGGTTAAATGTAGGAAAAAGGACCACCCTTACTCTTGACAAGGTGGGGAAGGAAATGAAAGCCACAAATACATCGACCTTTATACGGGTAACCGACACACCGATGTTAGTGCCATGAAAATAAACGATGTGGAACACCCCATTTTGAAAATTTTCCTTCGCCTGATGACCAACCTTCTTTACGGAAGAAGGGACCCTAGCAAACTCAACTCCTCGGAAATACTTCTTCTAAGCTCCTACCTCAATCCATACTATGAGAAGCGTTTTTTCTTTAGCCCCGTATCTATGGTATGCTTATCATTTGAAAGAATGACCAAGTCTGACAAGTGCTCCTTTGATTGTGACGCCCTAGTGACTAGACTAGCCAAGAACCTCTTGGGTTACGAGCCGGGGGCTATTGATAGACCCATGAGTACGGAAGTGCCATACTTCGACATTGCCTACATGAAGGGCATGTTTTGGGTTGTGGATAGGAAAGACAAAAAGGGATACTCGTGGAGGGTGAACACGGACTTATACGAAAATTGATGTTGAGAGAATGAACCCTAGAGAAACCCTAGCAAACCCTACGCAGGAGATCTCTAGCTTCAAATTTCTACATTGATTCTTCATCATGGCACGTAATTCTTCAAGCAAGACTAAAAGCAAACGATCTAGTAGAGTTACCATGGCGAAATCAGGGTAGAAGAACAAAGGAGTACAATCATTACCAAAGAAAACAGGGCCATCATAAGAAGAGGTAATTCGTACTAAACCCATGCAGGAAGTAACAGGGATTCCAGGGCTACCTTTTCATGAGGTTGCTGATGATAATCTGGCTGACAATTCGCTCTGGATTACAAAGCGTGGTAAGAAAACTATAATAATTGATGAAGAGGATGATAAACTAGAGAACCTCATACAGTTTACGAAGGATGAAATTAAGGAGGAGATTGAATACTGGAATAATGCAGTTTATTGCTTTGTTTTAGGAGCAAACCCTCCATGGGAGGTGTTAAATGGGTTTATCCTTCGAATATGGCAGAAGCATAATGTTGATAAAATTTCTTTTATGCAAAATGGAATATTTCTTGTTCGCTTTAAAGAGAGCAAAGATAGAGATGCTATTCTCCAAGCAGGGCACTTCTTGTTTGACAATAAGCCGCTTATTGTCTGGCTATGGACTGAGGAGAATGAACTGACTAAGGAGGATGTTAAAAACGTTCCTAAATGGGTGAGAATTAAAGCTTTGAGTCTCAAATTTTGCGGCAAATGCTTGCCTGCAATAGCTGGCATCTTAGGCAAGTATCAAAGAGCTGATCAAGCCACAGTAGATAAGACCAGACTGGGATTTACAAGGGTGATGATTGAGGTTGCAGTTGGTCAGAAATTCCCAAATAGAGTGAAATATTTAGATGAGAATGGGAAGATAGTGGCTTTGGATGTTGAATATGAGTGGAAGCCCACAGTATACTCAAAATGCAAAGGGATTGGGCATTAGCATACGAGTACGCCGCACTAGGTCGAGTACCCCAACTACTCGGCCGAGTGGCTTCTACTAGGTCGAGTAACACGTTATGATGACAACATAGTCTGCCTTTGTCTCCCTTACTAAGGGCTTCCCTTGGTCAACAGGTTAGTCAACGCATCCCTAACAGGGCGGGTATTACATTTAGACACGGTGGGTTTAGTCTTCCCCATCTTCTCAACTCTAAATGACAGATTAACCACATCATCATGAGACCATAAGGGTTGCATTCTAACCTTAGTGGCAATGTTTTTATCAAGGCCCTCAAGAAACCTAGCAATCCTTTGCTCAGGTTTTTCATTAATCTCACATTGCAAGGTTATTTGTTCAAATTCCCTCAAATAGGTCTCAACAGGCCTGTCATCTTGCCTAAGCTTTGACAGTTTAATGAATAAATTCTAGGTATAATCCTTAGTGACAATTTTACTCATCAGTTTTTTCTTAAATTTAGACCAAGATTTAAGAGGTTCCTGACACGGCTGTCGTAACCCTATCAAAAAAAATCCAGCAGGCTCTAACCAATGCAGAAGAGGCAAGTCGGGTATCGTATCCATAGGGAGGCGGTCACTATCTACTTGTTATTCGGTCTATCTACAGTCACAAAACGGGGGGGTTGAGTTGTTTAAACTATACTAAAGAAACTAAAATAGAAAGAGTGAAAAGGATTGAGATCAAATAAAGAGAGAGATGCCAGGATGTCGGTTCACCATGATAATACACAAATCAGTTCAAGGTAGGTCAGTCGGTCTAATGTGATAAGGGTAGTGGAAAGGTCCTCTCGGTCCGCTGCTATCCACCCTAAAATACTACTAATTTAACTTTCACCCTCATTAGTATAGTCTATTGTCTATAACAGGTCTATTCATTCCAATATTTCGATCTAGGTCTGAATTTAACCAGTTTAATTACTTCAGTTGCATGTATTCAATCTAATAATTACAATTATATTGCTATCAAACAATTCTCACAATAAAACCTCCTAAACCAATTATCGCATCATTGTTGTACTACTATGGCTCCCCTAATCCTAGCATTAAAGAATTAGCTACGCATAAATATAAATAGAATAAGAACGCAAGGTAAAGTAAAAACAAACATGGTACAAGGAGGTGTGCAAAGGAGAATTAGGTAAAATAGAAAGAGAATAGAAGAAAGATTACACAAACGAGATCCAGAAATGTTGGAAGAGCAGCGCCCAACCAAAACCTGAGATAAAAGTTGAATAAAATCCCCCTAAACCTAATTAACTCCGTCCTTTTTATAGGCGAGATACTTTTTTAACCTAAGATATAACTTAAAATATCTAGTAAATAAGTTTACGCGAGAAAATCTCACGCCAGACTTCAAAGTAGCTCGATCGAACAACTTCATGCAAAAACCTCTCGATCGAACACAATAAGCACTCGCTCGGGGTACCTCCAAATTCCATCTTTTGATCGAACAAAGAAGGTGTTCGATTGAGGACTGTCCATCATCCTTAGGCTCTCGATCGATCAACTATCACTGCAACAACTGATTTGGACGTTGAATTGCTTCCAAGATGACTTCACGCTTCCCGAGACATAAGTATTCCCGCTCCAAATCCACTCATCTACTCAATGCAAGCTAAAGGGACAGTTCTAGGCTCAATTCCGCTTCTTTCAGGTCCATTCCTGCAATTAAAGCCAAACAAATCAAAGTAGAATATTCGGGGCATTTCGTAACATAAAACTACGGGAATCGCATAGAAATGCGTGCATAAGAGGCTCAAAGAGATTATATAAAATGCACGTATCAAATCTTCCCAAACCAAACCTTTGCTTCTCTCCAAGCAAACTATATGCAACTAACTTATGGAACGGAATAGATAACTCAGAGCTAGCTGCAAATTATCCAGTTAAACCGATTTAATGCAAGCAAACTAACACTTATAGCAAAAACGGTCAAATGCAAACGAGTTGTAAGATGTTATAGTAAAGCTGAACCGTCGACCTTGCAAGACCATTAATGATGGACTCGCACGGGTCACTCTTCTCTCATGAAGCAAAAGGTAAGCATATGAATTGTAAAAGAAGAAGAAAAATAGTCTCTCACCTAAACTACAACCCACATAAACATGCATGCAACTAATATGATAAACAATTCTAGCTACCGTACACATACATTCCAACCAATCAAGGTCCCGTCACGGCCAATGCTTAAAAAAATATGGAAAAGTGAGGCAATGGGTAAGAAGGGCAAAATATTTTTGGAAATGTGAGGTAATGAGTCAAGCTAGTGACCTAACAAAACCAAGTAAAACTGCATCCTCTTCTAAACCATCTCAAAATTTGAAACAAATGCCCTTAAATCGGCACAACAACTCACTCAACCAAATATATACACCTCATAAGATAAAAATAATGCATAGGAGAAAAACCGTTCTTATTCAATCTCTTTTTTTTTCAATTTTTCTTCGGTTTTTTCTTCCTCACGGTTTTTTTTTTTCATTTTTCTCGAATTCCTTTTTTTTTCCTTTTCAATTTCATCTTTTTTCATCATTTCATCCTCTTTCTTATCCATAAATTACCAACTCTCAATCAATACAATACAAACCAAACTCGGCACGATAAATTATATACCACAAAAACATACACTAAACTAGCTTGACAAGGCAGGCTAAATTTGGTTGTAGTTAAGGGTCAAAAGGGAAATTTGGCTAAATGTGGAGTTTAATGGGTAAAAATAAAAGAAAAAGGGAATGTAAGCACCTCCCTGCATGTGACATCAACCGCTAACCTGAATGAATGTAGGCAAAAAGCAATTGAATTTCATATATGTGCAAATTAATGATACATGTTATGCAAGGAGTAACTACTCACAGTCCTACATGAACTGGTCACAAATGACACCAGTATAAACGGCTCTAAATCCTCAGAAATTATAAGTAGGTTGCCAAAATCTCAGGTCAAGTCTATTTGTTCAGCTATATTTCAACATTAACTCGTAGATATGCAAAAAGACAAAACTAAAAGATATTATTTTATGCAAGGCTTAAGAAAAAGGACAAATTATAGTGCAATTTCATCATCGAAATACACCGTTCTGACTCAACCTAAATGCAAAAATAAACGTGAAATTTTTGAATTTTTCGAATTTTATGGGATTTAGAATTTTTTTCGTTGAAATTAAAAGACAATGCATACAAAAAATTAAACGTGATAACAAAAATGCAGTAAAAATGAAATGCAGACACAGATATGGATGCATATACCCTCCCCAAACCAAACTGTACAATGCCCCCATTGTACCCAAAAATAGGGAAAGGAAATGCAAACTGAAAAGAAGAGTGAAGCCGCGGAAAACTTATAAGAACACGCAAAGTAGGGACCTCCCCAAACCAGCCAGCAACCTGGGAGATCGCTAATAGCTCCATAACAACATCACTTGAAGCGAATCAAAACAAGCCTACTCGATCGAGAAGGTAAAGTGTTCGATCGAGATCAATAGACTGCAAAAGTGGTCGATCGAGTGGATAAAGGTACTCGATCGAGATGTCAACTTCCGTGGGTGCTCGGTCGAGAGAGATTAGCATTCTATCGAGTGAGTCAAGCACTCGATCGAGTAGAATAGTGCTCGATCGAGAGCTCCCTATTGCGCAATCATCAGTGAAGCACCTGCAAAGACGCAAATAGCAACCACAAAAATGACCAAAAACCAAGTCTATGTTGTTCGCAGCCTATGGTTGTAAAAACCAATTATTACATGTCCAACAAACTGGAAATGTTTGAAAATCAACTAAAAAGAGTTGAACTCCGGGTTGCATCCCGGATAGCGCTAGTTTCAGATAGGTCCCGGCTTGACCTTCTTTTCTTCACCCACCAACAAAAATTAATGGCACACAACAAGGTTTCTGACTGAATGCAGTCCCTTCAGCATCCATGAGCTTGACTTTGGGTCGCCACAGCACTGTATTAGAAGAACAACGACTCTTTACAGCATCGACCACGCCACCACCTTTCTTGGCCTTATCCCATGCCTTCTTCTTATGTGGGATGGAATCTTCAAATCCTCCTCCCGGGTCATCTAACCTGTCAAGACCTGTATAAGAAGAAACAAAACGATATTCCTCCAACTTGCTCCCAAACTGGGGCAGAGGCGTCAAATCAACAGCGGTATATGATTTAACGGAAGGAATGGAAAGAATCCCATTGAGTTCAACAGAAGGAGTAGCATTACCTCCAATTTGATAGGATTGGTCTTCAATTACCTTCTCATCGTCATCCGAAATAGGCGAAAATGATGAGCCGACACTGTTCATATCCAAATCTTTCGATCGAGTAAGAATAGTGCTCGATCGAAATTCTTCACAAAATCCACTCAATCGAACAATGCTGACTGTTCGATCGAGGTCTTCTCCCTCAGCATTGCTCGATCAAACTGTATAGGGTGTTCGATCGAGGTCTTCTCCCTCAGCATTGCTCGATCAAACTGTATAGGGTGTTCGATCGAGGTCCTCCTCGTACAAACTGTTCGATCGAAAAATTCCTCATATAAGTCATTCGATCGAATGTTGTGGGTTGTTCGATCGAATTTTTGTTGCTGTACAGTGCAGAAGTCTTCGTATGATGTTTCATTTTCAGCTAAATCTTCGAATTCCGAGTCATACATATCATCATCGTCAATAGGCAACTCAGGTCTTTCATAGGAAAGATTGCTTTCGGTACAGATAGCATATACCGTCTCTGAGTGCCTAAAATCCAACTCGGCAGCTAATTGAGCTATTTGAGATTCAAATAGCTTGAAATGAGCCTCTTTAGATTTACCGTATTCTTGCACTTGATGTGCAAGTGCCTTCACAAAGACTTCAACTCAGCAATCTCTTCATTTTTTTTTAATGGGAGGAGGGGTTTGTTGTTGTGGCGGCCGGATAAATGAAGGCTTTTGACAGCCTCGTTGCTAAAACGGACGTGGCGGCACATATGTCGGTTGTTGCGGAGGTGGGGTAAAGTTCGAGTAAGCCCCACTGTGGTTGCCATAGGAATGTCTACCTTGTCTACGCTGATTAAACGCATAGACTTTGTCAATCTCCGCCATTGTTGCATAATGTCGTATAAATGTTGCTATAAAGTATAGGCAACACTTAATAAACTGCTGCATAATGTCTTCTTGTATTAGCCCAATGCAACACTTAATGCAACACTTTCTAATCTGAAACAACACTTTGTCAAAGTGTTGCAGTGCTTATGTTTATGCAACACTTTGTCTCAATATCAAAGGCAATAATATTTATATGCTAATGCAACACTTCTTGTGAAAAAAAAGCAACATTTCGTGAACTAATGCAATACTTTTCAAGTTGATAAGCAACACTTATAACA
This sequence comes from Silene latifolia, assembly GCF_048544455.1. NCBI lineage: Eukaryota > Viridiplantae > Streptophyta > Magnoliopsida > Caryophyllales > Caryophyllaceae > Silene > Silene latifolia. The sequence continues at coordinate 196,077,726 of NC_133538.1, read as the reverse complement.
AACAAATGCGACATTTCTTTTTTGAGAAAGCAACACTAGTTATGTCCAAAAACAACACTTGTAATAAACAAATGCAACACATTTATTTTTAAAGTTAAGATTATGTTCTATCTACATATATAGTGCATCATTTCTCAGACTTGTAAGGCAACATTTCTTGTTCACACTATAATTGTGCATCCAATTGCAAAACATTCCAAAATTGCAAGACATTCAAGAAAAAAAAAATGTCAACTACATTTGAGAAAAAGATCAAAAGTACAACTTCGTAAATATTTAACTAGAATAAAACTAACGAAAAATGACTCTATTACATACGTCCATCCACTAGCTTCCCAGCCACTGACGTAAGTCTTCATTATTGTACTATCACCATATGTTGCCATCCGAACCAAAAATCAACCCATGTAATATCAATACCTCAAAAGCAACCTAATACCTCAAAAGCTACCTGTAACATAATTTTAAATTAACATAAGTAATACCAAAAAGATGGTATGTAAGACACAAAATATGCTCTAAAGCAATAGAAATGAGAAGTTAATTTATCCATTAATTAAGCGAAACAATCAAAAGAAAGAAAGTCATACATGAATAAAAAATACGCGATGAATATACAAAATATAAAAGAATTGCAGGAATATAAAGAAAATATTCTAAAGGATACCTTAAGATAAGTACTCCTTAACAATTTCCGGAGGTGGCTTTCCAATTATCTTTGTCATTATTTGCTCTGTCATTAAATCTCTTTGATTATTAATATCTTTTTGCATGCTTTCTAACTCAGCCTTCTTCTTGAGATGTTCTTTTTCTTGTTCTTTGTATCGTCTAGTCATTTCGCAGTCCATGTCTTTTCGTAAATCTTCAAGTAAATTAGTTTTCAGCGACTCCAAAATTTCCCCTGGAACCACATAAGATGTTGGTGTACCATTCACCACTTTAACTTTTTATTACACACGCCCCTACCATATAATCTACGACGACCGTCATATTCCTTACCCATGACAGCCAAAAAGGGGTCTGTTGTGCTTTCTCCATCATCAGGCACATAATTCTTCATGTCTGCCTATAATTAGACATTCACTCGTCAAAAAAGGTTTGGAATGCATCATAAATACAAACTTAATAGAAAATTGATTAACTTACTATCTTTGTTTCCGTATCGTTATACGACTCTTTCTACGTTTTTCCTTCTTTTCTTATACGAGTATGCTCAAACAATTTAGCAAGAGAAGGTGGCTCTTTGTTCGGATTTTCATTTGTCTGTAAGATGAGTAATTAGATAATTTATGATTCAGCAAATATTCATAATTCATAATTGACAGCGAGTAAAATTACCATTTGCTCTCGTATACATGCAAAACTTTTTGGGCCAGCTGTGTGCATATTTTTCTGAGCCAAACGACGATCCCGATTACGAGAGCAACGTATCTGCACATTCGAGCAATGCATAGAAATACCAAACCACGCTAGATTAATTAAAGACGATTTGTATAACATATACAAAAAACAATACTTCCTTATAAATTCAAGTATATAATGATGAATATCACCTTCTCAGACTTCTATTTCCATGTTGCAATCAATTTTAGAAAGTCATCATCAGGAACTCGCTTAGATCTATTTAGCCACCTACTTTTATCATCTTTATAGTGGTAGAAATGCTTTTTCTTGAAATGACATTTATGGATTCTCCACGCATCTCTAGTAGTCTTTATCACCCAGTCTTTACCTTCATCTGGTACAATATACTTTCTCTACATAAAATATAACGAATTGGTACAGGTTTGAAAAATAAAATAAAATGGGCGATACTGAATTCTGATAAGCTCATTTAACACCTACATACCAACACATATTCCATATTTTCTCTTTGTTAGGCACTTTTCGCCAAGAGTCAAAGACTCGCATGGCTATAATCTCGAGCTATTGTACCTAAAAAACGAGAAAACTCAGCTACAATGTTATTTTTCTCCGCAATAGGACCAATTGATTGCCCAAACTCATTTAAAATGATGACCTTCCTTTTCTCCAAAGATCGCGTGTGTACATGATGTAACATGGTTGGTCCTCTTGTTTTTTCTCCCATGATAGCTACGAGTATATAAGAAATCAACCATATAATATATTGTATATATATATATATATATATTATAAAAATAAAACGTAAAAGCAACTAATGTTAATTTACCTTCTAGTTCAAGATCCTGACTATCCAAGTTTATTTGCTCACTCTCATCTTCAGAATATTCCTCTTCAAAGCCAAGTGATGTATCACCATTCTCACCTTCAGTACTAGTATCAGTTAATGTATCTCCTCCAAAACCTGATGGCATAATTTCATCTCTTTCGAATTAAGGTGAACCTTCATAGTGAACTGCATCTTTTTTTTATACGTTGATTACAAAAACTAAAAAGGCTAACTTATTATAATTATAAATATAAATATCTTACACACATTCTGATATGGTAGAGTTACTTCCCAAGTTATCTCCCTCTATAGGCGAAGTCTCGATATAAGTCTTACGCGTCTTTGAGCCAATGTTTATGTCTTCTATGATAGAGCTGAAATGTGATGATTGATCAAAATCATTACTCACTTCTTTTTTTGCAACTGATTTTTCTTCAAGATCAAGTCGGCCATAGTCATCTATGATAGAGCTGAAATGTGATGATTGATCAAAATCATTACTCACTTCTTTTTCTCTTTGCAACTTATTTTTCTTCAAGATCAATTCAACCATAGTCATCTTTGTTACATCATTTTTCTATATAGAATTTACGCTATATGCATCCTGCCTTTCACGTGCCTTCTCTTTGTCAAAGAGTTGCTGGAGCTCGAACCCTTGTTGGTGTTTATTTGGTTGACCTTGATTTCTCAATCTGGTAAAATTGGAGTATATCGTCACTGACTTTGGTGGTATATATTGTGCACGTTGTCGACTACTAGAATGAGAAACCTGCATATTCATAAATAGGTAGACATGTATCAACATATATACACAAAATATGAACAAAGAAAAAAATGTGGACTATGTAACCTTTTTATTAGGAACTTCAACATTTACATGATCGTCTTCTTCGTCATTGTTGCTAGGAAGATAATCCAGGTCTTTTGTGTTGGAATGATTTGTTCTTCCTGATTCAGTTTCTTTTCGTTTTCTGCTCTTACTACTTTCTACCAGGCTTGTTAGCGATTGTACGATGTTCTGCACCCCCAAACTCTTTCATCCTTGTCTTATTTTGTGCAATTCTTGCATTTTAACTCTTTCATATTCATTCAAGCTATCTTGTCGGTCGACTTTGCCCATTTTCAACCTTAATACTTCAATTGGATTCAAGTTAATGAAAAAAAATAGACTAAGAATCAAATTCATTGTTTTGTGTTTTGCATCGGGCATCGCGTGATTTTGTATAAAACTCATAACCATTGGCATAATATCTCTTGAACCTTTTAGCTGTAGGACTAGGTCCTTTAGCAAGCCAAAATATTTGGTCAGAAACACTGTTTTTGGTCGTCTTTTCCTTCAACCAGTTTGGGAATTCATGACTATAATTTCGTGCACATTTTCATTTGCTTTTCCTTTATTGAGAGTTCACAAACGCTTCTTGTTCTCTACATAAAACAGAAAAACAATGAGTTCACAAATTAATAAAATAAACCTAGAAAAAAATTAATGCTTATGAGATAATGTTAGTAATCAAATAATATGTTAAAGTTACTTTATGTACTGAACAACTTCTTGACTATCTGAATTGAATAAGGCGTAACGATGTGCTTGTGCACCTAATTTGATGTCCAGAGTGAACAACCGTCCATTTCTTTGCTTCTTCCCTCCCAAAGGATGACCACAATTAGCGAAAATTGTAGTGTCAAGTTCTTGTGTTTTATTAGCTGCCATGTCACATGTGCTTTTGTTATATCTTGTCTTGGCTCCGTCCACGTAACGAGAGCAAAAGTTCATGCATTCCTTAATCAAAAACCCTTCTGCAATAGATCCTTCTGGACAACCTCTAGTTTGCACATATGGTTTCAATTTGCATAAATATCTTTCAATGAAAAACATCCTTCTACCTTGCACAGGACCCCCAAGCCTAATTTCCTCTACAAGGTGAATGGGCAGATGTACCATGATGTCGAAGAAGCTTGGGAGAAAGATTTTTTCTAACTCACATAATATTTGAATAATTTCAATTTGTAAGTAATCAAGTTCTTGTTGATTAAGGACTTTACTGTACAATTTCGAAAGAAGTTTCCTAATCTAATCAAAGGAACTGCCACATGCCTGGGAAGGCACCTTCTCACAGCAACTTGAAGCACGTAATGTAAGATGATATGAGCATCGTGACTTTTATATCCTAAAACTTTCCTTTGCACTAAATTCACACATCAGGAAATATTAGAGCCAAAACCATAAGGAAGTTTTGTTGCTTTCAAAGTACGACAAAAGATATCTTTTTTTTTTTGCGGACATTGAATAATATGCCTTTGGGAAAACTACATGTCTCTGGTCTTGTGACAGTTGAGGCTGTAGGTCTTCTTTGATACCCATATCTAATATGTCAAAACGAGCATTTGGGTGATCTTTACTCTTACCAGAAATATCCAATAAAATTCCCAGTACATTGTCGAAAATATTTTTTTCAATGTGCATCACGTCTAGGTTATGCCGACATTTATTGTGTTTCCAGTATGGCAATTCAAAAAATATGGACTTCTTCTTCCATGGGCAATCACTATTATTCTTTTGCTTTTGTTTCTTCCCAAAAGAATTAACAAAATCAGATAACTCTTCTAATACATGAACTCCAGTTAGGGGTCTGGAAGGAGGTCTTTCTTCAACTTTACCATTGAAAGACTTTTTATCTCTACGCAAAAGATCATTAACATCTAAAAATCTGCGACTGCCCATATAACACATTTTTTTATGTGCTTTAGATATAATGAGTCTGTTTCATGGTTACAACTTGGACATGCAAACTTCTCTTTTGTTTTCCATCCGGATAACATTGATTTCCCGGGGAAATCGCTAATCGTCCATGTCAAAGCAGCATGTAATTTAAATGTTTCATTCCTATATTTATCATATGTCTCAAGCCCTACATTCCATAAATTCTTTAGTTCCTCAATCAAAGGCTGCAAATATACGTCAATAATATTACCAGGACCCTCCGGACCAGGAATTAGCAATGATAGCATAAAATATTCCGGTTTCATGAACATCTAAGGTGGCAAATTGTAATTTACCAGCACCACGGGCCATGTACTATGAGCTACACTCATAGTTTGAAATGGATTGAACCCATCAGAAGCCAGTTCTAACTTTACATTTCAAGGTTCATTACCAAATAAAGGGTATAGAGAGTCAAAGTTTTTCCAAGCTAACTCGTCGGCAGGGTGTCTTAGATACCCATCTTTTGGACGTTTATCGGCATGCCATGTCATATATTCTGCGGTTTCTGAATTCATATATACTCTTTGCAACCTAGGTTCTAGTTGAAAGTGCCATAAAACCTTTGCTGGTATTCGACGACTATTCGAAGTCCTATCAGATGAATTCCCTTCACATTTTTTCCACTTTAAGGCATGACATTTATAACACTCTTCGACATTTTCAAACTCTTTCCAATATAGCATACAATTGTTAGGACATGCGTATATTTTTTTATAATCAAGACCCAAGTCCCTCACAATATTCTTAGCTTTGGCAAAGTTGGCTAGAATTTTTGCCTCCGGAACCATGTCTGTTATCAATTGCAGGAGATCATTAAATGCCACGTTCCTAATTCCATGATGTGTCTTGTACAAAATAGTCGAATGATAAAAGACAGTTTTGAAAAATTCTTACAGCCCGGGAACAATTCTTGTTGACCCTCTTCCAGCAACTTATAAAACTTTTTAGCTTCATCATTAGGACCATTTTGTACATTTGTGGAACCTTCAAAACAACTTCTAAATCTATCGTCTAGCAATGTATTAGTATTATCAAGGAAATTTCCTTGTTCATCAAGGGTTTCAACTAAGGATTCAGTTGATAAAGGATCCTCTCCATGAAAGGTCCAAACATCATAATTCTCAACAAAACCAAATGCTTTTAGATGATCAAACACCTCATGTCTTCGTAACCAATATCGATTTATACACCTCTTACATGGACATCTTATTTGACTCCCATGAACAGCCTTAGAAAATGACACATTTAGAAAGTCAATGACTCCATTTTAAAACTCAGGCAAACGTCTAGGTATATACATCCAACTTCTATTTTTCCTCATCCTCCGAAGTCTGAATTAAAATAGATACTAATACATTATTAGCATTACATGAAATAATCGTATGAACTTTTCTAAAACACTTCATATTACATCACAATCAGGAAGAAGAACACAAAACATTTAAGTTTATCATTTATCATTGAGTATGCTTAGAGCAACAATCATAAAAATAAGCATGTAACGTGACGATGCTAGAGTTCTCATATCCTGCTACACTTATTTAAAATATCATAAATATTTGTCTAAGACGGTTATACATAAATTTAATAGGGTGTGTTTGCATCAGTTTAACAATTATATTAGTATAAAACCGCCTTATAAAAAACAAACTCTTTTACTAGATTTCCGAAAAAACTATTATATACCTGATGTCCAAGTCCAGTGAGTATTGACTTCAAGGCTACCTACAAATTTGACCCCTAAAATCATAATAAAAAAAATAATAAGAATAATAGAACTGGCAAAAAACCAAACAACTAATAATACTCTTTCTGTCCCATTTTTTCGTGAAACCAATCCTATAATATATGGTCAATAAACTAAGATCAATATTGGGTATGCAAAAAATGTTACGCTAATCTCAATCCTAGATTAAGTAATTAATTTATTAGGCGAAAGTATAGTTTGACAAGTATCAAGTTATGAGAGCTACTATCAATCGATCTATACACAAACATAGACAAGATGAATACACAAACATAAACAAGAGCAACTGTAATATGATACTCCCTGCATCACAAATTTTATTGTCCATGTCTTCTATAATTAATTATTATCCTCTTTCAAAGTCTAGCGTATATAAACAAATTTGTGCATCTATTGATCGACCCTTGACGAAAAAAGCTTATAAACAATTTGGTTGTATCCTGATGGCTACTGTAAATTCACAAAAGGGAGAATCAAATATAAAGACACACAAAAAAAGAATACATATAAAGACTCAGCCCTTCCTGCTTGTGACAGCCACAAGCTTGTGACCTCTCACAACTCTCTCCCACTTGCCCTCCCCCTTGCCCCTATGTCTCACCTCACATGCTTGTGACGAATTTTGTCCGTCACAAATGAAAATTTGTGATAAAGACTAGGCATCCTCCATAATAATGACCTTTCTTTTACTCTTAACTTGTTTGAACAACCGGTTTATGACAATAATTATCATAACATGAAGACTGCCATTTAAATCACAATCCCAAAACAAGTGAATTTTGACTATCGTCTTTCCACTTATATACACACATGGACACATCCACACATCTCCAGAAATAATTTCAAGCTTTCAACAAACTTTACTCTCAAAATTCCTTTCCATTTCTTTCAAACTTCATTCATACACCTAACTTCATACTGAATGTTTAGCTCCATCATCAGCTTGATTTTTTTCCACTACCATAAATAAATACTACTCATATAAGTATGGATTTTTAAAAGGGAAATAATAACGTGTTTTTTTAACAATGCAACACTCTTACCTATGACAATTAGATATGTACAAAGAAGGGGAATAAGTAGGATTAGAGCAGGATTATCGATGTTAATTACAGAAATTGGATTATACGGATTACTTAAACCTAAGCCAAATATTACCACTGTTGTTTCAAATAAGAGACATTATAAAAAAAATTCAAAGATTGAAATTGGACTATCATACCTATAGACAGAATCATAGAATACCAACGATTTATGACAGTCAAGTGTCGTAACACGAAGAGTGACATTGGAATAGACAGGTCATTACTCCATTATCAAACATTAAATTTTCGACCATCGCCTGCGCTTTAGGTTGGGCATGCTTATACCTTAAACAATAAGTCTCCATAAAGGAAGCATTGTCCGTCTTAAACTTAAAACGGATCAAGTACATAACACTTGTGTATATAATAATGCATAGCAAAAGACAACATATTTGTCTTATATAGAAATGCTATGACAATTGACCCGTCTTTAAGTTTAAGACAAATATTACCGTCTTAAAGAGAAATGCTATGACAATTGACCCGTCTTTAAGTTTAAGACAAATATTACCGTCTTAAAGAGAAATGCTATGACAATTCACCCGTCTTTAAGTTTAAGACAAATATTACCGTCTTAAAGAGGAATTTGTGATAAAGAGACCATACATCGACATTTAACTCTACAGTAGGTGTGTATGTCCTTCACAAAATAGTACACTACTTAATCATATATGTGGTTCTATATTGATAAATCCACTGCCCCAAACACAATATATATGGAATAATCTTGCTGCTACAAGTAGAGTAATTGTATAATTTCAACCAAATATTACCACTGATGTTTCAAATAAGAGAAATGGTAAAAAATAATTAAATTGAAAAAAATTGATATAGGAGTAACATACCTATGGCTATGGACAGAATACCAATGAATTATACTGAGCGATGTTCTGATTTTATCAAAAAGTTGACTTCGACTATAATCCGGCAATTGAAATCCTCAATTGAAATTGGATAATTTTTTAGTTAGGGTTAGAGTAAGAGAGCATAGATGATGACTGATGAAATAGAAACCATATCCCCAAATCTTAATGTTTGTAGGTTTTTATTTTATTTTTAATTATTTCTAAATAAGCTTTTGATGGTTAGTATTCCCAAAAATTAAGAATGGCACCTAACTTCACTTTTACAATTAGCATAAGCACTAAATAGGCGCCTAACTTTTATTTTACATTTAGTTTAAGCGCTAAATGACGAAATTTCATACGGATAATACAAATGTTGCTTAAAGTGTTGCGACAAAATGCAACATTTGTGCCAAAACGTTGCACTTATAGCAATACAATGCAACACTTCTCTTAAAGTGATGCTCTATATCGATAAAAGCAACATTTTTGAATAAAGTGTTACATGATTAACTAAAATGCAACATAAAAAACAAAGTGTTGCAGATGAAATATTGCATTACTTCAATTTTTGTAGTAGTGACAGCAACTTTAAAGGCTTTAACATCTTTATATCCCTTATACTCAAAGACTTTGTAATACCCGTCCTTTTAGGGACCCGTTGACCGACCTTAGACATTGGTCTTAACCTTGGGAAACTTTACGGTGATGTCCTGTGATGATAGGAGCTTTGGTTTGTGTGGTATTCGATCCAGCTCAGGCTACTCGATCGAGTAACTTGGGAGCTCGATCGAGTAGGGGTCACTCAATCGAGTAAGTCAGTTACTCGATCGAGTAACGAGTTTGCAGCGGGGAATTATAAATCGATAATCGTGAAACCTCAAATCATTTCCGCACCTCCTTCCTAAACCTAGATACCGTCACCTCCCTTCTGCTTCACCATAAACCCTTTCCTTGAGGCCTTTGAGGATGCTTACACCATGGGGATGGGATGCTTGAGTCGGGTAGCGATCTTGACGCTGGTTTTCTATGTATAGGTATGTTATCGTCATCATCATCGTCACCGTTGTTTTCAGTCAGGTTCGTAGTGGTAGTAATAGGTGGTTGTATTGATTATATAGGTGATTCTCATGGTTGGTCGATATCTTGTGATTGGACGCGGAATCGTTGCGTTTTACTAAAGGTAGGTTCACCTACTCAGTACTGTTGATGGTCTAGAGTGTATGTTGATGTTGTTTGGTTGGTGTGGAGTCAGTATTGCTGATTGGTTGTAGTAGTTTCTAATGTTGTGTTGATATGGTAGTTGGTGTCTGTTGTTGTACAGCTGGTTGTGACTGTTTGTCTCTGGTTCTCGAGGTGCACCCTCGGCTGAGTGGAGTCACTTGCGGGAGTGGCTTCACGCCCGTTGTTCGCCCTCCGTGGAACCCGCCACGGGAGCGGATGTGCACATTAAGGAACATGGGTTTTTCGCTCGGATTAGATGAGCGGGGCTTAGGTGGGAACGACTGCGGTCCCTCACTGGCGGTGAGGATTACTGGTTGCGATTGGTAATCTGGCAGGACTGGACCTTCGGGCAGTCAGAGGTGTGTGGTTGGTTGGAGGAGGTGTGGTGTGGGTGCTGTTGTACTTGTGTTGTGTCTGCTTTTGTATATCTGTTATCTCAGTCACTGACCTTTTGTGGTTTTGTTGTGTTGCTCGTTTCTGTTGTGTCTGTCGTGATCCACTATGGTGAGCAGTCAGTCTTACCAGGATAATGTTCGGATCTTAGCTGGGTGCTTGGAGGGATGAGTCTACCACGAGTCCTGGCAGAGATAGCTTCACATAGTTTTAGTAGTCTTGAGTTGTATCTTTGTATCGTCTGTTGGTTTGTAAATCACTTGTAATATAACATAAACGTTCTTTTATCGGCATTTTATTATTACTATCCTCGGGCAACCGAAATGGTAACGCTCTTATCTGCTGGGGAAGGTCTTGTTAAGGCTCCTTGGTAGATGAGGGTGTTACAAAGTGGTATCAGAGCAACAATTTTGGAACCTGTAACAAATGAGCCTAATGAACGTAGTGAGTCTAATAAAATGAACTTGGTGTATGTATGTTGGGAGCCCCAGCTGATGCTTGATTTTGGGTGAGTAGGCGCCCTCATTTCAAAATCTTGGCCCCATTATGCTTAAGCCAGTCACCGGTTATGGGGATGTCGAGTCGGGAATTATGTGCCTAGTGTGTATAATGGTTACGTCAGAAATATCTGTGAGGGAGTCGCTATTAATGTTAGTGTGTGTAGTTGTGATGAGGAACTGTGTAAGTCTGTGGTTGAGTAGAAGTGTGTATGGAAGTAGTGGAAGTGGTGAAATGTTTATAGTACATAACAGTGTGATGTGATGTCGTGATAATAGTGTTTTCTAAATCTTTTTTATGCTTGTGGGTTTATAAAGGAATTGCGAGTCTTGAATGTGTGATAATAAGGAGTTGTAAGTCTTAGTATGTGTGTGAGTACATCAAGGGATGGTAAGTTTCATGTTGGATGGTAGAGTTTGTCAAGTGATAATTAGAATTGCAATAAATGAATGGTTGAGTATTTTTATGATATGGCATAATTAAGTTGAATAATTTAGTTGATAATTTGTTGTGACATGACTGAATTGTTAGCAAACTCGGATGATAAATGATAGTTTAATGTTAGATGAATGCTTAGAGTAATATGAGTATAAGTTCAATTATTGAAGTTGCAAACGCATGATTAGAAATGAAATAATGCGTTGAATGTATACATGAATAAGCTAATAGTGTGGTCAATCGTTTTGCGTAATGTCCGTTATAGAATGAAGTAATGTGTATATTGGTTGAATGAAACTGTTGTGTTACATTTGAGAAGTAATAGCGCGTTGTGAATAAATATAAGAATCTATGTCGATTTCCAAATTCATTTTGGAATCGACACGTGTTGTTGTTTTGCAGGAACCGTTACTCAAACTCCTAACTTTTGGCCTTGTTCTTAATATCGCTCGACCGAGTAGGAGTGCTTACTCCATCGAGTAGACCTTATGCGATCTAGTTAGGAAGCTATAAAATCGAAAGAGTTGGATCTGCCAGCGGAAACTCGACCGAGTAGCTCCAACTCGATCGAGTAGAGGCCACTCGATCGAGTAACCTACTCGATCGAGTAAGTGAACAGTGCCTGGGTTTATACGGAATTCATATCCCTTCTTCTTTATTCTTTTTTTCTTATTTATTCATTCATATAAACCCTAAATCCTCTATATCTCTCTCTAAGTTGCTCTCATCCTTGTGTTTTGGTGCTTGAATCTTGGTGATTTCCTTGTTTAATTCGTCCACTTTACTTGCTAATCATTCAAGGTAAGAATGTTCATCCTATTTCTATGTTTTTAATTGATTAGAAGCATGTAGGTTTTTGGTGTTTGCTGAAAATTCGATTTATATGTGTAAAATCTTGCTTATAATTGTTGTCACATGATTTACTTGCTTTGATTTGTTGAGTATTGATGCTAGATATACAAAAATCAAATCAATTTGGGGGTTTGTTTGAACCGAATTTTCTAGGGTTTGGGATGTTAGATTGATTTTTGATTGTCTTTTGCATATGAAATGGGGAAAATTGAAGTAATGTATGTTACGGGCATCATGTTTAGTGTTGATTTTGATGATTTTTGCTCAAAAATTTTGCCTTAAAACTCCGTCTTAAAAGTGCCCCAAACTGAAATCCGTCCACATTCTTTGTGAAACATGTCTAATTGTGGAACTCTTTTGAAAGTTTAATCATTAAAATTTGTAGTTGGGTTGTTAATTGATGTTCTACTTGGCCATAATGTTGTAGTTGTGAGACCGTCTGATGATAATTTAAGAGTTTATAATTGCAATTTTTGGATTGTTTGGTGAAAGTGTGTACATAGTAGTTCTTTTTACATAGCTATACATGAAAGTTTATATGTCTTCAAGTACATGTTGTTTTTGTATCTAAGAGGTGTGTTGAAAACAGATGCCGAGACCAACTGTTGGAACTCATTAAAGTAAGAGGGGGAGGACGTTTGAGACTGAGGTCGGTGAGGGAAGTGGGGGACCTACGGTCCCAGCGGTACCTGAGTACCCTTCTGTTGTCTTTGCAAATTTTCAGCAAAGAGATGCTTTTGTTGCTTTACAGAGACGCCGTATGAGACCCATCCGTTGCATTGATACTACCATCTTGACTGACCTAGGAATTGAGACCGATGTGAGACACATCTTCGAGACCTTGGGTATGACCGGGTTGCACCGTCTTAGGAAGCATTCCTATGCTTTTTTGACCTTGGAGTTCATGAGTTCTTTCAAGTATGATTCAGTGGAAAAGACCGTTGAGTTCCGTCTTATGAACACCAGCTTCTTTCTGACCATGGACATGTTTGCCACCCACCTTGGCCTTGCTAGACCCGAGAAAGGAGCCCTTAGGGACATCCCGACTGAGTGTGGAGCCAGTAGTCTTATGTCTTGCTTTACCGGCAAGCCACATCCCACCTCTAGTAACATGCTTATTAATGACGTGCAGCACGTCACTTTGATGATCTTTCTTCGTGCTTTGACCTGTTTACTCTATGAGCGGAAAGATGTGAGTAAGCTTAACTCACATGAGATGATGTTGCTTGCGACTTACCTTAACCCCATTCGAGCCCCGAGAGTCTCTTTCAGTGCTCCGGCCATAGTGTGTACTAGTTTAGAGTTGATGGCCTCGTCTGACACCTGTTTCTTGAGTTCTGATGCCATCGCCACGCGGTTGGCGGAGAGACTGACTACCTTTGTGACCTCCTCGGCCTATACCCCTTTGATCCTGACGGTGCCTACCTTGGACCGTGAGTACTTTCTCGACCAGAAATGGTTGACGACTTTAGCGGATGGTGGGTTAGCGTGGAGAGTTTGGGGATGAGTTGGATGAGGATACCCGACCTTGAGCACCTTTCCGTGACCGATCCTTTACCGGCGGCAGTGGTGGCAGCCGATTCTGATAATGAGGAGGAGGTCCCGGATAGGCAGTTTTACCTCATTGATGATGACATTTTGGAGGTGATGCCTGAGCCGACGAAGAGGGATCAAGCTAGACCCGAGGGTGTACAACCTAGAGTGGGGAGGGGACCGCGACAGGTGAGAGAGAGTATGGCTGAGACCCAGCCAGAGCAGCCTGTGCCTTCACAGTACTAGTTTCCTGGCTACCCTTCCTTCTATAGCCATGAGATGAGAGTGAGTGAGCTGACGGAGAGGGTGTCTGCTACTTTGACACTCCGGAACCTCCATTAGATGGCATATGTACAGGGCATCAGGACCGAGACAGCGCAACCGGTGTGGTGGAGAGGCGTTGGGGATGACAGCGGAGTCTTCCATTCCTTTGGCGTGGAGCGGTCTACTTGGGGAGAGCCTCAGAGTTACCCCTATGGTTGCTTGGCCCCATGGCGTATGGGAGCAGATCCCGGTGTTGGTGGCGTCGCGGGTGAGGGTACAGCTGGAGCGGGCACGTGCTGAGGCGGTGGTGGTGAAGAAGAGATGGAGGAGCAGGCCAGAGTGATGTTTGATTTGTTGGTCTTGTTTTATATACACTTTTCCACATGGATTTGTCATGTTTAGTACTCGGTTGATGATTTGTTGTTGTTGGCACTTAGTTGGTAGTACTTTATTAGGCCGTACTTTGAATGCTTTTCAGACGTTTGTGCAGGATTTTGTTGTCGGAAACACGTTTCCGACTCGTGTATTTATTGCTTTAAATCTTGCAAGTGACGAATTGGGAGGAAATATTACATGTGGCTACTCGATTGAGTGCCCCTCACTCGATCGAGTAACTGCAGGGGTGAAATCTGGGGAGTATTCTGATCTTAGTCTATTCGATCGAGTAACTGATGAACTCGATCGAGTAAGTCCAGCTCGATCGAGTGCCTTACAAACTCGATCGAGTAGCACTGTAATAGCCTTATTTCGTTTAAAAACTTGTTTACATCATCATGTCGTTGGTTCTTGTTATTGTATTTCTTGTTGTGGGTGTCTTATATCATTGTTCAGTCTCAACGGTGGCTATATTGTTGCGCATAGTCGTGTGAGTTATACAAGTTTCAATACTATGTATATAAATTAAAATGCTAAACCAAATTGTCTCAAGTAACGTCATGTTTAGGGGTTATAACTCTCGTTGCATAGTTTGAATGATTGTATTAGAAAGTAATTGATGACATGGCTGCTAATTGATGATGGTATACCTCGTGGTGTGATTCACATTTTCGACGGTTTCATATTTATACGAGTCAAATTTGTGTAATGTCAAGAAAGCATATTGATTAACATGAGACAAGGTTTGCATTGTGGTTTGTAAGTAATGTCAATGTGGTATAAAATCTATTGGTTTGTGGAACAGGAAAGTTGTGTGATGGTGAACTTCGGGGACAAAGTTCCTTTTAAGAGGGGAAGAGTAATGTCGCAAAGGAAAAATAACGTAGTTATAACAATTTTATAGTGTTTTCATGACATTTTAAAGTATGTTAAATGGTTGCTTGGATGATTTTGTAGTGGTTATTGTGTAATTGAGTAGCAGTTTATAATTGTTGAATAGAGTAGCATGCTATTATATCTTATTTTCAATTAGTTGTTCATTATGTTGTCATGTGAATTGGATGTTATTAGCAGTAGTAGAGTTGCTATTAGTAGAATTGTGTTGTGTGGTTAAAGTAATAGAGTGGAATGAATAATGTGTTGCTGAGAATCAATAGTAGGACCGTTGTTTTAAGTGTTTTGTAACTGATAGTTGTTGGCAAGAAATTGATGAAGGAATAATCTGATAGTTGCGTTGGTTTACATTTGAGTAATATTATGTAGTAAGTGCAAGTGATAGTCAAGTTAGTCGTTCTTGTGGATAATATGTGCGGTGATTCAAAAAGGAAGTTGGTGATTCGCTGGGAGTCGTGTTGTGTATTATGTGCTAAGGTAAGTGATGACGATGTTTGATGATTGCACATAGGGGGATAGTATTCTTAAACGATAATGTTAACCTGTGTCGGGTAAACGGTGGTATTGACCTTGGTTCCTTTGTCTTGTGTCGCGGGGGAGGATGAGTCGAACTTTGGGGACGAAGTTCTTTTTAAGGGGGGAAGACAGTAATACCCGTCCTTTTAGGGACCCATTGACCGACGTTGACTGACCTTAGACACTGGTCTTTACCTTGGGAAACTTTACGGCCGATGTCTTGTGATGATGGGAGCTTTGGTTTGTGTGGTATTCGATCTAGCTGAGGCTACTCGATCGAGTAGCTTGGGAGCTCGATCGAGTAGGGGTCACTCGATCGAGTAAGTCAGTTACTCGATCGAGTAACGAATTTGCAGCGGGGAATTATAAATCGATAATCGTAAAACCTCAAATCATTTCCGCACCTCCTTCCTAAACCTAGATGTCGTCACCTCCCTTCTCCTTCACCATAATCCCTTTCCTTGAGGCCTTTGAGGATGCTTACACCATGGGAATGGGATGCTTGAGTCGGGTAGCGATCTTGACGCCGGTTTGCTATGTATAGGTATGTTATCATCATCATCATCGTTTTTTTCAGTCAGGTTCGTAGTGGTAGTAATAGGTGGTTGTATTGATTGTATAGGTGATTCTCATGGTTGGTCGATATCTTGTGATCGAACGCGGAATCGCTGCGGTCTATTAAAGGTAGGTTCACCTACTCAGTACTGTTGATGGTCTAGAGTGTTTGTTGATGTTGTTTGGTTGGTGTGGAGTCAGTATTGCTGATTGGTTGTAGTAGTTGCTAATGTTGTGTTGATATAGTAGTTGGTGTCTATTATTGTACAGCTGGTTGTGACTGTTTGTCTCTGGTTCTCGAGGTGCGCCCTCGGCTGAGTGGAGTCACTTGCGGGAGTGGCTTCACGCCCGTTGTTCGCCCTCCGTGGAACCCGCCACGGGAGGGGATGTGCACATTAAGGAACATGGGTTTTTCTCTCGGATTAGATGAGCGGGGCTTAGGTGGGAACGGCTGCGGTCCCCTACTGGTGGTGAGGATTACTGGTTGCGATTGGTTATCTGGCAGGACTGGACCTTCGGGCAGTTAGAGGTGTTTGGTATGTTGGAGGAGGTGTGGTGTGGGTGTTGTTGTACTTGTGTTGTGTCTGCTTTTGTATATCAGTTATCTCAGTTACTGACCTTTTGTGGTGACGCCCTTATCTGCTGGAGAAGGTCTTGTTAAGGCTCCTTGGTAGATGGGGGTGTTACAGACTTTCTAAATACCCCTAATCCATTCTACCTTTAGATGCTTGTTTGTGTGCTCAGGAATCTCCTCTTGAGTTCTGTTGCTATCTTCAGAGTCTGACCAATCTTCATGCTCATATGGTGGTTGTCCTCTCCCTGCTCCCACAAAGAAGCGTCGGGCTCTGCCTCTACCCCTACCAAGTGGTTGCCTTCTTCTAGGATCGGGATTTGGAATCCTCTCCATGACAACATTCATAGCATTAACCATCACATTGACATTTTCTGCTAACTGATCTACCTTTGCTTCAATACCAACAAGTCTCTCTTCACTCATGGTTGTTTTTGTATTTTTGATGTAGTTAGGGATAATGAATTTACAATACTCTTAACCCAAGACTAACACAAAGGTGAAATTATAACCTGGCTCTTGGTACCCATTTGCAGTGTAAAACCCTAGGACAGCTTAGAAAATAAAGGTATTTGGTGGAAAATGACTGACAATCCCTTGAATGCAATGAACTTTAGTAATTTGAATAAAATGCCAAATGACCACCTAAATTTATGAAATTTTATGACAATTTACTTTAAGCTATAAATCAACTCTCAGTAAATTTTCATAATATTACAAGCATTTTAAGTATTTTTAATAAATTCAACAAACTAGTCTGAACGATGAACACTCTGACAGCTTGCCTAAACGGAATTGCTTTTATGGTTTTCGAATTGAGAAAAGGATATAACTATGACCTGAAATTCCCACAAATTGCTCACGGGAATTAGAGATTATAATTTGACAAGATCAAGCAAGAAATCCACAGATTGACACAGGATTTCTAGACTTAAGTTTGAACAACACAATGAACTAATTCACAGACTTATGCACAAAATTAAGTTCAATTATGCCAATAGACTTTGATCAATTAACTACAGGCTAGCACAAGTTAATTACCAGATCTGGATCAAACTACATATTAACACAAGTTTAATTCAGGTTGAGAAAAGTCTTAGGGTTTAATTTCATTCAAAAATAGTCTTCCTCAATGCAGTGTGGATAGAGGTCCTTATATCGGCCTCTTACCCTAGATTCGGAGTTTCAATTCTTACATCCAAGGCTGAGAATCAGTCTTAGGAAACATACAAACCAACAGAAATATTTTATAAGGGACTTAAAAAAGGAACTGGATACAAACAAACTGAATTAAAATTGGTGGAGACTGAAATGGGTGGTGCAGGCAACTTGTACAGGGTTGTTGTTGTTGTTGTTTAGCATTGGTCCTTCCCAAGGTCAAAGACTGAAGACAAGAAGGGTTTAAACCTTTTTTCCTTGAGTTCTGATGCAGCTAAAATAGGAGAACAACTTCAAAAGGCTTCAACAAACAGCTCCATCCTTGTTCAGCCAAAAGAGGAAACCCTGCTTTATATCACTATCAGTCTTTTGCAACAACATGTGACTTAGTTTGAGGTTGATTTCCATAGCCTATTCTTTGATGATCTCTGCCAGTTTTTTGAGCTTAGTTAAGGGCCCTTCTAGCTGGCCATAGAGGCAGCTGAATGCTTGACCTAGTGAACCTTCTAGGAACCTGGACTTGGATTGGTCACTACTACAATTGAGCACTTGGGCCACGGCTAAATTCGTGGCGCAAGTGCTAAATTTCCGTGACCAGTTAGAAGCATATAGCTGAAGTAGCTGGGATAGAGGAAGAGGAAAACCGAGGGTAAAAAAAATGTATCGCAGAGGGATTTTATACTACGGGAATCCATTTTTTTGATATTTACCACTTTAATGGAACGCGCAAGAAATTTTAAAACACAATTCATCAATTTTTAGGTGAATTAAGATTAAGAAAAGGAAGGGCTTTTGGCTCTTTCCAAAGTTCTAATCTAAATCCTATCTAAGCGGTCTCGTCGCTTCGGTGAATCACTTGAGCCCTGATACATTTTCGGTGCCACAACCTCTAAGTCAAGCTGCAACTAAAGCTATTTTATTTGATCAAATGCTTTGCCTTGTTCTCTGGATCAGCAAATGCAACATACGTTCATACTTGTTGCAACGGATTCACTCCCCTCTTTGACTGTATTTGACTCTAAGATATATCTTTCGTGGCACAAGTGGCCGTGGCTAAGAGATAGCCACGGGAAAAACTAGAACGTGGCTAGAATTAAATTTTTAGCCACGGATTCCCTCGTGGCTAATAACTCCCGTCGTAAAAAGGTTATTCCCGTGGCCAAAATTATTCCCGTGGCAAAAAAAATATAAAAAATAAATAAACAAAATGTAAAATATTATTTTTTATTAATAATTAAAATGTTTTCACATATGGAATCATGTCACGCTTTTCTACTTGCTTTGCTAGTTAACTCAATTCATTCGATCATTACCTACATTACCAGTCATGCACTTGTGCGAATCAGAGATCCTTCCCAGGAGGTCACCCATCCCAAGACTACTCTCACCTGAACACGCTTAACTGTGGAGTTCTTATGATGAGCTATCGAAATTGAAACTTAACTTTGTTGTTATAGTTAACATTTTGAATCCCTTTAAAATGATTTTATTTTCTTTCAAACCTACCTATACTATTATTTAATTGAAAAAACAATACATGATTTACATATTTTTGCCGAAAAAACATTATTTTTGCCGAATTACTCGAGTTTTCGATGTCGAGCTTCCGCCTAGTGAATCTAAGGTCATTTTTTGTCTGAGTCAGCAAAACCGTTTTCTCCAAACTAAATTTAATCGTGTTTTCCTAATATATTTTTTAAGTTTTTTTAATTTGTTCGACATTCTTATTTTAATTTCTCTTTTACTCATCTTTTGTTATATTTTTCTACGCAAATTCTATTTATTTATATGACCGTCATACATGCAACGTGAAAAATTTAATCACTTTTTGCTAAATAGTGATCAGTTTAGGGTATCAATGACTACTTTTTGTTAATAAAAAATGGTCAGGTCACTATTAAGTATTAATCAAAAAGTTGTCACTTTTTGCCAAAAACACATAAAAGATGGTCGTACACCAGAATTTTTGTTTTATTTAAATTAATTTCTTTTCTTTATTCTTGATCGTTTCTTTCATCAAAATTTTCACATTATTTACACATGTGACTTAATTATTATAATATCTATTTTATTTTTCTTTGTAATGCGCTCATTTTTAATAAAAAAATTTAATATATTGATTTTTTTATCGATTCTTTTTTCAATATGTTTTTTTTCTTTCCTTTAGTGATTTGTTGGAAATGATTTTTAACTTTCATTTTTTAGCGTATTTTTTATTTAATCATTTATTTAATCGAATTATCTTTTTTTTTTACTCCTTAAAAAATTCTCCACAATTTATTTTTTACTAAGTTAAATTTTATCTCAACCTCAAGTTTTTCTATAAAATAAAGTGATAAATCAATTTTTGAATGAAAATTTTGACAATATATTATCTTTAGACTTGTCAATGACAGGTGATAATAAGTTACTTCCTCCGTTCCATTTGATTGTTTATGTTTGCTTTTTGCACAAGTTTTAAGAAAAGGCAAAATCTGTGGGGTAGAGAGGCCAATAAACAAGCAAATTACTTTTCTATCCTTCTCGAAAAAGTCACCCCTACCACTGACACATCTCCTCTTCACCAGATTTCACAACCAACATCATAATTAAGCTCCATCACCAAGTCCGACAGTCAACCGCTACCCCCACATCCTTATCCGCCCGTCGATTTCTCCGGCGAACCCACCTCACCTACTCCACTCTCTCTTCATCCTTTGCAATGGATTCCTCGTTGACTGCCTCACCGGCGATAGAATCACGTCTTCTAACTCACTCTTTCCATGGACGATCACATTTATTTTTTAGTTAGGCACTGATTTCTTAGTCGTCGGAATCACGACATCACCAACGATGAAATCATGTCACCGACTCCCTCACTACATGGATTTCTTGGTCAGCCATTGATTTATCACCACTGAACGCTAGATCCCATTAATTATTTCGAACCACCACCGCCACCTCCGGAGATCTTGTTTGTGTCACGTGAATAAGGTATACCTAGGTGGGTTGTCGGTGTGCGGTTGTCGCGAGGAGAAGCGAGGCTGTAATAGGAGTAAAAAATGGTGGTGGTAAACTGGTTGTGGGGTTGGCTTGTTTTGGTGGTACTGAAGGTGGTGTAGGTGGTGGTGCGGATGAGACTTGAGGTGAGCAAGAAGATGGGCAATGCCATCATGATGGTAGGAAAGGTGGGTGAAGGCATGTAAGAATGAATAATGGTGGGCCAGAATTGAAGTTAATGAGCATATTAGTATAAGGGTAACTTGGTCTTTCCACGGCTTACAACATATCCAAAATTAGAAACGTAAACAATTAAGTGGAACGGACAAAAATGGAATACGTAAACAACTCAATGGAACGGAGGAAGTACATATTTAATTAGATATACTATGTCTTTAAATGTAATGTGGTCTTTTAAGAATGTTATACATTATTATGAAATTTTAACAAAAAAATGATAAAGCAATTTACGAGAAATTCAGGACTTTAATAAACAGAATTATATATTCAGATTCATTTATTAAATTATTGATATTATGAAAAAACCACATAAAAATATTCTGATTTGTAAGAAAATCAAAAATTAAGACGATAATAACTTTCTTTACTTGTGTATGATATTAGAAATGTTTTAAATTTCTTACTAAACTAAACAAAAGAATACCGAATTTTTAATATATTATTCTAAATATTTTCAAGCTTTTATATTTAATTTTATTTTCATATTATCTATATTTGATTATGTTTTATTCAACTTTTGTATTTTTTTTTAACAAAAAAAAAATGCAATTTTCACGTTTAACTTAACATGAAACATCTTTATTCAAGTCTGAAAATAGTCTTCGCCACGGGTGTTTGTTTACTAGTTTCATGGCTAAGCAAATATGTTGCCATGGACAAATGTAAGTCGTGGCTAAAAAAACATTTGCCACGGAATGATACGTGGATAAATATAATTTCGTCACGAGTATGACATAGTTCGTGGCAAGAATGATTATTAGCCATGGCCGTAACCAAAATCGTGGCGTAATTGACTTTTTGCCACGAGAAAAATTGTCTCGTGGCATAAATTTTTTCCAAGATAATGAATGAAATTTTTCCCATGGCTAAACAAAATTTAGCCACGAATTATAAATACCCTTGACACAATTCGTGGCGTAAGGTTCAATTTGTTGTAGGGGTAGTGGTGCTTGGTTGAGCCTGAATTGCTTCTTGGCTTGAGCTATGAACCCATGGTTCAGCTCCTGTTGCAGTATCTTTGTCATAATCTTTGAAGATCCTATAATATACTTTTCTAAAATTAAAAAAGATGAAGTGGACGCTCTAATATCGCTCAAAAAAGCCTCTTTTATATAGATATATAGATTGTCAGCATGGTTTAAGGATTACCTCGAAGCTTGGTTTGATCCTCGTGGTGACGATCATTGCGGTTACCGAATGATATCACATGCTTTATGGGGTGAGCATAGGGATGGCAGTGGGTCGGGGACCCAACCCAGACCCTTAGGGTCGGACCCTAATGGGTCGGGTATGGGTCTGAATATTTGGGACCCGAGCGGGTATGGGTCTTAAATAAATATTACGGGTCCGGGTCCGGGTCTAATTTATGGGACCCAGACCCGACCCTTAGACCCGTATAATAAAAAAAAAAAAAAAAAAAAACTAAAGTCTAGACCTAACAAACACACAGCGTTCCCAATTCTGCCTTTCATTCCCAAATATTTCCTCAACCCAAACTCACCTCTTACCCTAAACTCACCTCCAACCTTAAACCTTAATCTGAGATTGTATAATGGCGGATGGTGGATGGCGACGGTGACCGTCGAGGATGACGACCAACATAGAAGTTCAACGACAAGCAAGAAGGATAATCCCTTTTTTTAGGGTTTTCATTCAAATTTTCAATCCTTCACTTATTTAGTATGATTTTAGGCTTTTTATTGTTCTTAAATAGTGAATCCTCAATATTTTTGATGTTAATTAATAATAGCACCTATCTGATGGGGATTTTAAATCCTTTTTGTTTTTCTTTCCGGAGAGTTCTCTGAAAAATCATTGCACACTAATCCTTTTGTTAGATCCTGCCCAACTTTATGCCAAATCTCATTTAAATCCTTATTAGTGGTGTTTGTGTTTAATTTATGAAGCTTGAAATCCTTATCAGTGGTGTTTGTCTTTGATTTTTGAAGTATACGCCTTTCAAATTACAGAAAATGCATCAACCACTCTAGACCCGCGGGTGGACCCGACCCGGACCCAGACCCGTTGGGTATGGGTATGGGTCTGATAATTTTAGACCCTAGAGGATCTGGGTCAGGTCCGGGCCCAAGTTAGGGGGCATGGGTCCGGGTCCGGGTCCGGGTCTTGCTGGACCCGACCCAGATCCGACCCATTGCCATCCCTAGGTGAGCATGATCACTACCGATATATTTGCAACTGATTTTTTGATGGCAAAATCAGTATAAGTACAACATAATTTTTTATTAACAAGGTAACCAAACGTACTCTCCCTTAATAAAATATACACCATCTAAATCAGTGAGAAGGAGGGTTCGGAACCGAAATCAGAAAGAGCACACTTAGCAGACGGGTTTTACAGCAGCAGGTTTTATATCGGAAACGGGTTTATTTCTTTATTCGGATTTTAAAAGCTGTTCAGGAATTCCGAAAAGCAATGGCTGGAGGTTTAATTCTCGATCTTTATTTATCGCTTCCGCAATTTATATATCGTATACTCATTTAGTAATTGGAATATACATGATTAAGAATTGAATTAAACTGATATTTGGTATCAGAGCGAGTTTATCGCCTCTGTCTTGCTTGTTAATTTTCTGACTTCAGTCTTCCGTCTTGATATAATGGATCTGTTGTTTTAAGTTTTCGTTTTTTCCGTCTGACACCGGAAATTCCGTTGATAATTGTTTTGATTGCTTCGTTTCTATTCTGATTTCGTCCTTACCGTTAAAATCTGGAAAAAAATTTGTCTTGGGATTTATCTGGAATATTTATTTTCTTATTTATTCTGGGTTTTCTTGTTTTAATGGAAAAGACGAAGGTAGGGGATGAAGTCTTGCCCAATTTTTGTTTTATATGTGGTTTACAGTAGTAAAGTAACAAAGTAGGGAGTACTTTATGCATTTTATATAGTAGCATATTGTTAGTAGTGACCCACTGTCCCATGCTATTAGTTGTCACCTTTATGACTTTGTTATTTTATAGGGAAAATGCACATGGTGCCCTTGAGGTTTGCCCTTTTGCACGATATACCCAAAATTTTGATCCGGAAAACTTTAAAAGATTATAACTCGTGTTTAAGAAATCAAAATGTAACGAAATTTTTTTTCAAATCGATCGTCTTTTCGAGAACTACGATTTGAAAAAAAAAATCAAGTTTGGAATTCGTTACCAAGAGTTATGGTTACTCAAAGTTAGTTCGGTCAAAAAAACTTTGACATACTAAAACTCCTAGCCACGGGATCCAAATACGACTATTTTTTTTTCCAAATCGTAGTTCTCGAAAAGACGATCGATATGAAAAAAAACCGTCACATTCCGATTTCTTAAACACGAGTTATGACCTCTTAAAGTTTTCTGGATCAAAATTTTGGGTATATCGTGCAAAATGGCAAACCTCAAGGGCACCATGTGCATTCTCCCTATTTTATACTCCCTCTCTTCCGGTCATTTGTTGTCCTTTGGTTTTGGCACAAAAACCAAGGAAAAGGGAAGAGGGTCAATGACTAAATGACAAGTGGAGTAAAGTGGGTGTGAATGATCAAATTACTCATCGAATTCATTCTTAAAATAGAAAGGATAACAAATGACTGAGACACCTCAAAATGAAAAAGGATAACAAATGACCGGGAGAGAGGGAGTATAATATTATGGAGTGGTATTTGCTCAACCAAGATAAGTCTGGTGATAATGGACGATTTATGATATTTGGGTATAGTATAATGTGTGACTTTACATTTATTCTTTTTGTCCTTTACTTTGGCTAATTTAGTATGATGTATATTGGAAATTGATTCTACTTGATTTGCTTGAAGTGCTGGCATTATTTTTGGCTTTCGACAGTATCATTGGTTTTTTGTTTCTGCTATTGTTAAGTATCCAATTTCGCTAACGTTATATACATCGAGTTAGTATATAAATAAAGTAAATGTCAAATGATTTAAATTTATTAGTTAGGGAGAAGTCACAGCATCTCTAATTGATTAAATTTTATTCGAAATCACATGTGAAACTAGATATTTAATTGTGATTAGTTATACGTAATGTGATGAGACTTACTCACAGGAATCTTATTATATCTGTGTGATTAATTAAGATGTTATATTGAATTATGTTTCTTAATATACCCACAGGAGTTGAGAAATGAATATAATTTGATAATTTTGTCATAAATTTTAATTTTTATGCATCTAATTTGAGTAGACTTTAGCCCACAGGCAAGTTTATATCACTAGATTCATATGAGCATAACTTACATTGGTATGTTGTGATAAAGTTAGGTCTCAAATTTTTGTTACTAAACATGTATATTTAAAATTTATAGCAAGTTTATCTGGAAGTTCCTTTGATATCAAAATAGACGTTCCTGAATTAACTGGTGATAATTTTAAGGTGTGGAAGGAAAGAGTTCTATTGAATTTAGGATTCACGCATTTCGATTATGCTATACAACACGATGAACCGGCTAAGGTAAATGAAACTAGCACACCAGATGAAGTAGACCATCGTGAAAAGTGGGAGAAATCAAACTATATTTGCACGATGTTCATAAAGACAAAATTGTGTGCTTGTATCCGAGGTTCCGTCGAGCAGCATACTAAAGTCCGAGACCTTCTTAAAGTAATAGATGAGCAGTTCGAAACTTCTGATAAGGCTTTGGCGAGCACCTTAATAATGAAATTTATTTCCTTGAAGCTCAATGCCACTAAATGAGTGCGTGATTTCATCATGCGCATGAGGGATATTGTAGCCCAACTTAAGGTATTGGAAGTTACTATGTCTGACTCTTTCCTAATATATTTCATTTTGTGTTCTCTCCCAGCACAATATGCCCCGTTTAAGATCTCTTACAATACACATAAGGATAAATGGTCTCTTAATGAATTAATGACCATGTGTGTTCAAGAGGAGGGGAGGTTGTTGTTGGAGGAGGGCGAAAAGGTGAACCTAACTACAAGTACTAATAAAGAATCATCTAGTACTAAGAAGGGTCACCATAAGGATAAGGGAAAGGGTAAGATATCTGTTGAGCCGACCATTAATAAGGAGTCTTCATGTTTCTTCTATAAAAAGAAAGGACATATGAAAAAAGACTGCATAAAGTTCAAGGCTTGGCTTAAAAAGATAGGTAATTTTCATGCGTTTGTTTGTTATGAATCTAATATGGTTAATGTTATTCATAATACTTGGTGGATGACTCTGGTACTACAATCCATGTTTCGAATACCTTGCAGGGTATGACAAACCTGCGAAAACCCGTCGCAAGTGAAAGCTCTATCTATTTAGGCAACCAGATAGGCTCGAACGTGGAGACCGTATGGACATGCAGTTTAGATTTGAGTAGTGGTTTTGTTTTGGTTTTGGATAAGATATTTTATGTTCCGAATTTTGCTCGGAATTTAATTTCAATTTCAAGGCTTGTACCGTTTGGATTTACCTTTAATTTTTCAAATTCTGTTTCGATTTTGCAAAATTCTAAAGTTATTGGTTATGGTATTTTGTCTGATAATTTATATCGTCTTTATTTACAAAATGATACCACTCAAAACACTATGCATGTTAATACTGGTTTAAAAAGATGTATTATGAATGAGGAGTCCTCTATGTTATGGCACCGGAGATTGGGACACATCTCCATTGAGAGGGTTAAGAGATTGGTAAAGGAAGGGGTACTTGGTACTTTAGACTTTACCGATTTTGATGCTTGTATTAGTTGCATTAAGGGAAAGCAAACTAACAAATCTAAGAAAGGTGTTAAGAGGAGTTCTGACCTGTTAGAAATCATACACGCGGATATTTGTTGTCCGGACATGAACGCTAATGATCCAAAATACTTTATTACCTTTATTGACGATTATTCACGATATATGTACATCTACTTACTTCGTTTCAAAGACGAAGCTTTTGATGCCTTTAAATTGTTTAAGGCTGAAGTAGAGAAACAATGTGGTAAGCACATTAAAATTGTGAGATCAGATAGAGGCGGTGAGTACTATGGTAGATATACTGAGGATGGACAAGCACCTGGTCCTTTTGCTAAATTCCTTCAAGAGCATGGGATTGTTGCCCAATACACTATGCCCGGTTCTCCGGATAAGAATGGTGTAGCAGAAAGAAGGAATCGGATATTAATTGAAATGGTGCGTAGTATGAGAAGTAATATTAAACTTCCTTCATTTTTGTGGGTTGATGCACTAAAGACGGATGCATATATATTAAATCGGGTTCCTTGTAAGGCCGTCCCAAAGACGCCCTTTGAGTTATTCAAAGGTTGGAAACCGAGTTTGCAACATATACGCGTTTGGGGATGTCCGTCTAAGGTGAGAATTTACAACCCATAAAAAAAAAACTAGACCCAAGGACTATTAGTGGGCATTTCATTGGATATGCTGAAAAGTTCAAAGACTATAGGTTCTATTGTCGGACTCATAGTACCAGGATTGTGGAATCTAGAAATGCAAAATTTTTAGAGAATGACTTAATCAGTGGGAGTACTATAGAAGTTGAACCTGAAAAGGATCAACATGAAACTTCACCCTCTGTTTTAAGTGACAGGTTGGTTATTGTTCACGGTCCTGATGTTCGACCGCAAATTCAACAACCAAATACAGAAATTCCACAAAATGTCGATCAAAATAGGGTGGATCATAATAAGGAAGAATTTCACCGTGATGTTGAACAAATTCCATTAAGAAGATCTATTCGAGAAAGGAGATCGGCTATTTCTAACGACTATGAAGTATATTTACAAGAATCAGATTGCAATGTTGGAGCTGATAATGATCCTATGTCATTTTTACAAGCCATAAGTTCTACAGATTCAAACTTATGGATGGATGCTATGAAAGATGAGATGAACTCTATGGCGTCTAATCGAGTTTGGGATCTCGTCGAGTTGCCTGATGGTGTAAAAACCATCGGATGTAAGTGGGTATTTAAGACCAAAAGACACTCACTTGGCAACATCAAGAGACATAAGGCAAGACTCGTTTCTAAAGGGTTCACTCAAAGAGTAGGAGCCGACTACAGGGAGACATTCTCTCTTGTATCGAAGAAAGATTCTCTTCGAGTGGTCATGGAATTAGTAGCTCATTTTGATTTCGAGCTACATCAGATGGATGTGAAAACGGCATTTCTTAATGGCAGTTTAGAGGAAGAGGTTTACATGAAACAACCCAAAGGATTCTCCTCTAAAGATGGTGAGCATTTGGTTTGTAAGCTAAAAAATCCATATACGGTTTGAAACAAGCCTCCCGTCAATGGTATAAGAAGTTCTATGAAGTAATTCCTTCATTCGGTTTTGAAGAAAATATCATGGACCAATGCATATACCTTAAGGTTAGTGGGATTAAGATTTGTTTCCTTGTATTATACGTGGATGACATTTTGCTAGCAACCAATGATAAGGGGTTACTATATGAGGTGAAACAATTTCTTTCAAATAACTTTGATATGAAAGATATGGGCGAGGCATCTTATGTCATTGGCATTAAGATCCATAGAGACAGATCCCGAGGCAGTTTAGGCTTGTCAGAGGAGGCCTATATCAACAAAGTGCTTGAAAGGTTTAGAATGAAAGATTGTTCACCAAGTGTAGAACCTATTGTAAAAGGTGACCGATTCAGTTTAGACTAGTGTCCCAAGAATGATTTAGAAAGGGAACAAATGAAAAATGTTCCATATGCTTCAACTGTTGGTAGCATTATGTATGCTCAAGTCTGTACCAGACCTGACATTGCATATGCTGCTGAAGTATTAGGCAGATATCAGAGTAACCCAGGCACCGATCACTAGAAGACTGCAAAGAAAGTGTTGAGGTACCTTCAGGGTACCAAAGACTACATGCTTATATATAGACGGACTGATAGTCTTAAAGTGGTGAGGTACTCTGACTCAGACTTTGCTGGCTACATTGATTCACAAAAATCCACATCAGGATATGTGTTTATGCTAGTTGACGGAGCTGTATCCTGGAGGAGTACTAAGCAGACAATGACAGCCACTTCTACTATGGAGGCCGAGTTCGTTTCTTGTTTTGAGGCTACCTCACATGGTGTATGGCTGAAAGGTTTCATATCTGGGTTAAGAGTCGTTGACTCTATTAGTCGGCCAATTCGAATATATTGTGATAATTCAGCCGCGGTATTTATGGCTAAGAATAATAGAAGTGGAAGTCGAAGTAAACACATCGACATTAAAGGGTAACACTCTTAATTGATCATTTAATTGATCGTATGACGATACGGGTTAATTAAATTACTTAAAATTGATGGACGATTTTGGAAGTAATATTTACGTGTCTCATTGTAATTTGATTAAATAAGATACGGTCTAAGTAATCGAATTGTTTTGTTACTTAGATGAAATTATTGTTTAAGGAAACAATTGCCTTTGAATGAATAAGTTATTATAAATACAAGATGTTGTGATTTATAATTGGTAAAATATTTTGGTACAAGTGATTATGAATTACTAAGTCAATTTTGTATATGACGTATTTTTATTAATGCGTTGATTTTTAATATGTTAAAAATACATAACAATTTTACATGACATGTTACATGTGACAAATTGACAAAATAATGTGTAAAATGGATTTTCCATTTTACACTATATGGACCGAAATTAGGGGCGATATTAGGAAAATATTATGTTGATTAAGTAAGTGGTAAACATAATCATTTGCCTAAAACCTAGCCATGCAAACCTTGTGGTTATTGTGAAGAGCACTTTGATCATGCATTGGGCATCACCACCTCCCCCTTCTACCCGGTTTTGTGAGAGGAAAAACCATGGGTTTTTCCTTCAAATTTTTACCTAATATACACTACAAAAACATTAGTGTATTATTATTCATTCACACATCTAAAACTAAGAGTTTTAGAGAGATAAATTCTTCCTCTTTCTCCTTTTCTCTTAACCGAAATATTGAGAGAACAAAATAATATTTTCGTCAATTTTATACAAAATTAATATTGTTCTAGTAATAATAATATTAATTTTATTAAGTTGTTACATTGGGTATTAATCCTTGGGAGAGATTCTCTACTTGAATCTTTGTTCATCCATTTAAGGAAGCTCAAGAATAAGTGAGTAGGAGAACTCACTTGTGCCCAAATAATCCGAAATCTTCAATGTAAGATGATGATTTCTTCCTTATTCTTATTATTGTTTGCATGCATAAGATCAATATTTAATTTTATGACTAAATTAAAACTAAAACATATATGAATATGTTAAGTAAAGAGATATAGATTTCTAACATTACGAGTGTAAATGTAGTATTTTAAGTGTAAATTTGAAGGTCTACGGGTTTAAATTTGAAGGTTTACGAGTGTAACTTTAATGATTTACAAGTGTAACTTTGGTCCTTTGAGTGTAACTTTGGTCCTTTACGAGTAAAACTTTAGTCCGACCACCAACAAACACCACCACCGTCGTCCTCCCCCACCAACTCATACCAACAAAAAGATCTATAGTAGATCTGAAAAAAAAAACAAAAAAAATGAGATATTTGACAAGTGTAACTGTAAAGGAATACGAGTGTAACTGTAAAGCAATACGAGTGTAAATTTAAAGAAATATGAGTCTAAATTTAAAGAAATACGAGTGTAACTGTAAAGAAATACGAGTATAAATTTAAATAAATATGAGTGTAAATTAAAAGAAATACGAGTTTAACTGTAAAGAAATACGAGTGTAAATTTAAAGAAATATGAGTGTAAATTTAATAAAGTACGAGTGTAAGCGTAAATCTGAAAAATGGGTGTAATTTTAATAAAATACGGGTGTAAATTTAAAAAAATACAAGTGTAAATCTGAAAATGAGTGTAAATTTAATATAGTACAAGTCTAAATCTGAAAAATGAGTGTAATAAAACGAATTTACAAAACGAGATTTGAAAAAAAAATATAACAAGACGAATTTGCAAAACGAGATTTGAGAAAATAAATAACAAGACAATATTTTAGATACGAAATTTGAAATATTAGAACTATATGAAATATACAAAAAAAAAACGAACAAATGAAAGAACAATAACGACGATTACATACACATAATAACAACACAACAAACGACAAGAAAAAAAAATTACAGAACAACAAGCATATAAAAAAGTAGATCTGAGTTTTTTTTTTTAAAAAAAAACGAGTTGAGGTGGAGGGAGTGTCGGGTCGTGTGTCGGGTGGAGGGAGTGGAAGAAGGAGGATGTTGTGGGGGTAGTGGAGGGCGGCAGCAACACCATCGACAACAACAACACCACCATCGACAACGACTAGATCAGGCGTTGGTGGTGGTTGTTGTGGCGGCGTTGGTGAGAAAGAGAGGACGGAATCGTGATGGTGGAGAAGGCGGCAGCCACGACATAGAGGGAGAGGAGGGACGCGACAGCAGGAGGAGGCGGTGGATGCATGGTGGCGTGAAGAGGAAGACTGACGGTGGGGTGGTGGTGGGCTCCGCGGTAGACCTGAAGAAAAGGCTGTGGGTGGAAGGTGGTAAATAAGGTGCGTCATGGTGTCGGGGGTTGTAGATCTGACTTTTCCTGCTTTTTTTTGTGGTTGTAGATCTGGTGTTGGGGAGGGTGGTTGTAGTGGTTGGTTATTTTCGTGGTGGTTGCGGGAGACGGACATTGGAGGGAGGAGAGGAGGTGTCGTTGATGAATGGTGGAGAGAAAGGTGGCGGAAAGAGGAGGGTCTGCGGCTGGTGGTGATGGCGGGGCTGTGGTGTGGTAGGTGATGGTGTTTTCGAGTGGGGTTTTTTGTAGTGATTTATTTTTCTAGAATTTTTGATTTTTTTGGATTTTAGAGAGATGAACGGATGTTAATTGTCTGAGATGAGTGAGAAGTGGATAGAAAAATAAATTATATATAGTGGATTAATGTTTGATTAATGTGAATTAGTAAGGTAGTGAGAGAGTGGGTGTAATTATCCATTAATCCCTTGTTTTTTGTCTTCAATCCCAGCCCTTCATCTCACTCATCCAAGGGCCCTAAAGAAGACTTATGGACTCAAGGAATTTTGCTGGACTCACTTGATCCTTCTTATATATATATATATATATATATATATATATATATATATATATATATATATATATATATATATATATATATATATATATATAGAGAGAGAGAGAGAGAGAGAGGCAAGATCCGGTGAGTCCACCTATATATTTGAGTCCATGAGTCCATAAAACAATATCACGCACTATACAAAACAATATCACGAATTTTTTTTTTCAAATTTTTTTTTTCGAATTTTTTTTTCAATTTTTTTTTTTTCGAATTTTTTTTTCTCAAATTTTTTTTTTCGAAATTTTTTTTTTCCGAAAAGGTTTTTTTTTTTTTTTTTTTTTTTATTTGTAATATTGTTTTGTATAACGTGTGATATTGTATTACAAAATAATATCACGATTTTTTTTTTTTTTCAAATTTTTTTTTTCAAAAAAGTTATTTTTTTTTTTATTTTTTTTATTTTTAATGTACGCTGTGATATTGTTTAGTATAACGTGTGATATTGTATTACAAAACAATATCACGATTTTTTTTTCGAATTTTTTTTTCAAATTTTTTTTTTTTCAGTTGTGATATTGTTTAGTATAACGTGTGAAACTGTAAGTTGTGATATTGTGTAGTATAACGTGTGATATTGTATCATGGACTCACGGACTCATGTGATCCTATATATATATATATATATATATATATATATATATATATATATATATATATATATATATATATATATATATATATATATATATATATATATAGGATACATTGGCCATATGATATAGGTACTTCTTATAATAAATATACATTTTGTATTAATTATAGGTACATATCATGTTTACTACAATAATTTATTAACTTTATTCGCTTACTCATCGGGGACTCATTATCTATATTGGAGGTATATCATAGATACAAAGAATAATTACCATAAGTACATAAAATATGTTGTTCAATTTTCATCAAGTACACTTATCTAATTAAGAATGTACATTGATTTTATGCTGAAGGTACATTTATTATAAGCTAGAAGTACATTTAAAATAAGCTAAAATTACATTTATATTGGTCCGTTCTCACCTAACCTCCGTTCTCACCGGAACTCAACCCTTTATTATTATTATTATTATTATTATTATTATTATTATTATTATTATTATTATTATTATTATTATTATTATTATTATTATTATTATTATTATTATTATTATTATTATTATTATTATTATTGTCATCATTATTATTATTGTCATCATTATTGTTATTGTCATCATTATTGTTATTGTTATTGTTATTGTTATTGTTATTGTTATTGTTATTGTTATTGTTATTGTTATTGTTATTGTTATTGTTATTGTTATTGTTATTGTTATTGTTATTGTTATTGTTATTGTTATTCTTGTTATTGTTATTGTTAGGATTTTTTGATAACTACTACCATTGTATTACCATGTTTTAAAAACTACTATCAAAATAATTTTCGCTTAAAAACTACTACCAATAAGTTTGAATTTTTTAAAAAATACTATCAAATCTCATCCAAACTCAATAAAACACAATCTCAACCATTTATTTTTGAATTTCCATCCTAAGTTGTTAATTTTATCCCTTAAACTAGTTAATTTGATGAAGTTTGAACAACTTTTTTACCTTAATTACGTTAGATAAGTGAATTAGATGAAGCTAATTTAAAGTGATTTTGCCCAAAATGATTGGCAAACGGTAGTATTGGTAGTGTTAAAGGGATAAAATTTACAACTTAAGATGAAAATTCAAAAATAAATGGTTAAAATTGTGTTTTATTGGGTTTGGATGAGATTTGGTAGTGTTTTTAAAAAAAATCAAACTTAGAGGTAGTAGTTTTTAAACGAAAATTATTTTGGTAGTAATTCTTAAAACCGTGTAGTACAAAGGTAGTAGTTATCAAAAAACCCTTATTGTTATTGTTATTGTTATTGTTATTGTTATTGTTATTGTTATTGTTATTGTTATTGTTATTGTTATTGTTATTGTTATTGTTATTGTTATTGTTATTGTTATTGCTATTGCTATTGCTATTGCTATTGCTATTGCTATTGCTATTGCTATTGCTATTGCTATTGCTATTGCTATTGCTATTGCTATTGCTATTGCTATTGCTATTGTTATTGTTATTGTTATTGTTATTGTTATTGTTATTGTTATTGTTATTATTATTATTATTGTTATTATTATTATTATTATTATTATTATTATTATTATTAAAGGATGCGCGCAACTTTAATTAAAAGAAAAATAAAATTTTACGTGAAATTGGTGGGGAGCCGAGAGACAATCTGGGCTCCCACACCCTTAGCAATAGCAAAGCTAAGTCTAGTAAAAATGTAAGCGGCCACCCGAGCCCCCGTTTCCTGAGATACCGAGAATTTCTGGATCCTCTTGAGCAAGGCAACAGCATCCGAACCCAGCTTCCCAAGTGAAGAGAAAGAGAAAGGAAGGAAACCATAACCCGCTACCGCGCACAAATCCCCATACTTAGCACACTTTCGCTGAGCAGCATCAACGACAACCCGGCCAAGCACAAAATCCATCATCCCAGTCTGAGTCAAGGGAGAAGAACCTGTCAAGTCGACGCACACATCACGCCCCCTGTCCCAAGAATAAAGCAATAAATCCGCAGGACGAAGAGAGCCACCATGCCCATCAACCAAACCGATATCAACCTCCTTTCCGCAGAATACCGATCTATAGCAGATGTCGAAAAGAGTGTCCCGAACAAGGTTATGCCGATGTTTAACGCCCACAGTACCAGTACAAGAAACAGCGTGGTCCCCATAAACATCCTCAGCAAAACCCGAGAGCAAGTAGGACAAGGCCTAGATACCGTGAATAACGGAACACCCAGACGATACCCAAGCACACTACGGTAAGTCCTCCCGTTCATAGTCTGACCCAACCCCAAGATAGGAACCGCACGTAACCAATCGTAGGAGTGAGAACCTCCCGCCGAGACTCGCCATAAAGCAAGCCGTCGTGGTGTCAAGGTGAAAACAGACTACGAGGCAACAAAGAAACCGTCACAAATAAATGTCCGCAATTTCTTCATAAGTTTGGAGGCGACAATTTCACTAGGGTTACCTAATATATCGAGCCTCGTAGTCGCAGAAAAAACCTGTGCGGCATCATCAAAAGCAGGGGCCAGCAGCTACAATACCCCGAAGGAAGGGCCGAGGAGCTTAGCCCGCAAAACCAAAGATACTTTGAAACGGGACGCAATAAAAGTATAAAATAAAACATCTCCCGCCGCATAGACACCAAGACCACCAAGATGAAAAGAGAATGTAGCAAGGCGCCACTACCAATCCCCAAAACCTGGGCCAGACGCGGTGTTTATAAAATTTTGAAATCCTTTGGTCGGCAGGCCCTGACATGCATTTTGAGTTCTTAAAATAAAATTTTCTGAACTTCTCCTTTTTGCGAAATAAAATTTTGCAATTTTCAAATCACTTGGTCGGCAGGCCCTGACATGCATTTGAGTTCTTAAAATAAAATTTTCTGAACTTATCCTTTTTGCGAAATAAAATTTTGCATTTTCAAATCCTTGGTCGGCAGGCCCTGACATGCATTTGAGTTCTTAAAATAAAGTTTTCTGAACTTGCCTTTTTTGCGAAATAAAATTTTGCAATTTCAAATTTATCGGTCGGCGGGCCCTAACACGCATCTAAGTTTGTAAAATAAAATTTTACGAGCTTATCCATCCTTTTTCAAAATAAAATTTTGAATTCCTTGGTCGGCAGGCCCTGAGATGCATTTGAATTCTTAAAATAAAATTTTTTGAACTTAGCCTTTTGCGAAATAAAATTTTGCAAATCCTAGTTTGTAAAATCAAATTTTACATTCTATTCCCTTTTCAAAATAAAATTTTGAATTCCTCGGTCGGCGGGCCCTGACACGCATTCGAGCTTGTGAAATTAAATTTTGCAGGTTCACTCTTAAGCGAAACAAAGTTTTGCTTTTCCAGATCCAGACCAGCTAAACAAAGTTTGGCTATTCCAGATTCAAGAACAGCTAAGCCACGCTATTATATATACCAGACATGACCGTGAAACAAAGTTTTGCCATACCATTTCCTAAATGGTGAAACAAAGTTTTACCAAATCCATTCCGCATTGACAAAACAAAGTTTTGTCATGCCGCCTCAGCACAAATTTAACAAAGTTTGGCTATACCAGTTCCAGCATCAAGAAACAAAGTTTCACTATGCTGATTGCATCAACGAAACAAAGTTTCGTTGCACCAGTTCCAGCTTCATTCCAGATTAGTAAAACAAAGTTTTGCTAAGTCAGTCCCAGATTCCAGCAACTACAGACAAGTAATATAAGAGGCCCAGATACGTTTCTTATCCTTTATATGTCCCGACCGGACTACTTTGACCTTCGTCTTACTCAGACTCGGTCAAAGTGGGGGCTTCTGTAGACACCTCAAAGTTGTCTACTAGCCTTGCGGGTACCCGATTATGAGGCTAAAATTAAATGACCAAATGAAAATTGACAATGTTATAATTTACGGCTCTTTACGCTTATTTTCCGAGAAACCGGTTAAAAAGGGCAAAGTAGACTGGCGTGCGAGTAGTGTAGAATATGGAGTAATGCCACTATAAGGAGCCTAGGAGTGCCTAACAACGAAATAAAAATCCTTGGTCAATGTTTATCATGCCAGCACGTAAGTGGATAAGTAATTGTTGGAATCCTACCAAGAATAAACATTGGGGAGTGCAACAACATCATAGAGCAGATGGATTTTCCCAAGCTAAAAATTCTAATCTTTCTCGAACTACAATTCCATGCATAGTCCAAATAGCAAATCACTATAAATATATACTCATATTTCCAGCTCAAGGAGGACAGACAGAAATCTCAAAAGAACGGAGCAGACAGAAACATACGACATACACAAGAATAATACGGAGATTTACACGAGACCGAATCCGCAATCTTTGGTTCAGACCGGAGTGACGGATCAGTCCCCATTCCAGGGATCAAAAGGGGCCTTTTTCCGTTAACTTGTTTTTGTATGTTTTCTTCCTTTTTTTTTTCTAAAAAAAACTTAACTCATTTATGATCCATCAAAGAAATTTATATAGGTCGACCAACACATTAAATCATTCCATTAATTTCGAAACCAGCTCTAAGTGACCAGTACTAGCGAGACAAAGTAAAAACAAAGTACAACTTATGCTATGTCCGTCTGTCCAACCAGATAATTATCAAATGTTAAATGCACGTGTACCGTGTACGTACCCAACCAAACTCAACTTCATTGTACACAATTTGGTTCCACTGCTAATGTAGCTATTCATGAAATTTAATATAAAATAGGACCATCCTAGTCCTTTTTGAATCAAAAAAAAAAAAAAATATGAGCACATGTCATTTTTATTAGTCACTTGTTCTACTTTTTACCCTTAATTAGTAGAATAGACTTGAAATACTTTAGGTCGTATCTTTTTAGTGTTGATCAGTCGACCTCTTAGAGTTAGCCTAAACGAGGGCGTGCACTAGACCATCTTTTCCATCTCTGTGGTGTGATAATTCCTTGACCGCCGTGTCTCTAACTAGGTGACCTATAGGTTTGGAGATTCCATCTTTCTACTCGATTTGTCAAATTCTCCATATTTTATATGACTACTAATCTAAATGAGCACAACTCTCTATCTATCCGATTCGTCAAATTTCAATATATCGAATAACTACCAAATGAGCACAAACTCATATGATCGGCCATTTCATCCAAATATTATCATCCACTATCATTAGTGCTAGAAAACTAGCTCAAAAATATTCGAACCATATTCTCAGTACACCCGTGTCCAAACATACCAAACAAGACACGGGAGCGCGCACTCCGTACTGTTTATTAGGTGACCCCTAGTCCCTTAGAATAAACTTAAGATGTGAGTCAAAGTATCAATCCAAGCTCAAAGCTACTCACACCAAAGACTCTCATAAGTCAACCAAGATTCCAGTCAAAGTTACAATCAACTCTAGTGACAGAAGTCTCAAACAGTCAAAGACAAAAAAAATATGATCTCAAATTGATACAACCCCAATGTCAAAAGTCTCAGAAATTCTCAAGACAAGAAAAATCCAGCCAAAGTTGCAATCGAATTCAATGTCAAAAGCCTCAACAATTCACAAGGCAAAAAAAAAAAAAAAAATCCTCCTCAAATTTGCAATCAAATTGCAGAGTTGTCACTTTTTCATTTCTCAAACAAGTCAATATCCACAAGTTACATTGTCTCCATCCCTCTTGGGATGACCCTTTCATTCATTTAGGTGAGTGAGAGAGGCACACAGGTCTCCAGTGTCTTCTAACACCATAGAACCTTCTACTCCACTCCATTTATCACCCTCGTTTAGCATCTAAGAATTTGGGGGATGTACACTAAATTTATACAGTCACAAAAGTATTATTATTATTATTATTATTATTATTATTATTATTATTATTATTATTATTATTATTATTATTATTATTATTATTATTATTATTATTATTATTATTATTATTATTATTATTATTATTATTATTATTATTGTTGTTGTTGTTGTTGTTGTTGTTTTTGTTTATTGTTTTTGTTTATTGTTATTATTGTTATTATTATTGTTATTATTATTATTATTATTGTTGTTGTTGTTGTTGTTGTTGTTGTTGTTGTTGTTGTTGTTGTTGTTATTGTTGTTATTGTTATTATTATTATTATTATTATTACTATTACTATTACTATTACTATTACTATTACTATTACTATTATTTTTATTACTATTAATATTACTATTACTATTACTATTATTATTATTATTGTTATATTATTATTATTAATTTTATTACTATTGTTTTTTATTATAAACCGGAACTTTTATAACGATCAAACAAAAGTTAACAAGAAATTAGTGGGCAACCGAGATACAATCTGGGCCTCCATTCCCTTAGCGATAACAAAGCTAAGTCTATTAAAAATTTAAGCGGCCGCGTGAGCTTCTGCATCCTGAGACATAGAGAATTTCTGGATCCGCTTGAGCAAAACGACATCCGTATGCAGCTCCCCCAGCGAAGAGAAAGAGAAGGGTAGGAAACCATAACCAGCCGTCGTGTATAAATCCTGGTACTTGGTACACTTACGCTGAGCTGCATCAGCGACAACCTGACCAGGCACAAAATCAGACAGCCCGGTCTGAGTGAAGGGGGAAGACCCCGTCAGATCGACACACACATCTCGTCCCCTGTCCCAGGAATAAAGTAGCAAATCCGCCAGACGAAGGGGTCCGCCATGCCCATCAACCAAACCGATATCAACTCCCTACCAGCAAAAATCCCAGACCTGTAGCAGTTGTCTAATAAAGTGTCGCGAACGAGGTTATGCCGATGCTTAACGCCCACAATACCAGCACAGGACAAAACTTCATCGTCATAGACATCACCGTCGAAAATCCGAGAACAAGCAAGATAGGGCCTAGATACCATGAACAACGGGACACCCACTCGATAGATAAGCACAATACGATAGGTCTTCCAATTCATAGTCTGTCCCAACCCAGAAATAGGAACCGCACGCATCCAATAAGAAGAGTGAGCGCTCTACTGAGACTTCCACAATGCCACCTGACGCGGAGTCAAAGAGAAAACAGAGTCTGAAGTAGCGACAACCTTCGCGGAATATATATCTGCCAATTTCTTCATAAGTTTAGGGGCAGCGATTTCACTAGGATCACGTAGAAGATCAGAACCTGTAGACTCATTAAAATCACGCAGGGCATCATCAAAAGTAGGGCCAGCAACAATGATACCAGAAGGACGTAGGAGCTTAGCTTGCAACTCAGCAGACTGCAAACGGCACGCCAGTAAAGCATAGTGCAGGACATCCCTGGCAGCAAAACCTCGAGCCCACCAAAATGAAAAGGAAAGGTAGCAAGCCGCCACTGCCAATCCCCAAAACCAGGCCCACACGCAGTGATAATACGTTTCAAGGAACGAAGTGCCACATCAAAAGAAAGCTGGGCCGACCCAAAGATACGCGGGGAACAAGTACGCAAGGCAAAGTAAAGTTTTGAAATACCAGTAAAATCCCGAAGTAGAAGCAACTCGCAATGTGGGTCATCAATCCTGGCGACAGACTCCATAAGCTCTATGGACTTTGTCACTCTCTTCGCCACAAGATCGGTGCCAAAAACAGAGTACATGCTGATAGGACCACCCAGAACTTTGACACCACGCAAAGGCTGACCAATAGAGAGGCGGAAAACACCAGGAAGCCGACTCCGGGGTCCTCCGTAGGCCAAAAAACCTCATTCTTATCAACACTAAGATGATGTCCAAATCGAGGACCATCTTCCATAATCAGATTTAAGACCTTCCCCATAACCAAAGTATCCCCAACAATAGTGCCATCGTCTAAGTACCAAGCCTGTAAACTCAGGTCAAACGAGTTTCTGATCTTGTACACCAAAGGATGCAACACCAAAGCAAAAAGCAAAGGGCCTAATGGATCAACCTGCTGAACCCTCTCGACAAGACCATAAGCTATGCTCCCCATAAGACAGCCGGGCAGGACTAGTGTAATCCCCCTATAAATCTAGTGCAAAACAGTGGCGGAATCACTGTCGAACGGGATTAATAACACAGTGATAAAAGTTTAACTGATAAAAATTGAGAATATAAAATTCTCAATTATGAAGATTTGCAAAGCTCGGTCAAATACAAATGCCACTTTCCTAGAAAAAGGGCTAAAACAAAAAATCCTCAAGTGTTCAACTGAAAACATAAAGGAAAAAAAAAAAAGAACAGAGTAGGATCTTCAGACTACTCGCTAGCTCTCACACTGATATCCCATCCATAAGAATACCTGTCATGTTATAAACATAACAGCCACAGTCAGTGGGGAGTAACTAGACGTTCTCCCAGCCATGTTACACAATATAAATGGTATAGAAGAAATAATATATCAAAATAGATTGAAGTATTATAACAAAAGTAATTAAAATATGATATCAAAATTACGATCGAACAAATCGTCTCGCATGCTTAATGACAAAAAATTCCTCAAACAACGAAATGGAAATAATATAGTTCGAGGCTTAGATTTTAACATGCTTTGGCAATATCGCTAAAAACCGTAGACCCCGCTCACCTACCATGTGCTAATTATTGGGGACCCCGCTCACCAACCCACTAGTCACAAACCATAACGGAACCCTGCTCGGCCTTGTCTAAGTACATGTACATGACTCTACGACAATCTGTACCAACGGAACCCCGCTCACCCCGGGGTAACAAATCAAATGGGGGTAAGAAAATAGTATACCTCAGTTTATTATTCCTTGCCTTCCCTCCAAATATTCCAAACTCAAAAATACCCAAAAGGTAGTATCTTATTTCAAGGTTTGTAAGTGAACTTACTCTTTTATTATCTCGAGTGAAAACTTTAACTGTATAATTATAAGGTATAAAATGATTTCGAAGTTTACATATGATAAAGCTACTGCTTTATACTTTAAATCAAGTCTAAATGAAAGTACTTTATGAAGATATGTATTAATTAGGCCTTTATTGAGACTTAGTCATAAAAACAGTTTTACAAAATGCAATGTTTACGGTAAAATTCATAATTAAATATATAAAAATAGAAATGATGCAAGGTCAATTTTCATGGTTTCCAGAAGGTTTTAGCTACAACTTTTATTCTTTGATAAACTTGTAATGACGAAAGTAGCAGGGTATATAAATTGATTTGCGAGAATTAGTCATAAAATGATAAATTAAATGTCTTAATTTATAAATCGACTTTTAGAATATATTTTGAGGTAAATTAAAATTTTACAGGATACTAGACATCCTAAAGTTTATTCATGAAAAATATGAGCTTATGTTTCGAAGGATAAATATGTTTTTCAAATTAAACTTTGAGCTAAAGACAGAATTGTTGTATTCTGGATAGATGTTCACAAATATTTGCTTCTGATCAAACCACACGTCCAAATGTTATGAAATTTTTTGTGTAGATCCTAGACTTGAAAATAACAGGATTTTATTCACAACATTTTTAAATATTCGAAATATAAACAGGGGATATAAATTTTACAAACAGATCATCGTAATCGTTTATCAACACTTTCGGTTTTGACTAAAACTTCCAATTTACTTTAAATTACGAAATGAAGGTTTCGAGGGCTAAAAATTTAACACAACCTTAATATATAATGTCTCAGCCTTATATTAAAATTTCATAAATTGTTAATTAGTATAAGTATTTTAAAACTAATTAAAACAAATCCAAGTATACTATATTTGCAAGAATTGCAACAATAATGTAAAATACGAAATAAATACTTTAAATGCAAAACAATTACTATAAAAATTCATGGTGACTTATAATATGTCAAATGTTCCAGAAAAGTAATTTATAGCCATTTTACTCATAATTTCGAAATTAGTTATTATCAATTTATAGTCCAAATTATTAGTAAGTCCTCTAAATGTCAAAGTTCTTAATACCAGCAACTACAACAAATATATGGTAACACCGAGTAACGTCCTTTGTTACCTTAGTTGTCAAGGTCCGAGTCGATTAAATACTCGTCTTCTTCGGAGTCTTCTTGATAACCTATAAAATAAAAACACATATGGTATATTGCTCCATATGTCACGATTAAGTATATGAAATAAAACTATGATGACTATAAAACTACCTTGACTATTATTATTACTATTCTTACCAAAGAAGAGATTACCAATAACAATTAGAGTTTTGAAGGAAAGGAATAGGATGAATTCTCTTGATATGTTTCTCCTAAATTATGGTGGAAAACAAGCTTGTAAACTAGTAAAAAGAGTAGAAGAATTGATTCAAATTGCAAGAGCTTTGAAGTATGAATTGTAGTAGTTTGTACGTAAGAAATGAAGAGGAAAATGGAGTCCTTTAAATAGAGCAAGTGACCAGCCA
This sequence comes from Silene latifolia, assembly GCF_048544455.1. Lineage (NCBI taxonomy): Eukaryota > Viridiplantae > Streptophyta > Magnoliopsida > Caryophyllales > Caryophyllaceae > Silene > Silene latifolia. The sequence goes on along the minus strand of NC_133538.1, from coordinate 196,034,619 downwards.
AAGCAAGGGACAACAAGGCACAATTATTGGTAAATTTCACCCAAAGAATAAAATAAGGAAGCTATGAAGACAAGGGGCCGAACTATGGTATAGATTAGGGTTGTTTTTGCAATAAAATAAAATGTAGGAGGCAAGCTAGATGGCCTCTAAAATCTGGTGGGTGTATTATGTAGGGATCACTTTGATCTTATAATATATGTATAAGACAATTACAAAATATTACGGGTTTGACGGAATTAAATTACGAGTCAAAAAGGATAAATTACGCATCAAGAGCGAACACCGATTATAAAACGAATTTAATTAAATAATTAAATCAAATCCGTACTTGAAGGATTAAAATTACATCTCATAATTTAAAAGTGAAAAAAAAATGAGATTAGAAAATTTGCGGGTGTTACAACCTCCCCCACTAAGAAAAAGTTTCGTCCCCGAAACTTGAAAGGAGTTAAAGAGTGTTGATAGGGAAACGAGATTACTTTAATCGAAGAGGTGAGGGTGCTTAATGCGCATAGAAGATTCGGTCTCCCAAGTCTCCTCCTCGAAGCGGTTGCAACGCCAGAGAACCTTCACTAAAGGCACCACTTTATTTCTAAGGCGTTTTTCCTTCCTATCAGTTATCCGGATCGGTCTCTCCTCATAGGTCGTGTCCGTTCGATCTCTAAAACTTCTGGTTCGATCACATGCGCGGGGTCACTAACGTACTTCCTTAGCTGGGATACATGGAACACGTCGTGAGTCTTACCCATCGAAGCGGGTAGCTTGAGCTTGTAAGCCACTTCGCCAACTCTCTCAACGATCGGATATGGTCCTATGAACTTAGGACTAAGCTTGCCTTTAATTCCAAACCGTTTCACTCCTTTCATTGGAGACACCTTCAGGAAAACCAAATCACTAACCTCGAACTCCAAAGGTCGACGGCGAACATCGGCATAAGACTTCGACGATCCTGGGCGGCTTTCATACGGGATCGGATCAATCAACTCGATCGATAGTGGCGGCAATCACATCTGGTCCAAGGGCCAACACATCTCCAGGTTCATCCCAACACACAGGGCTACGGCAACGACGTCCGTAAAGAGCCTCAAAAGGAGCCATCTTGATTGAAGCGTGATAACTGTTGTTATATGAAAACTCAACCAAAGGTAGATTTCTCTCCCGCTTTCCCTGAAAATCCAAAGCGCAGGCACGGAGCATATCCTCCAAGGTTTGGATTGTTCTCTCGGATTGACCATCGGTAGCGGATGAAAAGCGGTGCTCATCATCAGCAACCGGTACCTAAAGCCTTTTGCAGAGCCTTCCGAACTTAGAATGAACCTCGGATCACGATCGGATACTATCTCCAAGGGAACACCATGATGTCGTACCACCTCGGCAACGTAGGTCTCAGCAAGTCGCTCCAAACTCCAAGTATCGCGAATCGGGATGAAGCGAGCACTCTTGGTTAAACGATCCACCACAACCCAAATACCATTCCTACCGAGATACGGTCCTCGGTAGGGCCATTACGAAATCCATAGCCACACACCGCCATTTTCATTCGGGAATTGGTAGTGGTTGCAACAAAAACCTCCGTCTCTTATGCTCAAACTTGACACGTTGACAAGTCATGCATCTACTCACATAAGCAGCAGATCTCATCTCTCATATGCGGCCACCGGTATGAAGCCTTAGGTCCTTGTACATCTTGTCGCCACCAGGATGCACTGCACCGAAGGAGTTTTATGAGCCTCATCGAAAATCTTCTTTCTCAAATCATCATCCTTAGGTACAACCCAACGACCCTTAAACTTCAAAGCTCCACTGGAGTCATTAGCAAAGTCGACAGACTTTCCCAAGACCCATCTTCACACGGATTTCAAAGAACAAAAAAGTCAACCAACTCGCTTCTCACGGATTTCTGAAAGAGGTCGGGTTCGGCCACCAAGGAGTTAACACAAACGGCAGGATCATTGAGGACCACGCCAATGGACATTTTCTCGAACTCGCGAACGAGCTTCGGGTAAAGCGGAAAGGGATAAGGGAATGAACATTCTTCCTACTCAAAGCATCAAAGAACAACATTAGCTCTTCCTTCATAGTACAACAATGACTCCGGATCGTAGTCATTCACCAACTCAATCCAAATCTCTCTTGCGTTCAAATCCTTTTGCGTGAAAATATGACGCAGGCTCTTGTGATCAGTGTGAACCTTACACTTCACACCATACAAGTAATGACGCCAAATCTTAAGAGCATGAACCACAAAGACTAACTCCAAGTCGTGGGTAGGGTAGTTTACTTCGTGAACCTTCAACTGCCTAGATGCATAGGCGATCACCTTACCTTCTTGCATTAGCACACAGCCTAACCCATGCTTAGAAGCATCACGAAACACATTAAAGCCAACACCGTCTTCAGGCAAAGTTAGCACAAAAAGTGCGATAAGACGCTTCTTGAGCTCTTGGAACGCCTTTTCGCAAGCCTCGGACCATAGAAACTTGGATTCTTTTTTTAGAAGTTGAGTCATCGGACGGGCTAACTTGGAAAAATCCTTAACAAACCTTCTATAATAGCCTGCAAGACCCAAGAAACTACGAATCTCACCAACATTAGATGGACTAGACCAATCGGAGATAGCGAAAATCTTTGCAGATCCACCTTAATTCCTTCCTTCGAGATAATATGGCCAAGAAAAGCTACCTCGGAGAGCCAAAACTCACATTTCGAATACTTTGCATACCACTTCGCTTCTCAGGATGCCCGAACAATCCTCGGATGTTCAACATGTTCGACTTCGGACTTAGAGTAGACCAGAATATCATCGATGAAGACCACCACACACTTGTCAAGGAATTCTTGGAAGGTACGATTCATCTGATCCATAAACACCGCAGGGGCGTTGGTTAAACCGAAAGGCATAACCTTGAACTCATAGTGACCATACCTTGAGCAAAAGGCGGTCTTATGAATATCGGACTCTCGTACAGGATCGATGGTAGCGGATCTCGGATCGATCTTAGAGAAGACTAAGCGCCCTTCAACCGATCAAAAGGTCATCGATACGGGGTAGAGGGTACTTGTTCTTTCATCGTAACACGGTTAAGCTCTCGGTAGTCGATGCACAACCGCATAGAACCATCCTTCTTCTTCACAAAGAGGACAGGGGCACCCCAAGCCGAGGAGCTAGGGCGGATAAAGTCCTTCTCGATCATCTCATCCAATCGTGCTTCCGCAGCCTCTTAACTCAAATAGGGCCATACGATACGGGGCTTTAGCAATCGGACCCGATGCAGGCACCAGGTCGATAGAGAACTCAACATCTCGCTCGGGAGGAATACCGGTAAGTCTTCGGGAAAAACATCGGGTACTCGTTCACGATACGAACCTCCTTAAGCTCGTAACTCAAAGAGATGAAGAAACAGAGCATAGAAACACTTGACAACCCTTCCTTTGTAGACTCATCGCCAAGGCGTAAAACGATCTTTATACCCTCCCCGACGTCTACCACCATGGTGGGTAACTCGGCTACCGCAGGACTCTTCAAGGAAATCTTCCGATCTCGACACCGAAACGAGCGTCATAAAGGGCCAGCCAATCTATACCAAGGATCACATCGAACTCACCCGCAGGGAAGTCCAAAAGAGTGGTGGGAAAGACCTCACCAAATGAGAATAGGCACGTCAACATATGCCTTAACACAAGATATAGCTTCACCGGAAGGTAAAGATATGGGAACGGGCTCGGCAGAATGGATACCAGGGATGCTTTTTCAAATAATTTAGAGGATATGACGGATATAGATGCACCAGTGTCAAACGAATAAAAGCATGACGTCCTGAAACAAGGTACGTACAAGAATCACATCCGGGTTAGCCTCGGCATCAGCTCGGCTCAAAGACAAATATACGACCTTTACGGCGAGCAAGACCTCCGGTCTTTGCGATCGTGGCGGCAGCAGTTAGCTTAACAATTGATGTACCAGTATCATTCTTCGGGCATCTGTTAGCTTTATGACCCGGTTCATTGCACTTGAAGCAGACAATAGGGTCACCACCACAAGTAAGCCCAGGATGATAAGGGTCACCGCAAGAATAGCAAACGGCATCCTTCTTCACGAAGTCTTTCTTCTCATCGTCTTCTTCCGGGCAGGTCGGGAGGTAAAGTGAGGTTTCTTAGGTCCGAACCTCCGGAGATTTATTCCTTTTGGGAGCAGAATAAGTAGGAGAAGAAAAAGGCCTCTTCTGAGATGGTACATTAACAGGGGCAGCCTCCTCCTTGATTCGAGCTAAGGATCTCTCATTTAGCAAGGCGACATTGTAGATCTTCTCTACGGTATCCGGTCTTTAGGCATCAAATGAGTGACCTCGGCTTTCGGCTTCTGCGATAATAGAAAACCCTTCGGGCGTCGTCGGGAGCGGCTCCTCGGAAAGTGCGCAAGTCTTGAAAAGGTCGGTGAAGTCTTGGGTGATAGGTTTCCCCCTTGCATTCCATGAACTCTTCGATCTTCCGGTGTTTTAGTTCTTCAGGGTAAAATCTTCTTTCAAGCATGGTGACGAATTCGGTCCATCCGAACCCAGTGCTAGTGCGGGCGCGGAACCAACAATCCTCCACCAATGGTCGGCTTCACCTTGCGGATAATGGACGGCCAGGTTCACCATGTCTGGTTTGGGACCTCGCAGATTTCAAACCTCCGCTCCATCCTGCCTCGATCCACAGCCTTAGAGCCTCAGGGTCAATGACACCCTTGAAGAAGGTCAATCTGCTCTTCGCCATCTGTCCGGCGCTCGGGAAAAAATCAACTCTCGCTGTCCACCGTTTCTCTACCGCGAGGGGCCAAGTCTTGATCCTGTTGGTCGGGTGATTAAGCGAGTTGATGATCGCTTGGTTGATTGCTTTATCGATCCGAATCTCTTCCTGTTGACATCCACGTCCACGTCCACGTCCGCGTCCGGCCATCTTAAAAGAACGTTAACACTTAGTCAATGCTAAGCACTGATTTGCAAAAACAGATAAACTAGCATCCAAGTCCTTATTGGTTTCTACCCATCTCTCACTAAATTATTTATTAGGCATAATCCTACGGATCAATGTGTGAGCGTCGGGAGCAGCGATGCTCGATACCAACCGTAATCCCCTATAAATCTAGTGCAAAACAAAGGCGGAATCACTGTCGAACGGGATTAATAACACAACACAGTGATAAAAGTTTAACTGATAAAAATTGAGAATATAAAATTCTCAATTATGAAGATTTGCAAAGCTCGGTCAAATACAAATGCCACTTTCCTAGAAAAAGGGCTAAAACAAAAAATCCTCAAGTGTTCAACTGAAAACATAAAGGAAAAAAAAAAAAGAACAGAGTAGGATCTTCTGACTACTCGCTAGCTCTCACACCGATATCCCATCCATAAGAATACCTCATCATGTTATAAACATAACAGCCACAGTCAGTGGGGAGTAACTAGACGTTCTCCCAGCCATGTTACACAATATAAATGGTATAGAAGAAATAATATATCAAAATAGATTGAAGTATTATAACAAAAGTAATTAAAATATGATATCAAAATTACGATCAGAACAAATCGTACTGCATGCTTAACAGCAAAATTCCTCAAACAACGAGAATGGAAATAATATAGTTCGGGCTTAGATTTTAACATGCTTGGCAATCTTAAAAAACCGTAGACCTGCTCACCTACCATGTGCTAATTATTGGGGACCCCTGCTTTCGTCAACCCACTAGTCACAAACCATAACGGAACCCCAACTCGGCCTTGGTCTAAGTACATGTACATGACTTCTACGACAATCAGTACCAACGGAACCACCCGCTCACCAGGGTAACAAATCAAATGGGGGTAAGAAAATAGTATACCTCAGTTTATTATTCCTTGCCTTCCCTCCAAATATTCCAAACTCAAAAATACCCAAAAGGTAGTATCTTATTTCAAGGTTTGTAAGTGAACTTACTCTTTTATTATCTCGAGTGAAAACTTTAATCGTATAATTATAAGGTATAAAATGATTTCGAAGTTTACATATGATAAAGCTACTGCTTTATACTTTAAATCAAGTCTAAATGAAAGTACTTTATGAAGATATGTATTAATTAGGCCTTTATTGAGACTTAGTCATAAAAACAGTTTTACAAAACAGAAACGACCTTACGGTAAAATTCATAATTAAATATATAAAAATAGAAATGATGCAAGGTCAATTTTCATGGTTTCCAGAAGGTTTTAGCTACAACTTTTATTCTTTGATAAACTTGTAATGACGAAAGTAGCAGGGGTATATAAATTGATTTGCAGAATTAGTCATAAAATGATAACCAGAATGTCTTAATTTATAAATCGACTTTTAGAATATATTTTGAGGTAAATTAAAATTTTACAGGATACTAGACATCCTAAAGTTTATTCATGAAAAATATGAGCTTATGTTTCGAAGGATAAATATGTTTTTCAAATTAAACTTTGAGCTAAAGACAGAATTGTTGTATTCTGGATAGATGTTCACAAATATTTGCTTCTGATCAAACCACACGTCCAAATGTTATGAAATTTTTTGTGTAGATCCTAGACTTGAAAATAACAGGATTTTATTCACAACATTTTTAAATATTCGAAATATAAACAGGGGATATAAATTTTACAAACAGATTTGTCGAATCGTTTATCAACAAAATTTCGGTTTTGACTAAAACTTCCAATTTACTTTAAATTACGAAATGAAGGTTTCGAGGGCTAAAAATTTAACACAACCTTAATATATAATGTCTCAGCCTTATATTAAAATTTCATAAATTGTTAATTAGTATAAGTATTTTAAAACTAATTAAAACAAATCCAAGTATACTATATTTGCAAGAATTGCAACAATAATGTAAAATACGAAATAAATACTTTAAATGCAAAACAATTACTATAAAAATTCATGGTGACTTATAATATGTCAAATGTTCCAGAAAAGTAATTTATAGCCATTTTACTCATAATTTCGAAATTAGTTATTATCAATTTATAGTCCAAATTATTAGTAAGTCCTCTAAATGTCAAAGTTCTTAATACCAAAACTACAACAAATATATGGTAACACCGAGTAACGTCCTTTGTTACCTTAGTTGTCAAGGTCCGAGTCGATTAAATACTCGTCTTCTTCGGAGTCTTCTTGATAACCTATAAAATAAAAACACATATGGTATATTGCTCCATATGTCACGATTAAGTATATGAAATAAAACTATGATGACTATAAAACTACCTTGACTATTATTATTACTATTCTTACCAAAGAAGAGATTACCAATAACAATTAGAGTTTTGAAGGAAAGGAATAGGATGAATTCTCTTGATATGTTTCTCCTAAATTATGGTGGAAAACAAGCTTGTAAACTAGTAAAAAGAGTAGAAGAATTGATTCAAATTGCAAGAGCTTTGAAGTATGAATTGTAGTAGTTTGTACGTAAGAAATGAAGAGGAAAATGGAGTCCTTTAAATAGAGCAAGTGACCAGCCAAAGCAAGGGACAACAAGGCACAATTATTGGTAAATTTCACCCAAAGAATAAAATAAGGAAGCTATGAAGACAAGGGGCCGAACTATGGTATAGATTAGGGTTGTTTTTGCAATAAAATAAAATGTAGGAGGCAAGCTAGATGGCCTCTAAAATCTGGTGGGTGTATTATGTAGGGATCACTTTGATCTTATAATATATGTATAAGACAATTACAAAATATTACGGGTTTGACGGAATTAAATTCCGAGTCAAAAAGGATAAATTACGCATCAAGAGCGAACACCGATTATAAAACGAATTTAATTAAATAATTAAATCAAATCCGTACTTGAAGGATTAAAATTACATCTCATAATTTAAAAGTGAAAAAAAAATGAGATTAGAAAATTTGCGGGTGTTACAACTAGAGTAACAAAACTCCACCCATTGGGATAGAACCGAGCAGTGACGGTGAACTTCCTGAAGCATGGCCACACGATCAACTAAGTTGAATGCATTCTGGAAGTCAACCAACAAAATAGAAAGACCCACGGCACCACCACGAGCCTCAACGAACCAATTCAAGATATCTAGGATAGCCTCTCCTCCACCCGATACCCTGAACCCAAACTGAAGACCTGCAAAATAATCTGAGAAAGAAGGACTAACTAAACAAGCACCAACTTTGGAGACAAGGCGTCTCCAAAGAGTACCAACAACAATAGGATGTATACCACCACCTGGTTTAACAAGTGGGGTGAACGGAGCACTAGCAATGTACTCACCCAGAGCCTGTGGACACCGGCCCTCAAGGAAAAGATTAACCACCCGAGTAATAGAGGCGATCAAATCATCCGAAATAGCAACAGTAGCTCCACCCAAATAATCCATAAGATGCTGAGCACGGAACCCATCCCTCCCACATGACGTGCCACGCGGGAAACTTCAAATCATATCCAAAACAACGGCCAAAGAGGCAATGAGGGGATGATCATCAACAAGCAAAGGCGGCAAGGTGGGAGATGAGGGAATGGGGTGCTTATCCTGCAGAGCCGCAAGAGTGGCATCAGAATAAGGAGCAATACCTGATGAAGAAAGCACCCACACAACGGTAGTGTAGTGACCATCACAAATCTTCCTCCGACATTGCCGGAGGTTAAGCTCACTCAAATCAAGGTCCTCTTCCACACTAAAACAAGGAGCAACCTCAGCCAAGGTCTCCTGCACAAGCTGCAAACAGCTCCCAAGCACACCCCCAAGCAAGAATAGCAATGGTAACACTCTCTTCCTAACGCTGACGCTTGACAGTGGTCCTACACTCAAGAATACTCCTCGGAGAAAAGGTCCTAAGTATACAAATAGGCAACACAAGCAACTGAATCCAACAAGAGAGGTCACCGGGAGAGTCAACCACATCATCCAATGCCCCTTTTAAAACCCGAGAAAAACCAAGTCGACACTTAGGAGGGATGGATTTCACTGTGCGAAACCCCATATAGAACAGATGACCAAGCAAAGATAAAGTCAAATCCACAGGCACAACCCCAACATCAAACGAGGGAACCAACGAAGACGGAGTTGGAGGTCTGGGAATAGCAGAAGTAATTAAGCGAATAAGGCCATCGCCACGATTTGCAGGCGCCACAAAATCACCATGCCGACACCGAGTACAAAAGATGTGAGTTTTAAGATACACCCCCACATAACGAAATACCCATACGCTTTAGAGTAATCTCAGCATCAGAAAAAAACAGACAAACAATTGGAAAGAGTTTGACGAGTAATCACCTGAGCATCTCCGCTGCAATGTCGATCACAAAGGTGCGTGATCAAGGAGGTTTTAACAAGACCTCGACCACCCCCATCTTGACACCCACAAAGACCCATAAAAGGATAGTGGTAACGGACAAGTTCAGGCATGGTAAAGATGCGATGCGGAACCGAAAACCAAACAGCTATAACAAAGACGCAAAAAGGCACCCACACACAAGGACGTGATCATTTCCCACCCAAAAAATAGCCATCAGCCACCCAACAACCAGATCAGCAGCCATTATTGGAGGGGCGGTAGAAGGCGGCAAAGAAAGAACAAACGAAAAACCCGCAAAAAGAAAACTAACGCACAACCCAAAACATCCACCACAACAGCCACTAAACTCCAGCAACGTAAAGGTGACGACAGGAAGGACCACTCACGAGGGCACCAACATTGAACACCGTAGCCCTAGCCACTGCTGCAAGTCGAAACCGAACAAAAACCCTAAAATAAAAGAAAAAGATGACACCCAACCACCTGTAGCACGATCATCGATGGGGATGTCACAGTCATCGTCAGGGCTAGCATTGACGACCAAAAATCAGGCTAAGGACCAGCACGGCCGTCAACAGAGCAGCAAACCAGACAGACAAAATCAGAAACCCTAAGAATAATAAAAAAAAAAACCCAAACGCCAATCAAACCCTAACACCGACCGGAACTCTAGAACCACCAGCCGTTGACGTGAGGTCAGATAGCTGGTGTGTAGCAGCAGCCGTGATTAGTAGCAGACGACAACAACAACCTGTACCAGAACTCTCGCAAAAACGGCCTTCCCCCCTTCTCTATTTAAAATGAACCCCAACACCAATGCACACCTGGCCGAAGATGTGAGGTCTGGATGGCCGGCGTGTGGTGGTGGCGATGGTGGCCGGCAGCAGCACACGATCCCTCTCCTCACAAACGCTCGAAATTGCCCTTCCCTTCTATATCTATCTAAAAGTTATTATCATCATCATTGTCATCATCATCGTCATCGTCATCGTCATCGTCATCATAATCATCATCATCATCATCATCATCATCATCATCATGATCATCATCATCATCATCATGATCATCATCATCATCATCATCATCATCATCATCATCATCATCATCATGATCATCATCATCATCATCATCATCATCATCATCATCATCATCATCATCATCATCATCATCATCATCATCATCATCATCATCATTATTATTATTATTATTATTATTATTATTATTTTATTATTATTATTACAGTTTAGTTTAGCTCCAATCAGATTAGTTCAGTTCAGCTCCATTCAGTTCAGCTCAGTTCGGTTTAGTTCAGCTCCATTAAGTTAAGCTAAGTTCGATTTCAATTTCACCAACTCTATTCATTCGATTCACTCTACAAAGTCGAAAAAAACAGGCCATACTCCCCCTAAACTTTCCAGAACTTTCCTCTCAAACCTTAACTACCCTTCATCATCTCACTCTTTAAACTCCACCTCCGCCTCCATCTGCAACTTCTCTGATTATCTTTGTAAACTCTTCAGAACTTTGCCTATTACTCTTTTACAGATCTTGGTTTATTTGAATCTTTTTCCTCTTTCACAAATTCTATTTTTCTTATCTTTGAATCTTCATCTTTGTTGTTAGATTTACATGGAACATCCACATGCAAACTGTTCCAAGGAGTGCTTACAATGTTTTTTGGCTTGGTATCGTCTTGGTTCCTCAGATGATAAAGATGAAGATAAAAAATAAGTCACTGACTCAACTCCTCCTAACACAATTTTATTTGACTCACTAGATCCGGAGGATTTAGGGACTCAGGTTGGAGAAACGGAGTTTAACGATCCTTCTTTCTATGTTCCTAATACCCCTTAGTATGATGACATCCCCGATGTTCGTCGAAGTGTTAATTATGGTTGTATATCTGCTGGCCGGGAATACTCTTAACAAGTTGAGTATGAGATACTTTGCCTTGGGATTCTTTGCAAAACGAAATAAATTGTCTAAATAGGGAGTTATATTTTTGTTTCTCAACCTTTTATTTCGCTTTTATGATGGTCTATTGTTGTTGGTTTATTTTTTTGTGTATTTGTTGTAGTTTATTGTTGGGGTTAGGGGTTTATGTTGTTATCTTGGCTGTTGTTTGTGTATTGATATAATTTATTGACTTAGGTTTACTGTTGTTGGGTTCTTTATGGTTTATTGTTGTTGGTTTACAGTTATTTTGTTTTCTTTATGTAGGTCCCTGGTGTTGAGGTTAGGGTTTTTGTTCTTTGTTGTTGGGTTTTGGTTGTACATGTCACTGTTGTTGGGGTTAGGGGTTTATGTTGTTATCTTGGCTGTTGGTTATTTTTTGATATTAGTTGTTTACCGATGTTGGGTGTTTGGTGAGGTTAGGTAAAGTTACTCAGGGAGTTAAACTTGCTTGCTTAGAGTAATTTATTGTTGTTAGTAGTTTTGGCCTAAACCTCAATGAAGGTCATAAATGGACTAAAAGACTGCCAGGATGGATGTTGTTTTTGGTTTATATTGGTAGAAGTTACTCAATGAGGTTAAGTTACTTCCATAGAGTAATTATTGTTGGTTCTATACCTTTGTGAAGGTCTATTTTGGACTAAGAGGTGTCTCAGTGATGATAATACCATACTGGTTTGAGAGCTGTTTATATTTTAAATATATATAGAAGGTAATTGGTCATTTTGTTGAAGTAGTAAAGTCATCACATGGTCTATCAATGAATGAGTGTGTGTGTGTGTGTGTGTGTGTGTGTGTGTGTGTGTGTGTGTGTGTGTGTGTGTGTGTGTGTGTGTGTGTGTGTGTGTGCGCGCGCGCGCGCGCTAAACCATCTCAATTGCAGTAATAAGGCATAAACATGTTGTATCAGGCACTTATGTTTGCTGTGTTTGTTTTTGCCTAAGTCATTACTGTTATTTCATGGATATAGGATGGTCTACCTTCATTTGTGTGTGTGTGTGTGTGTGTGTGTGTGTGTGTGTGTGTGTGTGTGTGTGTGTGTGTGTGTGTGTGTGTGTGTGGGAGGGCTTACTACTTTACACAACTTCCATTAAATTGATCACTCTAGCATATCATATCATTTCATTAACCTGGCCTTTAAACTTAACTGTAACCTGTTTTAAATTACATCACTTGGTCTATGAACTTTAAACTGAGCTTAAAACTGAACATTGCATTTCATTAACGTGGCCTTTAAACTTAATAGTAACCTGTTTTAAATTTCATTAAAACTGAACATTCGATTACATCACTTTCATTAAACTAAACTAAACTTTAAACTGAACTTAAAACTTAAAACTGAACGTTGCTTACATTGCATAAGTTTGTGATACATTGCATTACATAGCATTAAATTGTTCATAATCTGATTACAAGTGTAATACCCGGATATTTTGGACCTGTAAAGGAACTTCAGGATGCGTGAGAGGACCTTCAGACTTAGTAAGAGACTACTCGGAAGTAAGAGATAGCCGTACACTAGACCAAGTGTGATATAGACTAGACCTAGTGATGCTTTAGGGGACCGAGTAGAGTGCTCACTAGATCGAGTAGCTGACACTCGGCCGAGTACGGCGAGTACTCGACCGAGTGAACTTGGCACTCGACCGAGTGCTGCTCAACAGTACGTGTTATAACCTATGACGGGATCTTACTTCACCTAACCCTAAATCATTTCATCCATCTTCCTTATCACTCCAAATCCTCTCCCTTCTCTCTAAAACCTTTCTAAACACCTTTCCATGAGATTCAAGCTTGGATTAGAAGATTATACACCTTATCCTCCTTTCCTTTCACCTTGTAAGTTGAGATCTACCCTTTTTTCCATTTCTTAGGAACCCTTACTTTTGGGGGTTTTTTTATGGGTGATTAATTAGTAATTGGTATGTATAATATGGGTAATTAAAGGGTTATAAAAAGGAGTTATGTATTGTATAAGTATATAGAATGTGTTGTGATAGTTATTGTATAAACTATGTAGGATGAGACAGTTTCATGAGACGGAATCGTGTTGGATTTGAGTAGCTTATGGAGATTTTTAACAGAAAGGTTATCCTACTCGGTTTTAATAATGTGAATACTTGTTGCGTGTTCATTGTTCGTGTTTCCATGGTATGAGTCGGTATACAACATATTATGATTTTGTGATTATTGTGAGTCATATGTTAGTGTCAGAAATACATATTAGCACGATATTGGATTAGGATGACTCAAAGAGTCGGAATACTTGAGGAATCAATGCTCTGGCATGTTGGGGAGTGTATCTCATAATCATTCATCTTTTGATATATTGTGTTGAATATTACATTATTATGGTTATTGTGTATGTTGAGGTAGTGGTTGTTGTTGAGGAGACGTAAGACGGTTGGGAGACCATCTTATACTTGGGTCGCCTCTAGGAGCTTCCCACTCCAAGAGGGATGTGCACATTAATGACTTGAGTTTTGGAGGGACTCGTGTGGTTGAGGCACGACGTCTAGCAAGGATCCGGTTAACGCCTGGGTCCGGTACAACAGGTGTGATACTGTGGGTGTGTCCTTGGTGTCGGTGTGATAGTCGTGCATTATCATGGTTGTAGTATTCGGGTCTCATGCATTCTATGTCTTGTTGCTTAATTATACGTTTATGTCGTGTTTAAGTATTTAAATTATTGAAACTGATGTGTGTTGGTTGTGTGTAATTGTCACCTATTTCCGGGGTGGCCTGTGTTGATCCTTATGATATTTTCAATCATATGGGGAGCACTTTGAGTACAGGTTAGTTTGGTGTCACGTGGGAGATGAGACGAGCTTCGGATCTTGGATTAGAGTTGTATAGTTAGATGGTAGATGACATAGTGATGGTTGAGCTGCATAATGCATAGATTACACTTGTTATTCTTTAAATATGTATGTAACCACTAAATATATTATTTATATAAATGTTTCTTAATTGTAATTCCGTTTTTACTGTCTCAGGAAACGAGACGGTAACATCTCCCGATTACCTTGGTCGAGTAAGAAGGGGGTGTTACAACAAGCTAAACTTTTTCTTAGTGTATAAATGTTTACACTCTAATCAACTTTCAAAAACATTAAACATCCTAATTCACTACTTAGATTTTATACACTACTAAAGGTTGAACATTGTATCCTAATTCAGTAATCAAGAACTCTAAACCTTCTGGTTTGACCGATTCCCGGTAAATATTCAATGCATTCTCTTGCTAACTCTTCATTAACCTCCAAATTTCTTGGTAATATGCCAAGGGCAACAAGATGACCCTTCTTCATATTGGGGATTGCAAAGTTGTTATGACCCTTAACTTTCAAAATCTCTATCATTACTGATTATAACGTTAGGAAAATGTTGTTGAGTTTTGTTGGACTATAATCAACAAATGCTTGCATCACTGCATTAACTAGTTCGTCAACTGTTCTTGCTGCTTTTTATACTTGTAAGGACTGTAATGCCCTAAAAAACCCAAGGCCATTTCAGTTTAAGTCTGGTGAGTTAACAGGCTGGAAAACTAACTCAATCTTGAAACCATCCGAGTTTGCAACAGCCATGAAATTTGGATCATTATTCTTGATATGAGGCCTTGTATTGTCTTGTTGTATGAATATGTGCTTACTTAGTTCTTCTGGTCATTAACTCTTAATAGTTGGTATAATTTTCTCAATAATACATGCTTTTGTTACTTCCTTTGTGATAGAGTCCATGGGCTTTGTTTCCAAAGTCCCCCTTGATCTATTTCTACTGGCCCTTGCTGCTGGTTATTGTTTTATGAAAGGGAACATACTAATTTTCCCATCAAAGTGTAACTCTTCATCTTCAGAATATATTCGCCTACTAACTATACACATAAACATTACTTTTGTGAGGTACCTGCTTGATTAATAGCTTCTATATGGCAACTCCTCCCCATTAACCACATAAACATCTTTTTAGGGTGAAATTTTGTCTTGTAAAGCTGTATTGGGGTAATAATCAACTTGGATTTGATGTATTTTGATGGGATTCTTTAAACATTGTACTTTTGGTGGGTACTTTTGGTGGGATTTTTGAATAGTTGTAATTTTTTAGGGGAGTTTTAGCCCCTAATCTTGAGGTTAATACCCCACTCAATCAACAATAATAAAGCACTTTTGTATAACGCATATGTCCTTTTATTACTATTTTAATTCCCCCCTAAAACTTGTGCATAAAGCGTAATTGTAGTGTGGAGTTGAATGGAGGGAGTATATAAATACGAATATTAAGAAATAATCTTCTAATTCTAATAGAAAAGTTGAAAAAAATTAATATAATCCCCTTCCCCTATCTACTTAAAGAATAGATGTACTCATGATTTTTCTCTCCAAAAAGCATATTTTTAAATAAGGAAGTTAATCAATTCACTAAATAAGGAATCTTCTTATATATTGTAATTTATTTCATTAATTTATTATTAAAATATATGTTTTCATCAAATTATATTATTTTCACTAAAATTTAAACTATAATCTTTTAATTAAATATTAATAAAATTTATACAAAACAATAAATTTTTAAATATTTTATTAATGCTATTATTTGAGAAGGACTTAACGCATACTATGTATCAAACAGAACTGTAAATCACAAATTTTGTTTTCGCAAAAAAAAAAAAAAAAAAAAAAAAAAAAAAAAGAGAAAGAGAGAGAGAATTTATAAATTGAAATCATTAGTTTTAGGGTATAAAAAATATTTTCTTTAGATTAACTTTCAGTACATAACTCAATTCTCTTAATCAATTTTCCTTTCAACTTTTTTCCTCAAAACAAAACATAATGACGAGAAATACGAACAATTATTGAGACACTATAATATACTCCCTCCTATTCACTATTTTCTTCCCTATTTCCTTAAACGGATTATTCAGGTTTTCTTCCCCTTTCTTATTTTGAAAACTTTTACTCTTATTTTATTCATCTCTTTCTCCTATTACCAAACCCCACCCAACTTTTACTCTTATTTTATTCATCCCTCTCTCCTATCACCAAATCCCACCTAACTCACAATTCCTTATTTAATTCCTAATTATTCATTCCTCTCTCCAATTCACAAACTCTACCATCTTTCTTTATTCATTCTTTAATCATCTCCTAAAATCTTGTGCCCACATCAAAAGGGAAGAAAACCCCGAATAGAAGGGAGTATGTAATTTATTAAAAAAAAAAACAAAAAAACTCTATATAACGTGCATTTATTGCTCTAAAATGAAAATAATAAATAATTTATTTTAAAATTTATTTTTAGTGCTTTAAACAAGTTGGAGATTATAACGTCGCTCGAAAAAAATCTCAAATAGATTAATTTTTCATATTCATTAGAAAACAAATATAAATATCAAAGTTGGAGTTCTATTCTTTTCGTGGACAAGAATTCTCTTTATTTATTCACCACGTAGTTACTGCCTCTTAATTATAGTATCACCCTTACCTATACACTTGGTGTCACGGTTCGCTCATTTAGAGCTCCCGTGATGCCTTAAGGATGCTTATGGTAGCTCACACAAAGCATACTCGCATATACGAAGCCTATACTAACTCCGGGCAGCTCAACAACAGTTTACTCCAGCTCACTACTAGCTCACTCAAGTTCACTCAGCTCACTCTCAGTAGAGGCAGCTCATTTCAAGTTGAGGTTAGCTGGACAAGCAACTACGGAGTCCACAAGTCCAACCATGCCGAGTAGATGCGAATACGCCAAGGGATGTGTCCTAGGGCCTTGAACCAAGTCCCTTGTCCACATACATCCCCCTTACCTTATCCTTATCCATTCCCATCCTTATCCATTCCCTCTCTCACACACCAAATACACCCCCCCTTATCATCCTTATCCATTATGTCTCTCACACACACATACAACCCCCTTTCCCATTCCTTTTGGCGCCAACATGAAGAGCAACGAAGTCACACCCCTTCACGCCCTCCTTTGCCGCCAACCATGAAGAGGAGTGATGGTTCACTCCCCCCCCTTGCCGCCAATTCTCAAGAGGAGTGAAGGTCGCACCCCTTCACTCCATACTTTGCATTTGGGCGCCTATTTGAAGAGGAACAAGGAGATTCCTATCCCCTTGTTCACACCCTTTACCAAGAGGAGCGAGCATCGCACCCCTTCACACTAACCACCCTTTTGGGCATCTATAAAGAAGGCATTAGGCCATCATTTTCATTCATTCGATTTGCATTCAATCTACAACTTTGTAATCATTTAGCAATCATATTGTAATCTTTATTTTCGCATTTCAAGCATTGTACAAACTCTCAGTATTATTAATAATATTCAATCTTTCCGCTGCAACTCTTTTACATTTGCAATTCTCTCTCAAATATTCTCAAGTGAATTTATTTCGAAGGCCTGACTCGTACCAAGCCGTGTGTCTTGGCACGAGTGGCGCACGTATTCCTCTTCCAGAAGAATAAGTACGTGACACTTGGCCTTTAAGATACAACAAGAGTACAAGACTGAGATGTCACGGTTAGACTTTCCTCAATGTTGGCAATTGGCATACATGTTGCACACAATACATCAATCCATATATTTATGATAGGTTTATCGTGTACCCAATCAAAGATAAATACCTTAGGCTAGGCTAACAACAAATAAATGTAGTTAGGGAAGTAGGGGTCGATCACAGGGAGACAGAAGTTGCTAAACAAGTTGTCATGGGGTGAATTTTATCAGGTCGAGTTGCTTTTTGAGGTTTGGTTTGGTAAATAAATTAAAACTAATAACAAGATGAAATATAACAATGTAAAGGAAAATCTAGGGGATATGTTTCACGTGTAAATTAGCAAAGGGTCATTATCAAATTCGGGTATGCGAAGTCGGTAATTATCTAGGTTAATAGCACATGCCTCTCGGTTTATTGTCAAATTAAAAATGGGTCTTACAAGCTTTCGATCTTACTAGGTCGTCCCGCTATTCTTGCTTTGTCTTTATCCCATCCCAACTTCCTATCTTATTAGGACGGAATTTAACGAGTATAATCAAATCACTTTGGCCACAAATCCTAGACTAGCATATGATACAAGCAAAGAATAAAGAAAATAAAATGACAATCACAAACCCGATTCAACAATAAAAAGAATGCTAATCTCAAAACTCCAGATAAATAATCTACTCACACATAATAATATGTAAATTAATGGCAAACAAGTATGTAAATAATTGCAAAATAACAATATGATAATAATGAAATGAAATAACAAAGTAGAGAAGAGAAAAGAGAATAATACCAATGAAATACTTGAATTAGAAAATAAAAATGGAAGATGAATGCTAGAATAAAAACCCAATTCAAAGCGTAAACAAGTGAACTACAACACTTATGAATTATTGAAAATGTAAAGGAGTATTTTTCTCTAACCCTAATACAAAGCTAAGACAGAAAACAATATGCTAAACACGAAATAGGGATGTATATATAAAGCCACAAAGGAAACTCAACCATCGATTATGCTTGTAGACACCCCGTTGGGGCGGAGATAGCCACCTCGATTGGGTCGTGTCTGGGTGGGCGAGGAGCTTTAATTATGTGCATTTCATGTAGGAGTGCACCACCTCAGTGGGCCGAGGACAACAACCCTGATTGGGGTCACCATGGCCAAGACGAGTTCGCTTGTTATCATCACGCAACACCATGCATACATTGCTCCTATGGCTCGGAGTCGTAGCTAACACCCTTTGAGCATGATTCCGTCTTCATAAAGGCATGTTGACAATCCCTAGGGGACGGTCTTTGAAAGCGCATTGTAATCATGAGTTAACTTGTTCTAACGACCTCCAAATGCGCTCCTTATGACTCAGAACTTATTCTTTTCACCCCGTAACTTTCATAGGACTTTAGCACGCCCTCCTAAGCTCATGTACTTGTAAATTTTAGTCTTTCCTTGTTCAGTATCCATCCAAGTATAGAATTTGACGTAGAAATAGCCCAAATCCTACAAATGAAAATAAAACTCCTTGCCCAACTAGCCACGACCCCAATCGATTGCAAGTTAGTCGCAAATTAGCGACCAATAGTAATAGTTGCAAATTAGAAAATAACTATTATAGCCTCAAATTAGCGAATGCCAATAATAGTCGCAAATTAGCGACTAATTACAGTAGATGCAAATCAACGACCAACATTTGGTAGCAAAGTGCGTCAAGTTTGGTTGCAAAATGTATTTAGAGGTGTTTGTATAACACCCCCTCATACCAAGGTGCCTTACCAGGACCACCCTACCATGAAAGTGTGTTACCATCTCGGTTGCCCGAGGTTTGTACATATCAAAAGCGTCCGAACTGAGCACATTTATTAAAGTACTGCAAGATATAAAGTTTACAACATCTCAAATCCAAATACTGATTTAACCAAAATACAACTCCAATGTCTGACAATAAAAGAAATCTTCTAAGACTCAGACGGTGATGCTATAAATGGTGATGACAATACTCCCATGACTGTCCCCAAGCTCACACTAGCAATACCTGTCAAGTCTGCTCACCATCCCCGAATGGTTCACCGCAGATTCCACAAACAACAACGGGGTCAGTATTACTCAAACATTATAAAACAGACCAACAAGTAATCAACTGATCATCTTCCTATTCCAATCTCTATTATCACACTGTAACCGACTACACACCAAAGTGTGTAGCCCTGCCAGATTACCCATGGCAACAGGTAATCCTCGCCGCCAGTGGGTGATCGCAGCCGATCCCACCTAGTCCAACTCCTCAATGTGCGACAACTATCCCTGTCCCTTAATTTGCACATCCCCTCCCGTAGCGGGTTCCACGGATGGCGAACTAGGGTGTGAAGCCACTCCCGCAAGTGACTCCACCACAATCACAATCACACGACATCACAGCCGTCTCAATACCCTCACACCAACATCGTCACAACAATCTCCATACTCCGATGATCAACAGATAACAATAATCACAACAAGCATGTCTTACAAAGAGCAGTAAACTGAGTAGGGAAACCCTACCTTAGCAATCAACAGTAGCACGCAACACGGACAATCAGAAAGGCTCCTCTACGAAGTCTTCTCCTATACAATAATCATATAACACAATTACACAATGCACAATCCCCCATATTCCCAACTTCATATAGGTATACAGTAACCCCAAAGAATACAAATAACATAAAGATAGAACTTACCAACAGTAGAATGAGGTATTATATGCAAGAACTCCGACGATTACACACACAACAATGCTATAGAATGATTAGGAAGTGCTTAGAGAGATATTAGGGTGATCGTAGAAATGATGAAGTTTGAAAATGCTCTTTTAGAAACTGACGCGGGATATAAAATACCCTAAACATTCCCTAATCAAACCGTCGAAATAATACTTCGCCAGACCGGATACTTGGTCGAGTAAGTGTATACTCGGCCGAGTATTCCTCGGCAGAACCGAAAAAATCTATACCAACAACACTACTCGGCCGAGTAGGCTCTACTCGGTCGAGTAGTCACTTAAGAAAATCCGTAGTATTACAGTCTTCCCCCCTTAAAAAGAACTTCGTCCCGAAGTTCACACCCCATTCTAAACCAGGCACAACACAACGCAACAAGACTATACTAACCACATCTATCAACACCAAAGAACTACACAAGTCACCACAAAAATTCACTAACCCGACTCAAAACAAAACAGCAAAACAAGACAAAACACAACAACGACCATCTCCTACCCCCCTAAAAAGACAACGGTTACGTCCCCGTAACCAAACATACCTGGTCAAAAAGGTTAGGAAAACGTTCTCGCATAGCTTCCTCGGGTTCCCATGTGGCTTCCTCCACATTATGATTAGACCAAAGAACCTTGAGTAAGACCGTCTCACCATTCCGTGTCTTACGAACCTTGCGATCAAGAATCTCCTTAGGAATCTCGGCGTAGGACAAGGATTCATCAAGCTCGATGTTATCCATCTCAAGGATATGCGATGGATCGCTCACATACTTCCGAAGTTGAGATACATGAAAAACATTGTGTATCCTATACAAAGTTGGTGGTAACGCTAACCTGTAAGCTACCTCGCCAACACGGTCTAAAATCTCATAAGGGCCTATAAACTTTTGGCTTAGCTTACCCTTTTTCCCAAATCTCATAACACTTCGCATAGGTGACACTTTCAAAAGGACCTTGTCACCTACCGCAAACTCAATGTCCCTGCGGTGTAAGTCGGCATAGCTCTTCTGACGATCTTGAGCTGCTCTCATCTTTTGCCGAATTAACTGGACTTGCTCAACCATATCTTGTACCACTTGTGGCCCCAAAACCACCGTCTCGTAACTATCATCCCAACAAACTGGACTTCGGCATTTCCGGCCATACAAAGCTTCAAAAGGTGCCATCCCGATGCTTGTATGATAATCGTTATTGTATGAAAACTCGATCGGATCAAGCCTGTCTTCCCAACTGCCCCAAACTCCATAACACATGCCCTCAACATGTCCTCTAAGGTCTTGATGGTCCGTTATGTCGACCACCATCGGTTGCTTGGGATGAAAGGCTGTACTCATCTTCAAAGTAGTACCCATCAACTCTTGCAGTTCTTGCCAAAACTTGGATATGAACCTCGCATCACGATCAGAAACGATATCTTTAGGTATCTCATGTAACCGAACCACATGCCTTCTGTAACCCAATGCTAGCTGCATCTTAGACCAAGTATCTTTCATGGGAACGAAATGGGCTGACTTGGTTAACCGATCAACAATAACCCAAATCATGTTGTTACCCTGCTGTGACCTAGGCAACCCCACAATGAAATCCATAGAGATCGACTCCCACTTCCACTCAGGTACTTCCAAAGACTGTATCTTACCTTGTGGTCTCCTTTGCTCACCCTTGACCCTTTGACAAGTCAAACATCTGGCCACAAACTCAGCTACATCTCTCTTCATGTTTGGCCACCAGAAGGTCTTCTTAAGATCCTTGTAAAGCTTATCACCACCCGGGTGAACTGAATAAGGAGTACAATGAGCCTCCGTCAAGATCACTCTCCGCAACTCTGCGTCCTTAGGAACACACCATCTCCCATCAAAACGAACACTCCCATCTGTATGGATAGAAAACCTGGAAACCGTTCCACTCTCTACCCTTGACTTCCACTCCTTAATCTTAGGATCAACCTCTTGCTTACTCTTGATGTTCTCATACAACTCTGGCTCGATCGTCAAGTCCCCGATGGTATCCCCCTCTCGAATCATAAAGATCCCCAACCTAGACATCTCATCCCTCAGCTTTAGCAAGGACATGGCGGTACATAGAGAATGAACACTCTTCCTACTCAAAGCATCTGCAACAACGTTAGCCTTACCCTCGTGGTAGATGATCTCCATATCGTAATCCCCGATCAGCTCCATCCACCGTCTGTGTCGCATGTTAAGCTCTTTCTGGTTGTAGATATACTTTAGACTCTTATGATCAGAGAACACCTTAAAAGTTGCTCCATAAAGGTAGTGCCTCCAAATCTTAAGAGCGAATACAACCGCACCCAGCTCCAGATCATGAGTAGGGTAGTTCTCCTCATATTGCTTCAGCTGCCTTGAAGCATAAGCTATGACTTTCCCTTCCTGCATCAAAACACAACCAAGACCGTTCTTTGAAGCATCAGTATATACCTCAAAGTTCTCACAACCCTATGGCAAGGCTAGGATAAGAGCTGTGGTCAAGCGTTCCTTTAAGGTCTAAAACGCCGTCTCACAACTCTCATCCCAAACAAACCTGACTTCCTTCCTCATCAAAGATATCATAGGCCGCGATATGGTAGAGAAATCTTTCACAAATCTCCTGTAGTAGCCGGCAAGGCCTAAGAAACTCCGAATCTCAGCAACATTTTTCGGCGATTCCCACTTGGTTACGGCTTCAATCTTACTAGGATCCACAGATACTCCTTTCTTAGATATCACATGGCCTACGAAAGCCACTTCTTCTAACCAGAACTCGCACTTAGATAGCTTAGCATAAAGCTGATTTTCTCTCAAGGTCTGCAAGACCCTCAAGTGCTCCTCATGCTCTTTCTTAGTCTTAAAATATACTAAGATATCGTCGATGAAAACAACCACAAACCTATCCAAGAACGGTGTAAAGATCCGGTTCATCAAATCCATGAAAGCTGCTGGTGCATTGGTCAACCCAAACGGCATCACTATATACTCGTAGTGACCATATCGAGACCGGAACACTGTCTTAGGAATATCCTCATCTGCTATCCTTAACTGGTGATAACCCGACCTCAGATCAATCTTGGAGAACACCCCTGCTCCACTTAGCTGATCAAACAAGTCATCAATCCTAGACAACGGATACTTATTCTTCACTGTAACACGATTGAGCTCTCTGTAATAAATGCACAGTCTCATACTCCCATCTTTCTTCTTGACAAAAAGAACTGGAGCTCCCCACGGTGACACACTAAGCCTGATGTAACCCTTGCCTAGCAACTCATGTATTTGCTTTTTCAACTCTGCCAACTCTTTAGGTGCCATACGGTAAGGTGCTTTAGATATAGGACCCGTTCCCGGCTTAAGCTCCACGCTGAAATCAACATCCCTCTTGGGAGGCAAACTCGGTATTTCCTCAGGAAAAACATCTTCGAACTCTCTCACCACAGATATCTCAGAAGCTGTCGGTGACTCTACTCGGTGGTCTCTCACATAACAGAGAATCAAAGGACACTTCTTCCTCAAACATGACTTTAAAGTCATCACATCTATGAACCTACACTTAGGCTTTACCACAAACCCTCTATATGACACCCTAACACCCTTGGGACCCTTTAAGGACACTCTCTTTTGCCGACAATCTATCCTGGCATCATACCTAACCAGCCAATCCATCCCGACAATCACCTCGAATCCATCCATAGGAAACTCTAACAGGTCTACTGGTAAATCTACCCCTCCAACTACCATGGATACCCCCTTATACAGCTTGAGACACGACACAGACTCCCCTGAAGGTATGAATACATCATCTTTTACAACTTCAAACTTCCCCAAACCCATAGACACAGCATGACTCTTAGACACAAAAGAATGTGTAGCCCCGGAATCAAACAAAACAAAGGACTGTACATTATGAACAAGAAAGGTACCGGTAACTACATGAGCATCATCTTGTGCATCGTGCTTGTCCATCATGAAAAGCTTTCCACTGTTTTTCTGTCCTCCACCCTGAACTGAAGCGTTGGAGGTACTTGGCTTGGCTGCCGAATCCTGAGTGGTGGTGTTGTTCTGGCGCTGATAAGATCCACCACCACTGCGGTTGTAACCGCCCTGGTTGCCCCGTCCACCTCTGTTGCCCCATGAACTTCCCGGTCGGTTACTAGCAAAACTCTGAGTCGGCCCCTGAGAAAAATTCCATGACCGAGCTCTTGAACCAGTGTCGGGCTTGTAGCTCGTGCATTCCCATCTTTTGTGGCCTATCCCACCATAGTTGAAGCATGTAAGGTTAGAGTTGTCACTCACACTCCGACCTCCATTCTTTCCCCAGCCACGAGATCCTCCCGAAAAAACAGCTCCCCCAGAAAAAGCCTTAGCATCGTTGAAGTTCCCTTTCTTGTTGGCCGACTGACTGTTGTTTCCACCATCAGCCTTCCTCTTTTCAGCAGCAGTCCTCTCATCGATCTCTCTTGAGAGATTTACCATTCTCTCAGCTTGACCCGCTCTCAGGTACACTTCCTTGAGGTCGGTAGCAACCCCAGCTGGCATACGACTCACGATCTTAGCAGATAAACCCCTCTCAAAACGGAGAGCCAAACCTCTCTGTCCTAGCTGCATGTCCTCAACATAACGAGATAGCTCCAAGAACCGATGATAGTAATCAGTGACCGTCATCTCCTCAGTCATGGTGAAGGAATCAAAGTCGGATCTCATCTTGTGTCGGATATGCTCCGGCACAAACTGCTCTCTCATAGCACTCTTCAACCCAGACCACGGAATAGCTCCTTCCGCCTGGTAAAAAGCTCTAGCATCTTCCTTGACGTTTTGCCACCAAACTGCAGCTTCACCTCTCAGGTAGTATACTACCTGCTCAACGATCATGTCTTCAGGACACTTAACCATATCAATGAGAGCTTCAATCTCACGGTGCCACTTTTCAAGTAGCTTTGGTTCACCTACCCCATCATATGTGGGAGGGTTGAAGCGATCAATGATGATGCTGAGCTGAGTAGCATCCATCGACTTCTCGTTCCCCTTTCCCACATTCTTGAGAGCTTCAAGGAGAGCCTCTTGTTACTCAATCATGCGAGCAACCTCATCAAGAGTCATCTCAAAAGCTTGGATCTGCATGGGAGTTCTTTTGGGGGGCATTTTGAGCTGATAAGAAACAAGGAAACGTAAGCACAAAAGTCTACGGCTCAAAACGTAACAACCTTCCGCCAAAGGAACACTCGGCCGAGTATACTACGATACTCGGTCGAGTAAAGACTACTCGGTCGAGTATCCGCCCAGATACTCGGTCGAGTATCGACTCCAGAAGCAAACGTCAAAAATCCAGAAACAACACTCGGTCGAGTAAAACAACACTCGGCCGAGTAGACACTACTCGGTCGAGTATACTTATTTACTCGGTCGAGTTGTCACATACAGTAGCGATTGCTACTTACCATCAAACAACACTCGGTCGATTGCTTGGTTACTCGGCCGAGTACCCCATACTCGGTCGAGTACCTGCCCTGCTCGGCTGAGTCTCACTATAGACGGGTATACAGTATAAGGTTTTCTATCATGCTCACTATTCCCGCAGCAAACACATCGTATCAAGAACTTTAATGCCACGTTATAATCATACAACATACAATTATCAAGAACTTTAATGCCATGTTATAATCGTATCAGCATACAATTCATGCATATGCTAAATCCAACATGACAGACATTCACAAACCCGTCACATCCACCATTTCTCCCATCACCACACTTACAAATTTCAACTATTACCAACATGCATCTTCACATACATGTACATACAAAACCTAACTCTCATCACACTTCCCCATGTTACCGGTTCGAGTTAGTGAGGGCCAATTTGCGACCCCGGGACATCTCCCGAGTCTTTGCGGTAGCTCCAAACAACTCTCTCCAGGTTCATTTTATTTAGACTCCCTAGGTTCATTAAATTCATTTGTTTAGGTGCCGGAATCTTCGGCTCTGATACCACTTTGTAACACCCCCTCATACCAAGGTGCCTTACCAGGACCACCCTACCATGAAAGTGTGTTACCATCTCGGTTGCCCGAGGTTAGTACATATCAAAAGCGTCCTGAACCGAGCACATTTATTAAAGTCTTTGCAAGATATAAAGTTTACAACATCTCAAATCCAAATACGATTTAACCAAAATAAAACTCCAATACCGACAATAAAAGAAATCTGCTAAGACTCGAGACGGTGATGCTATGACGGTGATGACAATACTCCCATGATCGTCCCCAAGCTCACACTAGCAATACTGTCAAGCTGCTCACCATCCCCGAATGGTTCACCGCAGATTCCACAAACAACAACGGGTCGATATTACTCAAACATTATAAAACAGACCAACAAGTAATCAACGATCATCTTCCAATTCCAATCTCTATTATCACATCAGAATCGACTACACACCAAAGTGTGTAGCCCCCGCATTACCCATCGCAACAGGTAATCCTCGCCGCCAGTGGGTGACCGCAGCCGATCCCACCTAGTCCAGCTCCTCAATGAGCGACAACCATCCCTGTCACTTAATGTGCACATCCCCTCCCGTGGCGGGTTCAACGGAGGGCGAACTAGGGTGTGAAGCCACTCCCGCAAGTGACTCCACCACAATCACAATCACACGACATCACAAGTCTCAATACCCTCACACCAAAGATCGCCACAACAATCTCCATACTCCGATGATCAACAGATAACAACAATCACAACAAGCATGTCTTACAAAGAGCAGTAAACTGAGTAGGGAAACCCTACCTTAGCAATCAACAGTAGCACGCAATACGGACAATCAGAAAGGCTCCTCTACGAAGTCTTCTCCTATACAATAATCATATAACACAATTACACAATGCACAATCCCCCATATTCCCAACTCCATATAGGTATACAGTAACCCCAAAGAATACAAATAACATAAAGATAGAACTTACCAACAGTAGAATGAGGGATTATACGCAAGAACTCCGACGATTACACACACAACAATGATATGGAATGATTAGGAAGTGCTTAGGGAGATATTAGGGTAATCGTAGAAATTATGAAGTTTGAAAATGCTCTTTTAGAAACTGACGCGGGATATAAAATACCCTAAACATTCCCTAATCAAACCGTCGAAATAATACTTCGCCAGACCGGATACTTGGTCGAGTAAGTGTATACTGGCCGAGTATCCTCTACTCGGTCGAGTGTCCACTATACTCGGCCGAGTATTCCTCGGCAGAACCGAAATAAACTATACCAACAACACTACTCGGCCAAGTAGGCTCTACTCGGTCGAGTAGTCACTTAAGAAAATCCGTAGTATTATAGTTTGGTAGGAGCTTTTGGATTGGATTGGAATGGATTCAATGCATTCTAGTGTTTGGTTGGAGGGTTTTGGAATGGAGTTAGATACCCAATGGATTCTAACTCCATTCCAACCCCTTGGAATCCCATACCCATGTATACACCCAAGTTTCTAAATATATTCTAGAGCTGATCAAGTGCGGGTTAGCTCGTCCGGCCCGCTAAAATAGCGGGCTTGGATAAGAAAAACAAAAAATTAAACGGGTAACGGACAAGAAAATTAGGCCCGCTAGAATAAATGGACGGGCTTGGACTAAACAAAATTGCCCATGGGCGGCCCGCTAGGCCCGCTATTAAAAGTAACCTCATAAAAGTCCTCAAAAACCTGAACCCTCAGACTTTCTCTGCTCATTTCATTTACAATTTCTACACTCTAAAGTAATTAGGTAGCGCAAATGAATACTTATACATTACGTATAAGTGGAAGATTGTCGGTATTTACACTTGTCGTATAAAGATTCTTCGAGAATGGACGACATGCTAACGCGATTGTCGTATAAACATAGTACCTTGTAAGTATTTATTACACGGGAGTGTATGTAACCGCTAACAATGCCGCACAAACACCAAGGCAAAAATGAACTTTTGATGTTTGTAGTAGAACATTGTCAAACTTGTGTTTTTCAAAAATCTAGTAAACTTATCTTTTGAAAATTAGTATACTTTCTTAAGGGTAACCTTTTAAAGACAATTGTTAAGTTTTAGTGGGATGTAGCGATAACAAACTCGTGTTTTAATAGAAACACTAATTTCTGTCTTTAATTTTAGTCAGGCCCGCGGGCCGGCCCGCTCTTTTAAAGTGGGCGGGTATGGACAGTTGAAACTGGCCCGCTTAGAGGACTCGGGCTATAAAATGAGGCCCGTCGGACACTTTTTTAGTAGTTGGGCCCGGCCCATGTCCGGCCCATGTCCGCTTTTGATCACCTCTAAATTATATTCCATCCTATTACTATACTCAATCCATTCCATGATCGAACCAAGCACGTGTGAACAAGTATAGGGTTCTAACTCCATACCTCTATCGTATTACAATCCATTCCAATACTTTGAACCAAATTATTAAAGGTTTTTTAAAAAAAGTCTCCTCCCCTAGTTGTTTTGCTCGAGGAGCATAGGACGGTCAAACTATATACGTAAATACGTAACACATAACAACTTCAAATAATACGAGAATACATTAGAGTTTGAGAAGCTATAGAAAATAATCTACATTTTTATTAATAATAAAGTGTTCATACATAATACCATCAATGAACCACTTTTCATGTTTATTTAATAAATAAAATTGAACTGCTTTCCACTAATCATCAGCAAGGCTGGAGCACATCCTACCCATCACGAAGACATGATTACCTGCAACATTAAAAAAAAAAACACTGAGTAAATTTTGTATTTCCATACATACAAGAAAATTAACAAACCCAGAAAAAATTAAATCTAAAGAAAAACTACACAAACCCAGAAAATTTTAGATCTAAAGAAAAATTATAAACCCAGAAAAAAAAAATACAAACCCAAAAACATTTAGATCTACAAGGCGAATTACAATCAAATCAAACCACCAAAAAACAAACCCATATCAAAACCAAATCTGACACAAGTACACTAACTTGTAACAAAAACGTTCGTGTGAAGTGAAGAGCAACAACCAAATAATGATAGCTTGTAAGATCTCGAAATCCAACTCAATAGCTTGTAAAATTCGAAAATTCAACTCGAAAAATTACGCACAAAGCTAGGATTTCTATGGAAGTTTTGTCTTAGTTAAATCTTTGCTTCTCCTTCCTGTTCAAGGCCCAGTTCTACGTCCTGGTACGTAGTTTGTGGTTTCTTTTCTGTTTGTTCTTTTGTTGTGTGGTCTTTTCGTGTTGTAGTAGGAATTTGGCCCTAGTTGGTTTGGTGTTAGGGTTTGGAGTTTGTATATTTAGAGGATTCGTCGGGTAGGGTTTCTTTTGTTATTACAGGTTGCTGTTTATTTTTTTCGTCAAGTACGCAAGCAATCCTTTTAGTTAGTAATTATATGGAGCGCGGTATGAGCACTAAGGGTAAAGAGGTGGTACGGGAGGGCTTTGAGGCGGGTGGAGCGTTTGACTGGGATGATGGTGGAACGGAGAACAAGGAGGTCAGGACGGACATGATCATTGTAGGGAAAGTTTGGGCTTCGAAAGTAGTCAATGCGCGTGCTGCCATCGATACTATGCTTAGATTGTGGAATCCGAAGGGTAGGGTGTTGGGGAACGTGCTGTATGTAAGGGAGAAGCTGTTTATCTTTCGATTTGAGGAGGAAAGGGATAAAACTAAGGTCCTCGAGGGACAGCTTTGGCAATTTGATAAGTTCACTTGGTGCTTTAATGAGCCTAATTCAGAGGGGCGAGTTACAGATACTCCGCTTTATTATCTTCCTATATGGGCACGTATATATGACCTTCCCATTAAGGGTCGTACTAACGAGGATAATCTGCGTAGGTTGGGAGCGCAATTGGGGGAAATATGTAATGCAGGACGTGGCTTCTTTTCCTGAGATGGAAATGGCAATTCGACTGCGTATTCTGCACGATGTTTGTAAGCCGCTTCAGCCTCTTACTGACATTCGTATGACTAATGGAAGGGTTGCATCATTTACTATAAAGTATGAGCGTTTGCCTTTGTTTTGTTATGGGTGTGGGGTCTTGGGACATGGTGAAAAATATTGTGAGAAGGGTCCTTATGAGGAGGAGAACCAAAAATATGGGGATGGATTGAGGGCATCGCCATTGAAGGTGGGAAGGACGGGAGTGGCGGAGGGGAGTAGGGCTGGAAGGGACTTGAGACCAGAATTTGAGGAGGAAATCTTAAAAAGTAAAAAAGAGATGATTGAGAAACTACAAAAAATTGCGTTGTCAAGCAAGGCCAAGACTAGACAGGGGAAGAAGATGGCGGGGGGACCTGACGGAGGGGTGGTTGAGGGAGTTGTTCAGTTAGATACGGAGGGGGTGTTGATCCGGAGGTCGCTGGAGGTTGCTGGAGTGCAGTTGCTGGGTGAGTTATCAATGGCGGGTGAGGGAGGAAACGATCATGTTGAGGGGAGAGGAGCAGTGCCCATGACTGAGACGGTGCTGGGTACAAGGAATGCTGAGGTGGGGAGCGGTGCTGGGGGGATGATGAACGGGATGGCTGATAAGAGTGTCACGAGTGGAGGGGTGATATTGCTCCGACTTGGACGAGGTTGGCATGTAATATTGAGCCTGGAGGTGTAAAGAATGGTAAAGCATGGGTTAGTCCGGAGAAGAATGAATATATGAAGAGGATGAGGGAGGAGGACGACGGTAATGATTCTATGGTTAGTAAGAAGGTTGTAATTCACAGGGATGTGTATATATCTAAGGCGGTGGTTGATGCTATTTAACCCCATCGGGCCCAATGAATTGTTTGAGCCTTAACTGCAGGGGGCTGGGCAACCCCGGTGCAGTAAGCGGTCTTCGGAACCTTATCCGACGGGAGGCCCCGGCTATTGTTTTTCTATGTGAAACAAAACTTGGTAGTCGTGATATGAAAAAGGTTATTGATAGGATGGATGGATATGTTGGGTTGTGCGTGGATAGTGTTGGTCGGTCTGGGGGGTTGGCGTTTTTGTGGAGACAGGTCGTGACATGCTTGTTTAAGGGTGCATCGGTCCATTTTATGGATTTTGATGTGGAGTATAATAATGTTAAGTGGAGATGTACTGGTTTTTATGGATGGTCAGCGGTGAAAGACCGTCATCTTTCCTGGCGACAAATTAGATTGCTGGGGGAAGAATATTCAGGACCGTGGTGTTGTATGAGAGACTTCAATGAGGTTTTGTTTACAAATGAGATGAAGGGAGGGGAGAGAGCGCAGTGGCAGATGAATAATTTTAGGGATACGGTTGATGAAGTCGGCATGACTGAATTGCCTTTTGTTGGATACGAGTATACATTTGATAATGGACAGGCAGGGTCTCATAATAGACAGAGCCGAATTGATCGTGCTATAATGGATGAGGAGTGGCGGGAGGTCTTTCCATACGCGAAGCTTCACCATCTTGACCGGGAATGGTCGGATCATGCTCCGATCATGGTTGTGCTGAATGAGAGGGATCGTGTGGAGAGCGGAGGGCAAAGTAAGTTTCGATTTGAGCATATTTGGGTAGGGGAGGATGGGTGTGAAAATGCTATTAGGCGGGGTTGGGCGAAGGGAGTTGGTGAGCTGCTTAGTTCGATACATAATTGCGCTAAGGAGCTAATTGGGTGGAATGGGGTGAGTATTGGCAAAATTCTACGAGATATTACTAAAAAAAGATGACAATTAAAAAGATTGAATGAGGGTGCTCGGAGTAATAGACAGGTTCAGGAGAGGAAGAAAGTTGTTTCGGAATTAAACCAATTGCTAAAACAGGAGGAACGATTTTGGCGCCAGCGGTCTCGGGCGATTTGGCTGCGGGATGGAGACAGGAGTACTAAGTTTTTTCATAGGAAGGCAGGTCAACGTAGACAAAAGAATCATATAGCTAAGCTGATTGATACAGAGCGCCGTGCTTATGAAAATACGAAGGCCGTGAAGGGATGTGCGGTAGACTATTTTAACAAGTTGTTTCCTACGTATAGGCCATCTGGGTTTGAGGAGATGTTGAATGGGGTGATGGGTCGAGTAACGGGGGCAATGAATGATGAACTGAAATAGGAGTACCGAGGAGAAGAGGTGGAGATGGCCCTAAATCAAATGCATCCGCTGAAGGCGCCGGGACCTGATAGTATGAACGGGTTATTTTATCAAACTTACTAGCACATAGTTGGTCCGACTGTAATAAGATCGGTGCTGAATATACTTAATGGTGAGTCGTTTTCGGATAATTTAAATTTAACTAATATTGTTTTAATCCCGAAAAAAAAGGTTCTTGACAAGATGACGGAATTTAGACCAATTAGCTATGTAATGTAGTTTATAAGCTAGTATCTAAAGTTTTGGCTAATAGAATAAAGAAATTCCTAGGTGAGGTTATGTCGGAAAATCAGAGTGCTTTTACTCTAGGTAGGATGATTACTGATAATATATTGGTGGCGTTTGAGATGTTTCATTATATGAAGAATGCAAGGAGCGGAGGAGGTCATATGGCTCTAAAACTAGATACGGCAAAAGCATACGACCGTGTTGAATGAGATTTTTTGGAGGCTGTTTTGAGGAAGATGGGATTTGAGGCGAGATGGACAAATTGTGTAATGAAGTGTGTTAGAACAGTCCAATATTCAGTGGTGGTGAATGGTTCGAACTCAGATGTGTTTGTACCGCAGCGTGGAATTCGACAAGGCGATCCGCTTTCTCCCTATTTATTTATTCTTTGTGCTGAAGTTTTATCTAGCCTTATCCGACGAGCTAAAGAGAATGGGTCTATACACGGTATTAGGAAGGCGCCAATGTCTCCGTGTGTGTCTCACCTTTTATTCGCAGATGACAGCATTTTCTTTGTTAAAGCTAATAGGAAGGAAGCTACAGTGGTATGGGATATCTTGAAAAATTATGAGATGGCTTCTAGGCAATTAGTTAATCTAGATAAAACAACGATGTCGTTTAGTCATGACACTATTGTAGGGCGAAGAAATGATGTGGTAGGTGATGTAAAATCTGGTCGATTTTATGGGTTTAAACAGTACGTTGGCCTGTTCGATTTGTGTTGTATAATACGCAGCGGAATATTAAAATTTTTATTTGATTTTTATATGTTTTTGAACGAAAATTAAAAGGATATGATGTGAATAAACTCTCCTCCCTCGCAAGGAACTCGAACTCACACACGACTGGGTTTTTGTGACTCTCACCTCGCAAGGATCAATCACACTCTAATCTCTCCCTCGCAAGAAAGAAATAAGACTCTCAAAGCTCGCAAGCAATAAGCAACAAGAAAACTTGTATTAATCTCTAAACTTGAATGAATAAAACTGAATACAAAAGACCCTATTTATACTATAAGGAAACCGACCTCCCTTCCCTAAACTTCCTTAACTTGTCCTAAACTGATTAGGAAATCCGACCCATATTATGACAAATTGCCTTATTACAATCTTGCTAAGATTAGGAAAGAAACTAAAAGGAAATAACAATACTACCTTAAATTGATTGACTAGAATTAGGAAAGCAAAAATAAGGAAACTAATAATCTTAAACACCTCCATCAGCACCGACCTTGACCCTCCTTGGTTAGCGTGTTGACTTAGACGGACTCCAGCCCGTCACCTTGGCCTCTCCATGCTATCATATTCACGATACTTGAGCCCATTTTGAAACCTTCAGAAATGTGAGTTACATTTCGACTAATTAAGACTTCATTTTCATTTTCTTCAAGTGCTCCTGCATCATTCTCCCCTTCTTTTTGAGAATTTGACCTCAAATTTTCGTCATCTAAGTACGGTGACAAATCTCCAACATTGAATGTCGCACTTACACCTCCATACTCACTCTGCAATTCTAACTTGTAGGCATTAGTCCCATAGCTTTCAAGTATCTTGAATGGTGTAACACCCCCATACTCCGAGTGCCTTACCAGGACCACTCAGGTATGAAGACATCACCATCTCGGTCGCCCGAGGTATGATAATCAAATAGACAAAACGGAAACAATATTTATTATAAATAGTTTAATGATAGATACAATCCTCAAAACCAAACCAAAGTACAATACATTATTCCAAACTATCTGTTCTCAACTGAAATTTAAATAAATGCTAAA
This sequence comes from Silene latifolia, assembly GCF_048544455.1. Taxonomy (NCBI): domain Eukaryota; kingdom Viridiplantae; phylum Streptophyta; class Magnoliopsida; order Caryophyllales; family Caryophyllaceae; genus Silene; species Silene latifolia. Next base: position 196,000,050 of record NC_133538.1, on the reverse strand, counting down.
CTACAAATGAAGACTCTATCGTCATGTCGTGGCCATCCTAAATATATCCCAAAGACTCATCTCTATACCTGTTCAATATCTGCTCACCATCCCCGAATGGATCACCGCAGTTTTACAAAACAACACCGGGTCGGTACTAATCACACAATCAATATAAATAACAATAATAAGACAAACATACAAATTGAACTGTCACACACACATACACACACCACCAACTCCCATCATCTCAATCGACCGTCCACCGGACTGACCAGCCGCTGGGGGACCGCAGCCGTTCCCACCTAAGCCCCGCTCATCGTACGAGCGATAACCCTGTCCATTAATGTGCACATCCCCTTTCGTGGCGGGTTCCACGAAGGGCGAAACTAGGGCGTGAGATCACTCCCGCAAGTGACCCCACTCAGCCGAGAACGCATCTCGAGAACCATCAACAAACACAACCACAATCACAATCACAATCACAATCATCATATCAAACAACTAACTACATCACATCACCAATATCCCATTATGGGACTAATACGAGTAGAAATCCTACCGGAAAGCACAACACGCGACGGTATCTACAAATGTATCAAAACGGCTCCTCTTACGAATTCTCCTCCTACCATACAACACATAGATGCTACCATTCAAATACTACTCATAAAAACCCCCAATTCCTAAATTAGGGTTTCATCAATCTTAACAAAACATTATAGAAATTATATTAAAAGCTTACCCTCGACGCAAGGAATCCAACGACACGAACTACGATACGAACTGACCGTGTGAACTCCGGGAATTGTCAAGAACGCGATTAGGAAGAAGAACTAGTTGCTTTCTCTCTTAAACAGGTTTTAGGTTTTGTAAAAAGTGATTTAAAACAATTACGAATATGTTTAAATACCTTAATCGCGTAATTAACAAAACCCGAGAAAACTCCCCGTAAAACCGGACACTCGATCGAGTACCCAAGGCACTCGATCGAGTACCCCTACTCTCGATCGAGTGCCCCACTACTCGATCGAGTACCCAACAGTCGAAACTATTTTATTCCGCAACTTGCCCATACTCGACAGAGTAAGGGCTACTCGATAGAGTACCCCAAGACATATAAATACGGAGTATTACAGTCTTCCCTCCTTAAAAGGAACTTCGTCCCCGAAGTTCAAACCACTACTAAAACAAAGGTACTCCAAAACATTCCCGACTCAACAACCAAAACAAAACTCAATATAAAACACGCTACTTACCCTACTCATCCCGACAACCTACCGACGCAACATATAAAAAGGTGTATAAAACTCTTAGAAACTGCTCGCGATCATCTCCTACCCCCCTAAAAGAAACAAGGTTACGTCCCCGTAACCATACATACCTGATCAAAAAGGAAGGGGTAACGCTCTTTCATGATATCCTTTGCCTCCCATGTAGCTTCCTCGGTCTCGTGGTTAGACCAAAGGATCTTGAGCAAAACTGTCTCACCACCCCTAGTCTTTCTAACCTTTCGGTCTAGGATCTGCTTAGGTACCTCAAGATATGATAAAGACTCATCAAGCTCTAAGTTCTCGGCCTCTAACACATGTGAAGGGTCGCTCACATACTTCCGCAGTTGCGATACATGAAACACATTATGTACTCTCTCTAACGCAATTTGGTAAAGCCGACGATAAGCAACTTCCCCAACTCGCTCTAAGATCTCATAAGGCCCTATAAACTTCTGGCTTAGCTTGCCTTTCTTCCCAAATCTCATAACCCCGCGCATAGGAGACACTTTCGGAAGAACCTTGTCCCCAATCCAAACTCTATGTCCCGACGATGTAGATCTCGCATAACTCTTTTGTCGATCCCGAGCCGCTCTCATCCTTTCCCTGATCATCTTAATCTGTTCCACCATTTCATGCACCATCTCTGGTCCTAAGACCACTGCCTCAGCACTATCGTCCCAACAGATTGGACTCCTGCATCTCCTCCCATACAAAGCCTCAAACGGTGCCATACCAATACTAGTGTGATAGTCATTATTGTAAGAAAATTCTATCAAGTCCAACCTCTCGCTCCCAGCCTACCACCAAAATCCATCACACAAGCTCGCAACATATCCTCAAGAGTATTGATTGTTCTCTCATCTGCCTGTCTGTCGCAGATGAAAAGTCTGTACTCATCTTCGATTTGTCCCTAACGATTCCCGCAACTCCTTCCAAAACCTCGATATAAATCTCGCATCTCCTCGTCGACACTATGTCCTTAGGGACTCCATGTAACTTAAGACGTTCTTTCGATAGGCCATAGCCAATTGTGCCTTAGTCCATGTATCTTTCATTGAACAAAGTGAGTGACTTGGTCGACGATCCACTATCACCCAAATCATATTGTTACCTTGTTGACTCTTAGGCAAACCCACAATGAAATCCATGGAAATGGATTCCCACTTCCACTCAGGCACCTCCAAAGACTGAACCTTACCTTGTGGTCTTCTCTGTTCCCCTTTAACTCTCTGGCATGTCAAACAACGGGACACAAACTCACCTGTCTCTTTCTTCATCCCAGGCCACCAAAACGTTTTCTTCAAATCTTTGTAAAGCTTGTCTCCACCCGGATGCACTGAATATGGTGTGCAATGTGCCTCTGTCATGATAGTCTTTTTCAACTCCTCATCATTAGGAAAACACCACCTACCATCAAACCTCAAACTACCATCTGTATGAATAGAAAATCGGGACACTGTCCCTTTCTCTACCCCAGCTCTCCACTCCACTATCTTAGGATCCAAAGCCTGCTTATCCCGAATATCATCATAAAACTCAAGTCAGATCGTCATATCACCCATGGCATCTCCTTTCTGCATCATATGTATCCCGAACCTCGCTACCTCATCTCTCAGCCTCATCAAAGATAGAGCTGTACACAAAGAATGTACACTCTTCCTACTCAAAGCATCAGCTACAACATTGGCTTTCCCTTCATGGTAGATGATTTCCATGTCATAATCGCCAATCAACTCCATCCACCTCCTCTGTCTCATGTTCAACTCCTTCTGCGTGAAGATGTACTTGAGACTCTTGTGATCAGAAAATACCTTAAAGATTGCTCCATAAAGGTAATGTCTCCAAATCTTGAGAGCAAACACCACTGCACCCAACTCCGGATCATGAGTAGGGTAATTCTCCTCATAAGGCTTCAACGCCTAGAAGCATAGGCAATCACTTTACCATTCTCGCATCAACACACATCCTAGCCCATTCTTCAAGCATCGTATAAACCTCAAAATTCTCGCTCCCTTCAGTAATGCTAAGACTAGAGCCGTGGTCAAACGCTCCTTTAATGTTTGGAACGCCGTCTCACAACTCTCATCCCAACGAAACCTGTTCTCTTTCCTCATCAACGCCGTCATCGGTCTAGCTATCTTGGAGAAATCTTTCACGAACCGTCCGTAGTATCCAAATAAACCCAAGAAACTCCTCACCTCAAGAACATTCTTTGGTGCTTCCCACTTTGTCACCTCAATCTTCGCGGATCCACAACTACCCCATCTTTAGAGATTACATGCCCTTAAAAGCAACTTTCTCTAACCAGAACTCACACTTGGACAACTTAGCATACAACTCATGATCCCTCAAAGTCTGCAACACGATCCTCGGATGCTCCTCATGCTCCTCCTTAGTCTTAGAGTAGACTAAGATATCATCGATAAACACCACCACGAACTGGTCCAAGAACCGTCTGAAGATCCTATTCATCAAATCCATAAACACTGCCGGCGCATTAGACAACCCAAATGGCATCACCACATACTCATAATGGCCATACCTCGACGTGAAAGCTGTCTTCGGTATGTCCACATCTCTAATCTTCACCTGATGGTACCCCGACCTCAAATCAATCTTAGAAAAGACTGTTGCACCACTCAACTGATCAAACAGGTCATCTATCCTTGGCAAAGGATACTTGTTCTTTATCGTCACTCGGTTCACTCCCTCCCGTAATCTATGCACAACCTCAAGCTCCCATCTTTCTTCTTCACAAACAGAACCGGTGCTCCCCAAGGCGATACACTTGGTCTAATGTATCCCTTCTCTATCGATCATCCAACCGCTTCCTAAGTTCCTCCATCTCCTTAGGACCCATACGGTACGGTGCCTTAGAGATTGGCCCCGTCCCTGGCTTCAACTCTACGGTGAAATCTATCTCCCTCTTCGGTGGCAACCCCGAATCTCCTCTGAAAAACATCTCGCAAATTCTCCCACCACCGGTATCTCATCAACTCGTCGGACTCTCTATCCGGTCATCTCTCACATGGCACAAGATCAGAGGACATCCCTTCCTCAGATAAGACTTCAAGGTAACACCTGCAATCAACTTAACTTTGGGTTTGACTAGAAACCCACGATAAGACACACTTACACCCTTTGGGCCCCTTAAGGACACTTTCTTTTGATGACAGTCTATCTTGGCTTTATACTTTCCTAACCAATCCATCCCAACTATCATCTCAAAACCATTAAAAGGAAACTCTAGCAAGTCTACAGGGAAGTCGACTTGCCCAACTATCAAAGATACATCTCTAAACAACCTCCCACACGATACAGACTCACCCGAAGGTATGAAAACTTGCTCCCTAACAGACTCATATACTCTCAAACCCAACTGTTTTACATGACTCGAAGACACAAACGACTGAGAAGCCCCCGAATCAAACAAAACAAACGTAGGAATACCATTAACAAGGAATGTACCGGTGATAACGTGCGCATCTTCCTCAGCTGCCTTCTTGTCCATCATGAACAACTTGCCACTGGTCTTCTGCCCACCTCCCTGGACAGTATTGGCTGATGCGGTCGGCTTAGCACCCGACCCTTGATTGTTGTTGTTGTTGTTCATCGGTGTCCTCTGATAAGAATTACCGCCGTTGCGGTTGCCTCCATTCTCGTAGCTCGACCTCCCTTGGTTTGGCCATGATCCACCGGGTGCATTTGCTCGCAAAGCTCTGTGCAGGTCTCTGAACAGATCCCGGTGCACTCGTGCACTCATGTCTCTTGTGGCCTACTCCATCACAACCAAAGCAGGTCACTCCCCAACTATTACTCACACTCCCTCGGCCTCGCCCAAAGGAAGTCCCAAAGACTAAACCCGGACCCGAAGAAAATCCTTTGACGATTGTGGTTGCTGTCTTGAAATTAGATTGGCCACCACCCTCGCTCTCGACTTCCTCTTCTCTCCACCCGACCTCTCCCGAGCTATCTCCACTAGTCTCTCGCTCTCCCCCCCTCTCATACGCTTCCTTTACATCGCAAGGACTCCCACGGGTAACTTATCCATAATTTTCGTGGTTAGCCCTCTCTCAAACCTCAAAGCCGATTCTCCTCACTCAAACCCATATCCTCAAGATATCTAGATTTCTCATTGAACTGCCCGTAGTACTCACCACGGACATCTCAAAGAGTCATCTTAAACTTATCGAACTCCTCTCTCAACTTACTCCTCACATGTTCTGGTACGAACTCCTTCCTCACAGCCCTACGAAACTCCTCCCAAGGTATAGCAGGTAACCCTTGGTTGGTATATATCTCCTTGGCACTCACTTTCACCGAATCCCACCACTTGCCACCGCCTCCCTCGGATAGAATGCAGCTGATCCACTCTCATCTCATCGGACAAGGTGAACTAAATCTAGTATGTTCTCCATCTCCCTCAGCCAACTATCAAGAAGGTTAGGCTCCTCAACTCCCTTGTACTCCTTCGGGTTATACCTCGCAATATAGAGGCTGACTTTAGCATGGTCAACCTCCTTCTCCTTATCCTTATCCTTATCCTTGTCCTCATTCACTTTCTTTAGGGTCTCAGTGAGAGCATCTTGGTGTTCTAACATCTTTACGATGTCATCCATGGTCATAAGCTCTGCCCTCGCGTACAAAGCATTTCTCTTTGGCGGCATCTTGAAACTATACATATATATAAGAAAGGGTAGATATGAACATACGTACTAAACTTCAAAACACGAAAACACGCTGCCTAGAACCTACTCGATCGAGTATCCAAACCCACTCGATCGAGTAACGGGCTACTCGATCGAGTGCCCCCATGTACTCGATCGAGTACCCAAACTCCAGAACCAAACAGACCTTCTGATCTCTAACCCACTCGATCGAGTATCTAGGCTACTCGATCGAGTGACCCCCTACTCGATCGAGTACCCCTAGTTACTCGATCGAGTGCCCCAAAACGCGATTCTGGACTCAAAATCACCAAAAACCCACCCGATCGAGTCAGCCCCACTCGATCGAGTATCACCAATACGTAAAAGCTACCCGCATGTTACGTCATATGCTACATGCTAACCTTATAAAATCACATGCTATCGTAATAAATATGCTACGCATCTATTCTACTATCAACAAGATCAATTCATCATGCTATTAAAGCCACATTGTAAATCATACAACATGTTATCATCTCATTAACATGTTCCACATATCATTTCCTTTCACTTGCTCAACTTCCTATTTCAACACCAAACAATCAACACACTTCATCACTTTGTTGCACACGTTAATCAAACATACAGATGACTCGACAAACACTTTCCCCATGTGACCGGTTCAAAGTTGTAGGGCGACCCCGCGACTTTAGGACGTCTCCCAAGCCTTTGCACTAGCTCCTACAACTTTTACCCCGGGTTCATTTTAATTGACTCCCTATGTTCGTTAAGTTCATTGGTTACGGGTTTCGGGATCGTCGCTCGATACCATTTGTAACACCCCCATACTCCGAGTGCCTTACCAGACCACTCGGTATGAAGACATCACCATCTCGGTCGCCCGAGGTATGATAATCAAATAAACAAAACGGAAACAATATTTATTATAAATAGTTTAATGATAAATACAATCCTCAAAACCAAACCAAAGTACAATACATTATTCCAAACTATCTTTCTCAATCGAAATGTAAATAAATGCTAAACTACACAATAAGACTCTATCGTCATGTCGTGGCCATCCCAAACTATCCCAAAGTACTCATCTCTATACCTGTTCAATATCTGCTCACCATCCCCGAATGGATCACCGCAGTTTTACAAAACAACACCGGGTCAATTACTAATCACACAATCAATATAAATAACAATAATAAGACAAACATACAAAATGAACCGTCACACACACATACACACACCACCAACTCCCATCATCTCAATACCGATCGTCCACTTTGGACCAGCCACCGCCATGGGGGACCGCGCCGTTCCCACCTAAGCCCCGCTCATCGTACGAGCGATAACCCCGTCCATTAATGTGCACATCCCCTTTCGTGGCGGGTTCCACGAAGGGCGAAACTAGGGCGTGAGATCACTCCCGCAAGTGACCCCACTCAGCCGAGAACGCATCTCGAGAACCATCAACAAACACAACCACAACCACAATCACAATCACAATCATCATATCAAACAACTAACTACAAAGACATCACCAATATCCCATTATGGGACTAATACTGAGTAGGAAATCCTACCCGGAAAGCACAACACGCAGACGGTATCTACAACAGATCAAAACGGCTCCTCTACGAATTCTCCTCCTACCATACAACACATAGATGCTACTATTCAAATACTACTCATAAAAACCCCCAATTCCTAAATTAGGGTTTCATCAATCTTAACAAAACATTATAGAAATTATATTAAAAGCTTACCCTCGACGTAAGGAATCCAACGACACGAACTACGATACGAACCGACCGTCGAACTCCGGAATTGTCAAGAACGCGATTAGGAAGAAGAACTAGTTGCTTTCTCTCTTAAACAGGGTTTAGGTTTTGTAAAAAGTGATTTAAAACAATTACGAATATGTTTAAATACCTTAATCGCGTAATTAACAAAAGCCGAGAAAACTCCCCCGTAAAACCGGACACTCGATCGAGTACCCAAGGCACTCGATCGAGTACCCCTCTACTCGATCGAGTGCCCCAGCTACTCGATCGAGTACCCAACAGGTCAGAAACTATTTTATTCCGCAACTTGCCCATACTCGACAGAGTAAGGGCTACTCGATAGAGTACCCCCAAGACATATAAATACGGAGTATTACAAATGGTCCATCGGCTCTTGGCATCAATTTATTCTTCCTTTTGGATGGAAAACGTTCCTTCCTTAAGTGTAACCATACTAAGTCTCCAACTTTGAAAACAGGTTGCTTTCAATGTTTATTTGCTTTCTCCTTGTATCTAGCATTGGCTTTCTCGATTTGTGCTTTAACTTGTTCACAAACTCGAAGAAATGCAGCTTGTCTTTCCTTTGCTTCGAAACTCATCACATCCTTCTTTGGTATAGGAACCAAATCAATAATAAGATACGGATTCACCCCATAAACAATTTTGAATTGTGATCTTCCCGTGGTCATTGATGGCGTTCGGTTGTATGCAAACTCAGCATGAGCTAACTTAACATCCCAATCTTTCGTACTCTTGCTAACCAAACCTCGTAACAAGCTTCCCAAAGTTCTATTAGTCACCTCGGTTTATCCATCTGTTTGTGGATGATGAGAAGTACTAAATAACAACTTCGTTCCAACCAATCTACATAATGTCTTCCAAAAGTAGCTTAAGAACTTAACATCTCGATCTGACACAATAGTAAGTGGAATACCATGTAATCGAACAATCTCTTTGTAATAAAGTTCAGCAATATTGGTAGCGTCATCGGTTTTATGACATGGGATGAAATGCGCCATCTTTGAAAATCGATCCACAACAACCATAATTGAATCCTTTCCTCTATGAGTTCTAGGTTAACCTAGTATAAAGTCCATACTTACCTCATTCCATGGTTGTGTAGGTACGGGCAGTGGCGTATAAAGTCCCTTATTGAACGTACTCTTTGCCTTTTGACACACCACACACTTAGCCACGATCTCTTGCACATCTTTGCTCATCTTTGGCTAATAAAAATGCTCACTCAAAATATCATTAGTCTTGTTTACTCCAAAGTGTCCAGCTATTGCACCACCATGAGCTTCACGAATCAAAAGCTCTCGAATTGATCCGTTGGGAATACATAATCGATTACCTTTGAATAGATAACCGTCGGCACAATAATCTCCTTAGCAAACTCTGGATCAGATTTGTACAGTTCTTTGAAATGTTCAAACCCAAGCATTCCCGCATCTAACTCGATCAACAAAGTATGTCTTCAAGACAACGCATCATCAACAACATTAGAAACTCCCGTCTTATACTTTGATGAGAAAGTAAAAGATTGTAGAAACTCAACCCACTTGGCATGTCTTTGATTTAACTTATGTTGTCCATGAATATGCTTCAATGCTTCATGATCCGAATGTAACACAAATGGTTTAGGTCGCAAATAATGACCCCAATGATCCAATGCTCTCACAATTGCATAGAACTCCTTATCATAAGTCGAGTAATTCAATCGCGCACCACCCATCTTTTCACTAAAGTAAGCTACTGGCCGTTTATCTTGCACCAAAACAGCCCCAATCCCAACTCCACTCGCATCACACTCAACTTCGAATAATTTATCATAATTAGGAAGTGTTAAAACAGATGCGGAGCTTAATTTAGATTTTACCTCTTCGAATGCCTTCTCTGCACTAGGAGTCCATACAAATTAACCCTTCTTCGCCAACTCGGTTATAGGCGCCATGATTGTACTGAAATTTTGGATAAACCTTCGATAAAATGAAGCCAAACCATGGAAACTACGAACCTCAGTTGTTGATTTAGGAACCGGCCATGCCTTGATTGCCTCCACCTTGGACGAATCCATGCTCACACCATTCTCACCAACAATATAACCTAGGAACACCACGCTTGACACCATGAACGTGCACTTCTCCATTTTGCCATATAGTTTCTGTTTCCGTAGCATTTTAAACACTTCACGGAGATGTTTAATATGTTCCTCCTTGCTCTTGCTATAAATAAAAATATCATCGAGATACACCACCACAAACTTGTTTAAGAACGGCCTCAACACTTCGTTCATCAATCTCATAAACGAACTAGGAGCATTGCAAAGACCAAATGGCATAACGAGCCACTCATACAACCCTTGCTTAGTCTTGAACGCTGTTTTCCATTCGTCACCTTCACGAATTCTCATTTGATGATAACCACTTCGTAAATCAAGCTTCGAAAATACTCGTGATCCACTCAACTCGTCTAACATATCATCCAACCTCGGCATAGGAAATCGATATTTTATTGTGATATTGTTAACGGCCCTACTATCAATACACATCCTCCAAGTCCCATCTTTCTTTGGAACCAATAGAGCTGGTACGGCACAAGGACTCAAACTTTCTTGAACATAACCCCTATCAATTAATTCTTGTACTTGCCTTTGTAATTCTTCTGCTTCTTCGGGATTACAACGATAGGCTGGTTTATTTGGTAATTGAGCTACTGGAATTAAGTCAATTTGATGTTCAATACCTCTTAAAGGAGGTAATCCAACCGGTAATTCTTCGGGAAATACATCGCAAAACTCCTTTAATAGTCCTTGAACTTCACGGCTGCTTCCTTCACCATTGGCTTCTAATTCACAAACCATAAGAACATAGGCTTGTTCTCCACGAGCTAGAACCTCTTCAACCTCACGAGCTTTCATAAATAAGCTCCCCTTCTTTGATTTCAGCTCCTTGATTTTATTAGGTGATAAAGGCTTCAAATTGAATGTTGTTTTGCCCTTGGTCACGCTATATACGTTAGTTCTTCCATCATGTTCAACCTTTCGATCAAACTGCCATGGTCGTCCCAATAGAATATGGGACGCACTCATAGGAATCACGTCGCACCAAATATCATCATTATAAGGTCCCAAGCTCAAAGAAACTAATGCTTGCTTCCTTACTTGTATTCCATTATCCCCATTCAACCAATGCAATTTATATGGCTTATTATGATTCTTGGTTTGTAATTTCAGCTCATCAACTAACTCCTTTGACACAACATTGGTACATGATCCACTATCAATGATTAGATTGCAAATTTTAGAATGTACCTTGCAACGAGTGTGAAATATTTGCTCCCTTTGTTCAGCTTCAACCGGAGTTGTTTCCACATGAAGATTACGAATTACCAAACACTCCTCTTCACTCAATGGATCAACATCATAGGCGACACCTTCTTCTTCGTTCTCTTCAATATCAGACAGTTCTGTTGACTGTTCGGTTTGAATGAATGCTGGAACTATGTTGCGCAATTCTTGAGAGGTAAGTGCTCTCTTTTGTGGACATTCGTTAGCTATGTCACCATAGTCTTGGCATTTAAAACAGCGCCTTAATGAGCTACCCTTAGGTTCCACGACACCCTTACCTTTGTCCTTTACTTCTTCTGTCACAACTTCCTTTTGCTTGCTCGTTGTTGGTTTAAATAAGAACTCGAGCCAGAACTTGCTCCTTTCGAATAGGTATAGGATTTCTTTGTTTTGTCTTGCTTTTCGAATTTTAGAGCCAAACGACACACATCATCAAACCCATTGTAAATCTGAACCTCAACTTTTGATGCAAGTGACGGTATTAGACCCTTGATTAATCTTGCAACTCTAAGCTCTTCCTTCTCTTCAAGATCACAAACAATCATCATCCTTTCAAATTCTTTAATGTACTCGGCCACTGATAGATTTTCTTGTGATAAAGATTGCAATTTTAGGTAATTTTCTTGCTCATAATCTCTTGGTAAGAATCTCCTCATAAGGTGCTTCTTAAGTTTCTCCCAAGTATCAATCTTGCTCTTCTTATCTCACTTCCTCTGTTTTTTCAAGTTTCATACCACAATGATGCATATTTAGTGAGTTTTAGAATAGCTACCTTGAATTGTTTATGCTCATCGTATTTCTTGTACTTGAAAACTCGTTCAGCTTGCCTAATCCAATCCCAAAACTTTTCGGGATCCAAATCTCCATTGAAATCAGGTATGTCAAGTTTTCGACCTCGATCATCATCGTTTTTGTTCTCCTTTTTGGACTTGGAAACCGCATCATCAGAATATGATCCACGAGACCTACTACGACTTGGACTTCGTTCTCTACCTCGTCCAATTGGAAGGTTCTTCATCATATACTTTAGCTCGGCCATAGCTTGTTTCATCTCATCTAGCTGTTCTTGAAGTGTGCTTGAACCATCCCCGTTTGTCTTGCTGGAATCGTCCTCTCCCGGCATCCTTACTTCCCAAGATTAACTTGTTAAGAAACAAATTAATAACCTTGCTCTGGTAACCAAATTGATGTAAAATCTGGTCGATTTTATGGGTTTAAACAGTACGTTGGCCTGTTCGATTTGTGTTGTATAATACGCAGCGGAATATTAAACTTTTTATTTGATTTTTATATGTTTTTGAACGAAAATTAAAAGGATATGACGTGAATAAACTCTCCTCCCTCGTAAGGAACTCGAACTCACACACGACTGGGTTTTTGTGACTCTCACCTCGCAAGGATCAATCACACTCTAATCTCTCCCTCGCAAGAAAGAAATAAGACTCTCAAAGCTCGCAAGCAATAAGCAACAAGAAAACTTGTATTAATCTCTAAACTTGAATGAATAAAACTGAATACAAAAGACCATATTTATACTATAAGGAAACCGACCTCTCTTCCTTAAACTTCCTTAACTTGTCCTAAACTGATTAGGAAATCCGACCCATGTTAAGGCAAATTGCCTTATTACAATCTTGCTAAGATTAGGAAAGAAACTATAAGGAAATAACAATACTACCTTACATTTATTGACTTGAATTAGGAAAGCAAAAATAAGGAAACTAATAATCTTAAACACCTCCATCAGCACCGACCTTGACCCTCCTTGGTTGGCGTGTTGACTTAGACGGACTCCAGCCCATCACCTTGACCTCTCCATGCTATCATATTCACGATACTTGAGCCCATTTTGAAACCTTATGAAATGTGAGTTACATTTCGACTAATTAAGACTTCATTTTCATTTTCTTCAAGTGCTCCTGCATCAGTAGGTGTGCTGGGGGTGAAGGAGGTTAATGAGCAGGAACGGTACTTGGGGCTACCGACGGTGGTGGGCCGATCGAAGAGAGTTATTACTTCAATTATTCGAGATAAAATGAGCAAAAAATTCCATTGTTGGCATGGGAAGTTACTCAGTAAGGCGGGGAAGGAAGTATTGATAAAGGTTGTGACTCAATCAATTCCTACATATGCGATGAGTGTTTTTAGACTCTCAGCTAATTTTTGTGATGAATTACGCTCGTTGGTCTCAAAATTTTGGTGGGGCAGTGAGAATGGAAAGCGGAAGATTTCATGGGTAGCATGGTCATAGATGTGCCGGCCAAAGTGTAGGGGAGGACTTGGTATGCGAGATTTTGAACAGTTTAATAGGGCTCTGTTGGCGAAGCAAGCTTGGAGACTGATGACTGACACCGAAAGCCTTATGGTGCGAGTCTTGAAGGGGAAATATTTTCCTAATACGTCCTTTTTAGAGGCAAATATAGGGGTTAATCCTAGCTATACGTGGCGGAGTATTTGGGAGGCTAAAGCGGTTTTACATCTCGAAATAAGGAAGAGGATTAGAGATGGGCTTTCGACCCGAGTGTGGATTGATCCATTGGTGCAGGGGACACAAACAAGAAGGATTCTGTCACCAAGCGGGGATGCCTCGGAAGGGATGTGCGTGGCGGAGTTGCTGACTGCTGAGGGAGCATGGGATGCAGAGAAAGTCGGATCTTTGTTTCTTCCGTTTGAGCAAGCTCGCATAATGGGAGTACGGATAAGTTCGTTGAGGCCTCCTGATGAATGGTGTTGGAATGCTGAAAGAGATGGCAAGTATTCAGTTCAGTCTGCATACATATTAACTACATAAGGTATGGACATTGTTATTTCTTCCGACGATGCACGGGATAAACTTCTATGGAATCGTATTTGGAATTCACCTGTATTACCAAGGATTAAGGTGTTTTGTTGGCAGCTGTGTAACGATGCCATAACAACCAAGAGGAGCATGGCTAGCCGAGTTAACACGATTGATGAGAGCGGCCCTCGCTGTCATTTTACGACCGAAAATTGTCTCCATGTGGTTCGTCGGTGTGGGTGGGTGGAGGAAGTATGGGATGGACTGCATTTGGAGGTTCCGGAGGTTGACGGATATGTGACGATAAGGGACTGGGTGGAGGAAAGAATGAGGTGCTTAAGTGGTAGCGAGTGGATGACTTTTATGACGGGGTGTTAGGCGATATGAGAACGGAGGAATAAAGCTATTTTTGAAGATCGGGAGTGGCAAGCAGACTTGGTGGTGCGGAGAACGCAGAAGCTTCTTTGGGAGATGGGGGAGGTTAGAATTGATGGCTCGGTAAGGGATGCAGTGCGGCAAGAGGTAAAGTGGGTTAAGTCGGTTGAAGGAACGATAAAAATCAATGTTGATGCGGGGATTGTGGAAGGGTTGGTACGAGATGGGGGCTGGCATGTAGAAATGCCGCGGGGTGTTTGATGTGGGGTATGACGATCCAGTCACAGGAAATAATGCACCCTTCGATGGCGGAGGCAACGGCGGTCTTGTACGGGCTTCAAGAAGTAGAGGCTAGTGGATTTGGACGAGTAGTGATTGGAGGAGATTATGAGCTTGTTATAAACGATTTGCGGAAAAGAAAGAAAGGACGAAGTGATATTTTTCTTATTTACGAGGATATTTTTGCTTTATGTAATAGGTTTAATAGTGTGGAGTTTTCTTTTGTTCGTAGAAACTTTAATAGGGTAGCGCATGAGTTCGCTCATGTTGTTCCTTGGTTACCAGGTAGACGTAGATGGATAGTTCCGTTCCAACATACTATTGCTGCTTTAGTTGAGGCAGATTTGGTTGAATAATAAGTAACCCTTTTGGGTTTTCAAATCAAAAAAAAAAAAAAAAAAAAAAAAGATTTTTCTCAAAAGAAAGGGAGAAGGTTACTCAAAATTCAAGCCAAATTATGCAAAAAGAACTGAAATACTAACTCCGACATTATAAATTAAATGCGAAAACCGTAAATAGCAAGACAAAGTTAGATCTAGAATGTTATTGGGCACCTCTTGAAAAGATATGATGAAGAAGGCCAGATCTTTAACATTACTGATCTTGAAGATAAAAAGCAACAATTGAAAAGTTAATGAGGTGGAGGTCAGATTGACAGGGAGAGAAAGAGAAACAGAGATAAAAATAAACGATGAGATAAGGTAACGGTAACTTCGACTTTTATATCCCACTTCGGTTGCTATTTTGCAACTAATTTAGAGACTATTAAAAATGTGGATACTAAGAGCATCCGCAATGGTGAGACTCCCCATATTTTATCTCTTCTTTTTTAATTCACCCACTACATTCTTCACTAATTTTTTCATATACCATTCCCATTTTATAATATCATGTCCGCAACAATGAGGTTCCCCAACAAAAGTAAATTACTCACAACATTTTGGGAACCTCCCCCAAAAAAACACAAAGAAAAGCTTTGCATTTTCTTGGAAACCTTCTCTAAAAGTAGAGGAGCCCCAAATGATGGGGAGGGTAATGCAATAATGGGGTGCCCCATATGATGAGAGAGAGGGTATATGGGGAGGCAAATTTCCGCCTTTTTTTTTTTGGTAAAATGTAAAAATTATATTGATGCTCAAAAAACCATATACAGTATACATTGTTCACAATCCATATTCCTATCACAAACTCATCTATATCATCTACCATACTTCATAGAAGACCATATAGAAGATCATACTAGCTAGTGCAGCAATTTCTCAATCCAATGCTTATCCTTTCTTGACACTGTACCCTGCAACTGATTCTTAATCCTGTTCTTGATATCCGCTTTTATCATCACCACACACCTGCCAGGACTAATTATAACACCCTCATGCCTGCTTGCATTCCTCTGATTCCAGATATAATACATAGCAGCATTGAGTATACTATTCAGGACCCCATTCTTCAGTCTCGTGAACCTCCTGTGTTTCCACCAATTCTGAGTATTGGTAGCAGACATAGTCACACCCGTCCATTCCTGAATTTTCTAAATAACTCTCCCGCTGTACTGGCACTGGAAGAAGAGGTGATGAGGTGACTCTTCCTCTTGAGCACAAATACAACAGCTACTATCAGGGGTAATACCAAATATGAAGAGCTTGTCTTTGGTATTAAACCCTTGCTGATAATACAACCAAGCTATAAAGCTGTGTTTGGGAATGGACCATTTGGTCCAAACAATATGAGACCAGCTTACAGCCTAGCTGGTTGGCCTTAACCAGCTATACCCCCTTTTGATAGTATACTCCTTACCTGGTACCATTGCCCATTCATTCTGATGATATGCTGGCTGAAACTCCTGCTTCAATTTACAAACTTTTTTCCAAGTCCAACTGGAATCCTGGGGAGGGTTATAATCCTCCCATTCTTGTCCCTTCAGGTAGACACTATGCACCCATTGCACCCATAGTTTAGATGGGTGAGCCTGAATCCACCAGACCAGTTTCCCAACTGTTGCTTTATTCCAACTGTACTCATCTCTCAGACCAAGTCCCCCCTCCTTTTGACTAGTGCAAAGTTTTGACCAGGCAACAGTAGGGGTCCTAGCATACTCAGTCCCTCCATGCCACAAGAAGTTCTTGCATATTGCTTCAATTTTGAGGAGCACTGCCTTTGGAATGATGAAAATAGAAGCCCAGTAGGAATGTAGAGTTCTATATACTGCTTTTATCAGCACCAGTCTCCCAGCATACGAGAGTTTTTTGGTTCCCAGTTGTCTTATCCTCTCAAGAACTTTATCAATCAAAGGTTGGCAGTCTTTGATTTATAATTTAAATGGTTTGATTGGCACTCCAAGGTACTTGAAAGGTAATTTGCCTTCAATGCAGCCTGAAACCTGAACTATTTCTCTTCTGACTTCACCAGATACTCCATTAAAATACACATTCGATTTTCCCCTACTCATCTGAAGTCCTGATGCTTGTGAAAAGGTTGAGAAAGTGCGTAGCAGAATCATAATGGAACCCACATCCCCTTTAGAAAAGAGCAACAAATCATCTGCAAACATTAAGCTACTCAATTTCATTGATTTGCAAAGAGGGTGAAACCTGAACTTCATTGTAGAGGTAGTATAGGATAGCAATCTGGTAAGGTATTCCATACAAATTGTAAAGAGCAAAGGGGACAAAGGATCTCCTTGTCTTAATCCTCTTTGTCCCTTAAACCAGCCAAAGCTATCCCCATTCAAATTCAAGGTATAAGTTGCAGTTGTGACACATTCCTTAATGAGAGCAATAAAACCAGCTGGAATATTTAATTCGTGCAGCATCTAAAAAAGGAAACTCCACTCCACTGAGTCATAAGCCTTCTGCAGGTCTATTTTGAATAGACATCTAGGGGAGACACTCTTCCTTCCATAAATTTTAACAAGATCTTGACAAATTAGAATGTTCTCCA
Source organism: Silene latifolia (assembly GCF_048544455.1). Classification (NCBI taxonomy): domain Eukaryota; kingdom Viridiplantae; phylum Streptophyta; class Magnoliopsida; order Caryophyllales; family Caryophyllaceae; genus Silene; species Silene latifolia. The sequence continues at coordinate 195,982,630 of NC_133538.1, read as the reverse complement.
TTATGCTTCTACCTTGAATAAAACCTCCTTGAGTGATAGAAATTAAATGAGGGAGAACCAAAGCAAGCCTTGCACAAAGAAGTTTTGAAATGCATTTGTATACCACATTACAACATGCAATGGGCCTGAATTGCATTACAGTCAAAGGATTTGGCACCTTAGGGATTAATGTAACATTAGTAGCATTCAATTGCTTGAGCATTTTGCCATTCCTAAAAAATTCATGGACTGCAGCACATACATCCCCTCCAACAGTATCCCAACTAGTTTTAAAGAATTGACTAGAGTAGCCATCTAGACCTGGAGCTTTGTCATCTGGTATACTGAAGATAGTGCTTTTGATTTCTGCATCAGTAATTGGCATCAGTAACATCTGGTGGTGAGACTCATCACATTTATTACCTTGCTGTACTACTCTGGTACTGACAGGGGTTGTGGGGTGAGACTGGCCTAACAACTGGGTATAGAATCTTAGAAAACTCTCCTGAACTCCCTCCTTATCAGTGTGATGATTTCCCTGATGATTAGTAATCTGTACTGTCTGATTTTGTCTCCCCCTAGTTTTCAAGATGCCATGGAAGAATGAAGTATTTGCATCCCCATCTGCACTCCATTTCATCTTTGCCTTTTGTTGCAGGAACTGGTTCTGAGCTTCAGCCAACTGTTGTAATTTTCTCTAGCCTCACATTCTTGTTGAATAAGGCTCAGGTCCTGAGGATTCACTCCCAAGCTTTGCTGTATTTTATTTAGTTTAGTGAGAGCCACCTCAGCATTATTCTCAATATCAAAGAAACTGGACCTATTCAAATTGTTTGAGCCCCTGCTTCAGATTCTTCAAAATCTTAGCTAGCTCATACATCTTAGTTCCAGTTTGCATACACGTCCAACCAACTTGAACAGTCTCTTTGAAGTTGGGAGCCAGGCTCCACATATTAAAATATTTAAAAGGTCTGGCTCTCTTTTCATCAGTTGCATTAGCCTGTACCACACAAGGAGTGTGATCAAAGATCCCCTCAGTAAAAAAGTGTGCATACAGAAGAGGGTAATCATTGAGCCATTCCTGGTTCACTAGGAAACGATCCAGTCTGCTATACACTCTGTCAGCAGAGCATTGTTTGTTATTCCATGTGTACAAAGCTCCCATGGCAGGACTATCTATCACTTCACATTGATGCAAGCATTGCTTGAAATCTTCTGCATCCTGCCTAGAAAATGATCCTCCCACTCTCTCATCCTCAGTCAAAACACAGTTGAAGTCTCCTCCAATGGCCCATGGCCCTGAAATGTTATTTGCTAGTCTGATTAAATTAGCCCAAAGAGACTGTCTCTCATTGCTTCCATTGAAAGCATAGACCATGGTGACATGAGAACGTGCATTGGTACTCTTATGAAGCACTGTCATATGGATATACTGGGCATCATACTCTAGAAAATCTATATCCCATTCATGCACCTGCCACAAAATCCAAATTCTGCCTCCTTGATGGTATGCTGAGTTTGTAGAAATACTCCAATTGCTAAAGGAATTCATGGTTGTGTACAATTTATTAGGTTTAATTTTAGTCTCTAATAAAGCAAAGAAATTAACATTATTATTTATCAAAAATCTATGTATAACCTGCTGCTTACTCCTCCTATTCATACCCCGCACATTCCAAAACCCTAGCTTAATAATTGATCAGGATTATGGATGGGGTGTCCCTCTGAGCTATTGGCCTTCTCTGCTGAATCAGCAAGAAGCACTACAGTAGTCCCTCATTCTTTTACTGGTGTACGCATTGGCAATGGGAGGAACTCTTTAATCTGAACCAGAACAGGCTCTTCCTCCACCCTGGGTGCAGGAACCCTAGGCGTGACTAAGTTGTCAGCATTTCCCTGATCTGAAGATTTTGGCTTCTCCACTTTTCTCCAAACCTGTTTAACAGGCTTAATTGGTTGGACTTTGTGAGTGGTTTGACTTTTCCCTCGTCTGCAAGTGCTGTGGGCATGCCCCAGTGTCTTGCAATGAGTACAGAGCACTGGTTTCCATTCATATTCAAGTTTAACTTCCACCAGTTGCTTCTTTTCATCATGAAATTTCACTGCTTCAGGGAATTTTTGATCAATTTGTACCTCCACCAAAACTCTGGCATATGCTAGTCTTGTTTTCATCTCTGTAGCATTATCTTTTTGGATATATTTGCCTACCAGTCCTGCAATTTTTGGCAAACTTTGTCCCCAAAATTTCAATGGTAAATGATGCAGCCTTAGCCATGTGGGTACATTTTTAACATGCTCTTTATCCAGTGCCACGTTCTCCTGCCATGGCTTAATTATGACAGGTTTACTATCAAATAAGTAGTGGCCTGTATTCAACACCTGGTCCTGCATGTCTTTCGTGTGAAACCTGACAATAAATATCCCATTAGGCATGAATGAAATCTTGTTTATGGTATGCTTATGCCATATCCTCCTCAAATATCCTTCTAGAACCGCCATGGGTGGATTGGCTCCCAAGACATAGCCATAAATGTACCGCTTCAATATTCTAGTTCATCATGCACGTCCTCATCAGATAATTGAAGCAATGGTTCTGACTCCTCTACCGCCTTTGGACTCTTAGTCTTGGATACGTGCACCCAGTCTCCCTGCTCCTCATTACCTGGTACTGCCTCTCCCTGTGATGCTATATCAGTTTATTTCGTTGGTTCTGCATCATCAAGGGAAAAAGTAGGGATACCTATGATATTCTGCATGCTCCCATGCTTCACAGCATCCTCCTCATTAGGTATAGGGTTCGCTGTTTTTGCAATTCTAGTAACCTTAGACTTCTCTTTAGATGTTACCCCTTTCCTCCTCGTGATGTTGCGTAGCTTTGCAGACTTTGAGGCTGAATTCCTCGCCATTAATGCAAGAGATTCACCTTTACGTGGTCGGCAAAATCGCCTTCTCAAGAGAGCATTAGGGTTTTTTTTATTAGTAATCATTCTCATGTCTATAAAATTTCCGCCTTTGCAGATGCTCTAATTCGCTACTAATAAATACTTAGTTGGGGATTTGCTTCTGTTAGAAATTGGTTTTCACGAATTGGAATTGACAATAATAACACCGCACCGAATCGACTCCGCTTTCCTAATAGAATAATTCGACCCTTAATAGTGCCTGGGTATAATCGAACTTTCTACTGAGATAAGACGGTGCCCTCTAATTTTTGGCACAAAAAACAGAGACGTAATGTAGAAGTATTTTGTTGTAGGATGTTATGTCGTTCGTTCTTTATGATGCAAAAGAAGATTTTTCTATTCACTTTTTCTTCTTTTCCCTTTGTCTATTTATAATGACAAAGAAACTGGAAAGCAGGGGATTGGGAGATGCATTTATGAAGAGTTACAACTCTTCAGAAATTCCGGTTTCAATTAATTAAAACCCGAGTAATTTAATTACTACCAACCTCTGTCATAGTTATTCGAACCGAAAACTATACCGTAATTCCGTAAATAATTATGCGAGTGTACACTCCGTACTTCCCGAACTCACATTATATTATTTAGAAATTACCCATCAACGAACCAATCTTAATTACGCTAAATGAACCGGTAATTACTCTTAAATCACCAACATTCCTCCCCCATTTAAGCGTAATTCAAGAATTTAAATAACCTAACAAACATACCAATTTATGCAGAAATGAAAATGTCACGAAGATTGAATTTTCACATAGTGAAATTACACATTCCAAATATTCGAGTATCGGGGTGTGACTAAGCATTGAACCCTTTCTACCCATTTTGAATACATGAAGATAACTCACACATAAACTAAATTACTTCTAAAAATTACTTAAACCGACACTTAATTACAAGCCTAGTGTCCCATATCTATTCATGAACATATCAGGAGTCAAACCCATACTCCCTTGAAGCGGCTGTACTTCATGTTCATATAGGTTGATTCTTTTCATCGTGTCCTTGCAAACACACTTTTCCAAAAGATCAACCATACAACATGCAAGTCTAAGCACACACCTCGGGATATAAATTATTGTGTGCTTCAATCTCTTAACAATAGACCTTCCACATTGAATTCAGCCTCTAAAATTGTATTAGAGGGGAATTGGGTATCCTATTGCCAAGGATCTTATACGAGTTTTAGTCTCATCCCATCAACCGACTTATCACTTTCTGCAAAGTGATCAACTTAAAATTGAGATCTCACAAAACAACCAACATCAATTCCCATTTATGATAGTCCATAAACTGTGTTATAACAAACACCCCGGTGCGCACCGTTATTCACTATAAAAAATTATATGAATGAAATTGGTCAAATACTTTAAGGAGCATCGTAGATTATTTTCTTCAGCTACTTAGCCTTTTAACCGGCTATATGCTAACACTATGCATACCAACTCCAATGTCAAATTTTTAAATCAAATCCGCGTCTTGGAAACCATAAGCTAAGGGTGCCTCCCATAAGAAAAAACACTCTACCACTTGTAGAAATGACCATCTACATTGGTAAATCAATTGGCATAACATTTTCCCTCTATAACCGAAGGAAAAACGACATAGAACAAACCATAATACATGGTTTACTTTATACATTTTCACACTTGCCTAATCGCTCGTCAAATATGAGTACTAGCTAAACTAGTATACTTATTCAACTTGTCAAACCGCAATAATTAAGCGCTTGTGAAAAACCTGAGTAATAACTCCACTTTTATTATTGAATAAAATGTCATACTCAGCCTTTGAGAGTATTAACTGGTATATAATAATCATATTCTCACCCTTGATCCAAGGATCATATTAACTCCCCCATGTCCTTCATAGAAGAAAACAATGACAGAACCACATTTTACAAGGTAAATCATCTTCGCTACGGTCTATGCCAAAGATCAACTTGTCAAAAATCCTATAACAAATGACTACTCCATTACCAGACTCGTCAAAAACTGTACATTCAATATTACTGATGTACCTCTTACATGGTTAAACCACATAACTCCATAATCTCACCATGGTTATAGCAAACCATCATTCTCGAGATTATATGGTAAAATCAATTACATCAGTAAACTCAAAATGCTTTACATATGACATTGACAGGTTAAACAATCATACAAAACAGTTAGCACACTAACAACATTATTAAATAACCAATCAAATATCCATTGATCAAAACACTAATTTCCATAAACATTCTTCTAGACAATGTTCATCTCACATAATATTCAATGATAACACAATTTGAAAATTTAAAGCTATACATGGGTGACTTTGAAATTCCTCCTTGAATAAACTAGCCTATTTACCCAAGATACCATATATTGGCTCTTAGTACCGCCCTACCTCAATACACCATGTTTTAATCTATATATATATGAATCCATATATAATTGCTTACTCATATTCCATGTATTAAATCCAAGAGAGTATTATACTAAATGTAATCATGTCATGAAACAATGCACAATAGCCGCATCACAAAGGCATAATCATCATTAAAACAATTGATCAATTAACACATATGTTAACAAACGTATTAAAAAAGGAATACACTAGAAAAATATCAACAAACAATTTTTTTTTTTTTTTTACCATCTCATTTACTTGCCCCAAATATAACACAAGTTCAAATAACAATGAGAACAAAAATAGACATAAAATAATGTTCCTTTACATGGATGAGTCTTGATCTCCATCTTAAACCAAACAAGAGTGTCTCAAGTCACCATAGAACCGGAACTTGACACTATCCAAAATCATTACACTATGCTATTGAGTCATACAAACACTCGTATGATAACCGCTCATTCCCACATTCTCGTATATCATAAAGGAGGGGTCACTAATGATATACTTACCCAGTTCATAAAATATATGGATATTAAAATCCAAACCCACAAAGTACACATGATCGATAACTTCCATGCTAATACAAAGTACTTGTCATCTAACGATATGTGTATCATAAGCACCGTGTGAGTGAATAGAACTCAAGCCCTTATGAAGGTCTATAATGTCATACAAGACATAACAGAGTTATTATGCATACAAAATTTATGCCGCAATATTCCATTGATGCGTATAAAGATAATGGCAGAGTCAATCAACGGGTCATCCCTAGACCCCATCATTATATGTGTACAATCACTTAAAACTCACATACTAAGATTTTACTCCATCGTTAAGCATACCCCAATCATTAGAAATAAAACATCAAATATCAAGATATAGATTTATTTCATACATTTGGTAAATTCAATCAAAATAATTAGTTACCAAATTATTGTGGATCATCGGTCATAAACAAGCCCATGTCACTTGATCTTCACCGTATAAGATTTCCAAGTGCATTAAGAACATAAGATATAAAACCAAACTAAGATATTGGTCATAACCCATACGCTACCGAAAATTCCATCCTAAGCAACAACAGGACAAGGTTATTCCATGGTCAATTATTACATGGCATTTCTCATTTTCAAAATAAATTTCATCTAAGCAAACTCCATGCTCATAGATAATCATAGTCAACCAACATAAAATTTGTGCATGCAGACATATATGCATCCAATAAAGGTCTTTAATGATATACGGAGTATACTATTGATCATATAAGCGGTTTTAATGCAAATGAATAACTCGAAAAACAATAATCAAATCACTTAAACATGAAACATGACCATCAATCCATCATACATGTATCAAAGTCATTATTATTGCCTTATTGGTCTTATTAATCCTATTAACGGCATGCATAGAATTAATCATCATGTCACATTAATAAAAACTAAGCACATGATTAGAACAAAATTAAGGATGCAACAATTCTAACCAATTCCAAGACTATACAACTGGATGTACAATGAGCATTGTACATCCAAGGTTATTTTAGTCTTTTTTCAAATATTTTTGGAAAAATGGATAACTTAATTCAATTTTCAATCTAATCCTCATTCTCTCTTTGACTGTTTCCATATTTTTCTAACTTCTCTTCATCTTCCTCCAACATCCAGTTAATGAATCATCTTCTCCCTTAAATTATTATAATTAATTGACTATGCGGAACTGCGCATCATCTTGAAGAAATTTTTTTATCCAATATAATGCATGAAAATAGTTGAAACTCGTATTATTTTTACATTAGCTCGTATTCTTATCTGAATATCTCGTATTCTTATGTGCTCGTATTTTAAAGCTCATGATCATTTTAAGCTCGTATTCTTTTTACATTAGCTCGTATTCTTATCTTAATAGCTCGTATTCTTATGTGCTCTTATTTTTAAGCTCGTGGTCCTTTTAAGCTCGTGTTCTTTTTACTTTAGCTCGTATTCTTATCTTAATAGCTCGTATGCTTATGTGCTCTTTTTTTAAGTTCGTGATCCTTTTAAGCTCGTATTCTTTATATATTAGCTCATATTCTTATCTTAATAGCTCGTATTCTTAGGTGCTCGTATTTTACGACTGGGGTAGAAATTTACCTCAAAGTATTGTTAGATGCATTTTTCCTTCCTGATTATGATATAAATTGCTTCTCGTTCACGAAATATTGTTAGATGCGTTTTTTCTCCTTGATGATGATGTAAATTGCTTCTCTTTCACCATTTTAGAATCAAAATTATGGAGAAGAGAGATTTGTCGACTGTCGTTTAAGAGAAATTTAGAGAAGGAAAAGAAGAGGGTTTGTCGACTGAAGAGAAATCAGAATTAGGGAAAAAAGAGATGCGTGTTGGGCTTAGATAGATATATATATATATATAATGTATGGGCCTGTTGTAGCATGCTACTGTACAACAGGATGTAGGATCTATTTGTGAAACAAGTGCATGAATTCATATTCATGGGAATTTTTATTAAACCATCGAACATTAAAAAGAATTTCACTTATCTTATTGTCATTTCAGAAATCAACTTTTGAAGGCATAAAACCCAACATGTCATCATCAATAAGAAGCATACATTTCATGTCAGGGACTTCATTTTCCAAAAATAAAACCCAATTCTCTGACCCACGCCGTCAAATTTATTTGCATTCCAGTCATATTGCCGTATCAATCGGGTACCAACCGCTTAGATCCATAATCGTTCTCGTAAACCAGAATTTGACGCTTATTCTTGTAATTCTCAAAATCAATTTACAATGCAAACTACGTGATTCCATTTTCCGAAATCAAAACCCTCAAATTTCATCGTTTGTTTTTTCTTTAACCTTCATTGTCATTTCCATAGCATTCGTCATCTTGAAAGATTTCGATTATTCTATTAGATTGTTAGAAATTGGTTTTCACGAATTGGAATTGACAATAATAACACCACACCGAATCGACTCCGCTTTCCTAATAGAATAAATCGACCCTTAATAGTGCCTGGGTATAATCGAACTTTCTACTGAGATAAGACGGTGCCCTCTGATTTTTGGCACAAAAAACAGAGACGTAATGTAGAAATATTTTGTTGTAGGATGTTATGTCGTTCGTTCTTTATGATGCAAAAGAAGATTTTTCTATTCACTTTTTCTTCTTTTCCCTTTGTCTATTTATAATGACAAAGAAACTAGAAAGCAGGGGATTGGGAGATGCATTTATGAAGAGTTACAACTCTTCAGAAATTCCGGTTTCAATTAATAAAAACCCGAGTAATTTAATTACTACCAACCTCTGTCATAGTTATTCGAATCGAAAACTATACCGTAATTCCGTAAATAATTATGCGAGTGTACACTCCATACTTCCAGAACTCACATTATATTATTTAGAAATTACCCATCAACGAACCAATCTTAATTACGCTAAATGAACCGGTAATTACTCTTAAATCACCAATAGCTTCTAATTTAGCAACAAATAAATAAATAGTCGCTATTTAGCAACTATTAAATAGCTGGTAGCTAACTAGAAACTAATATATTGTTAGTTGCTAGCATTGGTGGCCAAACTAAGGTGATGGCTTAATGAATATATGACATCTGTATGTCCATGGAAACTAACATACATTCTATATGAGTCAATTTTCATGCATTTTAGTAGTAGGTGGTTTGGTTTAGGCGGAATATGATGCATAAACTATCATGTGAATGAAAAGCAATAGGAATGAAAACGTAAAAACAATAATAAAGTCCTAGTGTGGCCTATCCTATCAAAATGAACATTAAATACAAGTTTGGAATCCATCCTTGGACCCGAGAAGCTTGTCTCGATGTTCCGTCTTGATCCATGTAGCGGGAGTGACCTCCAATCTTCATTTTTAGTCTTCTTTGAAATTACAATAAATAAATTACATAATAAACCTATTTATTACATTCTAATTTCAAAACCCAAAACTAAAGAAAAATAAAAGGAGATACGAGATCTCATAATTACATAAAAATTATGTTTCCTTCATTACGAAAACATAATTTGACTAAGGCCACACTAAGTATTACAAATTACAACCGATTGCAAAAATACATAAATAAATTCATTCAACAAAAATAAAATGCATCAACTAAAAATAAATTAAACATACATGACACAATTCCTTAATTATGTTGATTAATTTTATCCAAACCACCTATTTAAATTAACAAATTAAGTGACAATTCCTCAATTAATCACATTAATTTCAAACTTAATTCATATTAAACTTGTAATATGAATTTAATCCATCAATATTTTAAACTGCTTTAAAATAATTAGGTATCTTTAAATTTTGTGAACCGCTTCACAAAAATTATCATACATTATAAATTTAATGTATAAACAAAATTGGCCAAAACAAAAAAAAAAACAAAATCCTTTTTTTTTGTTTTTGGTCTCGGCTGAACAGTAATTTTTTTTTTTTTTTTTTTTTTTTTTTTATTATTTTAGCACGGCTAAACTAAAAAGAGAAAACAACTTTCCTTATTTTGTACACGGTTTTATCTGTAAAAACCGAAACAAGTCAATTTTTTTTTTTTAAATCTGACCTCTGTGAACGGTAACCACGTAAACAGTAACAGGAAAAAAAAAATTTCTTTTCTCGGATGCTTTTCAAATCGGCATAAACAAAAACAGCCGCAAAAAACTTTAATCGGTTTTTCAGGAGAAACCGAAAGAAAGAAAAAAAACAGAATTTTTTTTTAAATACTGTTCATCCGTGAACAGTAACGGAAACGGAAAAAAAAAAAATCCACGGCTCAAAAAAAATTCCAGCCGATTATATTTTTTCGCAAACCCTAATTATTGTTTACAAACAATTTTATGAGAATCATCAAAATTAAAATTCGTGGCCTTGGCTCCAATACCACTTGTGGGATTTATCTGTATGCATCCCTTTATATTTAAGGATTATAACGAATTATAAAGTGATGATAACTAGTCATAAAATAAATTGCATAAACAAAATCGTAAATGATTAAGAAATAACCTTCGGTCCTAGCTTTTATGGCCTATGAACAATATCGCAATGATATTCTCCTATCAGTTGCATGCTCCGAGAAATGCCCCTCAAATTGCTAGAATGAGATCCCCAATTTTCTGTAAATATTAGGGTTTATTTGTGTGATTTTCTGATGAGAGAAAATGATGAGCAAAAATTAGGTTTAGAAAAAAAAACCAAACTCTCTAAATTGTCATCTAGTGAGGATCGAACCCATGACCTCTTAGTTTGAGTACCCTCACTATTACCACTATGACACATTCATCTTGTTGATATTAAATATAACCGATTAAATTTAATTACGAATTAACAGATTAATTCGTCCAAGCTAACATTACATACATTTAATTAAATATAACTTATTATATTCAATTTACGAATTGACAGTTAATTCGTCTCAACTAATATTATTTAATCTTCATTAAATAATTGTCTCATCAACACATTGACTAACTGTTTAGTCATATAAGGCATCAATGTGATTATATTTCTATAACCACATCTCTCAAACACATCCTATAGGTGTGACCTTTAGGGACCAATTGATCACCGCCATCTGTATGATAATAACGTCAAACTTTCTAGCAAGCCAACCGTTATTAGGTAATCGTTAATCAACTGATTAAAATACGAAGTATACCCTTGTGAACCTGTAAGAGATTTACAAATGTTATCACACTAATTTGTGGAGGACACAAGCTCCAACAAACTCCCACTTGTCCTCACAAGTGTATGTGCGATAACCGATTCTCATATCCTAAAATTTCTCCCACTCAATGTAAAACAATTTGCAAATCCGTATTCACAAAAGTCGTATTTTACAAGCGATCATTATCAAGAGTGGTTTCCCCGACTAGAGAGTAACTTAACTGATAAACGAATCAACATTTGAGCATGGCCATGCATTTCAGTTACAACTCCTCGAGTGGCCCTGAGAAATAACTATACCTGATAAGGGTTGGATATTTTTCTTAACTCGAATCCTGCCGATGTAAGCACGATGAAATGACCCGGAAAAAATCTACTTAGCCTCCGATTCGGCAGACCGTGAGAAAGAAACCAAAGTCACCCAAAAACTGCCTTAATCTCAAGAGACAATCGATAGTCAAAAGAATCGACTTTAGGAACACAATGGATGTCCTATCCACGACCTGGCACCGAATGTTTTAAACATTTAGGACTCCATTACGTTGTCACAAAAATTTGTCCTACGAGGTATCGTTATAATCTCGCATTTGTGATTGATCAGTCAACAGTTTGACTTATGGCTCGTTGAACCCACCATCAATCGACTGCACAATATAATAGCCAGAGTTATCATCTCTTGTAGGCGATTACGGACCAAACAAAATATAATGTAATTCAGTTCACTTTGTGGCGTTCAAAGTTGTCAGTACAATCCACATGAAAAACAAAATATTATATTAAAACGATGAAGTTATAAATAGTATATGAAAAAGATAACGTATCGAATTCATAATCAACTACTATAACTCAGGTACACGTTTAATTCTCATGAAAATAACGTGCCCTCTATGCTTATCATATTTCAATGGCTCAAAGAGTAGAATCGCTACAACTTCCGTTTGGAACTATTCCAGTGACCGCAAAGACCATTAAGAGTAAAAACGAATCTAGACTGAGATTTCTAATCATCTCTATCCGTTTGGAAGCTAGCATCTGCGCAACCGATTGCGCATAGCTTAGTATCGCCTCCATAAGTCAATACCCTATCCTTAGTCCTCCGTAGGTACTTGAGGATATTTTTAAAAGCTATCCAGTGTGTTTCACCTGGATTCTTTTGGTACCGACTCGTCATACTCAATGCATATGACACGTCTGGACGTGTGCATATCATGACATACATGATTTATCATATTGCAGAAGCATAAGGAACACGACTCATGCGCTCATTCCCTTCAGGCGTCGTGGGTGACTGAGACTTGCTCAACTGTATCCCAGACGTCATTGGAAGGTTCCCCTTCTTGGAGTTGTTCATGTTGAACCTCTCAAGAATCTTATCCAAATAAGACTCCTGACTTAGTGATAACGTCCGTCGTGATCTATCTCGGTAGATACGGATTCCCAAAATACGTTGTGCCTCACCCAGATCTTTCATCTGGAAATGGTTCTTCAACCATTATTTAACTGAAGATAGGAGAGGAATGTCATTCCCAATCAAGAGTATGTCATCAATATACAATATCAAGAATACAATCTTGCTCCTACTCGACTTGATATATAAGCATGGTTCTTCGACCGATCGAGTGAAACCATACTCTTTTATCACCTGGTCGAAACGATGATTCCAACTTCGAGAAGCTTGTTTAAGTCCATAAATGGAACGCTTAAGCTTGCATACTTTCTTAGGATGTTCAGGATCTATATATGAAACCTTCGGGTTGCACCATGTACAACTCTTCCTCCAAATAACCGTTTAAGAAGGCGTTTTTCACATCCATTTGCCAAATTTCATAGTCATGAAATGCGACAATCGCTAAGTTTATCCGAATGGAACATAACATGACTACAGGTGTAAAAATTTCATCATAATGCAATCCGTGCACTTGAGTGAAACCTTTTGCCACAAGTCGTGCCTTATAGGTATCTGGTTGCGCGTCTACATAATGCTTTATTTTGTAAAGCCATTTACACTACATAGAGAGTTGTACCTTTTAGGTAAATCAACTAGATCCCATACGTTATTCTCATACATGGAGTCCATCTCGGATTGCATGGCTTCGAGCCATAGCTTTGAGTCGGAACAGGCCATAGCACCTTTATAGGTAGCGGGTTCATTACTCTCAAGGAGTAAAACGTCATTCTCCTCGACCATACCAATGTATCTGTCCGGAGGATTAGAGAATCTACCTGACCTCCTAGGTTCCTCAGGAATATGACCCGTGTCATTAGTTGGAGGAACAACTTCCTCCATCCGTTCCTCGGTTGTTGGTTCTGGAATCTCCGACAGCTTGAAGGTTCTATTACTCGTCTTGTTCTCGAGAAATTCTTTCTCTAAGAACGTCGCACTTGCCGCAACAAAAACTCGATGTTCGGTAGGCGAATAGAAGTAATGACCAAATGTTCCTTTTGGATAACCTATAAAGTATGTCTTGACCGATCGCGGGCCGAGCTTATCCTCGTGTCGCCACTTGACATAAGCCTCGCAGCCCCAAACCCGAATAAAGGACAAGTTAGGGACCGTTCCCTTCCACATTTCATATGGAGTCTTGTCGACAGCTTTAGTCGGACTTCGGTTAAGTATAAGAGCAAAATGACAAAGAGCAAAACCCCATAATGAATCAGGCACTACCGTGTAACTCATCATGGATCGAACCATATAAAGTAAGGTTCGATTTCTCCGTTCGGACACACCATTTAATTGAGGTGTTCCAGGTGGAGTTAACTGCAAAACGATTCCACGGTCTTTAAGGTGTTGATCAAACTCATTTAAAAGATATTCGCCACCCCGATTTAAACGGAGTGCTTTAACCTTTCTACCCAGTAGGTTTTCAACCTTGTTCTGGTATTCCTTGAATTTCTCAAAGGACTCACTTTTATGCTTTATTGAGTAGACATATCTGTATCTACTCAAATCGTCCGTGAAAGTGATAAAATATCTATAGCCATCTCTAGCGGTAATTGACATAGATCCACAAACATCAGTATGTATGAGTCCTAATAGGTCACTAGTGCGCATTCCAACACCATTGAAGGAAATTCGAGTCATTTTGCCAATGAGGCATGATTCACACGTGCCATATGTAGAAAATTCGAATGCGGGAATAGTCCCATTATCGACGAGTTTCTTCACGCGTTTCTCATTTATGTGTCCCATTCGACAATGCCATAGATAGGTTTGATCTTTGTCACCAACCTTTAATTTCTTATTATTCACGTGTAATACTTCCGTGGTTTGATATAAGATGTAAATTCCATTCATGGAAACTGTTTTGCCATAAATCATTTCATTAAAAAGAAAATACAGGTATTATCCTTTATTGAAAATGCAAAACCGTCTATATCGAGTACGGAAATAGAAATAATGTTCTTAGATAATTTGGGTACATAGTAACAGTTATATAAAATAACTCAAAACCACTAGGGAGTTGGATTACATATGTTCCCTTCGAGACTGCAGCAACTCGTGCTCCATTCCCGACTCGCAGGTCCACATCACCCTTTTCGAGAGGTATGATGTTCTTTAGGTCCTGCAAATTATTACACAGATGAGAACCACAACCAGTATCAAGTACCTAAGTTCCGAAACTTGTATGGTTAATCTCAATCATATGAATATAAGATGACATACCAACAGGAACGACGCGACCTGCTTTGATGTCCTCACGGTACACGGGACAATTCTTCCTCCAATGTCCAGTCTTGTGACAATGGTGGCACTCAATGTCACCGCTCTTGCTCTTTGCCTTGCCCTGTGAGCCACTAGTCTCATCGGGCCCACTCTTACCGTTTCCTGGCTTCTTAAACTTTGGCTCACCTACAGCTAGGTCGCCATGAGTCTTGCTGATACCCGTCGTGAGGTGTCAAAAATAAATTTATAATTTCCAACTACAACTATAGCTAGCGGCTGTCGGGTCGAACCACAGAGAGGCAGACGTAAATTCTAGTTGTTTAAATTCAGTCTAAGGTAACAATAAGGTGGGGGGTTTGATTGGATTGGTCTATAGCTAATGAGCGATAAAATAAAGTAAACTAAGCAAATAGATGAAATCAAATATAAAAGGAGATACTAGGATGGTCGGTTCGTTATAGCTTCGGCGACAGCATACTAAACAGGTCTAAATCGAACACAAGTGAGGCGGGAAACAAGAGGTCCTCTCGGTCCACTCTTAAGAAATACATCTTTCGATCTCGCTATAGGTCCCTAATATCACTAATACTGACTCTTGTCCTGAAAAGTGACTAAAAATCTAAACGATACCTATCTTTCGATCTCAGCAAGGTTTAGTCATCTTAATTGGTGATATAACAACTTTCCCTATCTTTCGATCTAATGGGTCAGTCATAAATTAAGCATCTAACTGGTCGCATGCATTTGATTCGTTAAATACATCATTAAAATCAATTAAAACGAAAGGTAACCTCATGGGTCATCGATCGATCGGCAAGGTAAAGCGATCGATCGACACGCGATTCAGTCCAATTTAATACTACGCCTTTTACGCCATAATTCCCCTACATCCTAGCACAAACTAATTAGCTACTCACGCTGAAGGTGATAACAACAATAATACTAGGGCATAAAAGTACTGAATTCATAATTAAAGCGGTAGGACAAACAATTAACATGCAACAATAAAATGGTTTCGGGAATCTAACTAGCAATTCTATACTAATAACGAAATAGAAGTGAATTGAAATAGGGCAGAAGAATACCGAGAATAGCCGAAGAACGATTAAGAACAAGAGCGAAAATTCCAATGCTAAACAATATTCCAAACCCTAATAAAACTCAATGTTACTGTGTAAAACTTAATGTAAAAACTTGATAAAAATCGGATCCCTAAAACTGGT
Source organism: Silene latifolia (assembly GCF_048544455.1). Lineage (NCBI taxonomy): Eukaryota > Viridiplantae > Streptophyta > Magnoliopsida > Caryophyllales > Caryophyllaceae > Silene > Silene latifolia. The sequence goes on along the minus strand of NC_133538.1, from coordinate 195,966,713 downwards.
GTTCTAAGTTACGTTATATAGCAAACATACGTAACTTTTATTTCCAAAACCTAAACTCAATGGGCTTGCGCTTCCTCGGTCTTTTAATTCTCGCCGGAATAGCGAGTTTGGTCGATCGATCGCTAGGATCGTCGATCGACCGGTCTTGATATCTGAGTAACCAGGAACCCGCGTTGGTCGATCGACCGATGGCGTGGTCGATCGATTGCTGAGCTTGCTACTTGACTTCTATAATCTTGTGGATTTGTCTTTTGGGCCTTGAATTGCGCACCAAGCTCGTTCCTTAAGCGAATACTTCACGTCAAATGTAATGCAAGATACTCGGGGACGGATTTAGCTCGATTTCCGCTGGATTCTTCACATTTCTGCAATAATGTACAAAAATACGGAAGTAGACGGAAATAGGGAGAAATGGCAGCTTAAACTACACAAATGAGCTCTGAAATGCGTGTAAAATGGGATGTAAAACATCATATAAAAGACACGCATCAAACTTCCCCAAACCAAACCCTTGCTTGTCTCCAAGCAAGAAATAGACTTGATCTAATGACCTAATGGAACGAGTTCAATCTCAGAGCGAAATGCAACATGTAAAGCCTAAACCAAGTTAATGCACAACCAACAATCGATTAGCAAATGAATCATGCGAACGAGTTATGGAGCCGTTAAAACTACTGAACCGTCAACTGTAGAGACTTATCAAATTGGACTCTCACGGGTCGCTCATACCACTCAATAAACACAGGTGAATATATAAGAGGATAGAAAGAATTGGTTTTGTAAAGACTCTCACCTAACTACGACCTATAAGAACATGCCTGCAGTCTAATATGAAAGCAATCTCTACAACCGTACATACGCATTCCAACCAACAAGAGACCATGACACATGCCGAGGTATATATGTGGATATGTGAGGTATGGGTAAGAAGAGGCAAAACATTTATGGAAAAGTGGAGGTACAGGTGACAAGCTAGTACCGAAACGGAACCATATGGCAACATCCAACTTCTTGCTCAAAAACAAATGAAACGGTGTTATAGCAAGTACAAATCTCACAATCTCCAACTATAAAGGTAATCAACTAACTCCCCATAAAATATGAATAATACATGGGAGCAAAAATCGCCAAAAGATAAGGATTTGAATTATGCGAATTTGATTTCTTTTCTTTCTCTCGAACCTCAGTCGATCGACCTATAATGCCAGTCGATCGATCGCTTAAAAAAGATGAAACCTCTTTTTCAGTCTTTTTTCGAATCAATTTTCATCTTTTTTTTTTCTTTTCTTTTCAACTTTGTTTCTTTCCTTCCTTTATTTCATCTTCCCAATAACGTCTCAACAGAGCATATGCCACCAAAAATGAGTAACAACCCCAAGAACACAGACTACTAGCTTGACAAAGGACAGGCTAAATATAGGATGTAGTAAATGGGACAAAAAGGGATATTTTTGGCAGTGTGGAGTTCATGGGCAAAAATGAGAAAAGAAAACCTCTACCACATGTGTCAACTAACCACAGACCGAATGCGTACAGGTATTAAGCAGATTAAGTTCATATTTATGCACATTGATATGACACGTCTTATAAGGAGTACTACTCACATTCCTAAATAAACTGGTCATAGATGCCACCAGTTATAGGCTCTAAATCTCAGAATGTAGTTTGCCAATTTTCTAAGTCAAGTCTCAAGTCCAGCAAATAATTAACGAAAACTCGTAGATATGCACTTATACGATTCTACTAATAACATGTTAATCAAGCAAGGCTCAGGCAAAATAGGTGCAAAATGCAATATCATCCTTGAAATACTACCGTTCCGACTCGACCTATATGCTAAAATAAACGTGCATTTTTATTGAATTTGTTGAATTTTTTTTTAATTTTTCGGCTTTTTGATATATATATATATATATATGAAATGGAATAAACAATGCAAGACAAAATGAAAACGTGAATGCAAGCAAATGATATGCGATGCAAAACCCTTCCCCAAACCAAATCACACAATGTCCCCATTGTGCAAAATCATGTAATGAAGAAAAATGGAAAGCGGGTATTTGCGAGAAAATTAAGTAAATAAAACATGAAGTGAAAGTTGGGAACTCACAAGACTTTAAGTGCAGCAAAAGGGAAACCTCCCCAAACCAGCGTGAGCTAGGAGGTTTCAGTAGCTAGCAGTGCTACCAATATGTGCCTGAAAGACAAACAAAACCCACGCATAAGACTGAGAAGACAATTTTTGAAGCGGTAAAAATGTGCACAAGTGAGAAAATAGAAGAAATAAATAATTTGACGGAAAGTAAAGTGGAGTAGAAAACTCCCTTAAGTCCGCATATCGAGCAAACACAGCAGGGGAGAAGTCGTGAATAGGTACAGCAGCGTCCTTGGTCGATCGACTAAGAACGGCAGTCGATCGACCAATGTGTCAGGAACAGTAGCTCCTAGAAAGTGTAACTCAATCGATCGACCAATGTAGCCAGTCGATCGACTGAAAATACTGCCGTATTCCTTATTTCTTCGTATTTGCTCAATTACTTGAGCTGATGAGGTCTAAAAACCTACAAGTGCACAATAATACGCGCCCAAAATTGCGCAAAACCCCATTATAAAGTCTCAAACGCATAAAATCCTAAGTAAGCAAAATAAAATGCGAAGTTTCACGCACACAAAAGCAATAAAAAGTGTCTAGCAAAAGCAAATAAAACGTTTGGAAAACATGCGATCAACTAGTAGTTGATCAAGAACGGCCACGGGATGGCCCACTTCGTCGGCTTCTGGTTACTAGAGGTAGCCTCAACGGTGCTTATCTTAGCAGATGCACCCTTCTTAGCTTCCACGTCCGTATGGCTCAACGGATCAACACTTTCATCATCTCCCCAGTCAATGACCTCTTCTTGCTTATCAAAGTCCAAGTCGGACTTCCGTGCCTTGACCGGTTCTTCATCAACTTCCTCATCAATGCCATAGCTAAGGCAACCAAGACCTCCTCTTTGAATGATCGGCCTCTTTACAGCTAGAGTGACCTGCAGCTCTTCCTTCCCCAAACCAGCTCCTGCATTATCAGAAATAGACAAATCTTCCTCCAATTTGCTCCCAGTCTGGGGCGGAGGGGTTACAACAGGAATAGAGATAGGTAAATCAGGAAGCACAAAGTATGATTTCTTATCAGAAACCGTGTTACAAGTCACAGGCCACATGGGGTCCTTTTTCTTAGCCGGTTGGGCAAAAACAATAGAATTCTTGCCTACTTTGAAAGTCAAGGTACCCAGACCGACATCTATGACTCGCACCAAAAAGTGTGCGAAAATGGCCTACCCAAAATAATGGGAATATGGGCATCCTTAGGCATGTCAAGTACCACGAAGTCGACGGGGAAGAAAAACTTCCCTATTTGGACAGGGATGTCCTCTAGGACTCCTATTGGCTGGACCGCAGATCGGTCAGCCATCTGTACTATCATATCTGTCACTGCGAACCTAGTCAATTTGAGCTTCCTAGCTAGACTCAAAGGCATGACGCTTATACTAGCTCCTAAGTCACATAATGCCTTCTCAATAGAGAAGGTACCTATATTGCAAGGAACGGAAAAGCTACCCGGGTCCTCTAGCTTGTGAGGTGCAGTGTGAGACAAGTAAGAGCATGACTCTTTAGTAAGTGCGACAGTATGAACATGTTCAAGTGACTTTTTCTTAGACAAGAGTTGTTTCATGAATTTAGTGTAGGCTGGCACTTGATTAACTAACTCAAGGAAGGGTACTTGTACATTCAAGCTACGAATAAATTTTTCAAACTTACTGAAAGATACTTATTCCTTTGTCGGCACTAGTCTCTCCAGATATGGGGCTGTAAGAAGTACCTTAGCCCTCTCCTCTAAGTTGCGCATGCCGGCATCCGTGGACTTAGGCTGGAAGTCCACTGCTTTCTCCTTGTTGAAGCTCGAACCCTCCTCAGACCGTCTCAAATGTGAGCCATTAACCGTCATCGGATCGAACTGAATCGGGACGGGCCCATCGGCACTCGGGTCTGGCCCTAACACTTTCGGAGTTGTCGTGGCCCGAAACAAATGGTCCCTCAAGTTATCGGGCATCGGAGGACGAAAAAGCTCGCTATCAGCAGTGATCTTGGTCGATCGACCACTATCCTCAGTCGATCGACCGAGGTGTACAGTTCCAGAAGCTGCTGTAACCCGCGTATCAGTCGATCGACCGGGTGTATCAGTCGATCGACTTATATACCTGGTAGACGCCTTTTTCTTTGAATTATTCGTTACCGCTTTCTTTTGACTCGGATCCGCCTCATTCTTTTCAACAGCGTCCTCGACCATGGCAGGCCCCTCCAGGGTAGACCCACTCCTCAACGTGATGGCGTTTAGGGTCTCCTTTTGGTCGGTTTGAGTCGGTAAGTGTCCTGGAGCTCGAGTGGTACTCTTACTAGCCAATTGAGCAATTTGGCTCTCTAGTAGCTTCATCTCGGCCTCTCTTGCTTGGGACTCCTTCAAAGAACAAGTTCTTGAACTCAAGAAAATCGAACCATGGGATTGTTGTTGCTGCTGCGGCACATAAGGAGGTTTTTGATATTGTTGTTGCTTTTGATGGGGGCACATAGGGTTGTTCTTTGCGGAGGTGGAGTTGGATTTAGGACATTCTGGCTACTCCACCTCAGGTTGGGATGAACATTAGGCTCATAGTAGGTGTTTGTCAGCCTATAATGTTGAAAGGCAGCACAAGACTCAAAGGGACTAGGACAATTCTTCGAAACGTGTCCCTCGGCTCCGCACCTTTCACGGACGAAAGGACCGTCTGACACAATATTTACTTGGTAAATACCCCCCTTTGAAGCTCCTCCTAGTTCATACTTGTCAAATCTCGCAGTGAGAGCTTCAAGTGCAGCTACAGAAGGAGATTCAGCGCTCCTCCTTTGATTCCCTCTGGAATTCCCATACTCAGCCTTGTGGGTGGCTAGATCATCAATGATCTTCCACCCCTTGGTTTCTCCCAAATTCTCAGCAAATCGGCCACTGGCTGCAGCATCCAAAATAGCCCTCTGATCGTCATCCAGGCCATTATAGAACTGATTGCACAAGCTCCATTTTTCGAACCCATGGTGCGGTATGGTTCGCACCAACTTCTTAAAACGGACCCATGCTTCGTGGAAGTTCTCGTCCGGCTCTTGTTTAAAGCTCGTGATTTGAGCTCTAATTGCATTGGTCTTTGAGGTAGAAAAATATTTCTTGTAGAATGCCAAAGCTAATGAATTCCAATCGGTGATCCATGAACGGCTCGGTCCAGATCTCTATACCACTCCCTTGCAGCATCACGAAGGGAGAATATAAACATAGTCTCCTTGATCTGGTCTTGGGTCACGCCGGCTGGTGGGGGTATGGAACAGCAGTAATCAATAAATGTCTCCATATGCTTAGCTGCATCTTCATTTGCAGCTCCCCCGAACTGGTTTCTCTCAACCATATTAATGTATGAAGGCTTTGGTTCGAACTTCATGTCATCTCCTGGTAATTCGAACCCCTTATATAAATTTGCAACTTGTCGGCTCGAATGACTAGCTATACTCGCTTCCTCAGCCATGACTGGAATTTATGGAGAAGTGACTGTCTCGGTTGAAGAAGTGGAAACGGGTGAAGAATGTGGGTCTTCCTCGAATGTACTCGTTCTCGTGATAGCTTGACCAGTACTCGGCTCTTCTTCTGTCGGTAATACCCTTTGTGATCGTCTTAACTCGCGCAAAGATTTCTCAATCTCAGGATTGAATGGTACTAGTTCACCACCCTGTGACCTGCGCATAAGAGGAAACTAAAAAAAGAATATAAGAAAAGTTTAAGGAACGGATGTCCCTTAAACTAAGAAAGACTAAAAATAAAACAACTAAAAATTAGAACTATTGCCTCCCCGGCAACGGCGCCAAAATTTGATACCCGTCGTGAGGTGTCAAAAATAAATTTATAATTTCCAACTACAACTATAGCTAGCGGCAGTCGGGTCGAACCACAGAGAGGCAGACGTAAATTCTAGTTGTTTAAATTCAGTCTAAGGTAACAATAAGGTGGGGGGGGGGGGGGGTTGATTGGATTGGTCTATAACTAATGAGCGATAAAATAAAGTAAACTAAGCAAATAGATGAAATCAAATATAAAAGGAGATATTAGGATGGTCGGTTAGTTATAGCTTCGGCGGCAACATACTAAACAGGTCTAAATCGAACATAAGTGAGGTGGGAAACAAGAGGTCCTCTCGGTCCACTCTTAACAAATAACATCTTTCGATCTCGCTATAGGTCTCTAATATCACTAATACTGACTCTCGTCCTGAAAAGTGACTAAAAATCTAAACGATACCTATCTTTCGATCTCAGCAAGGTTTAGTCATCTTAATTGGTGATCTAACAACTTTCCCTATCTTTCGATCTAATGGGTCAGTCATAAATTAGCATCTAACTGGTCGCATGCATTCAATTCGTTAAATACATCATTAAAATCAATTAAAACGAAAGGTAACCTCACGTGGTCAGTCGATCGACCGGGTAAGGCACTCGATCGACTGACACGCGATTCAGTCCAATTTAATACTACGCTGCCTACGCCATAATTCCCCTACATCCTAGCTCAAACTAATTAGCTACTCACGCTGAAGGTGATACTAACAATAATACTAGGGCATAAAAGTACTGAATTCATAATTAAAGCGGTAGGACAAACAATTAACATGCAACAATAAAATGGTTTCGGGAATTTAACTAGCAATTCTATACTAATAACGAAATAGAAGTGAATTGAAATAGGGCAGAAGAATACCGAGAATAGCCGAAGAACGATTAAGAACAAGAGCGAAAATTCCAATGCTAAACAATATTCCAAACCCTAATAAAACTCAATGTTACTGTGTAAAACTTAATGTAAAAACTTGATAAAAATCGGATCCCTAAAACAGGTGTTCTAAGTTACGTTATATAGCAAACATACGTAACTTTTATTTCCAAAACCTAAACTCAATGGGCTTGCGCTTCCTCGGTCTTTTAATTCTCGTCTGGAATAGCAGTTTGGTCGATCGATCGCTAGGATCGGTCGATCGACAGTCTTGATTATCTGATAGCTTCCGGAACCCGAGTTGGTCGATCGACTGATGGCAGTGGTCGATCGACTGCTTGAGCTGCTACTTGACTTCTATAATCTTGTGGATTTGTCTTTTGGGCCTTGAATTGCACACCAAGCTCGTTCCTTAAGCGAATACTTCACGTCAAATGTAATGCAAGATACTCGGGGACGGATTTAGCTCGATTTCCGCTGGATTCTTCACATTTCTGCAATAATGTACAAAAATACGGAAGTAGACGGAAATAGGGAGAAATGGCAGCTTAAACTACACAAATGAGCTCTGAAATGCGTGTAAAATGGGATGTAAAACATCATATAAAAGACACGCATCACTTGCCCTTACCTTTACCCTTGTTGAAAATCGTGAGAACATCCTGCTTCACACTCCCACTCAATTTCATATCCTTCTCGGTCTGTACGAGAAGGGAGTATAGCTCATGAGGACTCTTTTTCAAGTCATTCATGTAGTAGTTCGCCCTGAAAAGGGCAAAACCATCGTGAAGTGAATGAAGCATTCGGTCTATGACAATGCTCTCACTGATTTTACAATCAAGTGCCTCCAGCTTCTCGACATTCTCAATCATGTGAAGAATGTGTGGGCTAACCGGTTAGCCCTTCCGGAGTTTCGCATCAAAGAAGCGACAGGTATGCTCATAAGTAATGATTCTCGGTGCCTTTGAGAAACGTTAGGGAGCGTGGTGAAAATCTTGTTTGCACCCTGAGCAATGAAGCGTCTCTGCAAATTGGTTTCCATTGCAAAGATGAGTACGTTCTTTATCGCACCCGCTTCCATAACGAAGTCACTATAAGCGAGTGACTCGTTGACTCCTACATTGGGGCCTGGGTTGACCGGTATTGGCTCAGTTAAGTACTTGAGCTTCATCGTCGGCAATGGCGGCATTCCGTAGTGCCGCCTCCCAGTCCGCAAAGTTGGACCCATCATTCTTCAGTCGCGTGGACTGATTCATGTGGTCCATGAAAGCTTTCAGCCAGGACTCGCGATCAAGTGTGGCACTAGGCATTGGGATTGCGTTATTTCCAGCCATTTAGTTGTAACAGTATTATCAAAATAATCGTGTTCTATACTACGAGAAGAAGAATAAAAATAATAAGCATGTGCATCGTTTATAATTTTTAGTCTAATGAACTAATGTCATAACGCGAAGACTCAAAACATTTATACAATTGACCTCCCTCAAGAATTATATAAATGATCCCGAGACTCAATTATCTGTAAATTGATAAGCTAACCACTTAGCTAATTCTACCGTTAGAATTCTTGGTCGATAAATTTCTGCAAATTCTATCTTTAGTCCATCATAATCACGAGAAACTCTTCGGACTATGATGTTGAGGTAAACTAAGTCAACACAACTACTTACCCAACGTAGAAGGGGTCATATTATGCCTACCGACGAAGAAGGGATTCATAGTTGTTTGCCCTTATAAAGACTAATCTCAATTTCCGTTTTAGAGGAAGATCCCATCAACTTAATTTAGATTCATTTTAAGTGAACTAATATCTAGCATGCGAGAATGAATAAACTAAGGTGATGGCTTAATGAATATATGACATTTGTATGTCCATGGAAACTAACATACATTCTATATGAGTCAATTTTCATGCATTTTAGTAGTAGGTGGTTTGGTTTAGGCGGAATATGATGCATAAACTATCATGTGAATGAAAAGCAATAGGAATGAAAACGTAAAATCAATAATAAAGTCCTAGTGTGGCCTATCCTATCAAAATGAACATTAAATACAAGTTTGGAATCCATCCTTGGACCCGAGAAGCTTGTCTCGATGTTCCATCTTGATCCATGTAGCGGGAGTGACCTCCAATCTTCATTTTTAGTCTTCTTTGAAATTACAATAAATAAATTACATAATAAACCTATTTATTACATTCTAATTTCAAAACCCAAAACTAAAGAAAAATAAAAGGAGATACGAGATCTCATAATTACATAAAAATTATGTTTCCTTCATTACGAAAACATAATTTGATTAAGGTCACACTAAGTATTACAAATTACAACCGATTGCAAAAATACATAAATAAATTCATTCAACAAAAATAAAATGCATCAACTAAAAATAAATTAAACATACATGACACAATTCCTTAATTATGTTGATTAATTTTATCCAAACCACCTATTTAAATTAACAAATTAAGTGACAATTCCTCAATTAATCACATTAATTTCAAACTTAATTCATATTAAACTTGTAATATGAATTTAATCCATCAATATTTTAAACTGCTTTAAAATAATTAGGTATCTTTAAATTTTGTGAACCGCTTCACAAAAATTATCATACATTATAAATTTAATGTATAAACAAAATTGGCCAAAACAAAAAAAACACAAAATCTTTTTTTTTTGTTTTTGGTCTCGGCTGAACAGTAAATTTTTTTTTTTATTATTATTTTAGCACGGCTAAACTAAAAACAGAAAACAACTTTCCTTATTTTGTACACGGTTTTATCTGTAAAAACCGAAACAAGTCAATTTTTTTTTTTTAAATCTGACCTCTGTGAACGGTAACCACGTAAACAGTAACAGGAAAAAAAAATTTCTTTTCTCGGATGCTTTTCAAATCGGCATAAACAAAAACAGCCGCAAAAAACTTTAATCGGTTTTTCAGGAGAAACCGAAAGAAAGAAAAAAAACAGAATTTTTTTTTAAATACTGTTCATCCGTGAACAGTAACGGAAACGGAAAAAAAAAAAATCCACGGCTCAAAAAAAATTCCAGCCGATTATATTTTTTCGCAAACCCTAATTATTGTTTACAAACAATTTTATGAGAATCATCAAAATTAAAATTCGTGGCCTTGGCTCCAATACCACTTGTGGGATTTATCTGTATGCATCCCTTTATATTTAAGGATTATAACGAATTATTAAGTGATGATAACTAGTCATAAAATAAATTGCATAAACAAAATCGTAAAGGATTAAGAAATAACCTTCGGTCCTAGCTTTTATGGCCTATGAACAATATCGCAATGATATTCTCCTATCAGTTGCACCCAAGATGCTCCGAGAAATGCCCCTCAAATTGCTAGAATGAGATCCCCAATTTTCTGTAAATATTAGGGTTTATTTGTGTGATTTTCTGATGAGAGAAAATGATGAGCAAAAATTAGGTTTAGAAAAAAAAAACCTAACTCTCCTTATAACCGAGTATATGGAGAAATAGGGTTGATTTTCTTTTTCCAAAAATCGGCCCATATGAACCGAAATAATAAGGATTAAAATCCTTATTTTCGGTTATTCAAAAAATGTATAAATGTGTTAAAGATAAATTGTCATCTAGTGAGGATCGAACCCATGACCTCTTGGTTTGAGTACCCTCACTATTACCACTATGACACATTCATCTTGTTGATATTAAATATAACCGATTACATTTAATTACGAATTAACAGATTAATTCGACCAAGCTAACATTACATACATTTAATTAAATATAACTTATTATATTGAATTTACGAATTGACAGTTAATTCGTCTCAACTAATATTATTTAATCTTCATTAAATAATTGTCTCATCAACACATTGACTAACTGTTTAGTCATATAAGGCATCAATGTGATTATATTTCTATAACCACATCTCTCAAACACATCCTATAGGTGTGACCTTTAGGGACCAGTTGATCACCGCCATTTGTATGATAATAACGTCAAACTTTCTAGCAAGCCAACCGTTATTAGGTAATCGTTAATCAACTGATTAAAATACGAAGTATACCCTTGTGAACCTGTAAGAGATTTACAAATGTTATCACACTAATTTGTGGAGGACACAAGCTCCAACAAGAATATATGTCTAGGATTCTTTAAAGGTGAGACTGGTCTGAGGCAGGGAGATCCCCTTTCCCCTTTTTTCTTTGTTATGAGCATGGAAATCCTATCTTGCATACTGAGGGACATCCACCAGCAACCCCAAGTCTCTTATTATCTCAAATGTGGGCAAGTAAGACTTAAGCATTTAATATTTGCAGATGATTTAATGCTCTTTGTAAGGGGTGACCTTCCATCTGTTGCTGCTGTTACTCAAGCTCTTATATCTTTTGCAAAAATGTCTGGTTTGTGTGCTAATCCAGAGAAGACCAACATTTACATGGGAGGTGTGAGGGATAATATTAAACAGGGGATTCTTCAGGGCACATGCTTTGTAGAGGGATCATTCCCATTTAGATACTTGGGAGTCCCTTTAAATGATGGAAAACTGAACAAGGGCATGTTTGCTGATCTTATCAATAAAGTACAAAAAGCTTTGCAACATTGGTCCACTTACAAGCTCCCATATGCTGGGAAGATTAGTTTGTTGAACTCAGTCATTTTTGGCATGGAATAATATTGGTGCTCCACTTTGCTGATACCTAAAGGAGTGATCAAGATAATTACCAAATTCTACAGGCATTTCTTATGGAATTCTGAGGAAGGGTGCAGGAAATTGATTATGAAAAGCTGGTTGTCTTGCTGTGCACCATATCAAGAAGGTGGATTCAATATAAAGGAAGTGCTAGCTTGGAACAAATGTATACTGGGGAAGTGGATATGGGAGCTAGAAACTGACTCAGGTAGGATTTGGTTTGAGTGGAACCTGAAATATAACATTAAAACTGGGAGCATATGGACTGCAACTTCCAAAACCTCTAACTCACTCAAAAAGTTGGCGTATTATATTGAAGGTAAGAGATGAATTGTTGATGCACACAGGGGACATTCAGACTGCTAAAGAGTTCATGAGCAGTTGTGTTCATCAGGGGAAACTGCAGCTTCACTTGCTTTATGATAAGTTCAGGCATCATGGGACTCTTGTTAGCTGGGCCTGGACAGTATGGCAGCGAGCAGTACAACCTAAGCATAGTGTTTTCCTCATTTTGGCAATGCAGAAGAAGCTAGCCACCATTGATCAGCTCAGCTACAGAGGCATACACATGGTTAATCGATGTGTTCTTTGCAAGAAGGACAATGAGGATCACAAACACTTATTTTTTAAATGTCAGTTCTCAAAAGAAATTTGGCAAAGGATTCTCTCATGGATGAAGATTTCTGGTCATACAAACAATCATAGTAAGGAGATGCATTGGAGTGCCAATAGACGCACTTGCAGACATTGGAAAACCAAATGGTTTCTAAGATGTTTAGGAGCCGTGGTTTATAGCATATGGGAGGAAAGGAACACTCGGATTTTCAGAGGATTGGAGCATAATGTTGATTTTATTATTAAAAAAGTCCAATATATAGTAATATAAGATTATTGTATGTATCCCAATCCCATAGAGAGGATGAAATAGTGAGGTCTCTAGCTAGTTGAGTAGTTCATATTGGTCAACTTTTGTAAGATTGCCTTTCTGTTCCCCTTTAATGGATGAATATATGGCTTGCATTTCTTGCAAAAAAAAAAAAAAAGAATATATGTCTAAATTAGTCATATAACGACTTTTTTTTACCATATTTTAATTCAAATTTTACTTTTTAAAAAAATTATGTCATTTTTAGTATAAATATTGTAACTAACTACCTATTCATTTTTTTTACAACACTTATATTGAAGCAATTATAGAAATTAAATTATTTTATTATTAAATAATATTAAAGTTACATAAAATTGGTTTTTTAATTATGTGTAATTTATAATAATAATGTTAATAAATTTTTTAATTATTATCTCAAGTATAATATATAAATAATTAAGGGATATTCTACGGTGTAACCTTGAATTTTTCGGTTTTCTATGTTGTACCCCTAGATTTTTGAAATTCTACGGTGTACCCCTGAACTCTATATATTAGTCTATAACATGACCTTATTTATTCTCTTCGCTAACTTAGTTTCTTAAATGACTTATAAAATCGTCTATTTATTATTCCAATTACTCGATAACCTAATCATTTACTTATTAATTCCCCGAATTACTCAATAACCCACCAAATAGTTTACGTAACTAGCTAAAAGTTCATCAAATCTCCGTTATCATGTTATAAATCACAACAAATGTTTTTAATATTAGTTGGTACTTATTAAAAGTGATTTGTGATATTTTTCATATAGGATGGTGATACAACATTAATAAGTTAGAATAAAGGTCAAAGTACGGTTGTTTGATAGGGAAAAAGTTAATGGAGGGTTAAACGAGATCATGATGGTGAAATAATAAGGAATTTAGAGGTACAATGTAGAATATAAAAAAGGAGGGGTACAACATAGAAAACCCAAAACTTAAGGGTACGCCATAGAATATCCCATATTTTAAAAATACTTCTGTTGTAATACCCGCCCTGTTAGGGACCCGTTGACTGACCTATTGATCATGTGAGACCTTAGTAGAGATGGAAGAGGGTGTTATATCATATTCTTGACTAGATACTCGACCTAGTAAGGGTCACTCGGCCGAGTAGCTTCGGTACTCGACCGAGGGCAGAATACTAGGCCGAGTATGTTCCATACTCGGTCGAGTACGCGTCTGACAGCGTGTTATTATAAAACGCGGAGATTACAACTTAAATCATTTCCGCGATACGTTTCGTCATTTCTAAACCTAACTCCATCTCCCTCTCAATCCTCCCATCTCTCACTACTCAATCATGATTTACCCATGAACCCTGATCCGGGGAGGGAGATAGCTTATGCAGGAGTCATCGAGTCGAGTCGTCGCCGCCTTCGGCATCTGATCAGTCTTTAAGGTGAGTTTGTGAATATTCATTTATAGCTTAGACAATCTTAATAGCATAGTGATAGGGCATAATGGTTGATTGTAGGGTATAATGTGGATTCTTGCTAGGCGTCGTTATGATTTATGCGATTTCTAAGAAGTGGCGAAAAGGTAGGGTTTCCCTACTCAGTTTCAGTTCATGGTTGTCTATTTAATTGTGTTATGTTATCATTGTTATGTGTGCCTTGTTGTGTTAGTTCAGTTACAATATTAAGATGGTGACGATAGTGGTGTTGTTGTTACCGGTATTGTAACACCCCCATTTATTCAGGAGCCTTTAGCTAGGCCTCCCAAGTAAATAAGAGAGTTATCATCTCAGTTTTCTGAGGCAGTGTATAACAAAATATAGTAATCCGAAGTACTTTAAATAAAATTTACCAACAAAGGTTTTATTACATGCATTTGCCAACTGACTAATTAAACTATAACAATACAACTTTCTACGCAGCGGAAATAAATAAGATTACTTATTTAATAATTAAGTCAAACTAATGTGATCTAGACAGCTGCTACGGTCCAACTCTTCACGTCCCAAAGCTTCTCACAGTTAAGTCAAGTACCTGCTATTTAATCTGCTCCCCAATTAACCGGAAATATTAATTTGTTCACCACAGGACGCCATCAATTAAACGAGGCATCATTTTATTTTGACACAACACATACACGCCAACCAAAAAGTCGAGTAGGATAAATAAACAACAGTTATTTGATAAAACAATAAATATGCATGATATGCAAATGCAATGCAATGCACCTGCACTTATCATCCGGGACACCCGTTCATCCCGCCAATCCCTGGCCCGGGGAAAACCCTCAACCGTCGTTGAGTCAATCAGGATACACCTGAGGACACCAAAGACAAGTTTGCACAACCAGCCTGGGCCTTAAACCAGAATAAATCCGAGGACACCAGTGACAAGTCTGTAAATACAGCACCAGCCTGGGCCTAAATCACAATAACTAATAACCAAAATGCATATGACACGCCAATGAATGCAAAAAAGATAATAAATTTCTATGAAATAATCCACAACATATCTCAGCCAAGGCTATTAACCAACCAATCCAAACATGTCATATGAATAATATAACCACATAAAGACACGGTTGAGTAGATATCCTACCTGATAAGGGAGTACTCCAAATAAAGCAATCCACGCTAGTCAATTAATAATAATTTTCGACAAAACCTTCCCTAACATAATTAATAATTTGCAATTACTAACTATTCCGATTTACGAAATAATTAAACTAATTACAAACAATACGTAATTTAATTTAATTAAATCCCATCTCAAACCCAAATCAAACCCCAAGAAAACATGGTTCTAACCCGACACACAACCCCTTATGCACGGCCCAACCGTCTACCCAACCACTCCTCCTCTCATCCTAGGTCACGTCAGCCATCCTACAACACCTCCACTGTGGATCGCCACCACACCGAATTATGGTGGACCATGTCCAAACCAACTCCACTACCGCTACCTTACATAACTCCCATACAAGCCATTACCGCAACAAGAACAACCCTCAAAATAGCCCCTTAAACCACCTTTACTCACGACAACCTCCACCCTCACACCCCATTGTAGAACACCTATTTCCCCATCCTAGCCACGGTGGTCAGTACCCACGACAACCACCGCACACAGGTTCCACGGTAGCCCTAACAACAACACACGACACCCATAATAAACAACAACTCGTCCATCTCTTTACAACACCCGGTTATATACAATCAAACACTACCCATAACGCCACCTCTGACCACCACTGTAACCCCTGCTACCACCACTGGCTACCCGTGATAACACCAACAGCACCCCTAAACCCGTGCCCTAATACCAACAATAAACAACAACCTCAACAAGCCCTATACAACACGGTTTCAACAACAACAAAGCACCACTAAACACCAATGAACCACTACCAACAAACATCCCTGACCCTCGGCCTAACACCCTCGAAAACCCAAAACCTAGGCTGTGGTCCAAATCAGTCGTGGTCCAAATCAGTCACGGTGGGGTTGATGGAAATCATATTTTAAATATCACATATTTTAGTTTAAAGTTTTAGTCATAAAAACTTAAGGATCTTATGCATGCAAAACATATAAATAAGTGTTGAGGAAAACCGGTTCCTTACATTGAATATTTCGGTTTATGGGCATAAGTAAGGTCTCCTACCTTCACTTGTTCTTGAGCTATGATGAGTAATAGGATGATCCTCCAAAGACTTCAAGTATAGAAGCCACTCCTCTTGATTGCACCCAAGATTATCCCTGATCTCTACTAAATAATATGTGCTAGATATTTGTTTAGTAGTTTACCTTAAAATTGATTACTAATACTCATATATTACACTAATAATATTAGTAATTTGATTTGAACAATTTGATCATGATTTCTCTAATTTTGGAGAAAGATGAACAAAGTATGAGAGAGTTTGCATGTTAATTTTGCATATGAATCATGAATGAGTAATAAGAGAACAAATTCTCATCTAAAAAGGGGCATCGAAAACCGGTGGGTAGGGAGTCTATTAGGGGACCTATGCACATCTATTATCACAATTGTGCTATTCCATGTGATAGGTATGCATACCTATTAGGCTAGGTAATCATATTGTTTATTTAGTCCCAATAAACAAACAACCCACTAACTCCTACTTTCCTCCACCATTTTCGGTCCATATACATAAAATGGACTACCATTTTATTTTGTCAATTTGTCATTTGTCACACAATATGTCACATGTAGTATGTTACATGTTATTAATTAATTTAATGCATATTTATCACATAAATATCATTTTATAAATTAATTAAATTACATACAACAAATTGACTAGTGATACTTGATCACATAAATAAAATGGGTCATATAATTATAATTCACAACATCTTGTACTTATAATTAATCATTCATTCTTATCTCTATTGTTTCTCAAACAATAAACAATTTTAGTAATAAAGCATTTTTATTACTAAAATAAATCTTATTTAATCTCATTAAAATAAGAAATAATATGCTCTCTCACAATTTGAATTGTTCAATTTTAAGGAATTGATCAACTTGTATCGTCATACAATTAATCAACTTTACAGATAAGGGCATCATCCTTTAGGTGTGACCTTAAGGGATCAACTGACCACCACCGTCCCACGACAGTAACGTCAAACTCTAGCAAGCCAATCGTTACCGATTAATGTTGATTAGTTGACTATAACATGAATCATCCCTTACGTATTCTAAAAATGAAATTTAAACATGTGATCATCATGATCGACAATTGTGATCGCATTATTGTCGGGGACACTCCAACAATCTCCCACTTGTCCTTGACTCCTCGACAAGTGTGCGTCACCAATTCTCTTGTCCTATTACTATCGCCCACTCAATACAAGGTGTCCTGCAGGTCGTACTTGTAAGTGATCATATCGAGAGTGGTTTCCTCGATCTGGAGAATAACTTATTTGACCGGAATTATCTACCATAGATACCTTCCGAGCGTGGCCACGCATTTCCAGTTCATTACTCCTCGAGTGGCCCTGAGATATTGATTTAACCCTGAGAAAGGGGTGGATAATTCCTATCGCACTATTCCCTTCGACTAGCCACATCCATCATAACCCAAAATATGCCCATTTGACCCCATTTACGAAGGTCGTAGTAACATAAATCAAAGTTAATCTAAAACTGTGCCACCTTAGGCGAACAGTCTTTAGTCAAAGAATTGACTCATTTGAATACTATAGTAGCTCTCGCCACGACCAGGCTATATAAATTTGCCAGAACTCTATAAGCGGTCACTGGGCCCGACAAAGTGTTCCTAACAGTGTGCCTATGTGATCGACTAGTCATCTCATATGACTCTATGGCACTTGAACTTGCCATCAATCGCATCACACTCTAGTCACTTCGAGACGTCACCTCATACAAGTGACTATGGGCAAATACCATGTTAATCCGAGTTCACTTTAACGAGGTTCAATATTGTCTCTACAACCCGTTTGGATGTAACAAAGTACAAAAGGAGTTTTTAGATTTAAAAACTCGAACGACAAATGTGATTATCTCATATTAATAGTCAATACCTGATTACTACTTCATATTTTTATAATCAATTTTCATCTTATATGCAGTTGTTCATCTCAATGCAATTGAAATGACATATGACATGACTCATCATGTTAAGCCTATGAGAAGGCTTTGGTTAGTAGGTTTTATCAACTTCTTGTACCTCACTCAACCTTACTACATACTCGTTTTCCTTTGTAATGTATACATTTGCATTACAAAACTTTCTGAGTACGTGTCTAGATCCAATCTAAACATAAGCTCTCTAGCCTTAGAATAGCTCCCACTGTTTTCACATTGTGCGGGATCCATCCTCTTGCACATCTCATGATTGCAAGTGTACTCAATTTCCGTTGTAAGCATCTCTCATTGTTCTTTATTGCCTAGAACAATTCTAGCAAATCCACTTCTTAAATAACATAGCCACAATGGTTCCTTAACCATCTTAACTAGTCATGAATCTTATCAACATAAGACTTCTTATTTGACACTAATATCATGTGGATTTATCTCCATAAATCTGGATATTAAAGATGTATTATATATCTCCAAGTCTTAAACCATTCCCAATGATCAATATGTCATCCACATATTAGACTAATTAAAATTACCGTAACTCCCACTAAACTTTATATATAAACACAACTTCTCGACCTATCGAGAAAAGTTTTATAACATGATCAAAACATTGATTCCAACTCATTGATGTCCTACTTAAGACCCTCTTTTAAGTTTTGCATTATTTTAGGATGGCAAGAATCTACAAAACTCAAGACATGTATTGAATACATTCCTTCTAATTGAAGAAGTGGGTTTTAGATTCACTCGCTATATATCTCATAATGAAACACAATCCCTAAGAAGATCCAAATAGACTTAAGCATTTCAACTAGTGCAAAACCCTTTGCTACCAATCAAGCTTTGATATCTAACAATTCACTTGGAATTTATTTCGGATTTTCATGGCTCTAAGCCTTGTATTGAGTTGTGACTTAAACACTCTCATGTAAGTCATATGTTCATTACTTTCCAGAAGTAATTAACTTGAATCAAACAATTTCTTTGTAAGTTTCAAGCTCTTTACTTTCTAAAAGTAACACTAATTCATCATCTTCAACAAGTGATGACTTTAACCTCCTAGGTTTTGAAGAAACAATGTCTTACACAAAACGTCTCATGTAGCCAAGAAAGACCAGTTTCTTGGGACATAACATTCTTTGTGGCTCTTGAATAATTTCTCCCACTCTGTCTTCTAGAAATAAACTTGTATTCTAGAAAGACAGCTTCACGAGCCACAAACCCGTTGTACTCGTGATTATAGTAAGAAAAAATGAGCATTTGTTTCTTTTGAAAACTTACAAACATGGTACCCTACCATTTCATATCTCATATGATTCATTTTAGATTTAGTGGAAAAATAATTTAGACAAAATGATAAAATCCCCAAAAGGATCAAGTAACTCAAATTAACTTGATTGAAGTCCAAACCATATCGAATAGCGTTTGATTTATTTATCCAACCACACATTATCCCATAATGCGTGCTAAGAGAGATTAATTTGTGATACTATATCACATTTCCTTTGGCTTATATCAAAGTCTTCACTTTGATAATCCCATCACGACTAAATTGTGATTCTTTGAACTCTTTGAAATTCTTCAAAGATTTCTCTATTTACCTTATTAAGTGAACACATTAGCGTCAACTTAAATCGTTGATAAAAGAAAATGATAAACCTATTTTGGATCAATGATTTTTAACCTCGATTTCCTTTTCTACCAAAAGGCATGAGACATCTTGCTTTGAATACAAGATACACATATACCATAAGATTAACAATATAATGGTTTCAAGAGTACTTGATAACTCTTTGCGTTCATCATTCCAGAATTTAAGGTTTAATCTTGGGTTACCAATTTGAGTCTTGCATCATCTACATAATGTATCATTCTAGTTTGGTTTAGAATATATTCACCTTGATAATGGGCTAGCCATACATCAAATCGTGGTGTATAGGGTCACAAAAGTGAAACCTCTTTTGTATCTTAACAGGATTATATTCTTATTCAGAGTTTATGCACTTAATAGTCATAATTAAGTACAACTTTAAACCCAAAACTAGATTGAGTACACAATGACTCTATCTCTCAACATCATTTGTTGCTAGTCGTCATATTCTAATCATCCTATGTATCAAATACAATGATGAAAACCACCACCGGTTTCTAATATTGACGAAGTAGTACTAGCAAAATTTATGTCAATCAAATAAATATTTAAAGAAGAAGGTCTCATTAGATATCCCACAACTAACTTGCTGATTCTTCAATAATTTGGGGTAGTTTCCTTTCTAGCGTCCAACACTTAAGACAATGGAAACTTTATCGGTCGGGATTGATATGTTTAGTATCGTTATTCTCAATAACTTTACTTTTAACATTACCTTGTATCAATTCCATTCTAATTTTACTTCTTTGAACCTCGTCTTTTTCTTAACGGTTAAGAGAATGCTCCCACTTATTTCAATGAGTCTTTGCTTAGAGAAGCAAAATTGAATTTCATGAAGACTACACTTCAATTCATTCGTTTAGTCTTAAAACTTTCATTGAAGTGGTTGCGGTATTTTGGTCAATTTTGATTTCCTACAAATCTAGTTACCAAAATGATTTAACGTTTCAAAGTACTTAACTCAATTAAGCATATGAGAAACAATTCATTGTAAGTAGATATGTTAGCCAAGAATCAAAAACCCTTTTGATCATGAATAACTTTTATCTATACTCTTCACAAGAGATCCTTCCAATGGATAACAAGAGGTTTTAGAAGAAAAATTCATATTTGTCTCAAGTTACGATGTTTTAATGGAGATTTTGTACTATAATCTGAAGAGAATTCAACCGAGGAGGCTATTTCAGAACCCGGTTTTGGACCTTGCACTAGATTGAGGTCTAACATGAAACCCGTCTAAGAAGCCATGCCTTTTTCCAGCTTGGGACTATTCCTTGGTGAGTTTAGGACATTTTATTGTAGGAACTTGTATCCCAAAGAGTTTCCCATCAAGAGTTGAAGAACTAAACAAAACCGGGTGCAATAAGGACCACGGCTGAAGCATGCTTAGGCTATTGTGCAATATGTCACTATCAACATTCCTCTTTTGATCAAACATAGCTCAAGGGCCCTTAGGAGAGTTTTTGCACCCTTGCCAAAGTCTTCCAAGTGAGTCCAAGTGTCCATAAACAAGACTTGAGCTAGTAAACAAGGGATTGTTGTACTACTAGTTTACTTTCTATCTTTTAAGCTTTATGTCCTTTTCATTTCTGTTTTCTTGCAATGTCTTGGCTGCCGTGTTATGTACTCTTAGCAGCTCTTTTTGTGACCTTAGGATGCACTCTTAGATGAAGGGAGGGGGGATTATCTTGCTTGTCCTATAAAAGCAAACACAACCCTTAGCAAAAATCAGATTATTTTGAATGATAAAAACCCTAAGAAGCAGCCTGCTTTCTTTCTTATGTATCTATGCTTTGTGCATGATAAACTCCCTTGCTTAGTGCTAGGAGGTTGGATAAGTCCTTTGCTAAGTGCTTGGACGAGTCCTAGGCTTAATTCATTGCTTTGTGTTCGAATTAAGTCATACCTTGAGTCCTAAACAAGCTGAGTTTTCTTTGTTTGTCACTTGGGAGTTTTCGTGTCCAAACTTGCTCCAAATCTGATAGTTTTACTTCAAATTGGTTATCAGAGCTTTGGTTAACAACACAAATGCCTTTATTTGTGAGTTTATTATATCCTAACCACATTAAAAACATAAAAAACAACCATGAGTGAGGAAAGGCTTGCTGAAATTGAAACACAAGTTACCCAACTTTCTGAAAAATGTGATTTGTTGCTAGATTATTTCAATGTTATCATGGCTAATATTCCAACACCACCACCAAGAGGAAGAGGACAACCACCTATAGGTAGGGGTAGAGGCCGTGGCCTCATGGGAGGAGGACGAGCTCATGGTGGCCGTGAGGAAGAGGAGCTTTCAGATTCGAAGGAATCCATGGCCGAGGCCTTTCAAGGAGAGCCCAACAAAGACTTAAAGGTAGAGATTCCTGATTTTCATGGTAGTTTAAACCCCGAGGATTTGTTAGATTGGTATAGGAAAATTGAAAGATTCTTTGAGTTTAAAGGTTATTCCGATAGAAAAGTTTTTAAAGTGGCGATCTTGAAACTCAAAGGCTATGCTTCCCTTTGGTATGAGAACTTAAAAAATCAGAGAAGAAGGGATGGTAAGGAACCTATTAAGTCTTGGTTAAAACTGAAAAAGAAGCTTAATGAGAAGTTTATACCTAAAGAGTACACTCAAGACATTTTCATTAAGCTCACACAACTTAAACAAGACCGACAACCACTTGAGTCATATCTTAGAGACTTTGAACAACTTACCTTGCAATGTGAACTCAATGAAAAGCCCGAACAAAAGATTGCTAGATTTGTTGAAGGTTTAGATACTAAGATTGCTCATAGGGTTAGAATTCAACAAGTATGGTTCTTTGATGAAGCCGTTAATTTGGCTTTAAGGGTTGAGAAATTGGGTAAAGGGAAGGCTACAACCACCAAACCAACCGCCAAAACAGACACCTTTAAACCCCCAACCGGTTTCAAAATTAATGAACCACCCTCTCAAAACAAAACCCCCATACTTGACAAAGGAAAAGCAAATAAAAACCTCACAAAAAAGACCATGCCTCTCAAAAAATGTTACCAATGCCAAGGTTATGGTCACTTTGCCAAAGAATGCCTAACCAAGAGAGCCCTTAGTAGCTTTGAAGTGGTTCATTGGGGTGATGATGAGATCCTTGTGAGTGATGCGGATAGGGAGGGGACGGACCATGAAGAGGCCAATGTGGCTATGCCGGATGCGGGTCTTAGCTTGGTT
Organism: Silene latifolia; assembly: GCF_048544455.1. NCBI lineage: Eukaryota > Viridiplantae > Streptophyta > Magnoliopsida > Caryophyllales > Caryophyllaceae > Silene > Silene latifolia. The sequence continues at coordinate 195,943,860 of NC_133538.1, read as the reverse complement.
ACTTGGAGAGTGATGCATACCCAACCCCAACCCTTGGAAATGGACCAAAGACAACAAATTTTTAGGTCTAGGTGCACCATTAAAGGAAGGGTTTGCAATCTTATCATTGATGGAGGGAGTTGTACCAATGTAGCCTCTAGTACTCTCATTGAAAAGCTATCATTGCCTACACAAGACCATCCTAGTCCTTATAAGCTAAGGTGGCTCAACAAAGAGGCTGAAGTAAGGGTTGATAAGCAATGCTTGGTTCCATTTTCCATTGGTAAGAGTAATGTAGATGAAGATCTTTGTGATTTTCTTCCAATGGATGCTTGTCACTTGCTACTTGGGAGACCTTAGGAGTTTGATAGGGACTCGGTTCATCATGGTAAAGACAACACCTACACCTTCAAATTTGGCTCAAGAAAGGTCATTCTAGCACCTTTACCACCTGTTCTCAAGCATATTCCAACACCTTTCATGCTTTAACCATCAAAGGAGGTGTTACTAATCAATGGGGCAGAAATGTTGTAAGAGTTAAAGGAGGATAGAGATGTGTACGTGCTTATAGCCAAGAGAGTGGTGGGAGAACAAGAGAAGGGGCTGCCTAGTGAGGTCCAACGTCTACTTAAGACCTATGGTGATGTGTTTCAAAGTGAACTTCCTAGTGGCTTGTCTCCTCTTAGAGGAATTGAACACCAAATTGATTTCATTTCGAGAGCTACTCTACCCAACAAGGCAGCCTATAGAAGTGATCTTAAAGCTACTCAAGAATTGCAACAACAAATTGGAAAGCTTATGAACAAGGGCTTTGTGAGGGAAAGCCTTAGCCCTTGTGCCATTCCAGCTTTACTTGTGCCCAAGAAAGATGGGTCATAGAGGATGTGCACCGATAGTAAAGCCATCAACAACATAACAATCAAGTATAGGTTTCCTATACCAAGGCTTGATGACATCCTAGATGAGCTTAGTGGGGCCAAACTGTTTTCAAAGATTGATTTAAGGCAAGGTTATCATCAAGTAAGAATCAAGGAAGGATATGAGTGGAAAACCGCATTCAAAACAAAGCATGGGTTGTATGAATGGCTTGTCATGCCATTTGGTCTTTCTAATGCACCAAGCACTTTCATGAGGCTTATGAATGAAGTGCTTAGGCCTCACTTGGGCAACTTTGTTGTTGTATACTTTGATGACATCTTGGTGTATAGTCCTAACAAAGAAGATCACCTCAATCATTTGCAAATATTATTTGACACTCTTTGGGAACACAAGTTATATGGGAAGCTTGAGAAGTGTTCTTTTATGCAAAATGAAGTCCAATTCTTGGGTTTCATCATCTCTAACCGGGGCATATTGGTTGATCAAGAGAAGATGAAAGCAATCAAGTCATGGCCTATTCCTAGGAATGTCACGGATGTGAGGAGTTTTCATGGGTTAGCATCATTTTATAGGAGGTTCATCAAGGACTTTAGCACTCTCATGGCTCCTATAACTGAATGTATGAAGAAGGGGGAGTTCAAATGGGGAGATAAGGCCGAAACCTCCTTCAACACCATCAAGGAGAAGCTACGTGAGTCTCCTATTCTTGCTTTACCAAATTTTGATAAGTTGTTTGAAGTTGAGTGTGATGCTAGTGACATTGGCATTGGGGCTGTCCTTGTTCAAGAGCACAGGCCAATTGCTTACTTTAGTGAGAAATTAAGTGGTGCCAAGCTTAATTACTCAACTTATGACAAAGAGTTCTATGCCATTATAAGAGCCTTAACTCATTAGAGCCATTATCTTAAGCCAAGGCCCTTTGTTCTTCATTCGGATCATGAGGCTCTTAAGTACATCAATGGGCAGCATAAACTCAATCATAGACATGCCAAATGGGTTTAGTTCTTACAATCATTCAACTTTGCAAGCAAGTACATAGAAGGAAAGGATAACGTGGTTGCAGATGCTCTATCAAGAAGGTTCATAATGTTGAGTTAGATGGAACAAAGAGTGCTTGGATTTGAGCACATGAAAGAGTTTTACAAGGAGGATCCAGATTTCAAAGAGGAGTGGGGGTCATTGCAAAATGGACGAGAAAAAGGGGGTCATTACTTGGTCCAAGAGGGGTTCTAATTTCGTGGAAACCGGTTGTGTGTGCCCAAGAGTCCCTATAGAAGCTTGTTAGTAAGAGAGGCACACTCCAATGGTCTTTGTAACACCCGGGATATTTAGGAGCATTGTTGACCGTTAATGTTGACCAAACAGACCTTAGGGATGAATGGGTGAGGGTTCAGACTTGTATCATGAGGTTATAGGGTTGCTTACTCGACCTAGCTGAGGCTACTCGGCCGAGTATCACCATACTCGACCGAGTAGAGCCTACTCGGCCGAGTACTCTTGTACTCGACCGAGTATGGCTGCTGTTGACACGTTATTATAAACGCAAGTTCGCGAGATTCATTTCATTTCTCATTTATTCGACAGTTCCTCCTTCTCTAACCCTAGCCTATCTCTCTCCCCCATAACCCCATATCCTCACACTCTAATGGAGTTAGCTTAAACCTCCACCATGGGAATGTCGGGATTCGCAGAGGAAGGATGACGTGAGTAGTGGCCGTCTATGTCATCATCGATGTGTGATGTTAGGTGAGTTTCTGTCTTATGTTCTTTTGAGTAATACTTTGAGTATAATTGTGTAATAGGAGATGATTATCATTGTTAGGATGCTTATTGGGTCGTGCGTGGCTGTAAATGGGAGTCTTGCATGCTTTGCGATGAGGTAGGGTTTTCCTACTCAGTTTACTGTTAATCGATTTAGGATTGTGATTGTACTGTGTATGATTGTAAGTGCGATCATCGGAGGTTGGGTGTTGTGGTGACGGTGTGGATGTGGTTGTGTTGTGATGGTGGTGGAGTCACTTGCGGGAGTGGCTTCACAGCCTAGTTCGCCCTCCGTGGAACCCGCCACGGGAGGGGATGTGCACATTAAGGGACGGGGATTATTAGTCGCTCGTGTGATGAGCTGGACTAGGTGGGATGGGTGCGGTAACCCATCAAGCGGCGAGATTACCTGTTGCGATGGGTAATCTGGCAGGGCTATACCCTTCGGGGTGTAGTCGGTAACTTTGTACGGTCAGGAGACTGGGATAGAGGATGATCAGCTGTTTATATTGTTACTGTCTTACATTTGATTAGTCAGTACTGACCCCATTGTTGTTGTTTTGTGAAACCTGCGGTGATCCATTCGGGGATGGTGAACAGTTGGCTTAGCAGGTTTTGTTGATGATAGCGGCTAGGCTTGGAGGGATCGAGTCATCACGCTACCAGTCTAGAGAAGCAGTGTCATGAGTGTTATGGTTGTATCTTGATTATAAAGACGTTGTATCGAGTCGTTTTGTATAATATATGTATATAAACATTTATAATAGTTCTTTCATTGTCTAATTTGATCTACTTCCTCGGGAGACCGAGATGGTGACACCGTCATACACTGGGATGGTCCTTGGTAAGGCGTTCTGGTGTACGGGGGTGTTACAAAGTGGTATCAGAGCCGATGATTTTGGAACCTAAACCAATGAATCTAATGAATATAAGGTGTCAATTAAAATGAACCTGGCGTATGTACGTTGGGAGCCCCAGCCGATGCTAGATTTTGGGTGAGTAGGCGCCCTCATTCCAAAATCATGGCCCCATCGGACTTAAGCCAGACACGGAAAAAGGGTAGTCAATGAGAGTCGTTGATTGCTGGGTGATGAGTGTTGTGTGTATCTATTATTAGGGTGATACGTGTTTTGATGTATGTGTAGAAAAGTTGAAGTGAGCAATGGAATTGTTGCAATATGAGATCGGTGATAAGTTAACCTATTTGATTCACGATGAAAGTGTGTGTGTTGAAATGCTGCATTGTAAATGTGAATAAGGTATATGTCTGGTGATTAGCAGAAGTAGAAATGATGTGATATAGAGCTAAACCTTGTAGGTACCATAATTAGATTGTGACATATGCCATATGGGTACCGAATAATAGTTTCTTGGCATAGTGAGGAATAAAGGTAGAAGCGATGATTGTTTGGAAATGGATGTACCGATATACGTGTTGTTATGTGTTTATGTGGTAGAAATCAGCTTTAATAGTGACGATTTAGGAAGCCCTAACTTGAACGATATTATTTGATTTTGCAGGAACAGTGAAAAGTTGCAACTTCTTCTTTATTCCGGAAAACTCGACCGAGTAGATGCGTGTACTCGACCGAGTAGACCATACTCGGCTGAGTATCAAGCTACACAACCGAGTGCCCATTTTGTAAGAATAATAATCGATTCTGGTCTTCAAAACTCGACCGAGCAAGAAAGGTACTCGACCGAGTAGTGAACACTCGGCCGAGTATCCTAAATACTCGACCGAGTACTCGACACTCGGCCGAGTATGCCCAATACTCGACCGAGTATTGCTGTAGCAGGACATATACGGGTTATACAAAATCCCTATTTTCGTTCCTTTCTTTCTTATTTCCGCCTCCCATCCTCTTCTCCTTCTCTCTAAAAACTCCATATCTTACCATCCTCAATCTTTTGGGTAAAATTTGGGTATTCCACTTGTTCTTGCTTGCCTCAAACCAGTGTAAGGTAATGTTTAAACTCAATTTTCTCCCTTGTTTTCAAATCATGGTATAATAGCATGCTAAATCTCGTTTCTTTGCTAAAACAATGGATATTGAGTCTTTAATTTGTTGATTCTTGGATTCAACTGTATACTAATCTTGTGTATGCCTTAATTGATTAAGTTTATGGTTTAAAACTCAATTTCTGAAATCTAGGGTTAGCAAAAACGAGTTATTTCTCAAATTTTCTGGTTGTTGATGATTATTCCCTAATTTGAAACAAATTAAAGCTTGTAATCATATAACTTGTAAGGTAATTAGTGATTCTCTAATTATTTGTTTTGAAAGGATGGTTCTAAAATCGTTATACAATTGAAAAAAGTCCGTCTTTTGCGCTAGGAATTTTGTGTCTTTCCCCTGTTAAAGAATTGTCCTCTTGCAGTATGGTGAAAACTAGAGGCTTACCCAACAAAAGAACTCGTGCTAATGTCCAGCTTGAGACCGGTCAGTCAAGCACTGAACCGGTAGTTCCGCCGGTAGAGGCACATCCATCGGTAATATTCTCTGACTTCAATCAGCGTAAGGCTTTTGTGGCTCTTATGCGTCGTCCATTTCGCCCCACCCGCTGTGTTAACCCTGGTATTCTTGAGACTTTGGGGATCAAGGAGGACATATTTCACATCTTTCAGATTTTGGGTATGGAGGGGTTGTACCATCTGAGAAAGAAATCCTACCCCCACTTGACCTTAGAGTTTTTGAGCTCTTTTGTTTATGATAAGAAGGGAAAGACTGTTTCTTTTCGTCTCATGAATGAGGATCATGAGCTTACCCTTGACGAGTTAGCTGATCATTTGGGTTTAGAGGCTGAGGGGAGTGGGTACATTAGTGACGTGGCCAAGAATAGTGGTGCACCTCAGTATCTTCCCTATTTGACCGGTAGACCTGCTCCTAGTGCTAGCGCCATGCTTTGATTAATGATGTGCGGACGTTTCTTTACGTATGTTTTTGAGGATGTTGACTTGTTTGCTGTACTCGAGGGATGACGTGAGTAAGCTCAATTCTCATGAGGTTATGCTTCTTATGTCCTACCTTAACCTGTACCGTCAGAAACCGTTCTACTACAGTGCCCCTAGTGTAGTGTGCTCTAGTCTTGAGCGCATGGCACAGTCTGAGACCCGACACATTGCCTGCGGGGCCATAGTAACCCGCTTAGCTCAGCGGTTAACAGATTTTGAGGCCCCACCTCCTGAGGGGAATGAATATGTAGAGATTGTACCCACCATGGACGCTCAGTACTGGCGTCAGAACCGATGGTTGAGGAAGATGGATGATGGGTCTTATGCCTGGAGGGTGAGGGGATCCATGTGGATGGTGCTTCCGGACCCAGCTCATCTCCTTGTCGCTGATCATTTGGCTGAGTGGGAGCCTTGTGTCATTCCTAGACCTGAGCCCCAGTCCTACCTCATTGACCCGCGGATCCTCCTGGACTTACCTGAGCCTGTCACCGTACCTGAGGGACAGCCGCAGGTACCTCCCCCACCTCGTGAGCGTCGCGGATTGAGGCAGTCTAGAGCAGACCCGGTTGTACCTGAGACCTCTTACTCTACCCCTGACTCCTATCCTTGCTACCCTTATCAGTATTCGCCCTACCCTACCGTGCATGATCCCAAGATGCAGCCGCATGAGTTGGCCGAGCGGATTTCCTCTACTTTGGTGCTCCGCAACCTACATGAGATGACCCTTAACCAGGGCATAGGGACACAGTTGGCACACCGTCCGTGCAGTGGAGGGGACCGGGTGATACGGGAGTATTTCACGGTATGGGTTAACCCGAGTTACTGGAGACCTCCAGAGGAGACTGAGTTTGGCTACCTCGCGGGATCGTGGGGAGCCAACTCTGGCAGCCAGTTAGGAGGGGACTACTCAGCAGCAGCAGCAGGCTTTCCAGGTGCAGGGAGTTCAGGTGCAGGTACTTCTGGCGGAGGTGGTGGTGATGACATGGAGGAGGGTCCTCGTTATTGATCTTAGGTTGTTAGACTAGTTAGTTTGATTTCTTGGATGTTAGACTTATTTAGTGGTGATGGATTTGTTTTATTGTGTCGGATTTATTACTTCTTCTCTGGATGTTGCTTTCGGAATTTGGTATCTCCTGTTGGATGACTGTATTTGGCCATAAGGCTGTTAGTTACTTAATTATCGTAGGGAGATGTGTTGAATGTCGACTATGGTAGGAATTTGTTGTGCTTGATATTGCTGCGAAGAATTTTTATGCAGGTTGATTGTGAATACTCTAAGTAATGTCGTTAAAACGCCCTCTGGTTATGATAACTCGACCGAGTATAATCAGTACTCGACCGAGTAGAGCTCACTCGGCCGAGTATACAAATATACTCGACCGAGTATCGCTTACTCGACCGAATAGCCTTTCATACTCGGCCGAATGTTGATGTAACAGAAAGCACAGGTGAAGGCTATATGATAACTGTATGAGAGAGTGGTTCGTATTTAATTTGTTATTTTATACTATAACATGCCGCACAGATGAATTATAATTGTATCACGGATACGTGATTGAGAATGTTTCGTTTTATAACATTGCTTGGTTGTCAGGAACTTAAGTGGTTTAGGGGAGGAAGACTCGAATCATTAAATTATGCGAAAGGTAGCACCATACGCAGCCAGTGTAGTAATTGTAATAAGTTTTATATGGGTATATGTTTGATTGCAGTGATAATTGCCTCAACGAGTTACGCATAAGACTGTTATTCCTCATTAGTTATATTGAGTCGTTATACATTACTGGGTTGCCGAAATGTCTCGGTCTTTATAAGTCATAAGTGTGCGATGTCATAAAGTGAGATATGCTATAAGAGTCTATGAGTAATGTCAACGTTATGAGGTACGTATTAGCTTTGGTTGGTAGTGAACTTCGGGGACGAAGTTCCTTTAAGGGGGGAAGAGTAATGTCGCGGAATTAAGTATTTAATAGTATTTAATTATGTGAAATATGTGTTTAGTTATACCTATGACTTTGGAATCACATGTATGTACGTTAACATTCGGAATTTATGTTCATGTTTCCTTGAAGCTGTAGCTATGTTGTATTCGGGTAATATGAAGGTTATACTGTGCACGGATGTCTCAACTCAAACTTTTATGATAATTGATAGTGGTGGTTCACGTTTATATATGGTTTACATTTGTATATTGCTATGATTGTAAGAATGCATGTGAGTTGTAGTTGATAATAGTTGTGACGCATTTGGCAAAAGAATGTATGTGAGTTCATTAATTTCGGTAAGGGTATGTGAAAATTGGTGATAGGTGATTATTGTTTGAGTAAGACGGTGTGATGGTAATGTTAGGATGGTGTAAATTTGTGCACCTTGGTGCGGGTGGTCAATGGCACGGTACGTAAACCTGAAGAGGGAGTCGTGTGGGCTGAACTTCGGGGACGAAGTTCCTTTTTAAGGGGGGAAGATTGTAACACCCGGGATATTTAGGAGCATTGTTGACCGTTAATGTTGACCAAACAGACCTTAGGGATGAATGGGTGAGGGTTCAGACTTGTATCATAAGGTTATAGGGTTTCTTACTCGACCTAGCTGAGGCTACTCGGCCGAGTATCACCATACTCGACCGAGTAGAGCCTACTCGGCCGAGTACTCTTGTACTCGACCGAGTATGGCTGCTGTTGACACGTTATTATAAACGCAAGTTCGCGAGATTCATTTCATTTCTCATTTATTCGACAGTTCCTCCTTCTCTAACCCTAGCCTATCTCTCTCCCCCATAACCCCATATCCTCACACTCTAATGGAGTTAGCTTAAACCTCCACCATGGGAATGTCGGGATTCGCAGAGGAAGGATGACGTGAGTGGTGGCCGTCTATGTCATCATCGATGTGTGATGTTAGGTGAGTTTCTGTCTTATGTTCTTTTGAGTAATACTTTGAGTATAATTGTGTAATAGGAGATGATTATCATTGTTAGGATGCTTATTGGGTCGTGCGTGGCTGTAAATGGGAGTCTTGCATGCTTTGCGATGAGGTAGGGTTTTCCTACTCAGTTTACTGTTAATCGATTTAGGATTGTGATTGTACTGTGTATGATTGTTAGCTGCTGATCATCGGAGGTTGGGTGTTGTGGTGACGGTGTGGATGTGGTTGTGTTGTGATGGTGGTGGAGTCACTTGCGGGAGTGGCTTCACGCCCTAGTTCGCCCTCCGTGGAACCCGCCACGGGAGGGGATGTGCACATTAAGGGACAGGGATTATTAGTCGCTCGTGTGATGAGCTGGACTAGGTGGGATGGGCTGCGGTCACCCACTGGCGGCGAGGATTACCTGTTGCGATGGGTAATCTGGCAGGGCTATACCCTTCGGGGTGTAGTCGGTAACTTTGTACGGTCATGAGACTAGGATAGAGGATGATCAGCTGTTTATATTGTTACTGTCTTACATTTGATTAGTCAGTACTGACCCCGTTGTTGTTGTTTCGTGAAACCTGCGGTGATCCATTCGGGGATGGTGAGCAGTTGGCTTAGCAGGTTTTGTTGATGATAGCGGTTAGGCTTGGAGGGATCGAGTCATCACGCTACCAGTCTAGAGAAGCAGTGTCATGAGTGTTATGGTTGTATCTTGATTATAAAGACGTTGTATCAAGTCGTTTTGTATAGTATATGTATATAAACATTTATAATAGTTCTTTCATTGTCTAATTTGATCTACTTCCTCGGGAGACCGAGATGTTGACACCGTCATACACTGGGATGGTCCTTGGTAAGGCGTTCTGGTGTACGGGGGTGTTACAGTCTTGCCGGGCACTTTAGCATTCAAAAGACCTATGACATACTCCAAGAGCATTTCTATTGGCCTAAGATGCTTGGGGATGTCCAAGATGTCATCAAGAGGTGTGCTCCATGTCAACAATCTAAGTCCTACTTCAAAACAGGCCCCTATACTCCTTTACCCGTCCCAAATCAGCCATGGGAGGACATTAGCATGGATTTCATAGTTGCTTTGCCAAGAACTCAAAGAGGCAAGGACTCCATCATGGTTGTTGTGGATAGGTTTAGCAAGATGGCTCACTTCATTGCTTGTAAGAAAACGGAGGATGCATCTAGTGTGGCTGATTTATACTTCAAAGAGGTGGTTAAGCTCCATGGAGTTCCCAAGTCTATTGTCTCGGATAGGGATTCAAAGTTCATGAGCCACTTTTGGAGGTCATTATGGAAGCTACTCAAGACTAGGCTCTTATTTAGCACCTACCATCACCCCCAAACTGATGGACAAACGGAGGTGACTAACAAGACTCTAGGGAGGATCCTAAGGTGCACGGTCTCTAGGTCATTGAAGGATTGGGACCTCAAACTAGCTCAAGCCGAGTTTGCCTTCAATAGGGCTCCTTCTACAAGCACGGGCAAGTCTCCATTTGAAGTTGTTTATGGCGCCAACCCCCTCATGCCAACTGATTTGGCACCCATTCAAAGAAAAAAGATCAATTTCGATGCTAAGAAGAGGGTTGAATAAATGCTACAAATCCATACTCAAGTTAAGAAGCAAATTGAGAAAACAAATGAAGCATACAAAGCAAGGGCCAAGGGTCCTAAGCAAGCCACGAACTTTGAAGTAGGGGATCTTGTTTGCATAAACTTAAGAAAAGAAAGATTTCCAGCCAAAAGGAAGAACAAGCTCATGCCAAGAGCGGATGGTCCATTCGAAGTCCTTGAAAAGATTGGGTCCAATGCCTACAAGATTAACTTGCCCGGAGATTATGAGGTCCATGACACATTCAATGTTGGGGATTTAAGTCCTTATTATGAAGAGATTGAAGAGGATAATGGCCAGGATTTGAGGGCGAATCCTTTTCAAGAAGGGGAGATTGAAGAGAATTCAACCGAGGAGGCTATTTCGGAACCCGGTTTTGGACCTTGCACTAGATTGAGGTCTAACATGAAACCCGTCTAAGAAGCCATGCCTTTTTCCAGCTTGGGACTATTCCTTGGTAAGTTTAGGACATTTTATTGTAGGAACTTGTATCCCAAAGAGTTTCCTATCAAGAGTTGAAGAGCTAAACAAAAGGTGCAATAAGGACGACGGCTGGAGCATGCTTAGGCTATTGTGCAATATGTCGCTATCAACATTCCTCTTTTGATCAAACATAGCTCAAGGGCCCTTAGGAGAGTTTTTGCAGCCTTGCCAAAGTCTTCCAAGTGAGTCCAAGTGTGCATAAACAAGACTTGAGCTAGTAAACAAGGGATTGTTGTACTACTAGTTTACTTTCTATCTTTTAAGCTTTATGTCCTTTTCATTTCTGTTTTCTTGTAAGGTCTTGGCTGCCGTGTTATGTACTATTAGCAGCTCTTTTTGTGACCTTAGGATGCACTCTTAGATGAAGGAAGGGGATTGTCTTGCTTGTCCTATAAAAGCAAGCACAACCCTTAGCAAAAATCAGATTATTTTGAATGACAAAAACTCTAAGAAGCAGCCTGCTTTCTTTCTTATTTATCTTTTCTTTGTGGTTTATAAACTCCCTTGCTTAGTGCTAGGAGGTTGGATAAGTCCTTTGCTAAGTGCTTGGACGAGTCCTAGGCTTAATTCATTGCTTTGTGTTCGAATTAAGTCATACCTTGAGTCCTAAACAAGCTGAGTTTTATTTGTTTGTCACCTGAGAGTTTTCGTGTCCAAACTTGCTCCAAATATGGTAGTTTTACTTCAATAATCGAAATGATATCGTATAAATTGAGGTAAAGAAAATAGAACGATGCGACAATGGAATGATGAAAAACTAACATTTATCGTTATAATAATAGTTGTAAACAAGTAAAACATTTACATAGTGACCTCTACCCAACTATGATAAATGATTCCAAGATCCAAATTCATATTAACTTGGGCACGGTGTAGCCGATTCATCCCTATCAATATAACTCGGTGGATTAACTCTTTAATCAATTCTACTTTTAGAACTCTTGGTCGATAAAATTACATTAAATTTATCTTTACCCCAAAATACATCCGGCTATGGTCGAGAATACTTTTGTTGAGTTCAACCCAAATTTCGAATAAATGTGTCCATGATCCAAATTCACATTAACTTGGGCACGCTTTGGCGATACAACCCTCATCAATATGAATTCGGTGGATAGACATTTATCACCCACTTCCCCTACGTAACAAGGTTTGTACCCCGGTGTGGCCGAGCGCACTACGAAATAGGTTTTCATGGTTTCTACTTTTTGGTAAGGCTAAGTCTCTATTGTTTATTTAGCGAGAGGTCATGCCAATTTATTATCTATCACGTTTTAAGTGAACTAAAGCGGTGAACTACGATAATTGTAGTTGACACGGTCGATAAACTCGATTAAAATAGAATGCATGTTTAGTTATGGCGATTTAGCGATGCATGCAACATATAAATAAAATGCAAAGCATAAAAATAAAATCCTAGTATGGCCTTCCTAAAATAGTAAATCTAATAAACTATTACAAATTCGGAAACCAACTCTTTTGGTCCCTTGAACTTCGGTCTTGGCACGCACGTCAAGGCAACACTTTCTTTGATGGACCGGCTTCTCGAATGGGACCGTCTTCAAGGAACTCCGGAATAATTAAATTACAAAATGAATTATATAATTTCCTATTATACATTTGTAATTAAAATTTAAATCTATTAAATTACAAAACGGTGATACGAGATCACAATAATTACAACCGAATCGATATTCCCATACATTTCGGCTAATACCAATTAAAACTAAGGCCATACTAAGTAAAATTACATAATTCAAAAACTATATAAAATTAAAATATGACAATCATAAATAAAATTCAGCATTATAATATGTATGAACATGCTCAATTTTATGCTAAATCGCCTTTTAAGAGCCAATATCATATATTTTATCGGTTTTTATGGATTTACGTGATTATAAACTTGTTAAGATCACAACAAGTTACATAAATTCATATTTATGTTCAAGTTAATTAACCTAACCATCTTAGGACTCAAAACTTAGTCTTCACTAACATTTTGACAATAATTCAACTTGATTTCTTAATATTGTTCATAATGGACCCAAAAATACAATATTATACTATAAACTTCAAATTAAATTATAAACATTTCAAATAATTTCAAAAATTTGAAATTTAAACTCATGAACATTCTGGAAAAATACCATGATACTCATAATGCTCAAAACTTAGGTTAAAAATTCTAAAAATTTATCGAGAAAAACAATGTTGCGGTTTATCGGTTTTAACAATTATGACCATAAAAAAAATTATTTTCATCAACTTTTCACTTTTAGATATGAAATATATGATAAAATGCAACATGTGACATTTTTACTATAGTCATGAAGTATGTTTTAGCATTATAACTAATTATAGTCACTATTTATGTGATTTTTTCATCAAAAATTCATAAATCATGCAAAAAGACTTCACTATAGCCAAATATTTTACACACATCTTGTAAAATTGCATGTGACAACATACTAAATTTCCATGACCAGATTCGAAATATAACTCATATTAACCTATTTACTCATTTAAATACGATTTTAACTTATAAAATTCATATTTCAAGCAAAACAACTTATTTTAATATGAAAATTTACAGGCCATCAGTATGTATTACATGTGAAAACATATCCAAAAACCACTGGAAAATTCAAAGTTTAGCTATTTTTCGTCCAAAAAATGACATTTTTCTCATAAAAATTATATTTTAATGCCAATAATATATAAAATGAACAATAAAAATCCATAAATCGTCCCATATGACCTAAAATCCATTTAGGACCAAAAACGTTTAACATGCAAAATTATTTCGTGATTTATCTTCATAAATCCTAAATTTCAAGTTTTATTCGTTAATCGTATTTCTCGGAAAAACGATCCCGATCTTGCATGCAACAACCATAATGCTCTGATACCACTTGATGGAAATCATATTTTAAATATCACATATTTTAGTTTAAAGTTTTAGTCATAAAAACTTAAGGATCTTATGCATGCAAAACATATAAATAAGTGTAGAGGAAAACTGGTTCCTTACATTGAATATTTCGGTTTATGGGCACAAGTAAGGTCTCCTACCTTCACTTGTTCTTGAGCTATGATGAGTAATAGTATGATCCTCCAAAGACTTCAAGTATAGAAGCCACTCCTCTTGATTGCACCCAAGATTATCCCTTATCTCTACTAAATAATATGTGCTAGATATTTGTTTAGTAGTTTACCTTAAAATTGATTACTAATACTCATATATTACACTAATAATATTAGTAATTTGATTTGAACAATTTGATCATGATTTCTCTAATTTTAGAGAAATATGAACAAAGTATGAGAGAGTTTGCATGTTAATTTAGCATATGAATCATGAATGAGTGATAAGAGAACAAATTCTCATCTAAAAAGGGGCATGGAAAACCGGTGGGTAGGGAGTCTATTAGGGGACCTATGCACATCTATTATCACAATTGTTCTATTCCATGTGATAGGTATGCATACCTATTAGGCTAGGTAATCATATTGTTTATTTAGTCCCAATAAACAAACAACCCACTAACTCCTACTTTCCTCCACCATTTTCGGTCCATATACATAAAATGGACTACCATTTTATTTTGTCAATTTGTCATTTCTCACACAATATGTCACATGTAGTATGTTACATGTTATTAATTAATTTAATGCATATTTATCACATAAATATCATTTTATAAATTAATTAAATTACATACAACAAATTGACTAGTGATACTTGGTCACATAAATAAAATGGGTCATATAATTATAATTCACAACATCTTGTAATTATAATTAATCATTCATTCTTATCTCTATTGTTTCTCAAACAATAAACAATTTTAGTAATAAAGCATTTTTATTACTAAAATAAATCTTATTTAATCTCATTAAAATAAGAAATAATATGCTCTCTCACAATTTGAATTGTTCAATTTTAAGGAATTGATCAACTTGTATCGTCATACAATTAATCAACTTTACAGATAAGGGCATCATCCTTTAGGTGTGACCTTAAGGGATCAACTGACCACCACCGTCCCACGACAATAACGTCAAACTCTAGCAAGCCAATCGTTCTCGATTAATGTTGATCAGTTGACTATAAAATGAATCATCCCTTACGTATTCTAAAAATGAGATTTAAACATGTGATCATCTTGATCGACAATTGTGATCGCATTATTGTCGGGGACACTCCAACAGGGGTTACAATCCCTAGCTAATACACGGTTTATACAACAACTACAACACCCTATTTTAGTCGGTCAAACCACCACCTTCCCTTGGTCAACGGTGGTCCGACAGTCCAGGTGGGTCAGTCACGGCAGGTACACGGTGGGTCCTGGTCATGGTCAATCAAGGTGGTCAACGGTGTTAAAAATATAATGTAATTGTAAGACGAATTAATTATGAGACGATTAATGAATATTTTACCTTAAGGTAAATAATTGAGATGAACCTCCTTCTTTTCTCCCTTCTAAATCTCCCCTCTCTCTCTTTATGTGAAGTTTATGTGGAATAATGACTTATAGGTAGGTTAGCTTAGCTTATATTGTAGCAAGGTAGGAGAAATGCGGAAGTTAATAGGAAATTGCCTTATAATATAATATGTCTTATATTATTATTACTCTTATTACTGTTGTTGATGGGGATTGAACCCACGACCTATTGGTTGAAATGCACTTACTTTTACCACTGTGACACATGCATCTTGTTGTTATTTTTGTATCTCTTTTAATATATATCTTTGTTAACATCTGAGTTAAAACAATATGTACCTCTAATAACTATTAAATGTACTTCCAGTTTATATTTAATGTACATTCAGTATAAAATCAATGTACATGATGTGTTAGTTAAGTGTACTTGATAAAACTTGAACAACATATTTTATGTACTTATGTTATTTATTCTTTGTATCTATACTTTATATTTAATGTACCTCCAATATATATAATGTGTCCCTGATGAGTAAGTGAAATAAAGTTAACAAATAATTGTAGTAAATATGATATGTAGATATAATTATTAAAATTTACATTTATTATATATTTCATGTCCCTTCTATATTATTAAAATGTACTTGAATAATTATTGAAACATGCCTTGTAACTAAATAAGATATACATGGTATGTAAATTTAATATTTATTATATGTACCTATAATAAATATTTAATGTGTCTCTTATATAAATAAAATGTACATAATAAAAAAGTCGAGTCATAATTTATAACTAATTAAAATAAACATGATATGTACCTTTAATAATATAGTATTAAGTTAGTTAAAGTTAGTTAAGCTAATAGTTTGTTAGATGCTTATGTCAGCATATATGTCAGCATAACAAAATCAGTTAGAGGTTGTTATATTGTAACTATAAATACCAACCTTGTATATCAGATTTTATACAACTTTTATATAATACAATTCATAATATTCTCTCAATAATCTCTCTCTATATCTCTCTAAATTTCTATATTCTCTGATATTTTACATAAGTTCAATTTACTTTCTTTTTACTGTTCTTTTATCACGCATTTTCTTTTCACTAAGCATTCTAGAGTAACTAATGTGTTACGTAAACTTAGTTAGAATAACTTGATTTTAGAAAAGGTAGCTAGTTTGGAGCTTAACAAGTAGTTCGTAGTTCATTTATGTTAATTATATGCAAATTATGTGTTTAAATTTACTTTGTTTTTCTATCATCACATGGTACTTGTCTGTGCTAGATTGCAAATTTGCAATGTATATAGAAATATAGATGCTTAAGAACCCTTGTTCATGCAATAACATTATGGGTTTTATCTATATAAATTGCTAACAGGTAAACGTTGTCTAATTATCTTAGGTAGATTACTGTTTTTTCAAACTTTCGTTTGTCATGTTGCAAGTGTTATTTTATACTGTTTTATATGTTTACACCTTTTTTTCCCACTGTTTTTGTTCTCACAGTTTGCTACGGCTGGTTTTAGCAGATGCTTCCATAAATTTTGTATTAGAATTGTATTTATATTGATGATATTGATTATAGTATTTTTTTGGGTTATTTAATGATAATAATCCAACCTAAGTCTCTCATTCCCCATTTAATATATCCTTTTTTTTTGGACGAAATGAGTGCATTAAATAAAAAGGAGGAAAGAGGTTCAAATACATCACGGGGAGGGTTGGGGCTTAGTGTCGTACTCGCCGAAATAAAATCCAAATTACAATAATCAATTACAAATGAAGGGGCATGAGCCCAAATAAAACTTCCATTCCAAGGGCTAGTGTCTTTAAGAGCGAATTTAGCGATAGCATCCGCTACTTTATTGGCGCTTCTCTTCTCAAACACTATCTTCAAAAGGGGTGAGGTTTTTAGTTGTTCCCTACACTCAATTAAAATGTTAGCACAGGGTCCACAAAATGAGTTCAGATTTATAAGGGCATTGATCGCATTAAGACAATCCGTAGCAATAACAAATTTACTAGTGGACTTACCCGCAAAACGCAAATCTTCTCTAATCGCAAGCACCTCACAAATAAAAGGGGATAGGACAACTAACCTAGTGGTCCAACCTCTAACCCAAGAACCAATACTAATTCTAGTGACACCCAATACTAGCAAAGGAGGAAGAGGGAGAGAAGGCCGCATCAACATTGATTTTAAACCAATCAGACGGCGGAGGAACCCAGCTGCGCGAGTGATATATGATTAATTTATACCATTTCTCCTCTATATTCTCATGCATTTTGACTCCGTTTGAGACGGTTTTGTATGTCTTGCCTTGCATTTTGTACCCCGGTTTCCTAGTCTATGTAATCATGTCCGTCTTGCAGGATTTGGGGCGGAAATAGAGGAATTATAGCAAGCGAGACGGATTGAGAAGATAGCATGGAGAAGAGAAGAAGAAATGCTGAGAAGAGTTTCCCAGCCGGTAGGCCGGCAGCCGGCCGCGCGGTCAGCCGGCTGGGATCCCTCTTCACTTGGCCAAGTTGAAGAAAATGAAGAAAGTTTACAGGGAACTCCCAGCCGGGCAGCCTGCCGGCAGCCGGGCCACCGGCTGGGAATGCATGAAGAAGGAAGAAAAGGAAGAAATGAAGAAGAAGTTACAGTGTGCCCCGACCGGCGGCCGGTCTACCGGCCGTGCACACCTGATGACTTGATTTTATTTCACAAACTTACATAGAACTACCAGCCGGGTAGGGACCGGCGGCCGGTCCACCGGCTGGGACACATCTTCCGCTATTTTGACTTCCCTTGTAATTTTTAACCTAATTTCCGTGTAAACTATAAATAACCCTTCCCTTAATCATTTGTACACACAACCCATGATCTGAATTTTTTTTTTTTGACAGCTGTAGATAAAGGTTTTACAAATTCATGGCCTGCTTTGCTAGATTATGCGCAAAGCCATTGAAACGTCTCGGAATATAATTAAAAACTAAGCAATGAAAAAAACTAAAAGAAGCCCGAATGTCTTCTAGAATGCCCGTAATCCTGTGGTCATCCTTGTCAGTTCCCGCTAATTGAGTGGTAAGTTGCAGACAATCCGAAGAAATATCCAAGTGGAGGACCCGCCGCTCTTGTGCCCACATCACAATATCTCTAATCCCCAGGGCTTCAGCCTGCAGAGCCGATTCCGCCCTAATGCGTTCATGCCTCCTTCCCAGCTCCATCCCTGTGCCATCAGAAGCAATCCATCCGAAAGCCGCCTCATATTACGGTTCCAGCTAGCATCGACTTTCACACGTACCACCGCACAACCGGTCGGTATGCCCAGAATACACACCGGACGACCATTCCAAATAGCCAAAGCTTCCTTTTGAGGTGTCCCTTCCTCTATTCCTTTATCAACCTGAAACTGTCTCGATTTGAAGGACTTCCACAAAACGTTCGCTCCGAGATAACCTTGTAAATCATATTGGTGATACCTTGCGAGTTGAGAACCTGATTCTGGAATTTAATCTTGTTTCGCACAGTCCATAAAGCCCATAAGGTAGCTACAAAAAGGATCACCTCATGAGTCCCCTCATCTCTTTTAGTGAGATAGCGAATCCAGTTACATATCCAATCGGATATAAGAACGCCCCTTGCCCCCTCCACCCGAATGCCTAAATCAGAGCCTGCCCAAATTCGACTTGAAAGAGGACAATCTCGAAAAAGGTGTTCAGATATTAATTACTTAGAAAATTAGCTTAAAATTAGTTATTCTCAATTGTTTACATTTGGTATTAGGTTGTAATTTGAAGATTGGTGAAGATTATTCTTCTATTTAATACAAGATTTCAACTTTGTCTCTTAATTGGTATAATTCTTCTTCTAGTTTGTTTGTCTTTCACTTGTTTACATATTTAAGTTGCTTAATTAGTTTATCTTACAAACATGCTTTCCTTTACTTGTTACATGTCAAAGCTTCCATCTTTTATGTTGTTTGTTACCAACATGTGTGAGTAGTGCCTTACTAGGATGGAGGGGGGATCTCATATAGAATTATAGGAGTGGATTATGACATAGGGAGATTGAAATCCTTGAGTTTATGCTTGTTGATTTTATCATGCACACAAGGTTTTTGTGAGAATGCTTGAATGAGAATTTAGGCATTTGAACTATCTTTTCTTCTTGTTGGGTGAGAGCTTGACTAGTATATAGGAAACACATGATAAAACTATAGTTGGGTTAATTAAGTGAGGACTTAATCGATCTTAACTTAGGGGTTAGTCTCACATCGAGAGATTGGGTCTTTCCTTTGCTTATGCTCTTGGGTTTTGTCGCTCCATGTGTATTTCCTTCCTTATCTATATGAGTGAACCCGATATCCTAGTTCCTTTAATAATTGTTTTTCATCGCCTTAAGTATTTATTCGGTTTTCTATTATTTTAGTCTATTTCTTTTAGTTAGTATTAAATCAACTCAATTTCTTATCTTGGGCTAAACTAGTAGTTTAACAAGCGATCCTAGAGCCATAACCACCGTCCTTTGGGTTCAACCCTCACTTCTACGATGAGCTTTCGTTATACTTGCGAGGTTACAAATATAAGATTTGTTTCACAACAAGTTTTTGGCGCCGTTGCCGGGGACTGCGATATTGGATAGGATTATTTGTTTTCATCTAGGCTTAGTTCTTTTATTTGTTGTTTGTTTTCTCCCTTGCCCTAGTGCAATATTTTCATTAGGACTATTTGATCTTTTGTTGAGTGTATAAATAGGTGTTATATCGGACCTCTTTTCCCACTTGATCGTGAGATCGAGAAAACATTTCGGGCAAGAAGAAGACAAGCTCTATCGGCAATACAAAGATCTCCATCTTTTGTTAACCCACCAAACACTCAAACTTCCACAATTGATCATCCAAATGCACCACCCTCTTTCTCCAGCCTATCACTTCTTCACATTCCACACAACTTTCCACCAAATAACTCACCACCAAACAACTCCCCCATAAACTAACCTACACATTCACAACACTCTATCCATATCAACAACACCGAATATCCACGATATAACCTTGTGAACGATGATATGGCGGACCAACCTATGGGATACTATAATAGGCCGGATCCCAACCGGGCTTGTTCGGCAATCGACTATGGGGCTCTTGCTCCAAACACTTTTGAGCTTCGGCACCATGTGATAAATTACATGCAACAAGATGTGTTCCATGGGATGAAAAGTGAAGATGCCCATCAACATCTCACTACATTCAAGGAGAAAGCGGGGTCTATCAAGCACAACGGTGTAACCAAAGAGCAAATACTCCTAATGCTTTTCCCTATCACCTTGAAAGACAATGCTAAGAAGTGGTTGAATCCTCATGAGTCGGGTACATTTACCAGTTGGGAGGCTTTATCTAAAGCTTTCATCAACAAATTTTACCCACCATCTAAGACCGCAAGAACTCGCCATTAAATTCAAACCTTCAAACAAGGTGATACCGAGTTTGTCGTACTCCTCGATATGCAAACAATATTTATAAACTCAATACCAGACTAATGAATGTAGTAGGGTAAGGAGGTCAATCCACTGAGATGGTGTGTTAGAGATGGGTTATAAGCCTTGGTCTTTGTTTTAGTCTAGTCGGTCAAGAAGATTGAAGTGATTTCTATGCTAAATTCTAAGCTAAGAACATGAAATAAATAAACAAGTAAGTAAATAAGTAAGTTAAACACAATGAGAAGAGACTAGGGTGTTTGGGTCACCCAAGTAGGAGGGGTCTGGTCTAAGTCGATATATAAGATAGAAAGAAGGATGAAATCTAGGTGTGTCTCCATCTCTCGATACGAGACGGTCCTTGGGTCAAGCCTAGTTGAACTCTCTCTCTAACTAGTCCTAACCTACTTATCTAGTGCGGTCGAAGTAGCCTAGACTCTCGTCTTAGACGAGTCAAACCAAGCAAGGAAGAGGCCAAACTCTCATTTAAGCCACTCCCCCAAACATGCTCAATACACAAGACAAGAGGCAAACATCCAACAATAAAAACTATCAAAAGAAGCTAAGAATATAGGTGGTTGTCTAGGGAGAGTCTTGACCTCCGGTCTAAAAACTCCCTTGGGTCCGATCTAGCGAGCTCTCGCCCTTTGTTAGATCGGTTCCTAATAAAAACAAGCAATCAATTAGCCAATCCCAAGCTCTCGCTTCAAAGGATAGCCCATATGGAGAGTAGAGGGCTCAAATTCTTGCTTAAGCATTACTACAAACACTTGGCATGCATGAGATTATAGACAAGTTACCCATAACTATTAGCATCCAAATATAACTCAAATCCAACCCATTAATCCCATAAAAGCTTCCCCTTAACCCTAGACATACACTACTCAAACATATTAATGAAAACGGAAACAAAAGTTGGACACTTTAACATGTGAATAAAAAGAGGAAACTAAATATAGAAACAAGTAATTGAGCAAACCATAAACATGTAAATAATCGAACCAAAGTAAATTAAGAGAAGGATTATACCAATGATGACTAAAGGAGGAAACTTGGTTGAAAATAATGAGGAATGAATCTCTTCCTCCTTCAAATTACAACCCACTAATCTAAGTGTAAACTATTGATAATTGTAGAACTTGCATAAACTAAAGAGGAATTAAAGATTAATTAAATAAAGATTAAAGCTTGATTAAAGGAGAAATTGATAGATTAGATAAATCAATTAGGGTTCTTACATATTTGAGGGAATAATAGAGAGACTAATTATCTAATCTAAAGGAGTGTCTAATGTAAGGTGGTGTTGTTGTAGTCTAATAATGAGTCTAATATAATATATAGTCTATTATTAATACTACTACTAATAACAATCTTAATAACAAAAATGATAATAATCCTAATAATAATAATAATAATAATAATAATAATAATAATAATAATAATAATAATAATAATAATAATAATAATAATAATAATAATAATAATAATAATAATAATAATAATAATCATCTAATAATTCTAATTATAAAAATCATTGACTTAAACATCGACACACACATAACAAAGTAAAAGGAAGTGCGAAGGACCCCCAGCCGAGCCACCGGCCGTCGGGGGATGGCCGGCGGGGAGGTTCTTGTTTCATAGTGTTGATTTTCGTGTGTTGGGTGCCCAGCCAGTGGCCAGGCGGCCGGTGTCCCGGCTGGGAAGTCGGTTGGTTGCCATTGCGAGTTGAAGAGTGAAGGGAAGGTGCTGGGAGCCGGTTGGCCGGCCGCCGGGGTCATGACCGGCGGGGAGTCTTCTGGATAATGGAGGTAGATGTGGGTGTCGTCCCAGTCGGTGTACATGGCGGCTGCCGGGGGACCGGCTGGGGAAACAGGGGAGCATTTGTTCTGTTTGCCGAGCAGGGGAGATATGGTGCAGCTGCTGGCGGTTGTTGCCACGGTGGAGGTCGGTCATGGAGGAGTGTGGGGCTGGTGATACTGGCCTCCATGGTGGTCATGGGTGGGAGCTACGGTGGTCTAGGGTGGGTGTTATGGTGGTGAGAAGATGGGTTCAAAGGATGGTTTTGGTTTGCGATGTCGATGGAAGGAGGGGGTTGTAGAGGTTGTGGTGGCTGCTGGTGGTGTATGTAGTGGCCGTGGGTGAGTAGGTCAGGATGGTGGCAGTCATGGTGGCCGGGGGTGGTTGAAAAACCTCAGCAAGGACGGTCACAAAGGAAGGCTTATAGCTTGTTTTCTATACATAGATTATTTTCCTCCTTTGTTAATTTGGATCCGTCTCGCCTACACTTCCCGTCTCATTACTCCGCCTTGCTTTCCCGTCTCACCGACACATTAAATTAATAAAATAATATTAATACGAATATTATAATAATAATAATACGACTAATTATTAAATATGACTAAGACGGCTAATAATTATAAATTAGTTATTAAATGACCTATTTAAACAATTAATCACGCAAAATCGAGTCGGAATAAGGTAATAGGACGGGGCTAAATCGTCCTAAATTAGGACGATATCAAATCTCCCCACACTTAAACGTTACTCGTCCTCGAGTAAGCTCATTTAAACTAAACTTTGACCCATAATATAAAGGACTAGCTAAACTAATAATATCCGACGAAAGACAATTAACGGGCCTTCTCCGTCCCTTCAACTCACATTTAAATACAATGAGGTATGCATTCCGATGCAAGGCAAGTGGGGGCTTGCGGAAAATTGGACACATCTTGACATGAAGCACATAACAAATAACAAGATGCATCAACAAAAGAAATAGCCACTTCCTCATCAAGTGGCGGAGTCAACTAAAAGGGAACAAATTTAAGAGCATATACTCCGTCACAAACACTAGTTCAACAAATCACTAAGGCTAAGAGGTTGGCACTAAATCACCTCCAAATGGTGTTAAACTAGACTACTTTCGTCCTCAATTTCCAAATACTTTCGTCAAGAGCGATCGGATAGTGTGGAATGATGATCCCCATGATGCTACTAGCATGTGACGTGACAAGTCTCGAGTTCTCCACAAAAGTAAAGGTCATGGATCGTCCCAAGCTCGACAAAGTGGCTTCACAAAAAGGTTTTTTTTGGGAATGAAATGCTCAAATTATTGTAGAAAAAAGGTGGATATGACTAGCATTCAAAATTTGACCTCATTTGACTTTCACATTTCAAAATTAGAGATGGGGTTTGTCCCTTCCGTGCTAATGTTCTTTGCTTTCGCCAATCGCTTATTAGGCAACCGGTTAATCTTTAGACAGTAGCTTTTCGGGGTGATAGTCACTTTATCTTTGGGCGATTGAATTCACAACCGTGTGGGGGCCCAATTCAATGGATCCCTCTCCAAAGCACATCGAAGTGGTACGCCTCCATCAAAACGACTAAAATTCTCAACATTTCAACATTTCAGAATATTTGAGGTTTCTTTGGCAATAAAAAATGTTTCCACATAACAAAATCTTTGAAATGAGCACTTCACACTTATTGATAGAAAGTATTTTTGGGTTGCCATACCACAAAATCAATCAAGGTCACCTAGAGAAGTTAACCAAGTCCATATCGCATCACGGGGTTGGATAGGTGACTCACATGCAAACCATTGACTAGGCTTAGAGTCATGGGTCGAAAGACACTAGTATGACACAATCTAGGGTGTTTTACATCCATTCTAGTAGGCGAAGTCTTAAGTTGAAAAAGTATTTGTAATGGCCTAATTGCTCTTGTAAAAGTTCCCAATTAGGAACTTTCAAAACTGATACAGGAGCACTTGAAGGAAATGAAAATGAAGTCTTAATTAGTCGAAATGTAACTCACATTTCTAAAGGTTTCAAAATGGGCTCAAGTATCGTAAATATGATAGCATGGAGAAGCAAGGGAGACGTGTTGGAGTCCGTTTAGTAAACACGCCAACCAAGGAGTATCAAGATCGGTGCTGATGGAGTCTCTAAGATTATTAGTTTTCTTATTTTTGCTTTCCTAATTCTAGTCAACAAATTTAAGGTAGTATTGTTATTTATTTATTGTTTATTTCCTAATCTTAGCAAGATTGTAATAAGGCAATTTGCCATACTATGGGTCGGTTTCCTTAATCTGTTTAGGACGTTTTAGGGAAGTCTAGGGAAGGGAGGTTGGTTTCCTTATAGTATAAATAGGGTCTTTTGTATTTAGTTTTAACATACACATTGAGTTTGAGAATTAATACAAGTTTTCTTGTTGCTTATTGCTTGCGAGCTTTGAGTGTTTTATTTCTTTATTGCGAGGGAGAGATAGAGTGTAAGTTGATCCTTGCGAGGTGAGAGTCACAAAAACCAGTCGTAAGTTATAACCAAGTTCCTTGCGAGGCAGGAGAGAGTGATCACGTCATATATCCTTTTAAATTTTCGTCCATAAATCATATAAAAACCAAAATAAACAGTTCAATTTCCGCTGCATATTTTACAATATTAAACGAACAGTACAACGTACTGTTATAAACCTTAAAATCAACCAGATTTTACATCAATTTGGTTACCAGAGCAAGGTTATTAATTTGTTTCTTAACAAGTTAATCTTGGGAAGTGAAGATGCCAGGAGATGCCGATTCCAGCAAGGGCATTGGTGATGACGCTACTAGCTCGTTTCAAGGAGAGTTGGACGAGATGAAGCAAGCTATGGCCGAGTTAAAATATATGATCAAGAACCTTGGACGAGGAGGTAGAGAACAAAGTCCAAGTCGTAGTAGGTCTCCTGGATCAGATTCTGATGATGCGATTTCCAAGTCCAAAAAGGAGAACAACAACGATGATGATTGAGGTATAAAACTTGACATACCTGATTTCAATGGAGATTTGGATCCCGAAAAGTTTTTGGGTTGGATTAGGCAAGCAGAACAAGTTTTTGAGTACAAGGAATACGATGAGCATAAGCAATTCAAGGTAGCTATCCTAAAACTCACTAAATATGCATCATTGTGGTATGAAAACTTGAAAAAGCAGAGAAAATGTGACACCCTCATACTCTAAGTACCTTACCAGGACCACTTAAGGTATAAAAACGTCACCATCTCGGTTACCCGAGGCAATGATAATCATAAGACAATAAAGAAACATACTTTAAAAGTAAATACGATTTAAGTGATTACATGTCCAAACAAAAACTGTTAAACTGAAATACAAAGTACTCAAAAAATGTCAACTAGCCAAAACTATCACAACTATAAGACATCGTCTGACACAGCGGAAGACTCTTCTAACAGCCACGTGATGACTCATCCCAGCTATCCCATGTGCGTCATATCATACCCCCGAATGGATCACCACAGTTTTTAAAACATTTAAACGGGGTTAGTACTAATTACATAAAACGAAGCCACAATGAAACAAGCATACAAACAGCTCAGACAATCCCCAGTCTCCATCTCCAGTCTTCACATAACTGACTACACACTAAAGTGTGTAGCCCTGCCAGATTACCCATCGCAACAGGTACTCCTCGCCGCCAGTGGGGGGCCGTAGCCATTCCCACCTAAGCCCCGCTCATCTCCATCGAGCGATAAACCCATGTTCATTAATGTGCACATCCCTCCTGTGGCGGGTTCCACAGGAGGCGAATCAAGGGCATGAAGCCACTCCCGCAAGTGACTCCACTCAGCCAGGGATGCACCCCGAAGATCACATACAGATAAACAGTAATCACAACACAAAATCAACAACCGTCTGAATCAATCAATATTACGAAATCACTACCGTCTGAATCAACCAAAAATCACTAACTACAGCACAATCACCACACATTATGTAATTAATACCGAGTAGGGAAACCCTACCTGAAATGCAACACCACAGACGGTCTTAGCAGCTAATCAGAATCTTTCCTCTACGAAACCTCCTCCTATCACATACATACATACCATCACAACCATCTTCACATAAATCAACCAAAACCCCCAAATCTTCTAATTAGGGTTTAACCAATATTAACAAAACAATATAAAAGTTATATGTAAAGCTTACCCTCGACACAAGGATCACAAAGGTATAAAGAATGATGAAATCCGACACTTCTAGCTACGGGATTTGCTAATAATGCGGCAAGGATGATTCAACGTAACTCCAAATCTTCTCTTGAAGGTTTTTAGATTGTAAAAGTGTTTTGAGAAAAGTGACGAAAGCCTTATATATCATTCCCGCATTATTAACAAAACCCGTCAAATATCACCCGTAAATCCACTTACTCGATCGAGTAAGGCACTTACTCAATCGAGTGCCACTTACTCGATCGAGTAGCCTACATGCAGACTACTGCTTCGCATAAAACTATACTTACTCGACAGATTAAGCCCCACTCGATAGAGTGCCCAAAAACTCGTAAAACCGTAGTATTATAGTCTTCCCTCCTTAAAAAGAACTTTGTCCCCGAAGTTCAACCCATACTCAAAACAAACATACAAACTCGACCAAGACACAACAACGCAACTAAGAACTCAAAACGAAACCCCAGCCTATAAAACACAAACTCTTACCACTAACTCCACCAACTATATATACCTCCACAACATGACTCACGATATCGTATCCACCACATTATAGCATCTCTCGACACTAACTCCGCACACTACCAACTACCATCCACAAACGCCGCTAGCTCCGTTTCACTAACATAATTTCCACTAGAAATCCAATATCAAGACACTCATAAACATCAAACGGAATGTTACATTCTACCACCCTTAAAAGGAACTTCGTCCTCGAAGTTTACTCACACTCATAACTGTTGGGGCTGGTGTCCTTAACAGTTAGTGCAAGGACTTATAAATCTCTAAAAGGATCAAAGGGCATACTTTTGGTATTATTATCAGTTGATCCACGTTTATCAATAACGGTTGGCTTGCTAGATAAGTTTGACGTTATTGTCATACAGATGGCGGTGATCAACTGGTCCCTAAAAGTCACACCTATAGGATACGTTTGAGAGATGTGACGATGAAAATACATCATGTTGATGCCAATTTTGACTAACCGATTAGTCCGAGTTATTGACTAGTAATTAGTCAAACGTGATGTTGAGATATTTTATTTAATACGGATTAAATAAAATGGGCTAAGGCGAATTAAGCAGTTAATTCGTAAATTAAATATAAACGATTATATTTAATTAATGTATATTGAATAAATTATACAATATCGTCTTCGTCGGACATGTATTAATACTTCAACTGACCCGTGTTATTAGTTGATATTTTAATAGCCGATAACCGATGACGATCTATAATAAAAAACCGCGTCATATACATTTTAGCGAGACGAGTCGGATCACGAGTTAAATGAGGAGAAAGTGGAAAGCCCACTCCCTCCTCTAGTGACCCGCGGACCGAGGCAACAAAAGGAGAGCCTTCTCTCCTTTTGAAACCTAATTCATTTTGACAACAAAATTAGGGTTTTGGAGATCATTTCTCTCTGAAACCTAGATCTCACATCTGATAAAAACTCACATCAAGTTCTCTCAATATTGCAAGGCAATTAGAGAACACATTTCTAGCACAAGGGCATATTCTCAGACGTTCTTGGGTGCAACAATTAGGAGGAGGTCTACTTTGATCTTTCATTGCCGAATTGCACTAGGACCGAAGGTTAATTCTTGTGCTTTATCGTTTTTCATTGTTTTTCGTTTATGACCATATTTCACATGTTAAATTTACGTTATAGTCCTAAATTTAAAGGGTCTTATACGGATATTACCCTACAAGTGGTATCAGAGCGAGGTTACGTAAATTTTCATTGTGATTTTTCATAAAACGATTTTGAAACGATTGTTTTTGTCTCGAAAACCGTGCCGTCACTCGTATTACACGGCTGTTTTTGTTTCATTTTTGTTTTGTTCTTTTGCATATTGTTATTTTATACGGAGATTATAACAATATGTCAAGTTTTGTCAGATTGTAAATTTGTTTTGATGCGGTTTTGATCAAAATTGAGATGTTTTTGTTTCGTCAAAACTGTTTTCACGAGTGTTTCATGTTTTCGAATGTTTTTGCCTCGATCGAGCATGTTTCTACTCGATCGAGAGCCCTTCCTTGTTGTTTTTGCTCGATCGAGTAATTGCGATTACTCGATCGACCTGCCTTTAAAACCCCACTGCTCGATCGAGAAGTCCTCGTACTCGATCGAAAGCGATTTGCTTGATAAAGCCCTCGATCGACCTCCGATCTTGTCGATCGAGTACTTTCTGATTAGCATACCTCTCGATCGACTAGCGATTCGATCGATCGAGCCCTTTTGTTCCTCGATCGAGCACTTTTGTCCCTGGATCGAGGGATTTTTGTTCTGGCAGCTTTGAAAATTTATTTTTTTTGTTTAAATTTTCTTTTGGCCTTAATATGTACTTTATACGGATATTGTACACTCGCTATGATTGTGAAACGGTTCACACACGTACCATTGAGTTATTTTAAAGCGTATTTAAAGTAACGGATTGTAATAGATTAAAATTAAACTGATAGAAGCAGTTTTATCACATAAATTTTAATCGTTAAAAGGTGGTTTGGATAAATTTAACATAATTACGGAATTATGTCACGAATAAATTTGTTTTAGTTGATGCATTTTATTTATCGTTAATTTTGAATGTCTTGAATGCTTTTATTACGTATTTATTTATTCTACAATCGGTTGTAACTTAGTGTGGCCTTAGTAGAACGTGTTACCGTAATGATGGAACACGGTCTTGGTTGTATTTTGAGATCTCGTATCTCCGTTTTGGATTTTTCACTTGTAATTACAGTTTTTTTTGTATTTAGAATGTAAATAGGTTTATATTTGTAAATTTTAATTGTAATTTTGAGAAGACCAAAGATGGAGATCGGATGCTCACTCCCGCTGCAAGGTCAAAGATGGAACATCAAGACAAGCTTTTCGGGTCCAACGGTGGATTCCAAAGTTGTATTATGTTCTTTTTACTAGGATAGGCCACACTAGGAATTTTATTTACGTATTGCATTCTTTTATTTATTTTTTCGTAACGATAATTTGCATCATATTCCGCCTAAAAC
This sequence comes from Silene latifolia, assembly GCF_048544455.1. NCBI lineage: Eukaryota > Viridiplantae > Streptophyta > Magnoliopsida > Caryophyllales > Caryophyllaceae > Silene > Silene latifolia. Next base: position 195,914,317 of record NC_133538.1, on the reverse strand, counting down.
CAAACCACCTAATTATTGCATGAAAACTGACACATATAGAGGTCACGAGTTAGTTTTCTTTGACATTCTCATGTCACACGATCTATGCTAAGCCATCACCTAAATTAATTCATTCACGCAGACGCTAGTTATTTGTTCACTTAAAATGAATTAAAATTAAGTTGATGGGATCTTCCTCGTATAAACAAAATTGAGAACGGTCTTTATAGGTCAAACTCCAATGAGTCCCTTCTTCGTCGGTAGGCATAATATGACCCCTTCTACGTCGGGTAAGTTGGAACCGATTGACCTATTTTATCTCAACACTATGGTCACTCGTACGATCCTGTGATCATGGTGGACTATAGATAGGATTTACAGAAATCTATCGACCAAGAGTTCTTACGGAAGAATTAGCTAAACAGTTGGCTTATCAATTTTCGGAAATTGAATCTTGGGATCACTTGTATCATTCTTGAGGAAGATCAATTATGCAAGTGCTTGAGTCTACACGTTAAAATACATTTTAAATAGACTTAAATCACCTCGATGAGTTGCTTATTTCGTTTTTGTTTTTCTTTCTTTTTCAGTGTAGAACACGAATTTTTAAACTGCTATAACGAAATGGCTGGTCCAACTAACGACCCAATGCCAAGTGCCACATTGGACCGTGAGTCCTGGCTTCGGATCTTCATGAATCGGATGAATTAGTCTACTCGATCAAGAATGATGGATCAAACTTCGCGGACGGGAGGCGGCATTACGGAATGCTTTGCCGCTGGCGACGGAAGCTCAAATATCTAATAGAGCCCATTCCGCCAAACCCAGGTCCCACGGCTAGAGCTAATGAGATCGCCAAGTTTAACGATTTCTGTATGGAAGCGGGTTCGATTAAAAACGTACTCATTTTTGCAATGGAACCCAATTTGCAGAAACGCTTCATAGCCCATGGTGCAAACAAGATTTTCACCACGCTCACTAAGGAATTCTCGAAAGCACCGAGAATCGTGACCTATGAGAATACCACTCGCTTCTTTGATGCGAGACTCCAGAAGGGCCAACCAGTTAGCCCACACATTCTCAGCATGATTGAGAATGTCGAGAAGCTGGAGACGCTTGATTGTAAGATCAGCGAGAAAATCGTCATTGACCGCATGCTTCATTCACTCCACGATGGTTTTGCGCTCTTTAGAGCGAATTACTATATGAATGATTTGAAGAAAAGTCCCCATGAACTCGCACTCACTTCTCGTACGGGCCGAGAAGGACATGAAGTTCAATGGGAGCATGAAACAGGATGTTCTCGTTGTGTCAAACAAGGGCAAGGGTAAGGGCAAAGCTAAAGCAGACCTATCAGTAGGTAAACCGAAGTTCAAGAAGTCGGGTTCAGGTAAGAGTGGTCCTGGTGAGTCGAGCAACTCATCAGGCGCGACAAAGAGCAAGGATGGTAACATGGAGTGTCACCATTGCCACAAGACTGGGCATTGGAGGCGTACATGTCCCGTATACCATGAGGACATAAAGGCAGGTCGTGTTAAACCTGTTGGTATGTTTTCTTCCTCTTCTACTTTTATTCATATGATTGAGATTAACCACGCAAGTTACGGAACTTGGGTACTAGATACTGGTTGTGGTTCTCATCTGTGTAATCATGTGCAGGGGCTCCGAAACATCGAACCCCTCGTAAAGGGTGAGGTGGACCTGCGTGTCGGGAATGGAGCACGAGTGGCTGCCGTCTCGAGGGGAACATATGTGATCCAGCTTCCTAGCGGATTTGAGTTATTTTTAGATAACTGCTATTATGTACCCAGTCTTTCTAAAAACATTATTTCAGTTTCTACACTTGACAAACTTGATTTTTCATTTGTAATAGAGAATAATTCTTGCATTTTCTCATTACACAATATGATTTAAGGCAAGGCAGTCTCCATGAACGGAATTTATGTTTTGGATCAGACCACCGAAATATTACACGTAATGAATAAAAAGTTAAAGGTTGGTGACAAAGATCAAACATACCTATGGCACTGCCGTATGGGACACATTAATGAGAAACGCGTAAAACAGCTCATAAAGAATGGAGCTATCTCGGCCTTTGATTTTCAATCATTTGGCACGTGTGAATCATGTCTCATCGGTAAGATGACTCGGATTTCCTTCAAAGGTGTTGGAATGCGCGCTGCTGACCTATTAGGGCTCATACACACGGATGTATGTGGACCTATGTCAATCACCGTACGAGAAGGCTATAGGTATTTCATCACTTTCACGGACGATTTAAGTAGATATGGCTATGTCTACTTAATGAAGCACAAAAGTGAATCCTTTGAGAAATTCAAAGAATACCGAACAGGGTACGAACCTCTTGGGTAGAAAGATTAAAACACTGCGTTCAGATCGTGGTGGCGAGTATCTTTCTCACGAGTTTGATCAACACCTTAAGGACTGTGGGATTGCCTTACAATTAACTCCACCTGGAACACCTCAGTTGAATGGTGTGTCCGAACGGAGAAATCGAACTCTACTTGATATGGTTCGATCCATGATGAGTCACACGGTATTACGATTCATTATGGGGTTATGCTCTTCATCATTTGCTCTAATACTTAACAAGTCCGTCTAAAGTCATTGACAAGACTCCATATGAACTATAGAAGGGAACGGTCCCTAACTTGTCCTTTATACGGGTTTGGGGCTGCGAGGCTTATGTCAAGTGGAGACACGAGGATAAGCTCGGCCCGCGATCGGTCAAGACATACTTTATAGGTTATCCTAAAGGAACACTTGGTCATTACTTCTATTCGCCAACCGAACAACGTGTTTTTGTTGCGGCTAGTGCGACATTCTTAGAGAAGGAATTTCTCGAGAATGCAAAGAGTGATAGAACCTTCGAGCTATTGGAGGTTCCAGAACCAAATACCTAGCAACCATTGGAGGAACCAATTCCTTCAATCCCGGCTGCGGTTAATATTCCTGAGGAACCTAGGAGGTCGGTAAGAGTCTCTATTCCTCCCACGAGATACATTGGTATGGTCGAGGAACATGACATAGATGACATTCTACTCTTGACGAGTAGTGAACCCGCAACCTATAAAGGTGCCATGACTAGTTCTGACTCAAAGCTATGGCTTGAGGCCATGCAATCCGAAATGGACTCCATGTATGAGAACAACGTGTGGGATCTTGTTGACTTACCTGCCAAGGTTCGTCCCCTTCAATGCAAATGGCTTTACAAGATAAAGCATTATGTGGAAGGTCAACAAGATATCTACAAAGCACGACTAGTTGCTAAAGGTTTCACCCAAGTGCCAGGTTTGCACTATGATGAGATCTTTGCACCCGTAGTCATGCTGCGTTCCATTCGGATTATCTTAGCGATCGCCGCTTTTCATGACTATGAAATTTGGCAAATGGATGTGAAAACCGCCTTCTTAAACGGTTTTTGGAGGAAGAGTTGTACATGGTACAACCCGAAGGTTTCATTGATCCAGAAAATCCTAAGAAAGTGTGCAAGCTTAAGCGTTCCATTTATGGACTTAAGCAAGCATCTCGGAGTTGGAATCATCGCTTCGACCAAGTGATAAAAGAAAATGGATTCATTCGATCGGTCGAGGAACCATGTCTGTATATCAAGTCGAGTGGGAGCAAGATTGTATTTCTAATATTGTATGTTGACGACATACTCCTGATTGGGAATGACATACCTCTCTTAACTTCGGTGAAAGTATGGTTGAAAAACCATTTCCAGATGAAAGATCTGGGTGAGGCACAAAGAATTTTGGGCATCCGTATCTATCGAGATAGATCACGTCGGATGTTATCTCTCAGCCAGGAGTCTTACATAGACAAAGTCCTAGAGAGATTCAGCATGACTAACTCCAAAAAGGGGTTTCTTCCTATGGCTCCAGGGGTGCATTTGAGCAAGTCTCAGGCACCAGAGACACCGGAAGAGAAGAGCGCATGACACGGATTCCTTATGCCTCGGCTATAGGATCAATCATGTATGCCATGATATGCACACGTCCCGACGTGGCATATGCATTGAGTATGACAACTCGATTCCAACACATCCGGGTGAATCACATTGGGTCGGCTGTCAACAACATTCTTAAGTACCTACGGAGGACTAAAGATTGGGCATTGACTTATGGAGGCCCTCAAAAGCTATGCGTAACGGTTCTGCAGATGCTAGCTTCCAAACGGATCGAGATGACTCGAAATCTCGGTCTGGATTCGTTTTTACTCTTAATGGCGCTATGATCAAATGGAAGAGTTCCAAACAAACTGTTATTCAGATTCTACGACCGAGTCCGAGTACTATGCCGCGTCTGAAGCTACAAAGGAAGCGATATGGATGCATCAATTCTTACATGGACTATCTTGTAGTGCCTATTCGAATTGACCCGATCACCATCTTTTGCGACAATAGTGGTGCCATCTTCAAGCTAAGGAGCCAAAGTCTAGCAACAAGTCTAGACATGTACAACGGAAAGCTCATCTAATCCGAGATTACGTGGAGCAAAAGGAAGTAGTGATAGAAAAGATTGCTACAGATGATAACATAGCAGATCCTCTCACTAAACCATTACGACAAGATAAGCATGAAGGGCACGTTAATTCCATGGGAATTAAACGTGTTCCTAAGTTGTAGTACTCTTTTATGGATTAGATTCATTCCCTTATGTACTCTATACGACATCATCGTTTTGATATTTATATATTTTGTTTTTCATGTGGAATTTGTACGACAATTTTGAAAACCACAAAGCGAACAGAACAAACATTATATTTTTGGTCCTTAATTGCCCATATGAGCTGATAACTCTGGCAATTATTTTGTGACGTTGGTTGATGGTGGGTTCAACAAGCCATAAGTCAAACGGTTGACTGACCAATCACAGAGGCGAGTTATACGGATATCTCGTAGGACACAATTGTGACATCGACGTGCAGTCCTAAATGTTTTACAACATTCGGTGCCCGGTCGTGGATAGGACCTTCATGGTGATCCTAAGAGTCGATTCTTTTGACTATCGACTGTCTCTTAAGACTAAGGCAGATTTTGGGTGACTTTGGTTTCTTTCTCACGGTCATCCGTAACAGGGGGGCCAAGTAGATTTTCTCTGGGTCATTTCATGCTGTGCTTAGATCGGAAGGAGTCGAGTTGAAGGAAATATTCAGCCTTTATCAGGTACTCGATATTTCTCGGGGCCACTCAAGGAGTCAGAATCGAAATGCATGGCCATGCTCGGATACGGATTCGTTTTATCGGTTAAGTTACTCTCTAGTCGGGAAACCACTCTTGATACTGGATCGATTGTAGAATACGACCTTTGCGGATCCGGATCCGCAAATTGTTTTACATTGAGTGGGAGAAATTTTAAATGAATATGAGAATCGGTTATCGCACATACACTTGTACGGACAAGTGGGAGTTTGTTGGAGCTTGTGTCCTCCGTTAGTGCGGATAACGTCATTGCACATACACTTGTACGGACAAGTGGGAGCTTGTTAAATGCCGGTGTCCTTAACATTAGTGCAAGGACTTATAAACCTCTAAAAGGATCAAAGGGCATACTTTTGGTATTATTATCAGTTGATCCACGTTTATCAATAACGGTTGGCTTGCTAGATAAGTTTGACGTTATTGTCATACAGATGGCGGTGATCAACTGGTCCCTAAAAGTCACACCTATAGGATACGTTTGAGAGATGTGACAGTATGAAAATACAGTCATGTTGATGCCAATTTTGACTAACCAGTTAGTCCGAGTTATTGACTAGTAATTAGTCAAACGTGATGTTGAGATATTTTATTTAATACGGATTAAATAAAATGGGCTAAGGCGAATTAAGCAGTTAATTCGTAAATTAAATATAAACGATTATATTTAATTAATGTATATTGAATAAATTATACAATATCGTCTTTGTCGGACATGTATTAATACTTCAACTGACCCGTGTTATTAGTTGATATTTTAATAGCCGATAACCGATGACGATCTATAATAAAAAACCACGTCATATACATTTTAGCGAGACGAGTCGGATCACGAGTTAAATGAGGAGAAAGTGGAAAGCCCACTCCCTCCTCTAGTGACCCGCGGACCGAGGCAACAAAAGGAGAGCCTTCTCTCCTTTTGAAACCTAATTCATTTTGACAACAAAATTAGGGTTTTGGAGATCATTTCTCTCTGAAACCTAGATCTCACATCTGATAAAAACTCACATCAAGTTCTCTCAATATTGCAAGGCAATTAGAGAACACATTTCTAGCACAAGGGCATATTCTCAGACGTTCTTGGGTGCAACAATTAGGAGGAGGTCTAATTTGATCTCTCATTGCCGAATTGCACTAGGACCGAAGGTTAATTCTTGTGCTTTATCGTTTTTCATTGTTTTTCGTTTATGACCATATTTCACATGTTAAATTTACGTTATAGTCCTAAATTTAAAGGGTCTTATAGGGATATTACCCTACAATAACATCAACATCCAACTATCAACACTATCGAACTCATAAACATCATCATCCAACTGTCAACACTATCGAAGTATTCCCACACTCCTAAGCATCACACTACTACAAGCACGGCCATGCCCTTTAATAAAATCAATCACAACAAATATCCATCCTTTATGCTACACCAACACTCTACTTCCAATTATACTACAACATGCACAACCATGAAACTCTCTTTTATCGTATCCTACTCCTCTTAAGACAAATGTTACATCCTCGTAACTCACTAATACTAAATCCTTAGCTATATCTTCTCATTATCCTCATCACCACCACATGTCAAAGATAACCGTCTATAATCTCATACCTATAACCATTCCTATTTCCAAGGCTCTCTTACTTAAACAGTTCTCATACCTCAACGCATTCTGCACTTCATCAAACCAATACCACAAAATCCTTTGCATAACTAACACTCCAACTCTTCCACATTACCTTAACACGGGACATATCTCTCTAGATGAAACACGTATCGCCAAAAAACATAACTCACGGTCCACACTTGCTACGCACACTCACACTAGATCCTCAATTCTTTTTTTATTTATTACCACAAAACTCATACATAACTTGACATGACACTAATTTCCAACACCCTACGCTCACTGTCTCAACAAAAGATAATAAAGTACTTGCAGCTCTCAGATCAGTACAACACATGTTCCACTATTCACTTGCCATTACTGTGTCTACCAATGCCTCATCTTAAAACAAGATCAAAATTACTGTAACAACCTCTCACAACTGTGTCCCATCAACAAAATATCTCTATACCATGCCGGCAACAGAAACATACACAACTCTCTTCCATATCATACTCTACCCGTACACCCAAGCTGAAAATGGTAAGAGACATCAATAAACAAAATAACCGTCTATCTGTCCAAACTGAAACTCACAGGAAACAGCAATAGACAAAACAACAACTATGTATAACTGGTATGCACTTTCGAAACTCGAATCGTAATCATCCCGCCTACTCCACCACAACCGGTGACGGCATCGCAACACCGCTACCAACAGCCGCACCGCAGTGCGAAAACACCCGCATCACAACACGAAGTATCGTGCCCGGATTACCACCCGAGGCACAACAACCACATTGATAGACATCGCAACTTACATAACCCCATAAACACTGACTCATAAATAACTTATCGGACAAGAAAACTTGCTCAAATCCACTTTACTAAATCACAACGCAACATATTATATGAATTAAACAGATAAGAACCTCATGAATATAATCCCCCCTACCATATCACGGAATAAAATATATCATGAATACATACAAGCATAACTAGACACGCCAAATCACTCAAATTATTACCTTTTTAAACATCATTCCATTAGGTTACCGTATCCAACATATATTACAGAACATTCAGATAACAACTTTATCTCTATCACACCATACCACTTATGGTGAGGTCAGAACCTCACACAAACGTTTATACACATCATAGACCCATAATCACATCCAACTAGTCAATCCTGATCACGTAAGTTACCACTCGATAAAGGTTACCTGTCGCCCGAGCTTAACTCAAATGCCCCTCATAACATATTCCCCCATTCGCATAACCATCACCTCATGCCAAATATAACCATACCATTACTATTCAACCATTAGCACCCGCCCTATCTAACCACATGTTATACTTCCTTACAACCATACATTTCAATCCGGCCTCTACAAAATCAACCTCTTTAGAATTTCAATCTTTCTTATCTATCATCACCCTTAACCACTAGTGACAACCCCTCAACACTACCATCGTTCGGACATCAAGCCTCTTACACTCATCTTTAAACATCACGGTTTCTTTCCTATCTTCGGTTAATTTCCCAAATAACGAACATCAACCTATCAACAAAAATTTACCTCAACATTCTTCCCAATATTATCCTTAACTGTATCGTCATCTAACTCTCCACCAAAATCTCATATCGTGCAGATACTCTATCAACCTCTTACTCCCTTACTCCCTTAATTCCTCAAAACTCATGACTAATCATGTTGTCCTGAAACTCCTATATAACCATTAACTAACATATTCATGATAGCATCACGCATCTCGACGACTCCTTACCTCTATATCACATAACTCCTGTCAACATTTCTCAGCTTACTTTTATCCTTATTTTCTCTTTAAACTCAACAATACCAATTAATAATTCGACTCCTTATTACTTCTATCTAACTCTTTAGTGCTCCGGTTACTTTTTCATTGCTCCAAAACTCAAATCCCATTATTTTTTATCGATATTATCTCACTCTTTCTTACCATGGATCTTCTCTTATAATGCTATCACTCACACTTATCACCAATCAATCTACACGGTCAGTCCACTCCACCTCGTTTTTTTTTTAATCCCAAAACTCATTTGATACTGTTAAATGCCCAAGGAAATAACACATTAGTTCCACCTCTTGATAAACCAAATTCCCCAAACTGAATCTCAATCTACAAATCCACATCGCTGCATAACTCAATCTAAGCTCTTAATACATCATTCTTTTCCATCTATCTACAGCGATCTTTCTATTACATATATTCTTAACCAACCTGGTTATAACTCTCTCCCTTCATAATCCTTAACATCTCCAGTTGCTACTATCCACATCCTTCCTTCCAATCTTTTTATTCTCACGTTCCTTAGACTCACATCATCCCTTGCCCACATTCACTTACTTTTACGTTACTCAACACACAATCATATCACTCACCTCATCTCACAAAACATGCTCCATGCCTCAATAAGCCATACCAATCTTCCTTTTCTTTTTCCACTATCTATCACAACCACATACAACTCATGTCCTCCCCATCGAACTCATAATCACCATAGGTGCCACTCTTTACATTATAAGATTGGATAACTTACGCATCAGGACCGACATATACGTAAAACAATGCATAAAGAAGAAAAAGGACACCTTTGAATTAAACATAATAGGCAACAAAGTCAAAAGATAAGCATATGACCCATAACATGAGTCACTAGATCGAGTACAGGTCGCTCGATCGAGTAAGTGACTTACTCGATCGAGTAGGTGAAGGTCAGAAGCACGTAAAATAAATTACCAGGGCTACTCGATCGAGTAAGGACTACTCGATCAAGTAACAAGAGGTGCACTCGATCGAGTGAGGGCCACTCGATCGAGTACCCTACGCATTTCTGAGCACTGTCCAATTTTCGAAAAACGGTCATATATCACTCATTTCTTGTTCGTTTTGGGCGTGTGATCTATCGTTAGAATCATAAAAGAACAAGCTATCACCTCCAATTGAAATCACATTAAAATAATTTATACATTTCAAATTATAAAAGTTTAAAGACAACCTCTTTATAATCGAAAAACATAACTACTTGATTTTTACTTCCAAACAACTTAAACAACAACAAGGTAAACAAAAACAACTCAATACTCATAAAACCAGTATTCGTAATCACATGTTACTATCTTCAAAAGCCAAGCAACAACTTTCATCATACACATAGATTATTTAACTTGTCAATCATGATTTAGCCACATGCTTTTATTCTATAACTTTACGTACAACAAAACATACTCATACATTACAAATCCTATTTCCATGTTACTAATGCAACATTATTACAAATCCACTTCGTCACCGAATTATATTCATAATCACAAAATTCATATTCTCATGCAATTGACATCCCATCTTTTCCAATCTATTCTTCCCATTTCAACCACATTCTTCATCTAACAAGTGCATATGACACAAAAGTAGACAAGCATATGAACTTATTATTTAAGCCTACGTAAACAAAACTGTGTAAAATCATATCACATCCCCTAATCATAAGTTACTAATATAGACACATTATAAATCATTCATCCTGCATGCAACATCATTATTCATCATATATTATCACATATGAACTACTTCTTTTTTCCACCACATCATTCATAATTCTCACATACTTTTCCAACTATTCCAACCAACATGGTAAACCAACTATCACACCGATTCATGCCACACATCACTATATTGGTACACAATTCACAAAATAAACACATAGCGATCCCGACTCATATCCCATGATGACCGGTTCAAAATTGTAGGGAGAGTTCGCGACTTTAGGACGTCTCCCAAGTCTTTGCATTAGCTCCTACAACTCCTACCCGGGTTCATTTTAATTTGACTCCCTATATTCATCAGGTTTATTGGTTACAGGTTTCAAGATCGACGCTCTGATACCATTTTGTGACACCCCCATACTCCAAGTGCCTTACCATGACCACTTAAGGCATGGAAACGTCACCATCTCAGTTAACTGAGGCAATGATAATCATAAGACAATAAAGAAACATACTTTAAAAGTAAATACGGTTTAAGTGATTACATCTCCAAACCAAAACTGTTAAACTGAAATACAAAGTACTCAAAAAATGTCTACTAGCCAAAACTGTCACAAATATAAGACATCATCTGACACAGCGGAAGACTCTTCTATCAGCCACGTGATGACTCATCCCAGCTATCCCATGTGCGTCATATCATACCTGCTCAATAACTGCTCACCACCCCCGAATGTGTTGGAACTTACGTCCTCCACAAATTAGTGTGATAACATTTGTAAATCTCTTACAGGTTCACAAGGGTATACTTCGTATATTTAATCAGTTGATTAATGTTTACCTAATAACGGTTGGCTTGCTAGAAAGTTTGACGTTATTATCATACAGATGGCGGTGATCAACTGGTCCCTAAAGGTCACACCTATAGGATGTGTTTGAGAGATGTGATTATAGAAATATGATCACATTGATGCCTAATATGACTAAACAGTTAGTCAATGTGTTGATGAGACAATTATTTAATGAAGATTAAATAATATTAGTTGAGACAATTAATCACAATTAAGTAAATTGAATATAATAAGTTATATTTAATTAAATGTATGTAATGTTAGCTTGGACGAATTAATCTGTTAATTCGTAATTAAATATAATCAGTTATATTTAATATCAACAAGATGAATGTGTCATAGTGGTAATAGTGAGGGTACACAAACCAAGAGGTCATGGGTTCGATCCTCACTAGATGACGATTTAACACATTTTATACATTTTTGGAATAACCAAAAATAAGGAGATTATACTCCTTATTTCGGTTACATGGGCCGAATTAGGGTAGAGAATATCTCCCTTATTCAACTCCCATTTTCGGTTTCCATAAGAGGAGAAAGGGAAATCATTTTCTAACCCTAATTCTCTTTTAACCTAATCTTTCCCTCTCATCAAAAAAACACAAAAACAACCTAAATTTTACAGAAAATTTGGATCGATTCTAGCATAATCAAAAGGGCATATCTCATATCGTCTTGGGTGCAACTAATAGGCGAATATCAATTTTGATATTGTTCTTAGGCCATTTTTGCTAGGACAGAAGGTTATTTCTGAATCCTTTACTTTTGTTTATGTACTTTATTTTATGACTAGTGATCGTCTTCATTAAATTCGTTATAATCCTTTAATAATAAGGGAAGTATACAGATAATTTCCCACAAGTGGTATCAGGGCAAAGGCCACGAATTTTAATTTTGATGATTTTCATAAAATTGTATGTAAACCATATGAGGAATTTCGGAAAAAAAAATTAGGGTTTTTCGGTTGTAAATTTTTTTGCCGAGAGGAATATTTTTTTTTTCGGCCTGTTTTTTTTTTCCTTTTTGTATTTCCTTCTTTTGCTTGATGATTTATTTCCAATTTCATCTTTCATATCATTGTTTTAAGAAGTTAAAATTATCATATGAAGAATTGGTAGATTTTGATTTAATGAAGATTAAGTTAAAATACAAATAGAATCGTCATGTCGATGATACAAGAACTTATTTCTGCTATATAGTTTTAGGATATAAGATTAATCATGTTCATTAATTCATTTGCTAAATCATGTTCTAAATAGCAACTGTAAACATTTTCTTCATCGATTTTTGTTTTAGGGCTTTTTGCCACAAAAGAAAAAAAAACGACGACTTATTTTTTTTTAAGGTTTGCCGTGAAAAAAAAAATTGTTTTTTTTTGTTTTTTTCTGTTATGCCGTAAAGAAAAAAAAAAGAAAGGTTTTTCTTGTTTTTGCCTTATTGCCGATTTGAAAAAAAAATATTTGGGCTGTTTTTATTCCAGCCGTGAGCTAAAAAAAAAATTGTTTTCCTGTTTTTTTCTTTTTGCCGAGACCCAAAAGGAAAAAAAAAAGGTTTTTAATTTTGTTTTGATTTTGGCCAATTAGTTATTGTGAAACGGTTCACAATTAAAAGATACCGAATTATTTTAAAGCAGTTTAAAATTTTGACGGATTGAATTCATATTACAAGTTTAATATGGACTAAGAATGAAATTAATGTGATTAATTGAGGAATTGTCACTTAATTTGATTTAAAATAGGTGGTTTGGATAAATTAATTAACATAATTAAGGAATTGTGTCATGTATGTTTAATTTATTTTTAGTTGATGCATTTTAATTTTTGTTGAATGAATCGGTTGAATGAATTTAATTTACGTATTTTTTTGCAATCAGTTGTAATTTGTAATACTTAGTGTGGCCTTAGTCAAATTATGTTTTCGTAATGAAGGAAACATGATTTTTATGTAATTATGAGATCTCGAATCTCCTTTATTTTTCTTTAGTTTTTTGGTTTTGAAATTAGAATGTAATAAATAGGTTTATTATGTAAATTTTATTTATTGTATTTTTCCGAAGAAGACTAAAGATGGAGATTGAAGCTCACTCCCGCTACATGGATCAAGATGGAACATCAAGACAAGCTTCTCGGGTCCAAGGATGGATACCAAACTTGTATTTATTGTTCATTTTGATAGGATAGGCCACACTAGGACTTTTACTGTTTTTACGTTTTCATTCTTATTGCTTTTCATTCACATGTTAGTTTTTGCATCATATTCCGCCTAAAACCAAACCACCTACTACTAAAATGCATGAAAATTGACTCATATAGGTTGTATGTTAATTTTCATGGACATACAGATGTCACACACTTATTAAGCCATCACCTTAGTTTATTCATTCTCGCATGATAGATATTAGTTCACTTAAAATGAATTAAAATAAAGTTGATGGGATCTTCCTCTAAAACCGAAATTGAGAACTAGTCTTTATAAGGGCAAACAACTATGAATCCCTTCTTCGTCGGTAGGCATAATATGACCCCTTCTACGTTGGGTAAGTAGTTATGTTGACTTAGTTTACCTCAACATCATAGTCCGAAGAGTTTCTCGTGATTATGATGGACTAAAGATAGAATTTACAGAAATTTATCGACCAAGAATTCTAACGGTAGAATTAGCTAAAAGGTTAGCTTATCAATTTACAGAGAATTGAGTCTTAGGATCATTTATATAATTATTGAGGGAGGTCAATTGTATAAATGTTTTGAGTCTTCGCTTTATGACTATAGTTCATTAGACTGAAAAATATAAACGATGCACATGCTTATTATTTTTATTCTTCTTCTCGCAGTGTAGAACACGTTTATTTTCATAATACTGTTACAACGAAATGGCTGGAAATAACGCAATCCCAATGCCTAGTGCCACACTTGGACGCGAGTCCTGGCTGAAAGCTTTCATGGACCACATGAATTAGTCCACGCGACTGAAGAATGATGGGTCCAACTTTGCGGACTGGGAGGCGGCACTACGGAATGCTGCCATTGCTGACGGTAAGCTCAAGTACTTAACTGAGCCAATACCGGTCAACCCAGGCCCCAATGCAGGAGTCAACGAGTCATTCGCTTATAGTGACTTCGTTATGGAAGCGGGTGCGATAAATAACGTACTCATCTTTGCAATGGAAACCAATTTGCAGAGACACTTCATTGCTCAGGGTGCAAACAAGATTTTCACCACGCTCACTAACGAGTTCTCAAAGGCACCGAGAATCATTACATATGAGCATACCTGTCGCTTCTTTGATGCGAAACTCTAGAAGGGCCAACCGGTTTGCCCACATATTCTTCACATGATTGAGAATGTCGAGAAGTTGGAGGCTCTTGATTGCAAAATCAGTGAGAGCATTGTCATTGACCGAATGCTTCATTCTCTTCATGATGGTTTTGTCCTTTTCAGGGCGAACTACTACATGAATGACTTGAAAAAGAGTCCTCGTGAGCTACACTCCCTTCTCGTACAGACCGAGAATGATATGAAATTGAGTGGGAGCATGAAGCAGGATGTTCTCATGATTTCAAACAAGGGTAAAGGTAAGGGCAAGGCTCATGGCGACCTAGCTGTAGGTAAGTCAAAGTTTAAGAAGCCAGAAAACGGTAAGAGTGCACCTGGTGAGACTAGTGGCTCACAGGGCAAGGCAAAGAGCAAGGGCGGTGAAATAGAGTGCCACCATTGTCACAAGACTGGACATTGGAGGAGGAATTGTCCCGTCTACCGTGAGGACATCAAAGCAGGCCGCGTCGTTCCTGTTGGTATGTCATCTTATATTCATATGATTGAGATTAATCATGCAAGTTTCGGAACTTGGGTACTTGATACTGGTTGTGGTTCTCATCTGTGTAATCATTTGCAGGGCCTAAAGAACATCATACCTCTCGAAAAAGGTGATGTGGACCTGCGAGTCGGGAATGGAGCACGAGTTGTAGCTGTCTCGAAGGGAACATACGTAATCCAACTCCCTAGTGGTTTTGAGTTATTTTTATATAACTGTTACTATGTACCCAGTTTGTCTAAGAACATTATTTCAGTTTCCGTACTTGCTAAAGACGGTTTTGCATTTTCAATAAAGGATAATAGCTGTATTTTCTCTTTCAATGAAATGATTTATGGCAAAGCAGTTTCCATGAATGGAATTTACATCTTAGATCAAACCACGGAAGTACTACACATGAATAATAAGAAATTAAAGGTTCGTGACAAAGATCAAACCTATCTATGGCATTATCGAATGGGACACATAAATGAGAAACGTGTAAAGAAACTCGTCAATAATGGGACTATTCCCGCATTCGATTTTTCTACATATGGCACGTGTGAATCATGTCTCATTGGCAAGATGACTCGAATTTCCTTCAAAGTTGATGGAATGCGCGCAAGTGACCTATTAGGACTCATACATACGGACGTATGTGGACCTATGTCAATTACCGCTAGAGATGGGTACAGATATTTTATCACTTTCACGGACGATTTAAGTAGATACGGATATGTCTACTTAATGAAGCATAAAAGTGAGTCCTTTGAGAAATTCAAGGAATACCGAACAGGTGCAAACCAACCGGGGTAGAAAGGTTAAAGCACTCCGTTCAGATCGGAGTGGCGAATATCTTTCAAATGAGTTTGATCAACATCTTAAAGACTGTGGAATCGCTCTACAGTTAACTCCACCTGGAACACCTCAATGAAATGGTGTGTCCGAACGGAGAAATCGAACCTTACTTGATATGGTTCGATCCATGATGACTCACACGGTAGTGCCTGATTCATTATGGGGTTTTGCTCTTTTTGTCACCGCTCTTATACTTAACCGAAGTCCGTCTAAAGTCATGCGACAAGACTCCATATGAAATATGGAAGGGAACGGTCCCTAACTTGTCCTTTATTCGGGTTTGGGGCTGCGAGGCTTATGTCAAGTGGAGACACGAGGATAAGCTCGGCCCGCGATCGGTCAAGACATACTTTATAGGTTATCCAAAAGGAACATTTGGTCATTACTTCTATTCGCCTACCGAACATCGAGTTTTTGTTGCGGCTAGTGCGACATTCTTAGAGAAAGAATTTCTCGAGAACAAGACGAGTAATAGAACCTTCGAGCTGTCGGAGATTCCAGAACCAACGACCGAGGAACGGATAGAGGAAGTTGTTCCTCCAACTGATGATACGGTTAATATTCCTGATTAACCTAGGAGGTGGGGTAGAGTCTCTCATCCTCCGGACAGATATATTGGTATGGTCGAGGAGAATGACATTTTACTCCTAGAGAGTGATGAACCCGCTATCTATAAAGGTGCCATGGCCTGTTCCGACTCAAAGCTATGGCTCGAAGCCATGCAATCCGAGATGGACTCCATGTATGAGAATGACGTGTGGGATCTAATTGATTTACCTAATAAGGTAAAACCTCTACAGTGCAAATGGCTTTACAAAATAAAGCGTTACGTAGACGCGCAAACCGTGATACCTATAAGGCACGACTTGTGGCAAAAGGTTTCACTCAAGTGCACGGATTTCATTATGATGAGATTTTTGCACTTGTAGTCATGCTACGTTCTATTCGGATAATCTTAGCGATTGCTGCATTTCATGATTATGAAATTTGGCAAATGGATGTGAAAACCGCCTTCTTAAATGGTTATTTAGAGGAAGAGTTGTACATGGTGCAACCCGAAGGTTTCATAGATCCTGAACATCCTATGAAAGTATGCAAGCTTAAGCGTTCCATTTATGGACTTAAGCAAGCTTCACGGAGTTGGAATCATAGTTTCGACCAGGTGATAAAAGAGTATGGTTTCACTCGATCGGTCGAAGAACCATGCTTATATATCAAGTCGAGTGGGAGCAAGATTGTATTCTTGATATTGTATATTGATGACATACTCTTGATTGGGAATGACATTCCTATCCTATCTTCGGTTAAAGAATGGTTGAAGAACAATTTCCAGATGAAAGATCTGGGTGAGGCACAGCGCATTTTGGGAATCCGTATCTACCGAGATAGATCACGACGGACGTTATCACTTAGTCAGGAGTTTTATTTGGATAAGATTCATGAGAAGTTCAGCATGACCAACTCCAAGAAGGGGAACCTTCCAATGATGACTGGGATGCATTTGAGCAAGTCTCAGTCACCCACGACGCCTGAAGGGATTGAGCGCATGAGTCATGTTCCTTACGCATCTGCAATAGGATCGATCATGTATGCCATGATATGCACACGTCCAGACGTGGCATATGCATTGAGTATGACGAGTCGGTACAAAAAGACTCCGGGTGAAACACACTGGATAGCTGTTAAAAACATCCTCAAGTACCTACGGAGGACTAAGGATTGGGTATTGACTTATGGAGGCGATACTAAGCTATGCACAATCGGTTACGCAGATGCTAGCTTCCAATAGGATCTAGATGATTCAAAATCTCAGTCCAGGTTCGTCTTCACTCTTAATGGTGCTGCGGTCAGCTGGAAGAGTTCCAAACAGAGTGTTGTAGCAGATTCTACTACTGAATCCGAGTACTATGCCGCTTCGGAGGCAGAAAAGGAAGCGATATGGATGCGTCAATTCTTACAAGGACTTTCGGTAGTTCCTAGTTCGAATGACCCGATCACCATCTATTGTGATAATAGAGGTACCATCTTCCAGGCTAAGGAGCCAAAGTCTAGCAACAAATCTAGACATGTACATCGGAAAGCTCACCTAATCCGTGATTATGTGGAGCAAGAGGAGATAGTGATAGACAAGATTGCGACGGATGATAACATCGTGGATCCTCTCACTAAACCGTTAAATTATGATAAGCATGTAGGACACGTTAATTCCATGGGAATTAAACGTGTTCCTGAGTTGTAGTATTTGATTATGGATTTGATACATTATCTTTTTCATATATACTATTTATAACTTCATCGTTTTAATATAATATTTTGTTTTTCATGTGGATTGTACCGACAACATTGAACGCCACAAAGTGAACTGAATTACATTATATTTGTTTTGGTCCGTAATCGCCAATGTGAGCTGATAACTCCGGCTATTATATTGTGCAGTCGATTGATGGTGGGTTCAACGAGCCATAAGTCAAACGGTTGACTGATCGATCACAGATGCGAGATTATAACGATACCTCGTAGGACAACTTTTTATGACAACGTAATGGAGTCCTAAATGTTTAAAAACATTCGGTGCCAGGTCGTGGATAGGACATCCATTGTGTTCCTAGAGTCGATTCTTTTAACTATCGACTGTCTCTTGAGATTAAGGCAGTTTTTGGGTGACTTTGGTTTCTTTCTCACGGTATGTCAGAATCGAGGCTAAGTAGATTTTTTCTGGGTCATTTCATACTGTGCTTACATCTGCAGTATTCGAGTTGAAGAAAATATCCAACCCTTATCAGGTATAATTGTTTCTCAGGGCCACTCGAGGAGTTGTAACTGAAATGCATGGCCATGTTCGAATGTTGATTCGTTTATCAGTTAAGTTACTCTCTAGTCGGGGAAACCACTCTTGATATTGATCGCTTGTAAAATACGACCTTTGTGAATACGGATTTGCAAATTGTTTTACATTGAGTGGGATAAATTTTAGGATATCAGAATCGGTTATCGCACATACACTTGTGAGGACAAGTGGGAGTTTGTTGGAGCTTGTGTCCTCCACAAATTAGTGTGATAACATTTGTAAATCTCTTACAGGTTCACAAGGGTATACTTCGTATATTTAATCAGTTGATTAACGTTTACCTAATAACGGTTGGCTTGCTAGAAAGTTTGACGTTATTATCATACAGATGGCGGTGATCAACTGGTCCCTAAAGGTCACACCTATAGGATGTGTTTGAGAGATGTGATTATAGAAATATGATCACATTGATGCCTAATAGGACTAAACAGTTAGTCAATGTGTTGATGAGACAATTATTTAATGAATATTAAATAATATTAGTTGAGACGAATTAATCACAATTAAGTAAATTGAATATAATAAGTTATATTTAATTAAATATATGTAATGTTAGCTTGGACGAATTAATCTGTTAATTCGTAATTAAATGTAATCGGTTATATTTAATATCAACAAGATGAATGTGTCATAGTGGTAATAGTGAGGGTACATAAACCAAGAGGTCATGGGTTCGATCCTCACTAGATGACAATTTAATACATTTTATACATTTTTGGAATAACCAAAAATAAGGAGATTATACTCCTTATTTCGGTTACATGGGCCGAATTAGGGTAGAGAATATATCCCTTATTCAACTCCCATTTTCGGTTTCCATAAGAGGAGAAAGGGAGAACATTTTCTAACCCTAATTCTCTTTTAACCTAATCTCTCCCTCTCATAGAAAAAACACAAAAACAACCTAAATTTTACAGAAAATTTGGATCGATTCTAGCATAATCAAAAGGGCATATGTCATATCGTCTTGGGTGTAACTAATAGGCGAATATCAATTTTGATATTGTTCTTAGGCCATTTTTGCTAGGACCGAAGGTTATTTCTGAATCCTTTACTTTTGTTTATGTACTTTATTTTATCACTAGTGATCGTCTTCATTAAATTCGTTATAATCCTTTAATAATAAGGGAAGTATACAGATAATTTCCCACAGAATGGATCACCACAATTTTTAAAACATTTAAACCGGGTCAGTACTAATTACATAAAACGAAGCCACAATGAAACAAGCATACAAACAGCTCAGACAATCCCCAGTCTCCATCTCCAGTCTCCATATAACTGACTACACACTAAAGTGTGTAGCCTTGCCATAGTACCCATCGCAACAGGTACTCCTCGGCGCCAGTGGAGGACCGCAGCCGTTCCCACTTAAGCCCCGCTCATCTCCATCGAGCGATAAACCCATGTTCATTAATGTGCACATCCCTCCTGTGGCGGGTTCCACAGGAGGCGAATCAAGGGCGTGAAGCCACTCCCGCAAGTGACTTCACTCAGCCAGGGACACACCCCGAAGATCACATACAGATAAACAGTAATCACAACACAAAATCAAGAACCGTCTGAATCAATTAATAATACGAAATCACTACCGTCTGAATCAACCAACAATCACTAACTACAGCACAATCACCACATATTATGTAATTAATACCGAGTAGGAAAACCCTACCTGAAATGCAACACCACAGACGGTCTTAGCAGATAATCAGAATCTTTCCTCTACGAAACCTCCTCCTATCACATACATACATACCATCACAACCATATTCACATAAATCACCCAAAACCCCCAAATCACCCAATTAGGGTTTAACCAATATTAACAAAACAATATAAAAGTTATATATAAAGCTTATCCTCGACGCAAGGATCACAAAGGTATAAAGAATGACGAAATCCGACACTTCTAGCTCCGGGATTTGCTAATAATGCGGCGAGGATGATTCAACGTAACTCCAAATATTCTCTTGAAGGTTTTTAGATTGTAAAAGTGTTTTGAGAAAAGTGACTAAAGCCTTATATATCATTCTCGCATTATTAACAAAACCCGTCAAATATTACCCGTAAATCCACTTACTCGATCGAGTAAGGCACTTACTCGATCGAGTGCCACTTACTCGATCAAGTGCTAATCTTACTCGATCGAGTAGCCTACAGGCAGACTACTGCTTCGCATAAAACTATACTTACTTGACAGAGTAAGCCCCACTCGATAGAGTACCCAAAGACTCGTAAAACCATAGTATTACAGAAAACGAGATAAGAAGAGCAAGATTGATACTTGGGAGAAACTTAAGAAGCATCGTATGAGGAGATTCTTACCAAGAGACTATGAGCAAGAAAATTATCTAAAGTTGCAATCTTTATCACAAGAAAATATGTCCGTGGCCGAGTATATCAAAGAGTTCGAGAGGATGATTGTTTGTGATCTTGAAGGAAAGGAAGAGTTTATATTAGGGTGGCAAGATCATCAAGGGTCTAATACCGTCACTTTCTTCAAGAGTTAAAGTTCAGATTTACAACAGATTTGATGATGTGTGTTTTTTGGCTCTAAAGTTTGAAAAGCAAGACAAAACAAAGAAATCCTATACTTATTCAAGAGGAGCAAGTTCTGACTCGAGTTCTTATTCTAAATCAACAACTAGCAAACCAAAGGAAGTTGTTAAAGAAGAAGTGAAGGACAAAGGTAAAAGTGTCGTGGAACCTAAAAATAACTCATTGAGACGTTGTTTTAAATACCAAGGCTATGGTCACATAGCTAACGAATTTCAACAAAAGCGAGCACTTACCGCTCAAGAATTGCGCAACATGGTGCCAGAATTCGTTCAAATTGAACAGTCCACAGAACTGTCTGATATTGAGGAGAACGAAGAAGAAGGTGAGTCATATGATGTTGATCCGTTAAGTGAAGAGGAATGTTTGGTGATTCGTAATCTTCATGCGGAAACAACTACGGTTGAAGCTGAACAAAGGGAGCAAATATTTCACACTCGTTGCAAGGTACATTCTAAAATTTGCAATCTAATCTGAAGGAAAAGTAGATCTATATACTAACATATTCATATATGTTTTATTTTAATTTGTCATAAAATAAATAAATGATCTTATGCATGCAAACATCAAGAGTTAAGAGAAGAAATCGGTTCCTTACATTGCATGTTTCGGATATTTGGGCACTAGTACGGTCACCTACCTTACTTAGTTCTTGAGCTTTCCTTATGGATAAACAAGATTCAAAGGTAGAATCTCTCCCAAAGATGAATATCCAAGGTAACCTCTTAAAGACTAATATTATTTGAACTAGAAGAATATTAATCTTACTAAAATTTTACCCAAAACTATTGTTTGTCCTCTTGAATATTTCGGTCAAGAGTAGATGAATTTTTGGAGTATTTTATCTCTCTAATTTCTCATTAAAATGTAGAGAGGAAATTAAATTTCTTACACTAGAAATTTTTGGTGAAGTTGTGAATGAATTATTACACACTAGCTTTTGCATGTAGTGTGTTAGTGTGTCAAATAAGCAAAAATATTTGCTCATCTTCATATGGGAAAACCGAAAAAGGGAAGGAGAGAGAGCCCAATGCATGCTCTCCTTTTATTCCCAAGAGAAGGCTATGTATGCAAGGCTATGAGTAGTATTCATAATTGTGTTTTCCACTTATAAATAATCAACACAATTTTATCCTCATGCTCCCTCCATTTCAGTACAATCACATAAATGGATGAGTCCATTTTATTTGTGATTTTGTCAATATGTCACATGTGACACATTACAAGACATCTTATATATAAAATGTATTTTTAACAATTAAAAATCAACATATTAATAAAATATGTCATTTATAAAAATAACATGGTAATTCACAATTACTTGTACCAAAATGGTTTTCCAATTATAAATCACAATATCTTGTATTTATAATAAATTATTCATTCTGTATCAATTGTTTCCGTAAACAATAATTTCATCTAAGTAATAAAACAATTCGATTACTTAGACCGTATCTTATTATAATCAAATATAATAAGACACGTAAATATTACTTCTAAAAATCGTCCGTCAATTTTAAGTAATTTAATTAACTCGTATCGTCATACGATCAATTAAATAATCAATTAAGAGTGTTACCCTTTAGGTATGACCTAAGGGAATCAACTGATCACCACCGTCGCATCGACGAAATGTCAAACTCTAGTCACCAATCATTACCGATATATGTGGACCAAATTGATTGGTGTAAATATTACATCCCACATGTATTCTAAAAATGAGATTTAATAATGATATTTAAATCATGTGATCGCACTATTGTTGAGGACATATTTCCTAACAATCTCCCACTTGTCCTCGACAAGTGTGCGTTACCAATTCTCTTGTCCTATTACTATCTCCCACTCAATGCAAGGTGTCTTTCGGGTCGTACTTGCAAGTGATCATATCGAGAGTGGTTTCCTCGATCTGGAGAATAACTGATTGACCGGATTTATCTATCATAGATACCTTCCGAGCGTGGCCACGCATTTCGATTCGATACTCCTCGAGTGGCCCCGAGATACTGTTTTAACCCCGACAAGGGGTGGACAATTCCTATCGCACTATTCCCTTCGATTAGCCACACCATCATAACCCAAAATATGCCCATTTGACCCCATTTACGAAGGTCATAGTAACACAAATCAAAGTTAATCAAATCGTGCCAGCTTAGGCGAACAGTCTTTAGTCAAAAGAATCGACTCATTAGAATACTATAGCAGCTCTCGCCACGACCAGGCTATATAAATTGCCAGAACTCTATAAGCGGTCATAAGGCCCGACAAAATGTTCCTAACAGTCTGCCTATGTGATCGACTAGTCATCCCACATGACTCTATGGCACTTGAACTTGCCTTCAATCGCATCACACTCTAGTCACTTCGAGACGTCACCTCATATAAGTGACTATGGGCGAATACAATGCTAATCCGTGTTCACTTTAACGGGGTTCAATGTTGTCTCTACAACCCGTTTGGATGTAACAAAGTATAATAAAAGAGTTTTAAAGAAAAAACTCGAACGACAAATGCGATTATCACATATGAATAGTCAATGCCTGATTACTATTTCATGTTTTATAATCTAATTTGATCTTGTATGTAGTTGTTCATTTCAATTCAATTGAAATGACATGACTCATCATGTTTAGCTTTTGAGAAGGCTTTGGTTAGTAGGTTTTATCAACTTCTTGTACCTTACTCAACCTTACTACATACTCGTTTTCCTTTGTAATGTATACATTTGCATCACAACACTTTCTGAGTACGTGTCGATATCCAATCAAGACATAGGTCCTCTAGCCTAAGAATAGCTCCCACTGTTTTCACAGTGTGCGGGACTCATCCTCTTGCACATCTCATGATTGCAAGTGTACTCAATTTCCGTTATAAATATCTCTCATTGTTCTTTATTGCCTAGAACGATTCTAGAAAATCTACTTCTTAATTAACATAGCCACAATGGTATCTTAACCATCCTAATGTGTTTTGATTATGGTTTTGTCAGAAACCATGTGCAATCTCAATTGTCAATTGTCACTTGTGTAATACCCTTACACAAAATTGCATCATAAACACTTTGCTTTACTTCCTTAATGCTTCTGCAAGCACTTAAGGGTAATCTTTATAGCTTACTTGGTAAAGATTACTTAAATTCGATTTTGAAAAACAATTCATCATACTCCAAGTATATGAAGTGTTATACATCATTTTCTATTTAATTGATTTGGCAAAATGAAGCAAATGGAATCAATCAAATATGTTCAATTTAATTGAACTAGTCATGAATCTTATCTACATAAGACTTCTTATTGACACTAATATCATGTGGATTTATCTACATAAATCCGGATATTCAAGATGTATTATAATACTCTAAAAGTCTTAAATCATTTCCAATGATCAATATGTCATCCACATTAAGACTATTAAAATTTCCGTAACTCCCACTAAACTCCATGTATAAACACAACTTCTCGACTTATCGAGAAAAGTTTTATAACATGATCAAAACATTGATTCCAACTCATTGATGTCCTACTTAAGATTATCTCTTAAGTTTCACATTATCTTAGGATTGCAAGAATCTACTAAACTCGAGACATGTATTGAATACATTCCTTCTAATTGAAGAAGTGGGTTTTAGATTCACTCGCTATGTATTTCATAATAATGAAACACAATCCCTAAGAAGATCCAAATAGACTTAAGGATCTCAACTGGTGCAAAACCCTTTGCAACCAATCAAACCTTGAAATCTGTCTTTATTAGTGCAAAACCCTTTGTCACTAATCAAGCCTTTTATTTCGGATTCTCATGGCTCTAAGCCTTGTATTGAGTTGTGACTTAATCACTCTTATGTAAGTCATATGTTCATTACTTTCTAGAAGTAATCAACTTGAATCAAATGATTTCTTTTGTAAGTTATAAGCTCTTTACTTTCTTAAAAGTAGCATGAATTCATCATTTTCAACAAGTGATGAATTTTAACCTCCTAGGTTTTGAAGAAACAACGTTTTACACAAAACGTCTCATGTAGCCAAGAAAGACCAGTTTCTTGCGACATGACATTCTTTGTGGCTCTTGAATAAAATTTCTCCCACTCTGTCTTCTAGAAATAACCTTGTATTTTAGAAAGACAGCTTCACGAGCCGCAAACCCGTCAAACTCGTGATAATTGAAAAGGAAAAATGAGCATTTGTTTCTTTTGTAAACTTACAAACATGGTAACCTACCATTTCATATCTCATATGATTCGTTTTAGATTTAGTGGAAAAATAATGTAGACAAAAATGATAAAATCCCCAAAAGGATCAAGTAACTCAAAGTAACTTGATTGAAGTTCAAACCATATCGAATTAGCGTTTGATTTCTTATCCAACCATACATTATCCCATAATGTGTGTCAAAAGAGATTAACTTGTGATATTATATCACATTTCATTTGTCTTATATCAAAGTCTTCACTTTGATAATCCCATCATGATTAAATCATGATTCTTTGAACTTTTGAACTTCTTCAAAGATTTCTCTATTTACCTTATTAAGCGAACACATTAGCGTCAACTTAAATCGTTGGTAAAAGAAAATGATCAACCTATTTTGGATCGATGATTTACAACCTCAATCTCCTTTTTAACCAAAAGGCACGAGATATCTTGCTTTGAATACAAGATACGCATAAACCATTAACAATCTAATGGTTCCAAGAGTATTCGATAACTCTTTGCGTTAATCATTCCAGAATTTAAGGTTTAATCTTGGGTTGCCAATTTGAGTCTTGCATCATCTTCATGATATATCATTCTAGTTTGGTTTAGAATATAATCACCTTGATAATGGGCTAGCCATACATCAAATCGTGGTGTATAGGGTCACAAAAGTGAAACCTCTTTTGTATCTTAACAAGTTTGTATTCTTATTTAGAGTTTATGTACTTAATAGTCACAATTAAGTACAACTCCAAACCCGAAAACTAGATTTAGTACACAATGACTCTATCTCTCGACTTCATTGTTGCTAGTCGTCATATTCTAATCATCCTATGTATCAAACATAATGATGAAAACCACCACCGGTTTCCAATATTGACGAAGTAGTACTAGCAAAATTTTATGTCAATCAAATAAACATTTAAAGAAGAAGGTCCAATTAGATGTCCCACAACTAACTTGTTGATTCTTCAATAATTTGGGGTAGTTTCCTTTCTCGTGTCCAACATTTAAGACAATGGAAACTTATCGGTCGGGATTGATAGGTTTAGTATCGTCATTCTCAACAACTTTACCTTTAACATTACCTTGTATCAATTCCATTATAATCTTTACTTCTTGAACCTCGTCCTCATCTTAACGGTTTAAGAGAATGCTCCCACTTATATCAAAGTCTTCACTTTGAGAAGCAAAATTGAATTCATGAAGATCACTCTTCATTTGTTCGTTTTAGTCTTAAAACTTTCATTGAAGTGGTTGCGTTATTTTGGTCAATTACGAATTCTTGACAAAACTAATTACCAAAACAATTTATCGCTTCAAGGTACTTAATTCAATTAAGTATATGAAACATAATCCATTGTAAGTAGAAGTGTTAGTCAAGAATCAAAAACCTGTTTGATAATGAATAACTTTAATCTATACTCTTTACAAGAGATCCTTAGCAATGGTTCATTTGAGGTTTTAGAAGAAAAATCAAATTTTGTCTTAAGTTACGATGTTTTAATGGAGATTTGAATCAAAAATCGAAATGATATCGTATATGAATTGTGGTGAAGAAATAGAACAATATGATAACGGAATAATGAAAACAAAACATTTATCGTTATAATAATACTTGTAAACAAGTATAGCATTTACATAGTGACCTCTACCCAACTATGATAAATGATTCCAAGATCCAAATTCATATTAACTTGGGCACGGTAGGGCCGATGAAACCCTCATCAATATAACTCGGTCGATTAACGCTTTAATCGATTCTACTTCTAGAACTCTTGGTCGATAAAATTACATTAATATTTATCTATAGCCCGGAACACATGCGGCTACGGTCGCGAATACTTCCGTTGAGCTCAATCCAAATTTCGAATAATTGTGTCCATGATCCAAATCCACATCAACTTGGGCACGGTATGGCCGATGAAACCCTCATCAACATGAACTCGGTGGATAGACATTTATCACCCACTTCCCCTACGTAACAAGGTTTGTACCCCGGTAGGGCCGAGTGCACTCCCTCGCGAAATAAGTTTTCATGGTTTCTACTACTTGGTAAGGCTATGTCTCAATTGATTGTTTTAGCGAGAGGTCATGTCAATTTATTATTTATCACGTTTTAAGTGAACTAAAGTGGTGAACTACGATAATTCTAATTGACACAGTCGATATACTCGATTAATAGATGATGCATGTTTTAGTTATGGCGATTTAGCGATGCATGCGACATAAAAATAAAATGCAAAGCATAAAAATAAATCCTAGTATGGCCTTCCTAAAATAGAAAAACTATTTAACTCTTACATATTCGGAAACCAACTCCATTGGTCCCTTGAACTTCGGTTCTTGGCACGCATCTCAAGGTAACACCGTCTTTATGTATCGTCTTCCTTGAGTGACACCGTCTTCAAGGAACTCCGAAATAATAAAATTACATAACAAATTACATAATTTCCTATTATTCATTTGTAATTAAAATAAAATAAATCTATTAAATTACAAAACGGTGATACGAGATCACAATAAATTACAACCGAATCGATATTCCCATACATTTCGGGTAATACCAATTAAAACTAAGGCCATACTAAGTAAAAATTACATAATTCAAAAATTACATAAAATAAAATTATGACAATCATAAATAAAATGTAGCATTAAAATATGTATGAACATGCCCAATTTTATGTCTCGCCTTTAATTAGCCAATATCGTATATTACTCGGTTTTTACGGATTTGCGTGATTCAACATTTTATAATCACAAAAATTACATAAATTCATATTTATTCATAAGTTAATTACCCTAACCTCTTAGGACTCAAAATTTAGTCTTCACTAATTATTTGACCATAATTAACTCATATTACTAAAATTTGTTCATTAATGGACTTAAAATTATAATAAAATGCTATAAACTTCAAATAAATCACAAAATTTCAAATAAATTTGAAATTTGAAATTTAAACTCATGAAAATTCTAGAAAAATACCATGACACTCATAATGTTCAAAAACTTAGGTTAAAAATTTCTAAATTTATCCGGAAAAAACAATGTTGCGGTTTATCGGTTTTAACTAAAATAATCATAAAAACATGTGAAAAATTATATACATCAACTTTTCAATTTTAGATCTGAAAAAGATAATAAAATGCAACATATAATGTTTTTCCTTAGTCATAGAGTATGTTTTATTAATATTTCACTAATAAAGTCACTATTCATGCTATTTTTCTTCAAAAATTCATAAATCATGCAAAAAGACTTCACTATAGCCTATTATTTTACACACATCTTGTAAAATTGCATGTGACAACATACTAAATTTCTATGACCAGATTCGAAATTTATCTCATATTAACCTATTTTTCACTTAAATCCGATTTTAATAATGAAAAATCCATTTTTCGAGCATAAGAAGTCCAAAAATTATGAAAATTTTTCGAGCATAAGAAGTACCCAAAGACTCGTAAAACCGTAGTATTATAGAAAACGAGATAAGAAGAGCAAGATTGATACTTGGGAGAAACTTAAGAAGCATCGTATGAGGAGATTCTTACCTAGAGACTATGAGCAAGAAAATTATCTAAAGTTGCAATCTTTATCACAAGAAAATATGTTCGTGGCCGAGTATATCAAAGAGTTCGAGAGGATGATTGTTTGTGATCTTGAAGGAAAGGAAGAGTTTATATTAGGGTGGCAAGATCATCAAGGGTCTAATACCGTCACTTGCTTCAAGAGTTAAAGTTCAGATTTACAACAGATTTGATGATGTGTGTTTTTTGGCTCTAAAGTTTGAAAAGCAAGACAAAACAAAGAAATCCTATACTTATTCAAGAGGAGCAAGTTCTGACTCGAGTTCTTATTCTAAATCGACAACTAGCAAACCAAAGGAAGTTGTTAAAGAAGAAGTGAAGGACAAAAGTAAAAGTGTCGTGGAACCTAAAAATAACTCATTGAGATGATGTTTTAAATACCAAGGCTATGGTCACATAGCTAACGAATTTCAACAAAAACGAGCACTTACCGCTCAAGAATTGCGTAGCATGGTGCCAGTATTCGTTCAAATTGAACAGTCCACAGAACTGTCTGATATTGAGGAGAACGAAGAAGAAGGTGAGTCATATGATGTTGATCCGTTAAGTGAAGAGGAATGTTTGGTGATTCATAATCTTCATGCGGAAACAACTACGGTTGAAGCTGAACAAAGGGAGCAAATATTTCACTCGTTGCAAGGTACATTCTAAAATTTGCAGTCTAATCTGAAGGAAAAGTAGATCTATATACTAACATATTCATATATGTTTTATTTTAATTTGTCATAAAATAAATAAATGATCTTATGCATGCAAACATCAAGAGTTAAGAGAAGAAATCGGTTCCTTACATTGCATGTTTCGGATATTTGGGCACTAGTAAGGTCACCTACCTTACTTAGTTCTTGAGCTTTCCTTATGAATGAACAAGATTCAAAGGTAGAATCTCTCCCAAAGATGAATACCCAAGGTAACCTCTTAAAGACTAATATTATTTGAACTAGAAGAATATTAATCTTACTAAAATTTGACCCAAAACTATTGTTTGTCCTCTTGAATATTTCGGTCAAGAGTAGATGAATTTTTGGAGTATTTTATCTCTCTAATTTCTCATTAAAATGTAGAGAGGAAATTAAATTTCTTACACTAGAAATTTTTGGTGAAGTTGTGAATGAATTATTACACACTAGCTTTTGCATGTAGTGTGTTAGTGTGTCAAATAAGCAATAACATTTGCTCATCTTCATATGGGAAAACCGAAAAAGGGAAGGAGAGAGAGCCCAATGCATGCTCTCGTTTTCTTCCCAAGAGAATGCTATGTATGCAAGGCTATGAGTAGTATTCATAATTGTGTTTTCCACTTATAAATAATCAACACAATTTTATCCTAATGCTCCCTCCATTTCGGTACACTCACATAAAATGGATGAGTCCATTTTATTTGTGATTTTGTCAATATGTCACATGTGACACATTACAAGACATCTTATATATAAAATGTATTTTTAACAATTAAAAATCAACATATTAATAAAATATGTCATTTATAAAAATAACATGGTAATTCACAATTACTTGTACCAAAATGGTTTTCCAATTATAAATCACAATATCTTGTATTTATAATAAATTATTCATTCTGTATCAATTGTTTCCGTAAACAATAATTTCATCTAAGTAATAAAACAATTCGATTACTTAGACCGTATCTTATTATAATCAAATATAATAAGACACGTAAATATTACTTCCAAAAATCGTCCGTCAATTTTAAGTAATTTAATTAACTCGTATCGTCATACGATCAATTAAATAATCAATTAAGAGTGTTACCCTTTAGGTATGACCTAAGGGGATCAATCGATCACCACCGTCCGCACGACAAGAATGTCAAACTCTAGTCACCAATCATTACCGATATATGTGGACCAGTTGACTGTAAATATTACATCCCACATGTATTCTAAAAATGAGATTTAATAATGATATTTAAATCATGTGATCGCACTATTGTTGAGGACACATTTCCCAACATAATCATTGATAGTGGTTCATGTACCAATGTTATGTCAAAGAAGTTAGTTGATGAGCTGAAATTAAAAACCAATAATCATAATAGACCATATAAATTGCATTGGTTGAATGGAGAGAATGGAATTCAAGTAAGGAAGCAAGCATTGGTTTCTTTGAGCTTGGGACCTTATAATGATGATATTTGGTGCGATGTGATTCCTATGAGTGCATGCCATATTCTATTGGGACGATTATGGCAGTTTGATCGAAAGATTGAACATGATGGAAGAACTAACATATAGCATGACCAAGGGCAAAACAACATTCAATTTGAAGCCTTTATCATCTAATAAATTCAAGGAGCTGAAATCAAAGAAGGGGAGCTTATTCATGGAAGCTCGTGAGGTTGAAGAGGTTCTAGCTCATGGAGAACAAGCCTATGTTCTTATGGTTCGAGATTTGGAGGCCAATGGTGAAAGTAGTAGCCGTGAAGTTCAAGGGCTGTTAAAAGAGTTTTGCGATGTATTTCCCGAAGAATTGCCGGTTGGATTACCTCCTTTAAGAGGTATTGAACATCAAATTGACTTAATTCCAGGAGCTCAATTGCCAAATAAACCAGCTTATCGTTGTAATTCAGAAGAAGCAAAAGAATTACAAAGGCAAGTGCAAGCGTTGATTGATAGGGGTTATGTTCAAGAAAGTTTGAGTCCTTGTGTCGTGCCAGCTTTATTGGTGCCAAAGAAAGATGGGACATGGAAGATGTGTATTGATAGTAGAGCCGTTAACAATATCACAATTAAATATCGATTTTCTATGCCGAGGTTGGATGATATGTTAGACGAGTTGAGTGGGTCATGAGTATTTTCGAAGCTTGATTTACGAAGTGGTTATCATCAAATGAGAATTCGTGAAGGTGACGAATGGAAAACAGTGTTCAAGACTAAGCAAGGGTTGTATGAGTGTCTCGTTATGCCATTTGGTCTTTGCAATGCTCCTAGTTCGTTTATGAGGTTGATGAATGAAGTGTTGAGGCCGTTCCTAAACAACTTCGTTGTGGTGTATATCGATGACATTCATATTTATAGCAAGAGCAAGGAGGAACATATTGAACATCTCAGTGAATTGTTTAAAATGCTACGAAAACAGAAGCTATATGGCAAGATGGAGAAGTGCACATTCATGGTGCAAAGCGTGGTGTTCCTAGGTTATATTGTGGGTGAAAATGGTGTGAGCATGGATCCGTCCAAGGTGGAGGCAATCAAAGCATGGCCGGTTCCTAAATCAACAACTAAGGTTTGTAGTTTCCATGGTTTGGCTTCGTTTTATCGAACATTTATTCAAAATTTCAGTACAATCATGGCACCTATAACCGAGTTGATGAAGAAGGATGAATTTGTATGGACTCCTAGTGCAGAGAAGGCATTCAAAGAGGTAAAATCTAAACTAAGCTCCGCACCTGTTTTAACACATCCTAATTTCTATAAATTGTTCGAAGTTGAGTGTGATGCGAGTGGAGTTGGGATTGGGGCTGTTTTGGTGCAAGATAAACGACCAGTAGCGTACTTTAGTGAGAAGTTGGGTGGTGCTCAATTAAATTAATCAACTTATGATAAGGAGTTCTATTCAATTGTGAGAGCGTTGGATCATTGGGGTCATTATTTGCGACCTAAACCGTTTGTATTGCATTCGGATCATGAAGCATTGAAGCATATTCATGGGCAACAAAAGTTAAATCCAAGACATGCCAAATGGGTTGAGTTTCTACAATCCTTTACTTTCTCATCTAAGTATAAGACGGGAGTTTCTAATGTTGTTGTTGATGCGTTGTCTCGAAGACATACTTTATTAATCGAGTTAGATGCGGGAATGCTTGGATTTAAACATATCAAGGAACTGTACAAAACTGATCCAGAGTTTGCTAAGGAGATTATTGAGCCAACAGGGTTATATACTGTTCAAGACGGTTATCTATTCAAAGGCAATCGACTATGTATTCCTAATGGTTCAATTCGAGAGCTTTTGATTCGTGAAGCTCATGGTGGTGCAATAGCTGGACACTTTGGAGTAAACAAGACTAATGATATTGTGCGTGAGCATTTTTTTTTTTGACAAAGATGAGCAAAGATGTGCAAGAGATCGTGGCTAAGTGTGTGGTGTGCCAAAAAGCAAAGAGTACGTTCAATAAGGGACTTTATACGCCCCTGCCCGTACCAACACAACCGTGGAATGAGGTAAGTATGAACTTTATACTTGGTTTACCTAGAACTCAAAGAGGTAAGGATTCGATTATGGTTGTTGTGGATCGATTTTGAAAGATGGCGCATTTCATCCCGTGTCATAAAACCGATGATGCTACCAATGTTGCTGAAATTTATTACAAAGAGATTGTTCGATTACATGGTATTCCACTTACTATTGTGTCTGATCGAGATGTTAAGTTCTTAAGCTACTTTTGGAAGACATTATGGAGATTGGTTGGAACGAAGTTATTATTTAGTACTTCTCATCATCCATAAACAGATGGATAAACCGAGGTGACTAATAGAACTTTGGGAAGCTTGTGACGAGGTTTGGTTAGCAAGAGTACGAAAGATTGGGATGTTAAGTTAGCACATGATGAGTTTGCATATAATCGCACGCCGTCAATGACTACTGGAAGATCACCATTGGAGATTGTTCATGGAGTGAATCCGTATCTTCCTATTGATTTGGTTCCTATACCAAAGAAGGATGTGATGAGTTTCGAAGCAAAGGAAAGACAAGCTGCATTTTTTCGAGTTTGTGAGCAAGTTAAAGCACAAATCGGGAAAGCCAATTCTAGTTACAAAGAGAAAGCAAATAAACATCGAAAGCAACCTATTTTCAATGTTGGAGACTTAGTATGGTTGCACTCGAGGAAGGAACGTTTTCCATCCAAGAGGAAGAATAAGTTGATGCCGAGAGCCGATGGGCCATTCAAGATACTTGAGAGCTATGGGACTAATGCCTACAAGCTAGAATTGCCAAGTGAGTACGGAGGGGTAAGTGCAACGTTTAATGTTGAAGATCTGTCACTGTACTTAGATGATGAAAATTTGAGGTCAAATTCTTAAAAAGAAGGGGAGAATGATGCAGGAGCACTTGAAGGAAATGAAAATGAAGTCTTAATTAGTCGAAATGTAACTCACATTTCTGAAGGTTTCACTACTACAAATCCAGGCAACTACAACGCCCCATTAACAACGAGTATTCACGAAAATCACAATAGACGTTGTAGAATGTATGGCGCGAATTTTACTAAAATGAATTACAACGGGTATGGTTATAAAAACCGTTGTTATTAGTTTTAACAACGGGTTACACATACACAACCGTTGTTACTAATGTGGCGAAAATTGACGCAAAGTTAGTGAAAAGTAATCACAACGGTTGCTTTTGGAACCCGTTGTTAAAACTTCTTTGACAACGGTTGTTAATTTACAACCGTTGTTAAAACTTATTTGACAACGGTTGTTGTTTAATAACCGTTGTCAATACCTTCCATACTATAAACCACACAAACACAAAAATGCAGCACCACAAAACACAAACCTTAATACACAAACCCAAAGAAGACCAAACACAAACACAAAACACACACTTTCTCATCGTCTCTTTCTCTCTTTCTCATCGTCGCTTTATCTTCTCGCGTCATCGTTGATTTCATCGTCTCTTTACGTACGTTCGTAATTATCGTTTGTTTCATCGTCATTATTTTATTTTTCTAATTATTTCATTTCCATGTATGTGTTTTTATCGACCATTAGGTTCCGTTCAGCATCTGCTATATCGTCATATAGCTGCAGTTGTTGTTGCTCCGTCAAGCCATCTTCTTTGGCGTCCTTCAGTACGGATCGAGCATATTAAGAGTCTTAAGGATGATATCATTCATTTTGTTGGAGTTTGGAGTTTGTTTTGAAAGATTAAGGAGAGGGTTAATTTATTTGGAGTTTGTTTTAGCAGTTAGGGTTTGGAGAATATATTGAGATAATGGAAATGCATGTTAGTTGAGATAATGCAATATATTTATACTAAGCAATGTGTGGGTTGAGTTGTTTTTTAATTAATATATATGTTAGGAAGTTGTGCTATAATCAGCATCATCATATCTCTCAATGCTGCTTCAAATCTTATTACTAACCCTTCTCATTCCATATTGTCCGTTCATATGCACAAAGGATGGCGGAATAATCTGGATCTTGATGATGACTGATCTATGGAGTTCAAAAAATGGAAGCAAATCAAACAAGCATAACTCAACACTTTCAAAATGATCATTTCATTTAATTTTAAACCAAATACATTACAACAATTATCAGAAATCAAAAGATGTATAATAAGCCGGAACAACCCCGGTTAAGCGTAAAAAGCGCTTCTCAACCTGCCACCAATCACGCCACTCTGGTATACCGCTAACTTCCGGGTCATTGGCTTCATATTTTGCAATAACAGATTGAATATATGCAAGGACACGACTTGCATGTGGAGATAAGGTTGGAAGAGTACAACTCAACATATCTCTGGCTGTAGCCAAGTTGCGAGTAACAGGCCGACGAGGGTATGAAGATGATGATGATGATGAGGCTTAGTTGACAAGCCGGACTGCTTCACGCCTCTTAATCCAATAATTCCGTTGATGTTCAAGGGATGCTTTGATTAATGGGTGTTGATAGGCGGGAAGCCCGGCGAGAACCTTCCCATCATCTTCAATCGTTTGTGTAAGCCATTCTTCGTTGTTGATAAAATTAGGGTTCATTGCCATGTTGTTTCAATTAATGAATGTTTCCACAACGGGTTTTTATACTTAAAACCGTTGTTAATATTTTTAACAACGGTTTCCTTAAGAAAACCAACCGTTGTTAAAACCTTTTACAACGGACGCTTTAACAACGTCCGCTTTTTTATATAACAACGGTTTTTGACCGTTGTTATAGCCTGTATCTGTAGTAGTGTTTCAAAATGGGCTCAAGTATCGTAAATATGATAGCATGGAGAAGCAAGGGGGACGGGTTGGAGTCCATCTAGTAAACACGCCAACCAAGGAGTGTCAAGGTCGGTGCTGATGGAGTCTCTAAGATTATTAGTTTCCATATTTTTGCTTTCCTAATTCTAGTCAATAAATTTAAGGTAGTATTGTTATTTCTTTATTGTTTCTTTCCTAATCTTAGCAAGATTCTAATAAGGCAATTTGCCATACTATGGGTCGGTTTCCTTAATCTGTTTAGGACGTTTTAAGGAGGTCTAGGGAAGGGAGGTTGGTTTCCTTATAGTATAAATAGGGTCTTTTGTATTCAGTTTTAACATACACATTGAGTTTGAGAATTAATACAAGTTTTCTTGTTGCTTATTGCTTGCGAGCTTTGAGTGTTTTATTTCTTTCTTGCGAGGGAGAAATAGAGTGTGAGTTGATCCTTGCGAGGTGAGAGTCACAAAAACTAGTCGTGCATTACAATCAAGTTCCTTGCGAGGGAGGAGAGAGTGATCACGTCATATCCTTTTAAATTTTCGTCCATAAATCATATAAAAACCAAAATAAACAGTTCAATTTCTGCTGCATATTTTACAACATTAAACGAACAGTCCAATGTACTATTCTAAACCTTAAAATCGACCAGATTTTACATCAAAAACATTTCATCTAAATGCAACTATATGCCATGGATGCAACTAGTATATACATGTTATAATGCAAGTGCAACTATCAAGCTATATGTTAATTAAACTAATGCAATCTAATCCTAGCAACACATAGGCACATATCCATTAAGTCCCAAAGTATGGAACATCCTCCTCAACATACAAAGCCCAACCTCCTCAATTATAAATAAGAGAAAAGAGAGGGAGAAAGGAGAAGAGATAGGAGCGATTATACCAAGCGTCTTCTAACTCCTTAGCATGTGCCTCCGATATTCCAAATGTACCTATACATTTTATTACACAAACAACGATATACACAAGACATGTTAGGGGAGTTTCCTCCCCACACTTATTCGTTTACATAAGGAAATGCAAAAAAATGAAAGCATGTTTTTGTAATTTTTGAAACTTTTCAATTTTTTGGATTTTAAGGAATAAATCTCCTCCCCACTCTTAAAATGTACATTGTCCTCAATGGACCAAGTGTAAGAAGGGGGATTAAAATCAAATAACATTTTTTTGGATTTTTCAAATATTTCCAAAGAAATAAAAATAAATATATGCATAAAAGCTTGGGTTGCCACCCAAGAAGCGCGATTTTCAGAAAACCGCTAAACCTAAGCTTGGTCCCATAAGCTATCCAGGATCCCACAATCGGTAAACAAGGCCACTCTTTGCCTTCACTTTATCAAAGTAGCTCACATCTTTGAGCCTCTTCCAAATTTCTCGGTTTTGTTGATATGAAATATTTCCTCCTTCATTGGAGGAGGATGATCAAAACCGATAACCAAAGGACAATCAACAAGATAAGAGACTAGACTAGTCTCCTTGTCTTTCACTTCATCTTTCCCCCCTTCCATTTCAAACACATATTTCTCACAAATGGAAGGGAAGACACCACAATTATCAAGTATATAAGGGAGGGGGGTTTCAACCAACTCACCCATGCAAGCATAATCAATTAAAGGAGCATCATACTCCTCATCAACATACATGATCTCAAGTAAGGGGGCATAAGAAATGAGGTCGATGTCATCGATGGGTATAAGGTACTCATCCTCACCGCAAAAAGGTGCCTCAAATTTCTCCAAGTGAGGTAAAAGTAAGTGCACCTCACAATCCCTCTCACTATCAAAGCTTACACTCTCCTCCTCAACATAAATCGCCTCCAACAAGGGGGTGAGAGAAATGAGGTCTAGGTCTTAGGTGGGTACAAGGAGCTCATCCTCACTATGAAAGGGATCCTCAAATTTGTCAAAAAGGGGCTCATAAACATCATGAAAAATATCCCCTCCTTCATCACGGCTATCAAAGGTGGTGTCCACAATCTCATTGTCACATGAACTCTCAAGGCATTCATCTACTAATTCATTGACCATGCTAAGAATACAATCATCCTCAAGACAAGGGGAGCGTAATTCGATTTTCTCAAGCACACAATTATCATTCCAAATCGTATCAAAAGAATCACAAGTTATATTTACGCACTTCTCGTCATAAGGTTCATCAACAACCTCATATTTCTCATGAGAGCTCCCCTCTATGACAAGATCCTCAATGCTCTTATGACCATCATCCACAATTTTACCACCATCATTCCTCAAATCGCTCTCCTCATCGTAGGGAACATCGATAATTGCATACTCATCCCAAGGACTTTTCCCACCGACAAAATCATCAACACATATCTCATTCTCGAGATTCACATCAAATGTCATACATTCCAACTCAACTAAATAAATGTCCTTCAAATTGTCCTCAACAAGAGGACGACTTGAATCATTCATGCTATAGTCATCATCAAACCTCATGAACTCAAACTCACTACCATTGTTTGAAATTTCAAAATTCTCATTTTGGGGTGTGAGTTGGTGTTCAAGAGTTGAAATTGGAGGGGAAGGGTATTGTGGACATTCTTCCCTAGGTGGTGGCATGGTGTTCAAGTCATTCATCAAATTCATATTCAATAGGGGTGGGGAATAAGCATAAGAAGTGCAAACTTGAGAAGTTTGTCCTACTCCTCTACATGTCCCACAAATAGAACAGAAATCATTTACACCATCCATATTCATAGGAAGTGGGGAAGAGTCATAAGGAGGGGCATCATGTATATCATCAAGAGGGGAAGAATCATTGTAACACCCCGATTTATGAAGGAGCCTTTATCAAGACATTCCCTAATAAACCGGACTGTTACCATCTCGGTTTCCCGAGGAAGTGAATAACAAATTAAACTCCAAGGCAAATTATATAATTACCTTAACTTAATTATTACAAAACCTCTTTTACATCAAATTACAAAGAACTAACATAAACAAAAGTGAAAGCCTTCTAAATGATGATCTAGCTACTAAGTCTTCTGATCCAGTGTCTCACGCCCATCAAGCTCCCGTCCTATCTCTTAAACCTGTCAAGTCTGCTCCCCAATATTTGGATCGTTGCAGGTGTTCACGAATACACAGGGTCAACCACGAGGTTGAGTAGGGAATACAATGAAACAACAAAATATGATATGCATGCTCCTCCGTCACCTCCATCTCCATCTCAACTCATATCTCATAACCCGTACAACCCAAATGCATAGCGATCCCCAGACTATATATCGACCGTAGCCGATCTGCGCTCCGCAATGAGGACACCAGGGCAAGTCCTGCAGAACCCGCCTGGGCCTTATCACAACATCATCATCACCACACCACGTCACCACAACATCCTCCATCTCCAATGCATATTAATGCTCAAGAAATTAATGCAACACAATATGTATATCATTGAACTGGTAAATCATAGAATCATGCCGGTTACCGAATGTTGTGATAATATACTCAATACGATCAATTCAGTCAAGCACATTCCAGTATATGAATCATAACATAAATCGACCACCACGAATCAAGTCACGTTCACAGTTTGGTCATAAGAAACACAAACAAGTCAACACAATTCAACAACGCGATAATAAGTCAAGTGTATTTCCCTACCTTTCCGCAATCCAAGCACGCACAAGCAATCAATTATGATCCTTCACATATCCATCACCTACATAACATAATTATGTATAATTACCACCTACTCAGTCAATTAATCATTCACATAACCTAGACTCATCGTAATTTAATAGGAATATCAACTTAAGGAACAAACACGACTTTCCCTGATTTTCCTGCACATGGCAGACTCGGTATAAAATGAATAACTAATTCCAGAAAATTCGAATTCATGCAAGACCAATTGAATTGGAACCCCATGAGTCTTAGCTACAAATTATATCTAACGTGTTTTTCTCAAATTCCAAACTTATCAATGGTTTTCAGACTGATTTCCAAAAACTGACAGAAACCGTCGCATAAAAAATATTGATTCATAAAACGAGTTTGACAAATGATTTTTAAGTAAAACCAACGCCTAACTCATCTAAACTCTTTAAATTAAATATATGAAAAAGACCCAGCACCAATTCAATATCTAAATTATGTTTTAGAAGTAATCTTTTAGCCTCTACTGATTCGCGAACTTTTTAGATAGACGTTCACAAATAATTTCTACAGGAAAAACTACACGGTGAAATGCTACCAATTTTCACAGGCATCAACTAGGCTTGGAATAAACATGAGTCTCTTCTTTAACTTTTTGCATCCCACGACATTAAGACAGGTAAAAAACTCAAATAACACAGACCAACGAATCTGTGAATTGCTGTAACTATTCTATTCATTTATCTCATACAATTTATAATCAAAACCCCCAAACCAATTTCTAGGGTTACAAAAATTATTCCAATACTACTATAATTATGGTAATAATTGAATAAAGAGGTAATAGAATAGTCTACTTACGAAATAGGATGAGAATAGGCTGAGAAATCGCCTCGCAATGCCTCACGCGGCTCCCTTCACACACGGCTCCCTCTTCTCTCTTTTCTCTCTTTTCTCATGGTTAAAGTGAATATGGTGATAGGGAGATTAGGGTTTGGTTAGATGAGTTATACATATAGGATAGGTGCTATTAAGACGATACGGGCCTGGCCTAGTTAGATTAATTAAAACCCGAGTCACATAGTTACCCGAGTCACAAATACACTACACGACCCAGCTGGTAACTCAGCCTAAAATAATATCCTATTAAAATACCGGGTATTACAGTCTACCCTCCTTAAAAGAACTTCGTCCCGAAGTTTACCCTCTCTACCAACCAACGCAAACGAATTATGAAACGCATATACAAAAGTATGTAAGGCACCCACCAAATTGAATATTAAACGCAGTATTACATTCCACCCTCCTTAAAATAACTTCGTCCCCGAAGTTTAACCATAACAGAAACACATCATGTAACACTCCAACATAACCCACACAACGCCTAACCAATATAGCCAAACTGAGAAATCACACATGAAGGCATAAAGATTTTACAATCCTACCCTCCTTAAACATGGTTACGTCCCCGTAACCTTCATTATTATAACAAAAGTTCTCAAACTACTGCTAACAACTGAAAGAGGATAAAAGATTCACAACTCACGCTCAAGTTCACTAATCTCTACTAAAGATAATCAATATACAAGCTCTCCCAAGGAAGCTACAGTTACTGCTGCTACAGCACATCGCCACGGATCGGAGCAAAAGCCACGTTGAATAACTTAAGACATTTCAGTATTAATCTAGACACTCTTCATATCAATCAATACATGCAATAACATTCACAGGATCTGCTTGTCAATCTAATTTATACATTACTACTCAGGTTACAAAGATGAAGATGCCTAGGTGCTCACATATGGTTCATGTCAAATAACATCGTTTCATTAAGGTTACTAAGCAAGATCACTAACGTAACATACCACGATAATCCTATCCGGCGTATTCTCGTGGCAGCATATTTTCTAAGACATATTGGTAACATTTATTCATGTGAATAATCAAATTATGAATGGAACAATGCTTTACAAGGTTACTAGTAAAAATCATTAGTAATTATTCATTTCACTAATCATTGTAACCTCATACCTTAGAAACATAGGGAATCAATCAACATAAGAAAGGAATTAGGGTCAAAACTTAATAAATCGATTTATGAAAATTTGTAACCTAATAGGTCCAGTCTGACTTTCCTTTACATAACTGTACCGATTTAGGTCAAGACACAGAATCACCCATAAAATGAAGACAACCAGTTTCGCAGCACTTATCGTCCTAGAAATATCTTTAATCCTCATAACAAAGGGTTGGGATTTATTCACGAATGACGAATGCACATTGATTGGCAAATTTTACAAGCTTATTGATCGAGTTAGTCAAGCGAGTAAACAACGATATTGGAAAGTTAACATACAATACTATCATACATAAAATTTCATTCTTGGTGTTAAATATATTTAAACTGCACCCAACACCATGACATAAAAGATTAAATGTATTTAACTACACCAATTTTACAAATATTCATTACATATCATGCTAATATCAACATACCATGTTAACACACAACTCACTTAAATCACCACATTACATTTCCCGTTTTGACATTCGTAACTAACCAC
Source organism: Silene latifolia (assembly GCF_048544455.1). NCBI lineage: Eukaryota > Viridiplantae > Streptophyta > Magnoliopsida > Caryophyllales > Caryophyllaceae > Silene > Silene latifolia. The sequence goes on along the minus strand of NC_133538.1, from coordinate 195,872,135 downwards.
AACCCACCAATTCACTACATGAAAGAACAACATGACTAAATTAACCCACTATTTGTGACTCCGTTCTAGCTTCATTCCCCCAGACTAGCAAATATCATGAAACCATACAACCGGACAATCGGCCGGAAATCTCATTCCGAATTTATACTCACACGACAAAATTTAACTTCATTTTCAAAACTTTTACTTTCATACTGGACGGTGAATAACTTTCTTAACATAAATCCTATAACAGAGCCGTCCATAGAATCCATTTAACTCAATATCAGATAAACTTAACTCAATTCCTTCAAACAATACAAGCTTAGGTGTCGACTCATATTTCGTAATTTACAGGTTCATCTTATTCATTTCAGTCCTATCTTTACTAATGAACGACTATTACCTCAACATCAGGATTTTAGTCGCACTTCTTTACTCAGTTATATTCACGGCTAACACGACTACAACATTTAATCGGAGACCCCTTTTAGATAGTACACATTCCCTGGTGACGTCTCGTCAAAGCATACGATTCGTACCATAATGTAAAGCAAGTAACTACAATTTAACTGTGTTCAATCAAAATTTTACCTCTTTATTACAGATCTATTTATCACAGGTTGCATGGTCACACAAAAGTATAAGTACCAACTCAATTACATGTTAAATTTTAAAACGATTTATCACGTCATAAGAACTAGACAAGAGTCTAACCATATAGTCAATATAAGAAGATTATTAGTTTAGATCGAGGCACACTATAAAATTCCCATTAAACTCCTTACGGAACCATCGATCAAAGCGTCATGAGTAATTAACTTAATAATGTAGAAGCCAAACAACTGAAATTACAATTGAGTATTAATAGTTATATGATTCACAATAACAACAAAATTACTTCCATATCACACATATGTTTAACATTTTAGCAACCATACCATTCAATTGTATCCATCAACTCAGTATAATTCATTTTCAGCAAAAAAATAAAAGATATCGCATAAACAACTTAAACATGTACATATACCATCATATAACTTGTAAACATTATCTATGACAAAAGATTAGTAAGGTGAACAAGTTCTCCGGTTTGCACGGTTTGAACAAATAGGCAACTCGCGGCTCAATTAAACGTAACTATAACGACTATCATTTAAACATACGCATGACATGTGAATCATCAAAGGGTTATCTCATTATAACTTGACGGTTCGAGAATATATTTCAAATATCGTGACAATTGCAACAATCACCTTAGCATTTCATGACAATACAACTATGAACATATCCAAAAAGGTACAACAACACTATTTTATTATCATATCATAAGTTTAGGTTCAACTGAAATAAATTAATGCAATGAAAGTAATAAGTATAACTATAGGCACACAGACTCACATAAAAGACATGAGAACTCAGATGACATCCTACATGTGTGAACATTTAGACATACTCATTACTACCATCCATGAGTAAACATTTAAACATAATTATTATAAATATTCACGCGAGTATATTAGAACAATCAAGTTAACATTTAACGCCACCAACTTTACCAAAATATGATAATATAGTTTTATATTTATATATACCCGACCACTATACAAATATGATGAATACACCAGAGATATTACAACATGCTAAACATATAAAATATGCAACAACTGGACCCGTATAAAATATTTCACCCTCGATTAGGAATCAATTTAAGCTGTTCAATTTCACACATACTATCATGCCAACAATGTTATAAACTAAACTTTAAATTTTTTTTTTTTATCACTTGTTAAGATACATAACCAATGAATATGTGTGCTACTATCATCATATAAGGACACTATAATTTCACATTAATAAGGCTCATGAAATAATCGAACAACTGTATGAAAACTCAACATAGAATTCACATTTTAAAAGTTATGATTCACGTTGTAACTTCCAAAAATCATGAATAAATAACCGTTCAACGAAAACTTGAGTTATATTACTTTTTATAACATACAGAGAGTTAATAATTCGTGAGAAAAAGAATGAGGTCCAAAGCTCAAGAATTCAATTTTTAAAGGATTTTTCAACTCAGTTGGTCCAAACAAGTATGTGACAGCAATTGGTCCGAAACTTGGGTCAGTTTACAAAACTTACCATTTAATATAGAGACATCAAGAATTTTCGTAGCTTATCAATTTGAAAACATATACGAATCTTCTGATCGATGGAGTTGGAATTATGCAAAAATTAGTAATACAATTTAAATGAGGATTTTTACAAAATCGTTGGTCAAAACATCACTGCACAGGAACTTCCTGACCACAGCCCACTAAAACATTTATTACTCCTAATCCGTATATCCTATAAGCATGAAACCAACGCCAAATGAACACTAACTCCCGAGGATATCTCCCATAAAATTTTCATCTATAGGCAATAAACAGAAAAGAAATGGCAGTAAGGTCAATTAAAGAGTAAAATCAAACAAAACGAGTTTCAGCACTAGGTCATTCTTTACTATGTTACAAGCTCCTATGAACATGCTATGTATACTAACCCATCCCAACTTAAATCTCACACTTGGTGCTTACGTAAACATCTATCCCATCGAACCCCTTCGCATCTCGATCTACTCCTGACATCTAAATCACGATTGCTATGACTAGAAACATGCAATTCAATAGTGTTTCAGATTACTATCACAATACTATACTAGCATGGCTTCGGGATCACATAACCACATATCGCTAGACATATTAGCTCTATCAACACGTCATTCAACATCCATCCAAATAAATTTCATCAATTCGCAATTATTTTCACGCTCACGATTACCACAATCCAACACTTCATTGATTATCAACCTAACACGAAAATTTTATTTCCCGACTCTACAACATCATATGATCACGTCATCATTCATACAAAATACTTACCGTAATGTTGTCCTGTAGCATGGTTAGAATATATAGGTCTTAAGGTGTACACCCACTCAATTATATCCAAGGTTTTCCTTCTAACTACCCCATTCACTCGATTTCTCTCGGGTTACCTGGTTCAAAACTGAGAGGGCAAAAGAGCACGTATTAAGGGCGCCTTCTTAACCGCACTGTGAGCTCCTAACAGTTTATTCCCAGGGGTTCATTTTATTTAGACGCATCCTACGTTCATTGAGTTCATTGGTTTAGGCCTGAGGATCGTTCGCTCTGATACCACTTTGTAACACCCCGATTTATGAAGGAGCCTTTATCAAGACATTCCCTAATAAACCGGACTGTTACCATCTCGGTTTCCCGAGGAAGTGAATAACAAATTAAACTCCAAGGCAAATTATATAATTACCTTAACTTAATTATTACAAAACCTCTTTTACATCAAATTACAAAGAACTAACATAAACAAAAGTGAAAGCCTTCTAAATGATGATCTAGCTACTAAGTCTTCGATCCAAAGTGTCTCACGCCCATCAAGCTCCCGTCCTATCTCTTAAACCCGTCAAGTCTCGCTCCCCAATATTTGGATCGTTGCGGTGTTCACGAATACACAGGTCAACCACGAGGTTGAGTAGGGAATACAATGAAACAACAAAATATGATATGCATGCTCCTCCGTCACCTCCATCTCCATCTCAACTCATATCTCATAACCCGTACAACCCACCATAGCGATCCCTCCGAGACTATATATCGACCGTAGCCGATCTGCCACGGCGGTGAGGACACCAGGGCAAGTCCTGCAGAACCCGCCTGGGCCTTATCACAACATCATCATCACCACACCACGTCACCACAACATCCTCCATCTCCAATGCATATTAATGCTCAAGAAATTAATGCAACACAATATGTATATCATTGAACTGGTAAATCATAGAATCATGCCGTTCTACAATGTTGTGATAATATACTCAATACGATCAATTCAGATCAAGCACATTCCAAAGATATGAATCATAACATAAATCGACCACCACGAATCAAGTCACGTTCACAGTTTGGTCATAAGAAACACAAACAAGTCAACACAATTCAACAACGCGATAATAAGTCAAGTGTATTTCTCTACCTTTCCGCAATCCAAGCACGCACAAGCAATCAATTATGATCCTTCACATATCCATCACCTACATAACATAATTATGTATAATTACCACCTACTCAGTCAATTAATCATTCACATAACCTAGACTCATCGTAATTTAATAGGAATATCAACTTAAGGAACAAACACGACTTTCCCTGATTTTCCTGCACATGGAAGACTCGGTATAAAATGAATAACTAATTCCAGAAAATTCGAATTCATGCAAGACCAATTGAATTGGAACCCCATGAGTCTTAGCTACAAATTATATCTAACGTGTTTTTCTCAAATTCCAAACTTATCAATGGTTTTCAGACTGATTTCCAAAAACTGACAGAAACCGTCGCATAAACAATATTGATTCATAAAACGAGTTTGACAAATGATTTTTAAGTAAAACCAACGCCTAACTCATCTAAACTCTTTAAATTAAATATATGAAAAAGACCCAGCACCAATTCAATATCTAAATTATGTTTTAGAAGTAATCTTTTAGCCTCTACTGATTCGCGAACTTTTTAGATAGACGTTCACAAATAATTTCTACAGGAAAAACTACACGGTGAAATGCTACCAATTTTCACAGGCATCAACTTGGCTTGGAATAAACATGAGTCTCTTCTTTAACTTTTTGCATCCCACGACTTTAAGACAGGTAAAAAACTCAAATAACACAGACCAACGAATCTGTGAATTGCTGTAACTATTCTATTCATTTATCTCATACAATTTATAATCAAAACCCCCAAACCAATTTCTAGGGTTACAAAAATTATTCCAATACTACTATAATTATGGTAATAATTGAATAAAGAGGTAATAGAATAGTCTACTTACGAAATAGGATGAGAATAGGCTGAGAAATCGCCTCGCAATGCCTCACGCGGCTCCCTTCACACACAGCTCCCTCTTCTCTCTTTTCTCTCTTTTCTCATGGTTAAAGTGAATATGGTGATAGGGAGATTAGGGTTTGGTTAGATGAGTTATACATATAGGATAGGTGCTATTAAGACGATACGGGCCTGGCCTAGTTAGATTAATTAAAACCCGAGTCACATAGTTACCCGAGTCACAAATACACTACACGACCCAGCTGGTAACTCGGCCTAAAATAATATCCTATTAAAATACCGGGTATTACAGTCTACCCTCCTTAAAAGAACTTCGTCCCGAAGTTTACCCTCTCTACCAACCAACGCAAACGAATTATGAAACGCATATACAAAAGTATGTAAGGCACCCACCAAATTGAATATTAAACGCAGTATTACATTCCACCCTCCTTAAAATAACTTCGTCCCCGAAGTTTAACCATAACAGAAACACATCATGTAACACTCCAACATAACCCACACAACGCCTAACCAATATAGCCAAACTGAGAAATCACACATGAAGGCATAAAGATTTTACAATCCTACCCTCCTTAAACATGGTTACGTCCCCGTAACCTTCATTATTATAACAAAAGTTCTCAAACTACTGCTAACAACTGAAAGAGGATAAAAGATTCACAACTCACGCTCAAGTTCACTAATCTCTACTAAAGATAATCAATATACAAGCTCTCCCAAGGAAGCTACGATTCTCACGCTTTCTAAGACATCGCCACGGATCGGAGCAAAAGCCACGTTGAATAACTTAAGACATTTCAGTATTAATCTAGACACTCTTCATATCAATCAATACATGCAATAACATTCACAGGATCTGCTTGTCAATCTAATTTATACATTACTACTCAGGTTACAAAGATGAAGATGCCTAGGTGCTCACATATGGTTCATGTCAAATAACATCGTTTCATTAAGGTTACTAAGCAAGATCACTAACGTAACATACCACGATAATCCTATCCGCGTATTCTCGTGGCGAAGATATTTTCTAAGACATATTGGTAACATTTATTCATGTGAATAATCAAATTATGAATGGAACAATGCTTTACAAGGTTACTAGTAAAAATCATTAGTAATTATTCATTTCACTAATCATTGTAACCTCATACCTTAGAAACATAGGGAATCAATCAACATAAGAAAGGAATTAGGGTCAAAACTTAATAAATCGATTTATGAAAATTTGTAACCTAATAGGTCCAAATCGACTTTCCTTTACATAATCAGTACCGATTTAGGTCAAGACACGAATCACCCATAAAATGAAGACAACCAGTTTCGCAGCACTTATCGTCCTAGAAATATCTTTAATCCTCATAACAAAGGGTTGGGATTTATTCACGAATGACGAATGCACATTGATTGGCAAATTTTACAAGCTTATTGATCGAGTTAGTCAAGCGAGTAAACAACGATATTGGAAAGTTAACATACAATACTATCATACATAAAATTTCATTCTTGGTGTTAAATATATTTAAACTGCACCCAACACCATGACATAAAAGATTAAATGTATTTAACTACACCAATTTTACAAATATTCATTACATATCATGCTAATATCAACATACCATGTTAACACACAACTCACTTAAATCACCACATTACATTTCCCGTTTTGACATTCGTAACTAACCACAACCCACCAATTCACTACATGAAAGAACAACATGACTAAATTAACCCACTATTTGTGACTCCGTTCTAGCTTCATTCCCCCAGGACTAGCAAATATCATGAAACCATACAACCAGACACTCGGCTGAAATCTCATTCCGAATTTATACTCACACGACAAAATTTAACTTCATTTTCAAAACTTTTACTTTCATACTTTGACGGTGAATAACTTTCTTAACATAAATCCTATAACAGAGCCGTCCATAGAATCCATTTAACTCAATATCAGATAAACTTAACTCAATTCCTTCAAACAATACAAGCTTAGGTGTCGACTCATATTTCGTAATTTACAGGTTCATCTTATTCATTTCAGTCCTATCTTTACTAATGAACGACTATTACCTCAACATCAGGATTTTAGTCGCACTTCTTTACTCAGTTATATTCACGGCTAACACGACTACAACATTTAATCGGAGACCCCTTTTAGATAGTACACATTCCCTGGTGACGTCTCGTCAAAGCATACGATTCGTACCATAATGTAAAGCAAGTAACTACAATTTAACTGTGTTCAATCAAAATTTTACCTCTTTATTACAGATCTATTTATCACAGGTTGCATGGTCACACAAAAGTATAAGTACCAACTCAATTACATGTTAAATTTTAAAACGATTTATCACGTCATAAGAACTAGACAAGAGTCTAACCATATAGTCAATATAAGAAGATTATTAGTTTAGATCGGAGGCACACTATAAAATTCCCAGTTAAACTCCTTACGGAACCATCGACTGTGCGTCATGAGTAATTAACTTAATAATGTAGAAGCCAAACAACTGAAATTACAATTGAGTATTAATAGTTATATGATTCACAATAACAACAAAATTACTTCCATATCACACATATGTTTAACATTTTAGCAACCATACCATTCAATTGTATCCATCAACTCAGTATAATTCATTTTCAGCAAAAATAAAAGATATCGCATAAACAACTTAAACATGTACATATACCATCATATAACTTGTAAACATTATCTATGACAAAAGATTAGTAAGGTGAACAAGTTCTCTGGTTTGCACGGTTTGAACAAATAGGCAACTCGCGGCTCAATTAAACGTAACTATAACGACTATCATTTAAACATACGCATGACATGTGAATCATCAAAGGGTTATCTCATTATAACTTGACGGTTCGAGAATATATTTCAAATATCGTGACAATTGCAACAATCACCTTAGCATTTCATGACAATACAACTATGAACATATCCAATAAGGTACAACAACACTATTTTATTATCATATCATAAGTTTAGGTTCAACTGAAATAAATTAATGCAATGAAAGTAATAAGTATAACTATAGGCACACAGACTCACATAAAAGACATGAGAACTCAGATGACATCCTACATGTGTGAACATTTAGACATACTCATTACTACCATCCATGAGTAAACATTTAAACATAATTATTATAAATATTCACGCGAGTATATTAGAACAATCAAGTTAACATTTAACGCCACCAACTTTACCAAAATATGATAATATAGTTTTATATTTATATATACCCGACCACTATACAAATATGATGAATACACCAGAGATATTACAACATGCTAAACATATAAAATATGCAACAACTGGACCCGTATAAAATATTTCACCCTCGATTAGGAATCAATTTAAGCTGTTCAATTTCACACATACTATCATGCCAACAATGTTATAAACTAAACTTTAAATTTTTTTTTTTATCACTTGTTAAGATACATAACCAATGAATATGTGTGCTACTATCATCATATAAGGACACTATAATTTCACATTAATAAGGCTCATGAAATAATCGAACAACTGTATGAAAACTCAACATAGAATTCACATTTTAAAAGTTATGATTCACGTTGTAACTTCCAAAAATCATGAATAAATAACCGTTCAACGAAAACTTGAGTTATATTACTTTTTATAACATACAGAGAGTTAATAATTCGTGAGAAAAAGAATGAGGTCCAAAGCTCAAGAATTCAATTTTTAAAGGATTTTTCAACTCAGTTGGTCCAAACAAGTATGTGACAGCAATTGGTCCGAAACTTGGGTCAGTTTACAAAACTTACCATTTAATATAGAGACATCAAGAATTTTCGTAGCTTATCAATTTGAAAACATATACGAATCTTCTGATCGATGGAGTTGGAATTATGCAAAAATTAGTAATACAATTTAAATGAGGATTTTTACAAAATCGTTGGTCAAAACATCACTGCACAGGAACTTCCTGACCACAGCCCACTAAAACATTTATTACTCCTAATCCGTATATCCTATAAGCATGAAACCAACGCCAAATGAACACTAACTCCCGAGGATATCTCCCATAAAATTTTCATCTATAGCCAATAAACAGAAAAGAAATGGCAGTAAGGTCAATTAAAGAGTAAAATCAAACAAAACGAGTTTCAGCACTAGGTCATTCTTTACTATGTTACAAGCTCCTATGAACATGCTATGTATACTAACCCATCCCAACTTAAATCTCACACTTGGTGCTTACGTAAACATCTATCCCATCGAACCCCTTCGCATCTCGATCTACTCCTGACATCTAAATCACGATTGCTATGACTAGAAACATGCAATTCAATAGTGTTTCAGATTACTATCACAATACTATACTAGCATGGCTTCGGGATCACATAACCACATATCGCTAGACATATTAGCTCTATCAACACGTCATTCAACATCCATCCAAATAAATTTCATCAATTCGCAATTATTTTCACGCTCACGATTACCACAATCCAACACTTCATTGATTATCAACCTGAACACGAAAATTTTATTTCCCAGCTCTACAACATCATATGATCACGTCATCATTCATACAAAATACTTACCGTAATGTTGTCCTGTAGCATGGTTAGAATATATAGGTCTTAAGGTGTACACCCACTCAATTATATCCAAGGTTTTCCTTCTAACTACCCCATTCACTCGATTTCTCTCGGGTTACCTGGTTCAAAACTGAGAGGGCAAAAGAGCACGTATTAAGGGCGCCTTCTTAACCGCACTGTGAGCTTCTAACAGTTAATTCCCAGGGGTTCATTTTATTTAGACGCATCCTACGTTCATTGAGTTCATTGGTTTAGGCCTGAGGATCGTTCGCTCTGATACCACTTTGTAACACCCCGATTTATGAAGGAGCCTTTATCAAGACATTCCCTAATAAACCGGACTGTTACCATCTCGGTTTCCCGAGGAAGTGAATAACAAATTAAACTCCAAGGCAAATTATATAATTACCTTAACTTAATTATTACAAAACCTCTTTTACATCAAATTACAAAGAACTAACATAAACAAAAGTGAAAGCCTTCTAAATGATGATCTAGCTACTAAGTCTTCTGATCCAGTGTCTCACGCCCATCAAGCTCCCGTCCTATCTCTTAAACCTGTCAAGTCTGCTCCCCAATATTTGGATCGTTGCAGGTGTTCACGAATACACAGGGTCAACCACGAGGTTGAGTAGGGAATACAATGAAACAACAAAATATGATATGCATGCTCCTCCGTCACCTCCATCTCCATCTCAACTCATATCTCATAACCCGTACAACCCAGCCATACCGATCCCCGGTAGACTATATATCGACCGTAGCCGATCTGCCAGCTCGCAGCTGAGGACACCAGGGCAAGTCCTGCAGAACCCGCCTGGGCCTTATCACAACATCATCATCACCACTCCACGTCACCACAACATCCTCCATCTCCAATGCATATTAATGCTCAAGAAATTAATGCAACACAATATGTATATCATTGAACTGGTAAATCATAGAATCATGCTTTCCGAATGTTGTGATAATATACTCAATACGATCAATTCAGTCAAGCACATTCCAAAGTATATGAATCATAACGTAAATCGACCACCACGAATCAAGTCACGTTCACAGTTTGGTCATAAGAAACACAAACAAGTCAACACAATTCAACAACGCGATAATAAGTCAAGTGTATTTCCCTACCTTTCCGCAATCCAAGCACGCACAAGCAATCAATTATGATCCTTCACATATCCATCACCTACATAACATAATTATGTATAATTACCACCTACTCAGTCAATTAATCATTCACATAACCTAGACTCATCGTAATTTAATAGGAATATCAACTTAAGGAACAAACACGACTTTCCCTGATTTTCCTGCACATGGCAGACTCGGTATAAAATGAATAACTAATTCCAGAAAATTCGAATTCATGCAAGACCAATTGAATTGGAACCCCATGAGTCTTAGCTACAAATTATATCTAACGTTTTTTTCTCAAATTCCAAACTTATCAATGGTTTTCAGACTGATTTCCAAAAACTGACAGAAACCGTCGCATAAAAAATATTGATTCATAAAACGAGTTTGACAAATGATTTTTAAGTAAAACCAACGCCTAACTCATCTAAAATCTTTAAATTAAATATATGAAAAAGACCCAGCACCAATTCAATATCTAAATTATGTTTTAGAAGTAATCTTTCAGCCTCTACTGATTCGCGAACTTTTTAGATAGACGTTCACAAATAATTTCTACAAGAAAAACTACACGGTGAAATGCTACCAATTTTCACAGGCATAAACTAGGCTTGGAATAAACATGAGTCTCTTCTTTAACTTTTTGCATCCCACGACTTTAAGACAGGTAAAACACTCAAATAACACAGACCAACGAATCTGTGAATTGCTGTAACTATTCTATTCATTTATCTCATACAATTTATAATCAAAACCCCCAAACCAATTTCTAGGGTTACAAAAATTATTCGAATACTACTATAATTATGGTAATAATTGAATAAAGAGGTAATAGAATAGTCTACTTACGAAATAGGATGAGAATAGGCTGAGAAATCGCCTCGCAATGCCTCACGCGGCTCCCTTCACACACAGCTCCCTCTTCTCTCTTTTCTCTCTTTTCTCATGGTTAAAGTGAATATGGTGATAGGGAGATTAGGGTTTGGTTAGATGAGTTATACATATAGGATAGGTGCTATTAAGACGATACGGGCCTGGCCTAGTTAGATTAATTAAAACCCGAGTCACATAGTTACCCGAGTCACAAATACACTACACGACCCAGCTGGTAACTCGGCCTAAAATAATATCCTATTAAAATACCGGGTATTACAATCATCATTCCTAGTCAAATCATCAAATATAGGGTTTATATTCGGCTCATCTCTAGCATTTGCCAAAAATGCTTTGTGAGCCGCCTCCTCACATTGGGAGGCCATGAATTCTACGAAATCCCAAAATTCTCCACAACACATGTAAAAGACTCGGTCACAACTCATATAATTTGTCAAATTGCAAGTTTCAAAATTCATGCCTTCACATAAAGGGCAAAGCGCCTCAAAATTAGAAAGAGAGTAGCCACAAGAACTAGCATGAAATATATAATCATTGAACCTATCAAGATACTCATGAAATGGTTCATTTACATTTTGATAAATACTGAGTGAAGCCATCATTGAATGTAAGACTCTAAATGCAGGTGACTAACAACTATAACTAAAGATGCAAGTAAAGAAACAACATAATTTTTTCTTTTTTCAAATATTCAATTTTTTTGTTTTTTGTTTTTTGTTTTAATGAAAAAGCGATAAAGTGACTAGTCCCGAAACTTAGACTAAGACTTATATCTAACAAAGCACCATCCCCGGCAATGGCGCCATTTTGATATCGAGTTTGTCGTACTCCTCGATATGCAAACAATATTTATAAACTCAATACCAGACTAATGAATGTAGTAGGGTAAGGAGGTCGATCCATATATATGGTGTCTTAGAGATGGGTTATAAGTCTCGGTTTTTGTTTTAGTCTAGTCGGTCAAGAAGATTAAAGTGATTTCTATGCTAAATTCTAAGCTAAGAACATGAAATAAATGAACAAGTAAGTAAACAAGTAAGTTAAACACAATGAGAAGAGACTAGGGTGTCTGGGTCACCCAAGTAGGAGGGGTCTACTCTAAGTCGATATATAAGATAGACAGAAGGATGAAATCTAGGTGTGTCTCTATCTCTCGATACAAACGGTCCTTGGGTCAAGCCTAGTTGAACTCTCGCCCTAACTAGTCCTAACCCACTTATCTAGTGCGGTCTAAGTAGCCTAGACTCTCGTCTTAGATGAGTCAAACCAAGCAAGGAAGAGGCCAAACTCTTGTTTAAGACACTCCCCCAAATATGCTCAATACATAAGACAAGAGGCAAACATCCAACAATAAACACTATCAAAAGAAGCTAAGGATAAAGGTGGTTGTCTAGGGAGAGTCTTGACATCTCGGACTAAGAAATCCCTTTGGTCGGATCTAGCGAGCTCTCGCCATTTGTTAGATCGGTTCCTAATAAAAAAAAGCAATCAATTAGCCAATCCCAAGCTCTCGCTTCAAAGGATAGCCAATATGGAGAGTAGAGGACTCAAATTCTCACTTAAGCATTTCAACAAACACTTGGCATGCATGAGATTATAGATAAGTTACCTGTAACGATGAGCATCCAAATATAACTCAAAGCCAACCCATTAATCTCACAAAAGCTTCCCCTTAACCCTAGACATACACTACTTAAACATATTAATGAAAAGGGAAGAAAAAGATGGACACTTTAACATGTGAATAACAAGAGGAAACTTAATATACAAACAAGTAATTAAGCAAACCATAAACATGCAAACAATTGCACCAAAGTAAATTAAGAGAAGGATTATACCAATGATGAATAAAGGAGGAAACTTGGTTGAAAATAATAAGGAATGAATCTCTTCCTCCTTCAAATTACAACCCACTAATATAAGTGTAAACTATTGATAATTGTAGAACTTGCATAAACTAAAGAGGAATTAAAGATTAATTAAATAAACATTAAAGCTTGATTAAAGGAGAAATTGATAGATTAGATAAATTAATTAGGGTTCTTACATGTTTGAGGGAATAATAGAGTGACTAATTATCTAATCTAATGGAGTGTATGTCTAATGTAAGGTGGCGTTGCTGTAGTCTAATAACGAGTCTAATCTAATATATAGTCTAATATTAATACTACTACTAATAACAATCTTAATAACAAAAATGATAATAATCCTAATAATAATAATAATAATAACAATCTAATAATTCTAATTACAAAAATCATCGACTTAAACATCGACACGCACACACAACCAAGTAAAAGGGAGTGCAAAGGGGACCCAGCCGGGCCACCGGCCGCCAGGGTCATGGCCGGAGGGGAGGTTCCTGCTTCATAGTGTTGATTTTTGTGTGTTGGGTGCCCAGCCAGTGGCCAGGCAGCCGGTGCCCCGGCTGGGAAGTCGGTTGGATGCCATTGCGAATTGAAGAGTGAAGGGAAGGTGCTAGGAGCCAGTTGGCCGGTCGCCGGGATCATGACCAGCGGGGAGTCTTCTGGAAAATGGAGGTAGATGTGGGTGTCGTCCCAACCGGTGGAGATGGCGGCTGCCGGTGGACCGGCTGGGGAAACCGGGGAGCATTTGTTCTGTTTGCCGAGCAGGGGAGATGTGGTGCAGCTGCTGGCAGTTGTTGCCAGGGTGAAGGTCGGTGATGGAGGAGTATTATGATGGTGATACTGTCCTCCATGGTGGTCATGGGTGGAAGCTACGGTGGTCTAGGGTGGCTGTTATGGTGGTGAGAAGATGGGTTCAAAGGATGGTTTTGGTTTGCGATGTCGATGGATCGAGGGGGTTGTAGAGGTTGTGCTGGCTTCTGGTGGTGTATGTGGTGGCCGTGGGTGAGTAGGTCATGATGGTGGCAGTCACGGTGGCCGGGGGTGGTTGAAAAACCTCAACAAAGACAGTCACAAAGGAAGGCTTATAGCTTGTTTTCTATAGTTAGATTATTTTCCTCCTTTGTTAATTTGGATCCGTCTCACCTACACTTCCCGTCTCATTACACCGCCTTGCTTTTCCGTCTCACCTACACATTAAATTAATAAAATAATATTAATACGAATATTATAATAATAATACGACCAATTATTAAATATGACTAAGACGGCTAATAATTATAAATTAGTTATTAAATGAGCTATCTAAACATTAAATCACGCAAAATTGAGTCGGAATAAGGTAATAGGACGGGGCTAAATCGTCCTAAATTAGGACGATATCACAAAGGCCCATGGAAATTTTAAGTGAAGCTTGGGAACGTTTTAGGGATATCCTCACATCTTGTCCACACCATGGTATCCCAAAATGGATGACCACCCAAACCTTTTTCCAAACTCTTGAACAAAGGTTTCGGGATATGATTGTGGCGGCATCCGGTGGTAATTTTGATAACATGAACAATGCTCAAATCTTGGAAATGATCCAAAATATTTCCGAGATGGAGAGTAGATATGCAAGGGATGTGGAATAAAAGAGTGAGGGGCCTTCTAAGATAGAAGCGGAGTACAAGGCTAAGTTGGATGACTTGACCAAGAAGTTTGAGGAGTTCAAGATGTAAAAGAAGCAAGGGGAATTAAAGCAAGTCCAAGAGGTCGGATCTAGTCACTCCAAGGTAACTATGTCCAAGAGCCTAGGTCTCCTCCTAGGCATTATCCTCACGAAATGAATTATGATTATTGTGGCAGTGTGGGGCATACAATTGAGTATTGTTCATCAATTCCACAAGATGACCAACAAGAATGCTTTGTTCTTCAAGGGCAAGGTGCACCAAGGGTCTCTTATCAACGCCATGAGACTTTCTACCGTGCCTTTCCCAACCAAGATCCCAAACCTTCTTATGCGGGGCAACCATTGGACTCCAAGTATCAATAACCATAATACATGCCTCCACCAAAGCCCGATCATTCAAGGCAATATAACCAAGGTCAAGGCTCCAATTTCCAGGATCAACGTCAACATGACAATCCGAACTACATTTCACCACATCAAAGAGATAACTACCACAACCAACAACAAAACCCTCCATTCCAACAAGGGTATTATCAACAAAAAATTCAACCATTTCAACAACCTTTCAACCAACAACAAGGGTATCAATAACAACAAAACTATTATCCACCTCCACAAAACCAACAACAATACATTGAACCACCAAACCCCAACTCCTCTCTTGAGAAATTGTTAAGAGAAATGGATGCAAAGACCGAGAGCAGAGAGGCTCAAGTGGACCAATAATTCAAAAGCTTGAAGACCCAGCTCTCCAATGTCCAAGCACATCAAAGGACAATTGACTCATATATGGCCAATCAAAACCCTCTTCCTCACAAAGAGTCCCACATTCATTGCCTCCTTAAGGCTCCCATCCTAGAGATGGACCGCCACCACACTAACAAGCTCATGTTGTGACCTTGAGAAGCGGGAAAGATTTATAGGATCCTTACAAGTATTATGAACCGAAAAGGAAGAGGGACGTGATGAAAGATAGAAAGGAGAGTCCATCCCTCTCACCCACAAGTAGAGTTGACAACACAAAGAAGGGGAAGGTGAGTGAATATCTTGAAGATGACGAGAACTTTATCTTGGAGGATATTGCGGTTGAAAGAGACCAAGAAAGAGTGGTTGAAAGAGACCAAGGTAAAAGAAAGGAATCAAGAGAAGCGGATAACACCATGTAAGCTTCCACTTCCGAAAAGACCTACAACCCTCCAATACCATTTCCTAATAGAAGTAGAGCAATGAATAAGGAGAAGAAATTCCCTAAATTCTTGGATATGTTGAAGAAACTTAAAGTTTCATTACCTTTCACCGAGGTAGTGACACAAATGCCACTCTACACCAAACTCTTGAAGGATGTTTTGACAAAGAAGAGGAGCATTGGAGGAGATGGTCTAGTGGCTCTTATGAGGCAATGTAGCATGGTATTACTCAATCCCATACCGGAAAAGCTACAATATCCATGTAGTTTCTCTATTTCGTGCATGGTGGGTAATGTGAGTATCAAGAAGGCATTTTGTGATCTTGGTGCTAGTGTTAACATACTTCCACTCCCTATTGCAAGAAAGGTTGGTTTGCATGATATGATATCTATTTCTATGACCTTGCAACTAGCCGATAGATCGGTACAAAGACCAATGGGTATAATTGAATTTGTTCCGGTTAAAGTGGGAAATTTCTATATTCCGGTGGACTTTGTGGTTCTAGACATTCCGGAAGACCAACAAACTCCTATTATACTTGGGAGGCCCTTCTTGCAAACCGGGGATGTCAACATAAGTGTCAAAGAAGGGAAGCTCACTTTCAAAGTGGGGGGAAATGTGGTAGAATTTCTTTGACCGAGGCAATGTCACAACCAATGTTTGAGAGTGTCTATTCGGTAGACATGTTAGAAGAAGTAATTGAAGATGCAAAGGATAAATGCTCGGGGAGCATTTGGAAGAAGACTATGAGGCTTTACCGCCACTCCTTGATGAAGATGAGGGTAAGAACCCTCCAATGGTAGATCTCAAATCTTTACCCCCCCCCCCCTCTTGAGTATGCCTACTTTGATGAGGCAAACTCCTTCCCCGTTATCATTAATGCAAACCTAATGGCATCTCAAAAGTAAAAACTTTTAAATGTTCTTAAAGAAAAAAAGAAAGCCATTGGGTATAGCCTTGATGATCTCACGGGAATCGATCCTCGAATATGCATGCACCGCATCACACTTGAGCATGGATTCACTCCTTCCGCTCAACCTGTGAGGAGGTTGAATGAGAAATTAAAGGAGGTGGTGAGGAAGGAAGTTGATAAGTTGCTTGAAGCCGGAATCATATATTCCATCTCGGGAAGCGATTGGGTAAGCCCGGTTCAAATTGTCCCCAAAAAGGGCGGTATGACCGTAGGTTAGAATGAGGAAGGTGAACTCATCTCCACCCGACCGGTCATGGGATGGAGAATGTGTATTGATTATCGAAAACTCAATTCCGCATAAATCAAAGATCACTTCCCCTTGCCATTCATTGACCAAATGCTCGAGAGACTTGAAAACCATGAGTATTTTTGCTTTCTTAACGGGTATTTCGGGTTCTTCCAAATACCCATACACCCGGATAATCAAGCAAAAACCACTTTTACTTGCCCTTATGGTGTCTTCGTATATCGGAGAATGCCATTCGGGCTTTGCAATGCTCCTGGGACATTTCAAAGAGCTACGATGTCTATCTTTTCAAATTACATTGAGAAGTCTATGGAGGTGTTTATGGATGACTTTAGTGTCCATGGCACCTTATATGATGATTCTTTAAAGAACCTCTCCCATGTGCTCCAAACTTGCATCAAATACAACCTCAAGAAAAGAGATAGGTGTAGGGGACAAGGTCCTACATTTCAACTCCCGATTCCAATTATTCCCCAGGAAGTTGAGATCTCGATGGTCGGGACCCTTTGAGGTAGTGACCGTGTTTCCCTATGTATCATTTGTATTGAAGAACAAAAAGGGCGAATGCTTCAAAGTGAATGGGCAATGAGTGAAGTTATTTTATGAGTGTCAACCTATTGAGACCCGAGGTGAAGTTGAGTTAGAAGACCCCCCACCCTTGGGGGATGAGTAATTTTGATCATGAACAAGCAATGGTTTGGTGGAGTTCCACGAGAACCACCATTTGTAAATAGCATGCATTTAGGTAGAAAATGGGAGATTTAAAACAATCATACTTGGCAATTTGAATTGATGATAGGTTGTCATTTGGAAGAAGACCGGGGTTCAATGGAGAACACGAGAATAATCTTCAATTGGCCAAATCCCGACTTGATGAGTCGGCTCGAAAAGAGGAAAACACGCATTTCGAGGCCAATTGGCGAAACGGTTTTAAAATTGCAAGGAAAAGTGAATAACACACGAGGTAATATACTCCCAGCCTGTGGGCAGCCAGCCTACCCATACACAGGCTGGGAAGTTTCTGATGATGAATTATGAAAATGAAGAAATCAAAGTGTAATGGAGCTCCCAGCCGGCACACCGGCCGCCGGTATGTGCACAGGCTGGGATGTCGCTGATTCAAATTGATGAAAAATGTTGAGAATTAGTGTGAAGACGTTCCCAGCCGGCAGGTCAGAAGCCAGTCAACCGGCTGGGGAACCAGGCTTTGAGAAAAAGAAGAGAAATGACGTGTGGAGGGGGTATGAGCCGGTAGGCCGGCAGCCGGCTGGGAACACCCCTTTGAGGAAAAAAATTATGAAAATCAAGGAAGGGAGTCTCCTTACCGGTAGGCCGGCAGCCAGTCCACCGGCTGGGAGAACATTTAAGGAGGAAGCCAGAATGAGGGTGAGTTCCCAGCCGGGTGACCGACGGCCGATCCCTGCACCGGCTTGGAACACTCTGATTGTTTTGTTAAATTTTGTCAAAATACCCCTATCTCCTAGCCGGGACACCGGCGGATGGTCCACCTGCCGTCTGGGAGTCCTCTGCTTGTCATTAAACCACGAAAAACACACAAATCTCGTCACTTTTCTCCCTCTAAACTCCTGCTTTCTCTCTCAAATCTCCACCAAATCCCACCATATAACCACCCAATCTCTCCCTTTCACTAACCCTCTAATCCCATCAATAATGGCACCAAAGAAAAGAGTTAGTAGGGGTGATTTGGCACTTCAACAAGTGAAAATGGCGGCGGTGGCAACTTCCAATATGAGTCCCGATCCGGATTTTCCAGGACTCCAATTTTGCTCCGTCATAATGAAACGTAAATTCATTTTATTTAAAAAGCGTCCCCTTCACCCTAATAAATTTATTGATCGCCAATTAATGAGGGACCTAGGGTTAGACCGCGTCACACTAGACTTATTTGAGGGAGTCGGGATGAAGAAAATGTATGACATCCATGAAAAAACCTATGCCCGACTTACTTGCGAATTTTTGAGCTCCCTTAGGATTGATAAGCATAGAAAAGACGGAAAGATGGCCATATTGTATTTCTGTCTTTTGAATAAAGATTATTCCCTTACCCTTCCTTCTTTTGTGGATTATTTTGAGCTAGACCCAAGCTCACCTCAAAAAGCACCTGAGAATTTTGATCACGGTCTTATTTGGAAAGCAATGTCCTGTCTTGATGACCAAAAGGAGGTGAGGAGACCGGCTACTACTTGTCATAATGCCGCCATACAAATTTGGCATCGTTACATGGGTTGGACCATCTTTGGGAGGGATGAGCCTCACGATTTTCGAACGAAGGAATTGGAAATCTTTGGCTCCCACCTCCGTTCCAACCCCATGACCTTCAAAATATGTGTGGTGCATCACTTTGCTCTTTACCTTAACAAATTAAGAAATTCACCGGGGTAAATAACCCCAATTGTCGTGGGTGGCCTCATCACCCACCTTGCAAAATAACTCATCCGGAAATTGAACTTGAACGGTATGAACTATATCCCTGGGGAAACAATTCTCACGAAAGACTATATCCAATATTCTCTTAATTTGATCAAGAAGAACCCCAATGACCGGAATGAGTATTGGCAAATACGAATCAATGGGATGGACAAGAACTCCATTCCACTTCCTAATCCACAAAAAATGAAAGTAGTGCCGAATTCACCGCATTACTTGCTAGAAATTTAAGCGGATGAAGATACCGCCATAGCCTAAACTGATAAGTACATTTTATATACATTTTAACCCTCTATATTAGCTCTATTTTACATGTCATTTGCACTAATGTTAGGGTTTGTGAGCTAATTCCGTGTTCTAGTTGTGTTTGCTTGTTTTCATTATGTTTTGTAGGAATATAAGCTTTTAGTAGCTTTTTCCCGTCAAATTAGCAATTACTCAAGTTCACGAGGCTAATGAGAGCAAGTCTTGACCATGCAAATGTGTTTCGGGAAGCATAGGGGTATTTTGGGAAGAAATTTGGAAACCCGAGCAATAAGAAACCAATCTTAGTTGGTGGTATTAGATTCATATATCTATTATTATACTCCTCTAATAGTGAACTAATTAACTTGTTAATTATTTGTTCTTTAGATCTAGTGCATGCATAACAAAATGAAAGATTTATAAGAAAAACAATGTTCCTTACATTGTTAAATGGTTCGAAATATGTGGGCACAAGTAAGGTCACTTTCCTTCACTTGTTCTTGAGCTAATTATGATGGATGATCCGCCTAAGACTCCAAGTATAGAAGCCACTCCAATAAATTGCACCCAAGATTAATCCCAAAAATTCCTACTAATATTAACTAGATATGTAGTAGAAATATAACCTTAATAATACTAATGTTCTTGTATTACTACCTCTAGTAATAGGATGATGAGTATTAGTATTGTAGAGAGTTTTTATCAATTTTGCATGTGAGGAAAGTTAGAGAGAAGCATAAGCAAAAACAAGCAAAAACTAGTGGAAAAATATGAGCAACAAAATTGCCCATATAGAGAGCCAAAACCGGTTGGCATTAGGCAAAGGGGGAATCTTTCCGTTTTGTTTTTACTTGTTTGTTTATAATGGGTAGAGTGTAGGAGACAAGTGTTTAAGATGTAGCATGAAAAGGGTTGTGTGATATGTCACAATCACACAATAACCAACACCTACAAAAGACAAAAGAGCATCTCTTGTGCTCTTAATATGACCGAAATATTGGTCTTATTTTGGTCCATTTTTGCCTTTTGTCATTTGTCCCACAAATGCTTATAAGTCATATGTTAAACAATCTTACAAATTTAATTATTAATATAATCATTTAACACTTAAATATTACAATTAATAATATAATATACACTCCACTTTTTTAGTAGTATACTACCATTATATCAACATATAATGGGTCCCATAATTTCTAGTTAGAATAAAATTACAAGTTCTTGTAACTTTAAATAACTAATTACCTCTACCTCAAAACTTCTATTAATACCTCAACCAATTTAGTAATATAACACTTAATTACTAAATTTAATCTTATTTAATCACATTACAATAAGACGTAAAATTGCACTCCCATAATTAAGGAATTAATTAATCTGTATTGCATACAATTATTTAAATATCTATTTGGGCCTCATCCTATAGGTTTGACCTAAAGGGATCAAATGACCACCACCGTCACACGACAGTAATGTCAAACTTTAGTTAGCCAATCATTACCGATTAATGACGGTCAGTCGACTGTATAAAGAATCATCCCTCACGTATTCTTAGTATGAGATTTAATTACGATATTTAAATCATGTGATCGCACTATTTTTGAGGAGACATTTCCCAACAGGTGGATATGTAAAGAAATGAAATACAAGTAAAAGCCCAAGCCATAGGCAAGCATTGGATGCCAAATGATGCTTAGGATGCCTTAGACGGACGCATTAAGAAACAAGCATCGGATTCCTCATCAACAATAAGTGCAAAGTTAAGACGAATTTAAGAGAAAAATGAGAAAAGTCACGGCCCCGATCGGGGTTACCCCCCTGTAGCTTATTTCCGTTACTCCCTTCACTCCTATAAATAGAAGCTTTGGTCGACACTTCTTAAACACTTCTTACATACTTTCTACATCACTTTTATACTCTCATTTTAGTTCTTAGTTTAGGTTAGATTAGATTTCCTTTTAGCATTTCCATTTTGTTATAAACAATTTTAATTCAAGTTATATACAATTTACATATCAAGTTATTTATATTTGCATTGTTCTTTAATTCCATTTCCATTTCCGTTTCCATTTCAAGGTAATTCTATTCTTATTTTCATCATTTTAATTGTCTTTAGTTTACATTTACATTATGCTAGAGTAGTCTACCTTGTCTAGGGAATGAAGGGAGTCATGCATAAAAAGTATTTATAACATGATAAACTAGGATGTTATAATATCGTTTCATTGTTTCTATCACATGTTTGTATCGTCACATTTAATATTTGTTTAAAGGCCTTATTCATTGATTAAGTTTGTTAATTCGTTCTATAAGTTGAGAGGCACGGAATCGGATTAGACTAAGTATGTGTAGTAGGACGACCTAGCCATAAACGAGAGTTTCTCTAGGACCCGGTCTATGGTTGACACTAATATCGTGAGGTGGGTGTCTCTAAGCCTAAACAATTATTCATCAACTCCTATGTTCAATTTAGGCATTTACATAATTTGCATGTGTGACCCGACTTCCCTAGACTCCTTTTATCATATAGTTTACATCTTAATATTTGCTAATCATCAAACCAACCAACAAACCAATTCAAACGTAATCGACCTTTATAAAATTCACCCCATAACAACTAATTTATAACTCCCGTCTTTCTATGGATTCGACCCCTACGTACTACATTAATTTTTGTCTAGGGTATTTATTTTTGCATAAGTGTGCGATAGTCTATCACAAACCCAAAACCGCAACCTTACCTATGGGCGTGAACGCCCGGTCACCGCCCAACCCACCTTGCGTTACAACGCACCCTCCACTCCTTTCTTCCAAGGACCGTTCAACCAACCTTGGTCCTTTCACCAAGGCAATGGGTCATCAAGTCAACAACCACCGCAACATCCTCCACTACACCCCTTACTCATTGATTTCATGGAAAACATGAACTTGAGGGTGCAAACGGTCGCAAGTGAGCGGCTTGCCATGCAACAACGATTGGACCGGATATAGTTTGACCAATCGGTTGGTCAATTTCTCGTGTACGACGACTACATGAGGAGGCAATAGCACTCTTCTTGCCTTCACCCTTCCTATTACCTTGCCCCGGATGGCGGGCATCCTATCGACGGGGCTTTTGTCTACGGTGATATCAACATCCGCCCGGACTATTTTAGTAACTCGGTCTTCCCAACTCTGGCCTCCAGTCAAGGAGAGGGGCATGACACCCAATGGTTCGGAGGAACCCCCTCCATTTTCGATGAAGGCGGCAATGTTGGTAGCTCGGGGACGAGGCGTGATGTCGATATTGACTTGACGGTGGAGGGGTATGATGTGGGTGTCTCCTCTATGGCCATGAACACGGATGGATTTATCCGTGAAGCCGAGTTTGGAGGTGGGCATGATGATGATGATGATGATGATGATGGTGCGGATTCCGACACCGAGGATGCCTAGTAGTGATGGCTCTCCTCACTCCCATTCTAATCCAAATGTCGAGTATATTACCTTTAATCTAAATCAACCATTAATATTTCACTTTCGTATGTATTTAGTTAGTTGTAAAATATGTAGAATATTTATGCCATATAGTTGCATTTTATATAGTTGCATTAGATTTAAATATTTGTAAAATATATCACATATAGGATTGCACTCATATAGACTAGATTGCATCGTATTTCAATTTTTTCATTTAGTTAAAGCATGCATTGTATTTTATTCAAAAAAGACAAAAAAAAAATTGAAAATTGAAAAATCACACAAAAACATGTTTTTCCTTTTCAAAAATACCTTTTAACCACACTTCATCCGTCATTGGATGTTATAAATAATAAGTGTGGGGAGGAGGCCCAAAAAAAAACAAAAACAAGTTATTTGCTTTTCAGAACATCACAAAAACAACAAGTATGTGTTTTTTTTTCATTTGAAAAATTTCAATAATCCAAAAATATGTTATTTACTTTTCCGATTCTATCCCCATACTTGGTTCCATTGAGGACAATGTAAATAATAAGTGTGGGGAGGGAAATATCTACTTCGTATATATTTGTATATATTGTACATTTGTAAATAAATTTGTAAATTTGATTTCCAAAAATTTCAAAAAAAAAAAATATAGAAAAACCTTCAAAAAGACCAAAAATATTGCATTGTATATATGTGTGTTTGGCTAACAAAGTGGCATAGGTACATTGACTATCCAAGGCAATAAGGAGACTAGAAGACCACTTGGTATAGACGTTCTTATCTATTTCTCCTTTTCCGTTCTTTCTCTTTTTATATTGTTGTATAATATGGAGGAGGATGGAATTTTGTGGCTTGGATGTCCCCTTTGGGAACTTGTGGATTGTTGATGTTGACGTGTTGCTAGGGTTTATCAAACTTGTTGCACGTTTCAATTCATGTTTGTTTAGTTTCTGCATGCATTTATCCAATGTATATATGTGTCGTTTTTTAATTATACTCTTGCACTTAATTTGTAGATAAATGTTTTGCATAAAATGTGGTCAAGGGAGGGAAGTAAATACCCCAAGGATGAGTATATTCCAATTGTGCCTTCCCCCTCCTTGTGGCTCACACCCGTGACCACTTGGTTATTCATGGGAAAAGAAGTTTGTCCAATTAGTCTAGACCGCCTTGTGAGACCAAAGACTGTAGGCTAGACCTAGGTCTCGACCTAGCTACTCATATGTAAGGATTAGAGCCTCTTAGGGTCGGTGCATTCATACCCAACCCCCATTTAGGATTATGAGTAGGTCTCCTCGCGAGACGTGTTATGTCTAGGCACATAAGTGTGTCCTTCTGTCCTTAGGGTCGGTATTTCCCGACCAAGACCATGTTTTTGATATGAAAACTCGACCACTTAAATGAGGAAAGTGGACCATTTTTGTTAGATGCATTCTATTACTTGCTTATGTGCTTAGATGTTGGATGCACCGCCATTTTGGCAAGACCCCACTTGCCTTGCAAGGAGGCACTTTACCTCAAAAGTGTCTCGTTGTGAGTTTAAAGGACGGAGAAGGCCCGTTAATTGCCTATCATCGGATATTAGGAGCGTAGTTAGGTTATAGTTTAATAAGGGTCTCATTTTTGCTCACTTACTTACTCGGGGATGAGTAATGATCAAGTGTGGGGCGGTTTGATATATGATTAATTTATACCATTTCTCCTCTTTATTCTCATGCATTTTGGGACCGTTTGAGACCGTTTTGCGTGTCTTGCCTTGCATTTTGTACCCCGGTTCCCTAGTCTATGTGATCATGTCCGTCTTGTTGGATTTGGGGCGAAAATAGAGGAATTGGAGCAAGGGAGACGGATTGAGAAGATAGCATGGAGAAGAGAAGAAGAAATGCTGAGAAGAGGTTCCCAGCCGGTAGGCCGGCAGCCGGTCAGCCGACTGGGACCCCTCCACACTTGGCCAAGGTGAAGAAAATGAAGAAAGTTTACAGGGAACTCCCAGCCGGGCAGCCTGCCGGCAGCCGGGCCACCGGCTGGGAATGCATGAAGAAGGAAGAAATGAAGAAGAAGTTACAGCGTGCCCCCACCGGCGGCCGGTCCACCGGCCGTATACACCCGATGACTTGATTTTATTTCACAAACTTACAGAGAACTCCCAGCCGGGTAGCGCACCGGCGGCCGGTCTACCGGCTGGGACACACCTTCCGCTATTTTGACTTCCTTGTAATTTTCAACCTAATTTCCGTGTAAACTATAAATAGCCCTTCCCTTAATCATTTGTACACACACCCCTAGATCTGAAGTTATTCCCCTAATTTATGCAAACACTCTTAAGCAAGCTTTATTCTTTCCTTAATCAAATATTAATTACGTAGAAAATTAGCTTAGAATTAGTTATTCTTAACTGTTTACATTTGGTATTGGGTTGTAAGTTGAAGATTGGTGAACATTATTCTTCTATTTAATCAAAGATTGAAACTTTGTCTCTTAATTGGTATAATTCTTCCTCTAGTTTGTTTGTCTTTCAATTGTTTACATATTTAAGTTGCTTAATTAGTTTATCTAACAAACATGTTTTCCTTTACTTGTTACATGTCAAAGCTTCCATCTTTTATGTTGTTTGTTACTAACATGTGTGAGTAGTGCCTTACTAGGATGGAGGGGGATCTCATATAGAATTATAGAAGTGGATTATGACATAGGGAGATTGAAATCCTTGAGTTTATGCTTGTTGATTTTATCATGCACATAAGGTGTTTGTGAGAATGCTTGAGTGAGAATTTAGGCATTTGAACTATCTTTTATTCTTGTTGGGTGAGAGCTTGACTAGTATATAGGAAACACATGATAAAACTATAGTTGGGTTAATTAAGTGAGGACTTAATCGATCTTAACTTAGGGGTTAGTCTCACATCGAGAGATTGGGTCTTTCCTTTGCTTATGCTCTTGGGTTTTGTCGATCTATGTGTATTTCCTTCCTTATCTATATGAGTGAACCCGATATCCTAGTTCTTTAATCATTGTTGTTCATCGCCTTAAGTATTTATTCGATTTTCTATTGTTTTAGTCTATTTTCTTTAGATATTATTAAATCAACTCAATTTCTTATCTTGGGTTAAACTAGTAGTTTAACAAGCGATCCTAGAGCCATAACCACCGTCCTTTGGGTTTGACCCCCACATCTACGACGAACTTTTGTTATACTTGTGAGGTTACAAATATAAGATTTGTTACACAACAGCGAGCACGAGGCAGAGGTAGGGTGAACAAGTGTTGAAGGAAGAGGGGTGTGGTTATTGGCAGCAACCCAGGAAGAGGCATGGGATGAAATGAGCGCACTAAGGCGAGAGGACGAGAGAATAGGGTTGGGCATGAACATAGTATTGCAACCATCAGTGCAAATCCTCTAGATAATAAAGGAGAAGAGGGTGTTCCAAGAAGGATCAGTAGTGGTGCAGTTAGTATAGAGCCAAGGTTGGAGGTCGAGAGAAAAGATAGGAGTTTTAACTTTAAACTAAGACCAAACCTCACTCGCACGACTACAATCACGCTGGATATGGAGGGAGGATTCGGGAAGGGGGGGTTCTCACAAAGGGTGCAGCGGGGGGGGGGGTACTGGATTGTGAGTGGAGGGTGGAGTTATGTGGTAGCTTGTCCCACCACGCCAACCAAAGAAAGAGCTTAATCTTAGGTTGGGTTGATAAATCCCACAACCACATGAGGTTAACGGAGAAGGAGGGAGGGAAAGGGGAGTGATCAAGTAAATAAGCATAACAAGAACCCAAGGAGAATTTATCTTTTGGATCAAGGGAGGTAGTGGAATAAAACTAATAGGACTCGAATTTTGGACAGAAAATGAAGCTTAAAACCGAGACTCAAATGCTAAGGATCGAGTGAAATGGATATGAATTAAACCAAGCACTAAGCCAAGGTTTAAGACTAAGAGCTTGTTCAAGCACCTAACAAAGAACTCCCTCAACCCCTAGCACTAAGCATAGGAGGGTTTTCTAGCACAAAGCAAAGAATTTTAAGAGAAAAAACTAGGTTTTCACTTGTATTAATGTTCATTCAAATCTGAAGTTCTCAAGTGCCTAGCTTGCTTTATATAGACCAAGGCTTACAATATTGACCCTTGATTACAAGTTGCATCTAAGGGCCACAAAATGAGCAGCTAAAGGCATAAAAAACGGCAGCCAAGGACTCTTACAATGCTGAAATGAAAATGACATAAAGTAAAGAAAGTAAACTAATAGTCCAATCTTCCTTGTTTGTAGCTCAACTTCTTATTTATGATTATATGGACTAATTGGGGGCTTGAGAAACCGTGTAAGACTCCCATGCTGCAGCCAAAAAGTCTCTTGAGCTTTGTTGGAACAAAAGAAGAAAGATTGATAGCGACATTTAGCTCATTGTTCAAAACTGGGTCCCCTTGTACCTTTGCAATGTTTCTTCAATTAAAATCTGAATGGTAGCTCTAGGAGATCAAAGATCCTACACAAAAACGTCTCAAACTCACCCAAGAAGAATTGGGACGGTTGGAGCCATGACTTTTTAGACGGTTTTGGTGTTAGACCTCAAATTGTGACGAGGTCCAAAACCGGGTAAAATGAGGCCTTCCTCGGTTTGATTCGTTTCAATCTCCCCTTCTTGAAAAGGATTTGCCCTCAAATCCTCGAGCTTATCCTCCTCAATCTCTTCATAATAAGGACTTAAATCCCCAACATTGAAAGTTCCATGGACTCCATATTCTCCGGGAAGGTTTATCTTGTATGCATTGGACCCGAACTTCTCAAGTACTTCGAATGGACCATCAGCTCTAGGAATGAGCTTATTCTTCCTTTTTCTTGGAAATCTCTCTTCTCAAGTATATCCAAACAAGATCTCCGGGTTCAAAGCTTTTGGTGGCCTTGTGAGCCTTATTAGCCTTCTCAATTTGCTTCTTGACTTGTTCATGGACATGGAGCATTTGTTCAACCCTTTTCTTAGCATCATAATCAATGGCATTTTTTTTTATTGGTGCCAAATCAGTAGGCATCATAGGATTCACGCCATATACTGTAACACCCCGGTTTATAAAAGAAGTCTTCGTCAAGACATTCCCTCATAAAACGGACTGTTACCATCTCGGTTTCCCGAGGTAGTGAATAACAAATTAAACTCCAAGGCAATTTATATAATATTTATCTTAATTATTACAAATTCTCTTTTCAAATTAAATTACAAGAACTGACGTAAATAAAAGTGAAGTCTTCTAGATGATGATCTAGCTACTAGGTCGTCTGATCCAGTGTCTCACGCCCATCAAGCTCCCGTCCTATCTCTTAAACCTGTCAAGTCTGCTCCCCATAAAACGGTTCATCACAGGTGTTCACGAATACACAGGGTCAACCGCGAGGTTGAGTAGGGAAAACAACGAAACAATAAAATATGATATGCATGATACTCCGTCACCTCCTTATCCGCCTCAACTCAATCTCCTTATCCGCCAATCTCCTTATCCGCCTCAACTCAATCTCCTTATCCGCCAATCTCCTTATCCGCCTCAACTCAATCTCCTTATCCGCCAATACTCAGTCTCCTTATCCTCCATCTCCAAGGCATATGAATGCCCAAGAGATTTAATGCAATGCAATATGTAAATAATCACTGAACTGATAAATCATAAAGTCATGCCAGTTACCCGATGTTGTGATATCATACTCAATACGATCAAACCAGTCAATCACCTTTCCGAATATAAATGATAATGTAAATCAACAACCAGAAATCCAGTCAACACAATTCAACAATGACGATAATAGGACAAGTGTATTTCCCTACCTCATAGTGCCAGCAAATCCTATTAAGCAGTTAAGCAGTCCAGAATAAAGCAATGAATTTGATTATCGATCCTTCACGAATCCGCCACCTAAAACAATTATAATCTTTATAATTACTAACTACTAAATATAGTAATTTCCCAAAATAGAAGCTTCCCGAAATACAATCCCGACACCAACTTATGCCCAACTGGTAACTAAAATAACTCGATTAATGTTTGACTCAACTTCCTAATATAGGAAGTTACTAAAGTAGATTTCTTAAAATGGACACTTTCCCGATGTAGTAGCTTTTCCATTAACCCGTCTTTAATTAATTAATTATTATTAATTATTATTTTATTTCAATAACTCGGGACTTAAAACCAATGATAATTAAAGGATTAACGTCATATGCGATTTTAATAACAACCCGAATCAATATTTGAAAAATTCAACATCCCGACTCAAAACCCGTCTTTAATCATTTTAATTAACTCGGGAATTAAATTAACTACATTATTTAATGACACGGGAATCACATTAATTAATTAAGAGTACGGCCCTTTAACAATTATATTGATTAAACCATGAAAAACCCGTTTCAAACTAAAACGATTCGAATAACCCGATTAAACACGACCCACACCTTCGCTCTCGCTCACACTATTCACCTGCCGCCTAAACCACCGCGACAACCACCAGTCCCCACACCCACTTCAACCTAGCCACCGACAACCACCCCCACTGGGGTCGACTGCCGCCGGCGAGGTGAACCACGGCCGTCATTTGGCCTGGTTCACCGCCAAGCCTCGCCAAACACCCTTTTTTCAAGACGCACAACCACCGCACCTATTGCATATCCCCTGCCAAACCACCACCGAGTTGCACGTCGTCAACCCACTAATCCAGACACCGTGGCACCACCACTTCGACCTCCCCCGAGTCCATGGTGGTGCCACCCCAAACCTAGTCGTCTAAACTTGCCTGAAAATCACTGCATAAACCCGTATCTACCACCTCTGTCGCCCCCCCTTTTACCGTCATTATCACCACCAACAACCACCCTAAACACCACCACTACACTCGCCACTCACCACACTACTCCTACACCCCATCCACCACCACCTTAAATGTCTCTATCGGACACGCAACCACCCCCAAAACCCGACCGAAATTCGAAAAAAACAGAGGAGGTGTTTGAACAACACCTTGCGCCACCACAACCGCCACCGGGGCCACCCACGGCCGTCGACAACATCCCTATCTCTTCCTTGCAAAGACAAGAAACTACCCAAGCTCACTCTCACCCTCTCTTTATGCGTGAAAGCTTGATGATTTGTGATGATGAAGGAGGGAGGCGTGAGTGGGTGTAATAATGTAAAGTATGTGTATAATAATGCAAAAGTAGTAGTAATGATGTAAGGAGGGAGGCATGCACTGTAGTAATAATGCAAAAGTATTATTAATAATATAATAATAATATTAGAATAATAATTATATATATAATAAAGATATTAGTAAAAGTAGAGTGTAGGATGTTAAACCCGACTCGATTAATTAGATCGATACAATGTGAGTTAAGTAAAATAATTTAACGTGATTATCGACTCAATAATTTACCCGACTTAATTAGTAATATAAAATGTATAATAATTAATATATAATAATATCCGTTTAATAATATCCGTTTAATTCAATAATATCCGTTTGATTCAATAATGTACGTTTAATTCAATAATATCCGTTTAATTTATTATATAAAAATACGGGGTATTACAGTCTTCCTCCCTTAAAATGAACTTCGTCCCGAAGTTCGCTCCCATACTCAACAACAGAAAGGTATTGTATATTGTACTTACGGATGTCCCGAATTTCTAACACGGTTAACACCCACTTGACACTTCAATTAAACTTGACAAACACGGAATGTTACATTCTGCCCTCCTAAAAAATAAACTTCGTCCCGAAGTTTTAGCTCTTCTTTACTTAACCCAATTAACTACAACTAATAACTACATGCGAACACAGATATATAATAACTATATAATTATCTGAGAACACCGTCATCTTCCATCTAAATTCCGATCTCAAACTCAAGTAACTCAATAACCATGGTCGCACTGGACCGTAAACATAACTCCCGTAATCATCACTCGGCTCATAGGCCAACTCATAACTCATTACCAGTAGTTTAATCACACTCTCCTTTTACACATCGACCAACTGACAGAAGTAGGAACAAAACCTATAGAACTCATTCGCATAGGTATCCCACAACTAAAGGTCAACTTGGTCAACTATAACCTACAAACAAGTGCAAATTAAGCATCAAGATTTTACAATCCTCCCCAACTAAAAACATGGTTACGTCCTCGTAACCTTCATTATTATAACAAAAGTTCTCAAACTACTGCTAACAACTGAAAGAGGCTACCGTTACCCGTAAAATCATTAGTAATTATTCATTTTACCAATTATTGTAATCTTTTACCTTAGAAACATAGGGAATCAATCAACATGAGAAAAGAATTAGGGTCCAAAACTTACTACGAACTCAAAATCAGATAAACTTAATTTAATTCCTTTAAACAAAACCAGCTTAGGTGTCGACTCACATATTGTAATTTACCGGTTCATCTTATTCAATTCAGTCCTATCTTTATTAATGAACGACTATTACTTCAACATCAGGATTTTAGTTGCACTTCTTTACTCAATTATATTCACGGCTCAATTAAACGTAACTATAACGACTATCATTTAAAACAATGCATATCATGTGAATCCTAAAAGGGTTATCCCATTTTAATTGCTAATATAATTATCATTAACAATCTTTATTAAAATATAATTGATGGTAACGACTCGAGAATATAGATATGTCAATTGTCGCGTTATATCAAACAGTTTCCTTTATATCATGATCATATAATTGCAAGAATCCCTTTAGTATTTTATGACGATATAATGATGAACATATCCACTAAGAATTAACAACACTGTTTATTATCATGTCCTAGGTTTAGGTCCACTGAAATAGATTAATGCAATGTAAGTAATATATATACTATTGGCACACCGACTCACATAAAAGGCATTAGAACTCAGATGACATCCTACATGTGTGAACCTTTAGACACAATCATTACTACCATCCATGTGTAAACTTTTAAACATAACTATTATAATTTTCATGCGAGTATATTAGAATAATCAAATTACTTTTAATACCATCAACTTACAAAGATATGACAATATTGTTTTATATTTATATATATCCGACCACTATGCAAATATGATATAAAATATTACAACATGCCAAATGTATATAAAATATGCAAACAACTGGACTCTTGTAACATTTCACCCTTGATTAAAAATCAAATTAAGTTATCCCATTTTACTCATACTATCATGCCAACAAGGTTATCAACTAAGTTTTAATTTTATCACTTGTTAAAATACATAACTACTGATCATGCGTGCTACTACCGTCATATAAAACATTATAAATTCACATTACTAAGGCTCATGAATTACTCAAACAATTATCTGAAAACTCAACCTAGAACACACATTTTACATGTTTTGATTTACGTTGTAACTTCCAAAATCACGAATAAATAACTGTTCGATTAAAACTTGATTCATATTACTTTTATAAAACACGGTGAGTTCAAAACACAGGGAAAAGAATTAGGTTTAAAGCACAA
The DNA here is from genome assembly GCF_048544455.1 of Silene latifolia. Lineage (NCBI taxonomy): Eukaryota > Viridiplantae > Streptophyta > Magnoliopsida > Caryophyllales > Caryophyllaceae > Silene > Silene latifolia. The sequence continues at coordinate 195,839,014 of NC_133538.1, read as the reverse complement.
GAATTTTATTTTTAAAAGAATTTTGTAATTCAATTGGTCAAAACAAGCATGTGACAGTAATTGGTCTGAAACTTGGGTCAGTTTGCAAAACTTATTATTTAATATTGAGACATTAAGATTTTTCGTGGCTTAACAATTTGAAAACACATGCGACTATTTTAATCGATGGAGTTGGAATTATGTAAAAATTATTAATACAATTTAAATGAGGATTTTCACAAAATCGTTGGTCGAACATTACTGCACAGGAACTTCCTAACCACAGCTCACTAAATTACTTATTATTCATAATCCGTATATCATATAAGCGTGAAACCAACGTCAAATGATCACTAACTCACGAGGCTATTTCTCATAAAATTTTCATCGATAGGCAATAAACAGAAAAGAAATGGTAGTAAGGTCAATTAAAGAGTAACATCAACTAAACGAGTTTCAGCACTATGTCATTCATTTTCTATGTCCCAATTCTTACAACTATACTATCGATACTAACCCATACCAACTTAGATCTCACACTGTACCTACGTAAACATATACCCCATAGAATCCCTTCGCATCTCGATCTACTCATTACATCTAAATCACGATTGTGATGACTAAGGATATGAAATTCTATCGTGTTTCTTATTACTATCACAAGACTATACTAACATGGCTTCGGGATCACATAACCGCATAAACTAGATATAGTAGTACTATCAACACATCATTCATACAAATTACTTACCGTAGCGTTATCCTGCAATAATCAATGTACCAATCAGTCAACACTTAGGCAACGATATATGAATTTCTGTTCAACCTCAAGCAACTTTTCTACCCTTTCTCTCGTATACACTCATGGTTTCCGGTTCAACTGAGAGGACCACTGGTTCGGTGTGAGGGGGCCCCTAACTCATACCTTACCGTAGTGTGCTCCTAACAGTTCTATCCCGGGGTTCATTTTATTTAGACACATCCTATGTTCATTGGGCTCATTGGTTCAGGCCTGAGGATCGTTCGCTCTGATACCACTTTGTAACACCCCGGTTTATAAAAGAAGTCTTCGTCAAGACATTCCCTCATAAAACGGACTGTTACCATCTCGGTTTCCCGAGGTAGTGAATAACAAATTAAACTCCAAGGCAATTTATATAATATTTATCTTAATTATTACAAATTCTCTTTTCAAATTAAATTACAAGAACTGACGTAAATAAAAGTGAAGTCTTCTAGATGATGATCTAGCTACTAGGTCGTCTGATCCAGTGTCTCACGCCCATCAAGCTCCCGTCCTATCTCTTAAACCTGTCAAGTCTGCTCCCCATAAAACGGTTCATCACAGGTGTTCACGAATACACAGGGTCAACCGCGAGGTTGAGTAGGGAAAACAACGAAACAATAAAATATGATATGCATGATACTCCGTCACCTCCTTATCCGCCTCAACTCAATCTCCTTATCCGCCAATCTCCTTATCCGCCTCAACTCAATCTCCTTATCCGCCTCAACTCAATCTCCTTATCCGCCAATACTCAGTCTCCTTATCCTCCATCTCCAAGGCATATGAATGCCCAAGAGATTTAATGCAATGCAATATGTAAATAATCACTGAACTGATAAATCATAAAGTCATGCCAGTTACCCGATGTTGTGATATCATACTCAATACGATCAAACCAGTCAATCACCTTTCCGAATATAAATGATAATGTAAATCAACAACCAGAAATCCAGTCAACACAATTCAACAATGACGATAATAGGACAAGTGTATTTCCCTACCTCATAGTGCCAGCAAATCCTATTAAGCAGTTAAGCAGTCCAGAATAAAGCAATGAATTTGATTATCGATCCTTCACGAATCCGCCACCTAAAACAATTATAATCTTTATAATTACTAACTACTAAATATAGTAATTTCCCAAAATAGAAGCTTCCCGAAATACAATCCCGACACCAACTTATGCCCAACTGGTAACTAAAATAACTCGATTAATGTTTGACTCAACTTCCCAATATAGGAAGTTACTAAAGTAGATTTCTTAAAATGGACACTTTCCCGATGTAGTAGCTTTTCCATTAACCCGTCTTTAATTAATTAATTATTATTAATTATTATTTTATTTCAATAACTCGGGACTTAAAACCAATGATAATTAAAGGATTAACGTCATATGCGATTTTAATAACAACCCGAATCAATATTTGAAAAATTCAACATCCCGACTCAAAACCCGTCTTTAATCATTTTAATTAACTCGGGAATTAAATTAACTACATTATTTAATGACACGGGAATCACATTAATTAATTAAGAGTACGGCCCTTTAACAATTATATTGATTAAACCATGAAAAACCCGTTTCAAACTAAAACGATTCGAATAACCCGATTAAACACGACCCACACCTTCGCTCTCGCTCACACTATTCACCTGCCGCCTAAACCACCGCGACAACCACCAGTCCCCACACCCACTTCAACCTAGCCACCGACAACCACCCCCACTGGGGTCGACTGCCGCCGGCGAGGTGAACCACGGTCGTCATTTGGCCTGGTTCACCGCCAAGCCTCGCCAAACACCCTTTTTTCAAGACGCACAACCACCGCACCTATTGCATATCCCCTGCCAAACCACCACCGAGTTGCACGTCGTCAACCCACTAATCCAGACACCGTGGCACCACCACTTCGACCTCCCCCGAGTCCATGGTGGTGCCACCCCAAACCTAGTCGTCTAAACTTGCCTGAAAATCACTGCATAAACCCGTATCTACCACCTCTGTCGCTGCCCCCTTTTACCATCATTATCACCACCAACAACCACCCTAAACACCACCACTACACTCGCCACTCACCACACTACTCCTACACCCCATCCACCACCACCTTAAATGTCTCTATCAGACACGCAACCACCCCCAAAAACCCGACTGAAATTCGAAAAAAACAGAGGAGGTGTTTGAACAGCTTACCTTGCCGCCACCACAACCGCCACCAGGGCCACCCACGGCCGTCGACAACAGTCCCTATCTCTTCCTTGCAGCACAGTAACTACCCAAGCTCACTCTCACCCTCTCTTTATGCGTGAAAGCTTGATGATTTGTGATGATGAAGGAGGGAGGCGTGAGTGGGTGTAATAATGTAAAGTATGTGTATAATAATGCAAAAGTAGTAGTAATGATGTAAGGAGGGAGGCATGCACTGTAGTAATAATGCAAAAGTATTATTAATAATATAATAATAATATTAGAATAATAATTATATATATAATAAAGATATTAGTAAAAGTAGAGTGTAGGATGTTAAACCCGACTCGATTAATTAGATCGATACAATGTGAGTTAAGTAAAATAATTTAACGTGATTATCGACTCAATAATTTACCCGACTTAATTAGTAATATAAAATGTATAATAATTAATATATAATAATATCCGTTTAATAATATCCGTTTAATTCAATAATATCCGTTTGATTCAATAATGTACGTTTAATTCAATAATATCCGTTTAATTTATTATATAAAAATACGGGGTATTACATATACCACCTCAAATGGAGACTTGCCCGTGGTTGTGGAGGGGGCTCGGTTGAAGGCAAACTCGGCTTGAGCTAGTTTGAGGTCCCAATCTTTCAATAACTTAGCAACCGTGCATCTAAGGATCCTCCCCAAGGTCTTGTTGGTAACTTCCGTTTGCCCATCAGTTTGAGGGTGATGGGAGGTGCTAAAAAAGAGTCTTGTTTTGAGTAGCTTCCATAAGGTCCTCCAAAAATGACTCATGAACTTGGAATCCCTATCCGAGACAATGGACTTAGGAATACCATGTAGCTTGACCACTTCTTTGAAATAGAGCTCGGCCACACTAGTTGCATCTTCGGTTTTCTTGCAAGCAATGAAATGAGCCATTTTGCTAAATCTATCCACAACCACCATGATTGAATCCTTCCCTCTTTGAGCTCTTGGTAAAGCAACAATGAAATCCATGCTTATGTCTTCCCATGGCTGATTTGGAACCGGCAAAGGAGTGTAGGGGCCTGTTTGGAAGTAGGATTTTGATTGTTGACAAGGAGCACACCTCTTGATCACATCTTGGACATCCCCTAGCATCTTAGGCCAATAGAATTGCTCTTGGAGTATGTCATAGGTCTTTTGAATGCCAAAGTATCCGGCAAGACCATTGGAGTGAACTTCCCTTATCAATAAATTTCTATAAGGTCCCCTAGGCACACACAATTTGTCTCCAAAGAATAAGAACCCATTTTGAACCAAGTATTTGCTCTTGAGCTTGATTTGGCCAGATTGAAGGAGCTCCCATTCTTCTTTAAAATCCGGATCTTCCACGTATAATTCTTTTATGTACTCGAACCCAAGGACCCTTTGCTCCATGAAACTCAACATAATGAACCTCCTTGACAATGCATTAGCCACTATATTGTCTTTCCCCTCTATGTACTTGCTTGAGAAGTTGAAGGATTGTAAGAACTCCACCCATTTAGCATGCTTATGATTGAGCTTGTGTTGACCATTAATGTATTTGAGAGCCTCATGATCAGAATAGAGGACAAATGGTCGGGGTTTTAGTTAGTGACTCCAATGGGTTAAGGCTCGAACAATAGCATAGAACTCCTTATCATAGGTTGAATAATTGAGCTTGGCACCACTCAATTTCTCACTAAAGTAAGCAATTGGCTTGTGCTCTTGAACAAGGACATCCCCAATGCCAATGCCACTAGCATCACACTCAACTTCAAACAACTTATTGAAATTTAGCAAAGTAAGAATAGGAGACTCACAAAGCTTATCTTTGATGATATTGAAGGATGATTCAGCCTTGTCTCCCCATTTGAACTCCCCTTTCTTCATACATTCGGTTATAGGAGCCATAAGTGTGCTAAAATCTTTGATGAACCTCCTATAGAATGATGCCAACCCATGGAAAATCCTTACATCCGTGATGTTCTTAGGTATATGCCATGATTTGATTGCCTTAAGCTTCTCTTGATCAACCAATATGCCTCGGTCAAAAATGATAAAGCCCAAGAATTGGACTTCATTTTGCATAAAAGAACACTTCTCTAGCTTGCCATATAACTTGTGCACCCTAAGAGTTTCAAACAACACTTGAAAATGCTTGAGGTGCTCTTCTTTGGAAGGACTATAGACCAAGATATCATCAAAGTAAACAACCACAAATCTGCCCAAGTAAGGTCTAAATACCTCGGTCATGAGTCTCATGAAGGTACTTGGTGCATTATAAAGACTAAAGGGTATCACAAGCCATTCATATAATCCACGCTTAGTTTTGAATGCCGTTTTCCATTCATCTCCTTATTTGATCCTTACTTGGTGATAGCCTTGCCTTAAATCAATCTTTGAAAACAATTGAGCTCCACTAAGCTCATCCAAGATGTCATCAAGCCTAGGTATGGGGAACCTATACTTGATAGTAATGTTGTTGATATCTCTACTATCCGTAAACATCCTCCAAGACCCATCTTTATTTGGCACTAAGAGGGCCGGGACAGCACACGGACTAAGGGACTCTCTCACAAAGCCTTTGCTCACAGGCTCTCCAATTTGTTGTTGTAATTCTTGAGTAGCTTTAGGATCACTTCTATAGGCAGCCTTGTTTGGTAATGTAGCACCCGGAATGAAATCGATTTGATGCTCAATGCCCCTAAGAGGAGGCAAGCCACTTGGAAGCTCATTTGGGAACACATCTTCATAGGATTGGAAGAGCTCTTGGACCTCCTTAGGAAGTGAAACATTCTGCCCAAAAACCACATATTTTGCAACAAGAGCATAAACATTGTCATCACCCTTTAACTCTTGGAGCATCTCGGCCTCATTGATCAATAATACCTCTCTTAAAGGCTCAAGCATAGATGGTGGTGTAGTATGCTTGAGGACGGGTGGAAGTGGGGTTAGAATGACCTTTCTTGAGCCAAACTTGAAGGTGTAAGTGTTGTCTCTCCCATGGTGTACCGAATCCCTATCAAACTCCCAAGGTCTTCCAAGAAGAAGATGACAAGCATCCATAGGTAAATCATCACAAAGAGCCTCATCCGAATAGTTCTTACCAATGGAGAAGGTTACAAGGAATTGCTTATCCACTCTAACTTCAGCCCCTTTCTTAAGCCACCTTAATTTATAAGGACTAGCATGGTCTTGGGTAGGCAATGATAATTTTTCAATGAGAGTACTAGAGGCTACATTGGTACAACTCCTTCCATCAACGATAAGATTGAAAACTCTTCCCTTAATGGTGCACCTAGACCTAGAAATGTGTTGTCTTTGGTCCATTTCCAAGGGTTGGGGTTGGGTATGCATCACTCTTCAAGTAACCAAGCTAAGACCCGTATCCGGCATAACCACATCAGCCTCCTCATGGTCCGTCCCTCCCTCATCCTCATCACACACAAGGATCTCATCATCACCCCAATGAAACACTTCAAAGCTACTATGGGCTCTCTTGGTTGGGCATTCTTTGGCAAAGTGACCATAACCTTGGCATTGGTAACATTTTTTGAGAGGCATGGTCTTTTTTTGTGAGGTTTCGGCTGCTTTTCCTTTGTCAAGTATAGGGGTTTTGTTTTGAGAGGGTGGTTTATTAATTTTGAAACCGGTTGGGGGTTTAAAGGTGTCTGTTTTGGCGGTTGGTTTGGTGGTTGTAGCCTTCCCTTTACCCAATTTCTCAACCCTTAAAGCCAAATTAACGGCTTCATCAAAGGACCATACTTGTTGCATTCTAACCCTATGAGCAATCTTAGTATCTAAACCTTCAACAAATCTAGCAATCTTTTGTTCGGGCTTTTCATTGAGTTCACATTGGAAGGTAAGTTGTTCAAAGTCTCTAAGATATGACTCAAGTGGTTGTTGGTCTTGTTTAAGTTGTGTGAGCTTAATGAAAATGTCTTGAGTGTACTCTTTAGATATGAACTTTTCATTAAGCTTCTTTTTCAGTTTTTACCAAGACTTAATAGGTTCCTTACCATCCCTTCTTCTATGATTTTTTAAGTTCTCATACCAAAGGGAGGCATAGCCTTTGAGTTTCAAGATTGCAACTTTAAAAGCTTTGCTATCGGAATAACCTTTAAACTCAAAGACTCTTTCAATGGTCCTAAACCAATCTAACAAATCCTCGGGGTTTAAACTACCATGAAAATAAGGAATCTCTACCTTTAAGTCTTTGTTGGGCTCTCCTTGAAAGGCCTCGGACATAGATTCCTCCGAATCTGAAAGCTCCTCTTCCTCACGGCCACCATGAGCTCGTCCTCCTCCCATGAGGCCACGGCCTCTACCCCTGCCTCTAGGTGGTTGTCCTCTTCTTCTTGGTGGTGGTGTTGGAATATTAGCTATGATAACATTGAAAGAATCTAGCAACAAATCACATTTATCAGAAAGTTGAGTAACTTGTGTTTCAATTCCAGCAAGCCTTTCCTCACTCATGGTTGTTTTTTGTGTGTTTAATGTGGTTAGGGTATAATGAACTCACAAAGAAAGGCTTTTGTGTTGTTAACCAAAGCTCTGATAACCAATTTGGAATAAAACTACTAGGACTCGAATTTTGGACAGAAAATAAAGCTTAAAACCGAGACTCAAATGCTAAGGATCGAGTGAAATGGATATGAATTAAACCAAGCACTAAGCCAAGGTTTAAGACTAATAGCTTGTTCAAGCACCTAGCAAAGAACTCACTCAACCCCTAGCACTAAGCATAGGAGGGTTTTCTAGCACAAAGCAAAGAATTTTAAGAGAAAAAACTAGGTTTTCACTTGTATTAATGTTCATTCAAATCTGAAGTTCTCAAGTGCCTAGCTTGGTTTATATAGACCAAGGCTTACAATCTTGACCCTTGATTACAAGTTGCATCTAAGGGCCACAAAATGAGCAGCTAAAGAGCACAAAAAACGGCAGCCAAGGACTCTTACAATGCTGAAATGAAAATGACATAAAGTAAAGAAAGTAAACTAATAGTCCAATCTTCCTTGGTTGTAGCTCAACTTCTTATTTATGATTATATGGACTGATTGGGGGCTTGAGAAACCGTGTAAGACTCCCATGCTGCAGCCAAAAAGTCTCTTGAGCTTTGTTGGAACAAAAGAAGAAAGATTGATAGCGACATTTAGCTCATTGTTCAAAACCGGGTCCCCTTGTACCTTTGCAATGTTTCTTCAATTAAAATATGAATGGTAGCTCTAGGAGATAAAAGATCCTACACAAAAACGTCCCAAACTCACCCAAGATAAGAATTAGGACGGTTGGAGCCATGACTTCTTAGACGGTTTTGGTGTTAGACCTCAAATTGTGACGAGGTCCAAAACCGGGTGAAATGAGGCCTTCCTCGGTTTGATTCGTTTCAGGTAGTAAGGATATCACTCCTAGCCGTGGAGGGGAGAGGCAGGGCAAGGATAGCATTGCGGGTAAAGTCGGGCAGAATGAAGTCAAGGGAGTCCAGATGCCATTGATTGTTAAGGATGATAAAGCACAATTTTGCTTTCTGAGAACGGTAGTTTAACGGTCCCGAGACATGGCTCCTTAAAGATCCAAGGCTAGACCAAGTATCATTCCATAGGTTAATGGTTGAACCGTCCCCTATGGACCAGGTGAGGTGGTGTTGAAGGATAGACCATCCCACACCCACATTTTTCCAGATATGAGAACCTGCTCTAAAGGGAGTGGGAGAAGGGGTGAGGTACTTGCTTTTGATGGCCAAGGCAGAGATGGAGGTTTTGTCAAGGAGAAGTTTACAGCTAAGCTTAGTAGAGAAGGCATCATTCAGAGGGCAGGAGGCTTTGATACCAAGATCACTAGAGGCCATAGGTAAAGTGACCAAATCCCAATTCGAGAGAAGGAGTTTGTTCGAGGAATGACTTGACCAAAGGAAGGTTCGTGTGATTTTGTCAATATCGCAGAGAGTGGATGTCGGGAGGCGAATGCACTGGATGGAGTGAGAAGGGATGGCATTTAAGATAGATTTTATTAAGCAAAGCTAGCTAGCACGTGAAAGAAATCTAGTCTTGCAGTTTGCAAGTTTGGATTAGATGGCTTCGACAATATGCTAAAGGTTAGATCTCCTAGGTTTTTTTCTAAGTAAGAGGGAAGCCAAGGTAGGTTTCAAGATTATTGGTACACTTGATGCCCATGGAGGCTTCAAACATGTGGATATCATCCAAAGGAGTGTGTTTGGAGAAGGTATTTCTATTTTTAAGGCGATTGATCTTTTGACCCGAGGCATCACATAATGAAAGAAGGGTATCTTGAAGGGCACAAAGGTTTTGTGTGGTTGATCGACCAAAAAGGAGGATATCATCGGCAAAAGGAGATGAGAGAACGCAGCCCCACCCTTGCCAAGGGGAAAGGGGCACCAATCTTGATCAGCACAAGATTGGTGGATGAGAGAGGAGAGGGCTTCCATGAAAATGATGAAGATGTAGGGGAAAAGTGGGTCCCCTTGTCTAATTCCCCTCGAAGGAAGGAAGGCATGAGAAGGAGATCCATTGAAGATAACATGAGAAGAGGAGGTAGCAATGCAGCTCATAATGAGAGATATGGTATCATAATCAATATGAGCTTGGATAAGGCAAGAGTGAATGAAGTCCCACTCAAGACGGTTAAAGGCTTTTTCTAAGTCAAGTTTAAGGGCAAACCATCCATTCTTGCTCTTGGATGTGTGCATGGAGTGGATGATTTCTGAGGCGACGATGAAGTTGGAGTAAGTGCCTCTCCCCGGGATCGAGCTTCCTTGATTGGGGGAGATGATGTTGCACATGAAAGGTTAAAGACGGTTAACAATAATTTTAGTGACCATCTTACAGGTGGTATTGCAAAGGCTGATAGGTCTGAAGTTAGTGATGGATTGAGGGGAAGGAGTCTTGGTGATACGAACTGAGCAGCGGAATTAAGAACAAAATGGACAGTTCTGAGGACTGTTCGTACTAGGTACGCGCAGACCTGAAACTGATCAATTTAGAGAACAAAAGATTAAAGATTAACGGATTGTTTTTGGCAAACCGAACGTACTAGGTACGACCAGTTCTGATTTTTGTGTATAAGGGATAGTGTTTTGAACAAGCAAGACCTATTACTTGATCAAAGTGAGTGAGATCAAGACCTATTAATCAACAACTCGAGAATTTTAATTAGAATCGTGTTCCAATCAAAACCAGTTTTGTTTCTAAGCAAGAAACGATTTTTGTAAACACAAGTTTGAGCAAATTTCTGAATCATTTTATTCATGAACTTGAAGGCTTTATATAAGCCCCAAGGCAGCTGTCCAAATGCTAGCAAGGTGAATAGTTGAGCAATCACTCTTCACTTTAATTACAATACTTAAAGCTACTAGTTCATTGAACTTAGACAATCACTAATTAAGCTAAGATATTATTGTAAAACATAATCTGAAAATGTAAAGTAAAAACGTCTTGTTGGACCGTCCTTCCCTTGGTAAGCGTGCTCCCCATCAGCTCTCTATTCCATACTTATCAAAGCCACAAAGGAAGGATAATTGGAACTCATAGGCTGAAAATTACGAGCCAACATCAGACCATTACCGTGAGTGTTCACAACCAATTCGTCTAGCTCATCAACTAACTCTGAGTCACTAGCTTGGTTTGCATCATCCCCTCCCCCTTGAAAAGGAATTGTCCTCAATTCAGCTAGGCTATCGTCATCCAAGTAAGGAGAGAGATCACCAACATTAAAAGTGACGTGAACACCATAATCACCGGGAAGTTCAACCTTGTAAGCATTGTTGTTGACTCGACCCACAATCTTGTAAGGACCTTCCGCTCTAGGCATGAGTTTATTCTTTCGCTTGCTTGGAAATCGCTCCTTTCCCAAATGCACCCAAACCAAGTCTCCAACCTCAAACACCCTCGGCTTCTTATTTGTACTTGACTTGCATTTGTAGGCTGCATTCACGGCCTCAATTCTGGCCCGGACTTGCTCATGGAGCTTCAACATCGCTTTCAACTTGGACTCGGCATCTTTATGCACTAACTCATCTTTAGGCAACGGAATTAAATCCAAAGGAAGGTAAGGATTAATACCGTATACAATTTCAAACGGCGAATGACCCGTAGCATGAGTAGGCGACCTGTTATAAGCAAATTCGGCATGAGAAAGCTTGAGATCCCAATCTTTTTGTGTCTTGCTCACAAGCCCACGCAACAAATTTCCCAAAGTTCGATTTGTGACTTCAGTTTGCCCATCCGTTTGAGGATGGTGAGAGGTAATAAACAGCAACTTTGTACCCACTTTCCTCCACAATGTATTCCAAAAGTAGCTTAAGAATTTAGAATCCCGATCTGACACAATAGTCTTTGGAATGCCATGTAACCTCACAATTTCCCGATAGTATAAATCAGCCACATTAGAAGCATCATCGGTTTTATGGCAAGCAACAAAATGAGCCATCTTGGAAAAACGATCAACCACCACCATGATAGCATCCTTACCACGTTGAGTGCATGGCAAAGCAACAATGAAATCCATTGAATCATCGTCCCAAGGTCTGACCGGAATTGGTAAAGGAGTATATTCGCCCGGTTTGAACTTGCTTTTCGAAACTTGACAAGTAACACACTTACCCACGATATTGTGAACATCCTTTTACAATCGTGGCCATAAGAAATTCTCTTGCAAGATCTCCACGGTCTTTGCCACCCCGAACTGGCCAGCTAACCCTCCACCGTGAGCCTCCCTTACAAGTAGTTCCCGGATAGGATGCTTAGGAACACAAAGTCGATTTCCCTTAAAAAGAAAACCGTCTTGAATCAAATACTCTCCCTTAGCTCCTGATTTGCACTCAAGATATATTGCACCAAAGTCTCCATCTTCAACATAGTAATCTTTCAAAGTTTCAAAGCCCAAAAGACGAACATCAAGTGTGGACAGCAAGGTATAACGACGAGACAAAGCATCGGCTACAACATTACTCTTCCCATCTTTATATTTGGATGAAAAGTGAAATGATTGTAAAAATTCAACCCATTTTGCATGCCTATGATTCAACTTCTGCGGTCCATTAATATACTTCAAGGATTCATGGTCGGAATGCAATATAAAATGGTTAGGACGGAGATAGTGACTCCAATGATCAAAAGCCCGAACAATAGCATAAAATTCCTTATCATAAGTGCAATAATTCAATCGAGCTCCACCTAATTTCTCCGAAAAATAGGCTATAGGTCTTTTCCCTTGAATCAAAAAAGCACCTATACCTACACCACTAGCATCACACTCAACCTCGAATGGTTGAGAAAAATTGGGTAACGCCAAGATAGGAGCGGTACACAACCGTTCCTTAATCAGTTCAAAGGCCTGTTTAGCCGCTACGCCCCATTCAAACCCGCGCTTCTTTAAACACTCTGTAATAGGACTGGTTATGGTGCTAAAATTATGAATGAATCGTCGATAAAAAGATGCAAGCCCATGAAAAGATCGTACCTCACTAACAGTTTTAGGTTCCGGCCATGATCGAATTGCTTCGATTTTTGATTGATCAACCGAGACACCATCCTTGGACACCACGTATCCCAAGAAAACCACGCTCTCCACAAGAAAATAGCACTTATCTCGCTTCGCATAAAGTTTCTGATCACGCAATATTTCGAACACTTGTCTCAAATGTTCAAAATACTCATCAATACTCCTGTTATACACCAAAATATCGTCAAGATAAACCACAACAAATCTGCCCAAGAAGGATTTAAGTACCTCATTCATCAATCTCATGAAGGTACTTGGAGCATTAGTAAGACCGAATGGCATGACGGTCCATTCATGCAATCCATGCTTCGTTTTAAAAGCCGTCTTCCATTCATCACCCTCACGCATCCGAATCTAATGGTAACCACTTCTAAGGTCGATTTTTGAGAAGATAACCGAACCATGAAGCTCGTCAAGCATATCATCAAGTCTCAGTATTGGAAAGCGATATTTGATGGTTATGTTGTTTACAACACGGCTATCAACACACATACGCCATGAACCATCTTTCTTTGGCACGAGTAACACCGGAACAGCACAAGGACTCATACTTTTACGCACATAACCCCTCTCCATCAACTCATCAATTTGCCTTTAAAGTTCTTTTGTTTCTTCCGGATTATATCGATAAGCAGCCTTGTTTGGGAGAGTTGAGCCTGGCACAAGGTCAATTTGATGTTCAATGCCTCGAATAGGAGGCAAACCAGCGGGTAATTCATCGGGAAACACATCCTCAAACTCTTCAAGCAAATCGTCAATTGGGTTATGTTCCTGCAAAACAACATTAGCACTCGAATTTTCTTTAGCAACAAGCAAATAAACTTGCTCTCCATGATCAATGGCACGCTCTACATCCCATTATCCAATCAACATAGCAGCATGGGCCTTTGCTTTCGGTTTTGAACCTAAAGCACGGACAGCTTGTGGTGACATGGGTTTAAGCACAATTCGTTTCCCTTTATCCTTCAACTCATACTCGTTACTCCTCCCTCTATGCAACACATCCCGGTCATATTGCCATGGTCGCCCCAACAAAACATGACAAGCATCCATGGGAATAACGTCACACAACACTTCATCGACATAGGAACCCATAACCAAACCAACCCGGGCCTGTTTTGTCACTTTAACGTTGCTACCATCATCTAGCTAATGTAACGCATAAGGGTGTGGGTGTTTAGTCGTCACAAGACCCAATTTTGACACCATTTCAGTAGAGGCCGCGTTGGTACAACTACCCCCATCGATAATTAGACTACACCACTTATCATTTACCCGACACTTGGTATGAAACAATTGATTTCTTTGCTCCAAATCAACAGGTATATAGTCTTTCCTTGCAAGGTTCGCAAAACCAGGTTTGTGTCGTAAATTGGTGCCTCATAATCCTCTACTAACTCGTCCTCTTCCTCACCTTCATTCAGATTAAATAGTTCACCCAACCGTTCCTCCTCGGCCAACAACTCATCCCTACACTCTACCGCCTCTCTCAAGGTCACGACTCTTTTATTTGGACACGTACTTTGATAATGACCGAAACCTTGACATTTGAAACAACGAACTTTGGACAGATTAGTCTCCTTAGCCGTGGTCCTAGGGGTAGTTTTTGGTGGTGATGTGGCTTTGTTAGGACTCACAAACGAGCTACTAAGTGTTTCGATTTTTGGGGTTGTTTCGGTTTTGGTCCACGACTTATTCTTTCCCGAGTCTGAACTCGACCCTCGCCCATATTTAGACTTCCCTTGTGACTCCAATTTCAAACAAAGACTACAAAGAGTATCAAAATCAGAATAGGGGTATAACTCAACAGAACTAGCAATGTTATAATTTAATCCACGCAAAAATCTAGACATTTTCTGCTCTTCTACTTCCTCCAATTCACCCATCAAACATAAGTTTTCAAATTCATCAATATATTCACTAACACTTAATTTTCCTTATCTCAAATCAGCAATCTTATGATATGTAGCTAACCTATGGGTCGTTGGCACATACCTTTTACGAAGTTTACGTTTCAGAGACTCCCAAGAATCTATCTTTTCCTTCCCCGAGCACACCCTCTTGGCCTTCAACCCTTCAAACCAAAGAGATGCTCCCTTGCTTAATTTCAGAATTGCATACTTGCACCTTTTCTCATCATCCAATTCTTTGAAATCAAACATACGATCTATTCCGTTCCCACTCCAAATAGGCCTCGGGATCAACCCCTCCAACGAACTCAGGTAGTTCGTAAACTTTGAACGGTTCAGCCACCCTTTCAAAACGCCTTGGTTGCCACCTATCATCCCTTTCTTGCACGTTTCTCAAGGCATCACGGAGTTGCTGCAAAAAGTTAGGATTATCAAAATCCATAGATAAATAAGGATCAAGAGCCGAAGCTCTGATACCACAAATTATACGAACTGGGCAGCGGAACTAAGAACGAACTGGACAATGCTGAGGACTGTTCGTACTAGGTATGCGCAGACCTGAAACTGATCAATTTAGAGAACAAAAGATTAAAGATTAACGGATTGTTTTTGGCAAACCGAACGTACTAGGTACGACCAGTTCTGATTTTTGTGTATAAGGGATAGTGTTTTGAACAAGCAAGACCTATTAGTTGATCAAAGTGAGTGAGATCAAGACCTATTGATCAACAACTCGAGAATTTTAATTAGAATCGCGTTCCAATCAAAACGAGTTTTGTTTCTAAGCCAGAAACGATTTTTGTAAACACAAGTTTGAGCAAATTTCTGAATCATTTTATTCATGATTTTGAAGGATTTATATAAGCCCCAAGGTAGCCGTCCAAATGCTAGCAAGGTGAAGAGTTGAGCAATCACTCTTCACTTTAATTACAATACTTAAAGCTACTAGTTCATTGAACTTAGACAATCACTAATTAAGCTAAGATATTATTGTAAAACATAATCTGAAAATGTAAAGTAAAAACGTCTTGTTGGACCGTCCTTCCCTTGGTAAGCGTACTCCCCATCAACTCTCTATTCCATACTTAGCAAAGCCACAAAGGAAGATAATTGGAACTCATAGGCTGAAAATTACGAGCCAACATCAGATCATTACCGTGAGTGTTCGCAACCAATTCGTCTAGCTCATCAACTAACTCCGAGTCACTAGCTTGGTTCGCATCACTTGGGGATGAGAGAAATAAAAGTCGAGTTAATGTTATGAGGAATGCTCTTAGAGGCGAAGATGTGTTGGATAAAGGGAACAATATCATACTTAAGAATGGGCCAGTACTTCTTAAAAAAAACCCGCATGAATACCATTAGGCCCAGGAGCTTTACTAGAACCAAGGGAAAAGAGACTAGTACGGATTTCATCTTCACAAGGGATAAGGTAGTAAGTAATGGGGCAGGAACTCGAGGGGTGGACACGGTCCACAAAATCTTTTTCAGAGGTGTAAAGGTTTTGAAAAAAGTTGGTGAGGTGCATAATCAGATCATCATGGCTAGATATGACCTAGCCAACATTATCAGTGAGAGAAATGATGCGGTTGCGATTGCGCCGAAGGGTCACAGATTTTTGAAAGAAGGAGGTATTATGATCACCATCAGCCAGCCAATTAAGGTGGCCCCTGTCTTTCTAATAGGAAGGTTCAAGATCCAGAACGCGATTAAGGTCAGAGGAAAGCGAATCATTGAGACTTATGAGGAAACTAGATTGGGGGGTGGATACAAAGTTCGTTTTGAACGCCAAGGAGTCTAGCATTAAAGGAGTTTTTGTTACGGGGGTGGTCTTAAGGGTGGATACCACTTAGAGAGGAGAGTTTAGAGAGGTACGACGGGCCCAATTGGTAAGGAGCCGAGGAGACCAGGGGAAGGAAGGATGGGTCAGACAACCAGAGTTACTCAAATTTGAGAGTTTTTGTGGTCTTAAGGGTGGATCTAAGCATAATGGGGCAATGGTCTGAGGAAAGGCGGGTTAGATGGTAGTTATGGGAATTAGGATAGTAGTCAAGCCAATGTTGGTTAACCCACACCCTATCAAGGCGCTCTAAAATAGGGTTGGTGCGTCTGCGATTACTCCATGTAAATTTGGATCCGGAAAACCCAATATCAATCAGGTTGCAAGTGTCTATTGTTGTCATAAACAGATTAGCTCTATTGGGTTTAATCCCGCATCCCCCTAATTTTTATAACGTATAACAGACTTCAATGCAGACCCAAGGAGTATTCAGGTTGTGGGACAGGGTGATAAGGTCAGTCCACAAAAGAATATGCTAGCAAAGTTTGGGACGCGCGTAAATAGCAGAGAGCAAAAAAAAGAACTTAACAGAAATTACCTGGACCACAACATTTATAAGTTGAGAGCCCTTATTAAGGAGAGTCACTGCCACGTCCCTTGCATTCCAGAGAATGATGATACCCCTAGCGAAACCGACAGGGTCTAGAATCTCAAAGGAGTCGAAGAGAAGCTTATGCACAATGGCCAGGGAGTTAGGAGATGGGACTCTGGTTTCAGAAAGGATAAGAATATCCGGCTTGTGAGCATTAATAAGGTAAGAGATATGGGTGGAGAAGGATGGTCTTGTAATATCCCGACAATTCCAGTACAAAATATTCGTGTTGATTGGCAGGAGATTAGAGTTATTTAGCTCGACTTGAGCTCTCGGGCTGTCCCCGTCTTTCACCACGTCGAGCTCTCACTGAGTTACTGTCCCGCATAGAGTCGAAAACAACTCTTTGTAGCCTCTGTTCTTTACGATCTCCCAACTGATGATAATGTCGATCTCCCTCATCTTCACAGAAGTTTGGAAGATTATCACCGAGTTGGCATAACTCGCCACCAGAAACTCCATCGAAGTCAAGTTCAATGAAAAGATTTTCCTCAATCGAGGGAGACTTGGTACGGGATCCACGAGAAATTCTAAGGCCTGTGGCACCACAAGAGCTTGGCAGGGAGGATGAGTTTTTTTTGACGAACCATGAGAGAAGGCACCTTAGGACAAGAGAGAGCCTTTGGAGGTCTAAAATATCTGGTAGGTGAGCGGGATCGATGCATCTCAAGAAAAGGTGCGGATCTACTCGGCTCAGGTTTAAGCAATTTAGGAGAGGATTATATGGGTCGGCCAGAATCGCACGAACCAACAGTGAGGGAACTTGAAGCGAGATGAGGCGATGTTCGAAGATGAAGGTTTCCTTGTTGATTGGCTTTTCTGGGTAGGTGAGAGGAGGGGGTTGGTAAGATGCCGCGGGAATCACATCGTGGTGAAAAAGTACAATTAGGGTTGGTGAGGTGTTGATGGAGGAGGTAGCTGGAACAAGGTCTGGGGGAGCCGGTAAGAGGAGGGGATGTAAAAGTGTTGTAGAATTAGGTTCTATATCAAGGGACTTGGTTCCATTATTTGGAGAGTGGGGAGTGTTTTTTTTTTGTTGGGTAAGGGAGTTTTTGGTTTGTGTCTGGTGGGATAAGTAACACATTTTTGGAGAGAGGGGGAAGGATGGTAGGGGGAAAATTAAATTAGAAGAAAAGGGGTTAGGAGATGAGATTTTTAAAATGAGGTAGTTAAATCCAGAAAAAGGAAGAAAACATGTGGGTTTAGTATCAATAACTACATTGGGTAGGGGAATGACTGGCTAAATTTGGCTTATAACTTTTTTTAGAAATGGTAAAAGTAGGCTTACCATTTGCCTTATACGGAACCATAGTCCAACATGCTTCCTTAGACTTATCAGAAGTCAAGGACCCTTGGTTGTCAGTAATCCAGTCGTAGGATGACGTACCTCAGAGAAGGTAGTCTCATTCTTTCTAAGCTCTGTCATCCGAGCCTTCCCAGGAACCGGTATGACACCACAGGTGCCCTTACATTCCCCCTGACACCTGAAGCAAAAATTGATTTTTTCAGCAATTTTAATTTCTTGACAAAAGGATCTGAGCCAAACATTCGATGGAACGGGTTTAGTCTGATCAAGGTGGACGAAGATTCTCGCAAACCAAGCATTGTTTTCGATCATTCCATTTTGGTCGTGCTTAATAAAACCACTGAGAGAGTTTCCAATTACTTGAAGGATATCCAGATGATGGTATTCGATTGGTAGTTCTGGGAGGATTACCCACGTGGGGACGGATTTAATTATCGCTGTCGAGGGCCGTAAATTGGGGGTCCAAGCTTAAACATGGAGATAATGACCGTGAATAAACCAGGGGCCGTTTTCTTTGATGTTTTGCATGTCAACGGAGGACTCGATTTTACACGAATAAAAGCCTTTACCCTACCCAATCAGACTAATTGGGCGTTTACAGTTCCATAAAGACCGAAGGGTGGACGATAGGTGGTTTGATTCTAGGGATTTCCCAGAAAGTTTTATAATTTGGGTATTTTCCCATTTTGATAGAATTGAATCTAAAACGGGTTTGGGTAATTGAATAATTGGGTCAGAGAGAGATTATTGGGGATTTAGGTTTGATGATTGATTTGGTATTTGTGGTGCGGTGGGGTTAGGGAAAAGGGAGTCGAGAAGTATCCCGGTTAAGGCAGCGCGGTAAGAGGTGGTCGGAGGTGTTGTAGTAGCGGGTGGTGGTGAAGAAAGGTTGGAAGGTTTAGGGGGGCCATTGAGCAGACCGATTCCCAAAGAGCACCCAGTAGGGAGAGGGATCCGAGGAGCGGAGGCAGCAACAAGGAGCGGAGGCAGCAACACTGGGCAGAAGTGGTGGTGGTTTAGGTTGTTTCTGGGTTGGAGGATGGTGTTTCTGGGTTGATGGGTGGTTTTTTTGGTGGTTTTTCCGTCACTCGGTTATGCTTTTTTGCTTTTTATCTCACATCTCTCTAGAACTCATGTAGTGGTCAAAACAAAATGGTTATCCCATATTAATCTCATCTTTCCTGTCATTTTTCTTAGACTGCACCAGCTTAATTTTTGACTTATTATAACCGGTTGAGGATAAATATTAGTGGGTTACCCTTTATTCTAGGTCTCCTTGTTTCAATCATCTTCTTCTTCTTTTAGTCATCACCTTCCTTCGACCTTCAAAGCTAATTTTTTTTATTCAATTATCTTCCCCCCCTTTTTTACCAGATTTTGTTTTCAAGTTCTTCACCTAGATTTCATTTTTAACAGTTGATTGAAACAACATCTACAAGACAAAAGCTCAGGAAACCTCTAACGGCTCTAGCCTTTAAGTACACAAATTAAGACCATATGCAAAATTGAGATTATATCTAAGAAATGAGAATCCTCATGTGCGACATGCAAATGAGAACTTCAAAAGAGTAATCAAAATACCAGAATTTATTCATTGCCATATGCATCAGCGCATTGGAGCCATATGATTAACATTTGCTAGATATAATCTCAATTTTCAATCATATATGGTGTCTAAATCATTGAACATCTTATAATATATGTATTCACACCATCCACATTCTGCCCCAAAATACCAATTTGTCCAAAGTGAATTGTGAGTTGCATTAAATGGTCATGATTAGACATAAAGCGCAACGAATCTGGGAAAGAAAAAAAATTAGGTGTTATGATTAGAAAAATTGTTCTTATTCATTGTTTAGCAGATGAGGTCTTGAGGAGCTTTAATTAGGAAGAAAATGAGGTAGGATGTAGGAGGAGTTATGGCAGATGAACAAGGAAGATAAAAGAAAATGAAGGAGGAGAAATAAACTAAAGAAATGAAACTGTGAAAGGAGATGAAGAAAGGTAAAAAAATAAGGACACAGTAACCAAAAAGAAAGACACATGTGTTTAAAATAAATTAGTGTACAGGTTGCCCTTCCAAAAGATCGAAATAAGATAAATGATAACAAAGAACAAATTAATATGAGATAATCAATATGATGGATTAAATGGGAAAAGAGAAGGCTTAGGTTGGATTATTGTCATTAAATAACCCTATTTTTTTTTTTTTAAAGTTATAAATGGAAGCTATCAATTTGGACAAACCCCTACTTGATGATCCTACTGACTTTGGTGATATGTTTTGGTGTAAGTATAACACTTGCGTGATAGCGATTTGTGATAATTGTTCGACATGACGACAAGCGAACCTTATCACGATTTTCGCATTACTAGTGATGAGCATGATCCGTCCCTTGCAAACCCTATACTTGAACTTCTTCATGATAATGATGAACTTATAATCATAACGATTAAATATGAAAGGTCGAAGCGTGTATTTCGTGGCTTGACGACGTGGAAGAGGCAAGCCAAAAGTCAATAACTACCAAATCAACAAAACGTGGCAACAACGTCGTTATTTTGCTCACGACATTCACGGTTCCATAATAACAAACTTTAGCCAATAACTACCAAAACAAAGAAAAGTGGCAACAACGTCGTTATTTTGGTCACGACATACCCGGTTCCATAATAACAAACGTTTTCGGAATGTATGGCTGTGACGATGAGAACACGCATTTAAGGATAACAGAGCTTGATGTTCGAAGTCCCGGACAAGCCGTGATTAACATGTGGTTTGGTAAACATGTTGAAAGAGATTTTCTAACACTCTGTGTGGATCTTGCGCAACCGGTTAGATGCCAAGGTGTAGCTGATCATTTCAGGAATGAAGGTGGTTAGAGTCAATGTTTACGGCGACGTTGAGTTTACTCGAATGATGAACTATTCATCAAGAATTGGAAAGTTGTGTCAAACACCAACAAAAACACATCGAGACAGGGTTCAATTTGTGATTCCAAAATCAGAGCTTGATCGATTAAGAATAGAGTTCATCCTACTTAACTTTTCAACTTCTCTATAATCTTTTTTAATGTATTATATCTTTTGTCTCTTCCTTTGTCTCATTTTTGATTTCTTATTATTACATCCTTATATGATTTGCTCATCTTTTTCATTATTATATTTGTAATGATATTGTTGTTCTTATTTCCAATCATCTAACTTATGATTAGTCATCTTTATATTCTTAAATTTACTTAGTTAATGTAAATCTATTTGATATTGTTGTTGATATTTTTTTGAGTGGATAATACGTAATTACAATTTATAATCATTTATCATGTCCGTGGTTGAAACTTGCTTTTCAAAATTAACAAGTCAACTTGCATTATGTGTGCATGTTGAATCTGTCAGATATTCACATGAGTGTATAGTTTGTCTTTCAAAAATGTTGTGAGACTCAATGTTTATGGCGATGTTTTATTTATTAAAATGATAAAGGAGATAATAAAGAACTGGCATGTTTTATCCCGAGTCATACAAGAACACTTCAACTCAAAAGAGGAGAATCATCCGTTCATAATTTCAAAACCAAAGCTTAGGGATATAACTTTTAATGATGCATGATTGATCATTGCGATACTCAAGCATTGTGGGATATGGTTAATGAAGTTAATTAGTCTAAAAAGCACTCAAAAGAAAGGAAGAATGTCCGCAATGGTTCTGTAGTTTGTCGTAGTTAACAATTGTCTTGTTAATCGTAGTATATCAATAGCATCTCTCATACTTGCTGGTATAGTGTGAAAGTTTGTGTCAAAATATTAATTAAAATGCAGCGAATATTAAGTAACTAGTTTTATTGCCCGTGCGTTGCATGGATATTAAAATAATATGTGATAAATTTCACAATAAAATGGAATATAGACATACAATACATCGTTTATGTCTAAGATTTTATGTATGTCGCATGACCAACATATAATTACCGTTAACATAATATTGACATAAGAATAAAGAGTGTTTTTTTTAGGAAAATAAAACCAATATGAAGTTTATATATATATGATACTTAGACCGATAGTTTTTAGAATTTGTTCATTAATACCTGTTTGTTTTTCAATTGGTCAAGGAAAACAATAATATTTACTCTACGTAATCAACTCAATGATGCAACAAATCTCCTTCTTTTGAATAACAACCATAATTTAATCATTGTTCGATCAAATTGTAATTATGTAAAAACATTTAGAGGTAGTTAGAATGTTATATCTCCCCACAAACTATAAAGACATTTGAATGTAAAACAAAATTCGACACAATATTACATGGCTAGAAAAACATGACCCATCTCTCTCTCTCTCTCTCTCTCTCTCTCTCTCTCTCTCTCTCTCTCTCTCTCTCTCTCTCTCTCTCTCTCTCTCTCTCTCTCTCTCTCTCTCTCTCTCTCTCTCTCTCTCTCTCTCTCTCTCTATATATATATATATATATATATATATATATATATATATATAGTCTTGGCCCCATCTTCTCATTTGAAATAAAAATTTTCACGCAGACTCCTATTTTTCTTCCCTATTCACACACATGATCTAAAACAATCTCATCCTAGAAGATCGATCCTTGTCTTCGAAACTTCTCTCAAATTTATCCAACCAAGTGAAAAATTAAACCCCTATTTCTAGAAAAATCCACAATCCAATGGAAATTAATCATTTCTCTCGACAATGTTGTTAGAATTAAGATTTTACTTTTATTTGGAATGATGGGATCAAGATTAAGTTTATCAATATTACCTTTTGAGGTTTTTTGTTATTATTCATGTTACCTATATGTTTTAATGCAAGTGATATTTTGCTGATAAATAACCTTACTTATTATCACTATCTTCGTTAAACTCGTCACCCTCCACAAATGCACCCTCCCTCCGCCTCACTAATTTACCCACAAAATAAAACATCGGCCACTATGATTAGTTCTTACTACTTGAAACAACCTCCAATCCACTACCACTATCACTACCTTTCCGCCACGTTTTACATCTAAGAAGTCATAAATCACATTCACCTCCATGAAACACCCATCTTTACTCTAGATGATATGGATCGCCGTCTCCCTTATCGAAGACAATGTATTTCTCTTTTAACAAAGAAAAGTTTAAGAAACAATCTTCCCTCTTATCTCTCTCTCTCTTTCTCTTCCTAGTCTTTTTCTCGTCCCCTTCCCTACCTCCATTCCAGATACTCAAACAAAGTGTTTGGGTACTATGTTTGTAAACTGAATAAGTTTGAATATTATATATATACACGAACTTTGCTATTTATTTCATTTTGCATAAATAAATCTTACTACCTCCATCTCATTTTTATCGTCCATTTTTCTTCAAATTTTATTATCTCATAATTATTATCCCATTTCTAGATCTAGTAAGGAAAAACTTTAGTCAACCAACTGGTCGCAATCAACCTCATTCCCTTTCAAAACAACCTTTAGCCCACTACTTAATCCCTTCGGTTCACACATAAAACAGTCTAAAATGCAAAGCTTTCATCTCTTTCTTGAAAAGTCCATCTAACTAACAGAAAACTAACTACTACTTTCTGAACTTCATCATTTTACATTCTGTAAAGATTAAGTTGAACATGACAAAAAAAATGCAGAAACATAGGTTTTGTTTGATAACGACAGATTGAACATTTTTTTTTTAGCATTTTGAGAGTTTTTACACTATGTAAATAACAAATGTGTCATTTTGAGTGTTGATCATCGACATATTGAAATAGTATATTGTGGTGTAATTTCCTGTTTCACATTATGACCTTTAATTAGTACGGAGTATATTATAAGAAAATAAAAATCCAAGTTTTTTTTATCTCTGAGGAAATTAAAGATCAAATTTTATCTTTATCATATTTATAATTAATATTCTTCACTTAAAATATATAAACTTATGCAAGTTCAAATAAGTTAGCTAAAATTAAAATCACAATTCGTACGATGCAGTGTAATCATTTTTTATTATTATGAAATAAATGTCATAAACTTCATGGGAATATTAATGCGGTAGAGAACTATAGAAGAGTTGGCAAGTACGTGACCCCCTTTTAGGTTTAAATTTTTTCATTTATTTTTATATTTTTGCCTAAAGGTGGTTAAAGCATCGTATTATGCATGACGAATATGTCTCACCCTTCCCCAATTCGTATCTCTCCCTAAATTATAGTGATGATGTTCTCAATTTACAAAAAAAAAAAAAATATAGCATCAACAATAATTAGTTTGCTCCATATAATTAAATAGTACCGTTTTTTATGCATGTAAATTTGTCAGAAGAAAAGCTTGAGAGAGACGGTCTTCACTATGTTAAGGAAAGACTACTCTTATGTGTTTTTCATGACTTTTTTTTAATATTGATCATTGCTTGAATTGAATCTTAACCTTATCATATTTCTATAATAAGTGCATCTAATTTACCTTCAAGCCTCATTCAAATCTATTTTATTACTCATGGTATCATTTTTGCTTTAAATTGTAAAACAATCGCACAATAAAGTTTTTCAGAACATTTACTCATTTGTCATAACATGATATTTCGATTCGCAAATTAGCAGCAACTTTCTGTATCTTTTAATACTCCTTGAAAAATAGATATCAAACTTTGTACTTATCAATAATTTGTGAATATCTTATTTAAATTTTGATTAATATACTTTTATATAATGACAAATGAATGTAAATAATATAATAA